>NC_058088.1:108751460-109974445 GCF_014858855.1 Bufo gargarizans
TAGAAGCTGAAGGCAAAACTGTCACCTTGCTGACAGTTATAGGTGTCCCCTTTTAAAAAAATTTTTTTTTTAAAGAGATGCTGTCACCTCTCCTGAGATGTCTGATTTAGTAACTACTTACATGCCCATGTAATAAGAGTTCTGCATGCAACATCTATTCTTATGTCTATATGTTGTGCCATTCCTTTATTATTCCTGCTAGAAGTTATGAATTAATTGCTAGGAGTTTGCTATGAAGGTCCAGTTGACTGTTACCACTTGGGGGGAGAGGGGGTGTTTTTTCACATTCTGACACTATCCAATCAGTGCTGCCATGGTCAGACTGTGCAGGGACAACCCCCCAATTGATAACACCCATCTGGACCTCCATTGTAACAGCATGCGCAGTGCGCTCCTTGTCACTGCATGATCCCGGCTCCAGCGCTCAGCCCAACGCATGCGCAGAGAGAAAAAGCAGACGGCTGAGTGCGGGAGCCGGCGATGGGATCGTGCAGTGACAAGGAGCGCACCGCGCATGCGCGAGACGTGCACAATCCCAGCCTCACACCAGGATGTCAATGACAGTGAAGCGAGGACGGATAAGGGGCGCAGTTATCTTGACTTGAAGCGAGGAGGCCGCTGCCCCCTTGACTTCAAACTCTGCTGTTACATAGCGCGTGTAGGGTATTACAGTTCCTTTTTCAAGATTTTGGTGCATCTGGCCAGAGGAAGAAAAGGATCTTTAGGAACATACTGCTGGCTACTTTAAGGTAATGCTGGTGTTTTGGGAGGCGCTTTTCAGGTGACAGGTTCCCTTCAATCTAATGAGTGTCGTTGCCAGGTCTCCAGTTCAGAAATAGCACCGGGTGAAGTCAGGGGTTTGAAGCGAGGGACAAGACAATCTTGCCCATCTTCCCAGACTTCGTGTTTTAAAGGAAAGCATTGCATCTAACATTGGAAAGTGATGATTGATATTGAAATACTTCTGAATAAAATCTTGGTATCTAGGATTTATTTTTATTTTTTTATGTTTTCATTTTGATATTGTTACATAGTTAATACTGTTGAAAAAAGACCATCAGTCCATCAGATAAAAAGGGTTCAAGACCTCCAGCAGTTAGAAGGAGCATGGAGCGGCTCCAAAGAATGTCTCTCCCCTGGTTGGAATAATGAGCAGTATGAAATGCTCCAGCTGGCCTGTGGAGGCGCTGCAGAGGAACACAACACTTGCTGTCTGCTCCTCCCACATATTGCAGGGGGGTACCAGTTACAAATCTCACTGTGAAGAGCTTGGTTGTTTGAGCCAGGGATCTTCCAACACATACATGCCATTTAACTCACTGGAGCAACAAAAAATGGCTGCAAAAGTGTTCACAAGATAAAGCACTACAGTATGCTGACCTAACACATGAGCTGTGCCACATGACAAAGTCAGCTCTGCTGTATCAGATAACCTCTCCCTCGTTAGGCTTACACTGTTGTAATAGTTCATAAAAGAAACCAGACCATTCACTGTATCATCACTTACACCACTCACAGTCAGTAAACATGACACAAAAAAGGAAAGGAAATATATATCCTGTTTTATGGCCGTCGTTCTTTGCCGCCGCTGGCTAATAAAAATGCATACATGTGGTTTAATGTGCTCTGAAAACTTGCTGGCTCTGCACAAGTATACGTAAAGATGGCCGTCTGACCGTTTTACTGCTGCCAGGTAGACAATGAACGCTGATTCTTGCTCCAGAGGATGAAGTGGAGGGGGCGATCATTACAAGGCGCTGCGAGGAGCACTTCTCTCAGTCAGACCAGTTCCCATAATCACCTCAATGGATTATGTTACCCAAGTCACCTAAACAATACATTTTTCTATTGTAAAATATTAAAGGGATTGTGTGACTTTAGCAAGTGGCATTTATCATGTAGATAAAGTTAATACAAGGCTCTTACTAATGTATTGTGATTGTCCATATTGCTTCTTTTGTTGGCTGGATTCATTTCTCCATCTCATTATATACTTCCTGTATCCAGGGGTTACGACCACCGCTGCAGCGCAGATATGAGGTGGTCGGGACAGCTGCTGTTCATGTGTGTCTATGTGAGCTTCCACCATCACGGCCACTAGAGATGCTGATGCTTTTTTCCTATAATGTGCAAGCATGGCCACAGCTGATAGATTGCAGGGTGGTCATACCCATGAAAACAAGCAGTGAATAATGTGATGGAAAAATGAATCAAGCCAGAAAAGGAGGCAATATGGACAATCACAATTCATTAGTGCCATTAATGCCATTTGCTGAAGTGAAATAATCCCTTTAAAAAATGCTACTGCTTCTATCTTTGTTATCGTGTTTCCTCTAGAAGTTCTATGTAGCCATAGTTTATTCCCAATTTCTCTCTATAGCGGTACTATGCCTTTGTTTGGATATTTAAATTATTTTTGCACCTTTTTTTCTGTGATACACGGGGCTTCATTTTTATGTAATCATTATTTTCTTTTGGTTTTATAAAAAGGGATAATGTAAAAAGGGGGGAAATAGTTCATTTTTCACATTTTTATTTGTTTTTGTTACTAGCATGATGTGCAACTAAAATATTTTTTTATTATATCTCCTTTCCATACGAACATTTTGATATATGGGAGCGTGGCTAGATGTTGCGATGTGGTGTGTAGTGGTATTTTTTTTTGTCTGTAATATTTTATTATTCCCTCAATTACAGGTGGAATACAGCCTCACTACAAAGCTGATCCAGGTCTGCTAAGACCCAGCAGCTTTAGCAGACTCCTGGGCCCTGGAGATCACATAACTGCTGGGACCAGAGGAGGAAGGGACATTTACACTTCCTGATCTCGGTACACTGTGCTCACTGAGCGCCATCTACAGAGTAATGGAGAAGGTAAGCAGAGTGAAAAAATGTCCCTGCCTTCTCTATGGGGAGCCCTGCTGTCACTGACATGCTCCCGCAGCTGCACGATTAGCACGCAGCTGCAGTCTCTGCATGGACGTTTTAAAACTTAAATCTGTTCAGAGATATATGCTGACCAAAAATGTGATGTGAACACAGCATAGGACAAGAACAAAAGAAGGAACAAAGCAGTGTTGGAGAAAAAAATTGGCAGAAAAGCTGTCTTAAAGAAAATTGTGTCTAGCAGGTCAGAATGACACAACATACACTACATATATTTGGCACAGCAAGTGTGTGCTACAAATTGTGGAGCAAATCAAGACACTTACAGGCGCAGCGACATAGAAGTACCGTACGTCTCTCAGTGCCTCTGTGCTGATTCAGTAAAGAAATGGTCTGCTCCAAACTCAGAGCACAAGGATGAGTTCTGAAATATATCAAATATTCAGCTTTTCATCTTCTCTACATTAAGGGGAAGGTTAAAAAGGCAATTATTAAGTGTCTTCCTTCTCTGTTTTTGTAGTGAATAGAAAAAAATATACAATTATAGGTTGCATAATGCGCTGCAGTAATATTTCAGAAGCAAATCTCGCCGTAAGATTGACTCGTTCATTATTTGCCTCATATGCAATAATAACAGAACAGAGTGTCTATGAGAAGATAATGACTTTATTGTTTATATTAAATTGCAAATATTCTGGAATAGATGGAGATATTTTTCAGCACATTACTCTTCAACAGGAACAATTGCCTTCTACCCGAATATTATAATGTGCCTGTGCTCATGAATGTTCACCTTAGTATATAAAGAAGTATAAAAAGAAGGGGAATGTTCACATCTCATAAAGTGATGGAATATCGCTAGGATATGCTGTCACTTTATGATCAGTAGTGGTCCAACCTCTGGGTCTCCCACCTATGTTGAAGTCAGACATTGTAATAGAGGAAGTCCATCCCTGGGTAGTTCCATCTCTTTTGCTACCTGTGCAGGTCTCTTCTCCAGAGGAACTGCATTGTTCGCAAACAAAGGTTAAGGAAACTGTTCCAAGGTTCATTGAAGGGTTGTGAAGGGACAAACAAAGACCAAGTTCTTCTGCCCTGGTAGCTGAAACTAGGGATAGCCCATTTTAATCTTTGCTATGAGGCCCACTCTCTTCTACGTATGCCAGTGACCTGTCAAGGTTTTTTAATCTTGTTGCTTCCAAATTACATATGTGCACCTTCTGTGCCTTTGTATATACAGACGTGGACAAAATTGTTGGTACCCTTTGGTCAATGAAAGAAAAAGTCACAATGGTCACAGAAATAACTTTAATCTGACAAAAGTAATAATAAATTAAAATTCTATAAATGTTAACCAATGAAAGTCAGACATTGTTTTTCAACCATGCTTCAACAGAATTATGTAAAAAAATAAACTCATGAAACAGGCATGGACAAAAATGATGGTACCCCTAACTTAATATTTTGTTGCGCAACCTTTTGAGGCAATCACTGCAATCAAACGCTTCCTGTAACTGTCAATGAGACATCTGCACCTCTCAGCAGGTATTTTGGCCCACTCCTCATGAGCAAACTGCTCCAGTTGTGTCCGGTTTGAAGGGTGCCTTTTCCAGACTGCATGTTTCAGCTCCTTCCAATGATGCTCAATAGGATTGAGGTCAGGGCTCATAGAAGGCCACTTTAGAATAGTCCAATTTTTTCCTCTTAGCCATTCTTGGGTGTTTTTAGCGGTGTGTTTTGGGTCATTGTCCTGTTGCAAGACCCATGACCTGCGACTGAGACCAAGCTTTCTGACACTGGCTAGTACATTTCTCTCTAGAATTCCTTGATAGTCTTGAGATTTCATTGTACCCTGCACAGATTCAAGACACCCTGTGCCAGACGCAGCAAAGCAGCCCCAGAACATAACAGAGCCTCCTCCATGTTTCACAGTAGGGACAGTGTTCTTTTCTTGATATGCTTCATTTTTTCGTCTGTGAACATACAGCTGATGTGCCTTGGCAAAAACTTCGATTTTTGTCTCATCTGTCCACAGGACATTCTCCCAGAAGCTTTGTGGCTTGTCAACATGTAGTTTGGCATATTCCAGTCTTGCTTTTTTATGATTCGTTTTCAACAATGGTGTCCTCCTTGGTCGTCTCCCATGTAGTCCACTTTGGCTCAAACAACGACGGATGGTGCGATCTGACACTGATGTTCCTTGAGCATGAAGTTCACCTTGAATCTCTTTAGAAGTCTTTCTAGGCTCTTTTGTTACCATTCGGATTATCCGTCTCTTAGATTTGTCATCAATTTTCCTCCTGCGGCCACGTCCAGGGAGGTTGGCTACAGTCCCATGGATCTTAAACTTATGAATAATATGTGCAACTGTACTCACAGGAACATCTAGTTGCTTGGAGATGGTCTTATAGCCTTTACCTTTAACATGCTTGTCTATAATTTTCTTTCTGATCTCTTGAGACAGCTCTTTCCTTTGCTTCCTCTGGTCCATGTCGAGTGTGGTACACACCATATCACCAAACAACACAGTGATTACCTGGAGCCATATATATAGGCCCAATGGCTGATTACAAGGTTGTAGACACCTGTGATGCTAATTAGTGGACACACCTTGAATTAACATGTCCCTTTGGTCACATTATGTTCTGTGTTTTCTAGGGGTACCATCATTTTTGTCCATGCCTGTTTCATGAGTTTATTTTTTTACATAATTCTGTTGAAGCATGGTTGAAAAACAATGTCTGACTTTCATTGGTTAACATTTATAGAATTTTAATTTATTATTACTTTTGTCAGATTAAAGTTATTTCTGTGACCATTGTGACTTTTTCTTTCATTGACCAAAGGGTACCAACAATTTTGTCCACGTCTGTAACTAAACAAGACTACACTAAGCTCAGCAGGCCCAGATGGACAATTAGGGAACTATGAGTCTGTTTTTAAGGTCCCAAATACCATGGTCATAAAGTGGTTAGATGTTGTCTGGCCTTGGAGCTGACAGCCCCTGGGGTCTTCCCTTGTCCCCCTGAACATAAAAAATGGACTCACCTGTCCGTGCTCCATTCTCAGTTGCTTCTAGTCCCTACAGGAAAAGGAAGACTTGGTCCCATGACTGCTTTCAATCACAGGCTTTAGTGGTCACAGAAGCTTGAACATTATGTCACAGCAATGATGTATTGTTCAAGCCGCTGTGACCGCTGCTTCCTGGTCCTGTATAAGCTGATGTACAGATGTAGTAGTACTGCATTTGTTTGCACGGTATATTCCATGGATCAAGCAGCTGACAGCTTCAGTTCTGCTACATCTGTGTAATGATGCTGTAGTTGTATTATGCAGATCTAGGCAAATCTATTTTCCTTATTTGTTTCTTTATATCCTTTATACCCTCATGTACTCCTCTAGGGGTATTATACCAGATTTTCAGCATACTCAGCACTGCATCTTACCAGGCTATTAGAATATGTATAGGATATCAGTCGTGGTGTACATAGAGAAGTAAGGGACCCATAGCAAGGATCAAACCAGGCCCCCCACACAGGACAGAAGGGTTTCCGCCTAAACCCTTTTCAATGACCCTTGGGCCATTTTTACACCATCTCATTTGCTAAAAGCTGTTCTTTCAGAGGGTAGAGTCCTGACCAAGTTTTTACCTCCAGTAGAAGAGGGGATAATCCCAACTAAGACTGGACCCCTCTTGCCCTGGGCCCCATAGAAGTGGCATGGTCTGCTGCTATGGTAGTTACACCCCTACATGTGACATCACAGAGCAAGTCAAATCAATGATTGCAGTCATCAGAAACATCTATCATACATACAAAAAAATTACCTACTTTTCAAATGTAGCTCCTTTAAATCAATACGTTTCCCAGGATATAATATTGAATCATCTGGCCCTGCAATGTTAGAAATCCAAGAGAAGTCAGGTATGATATCCCTGGATAAGTGTTCGAAGAACTATGGAGTGACAGGGACCAATATAATTCCTTCTGCTCCTGGAATTGAGAAAGGTCAAGCGAGTAGACCTGATGATAGACTGCTACAAGCCGCACTATCAATCTCTTACATGGAGCAGCTTACTGCAATCATTCTACAATACCTCCAGTCATGCGGATCGACGCAGAATACACTGTCCTGTCTGTGGTCCTTTAAATTGTATATTGTGAACCATTATACGGCTAAACAGTATGGGCCTAACGCTCTTTGTGCCGTTCAGACGACCATGCGAGTTACAATGAAACTGCGTACAACATAATCTCATTAGGTAAAAGGCAACCTTTTAGTGACAGCCATCATCTTACATGAAATCGTTTGCTGTATGTACTGTATATGATAATATAATTATTCATGTCTATGTTTGTAGGTAGTATAAAGGGAAAAGTTCTGAAAAAGTCTCCTAGACAACAGGTAACTGGGCAAGTAATAAATCTTAGACCTGATTTCTATCAATGTGAGAAAAAAGAAGAAAGCTGCTGAAGTGGTTCAGTGTTCACTGGTCAGACATGATACATACAATGTGTATTCACACGAGGCAGATTTTTTTGCAAACATTTTCTGCGACTGAAAATCCGTTCCATTCACCTGAATTGCGCTTGCAGAAATACATGTGCTTGATGCCAAATCAAACATTATCATTGAAATGAATGCAACAGATTTTCAGTCGCAGAACATTTTTGCAACAAAATCTGCTGCGTGTGAATACACCTTAATATCTGTAGCAATGCTAGTGCAGTGTGATAAAATAGCAGACATTGATGTGTAATTGCATTAGAACCTGCCGCACTGCTTCAGGGTAACAATAGCATGCACAGAGATGCTTGAGATCTTAGCTGTGTCCTCTACTGCGCAGGCACTGAACACGTGGGCGCAGATACAGGAGATACAGGGAAGCTATAGATGTTCTGTATCTTCCTTGCGCTGAACACCTACAGTGTCTGTGCAGTACACGACTACCATCTTGGGAAACTATAGGCTTGTGCCTATCGCCACTGGAGGGCTTCTCTGTAAGCCCTGATCAGTGATGTAGCGGTTTCTTGTGCCATTACACATGCAAAGAGCTGACATTGTGCTATGAGCTACAGTGGTTTTGCCAAATGACAATATCAGCACTGCTACATCTGAATAACATTCCATATCCAAAACTACAGCAAACAAATTCCCTTGCCCTATACAGCTTTACTTTACCGTCCTGCATAATTCCTCGGGACAGTTTAATTGCTCACTTGAAGAGCTGCGGTGGCACACAGTAGATCACAGTAGATCACATTATGACTTATACTGTATGTATTAGTATTAGGAGGGAGTTATTATAGCAAGCATTGCACTGTGATTGGCTTTATACATGAAGAGCACTCAAGTGCCATGAAGACTTCCTCCTGTCAGGTGACAAAGCAATACATTTATGGACCAGGGTGCAATATTCAAAAAATACATTATAGTATATTGGAAGGTTTTAAAGACTTTTCGTGCAATACCCCATATTCCATGTCATGTGCCCCTGCTTGTGGCAAGCTTTAATGATTATCACCCACCCTAAATCCTATAACAATCTCTGCTCCAGAAGCCAGGTATAGAGGTAGGAGAGGGTGTAACCCGGCGAGCTCATGTCTTCTGGAGCAGAGATGTATTAATCACAGATCTGACCGGTCAATTGTCAGGAAAGTCAGGATGTCAACTAGAAGTAATGAATCAGTAGCGTCACTGCAGAAACAAAAAATTACCCCATAAAATGTAACCTTTAATAGTATTCATGAAAATTAAAAAATTCTTCAATGTCCCTACTCTGAGTGGAACTGCCGCCCTGACAAGGGCGATCCCACTGTCTTCTTAGCTTTTCTTCTATTACCCTGATACCACTGGGGTCCAACAGGCAGGGGGTCGCCAGATATAGGCATGAGAAATCTGTCTCAAATGTTCCACCAGTTGTGTCGTGACAGTGATATACAGGGAGTGCAGAATTATTAGGCAAGTTGTATTTTTGAGGATTAATTTTATTATTGAACAACAACCATGTTCTCAATGAACCCAAAAAACTCATTAATATCAAAGCTGAATATTTTTGGAAGTAGTTTTTAGTTTGTTTTTAGTTTTAGCTATTTTAGGGGGATATCTGTGTGTGCAGGTGACTATTACTGTGCATAATTATTAGGCAACTTAACAAAAAACAAATATATACCCATTTCAATTATTTATTTTTACCAGTGAAACCAATATAACATCTCAACATTCACAAATATACATTTCTGACATTCAAAAACAAAACAAAAACAAATCAGTGACCAATATAGCCACCTTTCTTTGCAAGGACACTCAAAAGCCTGCCATCCATGGATTCTGTCAGTGTTTTGATCTGTTCACCATCAACATTGCGTGCAGCAGCAACCACAGCCTCCCAGACACTGTTCAGAGAGGTGTACTGTTTTCCCTCCTTGTAAATCTCACATTTGATGATGGACCACAGGTTCTCAATGGGGTTCAGATCAGGTGAACAAGGAGGCCATGTCATTAGATTTTCTTCTTTTATACCCTTTCTTGCCAGCCACGCTGTGGAGTACTTGGACGCGTGTGATGGAGCATTGTCCTACATGAAAATCATGTTTTTCTTGAAGGATGCAGACTTCTTCCTGTACCACTGCTTGAAGAAGGTGTCTTCCAGAAACTGGCAGTAGGACTGGGAGTTGAGCTTGACTCCATCCTCAACCCGAAAAGGCCCCACAAGCTCATCTTTGATGATACCAGCCCAAACCAGTACTCCACCTCCACCTTGCTGGCGTCTGAGTCGGACTGGAGCTCTCTGCCCTTTACCAATCCAGCCACGGGCCCATCCATCTGGCCCATCAAGACTCACTCTCATTTCATCAGTCCATAAAACCTTAGAAAAATCAGTCTTGAGATATTTCTTGGCCCAGTCTTGACGTTTCAGCTTGTGTGTCTTGTTCAGTGGTGGTCGTCTTTCAGCCTTTCTTACCTTGGCCATGTCTCTGAGTATTGCACACCTTGTGCTTTTGGGCACTCCAGTGATGTTGCAGCTCTGAAATATGGCCAAACTGGTGGCAAGTGGCATCTTGGAAGCTGCACGCTTGACTTTTCTCAGTTCATGGGCAGTTATTTTGTGCCTTGGTTTTTCCACACGCTTCTTGCGACCCTGTTGACTATTTTGAATGAAACGCTTGATTGTTCGATGATCACGCTTCAGAAGCTTTGCAATTTTAAGAGTGCTGCATCCCTCTGCAAGATATCTCACTATTTTTGACTTTTCTGAGCCTGTCAAGTCCTTCTTTTGACCCATTTTGCCAAAGGAAAGGAAGTTGCCTAATAATTATGCACACCTGATATAGGGTGTTGATGTCATTAGACCACACCCCTTCTCATTACAGAGATGCACATCACCTAATATGCTTAATTGGTAGTAGGCTTTCGAGCCTATACAGCTTGGAGTAAGACAACATGCATAAAGAGGATGATGTGGTCAAAATACTAATTTGCCTAATAATTCTGCACTCCCTGTACATGTACTGTATTTTAGTCAGTCACTGATATGTCAGTACATAATATTCATAGGGCATCGTAGGGAAAAAGTATATACATAGTCCAGCATAAAGTCCTCAAAAGTCTATCCTGCAGTAGGATTCACAGCTATCCATATATCATCAGATAAACTAGGTCCACATATCTACAGAACAGCATAGATTCACAGCTGTCTAGACATCATCTGGTACATCAGATCTGACGCGTTTCTCCCATATTGTCACTACTCTGGAGTTCATCAGGGACTCATAAGTACAGAAATAGACGTCAGGTCTACTGGGAAATTAGACCAGATATATCCCTCCGTATTAATAAATATCTGCAGCTATAGTGCCAGTGCGTCCAGTATTCAGTGTTCAATAGCCGCTGGGGTGTGTCACTTGGATATTACACTTAAGGATTATATGATATTAACCCCCAGTGTCCCAGTAAAGATGTCACATGGAGCAGAGAGGCAGAAAGCAGCTTGGCTTGGAAACCAGTGAGATCTGTGCTCTACTTAAAGAGGACCTTTGACTGGTTCTGAGAATACAATATTAATACCTGGCACTGTAGGGCATGTTTAGAAGATGCAATATAACTACTTTAATTTTCCAGATACGCTACTCCATTGTGGCGCTATGTCCCTTATTTTGTTTTGCCACCCTGTATACTAATCAATAGCATGGGTACAAGGAGGAGGAGACGGCCGCATTAGTCTCAGCAGTTTTTCTCCCTGGTTGTGACACGGTCCGCTGTGATTGGACAACTCACTGTCAGGGAGAAGGAGACGCCCACTGAGAAACACAGCTGTCTCCTCCTCCTTGTACCGATGCTATAGATTAGCATAGAGAGCGGTAAAAGAGAATGGGGGGCACAGCAGGGCAATGCATCAGCGTATCTGAAAAAAAAATTGCGATATCACATCTCCTAAAAATTCTTTACAGTGCCAGGTACTGTATTAATATTGTAATCTCAGAACCGGTGAAAGGTCCTCTTTATATCTTACTGTACGACAGCTCAATGCCAGTTATTGTACTGTCAAGGTGGTTCATGTGTGTTATATTACTCTTTTTGCAGATGACACTAAACTGTGTAAAGTAATTGACACGGAAGAGGACTGTATACTGCTACAGATGGATCTGGATAAATGGGAGGCTTGTGCAGATAAGTGGCAGATGAGGTTTAACACTGAAAAATGTAAGGTTATGCACATGGGAAGGAATAATGCAAGTCATCAGTACATACTAAATGGTAAAACACTGGGTAACACTGACAAGGAAAAGGACCTAGGAATTTTAGTGAACAGCAAACTAAGCTGAAAAAAACAGTGTCAGGCAGCTGCTGCCAAGGCCAATAAGATAATGGGTTGCATCAAAAGGGGCATAGATGCCCGTGATGAGAGCATAGTCCTACCACTTTACAAATCACTGGTCAGACCACACATGGAGTACTGTGTACAGTTCTGGGCTCCTGTGAACAAGGCAGACATAGCAGAGCTGGAAAAGGTCCAGAGGAGGGCATCTAAAGTAATAACTGGAATGGGACAACTACAGTACCCTGAAAGATTATCAAAATTAGGGTTATTTACTTTAGAAAAAAAGACGACTGAGGGGAGATCTAATTACTATGTATAAATATAACAGGGGTCAGAACAGAGATCTCTCCCATCATCTATTTATCCCCAGGACTGTGACGAGGGGACATTCTCTGGAGGAAAGAAGGTTTGTACACAAACATAGAAGAGGATTCTTTGCGGTAAGAGCAGTGAGACTATGGAACCCTCTGCCTGAGGAGGTGGTGATGGTGAGTACAATAAAAGAGTTCAAGAGGGGCCTGGATGTATTTCTGAAGTGTAATAATATTACAGGCTATAGCTGATCCAGGGAGTTATTCTAATTGCCTGATTGGAGTCAGGAAGGATTTTCTTTACCCCTTTAAGGGGTTATCTCATCTTAGACAATGGGGGCATTTAGCTAGTATATGTCCCCATTGTCTGATAGGTGCGGGTCCCACCTCTGGGACCCACACCTACTAGGAGAACGGAGTGGAGAAACTTGAGGAGGGCACACTGTGCATGCGCAGCCGTCCTCTATTCATTGCTGGCTCGGCTATTTCCGTCGGCCCTATAGAAATGAATGGGAGCGGTGGCCGCGCATGCGGGGTGCGTTCCCATTCACTTCAATGAGAGAGGCGGGGAGCTGCGCCTGGTGGTCCTCCAGCCACAACTCTCCCTGGCTCCATTCGCCTTGTAGGTGCGGGTCCCAGAGGTAGGACCCGCACCTATCAGACAATGGGGGCATATCCTAGCGATATGCCCTAATTGTCTAAGATGGGATAACCCCTTTAAGTGGGAAAAATTGGCTTCTACCTCACAGTTTTTTTTTTTTTTTTGCTTTCCTCTGGATCAGCTTGCAGGATAACAGGCCGAACTGGATGGACAGATATATTTTTTCGGCCTTATATATTATGTTACTATGTCAAATAAGACTGGATATTACTAATGCATTTGAACTTCCCCCTAACCAATATATGCATTGCTGTGAATAGATGAATAACCTTGTTAGAAGGGCCTACTATTGTAACTGCCATCTTTTCCTATTTTACAGCTGAATTATTTACCATGCACTTCACATAGGATTGCATTTTTGCTTAAGGTCCTGACACACTTCTTCCACAGATATACCCTGTGCCGCCGTTATTATCAGCTCCACAAGGGACTGTACAGGCTTCACTTTAATATTACGATTATAATGTCACCAGCAAATCCTTGAGCTGATGGGAAAGCCTTGGAGGTCTGTCCTGGCAAACCAAACATCAGATCAGTCAGAACAGGACTGGGATCTGCACTGCTAGTTTGATTTTGCCAATTAGGCAGGACATGTTATTTCAAACTTTAGATTTAAAGGGACATAGAAAGATTTTAAAGTGAATTTCTCATGTTATTTCATGTAAGGATGTGCTACAGGATTATTTAAAAATTGCATTGGTGACCTCCACTGACAAAGTTGGAAAGCATAAGGCCCCTTTCACACGAGCAAGTTTTCCGCGCAGGTGCACTATGTGACGTGAACGCATAGCACCCGCACTGAATCCTGACCCATTCATTTCAATTGATTTGTGTACATGAGCGTTTTTTTTTTTTCACTCATGAGTTCTGCATTGGTTGAAAAATGCAGCATGTTCTATAGTCAGCGTTTTTCCCACAGCCCTGGCCCCACAGAAGTGAGTGGGGCTTCAGTGAAAAACGCATTGCATCCGGAAGCAAGTGCAATGCGTTTTTCACTGATGGTTGCTAAGAGATGTTAGTAAACCTTCAGTTTTTTTACACGCATGTGAAAAACGGATCAAAACGCATTGCACCCGCATGGAAAAAACTGAACAACTAAATGCAATCACAGACAAAACTGGCTGAACTTGGTTGCAAAATGCAACGCATTCAGAGTCAATCCATCACGCTCGTGTGAAAGAGGCCTAAGGGCTTGTTCACATGACCGTGCCATGTTTTGTGGTCTGCAAATTGCGGATCCGTAAAAAACACAGATGACGCCCGCGTGCCTTCCGCAATTTGCGGAACGGACAGCCCTTTATAGAAATGCTTATTCTTGTTTGCAAAACGGACAAGAATAGGACATGAGTCATAATTTGGTGAGCGCGATGACGTCAGCGCAGGTCCTTTTGCAGGTGCTGCAAGAAGAAGAAAGAAGACGATAACTCCTGCGCGATAAAGTGGATGAGGTGAGTAATATTTTTATAATTTTTTAACCCTCAATGGACATTTTACTTAGCATTCTGTATTAAAGAATGCTATTATTTTCCATTATAACCATGTTATAATGGAAAATAATAAAGTGAATTGACCTCCACATCATCTCCTTAGCAACCATCCATGAAAATCGCATAGCATCCGCACTTGCTTGCGGATGCAATGTGTTTTTCACGCAGTCCCAATCACTTCTATGGGGCCTGTGTTGCGTGAAAAACGCAGAATATAGAACATGCTGCGATTTTCACGCAACGCAGAACTGATGCGTGGAAAACATCGCTCATCGACACAGCCCCATTAAAATGAATGGGTCCGGATTCAGTGCACTCCTGCGGAATTCTCGCTCGTGTCAAAGGGGCTTAATTGTTAATAAGATCCATTAGGATCCGACATTGGTGCTTTAAAAACACAAGCCATGATAGCAAAGCCATCAATGTCAAAAACACTAGTTTACAGCAATGCAATTTTTTAGAAAGTAGCTAAGACTGTGTACGTACACTGAGCAACCCAATAACTATCCAGCCACCGGCATGAAAGGGTTAACATGCGGATGCAGTTAGCAGGTGAAGTCGCAGTAAATTGGTGGCATGCACCTTTTTAAATCGACATCTGGATGGAATGGAATTTCATTATATGTGCCCTTTCGGAAAGCTCCAGAAGTAATAATGCTGTGGTAATAGTCAATATCACATTGCAATTTCTTCTTTCCTGTCACCATGAAATGCGAGAAATCACTTTGGTGCACTCGTATCATACAGTAGTCTGCTTCATCAGTCTCATAAAAATAGAAGCATCTCTCAACAGGGTTCTCCGTTTTATTTCACCCAGCCTGACAAATCTTATCATCCTGCCAATGTAATCACAATTCCTTCCTTAGCTTCCAATAATAATGTCCTTAGATACATATATACACCTCTGTACACCTATGGGAAGTTAAAAGAGTTCAGTTCCCATGCAGTCTGATGGGATCAATACAACTTAGCACACCTTGACACTGCGACTGGAGCAGGTAAAAAACAGTACTGTCTAAGAGACCT
Source organism: Bufo gargarizans (assembly GCF_014858855.1). Lineage (NCBI taxonomy): Eukaryota > Metazoa > Chordata > Amphibia > Anura > Bufonidae > Bufo > Bufo gargarizans. The sequence goes on from NC_058088.1 coordinate 108,766,653, forward strand.
CCTAACACCAGAAGAAAGAGTTGCTTTACTGCATAGTATACTCCAGCTGGACTGTTGTGCCCTGATTGCCTACCTGCCCCTGGCTATAACGTCATAGAAGAGAGAATTCCTGTGCCACGGATGCTCCTTCAGACCCTAGGTATAACAGTTTTCTATAGAGTGTTCCTTTAATTCCTATTCACAGTATCCTTCAACAACTGTGCTTTTTATACAGAGAGGGAAGGGGAGGAGTAGAAAGAAGAGATGTATTCTGAGAGCCATACTTTTCAGGGTCCATGGAAAAGTTTCAGAATACACAGTAGATGGCAGCTTGCTGCATGTGGGGACACATACCTACATACAGGTTAGAGTGCCCAAGCTGACCCCTGCCCACCACCGAAGGCACCTACAATGGGTATGTGTAGCATCAAATCTGAACCATGGCTCAGTGGAAGAAGGTGGCCTTGTCTGATGAATCACATATCCTTTTACATCATGTGGACAGCTGGGTGCGTGTGCCCCTTGCCTGAGGAAGAGATGGCACCAGGATGTGGTATAAGAAGAAGACAAGGAGGTGGAGGCATTTTGCAGGGAAGAAAAAAAAAAAATAGGGGTCAGCACATCCCAGTGCACAGGTGCACATCGCCATGGCTGGAAGCACAAAAGCAAACAGACACAATGCAACAGCACTCTGCAAACCCAAATAATAAAGTAAATACAATCATTTTAGAAAATGTTCTGGTGCTAATGCTACAGACGTGGACAAAATTGTTGGTACCCTTTGGTCAATGAAAGAAAAAGTCACAATGGTCACAGAAAGAACTTTAATCTGACAAAAGTAATAATAAATTAAAATTCTATAAATGTTAACCAATGAAAGTCAGACATTGTTTTTCAACCATGCTTCAACAGAATTATGTAAAAAAATAAACTCATGAAACAGGCATGGACAAAAATGATGGTACCCCTAACTTAATATTTTGTTGCGCAACCTTTTGAGGCAATCACTGCAATCAAACGCTTCCTGTAACTGTCAATGAGACATCTGCACCTCTCAGCAGGTATTTTGGCCCACTCCTCATGAGCAAACTGCTCCAGTTGTGTCCGGTTTGAAGGGTGCCTTTTCCAGACTGCATGTTTCAGCTCCTTCCAAAGATGCTCAATAGGATTGAGGTCAGGGCTCATAGAAGGCCACTTTAGAATAGTCCAATTTTTTCCTCTTAGCCATTCTTGGGTGTTTTTAGCGGTGTGTTTTGGGTCATTGTCCTGTTGCAAGACCCATGACCTGCGACTGAGACCAAGCTTTCTGACACTGGCTAGTACATTTCTCTCTAGAATTCCTTGATAGTCTTGAGATTTCATTGTACCCTGCACAGATTCAAGACACCCTGTGCCAGACGCAGCAAAGCAGCCCCAGAACATAACAGAGCCTCCTCCATGTTTCACAGTAGGGACAGTGTTCTTTTCTTGATATGCTTCATTTTTTCGTCTGTGAACATACAGCTGATGTGCCTTGGCAAAAACTTCGATTTTTGTCTCATCTGTCCACAGGACATTCTCCCAGAAGCTTTGTGGCTTGTCAACATGTAGTTTGGCATATTCCAGTCTTGCTTTTTTATGATTCGTTTTCAACAATGGTGTCCTCCTTGGTCGTCTCCCATGTAGTCCACTTTGGCTCAAACAACGACGGATGGTGCGATCTGACACTGATGTTCCTTGAGCATGAAGTTCACCTTGAATCTCTTTAGAAGTCTTTCTAGGCTCTTTTGTTACCATTCGGATTATCCGTCTCTTAGATTTGTCATCAATTTTCCTCCTGCGGCCACGTCCAGGGAGGTTGGCTACAGTCCCATGGATCTTAAACTTATGAATAATATGTGCAACTGTACTCACAGGAACATCTAGTTGCTTGGAGATGGTCTTATAGCCTTTACCTTTAACATGCTTGTCTATAATTTTCTTTCTGATCTCTTGAGACAGCTCTTTCCTTTGCTTCCTCTGGTCCATGTCGAGTGTGGTACACACCATATCACCAAACAACACAGTGATTACCTGGAGCCATATATATAGGCCCAATGGCTGATTACAAGGTTGTAGACACCTGTGATGCTAATTAGTGGACACACCTTGAATTAACATGTCCCTTTGGTCACATTATGTTCTGTGTTTTCTAGGGGTACCATCATTTTTGTCCATGCCTGTTTCATGAGTTTATTTTTTTACATAATTCTGTTGAAGCATGGTTGAAAAACAATGTCTGACTTTCATTGGTTAACATTTATAGAATTTTAATTTATTATTACTTTTGTCAGATTAAAGTTATTTCTGTGACCATTGTGACTTTTTCTTTCATTGACCAAAGGGTACCAACAATTTTGTCCACGTCTGTATGTTATAAATGTGAGATTCTTGGCAAATACATTTTGTACAAAATTATATGTGCCTGTCTGCCAGCGTCAAGGCGATCTCCGCTGGCCACAATCTTTATTTCCTGAACATGATGGAGGCCAGTGTGGCACTACAAAAGGTATAATATGACGTGGGCTCAGCATGCATGTGGAATCTGCATTCCCTGAATTTAATGGAGGCCGGTATGGCACCAGTGGAGGTAGTATTTAGTGTTAGGTTTCTGTCCTAAAGAGATCACCTAGACCAGGCATGCTCAACCTGTTGCAAAACTACAACTCCCAGCATGCCTGGACAGCCTACAGATATCCTACAGTAGGCATGCTGGGAGTCGTAGTTTTGCAACAGCTGGAGGGCCGCAGGTTGTGCATCCCTGGCCTAGACGCTGGAGGACAGGCACAAATAATTTTGTACAAGATGTATTTGCTAAGAATCTCATATTCATAATGTAACATTAGCATTTTACATTTTCTAGTGAGTAAGGCATGATTGTATTTACTTTATTTGTGACGAGGGGACATCCTCTGCGTCTGGAGGAAAGAAGGTTTGTACACAAACATACAAGAGGATTCTTTACGGTAAGAGCAGTGAGACTATGGAACTCTCTGCCTGAGGAGGTGGTGATGGTGAGTACAATAAAGGAATTCAAGAGGGGCCTGGATGTATTTCTGGAGTGTAATAATATTACAGGCTATAGCTACTAGAGAGGGGTCGTTGATCCAGGGAGTTATTCTGATTGCCTGATTGGAGTCGGGAAGGAATTTTTTATATCCCTAGAGTAAGGAAAATTGGCTTCTACCTCACAGGTTGTTTTTTTTTGCCTTCCTCTGGATCAACTTGCAGGGTGACAGGCCGAACTGGATGGACAAATGTATTTTTTCAGCCTTATGTACTATATTACTACTATGTTACTATGTGTTTGAAGAGTGCTGTTGTATTGTTTGTTTTTTGCTGTTATGCAGGGAAACCTTCATGTGGATTGGGGTTCTCCGGGCTTTTAATATTGATGATGTCACAGTGCGCTTCTGTATGTCTGAGTTGCCGTGTAGGCTGGCTGCATGCACCCTTGCCTACTGGCTGCAATCCTGTGCAGGCTAGGGGCTGCGTGCTGGCTGCGGTATACGTGTTGAACCACCTGTGTATGTTTTCCCTCCCTGATTGTGTTCTGTGGTTCTGTTCCGGTGCTCGGATTGTTGTTATGCCTTCGCATTCTGGCTGTGGTGTTTCATGTATGCTGGTTGCCAGGGGCAACGTCTGGTGCTTTTGCTTCAGTTCTGGTATTTCTGCTTCGCCTAGCCTGATAGGGTTAATCCTTCTGAATTGTGGGTGGGCGTGTTCCAGCAGGTGCACTCGTTTAGCACCTATTTCTCCCTGTGTGTCCTGGTCCTGTGGTCAGTTCTGGTTTAGTTGTTCTGTATGTCAGTTTATCCTGTTCCGTTCTTGGTGTAGCTCCTTGCTGCTGACCCAAGGGGTCTTTACATCTGTCCGTTTATATGGTTTCGCCTAGGTTCACATTGTTGTATTCTGTATTTAGTATCTTGTTTTTGCCATGTCCTGTTCTGTCTGTATCTGCCCTGTATTATGTTATTTGTTCCTGTTCTGTTCCTTGCTAGCCTAGCAGTGGCTAACTGTGTCCGTTGTTATGTCTGTATTCCTTAGACCCTAGCAGAGCTTATCTGCATCTGTTCAATATCCTGTTATTGTCTGTCTGGCAGTCCTTACTGCTTCTGTTATTCCATTCATGTCTGCTACTGTTCTTGTTTTATGTCTGCCTCTGGAAGGGGGTCCCTGGCTTCCCCGGAGGGGGAACCCCCATCCGTGTACAGCTCTGCCTGGGGCCACTTAGCTTCTATCGCTTGCAGCACAAGTAACTGCTTCTGCCTTTGTTATGCCTTGCCTGTCTGTAGTACCTGTACCTGCATCTGTATCGCTGTCTGTCTCTGCTGGTACCTTTGTTGGTATCTTCCGGTCTGCTGGTACCATTGTTCATATCGTCTGATCTGCTGGACCAGCTGCCACTGACTCGGTTTACGCTCTGGAGTCGCCCCTGACAACCACCGTGGCTCAAGTCTATCCTCACCACCAGAGGCACTAGTGAAGACCTGGTGTTGCTTAGTTACGCCCCTCTAGAGTATTGCCAGTCAGTGGCACAGTGGATACACACCTGCTGGTTCGTTACAGATGACCTACCCTCAGGATAGCTCATCAATATCAGATCAGTGGGGGTCCGACACCCATTACCCCCGCCGATCAGCTGTATGAAGGGAAGCCACACGCAGTGTGGACGTGCCGTTTCCGTTTTCTCTTCCTGCTCGCTGCTGCTTTGCCATAGACATAGCTGCAACAGGAAGAGCGCTAGGAGACGGCATGTGGACATCGCATGCACCGTCTCCTCATACAGCTGATCGGCAGGTGTGCCAGGTGTCAGACCCCAGCCAATCTGATACTGATGACCCATCCTGAGGATAGGTCATCAATAATAAAAGCCCAGAGAACCTCTTTAACACTTACAGTACCACCTATTGAAACACTGTACAGAACAAGTACCCCCATCACAGCAGCAGTATTCCCAAATATTTGTAGAAGAGCTGACCACATGTAAAGTCAACTGCCTGATACCAATATGCAGAAAGAATACCATGTCAATGGCTCAGATACATCTGCGATATGTGTTTGTTAAGGGGTCATTATTTGTCTTTGCAGCAAAAATCTTTAGAGCTCAGCGTATTTCACATCTCAGTATTACTTTTAATTACAGCTATGGAACAGAATAAGGATCCGATGTGAGTGATTTGAAATAAAGACCTGTGTGTCAAGGAGAAGACTCGTATTTGATGTCACCGAAGATGGATGGATTTTGCATTTCATTCTGACATCACAATACTTTCTTTGGACTATTTGGCTCTCTCACTTGTCACATTTCAGTCAGTGGTTTTATCATTTGGATGGTTTCATAAAAATCAATGTTTTTCTTTCTTTTCCTGGGACTCGTCTCTCTGGAGGTCCCTCTGGTACAGCCCTGTCAGCCGGTGGAATATTATCAATTTGTTAGCCTGGGGCGAGGCCCACATTGAGCTGGCTTGAAAAGGAGGAAGGCAGCTGCAACGCAATTATTTTCCTCAATCCCTGTGTAATACCAAAGATAAAACCTCAGAATTGCTACTTACCATCTTGCGACATTGTTTCCAAAATCACATTAAAAACAGCTGCACGGTCTTATCTGTTAGCACATCTAAATAAAGCAGTGTGTGTCGACAGCGAGGGCACCAAAATGGATCCTATTCCTCTGTGCTATACTGTATATGTTCAAAATCTGTTCTGATTAAAGGTGGCTGCTGCAATCACATATTTCTATTTCAGTGCTGCATCGGCATCCCAGCACTGGGTGATTTTACATTCACGTATGTTAGCCCTGTACCTTCCTTCCACATACTGTTTGTTCCTGGCATAGGATATAATGGGTTCGTTCCATGACATTATCCATGATGAATGTATGACCCGCTAGGACATGATGGACCTCTCCAGCCATTCTAAAGAATCAGAAACTCAAATCTTCTAGTTAAAGGGGTATTCCTATCGAATGTTATGGCATATTGCTAGGATGTGCTAGAACATTGTAATTGGTGGGTGTCCAATGCCTGGGATGGAGGTCACTTCTGCAGTTTTCTTACATAGTAGAAAAGCAACACAGTTCTATTCATGTGTAAGAGGCTGATAGGTACAGTAGTTACCTGCGGTACCAGGAGCTCCACTACAGGGAAAACCAGTGAAACCACCGCTCTGCCACAACGGCCTACAGAGATTACATCGCAGCCCATTGAAGCAAATGGGGTTGAGCTGAATCCTAAAACGCGCTCCCTGTGGACAGGTGTAGCACTCTTTTCGAGCAAAACGCAGTCAAGCAACTCTAATCCTTTAATTACTAGGATCGTGGAGATTTCAGCATTTGTGCCCTCATCGATCAGTACGTGACGGCATATCCTAGAGATCTGCTGTCACTTTATGTAGACAAATGCCTTTATAGCTATAGTTCTTACATTTAACTCTATGTGCCAATAAGTCATTGTCCAAATACACTTACAATATAATCTTAAAGGACATCTGTCGGCAGATCTGTACCTATGACACTGGCTGAACTGTTACATGTGCGCTTGGCAGCTGAAGGCATCTGTGTTGGTCCCATGTTCATATGTGCCCGCACTGCTGAGAAAAATTATGTTTTAATATATGCAAATGAGCCTTCAGGAGCAACGGGGGGGGGGGGGGGGTTATTATACCTAGAGGTTCTGCTCTTTCTGCAACTGCCGCCCGCTCTGCACTTTGATTTTGATGGTCAGGGTCAGGCAGTGAAAACATCAATCAAACTGGAGTGGATGCAACAAGAATGGAGCCTCTAAGTGTAATGACAACGCCCCCGTTGCTCCTAGAGGCTCATTTGCATATATTAAGACAACATTTTTCTCAGCAATGCAGGCACATATGAACATGGGACCAACACAGATGCTGCTTAACTTCCGGGGTCTGGGAGGCCTTAAAGCCAGATACCCCCACCCACGTGGCCAGACCTGTGGAGGGAAGCATTCTTACCTGCCTGTCAACATCCTGTTTGATGCGGGTCACTAGACAGCTGCAGACAATGACCGGTCCTCCTAACACTGTCTGTATACAAGGCAGCAGTGATGAGCAGGTATACAGCATGTGACCACTGCAGTCAATCACTGTCTTCAGAAGTACACTGCATAAGACAGCTGACAGTGATTGGCTGCTTCGGTCACGTGATGTATGTCACCGGTGCTGCCTTATATACAAACAGCGGGAGGAGAACCGGAGCTGTGGCACAAAGAATTGTGAGGAGAAACAGGTGAGTATAGGATTTTTTATTTTTATTTTCATTTAAAGCATTTGGTGGTGTTGGGAAGATTTTAGGATAACTTGGACAACCCTTTCAAACCCCTAGAATATATCCCCAAGGATGCAAATATTATATTTCACAAAAATATCTAGAAGAGGACATGTTTTCCACCCACTTTGCTTGTTATCAGGTGGGAATGACATGGCACACAACAATTTTACCATAGAACATATGGAATATGTAGGTGATTGACACACTTTTTAAATATATCTGACAGGGGCCCATATTTTTAAATATGTTTTAATGGCTCCATGGCAACCGCAATCTTCTCCTGATCTCTTGACTAACAATGGCAGACTAATTAGCTTGAAGACGAGAACCAGTTACCAGTTAGGGTGAAAATGAAATGAGACTAAAATGGAAACATACTAATTCTGTACAAATAAATAAGCAAGAAGACTTGTAGAAGACAGAACATCTGCCAGAGGGCTTCTAGTATTACGAGCCAACATGCCCCCCAACATCTTCTAATAGCTCTACAACCAATTACTCAAGAAATGAAAGAATTCTTATTCCAGAACACAAAGTCCAATGATAACCAACATGGAGCTCCTACAAATATCTTAGATGGGCATACCCAACCGCTGCTATAAAGCTTAGGACGTGCCATCAACGTGTAATGACAGTTTTGACCCAATTGGTCAATACGCTAAGAGCAATGTTAGTGGGTGCTGCTGATAGTGATGGAATCCACGAACAATCAAGTGTGCATCTGAGCCCCCAGCTATTTATCAAATGCAAAAATGTGGGGTAAACAAATATTGGGCATGTTGGATTTTTTTCCCCAAATCATTGAACCAGGTTCAACAGGCCCCAAGTTATAGATCAGTGGCGGATATACAGTATACAATTTTATAAGAAATTATTCAGAATAACTTGTAATTTATTCATTTAAATATCAGATTTTTCTGTATTTAGGAGTTTGAAGCACGGTCTTATCCAGTGATTATCAGCTTTCCCTTGTTATTCTGAATCTTTACCCACAAAATCAATCTGCTCAGCTATTCCCAAGCTCTGATGTCATCATAGGTTCCCTTTAACCCCGATTTTCCATTTTTGCATTTTCATTTTTCTCCACCAACAAGTGCTGCTTCCCGCTGCTCCCATAGAAGTGAATGGGAGCGCACCGTGCATGTGCAGCCCATGCTCCCATTCAAGCTATTTTCGGTGGCCCCATAGAAATGAATGGAGGTCGGCTGCGCATCCTAGCGATATGCCCCCATTGTCTGAGATGGCAAAACCCCTTTAACTACAGTCTCCCAAAAAAGGGCAGGCTCGATTTCCTGGTCTTGGCTATTCCTGAAGGAGAAGGGAATCTTCTTGGAGTGAGTCCAGGAGTGAGCAGCCAGTCAGTATCCTTTGGCCCAGAGAGGAACTCCAGAGAACCTTCCAGACTGACTGTGAAAAAAGAATGCTGATCTAGTCTAGCAGGTTTCTGGCATAAATGACAGCTTTCTGCCAGAAAAATACCTCTGTGCACAGCAGTAATTTTCTGGCAAAAAGCTGGCATTTATGCCAGACACCCGCTGGATCCCAATATAGTAAATGGAGAGCCAAGCAGTGCCTGATGGTGTCCGGTTATGCTGAACATGGTAAGTCCAGAAGTCTGTTTCTACCCCAGAACAGCCTACCAAACTTACCAAACACAGATGTGGACGAGGCCTCGGGGGCTTGGAGTCAACACTTCTGATTCAGGACTGCTTAAGAACTATGCTGCATTGTATGTGGATGACTGTGTAAAGCTGGTTTCTACAGTAAAGACTTGTTATGTATTGGACTGCACCAATTCCCTCAGTTTCCATGTTCATGACCATTTCCGGCCTTGCACCCCACAAACAACATCAAGGGCACCATACCTTTCAAAATGCAGGAGACCCCTAACAGGTGTGTCCCCTCTTCATTGTGCACGTCCTAGGGGATTGTCGGAACAGGGCAGCTGCCACTGTGAGCTACTCCACCAACCTCCTCACACTACTACTACCACTCCCGTCCTCTCCTCCCCACATCCCCCTCCCCAACGACACTTATGCACCATATTTTTCAGGGTCCAGACAACCCTTTTAAGACAAATCCTGGCTTAGGGGAAGTTTTTCATTATCTTGGACAACCACGGTTAATGGACATAATAGCAAAACAGATATACATAAAATACAGCCTATAGTTAAGAAAACACAATGACTAGTGCTAGAAAATTCCTAAGATTTTAATGACCACAGCCTTAGCCAGTACCGTGCTCATAAACCCAAATACTTCATTTTTTTAGAGAGCTTCGGGGACTGCTAAATCACTACTGAACCGAAAGGCATTTTGATACAACATGTGTTTGATGGCAATTTACTTTTGTACCATAGCGATCATTGTTTATCCCTCCACGCACCTGTCTCCATAAATCACCGGTTGAAAGACTAATTTTAAATTGTGTGAAGCTGAGCCATAACTGAAGGTTATGCTACATTTACCCTCCTTCATAGAAGGCTTTTTCTGATGGGAGAACTGCCTGCCATGAATTGTATTCTGGGCCCCTCCAGCTTCAGTGGGGTTAATGATAAGGTGAGACATAAAAACATTTTTCTATGCAGCTGTGCTTTCTATTCCATAAAGAATAAATGTGTTTAAAACTCTGATTACCAGCCCCTTCCATGCAATTATTCCTTCATTAGGAATAAAAACACAAGCTTTTCGGTGCATGATGATTAACAGGCAGAGCTAATTCATAGAAAATACACTTAGAGTGAAATCACTCACCTCTGCCTGTGCATATTCATTTGTTTTGCTAGTATTTAGATGTTGCAGGAGGTTGAATATTACATAAAGTACAGTAATGCCAGTATACGTACTGGTGACGGTAAGTATGGCACGTGACCGCTGAGGCCGGTGATTGACGGCACAGTACAGAACTTTATAGTGCAGGCATGGGACCCCCGGAACATCTTGACAGGAGTGGGCGAGTAGTGTTTTTTTTTTACTTTTGTGATCCGTTTTAAAAGTATCTGTCACCAGGTCATCTCTCCGTCTTGTGAAAATTGGTTGCTGCCTTCCCTAATGCAAATGAGGACATCACTGCACCAAGATACGTGGCCATCACTGGAAGCTGAGGAGTTGAGGTGCACCAAGGGGCTAGGCCTTGCCCTTCAGTGCTCTCAAGTCCTCATTTGCATAAAGAATAAAAGTCCTTTTTTTCGGGAATGCCACAACCAATTTTCACAAGATCAACCCTACCCGTCATATGCCTGATTTAATAGGGTTCATTCTGCTGACAGGTGCTTTCTAATGGTTTCAGTAGCTTCTCACTCATTGGATGTATCCTTAACAAGGCTGATTCACTACCTGATTGTTATTTTGGGCACCATTGTAAAGAGCCGCTCCTGAAATAGCGTTACACTGTGTTATTGGGCGGTGTACGACACAGGTGTTGTCTTTTTGGTGTGAATCTCTTTGAATAATAGTTTTCTCTGGAGTGTTCTGCTAAATAGACAAGTTGCATCAAACTAAATTGATAAGAACAAAATACAGATAAAAGGAGTTGTCTGGAACAGCTAAGAATTGCTGAGAAAGAGGGAGCGTGCTAAAATATCAAAATAAATATTACTCATCTGGAAAACACAGTGCAGGGGGCTCCCTCCGATCTCTGTTCCTGACCAGCAGTGATGACATTGTGACTGTACGAAAGTAACCACCGCAGCCACTCATTGTCCGCTCTCTGGTTGGCTGCAGTGGTTACGTGTGAGTAGTTGCAGTTACAGTAAACCCCCTTATTTCTCAGCCAGTTTGTCTGCCAACTCTTTTAGGGTCCAATTACATGCCCGTCGTGTATTGCATATAGGAAAATTGCGCCTGGCACCCCAATACAAATGCCTATTCTTGCCCACTATTTTTCGGGAGCCGCGGACCTGAATTACGGAGCCGTGGACCAGAAACGAGGATGCGGACAGCAAAAGTGTTTTTGCAGATCCATGACGATGACGGCGAAAAAACGTTAATGTGAAAGTAGCCTTATATTGCTGTGTTGGCACTTTGTGATAAATAAGTGGGTTTTGGGCTGCAGTTTGGGCACTCGGTCTCTATAAGGTTCGTCATCACTGGTATAGAGCAATCGTCCATGCCTAATATCAAGTTACTTAATCGACGGTAAGTTGCTGCCAGAAGTGTCTCCCCACTGAAATAAACATGCATGCTCCCCTGACCAGACCATTCTGTCAGCCGGCAGATATCGATATCTCATGTGTAAAGGTTGGCTTACATGGCATCTATCAGCACTTTTTACAGGAACTAAATAGGTAACGTGGAAACCAGTTTAAACATACAGTATTAGTGGCATAATTCCAAAAAAGAAGATCTAGTTTGCATGGTATGAACCCCCAGTCACACTACACGCTATCCAGGGGACACAAAATGAAGACATGATCTAATAGCACACAAATAACATACATCTCCACATCCTAAAGGATTAGAGCAGTAAATGCTATATATGTAGCAATCACTTATTAATACAATTTTAAAAAAGGTAAAAAAAAAAAAAGTTTTTCAATTACTGTAGTCTGATAAATAAACTCAAGCTGTGAGGTTTCCATGGTTCTGTCTCAGTTGGTAGCTGATCAAATTTAGAGTATATTACAGGAATAAAATACAGGAGTCAGCAAAGCTCTCATCTCAGAGTCTCTCAGAGTTATACTTGCAAATATACATTAAAATAAATGCTAGATTAAAATGGGTTTTCGGTGATTTAACATTGATGGCTTTTAGGGTAAATCTTGGAAAAACCTTTCAAGTTTAGATTCATTTTTTTTTCACTCTTTTTGACGCAATGCATCTCTCCACCCCATTAATACAATTTACATGTGCTTATAAATTTTCATCTTCTCTTGGTCTGTCACTTTTTCCATGTTAAGGGGGAGCAGCAGGAATTTGCAAGCACTTACAACCATTCTGAGGGTTAAGAAGAACTGTCCTTGATCACCTGTTTCCTCACCATACAAGTATCTACTTCCCTCTCTTCTTGTCTGCTAATTTTTTGTAAGGTACTCTACTCCCTATAGTTATACGTCCCATGTTTCTTTTCCTACTTGGTTAAGTATACAAGGTGAATGGCAGTTGTACACCAAATTAAGAACACCCACATCATTACCTGCATACCTTAGTTTTTCTAGGGTTCCCATCAGGGAGAAAACAGCTATATAGTGTATTCACTTTTTCCACATTTTGTTATGTTGTGCATTTCTGCTAAAATAAAAACTAAATAAAGTTTTCTCCATCAATCTGCACATAGTACCCCATAGTGAAAACTGAATTTTAGAATTTTTTACATATTTATTAAAGCAGAAAAACTAAAATTTTGCATGCACATAAGCATTCAGACTGCTATGACACTTTAAATTTAGCACTGGTGACCTCCCATTTCTCTTGATCATCTTTGAGATTTGTCTACACCTCGATTGGAGTCCACCTGTAGTAAATTATTGAGGCACTATTCCTAATCTAATAGACTTGTTACAGATGGTCAGCACATTATGAAATAAACAGGAAATATATTGGTCTCCAAAACAAATAGAACTTTACTTTGTGACAGGCACAATAAAATGACGATGCTTACTCATCTACTAATCTACTCTTGCACTACAGCAGTCATCGAAAGCCAGTCAAATTCATATAGCTGACATAAAATGGACCTTGATATACCTGTACAAGTAATTTCTACTTGGGCCAGTTTTCCCCTGCAGATGACACATGGAGGGCAAAAAGGACACACAGAGGAAACACAGATCTCTCATGAACATCTTCATGGATGAACCACTGACCATCTTGTCATGGATATCATCATGGACATGGGTGTGAGACCCAAGGTTGCTTGCTTCATTTCTGAATTATTTTCTGTAATGGTTGTTGGTTTTCAACTACAAAATCCCAAAATACAGGTGTGAGAACTTGCAAGAAACTTGAAACTGACAGCTCTGTACATGGGGACTTTTGGGCATTACTTTTTGGGTACTTTATAATGTTGTGTAGGGTAGTGTGATGGTTAATACCTATAAATATTTGATTCATTTGGGCTTCTATGACACTTAATCAATAAAATCTATCATGGCTCTCTTGCTCTTTCACTCTCATCCCACAAAGATTTATTTTCTAGTAAGACACATCTATCCGTACCATCTTAGCACTGCGGTGTGCGTGACAATAGACCTCGAGTCAATAAGCGCTCCATGGGATTTATCAATCCACATCACCTGTAGAGGCACTTTAACGTAGAAAACCTACACACAGGCAGCGTCCACCTTTTCAGGAAGATTAAATGGAATTACTACTGCTGTCTCTAGCAAATGAATTATAATACTCCCAAGGCTACGCTATCTTTCTAATTATTGATAGGATGGGGAAGTATGGACTCTTATACCTAGAACAGAACAAAGGACTTCATAATCATATACACTGTTATGCAGGCACTAATGGTGGCCATAATAGAAATCCTAAAACTCTCAGAACTTTCCAATTTATTACCACAAAGCGAAAGCGAACACAAAGAAGGACCCATCATATGATAGTGAATAGGCGGATCTAATTATAATTTGCGGAAGTGTGGGAATGTACTGCCCTGTAGAAACCAATGATATAGCTCTAAGATTAATAACAGCTGAAATAGGAAAGTGGGTCCACTAAAATTATTAAGTTATTATTAATTATTAAGTGCACATGTTGGATTCCAATTTGCCATGTAATAGGAATAATTCTTGGCTTTTCTGTCCAAAATAAGTGAAGGTAGAGAAAGCACAAAGGGGTGCTCCTCACCCTTCATCAGTGTAGAGATAGAAATGCTCACCAGTGATGGTTGTGCTTCTTCGGGTACGACTCTGATAAAGTCCTGTCAGTTTATTATTCTGGTGGCAGATGTAGGTGCTCCACTCCTACTGCACTTCTAGGTGAGGTCCCCACAACGATGATTTGAATTAAAAATGTATTATGTATTATGAAATGTAAATGTATTATAAAGCAGAATAAGGGACACTGCTGCAAAGGGTATTAAAATGTATTAAAAAACACACAATAAAATACACATGCAACACATTACCTGAGGAAGGAGATAGACCATCTCTGTAACGGATTGTCCATGTATTTTATTGTATGTCCTTTAGTAAATGTTATTACACCGTGCGGCATTTAATACATTTTAAACCTTAATTGTTCAAAGTAAGTGACGTACAGTATTGTGCAGTGGTAAATCTGTATGGATGTTTTCCAATACATAGAAATGGGCTTGTGGAAACACCAATCCCTATGAAATCTAACCGAGTGAACATACCCTTAGATCAGTGGTTCTTAACCTGGGTTCGATCGAACCCCAGGGGTTCGGTGAGTCAGTCTCGCGGGTTCGGCCGCCAGCCCTGGGGGGCCGCTTTGATAGGTGGCTGCCACAAGACAGGAAAATATTTATTTCCTGTTACTCAGACTCCTTTTGCGCCCGCTGCGGCTCATGATCAGAAGAGCTGAGCGAGCGCAATGATTTTGCTTCCGCCAGCCGACGGATGTGAGCGGCATATAACGACATGACGTCATATCCGGCGGCTGCACGGCGGCGGATCTAGTGACTGCACAACATGGTGGCGGCATCCTGTCCCTCCTGCACACAGACACCGGCATCACTGAGCTAAGCTGACCTGTTGTACTACAGGTAAGAGTAAAGGGGCTTTGAGGACCTATTGTGTATTGTATTTAAGGGGTCAGCATTGTATTGGAGGGGGGTTAGCAGTGTATTAGGGGAAGGGGGTTAGCAGTGTATTAGGCAAAGGAGGGATCATCAGTGTATTAGGGGAAGGGGGATCATCAGTCAAGTCACACTGATTTGCAGTAAATATTCATTATTATGTTTTTATTTTTGTGTGAAAATCATGTTTTAATGTTCTTTATGGTTTTGTTCTTTAATGGTTTTATTCACTTTGTGCACCTATGTATAAATATATTCCTATGTTTTGAATTAGAAAAAAATCATATTTAATTTTTCCAATTAAGAAGGGTTCGGTGAATGCGCATATGAAACTGGTGGGGTTCAGTACCTCCAACAAGGTTAAGAACCACTGCCTTAGATGCAATCTAACAATTTGAATAAAATATCAAACAAGCAAAAGTCCAGAGATATATATGCTTCAGCATCCTCAGTGTTAGGCGTCATGCAAACCTTCCCTATGCTTTCTGCAGTGTTCTCTTTCCCATCACTAGAAATCATTATTCTTGTCTGTAATACAGATAAGAATAGGACATGTTCTATAATTAGCAGAACTGACATACGGATGGCATCTATGTACTTTCTATTTTTTGTAGGCCCCTACAAAAGGATGGGTCTGTGTGCATTCTGCAAAAAATTGGAATTACACACGGATCCAAAATACAGTCATGTGCATGAAAGATTGATCTCTTATTCTATTATAGCAAGGGCTGACTGATTATATAGTGCAGACTACTAAACCACTGTTGACAAAAAAAATGGACATCAGGTAATTTATGCCACATACTGAGACAAAGGTGCCTTGTTAGGTAAGGAGATTGGAAGGTAAGTCACCTTAGAGGGAATCTGTACTCCGTGAACTAGAGGAAGCGTCGTATATTGTGACACAGAGCCCAGTTACGTAAATGTTATCTTCATACTCACTCGCATTCTGATGCCATGCTCCAACAAACCAGCAGTAAAATGCATTGAGAGGACTCCTGAGCTCATGCACATAATAGAGAGGACTGAAAGAGGAGTCCGGTCAGTGCATTTTACTGCTGGTTTGTCGTAATGCAAGTGAGTATGAAGATAAAAATACTCGGCACCACTTTCACTATACAAGACTTACTGTAGAGATGTAGAAGATTTAACACACATGCTTAAAGGGGTTGTCCGGGTTCAGAGCTGAACCCGGACATACCCTTATTTTCACCCCGGCAGCCCCCCTGAGCCTAGCATCGGAGCATCTCATGCTCCGATGCGCTCCAGTGCCCTGCGCTAGATCGCGCAGGGCACGGGCTCTTTTGTTTTCAATAACATACTGCCGGGTGGTAACTTCCGCCCGGCAGTGTGTTTGGTGACGTCACCGGCTCTGAGGGGCGGGCTTTAGCTCTGCTCTAGCCGTTTTACTGGCTAGGGCAGAGCCAAATCCCGCCCATCTGTGCGGTGACGTCACCGGGGTTCCTGTCAGCCCCATGGAGAGCCCCGGTACGTCACCGGAACTCTGAAAAATGCCTTTGCCCTGCGCGATTTAGCGCAGGGCAAAGGAGAGCATCGGAGCATGAACTGCTCCGATGCTCATGTCAGGGGGGCTGCCTGGGTGAAAATGGAGGGCTGTCCAGGTTCAGCTCTGAACCTGGACAACCCCTTTAAGTAGTTTGGGGGTGGGGGGGGGGGGGTGGTTAGAGCTGACAAATTCCCTTAAGGCATTGTATACAGTGGCAATTTTTATCCTCAAGCTTCATATGTTAAACTATATAGACCATATATTTTTGTACTTAAATCTTGCTTCTTGCTTATCTTTTAGCTCAGGGCAAACCTGTGATCTGTGACTACAGTTTAGCTACAATGTCCACAGGGAGTCTGAGGTAGTCTGAAACACACCTCCTGCCTTATCATTGGTTCAGATTGTTATTGTTTCTCTCCTCCTGCAGATACACCATTCTGATTGGCTCCTGTGTATAAACACAAGTCCAGCACATGTTCACCAAGCAATCAGCACATGATTTCTGCATATTACTGCAAGAGCAGAATGATTATAAATTACATATTAATACGCCACCAGTGAGAAAAAGATGGCCATCAACTAATGTCTGCAACTATACAGAGTCAAACGACTCCTGGTAAACATGCAGTATACTTCACAGGGAAGCTAAGCAGAAGTTACCGTTATCGTGTGACACTTGGATTTAGTTTACAGGCACAGACAATACTTACAATTTAATATGAAGTGTTCTTGACATTTTACATTGGAAATGTTCAGTTGAGAAGCCCAAACACTTTGAGTCTTTGGGTCAGGTTACCCAGCCTAAGTGGTGGCTCATTTTATTCAAACTATTGAGATGCTTTCTTGAAATATCCTTTCTCTCAGAAAATGACTCTTTCATGTGAAACGGTACCTTCTGGGAATTAGAGGGAAATGATTCAGCTATGATGATAGAACCAGAAAACCTACAACTACTCTGGAAACTTAGTACGTTTGGCAGAAAGACGTGGAATCAGAAGAGGCGATAAATATCAAGATATCACTAACTGACAAAATTAGAGGGGAATACAAAATGCTCTCACAAATGAGGACGGCTGTGTGTACAGGATCTTCACTCCAGGCACACAGAAGGACCTTGTATTTTTGATAGTTTATAGTATACATTAGGGGTGGGCGATATGGCCTAAAATCTATATTGCGATATAATTTTAAGCATGTGCGATATGCGATATATATCGCAATATATTGTTTTCTATATTTGGGGGGGGGCGTGTTTAAACTTTTTTTTTTTTTTTTTACTTTTTATTTAATAACTATTAACCTCCTTAAGGGCTAGAACGTAGAACCCTTGTCATAGTCACCCTAATAGAGCTCTATTAGGGTGAATAGGACTTTACACTCTCCCTGCTGCCCTGAGCTTTGTGCACACAACAGCAGGGAGCTGAGTCCCCTCCCCTAAACGGTACCATCCACAGATCCCCCCTCCCCTAAACAGTGCCAGCCACAGATCCCCCCTCCCCTAAACGGTGCCATCCACAGATCCCCCGTCCCCTAAACAGTGCCATCCACAGATCCCCCCTCCCCTAAACGGTGCCATCCACAGATCCCCCGTCCCCTAAACGGTGCCATCCACAGATCCCCCCTCCCCTAAACGGTGCCATCCACAGATCCCCCCTCCCCTAAACGGTGCCATCCACAGATCCCCCCTCCCCTAAACGGTGCCATCCACAGATCCCCCCTCCCCTAAACTGTGCCATCCACAGATCCCCCCTCCCCTAAACTGTGCCATCCACAGATCCCCCCTCCCCTAAACTGTGTCATCCACAGATCCCCTCTCCCCTAAATGGTGTCATCCACATATCCCCCCTCCCCTAAACGGTGCCATCCACAGATCACGCTCCCCTAAACGGTGTCATCCACAGATCCCCCTCCTCTAAACGGTGCCATCCACAGATCCCCCCTCCCCTAAACAGTGCTGTCCACAGATCCCCCCCTCCCCTAAACAGTGCCATCCACAGATCCCCCCTCCCCTAAACGGTGCCAACCACAGATCCCCCCCTCCCCTAAACGGTGCCATCCACAGATCCCCCCTTCCCTAAACGGTGCCATCCACAGATCCCCCCCTCCCCTAAACAGTGTCATCCACAGATCCCCCCTCCCCTAAACGGTGCCATCCACAGATCACGCTCCCCTAAACGGTGTCATCCACAGATCCCCCTCCCCTAAACTATGCCATCCACAGATTCCCCCTCCCCTAAACGGTGCCATCCACAGATCCCCCCTCCCCTAAACGGTGCCATCCACAGATCCCCCCTCCCCTAAACTGTGCCATCCACAGATCCCCCCTCCCCTAAACTGTGCCATCCACAGATCCCCCCTCCCCTAAACTGTGCCATCCACAGATCCCCCCTCCCCTAAACTGTGTCATCCACAGATCCCCCCTCCCCTAAATGGTGTCATCCACATATCCCCCCTCCCCTAAACGGTGCCATCCACAGATCACGCTCCCCTAAACGGTGTTATCCACAGATCCCCCTCCCCTAAACAGTGCCATCCACAGATCCCCCCTCCCCTAAACAGTGCTGTCCACAGATCCCCCCCTCCCCTAAACGGTGCCATCCACAGATCCCCCCTCCCCTAAACGGTGCCAACCACAGATCCCCCCCTCCCCTAAACGGTGCCATCCACAGATCCCCCCTCCCCTAAACGGTGCCATCCACAGATCCCCCCTCCCCTAAACAGTGCCATCCACAGATCCCCCCCTCCCCTAAACTGTGCCATCCACAGATCCCCCTCCCCTAAACTGTGCCATCCACAGATCCCCCTCCCCTAAACGGTTCCATCCACAGATCCACCCCCTCCCTCCTCTAAACAGTGCCATCCACAGATCCCCCGACGCTCACAGGAATACATTTAAAAACGAATCAGTAACTTTATTCATTGGTGATCTCTTTACTGTATACCTTACTAGGTCTTAGCTCCGGTAACAGCAGACAGTGCGGGGGGCGGCTCACTCACTGACGTCACGCGCCTGCGCCGCCTAGTGGGAGGAGCAGGCGCGTGACGTCAATGAGTGAGCGCCCCCCGCACTGCCTGCTGTTACCGGAGCTAAGGTATACAGTAAAGACATCACCAATTAATAAAGTTAAAGTTGCTGATTAGTTTTTAAATGTTCTACTGTCAGCGGCGTGGCCCTGTATATTCTAACCCCCAGGCAAGCGTCCCCGTCACCTTGGGAACGCCTGGGGGTTAGAATATACCATCGGATTTGAGTTTTCACGCGCTCACTGAGATCGGTGAAAACTCAATGATTTAATGTCAGTCCCTCCCCTCCTCCTCCTCTTTTGTCATTGGTGGTCAGCGGCAGCCGCGCTACAGTGGGGAGGGAGGGACTCTCTCCTTCTCCTCTGTGCCGGCTCAGGAAAACATAGTGCGCGCAGAGAGCGCGATCATATCGCGGTCCGGCAATATAGGCGATATGCTCAAAATCCATATCGTGGCACAAATTTATATTGCATATCGCCTATATCGTCTATATCGCCCACCCCTAGTATACATTTTTCTTTAGTTACACTGTGTTTTTATTTTAAAACTATATTTTACAATACTGGCAAAACAGTAACAAAAATTGTATTTGTTATTATTTAATGCTGGCTGTCAGACGGACAAAAACTGCATGCAGAGGCATTTATGCCGGAAACAGCTGGATCCTATTATAGTCAACGAAGATCCGGTGGTCATGGCAATGCCGGGTTTACACCATGCCGGCCCTGCCCCCATCTGTGCAGGCCCTGCCTCCATTTTTATCCCCCCCACCCCTGGTGCGTCCCCCTGGTGCGTTCCCCTCCTGCCATACTCCCCTGCTATTTGTGATGGCGGCAGCTCCGTTCCTGAGCCGCCGCCATTAGCATCGAATGTCAGCTGTATGCTGACACTGCTGTAACCCCTTAGATGCCATGGGCAGTGGCATCCATGGGGTTAATAGAGGGAGAGGGCTCCCTCTCTCAACCATCGGGCTACCACATCCAGTGTTGCCATCTATCAGTGTAAAACTGGTAGTATTATACACTGCCTGTCCCAAAAAAAAAAGTCACCACCTGGATTTAACTAAGCAAATAGTTATGAGCCTCCTATTGGATAATTACTGCATGGGCGATTATCTTTCAGCTGGCAACAAGTTATTTAACCCCAACTGGTGCAATGCGTTGCTTCTCATTTCTTAAACAACACATCTCGTGGTCGTGGAAAAGATGTTAGTCTGTTTGAGAAGGGTCAAATCATTGGCATGCATCAAGCAGAGAAAACATCTAAGGATGTTGCAGAAACTACTAAAATTGGGTTAATAACTGTCCAACGTATTATTATAAACTGGAAGGATAGTGGGGACCCATCGTATTCGAGAAAGAAATGTGGCAGGTAAAAATCCTGAATGATCGTGATCGGCGATCACTTAACGTTTGGTGAAATCAAATCGAAGAAAAACAACAGTAGAACTCAGGGCTATGTTTAATAGTGAAAGTAAGAGCATTTCCACACACACAATGGGAAGGGAACCCAAACCCAAGGGATTGGGACTGAACAGCTGTGTAGTCGTAAGAAAACCACTAATCAGTGAGGCAAACCAGAAAAAAAGGCTTCAATTTGCTAGGGAGCATAAAGATTGGTCTTTGGAGCAGTGGAAGAAGGTCATGTGGTCAGCTGACTACCTGAACATACTGAATGACCAGGTTATTCCATCAATGGATTTTTTCTTCCCTGATGGCACGGGCATATTCCAAGATGACAATGCCAGGATTCATCGGGCTCAAATAGTGATAGAGTGGTTCAGGGAGCATGAGACATCATTTTCACACATGGATTGGAGTCCAGATCTTAGCCCCATTGAGAATCTTTGGGATGTGCTGGAGAAGGCTTTGTGCAGCAGTCAGACTCTACCATCATCAATGCAAGATCTTGGTTAAAAATTAATACAACACTGGATGGAAATAAATCTTGTGACACTGCAGAAGCTTATCGTAACAATGTCACAACAAATTGCAATTATTATTTTTTTTAATTCCCACTTGAATCTTAAAGATCCAGTGGAGCTGATGGCCTTATAATACTTTGCAATGCTCTTGCACTGACAGCCGAAATCCGATTCCGGGACCGCGCTCAACGGCCGCATGCGCAGTAAAGGGCGGCAGGAGCGCGGTCCCGGCTGCCGCGCGTACTACGCGCCGTCTTACTTTCGCCGCACTGCGCATGCGCCCGACATCCTGTATCAAACGCGCCCGCGCCCAGATGCCGGGCGCGGGCGCGTTTGATACAGGATGTCGGGCGCATGCGCAGTGCGGCGAAAGTAAGACGGCGCGTAGTACGCGCGGCAGCCGGGACCGCGCTCCTGCCGCCCTTTACTGCGCATGCGGCCGTTGAGCGCGGTCCCGGAATCGGATTTCGGCTGTCAGTCACAGAGGCAGGGGGCGGGGAGAGGGCCATGTAAGACGCCGAGGCCGCTGCCCCCGTGACTTCAAGCCTGACTTGAAGCACGGGGCAGCAGCTGAATATAACATCGATTTCTGACTGAGCATACATGCTGCAAAACTAACAAAAAGTGCATCAGGAAACGACTATACAGCACTATAAGGTACTGTAAACAGCTTAATAGGCGATTTTTGGGTGACAGGTTCCCTTTAATGTTTGTGGAACACCTGAGGGGTTAACATAGTTTGTAAAACCAGTTTTGAATAATTTGAGGGGTGTAGTTTCTAAAATGGGGTCACTTATGAGTGGTTTCTATTATATAAGGACCTCAAAGTGAATTCAGAACTGAATTGGTCCTTGAAAAAGTCGGTTTTGAAAATGTTATAGAAAATTTGAAAATTGCTTCTTAAATTCTAAGCCTTCTAACGCCCTAAAAAAAAAAATTTAATTTTCAAAATGATGCAACACAAAGTAGACATATATGGAATCTTAAGTAAAAACTATCTAATGAGGTATCACTATTTGCCTTTAAGGCGTAGAAATGAAAATTTAGAAAATTTAAATTTTTTCTGTAAATTTAGCATTTTTTATAATAGAAAGGTATAAAATATCGACCCAAATTTTCCCCTAACATCAAGTACAAGATGTCATGAGAAAACAATCAGAATGGTTTGGATAAATCAAAGCATTCCAAAGTTAATAATAGCACATAAAGTGACAAATGTCAGATTTGCTAAATTAGACCTGGTCACGAAAGTGAAAAATTGCTTCGTCTTGAAAGGGTTAAATCACGTTTTCGTGTTTACTGTTAAAAGTGTTAAATTTTTCACTAATATATTTTTTTAATGTATGAAATCCTGCATTTTTCACCTCTGTCCCTAGGTCTAATAATAGGTCTTGATTTCCTGTTCTCTACAAGTAACTTTCCTTAGCTACTATCATTATCTCCACAGGTACAATTACAATGACAAGTAACACCTCTGTATAGGTAACACTATCCACAAATCACAATAGCTGATATTACAGGTGATATCTGCTCTCTCCTGACCTCTGCACAGGTCACACAGCATGTCTCTAAAACTCCCCCAATATAGTCAACAGGGTCCCCTCCTGACCATTTTAGACCTAGTGGCCAGTGTGAAAACTGTAGGATTGTAGTTTTTTTTTATATAGTGACATGGAAATGTAAATACCAGGAGGAGGGAGAGTGTTTTGAGCAGCTTTTTCAAACAGAACATATGCTTTTCATAGGTGGCAGTCCCTTAGAGAGATATAATGATGGTATAAGGCTAGTTTCACACTAGCGGCAGGGGACTCCGGCAGGTGAACAGCCTGTCGGATCCATCCTGCCGCTGGTTCACATGTGCCCCTGGACTGGGGGCGGGTGTGGAGCTCCGGCGGCAGCATGGCGGTGCACGCCGAGAGGCAGCCGGACTAAACTGCATGCAGTACCCAGCTGATCAGATGTTCCCTGCTGCCCAACTAGCATGGAGAACAGTTCGGTTCAAAATGAGGGGATCATGCCGGGTCAGTGCAGTGCAGCTCCCATTCACTTCAATGGGAGCTGAGCGGCTTGGCCACTACACTTGGAACTGAGCTGTGCCTCCGGCTCCATTCACACTGCTAGTTTCAGTGCTCAATGCTGCAGTGAACAACTGATTGGTGGATGGGTGACATTTTGGACCCTCAACGAGCTGATATTTGTGACCTACTGATAAGTCTTCAATATCAGGATCCTGGAACACCCCTTTAACCTATGGCTGGCCATTTGGATAGCTAAATCATTGCTTCAATCTTTAGCAACAAACTAGCCATCTGTACTAATTATTTAAAGGGGTTATTCCATGATTAATGTAAAAAATGAAAATCAGAGATCATATAGGACATGACAATCTCTTTCTAATTAAGCTAGAACCCGCCCTGTACCTCCCATGGATCCAGAGATCTCCCCATTCATTGCTCTGCTAGATTTATATCAAGATGATAGCTCAAAGGGAGTGTCTTTTCTGCTGACAGCTCAGGGGAGTGTCTTTTCTGATGACAGCTCAGGGGAGTGTCTTTTCTGCTGCAGCTCAGGGGGCGTGTCCATTCTGCTGGGGCTCTCCCTGTATCAGAGCTGAGGAGGCAGTTGAAGGATGGAACTGAGCATGTGCGGCCTTCTCAGTGAGCCGGGACAAAGAAACAAGAAAAAGAACAAACAGCAGGTGGTGCTATACAGATAAATTTTATTGAATAACTCAGTGGCTATGCTAAATTTTTTATTACATGCAATGACAAAAGTATTCAGATCCGGGTGCTGGTTTGAAAACAGTTGAATACTTTTTGTGGGTCAACCCTTTTAACCACTTCAACCCTGCTAGCTGAAACCCCCTTAATGACCAGGCAACTTTTTACACTTCTGCACTACACTACTTTCACCGTTTATTGCTCGGTCATGCAACTTACCACCCAAATGAATTTTACCTATTTTTCTTCTCACTAATAGAGCTTTCATTTGGTGGTATTTGATTGCTGCTGACATTTTTACTTTTTTTGTTATTAATCAAAATGTAACGATTTTTTTGCAAAAAATTGAAATTTTTCACTTTCAGTTGTAAAATTTTGCAAAAAAAACGACATCCATATATAAATTTTTCGCTAAATGTATTGCTCTACATGTCTTTGATAAAAAAAGAAATGGGTAAAAAAAAAATGGTTTGGGTAAAAGTTATAGCATTTACAAACTATGGTACAAAAATGTGAATTTCCGCTTTCTGAAGCAGCTCTGACTTTCTGAGCACCTGTCATGTTTCCTGAGGTTCTACAATGCCCAGACAGTAGAAAAACCCCACAAATGACCCCATTTTGGAAAGTAGACACCCTAAGGTATTCGCTGATGGGCATAGTGAGTTCATAGAACTTTTTATTTTTGTCACAAGTTAGCGGAACATGATGATTTTTCTTTTTTATTTATTTTTTCTTACAAAGTCTCATATTCCACTAACTTGTGACAAAAAATAAAAACTTCTATGAACTCACTATGCCCATCACAAAATACCTTGGGGTGTCTTCTTTCCAAAATGGGGACATTTGTGGCGTAGTTATACTGCCCTGGCAATTTAGGGGCCCATATGTGTGAGAAGTAGTTTGCAATCAAAATCTGTAAAAAATGACCGGTGAAATCCGAAAGGTGCACTTTGGAATGTGAGTCCCTTTGCCCACCTAGGCTGCAAAAAAGTGTCACACATCTGGTATCGCCGTACTCAGGAGAAGTTGGGGAATGTGTTTTGGGGTGTCATTTTACATATACCCATGCTGGGTGAGAGAAATATCTTGGCAAAAGACAACTTTTCCAATTTTTTTTATACAAAGTTGGCATTTGACCAAGATATTTATCTCACACAGCATGGGTATATGTAAAATGACACCCCAAAACTCATTCCCCAACTTCTCCTGAGTACGGCGATACCAGATGTGTGACACTTTTTTGCAGCCAAGGTGTGCAAAGGGGCACATATTCCAAAGTGCACCTTTCGGATTTCGCAGGCCATTTTTTACACATTTTAATTGCAAACTACTTCTCACACATATGGCCCCCTAAATTGCCAGGGCAGTATAACTACCCCACAAGTGACCCCATTTTGGAAAGAAGACACCCCAAGGTATTCCGTGAGGGGCATGGCGAGTTCCTAGAATTTTTTATTTTTTGTCAAAAGTTAGTGGAATATGAGACTTTGTAAGAAAAGAAAAAAAAAATATAAAATCATCATTTTCCGCTAACTTGTGACAGAAAATCCAAAAATTCTAGGAACTCGCCATGCCCCTCACGGAATACCTTGGGGTGTCTTCTTTCCAAAATTTGACCAAGATATTATCTCACCCAGCATGGGTATATGTAAAATGACACCCCAAAACACATTGCCCAACTTCTCCTGAGTACGGCGATACCAGATGTGTGACACTTTTTTGCAGCCTAGATGCGCAAAGCGGCCCAAATTCCTTTTAGGAGGGCATTTTTTGACATTTGGATCCCAGACTTCTTCTCACGCTTTCGGGCCCCTAAAAAGCCAGGGCAGTATAAATACCCCACATGTGACCCCATTTTGGAAAGAAGACACCCCAAGGTATTCAATGAGGGGCATGGCGAGTTCATAGAATTTTTTTTTTCTGGCACAAGTTAGCGGAAATTGATTTTATTTTTTGTATTTTCTCACAAAGTCTCCCTTTCCGCTAACTTGGGACAAAAATTTCAATCTTTCATAGACTCAATATGCCCCTCACGGAATACCTTGGGGTGTCTTCTTTCTGAAATGGGGTCACATGTGGGGTATTTATACTGCCCTGGCATTTTAGGGGCCCTAAAGCGTGAGAAGAAGTCTGGAATATAAATGTCTAAAAAATGTTACGCATTTGGATTCCGTGAGGGGTATGGTGAGTTCATGTGAGATTTTATTTTTTGACACAAGTTAGTGGAATATGAGACTTTGTAAGAAAAAAAACAAACAAAAAAAAAACAATTTCCGCTAACTTGGGCCAAAAAAAATGGCTGAATGGAGCCTTACAGGGGGTGATCAATGACAGGGGGGTGATCAGGGAGTCTATATGGGGTGATCACCCCCCTGTCATTGATCACCCCCCTGTAAGGCTCCATTCAGACGTCTGTATGATTTTTACGGATACATGGATCGGATCCGCAAAACGCATACGGACGTCTGAATGGAGCCTTACAGGGGGGTAATCAATGACAGGGGGTGATCAGGGAATCTATATGGGTGATCACCCCCTGTCATTGATCACCCCCCTGTAAGGCTCCATTCAGACGTCCGTATGTGTTTTGCGGATCCAATCCATGTATCCGTGGATCTGTAAAAATCATACGGACATCTGAATGGAGCCTTACAGGGGGGTGATCAATGACAGGGGGGTGATCAATGACAGGGGGTGATCAGGGAATCTATATGGGTGATCACCCGCCTGTCATTGATCACCCCCCTGTAAGGCTCCATTCAGACGTCCGTATGTGTTTTGCGGATCCGATCCATGTATCCGTGGATCTGTAAAAATCATACGGACATCTGAATGGAGCCTTACAGGGGGGTGATCAATGACAGGGGGTGATCAGGGAATCTATATGGGTGATAATCCGCCTGTCATTGATCACCCCCCTGTAAGGCTCCATTCAGACGTCCGTATGTGTTTTGTGGATCCGATCCATGTATCCGTGGATCCGTAAAAATCATACGGACGTCTGAACGGAGCCTGACAGGGGGGTGATCAATGACAGGGGGGTGATCAGGGAGTCTATATGGGGTGATCAGGGGTTCATAAGGGGTTAATAAGTGACAGGGGTGGGTGTAGTGTAGTGTTTTGTGGTACTTTACACAGCTACCTGTGTCCTCTGGTGGTCGATCCAAACAAAAGGGACCACCAGAGGACCAGGTAGCAGGTATATTAGACGCTGTTATCAAAACAGCACCTAATATACCTGTTAGGGGTTAAAAAAAATCACATCTCCAGCCTGCCAGTGAACGATCGCCGCTGGCAGGCTGGAGATCCACTCGCTTACCTTCAGTTCCTGTGAACGCGCGCGCCTGTGTGCGCGCGTTCACAGGAAATCACGGCTCTCGCGAGATGACGCGTATATGCATCACTCTGCGCAGAGCTGCCGCCTCCGGACCGCACATCTGCGTTAGGCGGTCCGGAGGCGGTTAAGGTCTTCATTATCTCAATTACAAGATCTTGTTTGACGAAATTTGAGTTATAGTGGTTTTACGTGGAGATAAAAAAGGGATAGAAAAGGGTAAAAATTAAAAATAAGCATTACTCTATCCTATCCCCCACCACTTCCATTCTGACACTACTCTGTCCCCTTTCTGATCCCGAATCCACACACAGGAAATGGCTTGGAAAGCCTACACAGCCAGTCACTGACAGAGGCAGATCACTGCTGTGGTCAGTAAATGATTGAGCGGGCGTGCAAAACCATTTTCTGTGTATGGAGCTGGGAACAGAAGGCAGAGAGCAATGTAGATCAGAGCACGGAGGGATTGATGAGGTGAGGTAGGGTACTTTCCATCACAGGGGCTCAATACCGGAAAAAACTGATCAGTTTTATCTTAAAGCTGAGTTCACACGGGCGAGATTTCCGCGCGGGTGCAATGCAGTAGGTGAACGCATTGCACCTGCACTGAATCCTGACCCATTCATTTCAATGGGGCTGTGCACATGAGCATTTTTTTTCATGTATCACTTCTGCAATGCTTTAAAATCGCAGCATGTTCTATATTCTGCGTTTTTCACGCAGCCCTGGCTCCATAGAAGTGAATGGGGCTGCGTTAATAACGCATTGCATCTGCAAGCAAGTGCGGATGCAATGTGTTTTTCACTGATGGTTGCTAGGAGATGTTGTTTGTAAACCTTCAGTTTTTTATCACGCGTGTGAAAAACGCATCAAAACGCATTGCACCCGCGCGGAAAAAACTGAACAACTAAACGCAATTGCAGCCAAAACTGACTGAACTTGCTTGCAAAATGGTGCGAGTTTAACTGAACGCACCCTGAACGCATCCGGACCAAATCTGTCACGCTCGTGTGAACTCAGCCTATTGCATTCTGAATTGAGATCATTCCGCTCAGGATGCATCAGTTCAGTCCCTCTTACGTTTTTTGGCCGGAGAAAATACCGAAGCATGCTGTATTTTTCTCTCCGGCCAAAAATCCTGAACACTTGCCTGAATGGCATTAATTTCCATTGAAATGTATTAGTGCCGCATTAAAATTGCCGCATTGACGGATCCGTTCTTCCGATCCACGCATGCGCAGACCTTTTAAAATGTGAAAAAAATAAATACCGGATCCATTTTTCCGGATGACAACCGGAAAGACGGATACGGCAGTGCAATGCATTTGTCAGACGGATCTGCATCTGGATCCGTCTCACAAATCCATCCGTTTGCGTCCGGATTGCCGGATCCGGAAGGCAGTTCCGGCGATGGAACTGCCTGCCGGAATCCTCCGCCGCTGCCGCAAGTGTGAAAGTAGCCTAACTGGATTCAGACACCCCAAATGAGGAAAGCAATATCATTTAGCTTGATGAACGAGCATTTTGCTTATTATTGGTTGAGCTGTGGCAACTTTCCGCTCTCAGCAACAAGAGTTTATACAAACATCCAATAATCTGCCCAAAAATCGGACTACGTAAATCCAGAATTATTATTTGTAACCCTTTTTTTTAAAGTACCTCCCAGAGAAATCGCTTCAATTGTTAAAACTATAAGCAGCAAGCCCGCATATAGTAAAGCTTCCACTCATTTTCATGAAAGACAGTTGATTAAATAAACTAACTTCTCAAAGGAAATCTGGCCTGCCTCACATAGCCCCACCAGTTAAATATTTATAATCTCTGACAGATTATCTCTGCCTTTGGCCCTTGCAGTACTCAAACCAAGAGTTCCCTTGACCTAATTTTAATTATACTCTATGAATAATCAACCGCTGAGACACTCGTACTCTGCTAACATCCATGGCAGCTACTGTCGAATTTTGCATTTCCTACTGCAATACAGAAGTAATCACAAGTTTTGCCACATACACAACGTTCTTTCCAAACTGGCGTAGCTGTACCCTCAATGGCGATATTAGAGGGGGTGTCATAGTGCATACAGGCACTGTCCGCGCAGCTGGTGCGATGTTATATTTTCTGACCTTGGATTATTTCTGAACACACAATTTAGAACAAAGATGTTTGTGATGGACAGAAAACATAGACATATGCGTTTATTCACAACCTCCACAGTATCTGTGTCTGAACATTTACGTCTAGGTCACGTGTCACTGGAGGACATGTCACCGCTCAGGCCGGGGCTTGTTAAAACAAGGGAAATCAGAGAAAACTGAGAAAATCGCAGCATGCACCAATTAGGTGTGATCTTCTGAAAGGCTTCTCCAGGCAAGTAAATAGGTGCGCCATACAAATGGACAGAACATGAACGCCATCCGTTTAAAGTAACATATATCTTTATACTACACCGGTTTCCCGCTGGCCTCCCTTAAAGGGAATCTGTCATCAGCGACATCCCTATCATGCTGTTGACACATAGCTGTGCTTCACCCGATTAAAATGCAGTTTTTCTTTTGTTGATCTGAGGATCTTTTCCGATTTAAGCTACTTTCACACTTGCGGCAGTGTGATCTAGCGGGCAGTTCAGTCGTCGGAACTGCCCGCCGGATCCACCGATCTGCCGCTGACTAAAAGCATTTGTGAGACGGATCCGGATGCGGATCTGTCTCACAAATGCATTGCAAGGACGGATCCGTCTCTCCACTTGTAATGCGGACCGACGGATCCGTCTTGTATCTTTTTTTCACATTTTTACCGGTCTGCGCATGCGCAGGCCAGAAGGATGGATCCGACATTCCGGTATTTTGATCCGGCACTAATACATTCCTATGGGAAAAAATGCCGGATCCAGCATTCAGGCATGTCTGCAGTTTTTTTCGCCGGAGATAAAACCGTAGCATGCTGCGGTTTTCTCTTTTGCCTGATAAGTCAAAACGACTGAACTGAAGACATCCTGATGCATCCTGAACGGATTACTCTCCATTCAGAATGCATTAGGATAATACTGATCAGTTATTTTCCAGTATAGAGCCCCTAGGACAGAACTCTATGCCGGAAAAGAAAACCGCTAGTGTGAAAGTACCCTTATTATACTTTTAATATGTAAATTAGGCTTTGGTGCAATGATGGTGCTGCTATTACTCTTGTCGCACCCAGGCTCTTTTATGCGGCCTGCCCCTCCCTCACTGATTGACAAGACCAGACAGTGGCAAAGTAGCGAGGGAGGGACTGGCCACAAGAAAGAGTGAGGCTTGGATGCAACAAGAGCAATGGTGACGCCCTCAATGCACCAAAGGTTTAATTTGTATATTACGCAAAAGTATTATAACTTGGGAACAGTTCCTCAGATTAACAAAATAAAAACAGTGGGGCACATTTATTAAGACCGGTGTTTTAGATGTTGGTCTTAATAAAGGCCCATAGCTGGCAGTGGGTCCGCCAGACTTATAAAGAGGGGCCAGCCTCATAACTTTGGGGCATCCGGTTTCCTTGCTGTCTAATATTTAGACCATTTTCTACTCCTAAAAAAAGGCGTAGAAAATTAAGAAGGAGAAGGCCTACCATCCCATCCCCTTTCCCACCACACCCACAATTTTAGACCTGGCATGAGCAGGGAAATGTCACAGATTGCGTTGCACCATCTGCGCCTAATATACACCTAATTTAGGCGTATTTGAGATTAGTAAATGACCCCCAGTGTTTAAATCAGGTGAACCACAGCTTATGTGTCTATGCAAACAGTTGGACAGGGAGGTCGCTGGTGATAGATTCCCCTTAAACTGGCAGTGAAATGCATTGATAGGACTGCTGAGCACATGCAGATAACGGAGAGGACTTCAGGAGGAGCTGTCTCAATGCCAGTTTGCAGGCGCCCAGTGGGGAATGGGAGTAATTATCAATATATGAACTAACTGGAATCAGAGATCATTCCACTATTCAATGCTTAATGTAGCTCACAGGCTGTCCAGTAGCGGTTAGTTTTCTTTTTAAGAGGACCTGTCACCTCTCCTGACATGTCTATTGTAGTAACTACTTGCATTTCCTATGTCTGTGGAATCTATTCTAATTCCTCTATGTTATGCCATTTCCTCTATTATTCTTCTGAATGAATTGCCAGCAGTTCTCAATAAAAGTCCAGATAGGTGTTACCAGTTGCAGATGTGTCTAACCAGTGGAAGATGGTACAGGCACATGCCCCCAGCTGGTAAACACCCAAATGGACCTTCATTGCAGACTGCTGGCAATTCATTCCTAAGCTCTAGCACACAGTTATAAGAACTAATGCCCCATTATCGCTATTACATGGGGAACACAAGTGGTTGCTACAGCAGACATGTAAGAAGAGGTGACGCACTAAGCAGAGCTTCTCTACAGTTATAGGTGGTGTGAACGCCCTTTCTACGTGATTCCGGGCTGGGATATCTAGACTACACACAGGCAGACTTTTACTCTTGATATATCATTGCTTCTTTCTTCCTCCCACTACCATTTTCTAGAGTCTTTATGTTCCCTTTTTATTGCACGAATGTGTCTCATATCCCGTCTTTTTTAAGTTTATGGTTATGTGCACCAATATACAATGCTCGCAGACAAGAGGAAATCAAGCAGAGTTGTTAATAATGTAATTTCTATGCCTTATATTTGTAGTATATCTTATTAAAATGTAAAACTTTCAATGAAGCAAATATGATAGAAGCGGAGATAGCAGGTCTGCATTAGTCATATCATTATATACAGGCTCGGCGTTCCCCACCCCTTGTTATACTGTTCTGGGAAGAGGACACATTGTGGAAATATACCAGGTACATAGGAATAATGATTTCCCCTCACATCCCCTGTGGTATTAGCTTAGCTTTTTCATGGCCTCATAGTGAACAGGACTTTGGAGGATGCGTGTATCGGCCTCTAGTGAATACCTGCACATATCACAAAAATGGTGGGAAGTGTGCCGCTATTAACCCATTATGAGTCAACATAGCATATATGTGAGATATTGAGCAGCTCAAAGGGGGTACGAAAAAAGCCAGAAACGAATGTGAATCTGAATACAGTGAGGTGAAGTGAAGACAGTGAGGTGAAGTGAAGACAGTGAGGAGAAGTGAAGACTGAGGTGAAGTGAAGACAGTGAGGTGAAGTGAAGACAGTGAGGAGAAGTGAAGACTGAGGTGAAGTGAAGACAGTGAGGAGAAGTGAAGACTGAGGTGAAGTGAAGACAGTGAGGAGAAGTGAAGACTGAGGTGAAGTGAAGATAGTGAGGTGAAGTGAAGACAGTGAGGAGAAGTGAAGACAGTGAGGTGAAGTGAAGACAGTGAGGTGAAGTAAAGACAGTGAGGTGAAGTGAAGACAGTGAGGTGAAGTGAAGACTGAGGTGAAGTGAAGACAGTGAGGTGAAGTGAAGTGAAGACAGTGAGGTGAAGTGAAGTGAATTCAGTGAGGTGAAGTGAAGACAGTGAGGTGAAGTGAATACAGTGAGGTGAAGTGAAGACAGTGAGGTGAAGACTGAGGTGAAGTGAAGACAGTGAGGTGAAGTGAATACAGTAAGGTGAAGTGAAGACAGTGAGGTGAAGTGAAGACAGTGAGGTGAAGTGAATACGGTGAAGTGAAGTGAAGACAGTGAGGTGAAGTGAATACAGTGAGGTGAAGTGAATACGGTGAAGTGAAGTGAAGACAGTGAGGTGAAGTGAATACAGTAAGGTGAAGTGAAGACAGTGAGGTGAAGTGAAGTGAAGACAGTGAGGTGAAGTGAAGACAGTGAGGTGAAGTGAAGACAGTGAGGTGAAGTGAATACAGTAAGGTGAAGTGAAGACAGTGAGGTGAAGTGAAGACAGTGAGGTGAAGTGAAGACTGAGGTGAAGTGAAGACAGTGAGGTGAAGTGAAGACAGTGAGGTGAAATGAATACAGTGACCCCATTTTAGTTAAAGGGGCAGACGGGCATTCCGATAACATCCAGAAATTCCTGACGAAATGCTGCGCCACAAATGTGAAACTAGCCTTACCCGGTGATCTCCTTTCTATCTTCTCAGATGCAGATTCACAGATTCCGGGCTTCTGTTCTGTCATCCTAGATGGCTGCACCGCTTCTCAGGTTGCTGACCTGAAGCACCCTGTACATTTAGTAGTTCAAGACAATTCCTGCTTGTCCATGTCCTTGTCATGTGAGCAGTGCTGACCAATCCGAGGCTAGCAGGAAGTGTCTTGGACTGTCAATCACAGACTGAGAAGTGGTGCAAACATTTTGGATGATGGGAGAGGAGGCTGGAAATCTGTGGATCCGCAGTTGAAAAGATGAAAGGAGGACAACAGACAAGTGTTCTGTTTGCTCCCCAAACCGGAGGGTTTCTTTATTTTATGTTATATATATATATATATATATATATATATATATTGAGAGAGACATGGAAAATTGAAAAACAACCACCAAAAATTCTTATATTTTTTATGTTTAAGGTTTTTAAATTATTCTGAAAATTATTCTCATGTTCTGCAAATTATTTTCTGATGGAACATTACCTTTAAGAAGTAAGCGTTGGAACATGAGTCCAACTGCTCTGAATGGTCATAAATGTGCATTAAAGGGGTTGTCTCACTTCAGCAAATGGCATTTATCATGTAGAGAAAGTTAATACAAGGCACTTACTAATGTATTGTGATTGTCCATATTGCTTCCTTTGCTGGCTAGAATAATTTTTCCATCACATTATACATGTCACGTTTCCAAGGTTACGACCACCCTGGAATCCAGGATTGATGACCGTGCTTGTACACTATAGGAAAAAGCACCAGCCTATGTGCACTCTTATGGTCCCGACCACCAGACAGGCCAGGGCTCCAGATTGCAACCAATATATTTAAACAGGGGGCCTTTCAGCATGGAACCACGAAACATGACAACCACTGCAAGGGGGAGAAACCGGGCCCAGACAAGCCGCAGCCTCCCCACAACTGGACTATTCGTTTCGAACTTCCTGTGCCGCCCGGAATCGCTGGTACTCCCGGCAACGCAGCGCCAGTTGCGGGAAATACTGTAAGCGCCTGCTTCAGATGGCTACCCAAATTGTCGCCAATGCGACTTGTTGTCTTGTCGCCATTTGCGTCTAGACCCTCCGCTGCTCTGCCTCTTTAAGAAAAAAAGGCTTTTATCCAGCAGACACGCTGCAGACGTCTGCTGGGTGAAGATCCGCTCCTCACACTGTGGCCAGTGGACGGAACGGACACGGAAACAAACAACGTTTGTGTGCATGTAGCCTTATCTACATGATAATTGCCCCTTGCTGAAGTCCAGCTTCATAAATAAGGAGCATTCGGTGCGTTATGTTGTCAACTGAACAAATTTACACCTACGTTATATAAAAAAAAAATCCATGCATACTAAAAACTCTGCGCACACCACACAGACCACACATAACTGGGACGTTGCCACTTTAATATCTGTGACCAAAGCTTCTATAAAAGACTTTTAGGTCAGTGTTCTTCAGCTCATATAGCAGCGGCATGTAAACCAAGACACATTAGCTTCTCCCCTCACTTCCCACCTTCTTGGCATGCTCATGTTCTGCAGAACCTCCGAGCTCTGCAGAACGCTAATATAGCATCCATAGGTATAGATGAGGCCCTACTCCACCTCTTCATGCTTCCCATTTCATACATAGGTATCTCTTTCTGTCGATTTCCATACAAATCCAAGTTAAATTTTTTTTTTTTTTTTTTTTTGACATTGGATATTTTGTTTCGGTTTTTGAGAATGGGTAATTTCACCCAGTCCACATTCATAGGTAACTAATGAATATGCACGGGTTTTAATACTTGTTCTTGTCCATTTTTGCCTGGCATACAGAGCTTGGTTGTTTTTTTCCCTCCTGCATAATTTTCATTTCGGGCCAATAAAAGCGCTAACAGTCACTACTTCCCTGCAATTGTGCTGTTCTCTGCTGGGTAAAAAAAAAGAAAGCGAATAGAAGCAAATGCATCTCTTTTGCAACCAACTATTAATCTGCATAATTATTTAAGCCAAGGGCACAGATGGAGCACGCAATGTGAATGGGGGACAGTTTTATGAATATTTGTCACGTACCCGGGTTATTGTTATTCTGCATATGCAGTTTTATACCAAACAGCTAAATGATTTTATGGAAAATAAGGCAGCATGTCTTCGTTTGTGAGAGCCAATGGCAAGCAGGGTTTATGAAAATAAATTATGTACGTGGGACAGGCATATTTCTTGTTTTTTTGCCAGACATCTATTCAGAGCTTTACAAACACAATGATGAATAAAATATTTATCAAAAATAATATGTGTAATAAAACCATGATTGCTGCAGTACTCCAATTTTTTGGGGGAAAATTGCTAAAATATGGTTGAGGTGATATTTTACATTTCAGAGGATTTGCATACATATGCTTGGCAAGGACGGTCTACCCTTATAATTTATTAGCTTTTGCTGAATGCATTAGAATTCATTGGCACAGGAATGCATCTGTAATAACTGTAGGGTGGAGATTTACATGCGTTTCACATGACTTTGTCTTGGTGGTTTTACTGCACTGAATCATTGGAGACGCCTACATTCTGAGTTAAAGGGATATTCCCATCTGGGACATTGACGGCACATCACTAGGATATGCCATCAATGTCAGATAGGTGCGGGTCCTGCCTCTGGGAACCACTCCTTTCTCCAGAATGGGACCTCTGAAGTGGCTTTCTCTCCATTCATTGCCATGAGGCTTCTGGAAATAACGAAGCAAACAGCTATTGGTGCATAGAGGGCAAGACGTGCAAGCGCAGCCACCTCTCCATTCACTGCTATGGTACAGCCAGCACTCAGTTATTTTAGGAAATCCCACAGCAGTGAAAGGAGGGCGGCCGCAAATGGGCATCTGCTCTCTCTTCATTTTGGGGGGTCCTTTCCAGAAGATAGAAGTGGGTCCCAGAGGTGGAACTCCTTAGGGAGGACCGACTCCCAACACCCCCACCGATTAGCCTTTTGCAAAGGCCATGGCGCTCATGCTCTTCAAAGTTTACCTGCACGCCGTCTCTCTTGAAGTGGCAATTCACTTGAATGGGTGAGGAAGGTGCAAGTAGATCGTGACGGTAAACTTTGAAGAGGATGCAACACTCATACAAGCACAAGCGGCCTCTTCAAACAGATGGTTGTCAGGGATGTAGGGTGTTGGACCCCCACCAATCTGATACTGATGACCTATCCTCAGGTTAGGTCATCAACACCCCGACATTCTTTAAGAGATGACTGTATATGAACAGAAACATAAATTAATGGCTGCAGAGAAAACAAAAACAAAAAACAAACCTAGATTTGATCTTTTTTGAATCCTCTTACTAATACTAGGATGGATTAATGTCTATACCAGGCATGGTCAGGTCTCCATGATAACCAGGGCTAATATCTAGGGCAGGGGTACTCAACTAATACTAATATCTAGGACAGGGGTACTCAACTGGCAGGCCATGTGCCCGAAAACGGATAAGATTTGCCAGCTGTCCGGACCTCTGCATGTCCTCAGAATATAGTCAAGTATGGTGGTGGTGCAGTGAGCCGTCATCTACCTGCTTCCCCATTCGCCCAAGCAGGCGCAATGCAGTAACATCATCCTGAATGCTGCGCTCAGCCACAGACAGTCACAGATGTGTTCCACTCTGTTCGTCGAGGGGATGTGGGTAGGTAAGTATTCAAACTGGAGGCACAAGGGGATTAGGTGGGTTTAGAAGTGTGGCTTACTGTAAAAAAAATTGATGCAGAGCTACCGTATACACCACCGGTGTTGTCCCTTCTTATATTTTATTTTGCGACTCGGACCTTCACCCTACAGCAGACCCAAGTGTGTGGACCTTTACAAAATGTAGTTGAGTACCCCTGATTTAGTGTGTCCTATCTGCTGCCTCCCCACTAATGTGACTATTATGACAGGTGCAAGGTCAATGAAACCTTTCATTCCAAAGAAAAATGACCATACGTTTATCCAGAAGAGCTACAGCCGTCTCTTCTTTCCTTTTCTGCTTTACAGCTGCTGCGGTGCATAAAATATACAATATACTAGAATCAATACAAATGCCTCTGCAAGCAGATAAATATACATCCTAGAGAAAATGTATGTTTCCCCCCCTCCCGGTGGCTCGCAGGGAGCGGTGACGTGCAGTCATTTACAATATAACACCACTTAGGGGTGCGAGATTCAGAGGCTATTGGTGGAGTAACTGCAGAGAGAAGACATTAGCAATGACATAGTTGCTTGATTGAGCCCCCAGAGGCCTGGTGCCAACAAGATTAAATCAAGAATGTATCTGCTCTGTGTCCGGGGGGAATTTTGATTAGGCAGCTTTAGAGAAACGAACAGACGCAGAGCTCTGAGGGTAATTGTTCCTAAAAAAAAGGGAGCAGGGAAGAATTTCAGAATTTTATGTTAAGGAAGAAAACAGCGAACATCTTATTTGCATGTTTTCATGACTACATATACATATATTGGTCATTACTGGTGGTTTATTCACTTGACATTTCAGTTGAGATAGTAATGAGGACTGTATTGTATTTTTTGTCACAAACTGCTTAACATCTACTGCATCTCTATGTCTAGTAAGGGTACTCTTACCACCAGCACGTACCTCCTTAAAGGGAACCTGTCACATTCAACATAGTACCTGAGAAGCAGGAGCATGTTATAGACCAGGAGGAGCTCAGCAGATTGATATATAGTTTTATGGGAAAAGATTTAGTAAAACTTGTAATTTATCCATTTATACAGTATCTGTGCTCATTCTGGTCTTTGAAGTCCAGGAGGCGGTCCTATCAGTGACTGACAGCTATCTCTGTATACGCAGTCATAGAGGGAAGGCTGTCAATCACTGATAGGACCGCCTCCTCAACTTCAAAGACCAGAATTAGCAGGAATTTAATGGATAAATTACAAGTTTTGCTGAATCTTTTCCCACAAAGCTACCATATATATCAGTCTGCTCAGCTCCTCCTTCTCTATAACATAGTGCCTATAGCTAACAATGCATCTTCATGGTGACAGGTTCCCTTTAAGCCTCATACACATGGCCACGTAAAATCTCAGAGCCGTATATAGTGCCCATAGAAAGATATGAAAGGCTATATTCCATATGAAAAAAATATAAAATCATGTTTCATCAGATGCTGTGTTACGGAGGTAATCTGAAAGAGAAACTGTCTCTGAGATATTCACAGTTAAACCAGGCACAATGTGTTGCATGGCTAAATAAGCGGAATGCAATGATACCTTTCACTGAGTGATCTGTTACTTCATTCTGGAGAAAAAGTACTTTTAATCTATATGCAAATGAGTAATTAAGTGCACCGAGGGAGGGCCCAAGAAACTCTGTGCACCCTTGCTCCCCCTGCCAGCCCCTCCCTCTCCTTCTGGATTGACGGGGCCAGTTTCCTGCATAGTCATTCCGCCTAGTTCTGTCAATCAAGAAGGAGAGGGAGGGGCTGGCAGAGGAACCAGGAGGAGCAAGGGTGCACAGAGCGGCTTGGGGCCACCCTCTGTGCGCGTGACTGGAAAAAGTACTTTTTCCCCAGAGTGAAAAAATGGGTCACTACATGATGGTATCATTACATTCAGCTGAGGTAGACCTTCCATACATTGGTAACGGTTATTTCCTACTGATAGATTCACTTTAAGTAGAAGCATTGCCGAAATATGTCGCCATCTAAAGCACAATAAACCAACGCCTTACCTGTTTTTATCCCGCAGCTGCATGGTTTCCAGCATGAAGAAATATCTTGACTGCACAAATAAGAGGACAGGAGGTCCACCTTACTTTCTCCACTAGGTAATACATACTGGACAGAAACCTCTGCTTATTGAAACACAACTGACTGAGCTGCAGTAAAGTCATTCACATATACCACATGAAACGCAGAATAATTTTGGGTAGTATATGCATCTAGCACACCATAGCAGGCAGAGCAAATATTCAGAGGCGACAGCACCTTAAGCCCATCATCATGAATGCGGTATAATATATTCTGGATCCATCACTGGACCCATCACCGTGAATGTGATACAATATATTCTACTGTATGTGGGCACGCCTGTATGCATACAGATTATTTACAATTCCCATTGAAATCACTGCTAACTGTATACATTTCTAGGCAATGAGCTCCCCCTAGAGGTGGCTGCAGGCAGACAGTTTTATAATATACTGTGTGAAGGGTAGCAGAACATTCATCAATTTAGTTATACCTTTTGTCTATTAGAAATTCATTGAGAAATACGACGTGCAGAATGTGCACCATTTTTATGAATCACTTGTTCCACTTTTTCGGATATAGAAGTTGGATAAAGTGGGTGGGGGGGGAGAGTAACTTTTTTTTTTAATTACCAGTTATTAAAAATCTCTTCCATTTAATAAACAAATTAATTAGAAATGTGGTAAGTCACAATTTGGATTCACATATGGAAGTCACAGGTTGCATTGGAGTGTTTTACGCATAAGTACTAAGAAACTTGGTGGGGCCAACACTAAATTTTGCCATTGGGCCCTATGAGATCTGTGCTCCCCCCTGGGCAGTGATATTCAATCTGTGCCTCTCCAGTTGTTGGGAAATAACAATGGATGCTCTGACAGCTGGAATGATGGGAGTTGTAGTTTTTCCAGCAATCTGGGGTTTTTGTCATTTTAACCTATATTTATTTTTGGGGGATGGAAAATGCCTTCACCTTTAATCAAACTGGAGAACAGAGACAAACTTGTCTACCCCACCACCAACTGCTGTTAAATTTGACTAATTTGACAGTTAAGCGAGCATTTTTAAATTTAAAATAAAGTTGCAAACCTCTATTACATGGCTAGAAAGTAGTCACAGGAGCTTCATCTCTCAATTATCTCCAGAACCCACCTGTGGTGTAGTTCAGAGCTGCATTCACAATTCTACAGCAGGGATGGCCAACCTGAGGCTCTCCAGCTGTTGAAAAACTACAACTCCCAGCATGCCCAGACTGCCTACAGCTATCAGCATACATCAGGGCATGGTGGGAGTTGTAGTTTTACAACAGCTGGAGAGCCTCAGGTTGTCCATGCCTGCAGTACAGAGCTGAAATCTCTGTGCAGTCAACAAACAATCAAAATTAATTACTCTGGACAGTGTATAGTAATGAGATATAGGTAAAGGTAATCAGCTAAGCTGCAAAGAATGAGCTTGACGACCAGCTTGTTGACAGTTTCCAATAACAACCAGCAGAATGTATGTCTAAAACATATTACAAGATGTGACTCAAAATCAGTATAAGTATTGGAATGTAGTTACAAAGCTATTTGGTCTATATGTACACTATAAGACAATGTTCACATCTGCATCTGGGACTCCGTTTAGGGGTCTTGGTTACAGATTTTGAAAAAAAAAGCAGGATTATTTGGTCTAGTAAAATGCAGGAAAGTCAACGGGGTCTGTCTGGTGCCATTAGTTTCAGTTATGTGCCTGACAGTTCCATCATTTTTATTGCCCTCCTCCCATAATGGAGCACAATTTGAGCAACAGGTGCGGACCCATTCATTTTCAATGGGGCCGCAAAAGATGCAGACAGCAAACTGAGCGCTGTCAGCATCCGCACTTCCAAAAAAATAGAACATGTCCTATTCTTGTCCACAGCCACGGACAAGAAAAGGCATTTCTATCATAGTGCCGGCCATGTGCGGTCCGCATTTTGCCGGTGTCCGTGTTTTGTGGATCTGCAATTTGCGGACTGCAAAACAGATGCGGATGCGTGAATGGACCGTAAGATGATGCGCAAATGTGAACGTCCCCTTAAATTTAGGCGAGCCGTTAGGAGGAGGATGATGGAAGCAACTCCACTTATAATATATCAGTGAGCTGCTAATTTAACAATTTATTAATATTTTTGTTTAAAAAATAGGCTGCATATGTAATGTTATCTTGCATTGATGGGCTGATCAGCTCCTTCCACACTGCTACAGCACAAAATGTAGATACAGAGAGAGGCGATTGTATCCGTCGGGTTCTTTCTGTCAATGGTTTTGAATTTTTATTTTTTCCTAAGCTTCTTTTCAAGGTGACTAAATTGAAGTGGAAACAATAACGGGTGCCAAGGTGAAAGCTGTCTACGCTTGTTCCGTGGAATTGAATAGAGTGGGTAGGTCACAGGCCAGCAGGACTGCACTGACATAATTAGCTGTATAGCAGGAATTAACCCCTTACAGACATGCTCTTCGAACAAAGTCACATTAATGTCTTTGTTGGTCGATGTTAGAGACCTCAGAAGTGGAGGAAAAAATGCTTAACAGTCACTACATTTACTATAATGTACTATGTAGACAGGAACAATTAGTCTCTAAATCAGCCTTTTAATATTGAAAAAAAAAGAAATCAGCAAATCTAACTGTAAAGGATAGTAATAGAAATTATAGGATAATTTATGTACAGAGTCAGACAGAAAGACAGGTGGGTAGGTAGATAGACAGACCAGACAAACAGATAGATACAGTGCATTCAGAGAGTCTTCAGACCCATTTTTTCATATCTTGTTATGTTGCAGCCTTGTGCTAAAATAAAATAAATCTAGTTTCCCCATCATTCTGCATTCAATACACCATAAAGGGGTATTCTCATCACATACAATGGGGGCATATCGCTAGGATATGCCTCCATTGTCTGATAGGTGCGGGTCTCACCTCTGGGCCGCACATACAAAGAGAACGGAGTGGGGAGAGCTGTGGCTGGAGGACCCCAGGGGGTCCGTCCACCACCAAGCGCTGCTCCCCGCTGCTCCCATGCAAATGAATGGGAGAACACCGCACACGCCCGTCCCCTGCTCCCATTAATTTCTATGGGGCAGACAGAAATAGCCTATTGAAATGAATGGAGGGTGGCTGTGCATGTGCAGTGCGCCCTCCACTCATTTCCCCGCTCCGTTCTCGTTGTAGGTGCGGGTCTCAGAGGTGGGACCCGCACCTATCAGACACTGAGGGCATATCCTAGCTATATGCTCCCATTGTATGTAATGGTAAAACCCCTTTAATGAAAAAGGAAAAATAAAATGTTCACAAATGTTACCAGTTTATAGAAAAGGATAATCTAAAAACTTGAATTGACATAAGTATTTAGATCCCTTATTCAGGACTTAGTTGAAGCCTCCAGTTTTCTTGGATATGATGCCACATAGTCTACACACCTGGATTTGGGGATTTTCTGCAATTTTTCTCTGCAGATCCTCTCAGGCTCTTTCAGGTTGGATGGGGACCGTCGTGAACAGCCATTTTCAGGTCTCTCCAGAGATGTTCGATTGGTTCAAGTTAGGGCTCTGGCTGGGTCACTTAAGAACATTCACCGAGTTGTCCCTAAGCCACTCCTGCGTTCCCAATTATTTATTTTGGAGGGGTGGCCAGCTGTAGGACGAGTCCTGCATGTTCCCAATTTCTTCCATTTAAAAACTATGAAGGCCACTGTGCTTTTGGGCACTTTCAGTGGAGCTGAATTTTTTTCATAGTCTTCTCCAGATCTGTGCCTCCATACAATCTTGTCTCTGAGCTCTACAGGCGGTTCTTACCTCCTCAAGGCATGTTTTTTACTCTGATATCCAGTGTCAGCTGTCAGAACTTATACAGACAGGCCGGTGTCTTTCCAAATGATGTCCAATTAACTGAATTTACCACAGGTGACTCCAAACAAACCAAACTGTAGAA
Organism: Bufo gargarizans; assembly: GCF_014858855.1. Classification (NCBI taxonomy): domain Eukaryota; kingdom Metazoa; phylum Chordata; class Amphibia; order Anura; family Bufonidae; genus Bufo; species Bufo gargarizans. The sequence continues at coordinate 108,809,877 of NC_058088.1, forward strand.
ACATCTCAAAGATGATCAAGATAAATAGAGAGCCCCAAAACTACATTTCAAGTGTCATATAGCAGGGCCTGAGTTTTTTTTGTTTTTCCTTTTTAATAAATTTGTGAAAATGTCTAAAATTCTGTTTTCACTTTCTTATTATGGAGTATTGAATGCAGAATCATGGGGGGAAATGTGATTATTATTATTTTTTACCACAAGGCCGGGAACATAAAAAAATGTGAAAAAGGGGAAAGGGTCTGAAGACTTTCTAAATGCACTGTATGTGGATAGATATAAGACAGAGTTATAGATAGGTAGATATATAAATTTATAGACACATAGATATTTAAAGAGACAGATTTCTATTTGGGGTTGTATATAGTGCAACATGCAAACATTTCCTAAATTTACCAATGAGAGAAAACAGACCGATCAAAACAATACTAAGGAAATGAAATGAGAAGAGTATTACTAGAAGCCAGGCATTGTGGTAAAATACTGCAGTACCAAACAACATAAAACATCAGCATAGTAAAAGGTTCTACAGTGTCAGTGAAATTGTATTTCTCTAGGCATATACAGACATATACAGGATATAGGTGTTCTTGGAGAACATGCTGTAAAATCAATGGAGTATTTCATTTATTTTTTATTTTTTTAACTTTGATGAGTGAGATACAATTACAGTATAACGGAATCATAACACTTGTCTTAATCACAAATCCCTAAAGGATCAGATATTATCAGACCTGCCAAGAACAGCATGTCAGCTGATAGTCTGCACCTGTTTTATATAGAAAAAATAAATCTAATTAAAAATTAAAAAATGATGAGCTGCACTATGCAGTTTTTTTTTACAATTTGAGTCAAATCAACTTTGTTTATAAGTCAGCGAGTAACTCTATCCCCCTGTGGTAGAGCACAGTGGTACAGTCTGAATACTGCAAGGACAGGGGGGGGGGGATCAGGCAGTTCAGCGATATGAATGGCTGACATGCTCTGGCTGCTCTATAATGGTTTAAATTCAACCGGCGTGGAGCTCTGAGTCATTCCATTTTATAGCTGCCAGCAGATTATCTGTTCATAGGTCTCACTTCATATCCTCTGAAATGTACCTTCATGACACTAAGTGCAAATATTACCGAGGAACAGTCTATGCCAGCCATGCAGCAGAGATCATTTCTCTCCAAGCTGCAGTCTGCTAACATGGTTACCTATTTCTATGGGGTGTGCTGATGTACCTGGCCAAACACCACGCTCAATGTACCCTGCTTGTCAGACATGGTAACCGAGGCACTAGATCATAAGATTCCCCAGTAATGTTCAAGACTAAGCAGAAGGTTTATATATACAGTGATCATTCAAGATACAAAGGCCTCAGGATACAATATTTTCAACATACAGTGGTCTTTTCTGACCCATCGTAAGTAGAAACTAGACTCATCATACAATGCCTCAGACTCAGATCCCACCAGTCCGGGCCACTTCTCAATTAGTTGCTCAATTAGTTGCTAGTTACCAGCTACTCCTGATTTTAACATGTAAGGACTTGTTTTATCTGCCTTAGTTATCTGCTTACTTTTCTTAAATCTTCATTTTCTCTTATCTTAGATGACATTTTGGGGTTTGGAACCAATTAATCAATGGTTTAAACATACAATGGTTGTCCTGGAACCAATTAATATTGTAACTTGAGGGACCATTGTACGGACTGGCTGATAGACTGGCACTCTCCTCTCAACAGACTTTCTTAGGGCATTTTACTGCAGAAAATTTCTGCAACTGAAAATCTGTTCCATTCATCTGAATGAAACTTGCAGAAATCTGTGTCCTTGCCACCAAAACAACCACAATTCAGAAGAAAGGAAATGACTGATAGTTGCAAAAATATTCTGCAACAAGGCGCCCTTATACTACTGAAAAGGAAGGTGTCCCAGAACAAAATATTTGAACCCCCCCCCCCAAAAAAAAATATATATTTTCATGGGCTGTCTCATTTTAAGGGTCCAGTCACATAACTGTATTTCTGGGTCCCAATCTGTTCCACAATTTAGCGGAACAGCTGTGGACCCATTCCTTTCAATGGGGCAGCAAAAGGTGCTGTCCGCATCCGTAGTTCCATTCTTCGGCTCTGCAAAAAAGATAGAACGTGTCCTATTGTTGTCCACAATCTTGGACAAGAATAGGCATTTCTATCATAGGCCTGGCTGTGTGCGTTCCGCAAAATGCCGAATGCACATGGCCGGAACCCATTTTTTGCAGACCACAAAACACTTACGGTGGTGTGAACAGACCCCAGTGTTGTATACCATTACTCCAATTCCATGGCTATCCTACACTTGTTTGGACTACGTAATGCTTGACGGATACCTTAGATGAATGTGATTGCACATGGTATTTAATATACACGCAAGGACTGTCATTTATAAAAATAAAATATCAGGCTCCAGATTTCTTTAATTTAAGGGTGAGGGTTAATATTAACTGAAACATAAAAGAAACCTGATTGGTAGCTATGGATGACACCGACACTTTTTGTGGAATAGTCTTAAAAGGGACTTAAAATGAAAGTTTTTTTTCAAGACTTCAAAATTGATGACCTCAGGATGTAATCAGTGGGGACTCCTGGCACCCCTGTCATGAGGAGGTAATGCTCACTTTACAGATCCCTGCTCCTACCGCACCGGGTTCCCTGACGGCCTCTCAATACTGGCCTCTGGATATGACGTCTTGACAGGGATATGTGACCTCTTCCGCCAGTCACTGTCTGCTGCCACAACCTGTCAGCACTACGGACCACTGAGGTCACAGTTGCAGCCAGGGATTTGTCTATATTAACATGCGTGGAGGCTGGCAGTATTTCGGAAATGGTGCAGCTTGTGAACTGTTCTTGTGCTGTTGTGAAAGGGAATCATAATTTCTGCCATTTGTCAAGCAATGCTGAATCTGCTGAGCACCACATGCCATTGATGTGAGAGGTGAACGTTGGCTTCGAAGGTACACTAGGGTGGACCAACCTCACCACCAAAACAAACCAGGGGGCTACCAAAAGTGTCAAAATTAACAATTCAGTGAACTCTCCTGTATATGGGGCTCCGAATCAGTCAGATGGTCACTGCACCTCTGCTTAGTTGCATAACCAGAAAAGGCTTAAATTTTCACGCAGTATCAGAATTGGACCTCCACTGATTGACAAAGGGTTGTCTTCTCCAGTGAGTCACATTTTCTGCTTTATCGAACAAATGGACATTGGCATGTCAGACAAGAACCTGCCACCATGGCTGGAAGAACACAAGCTAATGGTGGCCGTGTTCTGGTCTGGGGAATGTTTTCCTGGCATTCTCTGGGCCAACTCATCCATGTGGAAGGCACTCTCTACCGATTTGGGTATGAATCCATCCTTGCAGATCACGTACACCCATACCTGCACATTGACTTCCCTGGGGGGTCTATGGGATCTTCCAGCAAGATAATGCAACATGTCACATAGGTAGATATGTCCGACATTTGTTAGAAGAATTCCAAGTACAATCCTGCCCCCTAATTCCACAGACTTGAACCCAGTTGAGCATCTGTAGGACCACCTGGATCGTCGTTTTCGCTCTATGGATCCTCCCCCACGCCCCCTTCAGCAGCTGCGGGATGCACTGCAGTCAGCATGGCTCCAGATACCTGTGACAACCTACCAGGACCTTATTGAGTAACTCCCAGCTCATCTAGCTGCTGTCCGTGCCGCACACGGCGGTTACTCTGGATATCAGCTGGTGGTCACTATAATGTGACTCAACTGTGTATGAACAAATTGACACAGAGTCACAAATAACTGGCAGTAATACAGTTGCACACTACAGAAAGAGGGAACTGCATAACTGAAAAACAAAGATATACAGGTAAAAGTAATAATAAATAAAATTAAACTTGCGTATGAAGTTCAGCGGGTTTTCCCATTGCAGAATGTATCACCTATCTATACATATCCATGTACGATCCCTGAGTATCTGACAACTGTATTCCCATAGTCACAAGAATTGGGGTCCTTGAGTCCCCTATGTGAATAGAAGGGTGCACCACTGCTCAATGTACACAGGTGACACAGGGGTACGCTATTTTCATGCCTGGTGCGTCAGACCCCCAGCGATCATACATTCATATATGCTGCTGTGAAAAGGTGATAAATGTTTCTTAAGGAAAACCCATTTAAGGCAGTGGAGCTGGTCTCATGCGTTGCAGCCTTATTATGGATGTATATTACATGCATCCATTATATGGCACCCTCAGAAATCTATACACACATTGGGTCTTTCCATGTGTACCTCCGAGCAACTTTCTCTTCTGCTTATTTTCCCTCTTGCCCTACTTCCCCCTTCTTCTAAGGCCTCTTGTGTCTTTTTCAGTATTTTGCAGTCCACCAAAAATAGATCCGTAAAAATATATTATAATATATAGAAAAAATCCATGCCAAGTTCTGTGAGAGAACCGAAACGTCGCATCTACACCCGTGATCAAGAGTTTAACACAGGCACCCGCCGCAACATAGAAGGAGTGCTCCCCCATTTCCACGTTTATATACTATATTATATATATATGGGTGACTAAAATAATAGATGGCAGAGGTGCAGTAGACATCGCTTATCTAGACTTTAGTAAGGCTTTTGATACTGTCCCACATAGAAGGCTTATCAATAAACTGTAGTCTTTGAGTTTGGACTTCCATATTGAATGGATTAGGCAGTGGCTGAGGGACAGGCAGAGGGTTGTAGTCAATGGAGTATATTCAGACCAAGGTCTTATTACCAGTGGGGTACCTCAGGGATCTTTTCTGAGACCCATATTGTTTAATATCTTTATCAGCGAAATTGCAGAAGGCCTCGATGGTAAGGTGTGTCTTTTTGCTGATGACACAAAGATTTGTAACAGGGTTGATGTTCCTGGAGGGATACACCAAATGGAAAAGGATTTAGGAAAACTAGAGGAATGATTTAAAAAAATCTGGCAACAAAAATTTTATGTTGATAAGGGGTGTAAAAACCCAAGAGCAGAATATAAAAGCAGTCATACAGTCCTAACCTCACTGAGGAAAGGGATTTAGGGGTCATTATTTCAGAAGACTTAAAGGTAGGCAGACAGTCGCCGCTCTCCATGTCTGTATACTTAGTTCACATTGTAATAATCGGTGAAAGGTCCTCTTTAACATGTATAGCTTGGAAGAAAGATGAGACAGAGGGGATATGATTGAAACTTTTAAATACATAAAGGGAATCAACACGGTAAAGAGGAGAGAACATTTAAAAGAAGAAAAACTGCTACAAGAGGACATAGTTTTAAATTAGAGGGGCAAAGGTTTAAAAGTAATATCAGGTAGTATTACTTTACTGAGAGAGTAGTGGATGCATGGAATAGCCTTCCTGCAGAAGTGGCAGCTGCAAATACAGTGGAGGAGTTTAAGCATGCATGGGATAGGCATAAGGCCATCCTTCATATGAGATAGGGCCAGGGGTTATCCATAGTATTCAGTATATTGGGCAGACTAGATGGGCCAAATGGTTCTCATCTGCCGACACATTCTATGTTTCTATATATGTAAATACAGGTGAAACCCAAAAAATTTGAATATCGTGCAGAAGTCCATTTATTTCAGTAATGCAAATTAAAAGGAATTGCATTAATGCAGCTTAAAATTAGAATTTTGTGAAAAGGTTCAATATTCTAGGCTCAAAGTGTCACCCTCTAGTCAGCTAATTAATCCATATCCCCTGAGCAAATGGTACCTCAAAATTGTGACTTTGGGGTTTCATAAGCTGTAAGCCATAATCATCCAAATTATAACAAATAAAGGCTTGAAATATCTCGCTTTGCATGTAATGAGTCTATCTCATATGTTACAAATGTGGAAGATGATAGAACAGATAGAACAAAGTTAAAAGAAAGGCACTTCGGGCTGGAGCATATGGTGCGGTAAGGCACAGCTGAAGTCAGCGGCGACGGCCGTTTCGCGCTAACTTGCGCATTGTCAGGCCAGTGACTCATATGTTAGTTTCACTTTTTAGGTTGGATTACTGAAATAAATGAACTTTGCATGATATTCAAATTTTTCAAGTTTCACCTGTATATATATATATATATATATATATGTTTGTTTTTTTTTACATGTGACAATTTACCATATCTCAAATGGGTTTTCCAGGTGTTTAATAGTGATGACCTATCCTCAGGATGGGTCATCAATATCAGATCAGCAGGGGTCTGAATCCCACACCCCCCACCGTCCAGTTGTTTGAATAGGCTGCTGTGCTTTGGTGAGTGCTATGTTCGCCTCGAAGCTTAGCCAGCACAGCGCCGCCGCCGTCCATTGCATAGTGGTTGCGGTTGGTATTACAGGCAGGTACAATCACTTGAATGGGACTGAGCTGTGCCTGGGCCATGTGACCAATGAATGTGATGTCACTGGCCTAGGGAGGGGCTGCGGCTCCTAAGGAACGCTATGGTTCCCTCAAACAGTTGATCGGCGGGGGTGCTGGGAGTCAGACCTCCACTCAGCAGATATTGATGACCTTACTTCAGGATAGGTCATTAATATAAAACATCTGTAAAATCCCTTTAAACTCTATGAAGTAAATTCTCCTCCAGCATTGGATGCCTTAGGCTACATGCACACGAACGTTGTTTGTTTCCATGTCCGTTCCGTTTTTTTTGCGGATAGGATGCGGACTCGTTCATTTCAATGAGTCAGCAAAAAATGCGGACAACACAGCGTATGATGTCCGCATCAGTATGTCCGTTCCGTAGCCCCGCCAAAAAAATTGAACATGTCCTATTCTTGTCCGTTTAAGGCATTGTTACAATGGATCCACAAAAAAAAAACGGATGGCATACGGATGTCATCCATTTATTTTTTTCCGGACCGCAAAACACATACGGTCGTGTGCATGTAGCCTTATCCTGTATAATGATCGCTGTAAAATGCATCCACTTGTACCGAACACGAAGCAGTAAACAACTTGCTTTAACATCACCTTAAGGAATTAGTTTGTGTCACTGAGATATGAAAACCAATTAGAAGGTTGATTTGTCTTTCGCTACCTGGACCTGAATGTAGCTACCAGCATGTACAATCCTCAATATCCCGCACTGCACACATCTGCTCAGTAAAATATCTCCTATTTGTGCTTTATTTATTTGACAGCCCCAATTGAAAGTATCTGTCAGATCCCTCTTCTCCTGTGCAAGCGCCACAGAATACATATCCATAGCAGCCAGAGAAAGATGAATAGCCGAGAAAATTGCTTTTCTTCAGACACGAGTTTACAGTGACCTGGGAAAAGATATACTTGCTCTCAAATATGACGTTTCTGCAACAAACCTTCTACTTCAATTCAAGGTGAAGCAGTTTCTATAAGTAAATAATACAATCTATGGCCTACGGCAACAATGCAGGGACATGTACAGAAAGGAGAGAATCACAATAACAAAATATTCACATTTCTAAAGAGAAAAATGGTCGTATTATACCAGTTTTCTTCTGTTTGTGAATCACTCGTAAAGAAGTTGCAAACTGTTCAGCTTTAGACCTCATTAGTGCAGAGAAATGCACTAACAAGACAGCACATTACAGAAACACGGTATTTTATATTGTCTTTTCTGACCTTGTGTAACATCCTATGATCATGAGAAAGAGAAGAGAGCTATCAAACGTCTACACAGGGGCGGAACAGAAAACCACACACTGGGGACTGCATTGTGAATTCTATATACTTATGCACAACACTCATTTAAAGGGACACATCCATCAACATATTAACAGACTATATGCGACTATTCTATATATTTTAAATGTCAGACCGCCCCCCTTCCCAGCCATGCCCACTTTTTGACCTGGTGTGAGCGAGAAGTCGCGGTACAACTAACCGTAAAAGATGCCTAAGGGGCAATAGGCATTTTCCGCTTTATAAGACATACCTTTTTGCCCCCTAAAGTGGGGGGGGGGGGGGATGGGAGGTCTGACTTGGGGGTCTAATCTGATATGGGAGTCTGATCTGAGGTATGACATGGGGGTCTGATCTGATTTGAGGTTCTGATTTGAAGTCTGACATGGGGGTCTGATCTGATATGGGGGTCTGATCTGAGGTTTGACATGGGGGACTGATCAGAGGTTTGATATAGGTGCCAGATCAGAGGTCTGAAATAGGGATCTGATCTGAGGTCTGATATGGGGATCTGAGGTCTGATATGAGGGCCTGATCTGAGGTGTGATCTAAAGATCTAATATGGGGGTCTGATCTGAAGTATGATGAAAATTAGGTGTCTAATTTGGGGTCTGGTGATGATTGGGGGTCTGTTCTGAACTTTGATTAAAAACATTTTTTTTTGTATTTTCCTTCTCCATCTTATAAAGCGAAAAATACAGTATATTTCCCTTTATTCATACGTACACCAATGGTTATCACAACAGCAGGTCCGGTTTTTGAAGCTGTTTTCTCTACCTTTTATTCACATACACTTAAATATATCTGCAATACACTGTACACGTACCAGTGTACTGAATATTCACACGTTCTGCCAATTATAACCTTATACACAATGAATTCTATGTTGTCTGACAGAAAGAATCGCTAATAACGTAGAAATGAATGATTAGTCACCATGCTTGGCTGACTATCTCATAATAGTGGATGTGCTTGTAATTTTTAATGATGGTTGCCTGGCTGATAAATAAAAAAAAGCTTTAATAATACCACCCCATATGATTATTATAGATGGGTCAATGAATAACTGCCACAGAATTACTCAGCCCTGCAGATCGCTTCCTAAGACAGGTTTACGCCCCTTGAAATCACATTAAAATATAATCTGTCACCTATTGCAAATATGCTGAAGATAATTTATCTGCTGGTGTCTGATGGTAATGACTAAAAACCGAGAGCCATCTATTCAGATGTCAGATATCGGAAACAAGAACACAATCCTGCAGAGTTTGGGGAGCAAATTCTTGGTGAAAAATGCCAGCGGCAGCCATGCTCCCGGGAGAGTAAAGTGTTCTTCAATCCGTGGCATTTACAAAAATAGCAACAAATACTGCACGCGGAAACATTGAATGTGACGGCAGATAAGAGCCATTTAGGCCACCCAGACTATTAGCTGCAGATGTAAAACCCAAGAGTCTATTTACCTCTCACCCTGACTTTTTTATTTTGACTTTTTACTCCCCTCATGTGGTCATGCTGCTGTTGATAGATTAGAGAAAAGTCAGCAGTAGCCAAATACACATGAAATTCTACATCACATTGATCTGCCTAGGAGGTATCCTAACTCTAAGAGATAGAAGCCTTCCGGTGAGTCCAGTAGACCAAGATGATTGCTACAGAAGAATTAGACCGTAGAGCAGAAGTAAATAAGCTGCCTCTGGTTTTCTAGATATGTGGCTCTACAAGTCATTAAAACTGAAATGAGTTGCTCTAACACAAAACAGTGGAAGCCATTTTGTGAGACAACCTATCAATTCATTAGGAGCTAGGTAAGTCAGTAGCACACAAAGCAGAAGGTTCTCAATGTCTTTGTAACATCACTCATTCTTATCGTATTGGTCCTAATTCTAGAAGCCTATAAAATACATTACTCACTGAGATCAGGTCATAGTTTAAGCAACATAAATTTATGTGGGATCACAATATCCATGGAATAGGTGACCCTGAGATAGACAACCATTCTACGGTCAGTCCTGATACTAGCCACTAGCTACAGGGTCAATGTCTTATCATAAGACTTTAATGAATAGCATAATTACCAAAAGTCCTGAAAGTGGAGGGGCTGTTCCTAATTTTCAGAGTTGGTCCCTGGAAATTCGGGCTGTCCTGGGCTGAAAATGGATAGGGTTTATGTACTGTCTTCTATGCATAGTTGTTAATGTGAGTGCTCATGTGTGTGTCTTCAGCACCATCTAGTGACCTTTAGCTGTAAGTGCATCTTCTGGCTTTTTTAAGTTATGCATATTCATTAGGTCACCTGACTTCCTGCTCACAGTGCTTTCTGGGAAAGAGACAAGCTCCTGCTTCCTTTTCTCCTCACCTCATGGAAGGAGCAGCTGCACATTGTGTGTCTCTTAGGCCGCTTCCACTTGCGTTGTCCGGATCCGCGTGTACTCCACTTCCGAATAGCCGATCCGAAAACGTGTACTGAAGCATTTGAGACGGATCCTTCTTCAAATGCTTTCTGTTCTATGACCCATGGACGCTATTACTCCTGTTCCTAGTATAGTGGGAGCGGGGGCGCGGCATACTTTCGTCGTGCGCTCCCGGGCCTCCATATGCTCAAGCGCCCCGCGCATTGTTGATCATGTGATCATGCACACTCTCGCACGCACTGCGCTCTGACTACACTCTGTCTGCCAACGTCGCATTATCCTCATTCCCGATCTCAGTGACATTGGTATATCATGCCTGTTGAACTGCATATAGACCCCGTGGGTACATGTTGTGAGAACAGGACAGTTTATGTTAACCTCGCCCATAAATGGGTGGTCCCATATGATTTGGGGGTATTTCCACATTGGGCCTATTTGTCCTGAATTTAGCAAATACAAAGTAAGTAAGTACGGAACAGGGGGCGTTGATAAGTCTTTGCCTTTTAGTTAGTCACCTACTTTTAGACTAATAATACCTTTATCATATAAAAATGTATTATTTTGATGCGACTGACATAAATGTCATAATTGTAGTCTGACAATTTAAAGGGAACCTGTCACCAGGATTTTGTGTATAGAGCTGAGGACATGGGTTGCTAGCACATCCGCCATACCCAGTCCCCATAGCTCTGTGTGCTTTTATTGTGTAAAAAAAAACGATTTGATACATATGCAAATTAACCCAAGATGAGTCCTGTCCCTGACTCAGCTCATGTACAGGACACATCTCAGGGTAATTTGCATATGTATCAAATTGTTTTTTTGACACAATAAAGGCACACAGAGCTATGGGGACTGGGTATTGCGGATGTGCTAGCGGCCATCTAGCAACCCATGTCCTCAGCTCTATACACAAAATCCCAGTGACCGGTTCCCTTTAAATGTTTTTCCAGATCTGAAGTGAACATACCACAAAGCAATAGAAACGTACCTGCAACAAAGTGCAAAGCAAAGGGAAAAACAGTGCAAAGCAAAGGGAAACCGACCAAACAAATTTACGCTGCTATGTTGGTTATGTTAGGTAATGGGTGCCCATCCTGCTCCAAGCACTGGGTTTCTACGTTAAGAACAGGACATTTCAGCACTGAAGATGAAGAACGGTCAAGTACACCAATTTCAGTGACAATTTCAGAAAACGCGAGTGCCATTTAAAGAAGATTTAAAAAAAGAGACCCTGCCGATATTCTGAAAACCAGTAGGCTATGTTAGTCCTCAGCCACGTTGTATGTCAGCCACGTTGTATTCTGCCGGTGTATCTTTGCATCCACATGTAAAGCTATAGTCTAAGACAGTGGTCGGCAAACCGCGGCTCGCGAGCCACAAGCGGCTCTTAGTCCCTTGAATGCGGCTCTTACAGGTGACCTCTGTGGAGGCGCTGCTAAGATTTGTAACTCCGCTACTGTCTAAGTGCAGCTGGCCATGGAGTCCTGGGCGGTGCGCTGTCCAAACTAATATGGAAAGGAGGGGGCCCCCCGCCGGCGGCCGCTCTGAGCCCCGCTCTGCCTGCCTCTTTAAGAGACTCGACGAGCAGTGGCTGTGAGTGAGCGTGCCGCGTCTGTCTGACGTTGCCACAGCTCCGCCCCCAGAGCAGAGAAGAAGAACCAGCGGCAGCCGCCAACAGACTCTGCCAGGGAAGGCCCGCGGCCTGCCGCCCACACACAGAAGACTTAAGGACTGTGACAGGAGGCAGCCAAGTTCTAACAGTTACTGGTAGGTAGGTGGGGGGCCTTATTGTTTTTTGACCCGGGACCCCATTTCGCCTAGCAGAGCTGGAGAGGGTGTATACATCTCATATATCACCCATATTTCCTCACACTATTAGGAACCTCCTCCTTCCAAACGTCGGAACGTGCTGCGTCACAACAGGAAGTGATGGGGGTAGTGAAAGTTCCCGGGTAGGAAAAATATTTGGCTCTTAAAAGAAATTTCAATAGCGGTTTTGTTGATATTTGGCTCAGTTGACTAAAAAGTTTGCCCACCACTGGTCTAAGAAAATATTTATAGAACAAGTAGAGGAAAATATTGGTGCTATCCCTTTAAATACTTTATGTTGGTTGTGGCTCAGAGTAAAGCCTCATTCACACTTCAGTGTTTGGTCAGTGATTTCCATCAGTGATTGTGACCCAAAACCAGGATTGGAGCCTCCACAGACATAAGGGATATGGGAAAGAGCTGCACCTGTTCTGTATTTGGACCTGCACCTGGTTTTGGCTCAAAATCACAGATGTAAATCACTGACCAAAGGCTGACTGTGTGAATAAGGGTGCATTCACATGAATCCGCAAAACACAGATACCGACCGCGTCCGTTCCGCAAATTGAGGACCGCATATGGCCGTAACTATAATAGAAAATCGGACAAGAATAGGATATGCTCTATCTTTTTTATGGGGTGAGGGAACGGAACCATAGATGCGGACAGCACACAGTGTTTTTTTTGCATCTGTTGCGGCCCCATTGAAATTGCGAAACAGACGCAGACTTATCCATAGAGCGGTCTGAATGAGCCCTAAGGCATATGTTTGTAATGAATTAGTTTAGGGGAAATATGTGTGGTAATCTCTTGGCCTTCAGCATCCCAGGACTGCAGTAATCCTCCAGCAGCATGATGCATGTTACTCTGCACACAAACCTGCCGAAGCCAGCCATGTCAGTGGGAATGAGCAAAAAATCCCACCTAATCAACCCCGGTAGAAATCCGCAGCCAATTACGACGACTCCTACAACCCTGACACTCTAGGAGTAGGACTCTGTCGATCTGGAGGTAGAGATAAAGTGATTTTATTGACACTTTGATCATTAAAGGATGCTTTAAATAGCTTACTATCACATGTTACAAGGCTATTAATCAACAGCCATCTATTTCAGGATCGTATACTGACGTAAGCCTTAATGTAAAGAAAAAATACCCCTCCATATGAGAAGGGCGCCAACATTTATAGATTCTGACAACGCTAACTTGCTGCAATAAAAAATAAATAATTAAATTATATATATATATATATATATATATATAAACACACATGTAGGGGAACTTATAGAAGAACCCATGCTGTTAATTAGCATTAGGAATGAAAGAAACCTGCATGCTAGGATTAGGCCGTAAAATGCATAATGCTAAAACTCTGCAGAATCCAAGTCCTAGTTTGCATTGTAAAATGAAGCAGGAAGAAAATTTATGATAAAATGGTATCATCATTTTGGCACCAGAAGGCAAAACTCAGTTTTCCATGCATGCTGGAAATTAGTATTCAGATTCAAACAAAGCCACATGTTTTTGAAAGCCTGTCGGATTTGGCTGAATCCTAAACGGAATCTCAAGGTTTAGAGCAGTCCTACTAGTGCTAAACCCCACATATGTTCCTCAGACAAAGCCCACCCACCTGTACTGAAGTCCAGCTGAGGGCTATTCATTTCATTATCAATTGATTGTCTTATGATAACACAGATCTATCCATGTGCCTTATTATGGCATATGGATAGATGGTCTATGATCCAGAGGGCATTCACGTATTACATGGTTGGTCATTGGTTTGTATTAGCTTACAATATAAATTCATGCACATATGTACATACGAGGACCAATTTAAAGGGGTTATCCCATTTTGACATTGGTATGATATTCCATAAATGTCTGATAGGAGCGATTTACAGAGGTTGGACCTGCACCTATCTCAAGAATGAGGCCCTGCTGTGAATGGAGTGCAAGCCGCACATGCAAGTCTTTCCCTCCATTCACCGTCATAGGATTTCTGATAATAGCGGCGTCAGACCTCAGCTATTTTTCCTAGACCAACAGCAGCACATGGAGAAAGCAGCATATACAGGGTGAGCTCTCCAATCACTGCAGGGAGCAGTTCACAAGCTAGGATAGAGTCCCAGAGGCTGGACCCACATCTACTGGGCATTTATGGCCTAGCCTATGGATATGTCCTGATAGGAATACCTATTTAACAAGAAATCAATTATCAAAAACATGCTTTGGTGTCTGGGAGCAAGCTGAGGTGCTAAAAGGACTCTGCACTGATGTTATTCTGCCATATATATGTTAACCAACAGGACACACCTATACTGAAACGCATCCGGTCCCTAAAATGCTTACTTGGTTTGGTTACCTATAAGAACTATACAATACAACTACTAATGACTAGGGATGAGCGAATCGACTTCGGATGAAACATCCAAAGTCAATTTGCATAAAACGTTGTTCTAATGCTGAGACTTCGCGAAGCAACAACTTCGGCTCACCGGAGCCAATACATTCTAATGCTGTAAGGATCTCCTGCTCCATACAGTATTAGAACAAAGTTTAATGTTAATCGACTTTGGATGTTTCATACGAAGTCGATTCGCTCATCCCTACTAATAACCAATTTTCTATTTTACAAAATGGGCTGAACTCTGGTGGACATACATGGCCAATCACTCTCCTGCAGCCCTTTCTCTGCACAGTGATCGTCTGTTCACTTCAGAACAGCAAAGAGAAACAGCCTTTCTGCCCATGACCGACAATCACTAGCTGAGATGTCTCAACTCCACTGAGGTTTCTGCTGTGGCCATTGATTGGCTGAAGCTTGTCACTAATGGCGCAGGACGAGCAGAGACTGGCACCAAATGGACAAAACACCAGCACCAAAGAGGCAGTGGAGTAGGTAAGGTGAGCATTAACTCTTTTGGTATTATACCATTGTAAGCTTTTGTTTTTAACATGGGGTTGGACAAACCCTTTAAGAACATTTCACGACTTTTGGTTTGAAATGATTCAAGAACTGACCCCTTTATACTGCTACATAAATTGGTAGCAAAGAGTCTTTGTATAGTTTAGAGAACACAGCATTTTTTTATTCTTCAGTCCCTGTTCAATAGTATTATGTATAACAATGCTTCCTATAAATCTCCCATTCAGAAAAGGTAAGGACACAGTGTCTATTTCAGATGTACTGATTGGGAGAAAGCAGTGCTGCATTTTTTAAAAGGTCACATCTCATGTAATCATGAATTTTGCATGTACGGAGAGAGACTCCTGTGACAAAGTGAACGGCGTAATGTGACTTGAATAAGTAACAACATGTGTTGCTAGACATGTATTTGATATTGACAAAACTGAGCGTTGATGTACTTCTGCCTAAGGCCCCATGCACACGTATTATTTTTTCTGAATCCGATCCACATTGTTTGCAGACTAGATGCAGACCTATTCATTTCAATGGGACCGCAGAAAATGTGTACAGCACACTATCCACATGCCCATCCCGCAAAAAATAGAACATGTCTTATTCTTGTCCATTTTGCGGACACAATAGGCATTTTGACAATGGAACCAGTATGATGTACACAGCTGGTACCAGTATTTAAAATATACAGTATATCAGGGAAAACTTTAACTGTTCTGAAGTTCTGCCATATATATATTTTTGGTGTTAATAATAATAAAAAACTAAAACTAAAACCAGTCCTGTACCTCACACGGATTCAGAGAGCTCTTCATTCATTGATCCTATTGCTCTGCTAGAGTTATTTAAAGCTGGCAGCTTAGGAGGCATGCCGTTACTGAGGGGGTGAGTCTGTAACTAACAGAAGATACAGTTGGTGGCAGTTGAAGGTTGGAAATGAGCATGTGCGACCACCTCAGCGAGGTCTACAGAGATGAGGAAAAGAATAAACATCTGGTGACGCAATACAGATACATTTTACTGAATAACTCAGTGGCTATGCTAAATTTTTAACTACATTAGATAACAAAAGTATTCAGATCCTGGTGTTGGTTTGAAAAATACAGAATATTTTTCATGGGACAATTCTCTCATG
Source organism: Bufo gargarizans (assembly GCF_014858855.1). Classification (NCBI taxonomy): domain Eukaryota; kingdom Metazoa; phylum Chordata; class Amphibia; order Anura; family Bufonidae; genus Bufo; species Bufo gargarizans. The sequence continues at coordinate 108,825,843 of NC_058088.1, forward strand.
GTGCTTTCCCCTAGACAGTTAACATTTTTAGGTACAAATTGGAAAAAAATATTAAATATTACATTTATTTTAGATCACACAAAACAGAACAAGTTTTCAACTGGAATCCTTTAAAATAAAAAGTATCCTCTGTCTCCTGCAATATCTGCCTAATGTGTCCTTTGCTGTTGAGAAACAATTTCGTCCTTATTGGCTGGTCTTCAAAATAGCAGACATCATTCATTTCTATATGCCAAGCACAGCCGCTATACAATGTATGGCACTGTGCTTGATGGGCACAGAGAAGGCCACAATACTCACAGGAATGCCGGTGCATTCTGAAAACAGATGATCCCCACAGATCAGATACTGGTGAGCTAGGTCATCAGTATGAAAATCCCGGAAAACCCATTTAATATACGTCTATAGCTCAGAATACTAATATGAGCACATTTTACATTTATATTACGGGCAGCAGTCAAAGTCCTTTATTTTTAACTCTTCATGAATTTACCAACAGTTGGGAACCCTGTTCTTCATGTAGGCCAACAGGTCATCCCTGGGATCAAAACTGAAGCATCTTATAAAGTCAGAATGAGATGGGATTCTGAACAGCCTTCCTTTGTACACTGTCATTACTTAGCCTCAGTAAATGTTGAATGCGGGGAGACGTAGATAATAATCAGGCGGCACTGCATACACTGATCACGCCGTGTTTAAACCGGGCCACATGCAGTAAGGAACACTTCACAATGTGGTGCTCAGCAAGAGAGTAACTAATAGTAGACAAATGGCAACTTGGAGAGAGAATAGAAATGAAGTTGCGGCACTCACCGAAGTGTATCAAAGGTTGCTTTTATTGTGGCTTCCTCAGCAGGTAGCAGAAAGGATCCGGGGCGGACACATAGTTGCGAGCAGCGACGGCCGTTTCGCGCGCTAGGACGCGCTTCCTCAGGCCACTGATTACGTCATTGCGCATACGTGCGCTTTATACAAAGTGGAAAGGGGGACGGCCGACGCCGTCAGCAAGCATCTCACTCCCACAGATGTGACGTGATTAAAATACATGCAAAACAACAGGTAAGTTTACAATCCAATGGTTAATTGAGCCAAGACAAGACAGGCATAGAAAAACATACAAAAGAAGAACGAATATTAAAGCGTACATACAAGGCAAATGGCAAAATTACATCTCTATATCGAGGTTAAAGGAGATGGAATGACTAGCGTAGGCTCCGGCAATAAGTATAGATTCCTTACTATGGACATGTACCCAATATATATATAAGGCCTCATCAAATAGGCAAAATGTTTTTTAGGGAAAGACAAAGGGAAAGGATCCGCTTCTACATGGGAAAGACAAGTCGCAAAAAATCCCTCCAGACATAGGCGCATAAAGTTTCACAAGAATACGGACATATCGTTTCTATCATTCATTCCTACCGCATGCATGGCCTCCGTGCGCATGATCCACCTTGCCTCCCTCTGCAGGAGCAGGCGATGCCGGTCACCACCCCGAGGGATGGGGCGGACATGCTCTATGCCTGCAAAGGAGAGGCAACGCGGATACGCGTTGTGGGCCGTGCGGAAATGCTCAATGAGGCGTGGACTGCCTCTGCCTGATCGAATGGAGCCAATATGTTCGCGAATGCGCTCGAAAAGGGGGCGAATTGTCTTTCCGATGTAGAAGCGTTTACAGGGACAAAAAAACACATATACTACATAGGACGTAAAGTCCCGTACTGTGTGTGATACACCGCCTATTTGTAGATACCTAGAGCAGACATTAAGTGCGCAGAAGGAGCAATGGCCACATCTAAAATTGCCCGTCGGTTTTTTCAACCAAGTTTCATCTCTAGGTGAAGAAAAGACACTTCTGACTAACTTGTCTTTGATTGTGGGGCATCTTTTAAACGTGACCAATGGTCTGTTTTCAGTGAAGCTGTTAAGAGTGGGGTCTCCCTTAAGAAGATCCCAATTTCGATTAATAATCTGCCGGACCATTTCAGCGACCGGACTATATTGAAAAGCAAAAGCAAAACGAGAGGGTTTAATACTGTTGCTCCGTTCAGTGAGCAAGAAATTACGGTCAAGTGAAGACGCTTTTAATAGGGCTGCGGAGACTTCTCGCAGCGGATAACCCCTACTAATGAGTCTAGCTCTGAGTTCTCCCGCTTGGCGATGAAAACCTTCATCCGTATCATTAATCCTGCGCAGACGGACAAACTGCCCGTATGGGACTGCGCGTTTAACTGAGGATGGGTGGAAACTGGTCTGGTGGAGGAGCGAGTTAGTCGCTGTCAGCTTACGGTGGCCACAAGTGTGCACCACTCCATCTTTTACCGTAACATGTACATCTAGAAAATCCAGAACTTCACCACCAAAATTGATGGTGAACTTCATGTTCATGCGGTTGCATACATTAAGATGATCAACAAATGCACGACACGACTCCTCGCTCCCCGACCAGACCAGAAAAACATCATCCACATATCTTAAGAATAAGCTGATGTGGCTCACATAGGGGTTATCCACTGCGAAAATATAGGTCTCCTCAAATACCGCCAGGTACAGGTTGGCAAATGTGCACGAGACAGGCGTGCCCATTGCCGTACCTAGTACCTGGCGGTACCACTGTCCATCAAATTGGAAAACATTGTTCGACAAAACAAGGTCTAATGCCTTGTGGACAAAATCAATAAAGACCGCACTCTTATTGCTTTTACTTAGGACTGTATCAACAGCCCTCAACCCAAGATCATGGGGGATTCTAGTGTATAAGCTCTCGACATCCAAGGATACGAGACTGAATTCCTCCCGCCACTCCAAGCCTCGGAGTGCTCGGAGGAAGTCTCCCGTATCCTTAAGGTATGTCGGAGTGCTCCTTAATAATGGTCTAAGGAGCCAATCAATATAGCCGGATAAGGGTTCCAGCACTGAACCGATGCCTGCCACGATGGGACGTCCCGGAGGTCGAGTAGGGGATTTATGGATTTTTGGTACGAAATACCAGGTGGGGATTTTTGGGAAGGCTGGCACGAGTTTATCCCTAATGTTTTTAGGTAAAAACCCGTTATATATGTGCTGATCAATAAACCGACAGAGTTTGGAAGATATTTCAGGTAACGGGTTCCCCCTTAGCTTCATATAAACTGTACTGTCTCCCAACTGTCTATTGGCCTCCTCCATATAATACTCCCTAGACATCAGGACCACGTTCCCTCCCTTGTCGGCCGGCTTAATCACCATATTTTTCTGCTTCCCTAACCACAATAAAGCATGAGATTCTTCCGCCGTGAGGTTGGAAGGTGCTGTTGGATACACCAGCGCACGTATCTCTTTCAAAACTTGCTTGTGGAACAGGTCAATTGGTGAGCCGGCCGGCATGGGAGGAAGGAAGGTGGACCTGATGCCTCCTGTGTATCTACTAAAGTGTTCTACTCCATCTGTGGATTCATCAGGTTCAGTGCTGGAAAGGAAATGGATGCAGGAAATTTCTTCATCACTGAATTTATCAGACAGATGGAAATCAGTAAGTGACATTGTGGCAGGAACCTCCCCCTGTAAGGGGTCGAGGACCTGAGAGGTAGTTTCAGAGAATAATCTCTTGAGGTATAGCTTGCGGATGGACAAAAACAGATCTATCTCAAAATCAACCAGGTTGAACTGTCCAGGTAGGCTGTATCCCAGCCCCCGGTTGAGGAGTGGGATACAGCCCTGGGGCAGTTCAGAGCCTGTGAGATTGAGAACCACATTTTCGGGAGGTGCTTGAACATAGAGTTCGTCAGGGACTACTGTCGCCAGGAGACCTGACGTCTTCTTCTTGTCGATTTTCTGATTCCTCTTGCTTGCTGTTCCGCGTCTACCACGCCCCCTTCTCGTGCCTTTTCTAAAGGGGTTGTTGTATCTTCAGCTGGGTTGGCTCCATTTCCCTCGGAGGCACTTGATTCCGAATCGGTGGCCCAGAAATTGTGGCGTCCTCTCCGTGGGGCTCGTTTGGGGCGATTTCGCTTTTTACCCCAGTCAAAGACACGATCTGCCTCATAATCATTTTTGTCTCTGATAAATTTGTCCCTCTTTCGATCTTTAATGTCCGCCTGTGTGGCAAGTAATTTTTTATTAAGCCTTTTCTCAAATCCTTGAAATTGCGACTCCATGAGTCGTTTTTGTAACTCCCCCCTTGCCTTGGTTAGTTCCTCTATGACACTGGTATACTCTTGCTGGTCCCGTGTCAATACCAATTCCATAATCTCTAAAGAGAATCTCTGGTGTGCCGCTTTCCATTCCCCTGTGAATAGGGGATCATCCTCATACTGCACGATCTCTTTAAAGAGGCGTAGGCCTCTAGGAACACGCCCACTTTCCTTGTAGGACTTCAATGACTCAATAGTCCAGAATAATCTGACTTCTTGTGGCACACTTGTGGCCACCGTAAGCCGACAGCGACTAACTCGCTCCTCCACCAGACCAGTTTCCACCCATCCTCAGTTAAACGCGCAGTCCCATACGGGCAGTTTGTCCGTCTGCGCAGGATTAATGATACGGATGAAGGTTTTCATCGCCAAGCGGGAGAACTCAGAGCTAGACTCATTAGTAGGGGTTATCCGCTGCGAGAAGTCTCCGCAGCCCTATTAAAAGCGTCTTCACTTGACCGTAATTTCTTGCTCACTGAACGGAGCAACAGTATTAAACCCTCTCGTTTTGCTTTTGCTTTTCAATATAGTCCGGTCGCTGAAATGGTCCGGCAGATTATTAATCGAAATTGGGATCTTCTTAAGGGAGACCCCACTCTTAACAGCTTCACTGAAAACAGACCATTGGTCACGTTTAAAAGATGCCCCACAATCAAAGACAAGTTAGTCAGAAGTGTCTTTTCTTCACCTAGAGATGAAACTTGGTTGAAAAAACCGACGGGCAATTTTAGATGTGGCCATTGCTCCTTCTGCGCACTTAATGTCTGCTCTAGGTATCTACAAATAGGCGGTGTATCACACACAGTACGGGACTTTATCAATTGCCGTACGTCCTATGTAGTATATGTGGTTTTTTGTCCCTGTAAACGCTTCTACATCGGAAAGACAATTCGCCCCCTTTTCGAGCGCATTCGCGAACATATTGGCTCCATTCGATCAGGCAGAGGCAGTCCACGCCTCATTGAGCATTTCCGCACGGCCCACAACGCGTATCCGCGTTGCCTCTCCTTTGCAGGCATAGAGCATGTCCGCCCCATCCCTCGGGGTGGTGACCGGCATCGCCTGCTCCTGCAGAGGGAGGCAAGGTGGATCATGCGCACGGAGGCCATGCATGCGGTAGGAATGAATGATAGAAACGATATGTCCGTATTCTTGTGAAACTTTATGCGCCTATGTCTGGAGGGATTTTTTGCGACTTGTCTTTCCCATGTAGAAGCGGATCCTTTCCCTTTGTCTTTCCCTAAAAAACATTTTGCCTATTTGATGAGGCCTTATATATATATTGGGTACATGTCCATAGTAAGGAATCTATACTTATTGCCGGAGCCTACGCTAGTCATTCCATCTCCTTTAACCTCGATATAGAGATGTAATTTTGCCATTTGCCTTGTATGTACGCTTTAATATTCGTTCTTCTTTTGTATGTTTTTCTATGCCTGTTTTGTCTTGGCTCAATTAACCATTGGATTGTAAACTTACCTGTTGTTTTGCATGTATTTTAATCACGTCACATCTGTGGGAGTGAGATGCTTGCTGACGGCGTCGGCCGTCCCCCTTTCCACTTTGTATAAAGCGCACGTATGCGCAATGACGTAATCAGTGGCCTGAGGAAGCGCGTCCTAGCGCGCGAAACGGCCGTCGCTGCTCGCAACTATGTGTCCGCCCCGGATCCTTTCTGCTACCTGCTGAGGAAGCCACAATAAAAGCAACCTTTGATACACTTCGGTGAGTGCCGCAACTTCATTTCTATTCTCTCTCCAAGTTGCCATTACTTAGCCTCAGTCACTAACAAAATGTCTTAGCCTATGACTTCAGGCTATGTATGCAAATATCTTTTAAAGATCTCAGTATGAAACTAGTGCTGCGAACATCAGTAGCTAATATCTACATGATGACACAGCAAGAGCATGGCCACCAAAAGCTCTAATGAAGCGTTACGAAGAACCTCCACTCAATACAATAGCATCAGGGACCTACACAATATAGAATGGCTGAAAGAAGCATTGGGGGTTGTATAGAATGGCCAAAGGCAAAACTGCCCTTTCAGTATTGTGCAGATCATGCAAGACGTTCCAGTAAAAATATACCAATAAATACCAAAATCAATAGATGGCAATAAATATATATAAGTGTTTGAAATTATAAAAATATTGTCCACAAATACAAAACAGAAAACATATACATTAATACATTAATAGCCATTTAAATACTGAAACCATGAGAAAATTAACAATTTCCATGTTCGCAGATAATGATATTCTCATAGAAAACTAAAGGCACTATGCCCTCTGCCCTCCACTGGCCTCTCCTCTATGAATAAACAAATGAAGTTGTGATAAATATGGTTTATGTCATTAAATGTGAATCTTAAGTGAAAAGAAGTTATTTTCTATAGGTGCATGATAAATAGTAAAGTGGGGGGGGATGTAGTGATAATCCCTGGGAGTCAATTATATGGGGAATGAGTATTTATTATCTGCCAGCTGCAGACTGCAGAGACTGCTAGCTAAAAATAAAAGGCATTTGGACGCGGTGACCGCTAAATGGCTTCCATACGGACTATGTGAGCATTACTACCTCTGTATGATTAGAAATATATCTAACCTTAGGTAGTTCACAGTTACCTGTTCTGGTATGGGGCTAGTATTTGACTAACAGCTGTTGGAGTCATATTAGGGCTTTGTTGTGCATGGAGCTGTGAGGCAATGATCATACAGCTTTTTTCATGCTTATTTTGGCCTAAAATGCCCATCCCATGTATGTACATGGAAATTTCACAACCTTGTTCACATGCATAGGAAGGTTTCTCAGTGGAAGTAAGTGGCCTGATACTGATGCTAGGATTAGCCCTGCTGAATGACAATAACCCTGCTGGCACTACACAGCCATAGGAGCAGCTTCAATCATCACCTACAGATGTAGCAATCATCGTCTTGATTCTGGACGTGTTTAGTAAACAATGGAACTGTTTATCGACTTGTAAGGTCTCCTTCCTTCTCCCCTTACAATACACTATAACCATAAGAGTATGGAAAAGTGCGTGGAACATGAGCCACAAAACACCAATAAAACCAAACGCACCACTAGATCATGGAAAATCTATAAACTTTATTCATGACCAACAATACATAAATATACATTGTCAATGAGGTTAAAACGACCCCACGCTAACAACACGTGATGGGTAAAACACTCACATGCGGTACATGTCCCTAAATTAATCCTGTAAGCTCCCAAAAATCCCAGTCATATGTCAATAAATAATTCAGGAAATCCCAAAAATGATATAAATACAATGCATAAGACAGCAGGCTAACAGAAGTACATAAATAGAAAGGAGATCAGGAAAGAATACATTATATACCGACCGCAAGTGGTGCAACCACCCGTGACTCCCCGGTATATAATGTATTCTTTCCTGATCTCCTTTCTATCTATGTACTTCTGTTAGCCTGCTGTCTTATGCATTGTATTTATATCATTCTATGGATCTCCTGAATTATTTATTGACAGTTTTTTTTGGGAGCTTACAGGATTACTTTAGGGATATGTACCGCATGTGAGTGTTTTACCCATCACGTGTTGTTAGCGTGGGGTCCTTTTAACCTCATTGACAATGTATATTTATGTATTGTTGGTCATGAATAAAGTTTATTGATTTTCCATGATATAGAGGTGCGTTCGGCTATATTGGTGCTTTTTGTTCCCCCTCTCCTTGTAGATTGTAAGTCCTCGTGGGCAGGGTCTTCTCATTCTCTATAATAATTAGTCATATTATGTATGTGAGCCCCCCGGAATTAAAGGTGTATTTTGGGTTTCTGATATTGATAACCTATCCTCAGGATAGGTCATCAATATCAGATCGATGATGGTCTGACTCTCTGCACTCCTCTCCCCAATCAGCTGTTTGAAGGGGCTGTGGCGCTAGTGCGAGAGCTATTGAGAATAAGTCATCAATATCATAAAATTGGAATACGCTTTCAAATAAATAATAATATGAATCCCCGTGAGGATCTGTAACAGTGCAAACTGTAAAAATGCCTCACATCCAGGTCAAACCTCTAAGGATCAGCCTTGAATTTCTGCCATGGAAAATACATGCTGTGACAAAATGGCCTAATGAGCTTTCCATAGTGATAGATGAGGCCTCTACCAGCATGTAACTTTGATTCTGTATTCTGTACAAATCCCACCAAAAGAGTGGAGTTAATTGTGGTTAGATTCACACTGCATGTGCAGTATAGACACATAGGCATGAGGCACCCAACAAGGGCTCTCCACAGTGAATGCAACATTACTAAACAATGGAGGAACACTGGGCCCTTGTGTTATATGGGAGGTAGTAACAAGTCTATCTGTGTCCGTATTTCAGTCCGCAAACCACAGTTGGGCAAAATACGAATGCCTTCTGTGTGCAGTCCATGTTTTTATCACTCCCATCAATAGAAAGGACTATTCTCATCCGCAAAATAGACCAGGATAGGACAAATCCTATAATCTGTGGAATGGAAAAACATTGACGTGTGCAGGGTCCCACAGAAATGAACGGGTCAGTGTGCTGTCCACAAAAAGTGCCGATAGCACACAGATGAAAAATACGGTTGTGTGCATGGGGCCTAAGCTAAATTATAGGAATAATTAGTAAAACTGCAACAGTATCCTGCTTTTCAAATGCTTCCTTCAGTAAGCTGAAGGCATAGTGCTATTTCTTCTAAGGTGCTGATGAGACACGCGGAAATGCAAGTGTTAAGCCAAACGATGAGCTCAAGTTAGCAGTGATAGAAGGGAGACATTAGCTTCAGACTGTCACGCTCTGCAACCACAGCAGAAGCTGAGGATTAAACTCACACAGGATTTCACTGCAGCTTTCATCACCACTTGTGGAGCTGAGGCTGGAGCTTCTTAATGGGACGCAGAATGTGGAAGGTTTCATGTGCTACACAATTACCTTACACTCACCACTGTGCAACCTGGCTGAGCAGAACGAATTTCACTTCTGAAATATATGTGTAATGAGGCATTTCTCATACCAACCCTTACTTCAAGAAAGTGATGCACCATGCTTCGAAACGTGCCCTCTTTGCACTTTCTATCTGATATCCCCATTAGCGACTGACTGATATTCCTATATACCGTATTACTGTTTGCATAGTTAGTAAATGACATTTCTCGTCTTTGATGCTTTGAATGGCTTGAAAGTCTTATGGGTTTTAAGCTCCAAAAAATCCAGACCAAGCAATAAATGCCTTGCCAATAAGCCAATTAAACTAGCTGCAAATGACCAGCCCTGGTGGTTGGCCAAATGTCCATTTGATCACACATACAAGAGGTCAAGCTAAATCAATATGATTAAACCTGATTGCGGCAAGGCATTGTACACATATCAGCTACACACATGGATAAAATTGTTCGTACTCTTCCGTTAAAGATTTTTTTTTTTACAATGGTCACTGAAATAACTTGAAACTGACAAAAGTAATATTAAATTAAACTTTACTGAAAATTAGCTAATGAACATCAGACATTGCTTTTGAATTGTGGCTCAACAGAATAATTTAAAAAAACAAACCAATGAAACTGGCGTGGACAAAAAGAAAAGACTGAAAATAATTTAACCATAGGGACATGCTAAACTAAGGTGTGTCCTATAACGAGCATCACGGGTGTCTTCAAACTTGTAGTCAGTCACTCTTCCTATTTAAAGGGTGAACAGTAGTCACTGTGCTGCTTGGTATCGTGGTATGTACCACACTGAACATGGCCCAAAGAAAGCTAAGGAGAGAGCTGTCTTGGGAGAATAGAAATAAAATATGAACAATTTAAAGGAAAAGGCTATAAGACCATCTCCAAACAGCTTGACGTTCCTGTTACTAAATTTGCACAAATTATTTAGAAGTTTATGGTCTACAGGACTTTAGATAACCTTCCTGGACGTGGCCGCAACAGGAAAATTTAAAATTGAAAAGTTAAAGAGAAGGATAATACGAATGGTAACCAAAGAGCTCAGAACAATTTCCAAAGAGATTAGAGGTGAACTCCAAGGTCAAGGTACAGCACACCATACGTCGCTGTCTTACGGTGGATTTACACTGCCCGATAATCCTGTTGTTCGTGCAGGCACACTAGTTATCATTTATGGGCAGCAGATTATGCTGTCTAAAAAATAATCTGCTGCCCAGAAACCATGATTCTGTATGGGGACGAGCGATCGGAATAGCGATCCCCATCATCACACTGCGAAGGAGATTTCTACATGCAAATGCAGTGGTCTCCATCACTGAACGAGCACTGTCGGTAAAGAACGCTTCTTTCGTGACAATCAGCTGTACATTGGAGCATCTAAACCCGCCTTTAGCCAAAGTGGACTTAATGGAAGACAAACAAGGAGGAAATCACTGTTGAAAGCAAATCATTAAAAAGCGAGACTGGAATTGGCCAAAATGCATATTGACAAGCCATAAAGCTTCTGGGAGAAGGTCCTTTGGACAGATGAGACAACATTGGAGCTTTCTGGCATGTCACATCAGCTCTATGTTCACAGATGCAAAAATGATGCATACAAAGAAAAGAACAATGTACCTACTGTGAAACATGGAAGAGGCTCAGTTATGTTTTGTGGCTGCTTTGCTGAATCTTGAACAGGGTGTTTTGAGGCTGGGCAAATTACAATTAAATCTCAAGACAAAAGAGAGAAATATGCTGCCGAGTGTCAGAAAGCTTAGTCTCAGTCTCAGGTCATGGGTCCTCCAGCAGGATAATGACCCAAAACACATAGTTAACAATATGCAAGAATGCCTAAGGGCAAAGCATTGGACTATTCTTAAGTGGCCTTCCATGAGTCTTTGGATAAAAAGAAAAAGCAATACAGCACTCCATAGATAGTCCAAATAACAAAGAGATCCGGTGGTCACATCCTGTATGGCACTTGTATACCATAAAAATTTAAAAAACCAGCACTCATCTTTGCAAAAAAGTGAAAGAAAGCAGAACCCTATAATCCATAGTTTACAATCCAGTAGATGCAACTTTTCGGCTTAAACTCCAGCCTGCTTGAAAAAGGCTGAAGTTAAGCCGAAATGTTGCATCTACTGGATTGTAAACTAAGGATTAAAGGGTTCAACTGAAGGTACCCTTCAAATCTGACACAGCTGGAGCAGTTTGGTTACAAGGAGTGGACTAAAATACCTGTGGACAGGTGCAGGTCTCATTGAAAGTTACAGAAATAGCTTGATTCCAGTGATTGGCTTAAAATGTTATGCGACTAAATATCAAGTTAAGGGTACCGTCAGTTTTGGCCAGGCCAGTTTTATTAGTTAATTTATAAATTATTCTGTTGAATCACAATTCAAAAGCAAGGTCTAATTTTAATTATTTGATTTTCAGTAAATTTTTATTATTACTTTTGTCAGTTTTGAGTTATTTCAGGGACAACTGTGGGTTTTTCTTTCTTTAACAGAATGGCACCAACAATTGTGTCCACGTGTGTTGGTCGACTTGACTAGCTTTCACTGTAATAGTGTTAGAGCCCATACACAAAGCCATATTGTGCTTTCATGCTTTACTGATCCATGATACAGCATGCAAAGACTACGAAGGGCTATAATGTACCTCTGTGTGCCTACAGACACATACGTGAAAACAAGAATCACGGCATGTGCAGTATTTGCTGTATTATGCTCTTTTTCAGCCATAGAGGCATTGCTTCTATAGAATGGCATGGCATGGCATGAAGGGAGCACCTATGACTCTGTAATCTGTAGGAAATCCATGTGCTGTCTAAACAGCCTTAAGGTCCTTTAAAAACCGCTTGCCGCCACGCTAACGCCGAAAGGCGTCATCGCGGCGGCTCTCCCAGGCTACGCTAACGCCAATAGGCGTCATCTCGCGTGAGCCGAGATTTCCTGTGAACGCGCGCACACAGGCGCGCGCGCTCACAGGAACGGAAGGTAAGCGAGTGGATCTCCAGCCTGCCAGCGGCGATCGCTCGCTGGAAGGCTGGAGATGTGATTTTTTTTAACCCCTAACAGGTATATTAGACGCTGTTTTGATAACAGCGTCTAATATACCTGCTACCTGGTCCTCTGGTGGTCCCTTTTGTTAGGATCGACCACCAGAGGACTCAGGCAGCTCACTAAAGTAGCACCAAACACCACTACACTACACCCCCCCTCTGTCACTTATTAACCCTTTATAAACCACTGATCAGCCCATATAGACTCCCTGATCACCCCCCTGTCATTGATCACCCCCCTGTCATTGATCACCCCCCTGTAAGGCTCCATTCAGAGGTCCGTATGATTTTTACGGATCCACGGATACATGCTTCGGATCCGCAAAACGCATACGGACGTCTGAATGGAGCCTTACAGGGGGGTGATCAATGACAACGGGGTGATCACGCATATAGACTTCCTGATCACTTCCCTGTCATTGATCACCCCCCTGTCATTGATCACCCCCCTGTAAGGCTCCATTCAGACGTCCGTATGATTTTTATGGATCCACTGATACATGGATCGGATCCGCAAAACACATGCGGACGTCTGAATGGAGCCTTACAGGGGGGTGATTAATGACAGAGGAGTGATCACCCATATAGACTCCCTGATCACCTCCGTCATTGATCACCCCCCTGTAAGGCTCCATATAGACGTCCGTATGATTTTTACGGATCCACGGATACATGGATCGGATCCGCAAAACACATACGGACGTCTGAATGGAGCCTTACAGGGGGGTGATCAGTGACAGGGGGGTGATCACCCCATATACACTCCCTGATCACCCCCTGTCATTAATGACCCCCCTGTAAGGCTCCATTCAGACGTCCGTATGATTTTTTACGGATCCACGGATACATGGATCGGATCCGCAAAACACATGCGGACGTCTGAATGGAGCCTTACAGGGGGAGTGATCAATGACAGAGGGGTGATCACCCATATAGACTCCCTGATCACCTCCGTCATTGATCACCCCCCTGTAAGGCTCCATTCAGACGTCCGCATGTGTTTTGCGGATCCGATCCATGTATCCGTGGATCCGTAAAAAATCATACGGACGTCTGAATGGAGCCTTACAGGGGGGTGATCAATGACGGAGGTGATCAGGGAGTCTATATGGGTGATCACCCCTCTGTCATTGATCACCCCCCTGTAAGGCTCCATTCAGACGTCCGCATGTGTTTTGCGGATCCGATCCATGTATCCGTGGATCCGTAAAAAATCATACAGACGTCTGAATGGAGCCTTACAGGGGGGTGATCAATGACAGGGGTGTGATTAATGACAGGGGTGTGATTAATGACAGGGGGCTGATCACCCCATATAGATTCCCTGAACACCCCCCTGTCATTGATCACCCCCTGTAAGGCTCCATTTAGACATTTTTTTGGGCACAAGTTAGCGGAAATTTTTTGTTTGTTTTTGTTTTTTCTTACAAAGTCTCATATTCCACCAACTTGTGTGAAAAAATAAAATCTCACATGAACTCATCATACCCCTCACGGAATCCAAATGCGTAAATTTTTTTAGACATTTATATTCCAGACTTCTTCTGACGCTGTAGGGCCCCTAAAATGCCAGGGCAGTATAAGTACCCCACATGTGACCCCATTCCGGAACGAAGACACCCCAAGGTATTCCATGAGGGGCATATTGAGTCCATGAAAGATTTAAATTTTTGTCCCAAGTTAGCAGAAAGGGAGACTTTGTGAGAAAATACAAAAAAATTCAATTTCCGCTAACTTGTGCCAAAAAAAAAAATTCTAGGAACTCGCCATGCCCCTCACGGAATACCTTAGGGTGTCTTCTTTCCAAAATGGGGTCACATGTGGGGTATTTATACTGCCCTGGCTTTTTAGGGGCCCGAAAGCGTGAGAAGAAGTCTGGGATCCAAATGTCTAAAAATGCCCTCCTAAAAGGAATTTGGGCCGCTTTGCGCATCTAGGCTGCAAAAAAGTGTCACACATGTGGTATCGCCGTACTCAGGAGAAGCTGGGGAATGTGTTTTGGGGTGTCATTTTACATATACCCATGCTGGGTGAGATAAATATCTTGGTCAAATGCCAACTTTGTATAAAAAAATGGGAAAAGTTGTCTTTTGCAGAGATATTTCTCTCACCCAGCATGGGTATATGTAAAATGACACCCCAAAACACATTCCCCAACTTCTCCTGAGTACGGCGATACCAGATGTGTGTCACTTTTTTGCCACCTAGGTGGGCAAAGGGGCACACATTCCAAAGAGCACCTTTCAGATTTCACAGGTCCTTTTTTACACATTTTGATTTCAAACTACTTACCACACATTAGGGCCCCTAGAATGCCAGGGCAGTATAACTACCCCACAAGTGACCCCATTTTGGAAAGAAGACATCCCAAGGTATTCCGTGAGGGGCATGGCGAGTTCCTAGAATTTTTTATTTTTTGTCACAAGTTAGCGGAAAATGATGATTTTTTATTTATTTATTTTTTTCCTTACAAAGTCTCATATTCCACTAACTTGTGACAAAAAATAAAAAATTCCAGGAACTCGCCATGCCCCTCACGGAATACCTTGGGGTGTCTTCTTTCCAAAATTGGGTCACTTGTGGGGTAGTTATACTGCCCTGGCAATTTAGGGGCCCTAATGTGTGCGAAGTAGTTTGAAATCAAAATCTGTAAAAAATGGCCGGTGAAATCCTAAAGGTGCACTTTGGAATGTGGGCCCCTTTGCCCACCTAGGCTGCAAAAAAGTGTCACACATCTGGTGGGCAAAGGGGCACACATTCCAAAGAGCACCTTTCGGATTTCACAGGCCATTTTTTACACATTTTGTTTTCAAACTACTAACCACACATTTGGGCCCCTAAATTGCCAGGGCAGTATAACTACCCCACAAGTGACCCCATTTTGGAAAGAAGACACCCCAAGGTATTTCGTGATGGGCATAGTGAGTTCATGGAAGTTTTTATTTTTTGTCACAAGTTAGTGGAATATGAGACTTTGTAAGAAAAAAAAAAATAATAATAAATCATCATTTTCCGCTAACTTGTGACAAAAAATAAAAAGTTCTATGAACTCACTATGCCCATCAGCGAATACCTCAGGGTGTCTACTTTCCGAAATGGGGTCATTTGTGGGTTTTTTCTACTGTTTGGGCATTGTAGAACCTCAGGAAACATGACAGGTGCTCAGAAAGTCAGAGCTGCTTCAAAAAGCGGAAATTCACATTTTTGTACCATAGTTTGTAAACGCTATAACTTTTACCCAAACCATTTTTTTTTTTTACCCAAACATTTTTTTTTAATCAAAGACATGTAGAACAATAAATTTATCGAAAAATGTATATATGGATGTCGTTTTTTTTGCAAAATTTTACAACTGAAAGTGAAAATTTTCATTTTTTTGCAAAAAAAAACGTTACATTTTGATTAATAACAAGTAAAAATGTCAGCAGCAATGAAATACCACCAAATGAAAGCTCTATTAGTGAGAAGAAAAGGAGGTAAAATTCATTTGGGTGGTAAGTTGCATGACCGAGCAATAAACCGCTAAAGTTGTAGAGTGCCGATTTGTAAAAAAGGGCCTGGTCACTAGAGGGGTATAAACCTGTGGTCCTTAAGTGGTTAAATAATACAAAAATGTTGCATATTTTATATGTTTCTTCTCTAAGGGAAATGGCACCACAAAATGTGGGGGCATACAGAAAGGGTGGAGGAAGGGAAGACGAAATGAAAGCCTCCACGAAAATATATTCATTTTTTTTTTTTTATTCTTATGATTGCAAGATGAGTGAGAACAATGAGGAAGAATATATCAGGATGTGCTAGTACAGTATTTGTCATCTTTAAAGGGAATCTGTCAAAGGGAAATTCACTGTAAACCAGGTACAATGTCTTGTAGGGCTCAGCTGAATGCAATGATACTTTTCCCTTAATGATCTGCTGTTTTATTCTGGAGAAAAGCACTTTTAATATAAATGAAAATGAGCCTTTAAGTGCACCCGGGGCTGCCCCAAGCCACTGTGTGCACCCTTGCTCCTCCTGTTTCTTCTGCCAGTTCCTCCCTCTTCCTATTGATTGACAGGACCAGAAGAGATGACTAGGCAGGAACTTGGCAATGTCAATCAAAAAGGGGAGGGAGGGCCTAGCAGAGGAAGCAGGAAGAGCAAGGGTGCGCATGGGCCCGCCCTTGGTGCACTTATCTGCTCATTTGCATTTGGATTAAAAGTAATTTTTCTCCAGAATGAAGCAGCAGATCATTAAGTGAATCATTACATAGTGCTTTGCAGTGCTGGGGTCCTAGGTTTAAACCTCACAACATCTGCATGGAGTTTATATACTTTCGCCGTGTTTGCATGAGTTTCCACCCACACTCCAAAAATATAGAATAGATAAATTGGCTTCCTATGAAATTGAGATGAGACACTGACTCCCGGGGAGTCGCCCCAGCTACACCACCATCCCTGCGCTTTGAGTCCCCTATGTGAGAAAAGCGCATTACAAATGTAAGTCATTGTATAAGGGCTCATAAAGACGGCTGTATGAATGAGTCTGCATCCGTTCCGCAATTTTGCAGAACAGGTGCAGACCCATTAATTTCAATGGGGCCGCAAAAGATGTGGACAGCCACCGCGTGCTGTCCGCATCCGTGGAAAAGATAGAGCTTGTCCGCGGACAAGAATAGGCATTTTCTATCATGGTTGCGGCCATGTGCAGTCCACAAATTGCATAAGCACATAGCCGGCATCCGTGTTCTGCGGATGCGCAATTTGCACGACTGAATGGGCCCATACAGTAAATTTCCTGGTGACAGACTCCCCTTAAGAGAGTACTACCTCACTGTCTGTTCCCATGTCACACAGTGACCAAACCACAGAAAATAGAGGCACAGTCACATACATACTCTCCCAGGCTGGAGCAGCTGAAAATGGCATAGCCATGTGCACCACATTGAAAAACCTCTGGCTGACATTATTTGGTCTAATTTGGTGCAAACATGCCGCAAAACTGATGGTGAGCCCAGGTCAGACCACTGAAGACTATGTAGGATATAATTCTAATGGGCAGTACATTTATACATCATTTTTCTGCATTCATCATATACAAGTTGCATCATCCTATAGGACAGGTCCTATCTTTTTTGCGGGGCCTTGCAACAGACATACGACGTGGTGTGCTGTCTGCATCTTTTGTGGCCCCATTGAAACGAACAGGTCTACATCTGAACTGCAAAAAAATGAGGATCGGATGCGGACCAAACATATAGTTGTGTGCATGAGCCCTAAAGCGGAGATTCTTAGCTTATATCCTTATGTACTTGTTACATGTTTATGTCTCCTACGATCTCATCCGATACACACATGAGAACCAATAGTACAAAGACGGCCTTTCAGTCATCTCGAAACTTGGTGAAAAAAACGACATGCGGGTATTTTGTCCCCAGCTGACTGCGGATTTTCAAGGCATCTCGGCAGCATTCAGTCTACAGACACGCACCTCTACTTCTGCGCTGTATACTTAATGTGCCATCCTACGGCATGCCTGCAATGTAAATAAATCGTTGCCTTGCATATTTGTGTGGGAGTGTGGCCAACATCTGATGAAGACTTTTCATTATGTGTTCTGGGCTATTTTCAACCCACTTGCAATCATATAATTTTTCCCTCTCTCTCTCCCTTTTTCATTCTCTGCAGCGCCAGTCGTCCTTGTTTAAAATTTCTTCCTGCCAAACTCTTTCAAATGAGGAAACCTGCATTTTACAGTACTGGATGTTTTTCCCCTCCTACCCGGGAATGGAATCAGAATGATTAGGCTTCTGTATGCTGCAGTACTATATATACATAGGCACACACAGTCGCATCGCGGTATTCTGACGGCTAGGATGCATTGGACCTCCAGGGCATTTTGTAATGGTAGGATCGCATGTTTACAGAGCTGAAAGAAGCCAAAAGACTTAATGGAAACAAATATTGCACTTGAATTGCCTTAAATAAATAATGTAGCTTGGCAGGGACGTTGGGCATAGGAAAGTATTGAGTGATGGGGTTTTTAGTAATCCTCCAGCTAAAGCTGATTAGGTTTCGTTACACTGGTCCTTTGTGCATTTTCGGTGTGCTTTACCTGTTAAATTGACCTCGGCGTGTGTTATTGTTGTCTAATTGCAGAATATAATGAAGTAGCGGTGACATATGATGCCCCTATGATCGAGGAGTGGAGGCAGGGATGTGAATTGTGGGTTAAGGGAAAAAAAAATCATAATTTAGTTCATTGCTTGTACGCTATTGTAATTTTCTGTGATAAGAAAGTATAGCAGAATTACTTCCTATAATTGTGCCAAATGACGCACTCAACTCAATTCAGCCTAGAAACATCTGACAGATCCAGCACTAAAATGTCTGCATTGTCATAAGACCATTATTGTGCTGGTGTGTATTACTGCCCTATGGGGGCAAGTCTATAGTGGGGGTTCGCTCTGGTAGGCAGGTTAGCGGGCGCAGTATAGAGGCAACAACAAAGTCTTTGAATTAAACAGTTCAGTGTTTATTCACACATTAAGTAAATGACAAAACAAAAAGTCTGCTTCAAGGAAAACAGTCACCTTGTGATTCTGGTGTTCGTTCACACCATGCGGCAGAGAAGAAGTCCTTGGACAAAGCCGAATCCACCTGCTTTCACACCAACAATGTAGCAGGCCTTAATCCAGGCCCAAACTCCCAAGTCCCAACGCAGAGACCGTCAGAGCTCCACTGTCAGAGAGGAGTAATCCACTCACAGCTGACACTGTTGGCTGGGTTTTTTATAGGCCTGGAACATGGGGAGTAGTTACCAACCCATCACTTTGGCTACTCCCAGTAAGATCCGTCCCAGATCAGCTATACAGCCATACTAAAATAGCAAAGTTTCAATCAGCATTAGCTGCCGCTGACCCTGAAAATACCGGCTCTTACTTCATCGAGGCCAGGAACCTCGGTGACACATACCTTTTGTCAACAACGGACCCATGCGCCTTCCTACACTATGTAAAAGCGGTTGTAGACAAAAAGAAAGAGAAGGCGCTCATAGGGTGAATATGTAAGGGATTATTTTCCTTTTTTCAGACGAGAGGTAATGTGCTCACCTGTTAAAGTTGCACCTATTGGATGCAACTACAATGAGAGCTGAGTAAATATTAGGGTTGGTTGGTGCCGCCGGCTCTGTCCTAAAAAACACCCTTTGGTCGGTGCCGAACCGCCGAAAGGGTGAGTGTGGGAACTGTAGGTTTGGTGGACCAAGGAGGTCCAAAAGAAAGCGGACAGAGTAACGGGCGCAAATCCACAACCAGAGATCGAGAACAAATTGGTTTATTCAGGACTTGAATAAACCAATTTGTTCTCGATCTCTGGTTGTGGATTTGCGCCCGTTACTCTGTCCGCTTTCTCTTGGACCTCCTTGGTCCACCAAACCTACAGTTCACACTATGTAAAAGAGGAAGGGTCTCTCATTTGCAACCAACCCCTGCCTCCTCTAGTAACCAGAGAGTCCCATCAAGTGCAGCTCTCTTCTGGAAGGCAGACAGCATTTAATTCCATCAGCTGGTGAAGCTATCTCAGCCCAGAGGCATAACTGTAATTCATAGAGCACATAGCAAAATAAGATGGCGACCCCACTACCTAGCGTAAAAAAAATGAAAACTGGCATTAGTAGCAATAATTAAAGGCATATGTAACAGAACAATATATCAGAAAACCCACAAAATAGCAAAAAAGTTGCCATATTGTTATTACCTACAAAAAGGCACAATGTTCTTACATATGACTGAGCCCCCTCAACCTCTGGGCATCATGGCAAGCGCCATGGCTGCTATGGCTATAGTTGCACTCATGACCTCAGCGGAAGTCATGGCAATAGATGGTACCATGATCCCAGATTACTGATTCCCTATGCGGGAGGACAGTCTCCTCTACATACATGAAGTGAGTGGCCGATAACATCACTCATCAGTCTCCATCTCACCCTCCCAGGAGCGGATTGGAAACTTAAAGTGGCCCTGGAAAAAAAACTAAAAGTGGAGTTATAGGTGGGACTAAAGTGATAGAAGACGGGGCAACACAAGTAGGCAGGGACAACAGAAGTAGACAGGGCCTGCAATGCCATAGTGTAACGGGGTTCCGAAGGCGCACTCGGTCTCCCATCAGCCGCAGACCTGCTGCTTAGCTTCGGGAGCGAGGATCTGTGTTTGACCTCGTTCCCAGGGCGGCTTTGCTAGCTGGGAGGCTCCCTGCTCCTAGGTCTGCCTTGATCGCCGAGCTGATCACTCGGTGCTCGACTGGTCGGTCTGTCGGTCATGTGACGCTGGCCACGTCATATGGCCCTCACTCCCCACTATAAATACAGGCAGCCTGCTGGCCACAGGCTGCCTGTTAATTTAGGTTCCTGGCAGTTGTTGGATACCTGTGTACTTACCTGATCCTGTTCCCTGACGATCCTTTGCCTGCTCCTCCTGTACTGTGCATCCTTCCTGGTATATTGACCTCTGCTTCCACCTGACTATTCTTTGCGGACTCCTTTGGTACTTCTCGACTCTCCTGGTATTTATGACCCCAGCTTCTCCTGACCTTTCTTTGCTTATCCCCCTGTACTGCATTGTCCTCTTGGTTTTGACCCGGTCCGTTCACTATCTGTTATTTGTCTTGTCTGTCCTTCCCGCACGTATTCTAAGTTAGGGACTGCCGTCCAGTTGTCCCCTGTCATCAGGACTCGTGAGGCAAGTAGGCAGTGCCAGGGGTGAGGGTGAAGCGTAGTGGTCACTATCCTCCCCCCTGTGTGTGTGTGTACGTGACCGTTACACATAGTGCAGCAAGAAATAACACCCCAGCAGAATCAACAAAATACTGCTGCCCTCTCCACAGTATTCAACTGTATCAACGTCATGTGGATGGTAATACAGTTCAGTTCAAGAGTCAACTGTGGCTTTTGAGCATCAGACCATTATATACCTGGCCTGCGGTCATCAGGACAGCTTGTCCCACTGGGAAATTTCCCTGTAGGGTCTATGGCCAATCCGCCCCTGCACCCTCCCCTGCAATGCCAGTCATGGAGACTCAGAATTTGATCATGTTTATTCAGTTTGAATATAGGGCAGAATATTAATATTTATTCTCGCCCCAAAAAACGCTGTTCAGTCAATTTTCCCTCTACCTAGACAGCAGGACAATCATCATCATTGAAAAAGTTTTTTTCCACTGGACAACCACTTTAATCTTCGGTTATTGCTTCAAAGATGCTGAAAGTTACAAAGCTAATATAATCTATCTATAGTATACTTATAAAGAAGTTGCCAAGTCAGATAGTTTTGGATTTTTCCTATGATCACAGCAGCTCTCCACTCTGCTACTGTCTCAACAAAACATTCAGTGATACAAATGCAGCTCCTGCAGGGTCACAACCTGAAAAAGTCAAGTTATAAAATCAGTGTTGAATTGCCAGCAAGTGCCTCCTCTGGATACTGGAACATTATAGACAATATCCTTAAGGTCATTTTGTACTCTTAAGTATGTGGAGGTTTCCTCTAAGAGCAGCTCATACACTCAGAGAGGATGGCGCAACTGAGAGGATTCAGAAATAACACAAAAAACCCTCTAAGGATACTCGAAAATAAGAATATGCTTTAGAGTTCTGACATTTTCTTAAAACCATTTAGTCTGCAAGCACAATATTAAAACCACTTACAACGTCATGTGCTGTGGTGTTTTTTTTTTTTTTTGTTTTTTTTTTTGAGAGACATTAAAATTGTATTTCTCATATGAACATACTTATTAAAATATGGTATATCAACCAACTTTAAAAGGTGCACAGTATGGTCAGTGCTTTTGGCCACCATCACACCCCCTACTATCTACACTCTGTTCATGGAATCAGGAAGATTAGTGCTTTTGTCCATGCTACATATATAGTACAGTGATGCAGCAAGTCAGTCGCGGTCACTTTGTCTACAAGCTTGCTAGCACACATAACATGTACACCTGCCATCATCCATCTCATTCTGCTGCATCCGTGTGGCACGGTGACAGTAAAGAAGGCGTGGGGCCCAAGCTTGGGGAACAGACCATGTCCTTTGGGCCACTTAATCCGCCATGGTAACATGCAAATGAATTAAGCTGCCAAACAACATAGCCCCGTTTCCTAATTCCAGACTGGAAACTTGACGTGAAGTCTCCTGTACACATTAGGGTATTGTTGACCAAACCCACCGAGAACAGCGAGTTCGGCTCAAAATCTATTTTGTATGGTGCGATCTCGACTCTACCTGACAGATTATGTCTGATTCAGGGGAGAGAGGGATCGAGTGAACTGAATTTTTTTGCCTTCTGTAATCCCAGGATAGAAGCCATTGCCATATGTGTCTGGAATCAGCTTTCTCCTCTCTCCCCACTGATCAACATATACATGTTCAGCTGAACCCAACGTGTATGTGTACAGGGGAGTTGAGGGATTTGGCAGAGATCGCCATTGACTGAACAATTCTTCTGCTGACAGTTACTGACTGTGTATAGCCACCTTAAAGGGGTACTCATGGAATGATTTAAAATAGCCATTAGCAACTTGTCCTAGAATGTGAAAAGGACTGGGTGCCTCCATGTGCGGGGATGGAGCCTCACTACACCCCATACTTCTCTACAATAGATGGTACTGATGTGATCCTGCCTATGATATGCCAGCATGGCTGAGCAGCCTGACAGGAACACTCAGTAATATGCAATATAGGCAAGTGTTGGAGAATAGTGTGTAGAGGTCCCACCCCTCACCCTCCTAGGCAGCTCTCCAAGTAAAGGCATCCAGTCCTGCTCACATTCTTGCAGCCATTTTTAAATTGTTCCTAGATTACCCATTTAAGTGTAGGCAGCCTGCCTGGTTCAGGATTGTTGAGAGCCTCATAAGAGAATTGCAGCTCTCACAATGGATCATGCTGATTTTAGAAGAAGGGTCCTGTCCTGCATGGGTCCCAGAAAAAAATATCAGGTTGAGGGACATTACAACCCAGGTATTTCTAGACCTAAGACAATATATACTTGTAGACATATGGGAGCAGTCCTTCTACATTTTTCAGTCTACAATAAAAAAGCTTTCAGTCTGTAAATAAGCAGCCAATAAACAATAGGTAAATAATAGATAAAGTGAAGATCTGATCTAAGGAGAGCCAAGCTGTTAAATTTGCAACCCCCATGATGCCAGATCTTTTTTACTGTCAAAGTGATCTGCATTAATGTGTTGAGAACCTGTCTGGCAGTGACAAAGTTAATTAAGAGAAGCAATGTGACAGTAAAATGCTAATACTGAAATCCAAGCCCCTTACTTATCTCAGTTCCTGTGCACACAGGGAAACCTCCCTAATTAGCTAAGGGCAAGAAAACAATTTTTGCCAAGTTTTAAATATGGATTTTCCTCTGGAGCTTCCATGAAGCAGAAAAGTCATCTTGGCTACAGGCCATAAAACATAATTACTTATGTGAAATTATCTTCAGTATTTAACTACAATTGCTAATGGAGCAACAAGACTGCTGCACGCAGAACGGCAGATCCTATGAACTCCAGCGTGGAGAAGCAGGCACCTCTCTGAAGGGCATCACCCTGTAGGAATGAGACATTTATTACAGTAAAGATTAGCTGTACATGCATAATGAATGAGAAGCTGGTAACGATGAAAGTTAAAAGATGAAGAACAGGGAGTGGTCTGCTAAATCGTCTATCTCAGCAAGTTCAATGCACATAGGACAGCGAGAGCGCCATGCTGTGATATGTTCAGGATCACTCTGAGCTATGACTCTCAGTAGATCTACCTGCAGTTATATGCAAACATGGTGACTACTCCTAAACTCAAATCTGCTACATCGACTGTATATACTTGCTCCATAAGAGCTGAGTTGGAGTTTATTAACATTTGGGGTATGTTGTCACGAGATGGATACACTGTGTATTTGCATGCAGCAAATCCTGCAAGGCCATTAACAATGAAGACCGGTTATACAGTGCGGTCTTCATTAGTTAGATAACAGACAGCTGGGCCCTAATTGGCTATGCGATACCCTAAGGCCCCTTTCACACGGGCGAGTATTCCGTGCGTGACGTGAATGCATTGCACCCGCACTGAATCCTGACCCATTCATTTCAATGGGTCTGTGTACATGAGTGTTGTTTTTCACGCAGCACTTGTGTGTTGCGTGAAAATCGCAGCAGGTTCTATATTCTGCGTTTTTCACGCAACGTAGGCCCCATAGGAGTGAATAGGGCTGCGTGAAAATCGCATAGCATCTGCAAGCAAGTGCGGATGGGATGTGATTTTCACGCATGGTTACTAGGACATGATGTTAGTAAATAGGGATGAGCAACCCCAGTCCCCATTAAAGTCAATTCACTGTATTATTTTGTCTTCTATCATGTATATACACTGCCTGTCCCCCAAAAAAGTCACCACCTGGATTTACCTAAGCAAATAGTTATGAGCCTCCTATTGGATAATTACTGCATGGGGGATTATCTTTCAGCTGGCAATAAGTTATTTAACCCCAACTGATGCAATGAGTTGCTTCTCATTTCTTAAACAACCATGTCGAAAGATAGATCTCGTGCTCATGGAAAAGATGTTAGTCTGTTTCAGAAGGGTCAAATCATTGGCATGCATCAAGCAGAGGAAACATCTAAGGAGATTGCAGAAACCACTAAGACTGTCCAATGCATTAATAAAAACTGGAAGGATAGTGGGGACCCATCGTATTCGAGGAAGAAATTAGGCGATCACTTAAAGGGCTTCTGTCACCCCACTAATGTCATTTTTTTTTTTTGGGCTAGTTACATTCCTTATAGCGCGATATATGAGAATATAATGTTGTCACTTACTTTCATTCGGCCGTTTCTTGAGAAAACGAAGTTTTATAATATGCAAATCCGGTCTCTACCAGCAAGTAGGGCGTCTACTTGCTGGTAGCCGCCGCAAAAAACCGCCCCCTCGTCGTGTTGATTGACAGGGCCAGCCGTGATCTCCTCCTCCGGCCGGCCCTGTCAGTATTTCAAAAATCGCG
The DNA here is from genome assembly GCF_014858855.1 of Bufo gargarizans. Classification (NCBI taxonomy): domain Eukaryota; kingdom Metazoa; phylum Chordata; class Amphibia; order Anura; family Bufonidae; genus Bufo; species Bufo gargarizans. Next base: position 108,851,054 of record NC_058088.1, read on the forward strand.
CGCCTCTGTTCATTCGGCGCAGGCGCTCTGAGATGAGGAGGCTCGTCTCCTCAGAACTCCCTCAGTGCGCCTGCGCCGATGACGTCTTCTCTTTCGGTGATGTCATCGGCGCAGGCGCAATGAGGGAGTTCTGAGGAGACGAGCCTCCTCATCTCAGAGCGCCTGCGCCGAATGAACAGAGGCGCGCGATTTTTGAAATACTGACAGGGCCGGCCGGAGGAGGAGATCACGGCTGGCCCTGTCAATCAACACGACGAGGGGGCGGTTTTTTGCGGCGGCTACCAGCAAGTAGACGCCCTACTTGCTGGTAGAGACCGGATTTGCATATTATAAAACTTCGTTTTCTCAAGAAACGGCCGAATGAAAGTAAGTGACAACATTATATTCTCATATATCGCGCTATAAGGAATGTAACTAGCCAAAAAAAAAAATATTACTTTAGTGGGGTTTAAATGTTTGGTGAAATCAAATCGAAGAAAAACAACAGTAGAACTCAGGGCTATGTTTAATAGTGGAAGTAAGAGTATTTCCACACGCACAATGCGAAGGGAACTCAAGGGATTGGGACTGAACAGCTGTGTAGCCGTAAGAAAACCACTAATCAGTGAGGCAAACCAGAAAAAAAGGCTTCAATTTGCTAGGGAGCATAAAGATTGGACTCTGGAGCAATGGAAGAAGGTCATGTGGTCTGATGAGTCCAGATTTACCCTGTTCCAGAGTTGGGGGTTGCTGCAGTTGGTCAGGTCTAGGTTCAGCAACAGTATGTGCTCCAAAAATGAGGTCAGCTGACTACCTGAACATACTGAATGACCAGGTTATGCCATCAATGGATTTTTTTCTTCTCTGATGGCACGGGCATATTCCAAGATGAGAATGCCAGGATTCATCGGGCTCAAATTGTAAAAGAGTGGTTCAGGGAGCATGGTATAATCATTTTCACACATGGATTGGCCACCACAGAGTCCAGACCTTAACTCCATTGAGAATCTTTGGGATGTGCTGGAGAAGGCTTTGCGCAGCAGTCAGACTCTACCATCATCAATGCAACATCTTGGTGAAAAAATAATGCAACACTGGATGGAAATAAATCTTGTGACATTGCAGAAGCTTATTGTAACAATGCCACAGCGAATGCGTGCCGTAATCAAAGCTAAAGGCGGTCCAACGAAATATTAGAGTGTGACTTTTTTTGGGTGGCGACTTTTTTTTTGGACAGGCAGTGTATTTTGTCTTCTATCTTCATTCAGCAGGACCTGCGCTGACATCACCGCGCTCACCATGTGCAGGTCCTGCAGGAAGAAGAAAGAAGACTACGCCGGCTGCACGATCAAGTGGATGAGGTGAGTTAATATATATTTTTTTTTAACCCCTCAATGGACATTTTAGTTAGCATTCTGAATGCTATTATTTTCCATTATAAACATGTTAGAAGGGAAAATAATAAAATAATAAAATCAACAGAACACCAAACCTAAAGTCCGGATCCGGGTCTGGATACCATATTCAGTTTTTATCATGCGCGTGCAAAATGCATTAAAACTCTTGGCACTCACGCGAAAAAAAGTCAAGGGAACACAATCGCAGACAAAACTGACTGAAATTGCGTACCTACTCGCGCGGGTTTGCCGCAATGCACTCGCAACGTATCCGGACAAAATCAGTGACGCCCGTGTGAAAGAGGCCTAACAGTATCAGAAAAGAGGATGAGATTTTAGCACATCTAATCCACACACTACTGAAAAGAATCAGCAACGTAAATTGACCTGCAGTGCAGATTTCACATTTGCGTCACACCAGTTTATGCCTCAGATTTCCACAGTGAATTTCACCCTGTGCAATGCATAGGCTGAAATCTATAGCAAATCCACAGCAAAGACCACAACAGATCCACAAGTAACTAGTGAGGGTTATGCCATGGATTTGTCAAGGATCCACTGCAATATCCATGGTAGACATGGGGACCAGATTCCAGGTGATAAGCAGGGGCATCCCCAAAATGTAACACACAGTACTGGATTTACATGGCAAGAGCCTGCATGCACAGATTGTATGGCACAGTAGGCTCTGCCCATCACATATGCTGCACTCTATGTAATATATGGTTTTAATATTAGACTGCAATTCACACATGACTGTATATCATTTACATAGGAATGCACACGGCTCAGTGTCTTCATATGTAACTTTTCACTCTACCAGAAGCCCCTAGAAGTGATGGGTAAACTTAAAAGGGTTGTTCACCCTTGGGGACATTTTCTACAGATTGCCCCACTTGGAGGTACTCATACTAACTGATCCCAACCACTGGGTTATGGCTTTGCAGGTGCTGGGTCTCCCCACATCAACATCCTTTATGATGTGGATCACATAACCGCTGCAGCCAATGACTGGCCAATTTGGTTTTGTCTCATCCATGCGTCACGTGACCCAATTAGCCAACACCGCTGCCGCCAGTTGGTGGCTGCAGTAGTCACAGATGTTAATGCAGGGAGACCCAGGACTTGTAGAGCCGGCAGGGCAGCAATGGAGTTGGAACTCAGTGGGGGGGGATCAGGTAGGTATGATTACTACAACAGGTCCGCCCAGTCTGGAGGTCTGTAGAAAATGCCCCCAGGGGTGAACAACCCCTTTAGGCCTTGACAGTCTGAATCAAATCCCCTCAGCAATGCCGGAGAACACTCTCTCCTAATACATTTTCTGTCTTTATGTTGACTTTATGTCCAGAAGCTCTATAACAAGAAATCCACATTACATCTCTTTGTACAGAATTCTCTAGGAGAATTATGTTCTATTCATCAAATAATCACCACACAGCTTATACCCAGCGTGCTATCCAGAGGCTTCACTTACTTCTATGGTGGAAGCAGCTTCAGCACTGGACAGCTCATAACAAGAGGACAAACCATCCCTATGGAGAACAGATACAGCTGCTATAGCAGAGCTTGATGTGCCTTTCCCCCTTTGGGACTGCAATATATGCATACAGGTATCTCAATATTAATACAATGCCAATGGTTTGTCTGCAGCCCTATAAAAATTTCCGCTGCCATATTGGGATCGTGCTACGTAACAAACATATCCCTGCTACTTCAGCCTAACACAACCATGCAGACAAAAAGGCTCATCCTTCTGATCACCGACCTGACCGGCAGACAGGGGAAAATGACTGAAGAAGTGTATATTGCAATTTGCTGGATCTTTAACATTACTATTACTATATATAGCCTCACAGTTTGTACTTTTGTCATAATTTGCTAAAAGGTCACAATGCTCAACCAGATGTGCAGAGCATGCCCAGCTCCCCATAAGTAATACATAGATCTTCTGGTAAGGGTCTCCGGATGCAGAGCAGAACAGAAATAGCGGAACACAAGCCACAGACGGCTCCGCACTTAACCTGAGCTTATTTGACCAAACACAGTGAAAAGACAATTAGACACATCTGGAGCTGTTTTTCGAAGACAATCTTACCTTGCTGAGGCTAATGAAACATGTAATATGCCTTGTGGCACAGAAGATTGTTAATGATATTTCAAGCAACGGAGGAATGCCACAAGGCATCTTCTTGTAACCTCTGCCTACCAGTTCGCCATACATTTCATTTCTTTTGTATAATTATTAGGCAAACAATTAACAGCAAGACTGATGAGTTTCTTCATAGGCATTTCTGTCTCTCTCTATCTCTCTTTCTCGCTATAAACAGATAGATAGATAGATGGTAGATAGGTAGGTAGATAGATAGATAGATAGATAGATAGATAGATAGATATGAAAGATATATAGATAGATAGATAATAGGCAGGCAGATAGATAATAGGCAGGCAGATAGATATGAGGGATAGATAGATAGATAATAGGTAGATAGATAGATAAATAAATAAATAAATAGATAGACAGATTTCTATTAGAAAGATATGAGATAGACAGACAGATGAGAGATAGATAGACAGAGTTACTGAATACATTCCTGGATACCTATCTATCTAATTTATCTCTCTGTCTAATATCTATCCATTTATCTATCTCTAATAAATCTATATATCTATATCTTTTATCTATCTATCTACTGTATCTATCTACAGTTGGAACCAGAAATTTATATACACTATATAAAAAGACACATATGCATGTTTTTCTTACTATCTAACATAAAAACAGAATAAACCTTTCTTGTTTTTTGTCAATTAGGATTACAATAATTCTTATTATTTGCCAAATGCCAGAATAATGAGAGAGAGAGAGAGAGAGAGAGAGCGTTTTAAGGTATTTTATTACTTTCTGCAAAGTCAAAAGTTTACATACAATTCATTAATATTTGGTACCATTGCCCTTAAACTGTATGACTTGGGTCAAACATTTTGGATATCCTTCCACAAGCTTCTCACAATAGTTGGTCGGAATTTAGGCCCATTTTGAGGGGCTCCACGTAATGGAAACCACCCATAAATGACCCCATTTTAGAAACTACACCCTCAAGTTATTCAAAACTGATGTTACAAACTTTGTTAACCCTTTAGGTGTTCCACAAGAATTAAAGGAAAATGGATGCAAAATTTTTAAATTTTATTTTTTTATGCAGATTTTTTCAGGTTAACCCTTTCATGACCAAGGGTCATTGATGCCCCAGTGTCCAGGTCAAAATTTACAAATCTGACATGCGTCACTTTATGTGGTAATTGCTTCAGAACACTTTTATTTATCCAAGCCATTCTGAGATTGTTTTCTCGTGACATATTGTACTTCATGATAGTCATAAATTTGAGTCAATATATTTCACCTTTATTTATGAAAAAATCCCAAATTTATAAAAAAAATTGAAAAATTCACAATTTTCTAAATTTCAATTTCTCTGCCTCTAAAACAGAAAGTCATACCTAATAAAATATTTATTACTTAACATTTCCCATATGTCTTCTTTATGTTGGCATCATTTTGGAAATGTCATTTTTTTTTTTTTTTTAGGACGTTAGAAGGCTTAGAAGTTTAGAAGCAATTCTTAAAATTTTTAAGAAAATATCCAAATCCCACTTTTTAAGGACCAGTTCAGGTCTGAAGTCACTTTGTGGGGCTTACATAGTGGAAACCGCCCATAAATGACCCCATTGTCGAAACTACACCCCTCAAGTTACTCAAAACTGATTTTAAAAACTTTGTTAACCCTTTAGGTGTTCCACAAGAATTAAAGGAAAATGGAGATGAAATTTCCAAATTTCACTTTTTTGGCAGATTTTACATTTTATTACATTTTTTTCTTTAACACATTGAGGGTTAACAGCCAAACAAAATTCAACATTTATTACCCAGATTCTGTGGTTTACAGAAACACCCCACATGTGGTCATAAACTGATGTAAGGACACATGGCAGGGCACAGAAGAAAAGGAACGCCGTATGGTTTTTGGAAGGCAGATTTTGCTAAACTGGTTTTAGATGTCATCTCACATTTAAAGCCCCCCTGATGCACCCTTACAGTAGAAACTCCCAAAAAGTGACCCTATTTTGGAAACTAGGGGATAAGGTGCCAGTTTTATTGGTAACATTTTGGGGTACATATGATTCTTAATTGCTGTATATTAAGGTAACTGAAAAATGGCTGTTTTGGCACATTATTATTTTTTTTTTTACAAGATTCATCTGACAGGGTAGATCATGTGCTATTTTTATAGAGCAGGTTGTTACGAACGCAATGATATCAAATATGTCAACTTTATTTGTTTGTTTGTTTGTTTCAGTTTTACATAATAAAGCAATTTTGAAAAAGAAATTATGTTTTTGTGCGTCCATTTTCTGAACGCCATATGTTTTTTTATTTTTCTGCCGATCATCTTGTGCAGTGGCTAGTTTTTTGCAGAAAGAGTTGAGGTTTTTATTGGTACCATTTTTGGGTACATAGGATTTTTTGATCATTCATTATTACACTTTATGGGGCAAGTTTTGGAAATTGGCGGTTTTGGAACAGTTTTTATTTATTTATTTTTACAGCATTTATCTGAGGGGTTATGTCATGTGACAGTTTTATAGAGCAGATCGTTACGGACGTGGCAATACCTAATATGTATACTTTTTCTTATTTATTTAAGTTTTACACAATAATAGCATTTCTGAAACCAAAAAAAAGATGTTTTAGTGTCTCCATAGTCTGAGAGCCATAACTTTTTATTTTTTGGGCAATTGTTAAATAGGGCTTCATTTTTTGCGGGATAAGGTGACGGTTTGATTGGTACTATGTGGGGGGTCATACGCCTTTTTGATCGCTTGCTGTTGCACTTTTTGTGATGTAAGGTGACAAAAATGGCTTTTTTTTACATCGTTTTTATTTAAAAATTTTATGGTGTTTATCGGATGGGGTCTATCATGTGATATCTTTATAGAGACGGTCGTTACGGACGCGGTGATACCTAATATGTGTAGTTTTTTTTCCATTTTTTATAGAAAAAGGCAATTTATTTTTTTAATTTTCAATTTTTTATATTTATTTTTACTTTTATTTTTTTTTGAAGATCCAGTGGGGCTGATCGATATACTATACTTTGCAATGCTCTTGCATTGAAAAGTATAATACAATCATATGCCCTGTAGGTGGCAACAGCAGACGCTTTTGCAAAGCATGGAGCTCCCTCTATTAACCCCATGGATGCCGCGGCATCTATGGGGTTACAGCAGAGTGTCAGCATACAGCTGACACTCTCTGCTGATGGCGGCAGCTCAGGAATGGAGCCGCCACCATCACACACATCAGGGGGACCAAACCGTATCGGGGCAGCGCTGGAAGAGGGGGTGTCATGGCCAGCATTGAGGGAGGTGGGGCAGGAGGAATGTATGGGGCGGACCGCAGCAGGGCACTGGAATCGGGGGGGGGGGGGGCACAGATCGGGGGGCACGAGGACACTGTGATTTCAGGCTCTGATCTGCAGAGCGCAGATCAGAGCCTGAAACCAACATTTTTTCACTGCCTCGATCCGATTGGTTAGTCTGCACAGACTAACCAATCGGATCGATTGCCGGCAAGGGGCCACTCTGATTGGTCCCTTGCCGGCATTACTGCACTGTATGCGCTTGGATTAAAGAGCTGCCAGAACGTTTATATACGTGATAGCTGCGCGGGGTATGTGCAGCTATCACATATATATACGGATTGCGGTCAGGAAGGGGTTAATCATTTTTTTCTTGCAACACAGCATGGGTCAACAGCTAACTAAACCTCAATATGTATTACTCTGATTCTGCAGTTTACAGAAATATCCCATATGTGGTAGTAAACTGCTCTATGGGCACAAGGCAGTGGTCAGAAGGAAAGGAGAGCCATATGGATTTTGGAGGCAGATTTTGCTAGAATAGTTTTTTGGCACCATTTTGTATTTAAAGGAAACACTGACGTACCCCTACAGTGGAAACCCTCAAAAAGTCACCCCATTTTGAAAACTAAACCCTTCAAAGAATATATTAAGGGGGGTAATAAGCACTTTGACCCCCTAAGCGTTTTATGGAATTTGAACACTTGGCTGTGAAAAGTTTCATTTCTTCCAATAAAATGTTGCTTTAGCCCCACATTTTTCATTTTCTCAAGGGGTAACAGGAGAAAAAGTACCCACAATTTGTTCCCATTTTCTCCTGAATACAGCAATATGTGGTGTAAACTGCTGTGGGGGCATATGGCAGGACTCAGAACGGAAGGAGCTTCATATGGCTTTTGCTGTGCAGATTTTAATGGATTGGTTTATGGGCACCATTGTTTTTTTTTATTTTTTGAGCAATTATCTTATGTGGGGGCTCATTTTTGGCAGGATGAGGTGACCCTTTTCAATGGTACGATTTTAGGGTACGTAAGACTTGTTGATCGCTTGGTATTACACTTTTTGTAAGGCAAGGTGAAAAAAAGGCTGTTTTGGCGTAGTTTAAAAAAATATTTTTTACAGTATTAACCTGAGGGGGCTTATACTGTCATATTCTTATAGAGCAGATTGTTACGGACACGGCAATACCCAATATGTCTATTATTTTTATTTTTGTTAAGTTTTACACAGTATATGCATTTGTGTGTTGCCATTTTCTGACTGTCTTATTTATTTTTATTTTTCTGGCGACTGTCTTAGGTAGGGTCTTATTTTTTTGTGGGATGAGATAGTGGTTTGATTGGTACCATTTTGGGCTAAACACGCCTTTTTGATTACTTGGTATCGCACTTTCAGGCAAGGTGACAAAAATGGCTGTTTTGGCATCGTTTTTTTAAAGTTTTTTTTACAGCATTCACCTGAGGGGGCATCTAATGTGATATTTTTATAAAGCAAGTTGTTACGGACATGACGATACCTAATATGTCTATCATTTTAATTTTTGTTAAATTTTACACAGTAAATGCACTTTTGAACAGAATGAAATCTCGTTTTTTTGTGTTGCCATTTTTTGAGACATATTTTAAATTTTTTTGAGAGATTGTCTTAGGTAGGAGCTTATTTTTTGTGGGATGAGATGAAGGTTTGAATGGTACCATTTTGGGCTAAATATGCCTTGATCACTTGGTATCACACTTTTTGTGAGAGACGGGGACCAAAAAAGGCTGTTTTGGCTCAGTTTTTTTTTTTTTTTTCAGCATTCACCTGAGGGGGTATCTCATGTGATATTTTTATAGAGCAGGTTGTTACGGATGTGACGATACCTAATATGTATATTATACCTAATAAGAAAAATGCTTTTTTAACAGAATTAAATCTTGTTTTTTGTGTTTCCATTTTCTGAGAGCAGTATTTTTTATTATTGTGAGAGAAGGTGACCAAAAATGTCTTTTTTGGCACTGTTTTATTTTTTTACAGCATTTACCTGACAGGGTGGATCAAGTGATATTTTTATAGAGCCGCGGCAATACCTAATATGTATACTTTTTTTTCCCTATTTTTTTTTTTATTAATTATGGGAAAAGAACGCTTTTTTTTTTACTTGAAACTTTCATTTAAACTTTTTTTTTTCCACAACTTTTGGGGGTCTGATCCCCTGTACAATGCATTACAATACTTCTGTATTGTAATGCATTGGCTTTAAGTGTATTACACACTGTAACACACTTCCAGTCTTCCAGCCTGTGAGTTTCAGGGGGCTGGATCTCACAGGCTTACATAGAAGGCAGTCCCGATGCCTGTGGAAGACATCGGGCTGCCTTCCCTGTCGTCACAGCAGCGCGGGGACCCGATGGAGAAGGGGAGGGAGCTCCCTCCACACACCCCGCACATGCCGCTGTCGACAGGGGTTCGGATAACGATGAACAGCCGGTCCCCTGCAGCTGATCAGGCGGGCGCAGCTCCTGCACTCGCCCGATCAGCACGCCGTAGTACTACGGAGCTAGTCGGGAAGTCACTTCCCTCAGTGCCGTACTATTATGACGCTGGTTGGGAAGGGGTTAAGCCACTTTGTAACCAGTTTGTCAGTATGCTTAGGGTCATTTGGAAGACCTATTTCCACCCAAGCTTTAACTTTCTGGCTGATGTCTTGAGATGTTGCTTCAGTATTTCCACATAATCTTCTTTCCTCATGATGCCATCTATTTCGTGAAGTGCACCAGTCCCTCCTGCAGCAAAACAACCCTAGAACATGTTGCTGCCACCCCCATGTTTCACAGTTGGGATGGTGTTCTTAGGTTTCCAAGCTTCTCCCTTTTTCCTCCTAACATAACGATGGTCACTCATTACGGCCCAAAAGTTCAATTTTAGTTTTGTTAGACCACAGGACATGTCTCCAAAAATGTAGGTCTTTGTTCCTGTGTGCATTTGCAAACATTAATCTGGCTTTTTTATGTTTCTTTTGAAGTAATGGCTTCTTCCTGGCAATGGCCGTTCAGCCCATGTTGATACAGTACTCGTTTCGTTGTGGATATTGACACAATCTTACCAGCTTCTGCCATCATCTTCACAAGGTCTTTTGCTTTTGTTCTTGGGTTGATATGCACATGTCGGACCAAAGCACGTTCATCTCTGGGACACAGAACCCGTCTCCTTCCTGAGCGGTATGATGGCTGGACATTCCCATCTTGTTTGTACTTGCGTATAATTGTTTGTACAGATGAACGAGGCACCTCCAGGTATCTTGAAATTGCACCCAAGGTTGAGACAGACTTGTGCAAGTCCACAATTCTCTTCCTGATATCTTGGCTGATTTCTTTAGACTTTCCCATGATGCTACACAAAGAAGCAGTGTGTTTCAGGTGTGCATTTAAATACATCCACAGGTGTGTCTCTAATTAACTCAGATGTTGCCAACAAACCGAACAGAAGCTTCCAAACACATGACATCATCATATGGGCAGTGCAGAATTGTTTAAAGGCACAGTTTTCTATGCAGAAAGTAATAAAAATGCCTTAAAACATTCTCTCTCATTATTCTGGCATTTGGCAAATAATAATAATTATGGTAATCCTAATTAACCAAAAACAGGAAAGGTTTATTCTGATTTTATGTCAGATATTGAGAAGAATATGCATATGTGTATTTTTATATAGTGTAAGTAAACTTCTTGTTTCAACTGTATCTATCTATCTATCTATCTATCTATCTATCTCATATCTATATATCAGTTATCTCATTATCTATCTATCTAACTAATCTATGTATGTATCTATCATCTCTCATCTAATATCTATCTCTCTCTATCTAATATCTATCTATCTCATATCCTATCTTTGCAATAATATGCCTTAATTTGTGCCAAAAGGAACACTGCAAAATAAAGATGATCATAATGGGGAGGTTTTTTTTGTTTTGATAAAGAATCCAGATATACACTGTATGGCTGCTATTATAGATGTGTATTTCATAAAAACCTATCTCCCAATCAATAATCAGATGTCCAGTATATTTACACATAATCGTTCTGATAATGTCATACTTTAGTGGGGAGGAACACAATGTGCGGTATATTCAAGACGTGAATTCCATCACTTTTACTTTCCTACTTTGTACTGAGCTGGTTACATGTTACCTGCTTATATAATGAAGCTGCTCCTGGTTTATTGATCCATATGTGGAATATAAAATGCCGCACATATCTTTCAAATAATGTACAAAAGGTTCCATTTTTGGAGGTGCTAGTCAATTAAGTATTAATACTGTCGCTAATAGATTTTCTAGATATTCCCAAGGTTACAGTGTGCGGAGCGAGGCAGAGTGAAGAAAACAAGTATTATTAGACAGGTAACCACGGAGATCATGTAACCCGAGCGTCCTTAGTGGCAGATGAAAAAAAATCTTCATATCAACAATTAGTCTTGTGCGTGAGCTCTGAGATTCTGTTTTTATACTGAGAATATTCTAGAATAATTTCTCTATACTGTAGAAGACCACTAAAAGATTCTCCACAGAGAATACAAAGAGTCAGACTGAAGCAGCCAAACACAAAATGCTACAATCTGAAGTTCTGAGCCTGCTCGACAATAAAGGAACAGGTGGTCAGATACGGGACAGGCTGGGGGAGAGGAGCACAGGTTATATACATTTCATCAGGTTATATAGGACACAAAGCTGCCTATGGCCGATTGCCCAGGAGCGTTGATCGACAACATACTATAATAAGTCGTATAGAAGGATGTCCACACAAACTATATGGGGGATGGACAAAGGATCCTCCTTGATCCAGTTGGCATATTGTTGACAGCCCCTGTTTGTTTAAAGCTTTCAAACAACTGAAGACATGTCTTAAAGGGATTGTCCAGCCTAATAGCTGAAAACAACAATGGTCCTAACCAATCAGCTGTCCCTGGTCCTATTGTGTCTGCACCACTTCCCCGTTCCCAGTGGCTCATAGTCCCCATAGGGCTAGGAAGCTGACTATGACGAGCCTCAGCAGTCATACCTGCTTGCACAGAATATTTGGTCTCAGCGTTCAAGGTCCTGTGGGTACCAGAAGCAGGAAGGAAACTGTCAGAGGTGGGGGCATGGAGGAACCACAGAGAGGTAATTTTTTATTTTTTTTCTAATGGGGTACAGGTAAGGACCATTGGGGTTGTCAGATCCTAGGCCGAACAACCCCCCTTTAAACGCATCCATTTCTGAACAGGATTTGGAACAGTCATTTCTCCAGATTTGTGTACCCAGAAATTATTTTCCTATCGTGATGAGCACCTACTAGTCTTTTGGTGACTACCTACTGGAAGGGGCCGGGATGCATAAGTGTAAGAAAGGTTGTTGATCCAGGGAATTATTCCAATTCTGATGTTTGGAGTTGTCAATAAATTTTTCCTTCAAAGGAGGAAAATTGTCTTCTACCTCAGGAGGGTTCCCTACCTTTGCAGGATAATAGGCTGAACTGGAAGGAAGTACCATATGAGTTTTTTCATCCTTACAAAGTAAGCCACTATATTGCGACGATATGTTACACTGCTGCTGATCACAGGCTTCTCATGTCTTAAAGTCAGGATTGCTGGGGGTTTCTTAATTAGGAAAACTGTAATCATTTATTGGAACCAAAAAATATGGTTTCCGTTTCATTTACAAGATCTAATGTTCATCAAATAGAAGTGGACTTTTAATCTAAGGTGGATAAGGAAAACTGGTAACTATGCAATTTAAGCAGTGATTATATTGTACCACAAAATAGATATAATACCCGATAATATCTGCCAATTTCATCTACAAAACTTTTCGGTTTACAGTTTTTCGGTTTACAGAATGGCATTTAGTGCGAAAATATGCGCCTGTTTACTTATCTCCATGGCTGTCACTGGGTGCAGCTTATTGGAAGTGGGCAGGGCACATTTACAGTTAGCTGAATTGGCATACACTGGCGGTAAGTTACAGCTGAAATCTATGCCGGCTGCTAGCTGCCAGAGATTCCAGTTTTTGTTGCATGGAGAGCACAAAGATGCAACAAATGTGTTAAAAAGCAAGTTTGCTGTCTATCTCTGGTGGACTGGTTTATGAAACGCCAATCTTTAGTGAATGAGCCCTATATCTTCATTCAGCCTTCCTCTCAGTATATGGCATATAACTTAAAGGCGTTGTGCCACGAATAATATTATACCCTTTTCAAACCAGCAACTGGTTGTGAATTATTTTGTAATGCCAAGTAATTAAAAAAGTATCATAGCCACTGAGGTATTCAATAAAATGCATGTGTATAGCGCCACCTGCTGTTTATTTTTTTTCCATATTTCTTTGTCCGGCTCACAGAGATGGACGCACATGCTCAGTTTAACCTTTCAACTGCCTTCTAAATTGTGATAGGGAGAGCATGGACACACCCCCTTAGCTGTGATAGGGAGAGCATGGACACCCCCCCTTAACTACAGCAGAAAAGACACTCCTCTTGAGCTGTCAGCTTGATATAAATCTAGCAGAGAAATTAATGGGGAGATCTCTGGATTCATGTGAGATACAAGGCTGGTAGCTTTGTTAGATATTGTCATGTACTATATGATCTCTAATTTTCGTTTTTTTACATTAGTCATGGGATAACCCCTTTAAGGTGCCTTTACATGGGACTATTCTGCAGGCAATTGCACCACATAATCAGCCTATGTAAAGGAGCCTTTATACTCTCCCTCTGCCTTCTCTTTATCTCTAATGCTGTTGGACTAGTCAAGATTTTACCTTTCATTGTAAAAAGAGATGTAGCTAACCTGAGTTAGCCCTTCTCTCTCCAAGCGCCCCATACCAGGAGCTGCCTCTCTTCACTTGTCCAAGGAAGCGGGCCACCAGTTAACATTTGCATCCTGCCTTTCCAATAAAACATTATATTCAATACCCTGATCTAGGATTCAGTCAGTCTCTGGGTGGATCTGAATGTGAGATTTATTACACATTAATATTATAATGAATTATGTAATATTTACAAATAAAGAAATGGTTCTCTGGATCATTTATTTATTTATTTTTTATTGGTGAAAAATGTGGTCACTGATAAGTGACCATGACATATTAGTGACACGCAGGGTCTCCATGTTCTCCTATGTGATACAGCTTGAGCCTGTCTTCCCTGTTTTCTGTGTCCCCTATTAGCACTTACAAGCAGGAGGCAGGGAGCCCAGTGTGAAGCTCCATCTCATAGAATTACACTGGAGAGTCAGCTCACACAGATAGTACAGACAGTGTGAGTAGGACTATATGACTGTATCTAATCACTGTGTAAACTGACCTACTATATATCTGCACTCCTGGTCCTTTAGATAGGGGAGACATTATATCTTCAACAGAATACAGGGATATACAAAGGAGTGTGCGGAGGGGCCTGAGAGATGCCAGGAGGGATTTGATTGGTGATCATGTCATCCTGTAGTCAGGGGCAGACTGGAAACTTAAAGTGGCCCCGGAAAAAAAACTAATTGACAGAAGGCAGTACAACACCAGTAGGCAGGGCCAACACAGAAATACCATAGTGCAGCACAAACTAGACCTATCTCTATACGGAGGACGGTGATACAGTTGAATTCAGGAGGGCACCTGCGGCTGCTGGCCAACTGCATAAGTATCTGATGCTCCCGGCATTAATTAATGCTGAGAGCATCAAATTGTTATGAACCTGGCCAACAGCTGTAAGGATGGCTCGGGCAGTCCCATGGGCATCGGCCCACCGGGAAAATCCCCTGTAGGGTATATGGCCAGTCTGCCCCTATCCTATAGTTCACAGGAAGTCAGCCACATGGAGAGACCGAGTTTCTGTCTACACATTAGAGCAAGTTGTCAGACTTGAGATCGCATGACCAGTTTCCCATAATGAAAAGGTTTAAAATGTAACTGAAATAGGGTGAGACAAATACTGGTGGTGAGTTAGCAATATATTTAAAATAAAATTAAAAAAAACAGAGCGCTTCTTTAATATAAAGTAGAGGTGAACGTTTCTCTTCCACTGTCCTAATCTGCCAGTAATACAACTTTTAATAAAAAAAACTCATTTTAAAAATCTCTGCACAGTATTACAATGTTAACGGAGCACCTTGAATCCCAGGGGCGACATGGAAGGGAGTTTAATAATCTCATTCTGTATTGTTTCCTTAGCTGTCATTAAGGAACATTCTGTGAAGCTCCCTCTATTATTTTTGGGCACAGAGACAAAGACTAATAAATCATTATTGGTTTTTGTGCATGGTTCAAACCAAAGCGTTATTAGCCATATGTGGCCCCTACCATTGTATGGCTGGCTACAATAACAATACAGTCAACTGCAAGAATTCCTGAAGCCACACATCTATTAGGCCTCATGCACACAAACGTATGTATTTGTATGTGGTAAAATACGGATCAGCAAAAAATACGGATGACGTCCGTGTGCGTTCCGTACAGCTGTCCCCTGACTGAACAGTACTATTCTTGTCTGACAATAATAGGACATGTTCTATTTTTTTTGCAGGAAAGGAAATACGGAAACAGAATGCACACGGGGTAACTTCCGGGTTTTTTGCGGACCCATTGAAATGAATGGTTCTGTATACGGTCCGCAAAAAAAACTGAATGGACACGGAAAGAATATATGGTCGTGTGCACGAGGCCTTAAGCTCATCTACTTGAACAGTGTGCAAAAAATAACAGAAAAATATATATTTTTAAGGAGTTGTCTGAGTTTTTTATATTGATGCCCTATCCTTAGGATAGACCATCAGTATCAGATCAGTGGGGGTCCGACTCCTGGCACCCCCACGATCTACTGTTTGAAGAGAGAGTGCTGTAGCGTCTTCCTAGGCCAGTAATGTCATGTTCATCAGTCTCATGGCCTAAGAGCAGCTCAGTCCCATTCATGTGAATGGGGCTGACCTGCAATACCAAGCACAACGTCTATTTGAAAGCAGTTGTGCTTGATATTGCAGCTCCATTCACCTGAATAGGACTGAACTGCACCTAGGCCACTTGACTGATGAATGTGGAATGCTGTGGTCTCTTCAAACAGTTGATCTGATAGTGATTACCTATCCTGAGGATAGGCTATCCATATTAAAACCCTAGAAAACCCCTTTAAATATGCTGTTTTAGGACTGTCTGCTAAAACATGACAAGAAAGTAGATATGTATAATATGTCATAAATTCTATGAAATCTTGTAACATCCATGATCTGGATGCTGGGTGTATCTCTATGTTCTGATCAGGGATTTCCAAAAGCAAAATCTGCCTCCAATTCTCCAGAACAGAGATGTGATCAATGACAAACAGGGGGCAAGGATTGAGAACGAACATCTTGTAAACACTAGATGTCTGGGACTTTTCTAACAAATAGGGCTTCTCACTAGTCCTCACCAGTTGGAGCTGCAAATCTACAGTAGTACATTTTAATTCCTTTCCAAACAATGGCACCATCTTTAACTGCTCTGCTATTCAGAGGTATTGCCCAAAACACATCTGCATGCAATATGTTAGGGGCAAACAGCTCGTTCCCAAGTGACACAGTGGCCTCCATCTTCCTGGGATTTGTCCAGGACTGTGGTTGGCCACCTGTCTTCAAAAAATACCTGTCATTTATCCTGAGACCAGAAAGAACTGAGATCTTTACTAGTATAATCTCTAGCATAATGCCACTGCACTTAATATTATGTAATGGCTTTGGGTGGCTCTATTCAATTGTTAATTTTTTGAATCTCTGGGGAAGAAAAATACTTAAAAAAACACATAACAGCTTTACACAATCACAAATTAAACCTTTTAGGGTGAGTTCACACTAGTGTTAGGGATTTCATAATGGCTATCCGTTATAACATGGTTATAACGGAAAATAACGGAATCCATAGGACGGATCCATTCTTTTGCCTATAGACTTGTATTATGATGGAATGCAAATGGGAAGCCATTAACACATTAAGGACCTTGGACGAGAATGCCCGTCCCAACTTGCAGGTACTTAACGCACTAGGACGAGCATTGTCGTCCTAGGGTTAACGATCTGCCGCACAAGCGCTTCCGTGCCAAGCAGCAGGAGCCCGGTGAAAACACTGATGCTGGCAGATTAACCCCCTGTATGCAGCGTTCACACTGACCGCGGCATACAGTGGGTTTGCGGCAGCTTGTACATCCCCATCAGGTCCCCGTGCAGCGGTGACGGGGACCCGATGGTTGCTATGGCAGCCACAATGCCTCAAACAGGCATCGGGACTGCCAGCTACAGAAGCACAGGAGATCCAGCCCTTTTCCCAAAATGAGGTAATTGAAAAAAAATAGGGAAAAAAGGAAAGTAGACATATTAAGTATCGCTGCTGCGTACGTATCGACCGACTCTATAAAAATATCACATGACCTAACTCCTCAGGTGAACACTGTAAAAAAAAAAAAAAAAAAAACACTTAAAAGTGCAACACCAAGTGATCAAAAAGGCGTATGCCCCCCAAAATCATACCAAAATCATTCCAATCAAACCTTCATCTAATTCCGCAAAAAATGAGAGCCTAAAATATGGCACTCAGAATATGGAGAAACTAAAAAAATTATGTTAGTGTATACAATGTAAATACATAAAAAAAGCATACATAAAACTTAAATAAATAAAAAAAGTATATTAGATGCCACGTCC
Organism: Bufo gargarizans; assembly: GCF_014858855.1. Taxonomy (NCBI): domain Eukaryota; kingdom Metazoa; phylum Chordata; class Amphibia; order Anura; family Bufonidae; genus Bufo; species Bufo gargarizans. The sequence continues at coordinate 108,868,524 of NC_058088.1, forward strand.
TTAACGACATGCTCTATAAAAATATCACATGACCTAACCTCTCAAGTGAATATCATAAAAAATAAAATAAAATGCTGTGAAAAAAGATTTTTTTTTTGTCACCTTACATCACAAAAAGTGTAATACCAAGCGATTAAATGTCATACGCACCCCAAAATCATGCCAATTAAACCATCATCCCACCCCGCAAAAAATGAGATCATAACTAAGACAATCACCCAGAAAAAAAAAACAATGGCACTCAGAATATGGAGACACTAAAAAATGATTTTTTTAGTTAAAAAAATTATGTTATTGCGTAAAACGTAAATAAATAAAGTATACATATTAGTATCGCTGCATCCGTAAGAACCATGATATATAAAAATATCACATGATCTACCCCCTCAGATGAACACCGTAAAAAAATAAAGTATGTCAGAAGCAATTTTTTGTCACCTTACATCACAAAAAGTGTAATATCAAGTGATCAAAAAGTCATATGCACCCTAAAATAGTACCAATCAAACCGTCATCTCATACCCAAAAAATTAGCCCCTGTATAAGACGGTCGCTCAAAAAATATAAATAAACTATGGCTTTAAGAATATGGAGACACAAAAATGTTTTATTTCGAAAATGCTTTATTATGTAAAACTGAAAAAACTGAAACAAACCCCCAAAAATAGTCATATTAGGTATTGTCGCGTCCGTAACAAGCTGCTCTATAAAGATACCACATGATCTAACCTGTCAGATAAACATTGTTAATTTTTGTTACCTTGCCTCATAAAAAGTGTAACATAGAGCAAATAAAAATCATATGTACCCTAAAATAGTAGCAACACAACTGCCACCTTATCCTGTAGTTTCCAAAATGGGGTCATTTTTGGGGAGTTTCTACTCTTGGGGTGCATCAGGGGGTCTTCAAATGTGACATGGCAGCTTGAAATGATCCCAGTGAAGTCTGCCTTCCAAAAACCATATGGCGTTCCTTTCCTTCTGTGAGAAGCCGTGTGCCCTGTACAGCAGGTTATAACTACATATGGGGTGTTTCTGTAAAATAAAGAATCAGGGCAATAAATATTGACTTTTGTTTGGCCGTTAACTCTTGCTTTTTTGTTAGTGGAAAAAATGGATTAAAATGGAAAATTTGCCCAAAAAGTGAAATTCTGAAATGTCATCTCCATTTTTCTTTAATTCTTGTGGAACACCTAAAGGGTTAACAAAGTTTGTAAAATCAGTTTTGAATACCTTGAGGGGTGTTGTTTCTAAAATGGGGTAACCTTTTTTGGAATTTCTACTCTAGGGGTGCATCAGGGGGTCTTCAAATGTGACATGGCAGCTTAAAATTATCCCAGTGAAATCTGCTTTCCAAAAACCATATGGCGTTCCTTTCCTTGCGCAATGCCGTGTGCCCGTACAGCAGTTTACGACAACATATGGGGTGTTTCTGTAAACGACAGAATCAGGGCAATAAAGATTGAGTTTCGTTTGGCTGTGAACCCTTGTTTTGTTGGTGGAAAAACATTGATTAAAATGGAAAATCTGCCCAAAAAGTGAAATTCTGAAATTTCATCTCCAGTTTCCTAAAGGCCTCCTGCACACAAACTCAGTGGCCGTATTGCGGACCGCATTTGCAATTCCGCAATATGGTGCAGAATGGTGCGGAACGGAAGCACGGGACGGAACCCTACGGAAGCACTAGTGCTTCCGTGGGGTTTCATCCCGTACTTCTGTTCCGCAAAAAGATAGAACATGTCCTATCTTTTTGCAGAACGGACGGATTGCGGACCTATTAAAGTGAATGGGTTCGCGATCCGCTGCAGCTGCCCCACGGACGGTGTTCGTGCATTGCGGCCCGCAGCACGACCACGGGCGCACACGTTCGTGTGCAGAAGGCCAAAGGGTTAACAAAGTTTGTAAAATCAGTTTTGAATACCTTGAGGGGGTGTCGTTTCTAAAATGGGGCCATTTTTGGGTGGTTTCTATTATGTAAGCTTTACAAAGTGACTTCAGACCTGAACTGGTCTTTAAAAAGTGGGTTTTGGAAATTTTCAGATTTTGCTTCTAAACTTCTAAGCCTTCTAACGTCCCCAAAAAATAAAATGGCATTCACAAAATGATCCAAACATGAAGTAGACATATGGGGAATGTAAAGTAATAACTATTTTTGGAGGTATTACTACATGTATTATAGAAGTAGAGAAAATACATTTTCTAATTTTTTTTTTTTTTTTTATAAATAAAAATGAAATTTTTTGACTCAATTTTACCAATGTCATGAAGTACAATATGTGACGAGAAAACAATCTCAGAATTGCTTGCATAAGTAAAAGTGTTTTAAAGTTATTACCACATAAACTTTAAAGTGACACAGATTTGCTAATAATGGCCTAGTCCTTAAGGTGAAAAATGGCTGGGTCCTTAAGGGGTTAAAAGGCATTCCATTTGCTCACCTTCCTAATAGAAGTCTATGGGAATCAAAACGGATCCGTCTGGGTCTCGTTATGCAAGACGGACAACAAAGTCCTATCGACAGGACTTTGTTTTCCGTCTTGCATAACGGGACTCAGATGGATCCGTTGTGCTTTCCCATAGACTTCTATGAGGACGGAGAGCAAACGGAACGTGCCTTTTAAAGGCTTCCGTTTTGCATTCTGTCTGGGCATGCCGTTATTTTCCGTTATAACCACGTTATAAAGGAAAGACCTAACGGAATCCCTAACGCTAGCGTGAACCCACCCTTAACATAAACTGTGATTGAACAAGAAATGTGACCAAATAGCTATTCTATGCATATACCAAATAGTTAAAAAGAAAACCTTTTTTTTTTTGCTTTGTGTATGTGCATGAGTGGTTTGTTGTATTGTGCATCATCTCAGACGAACTGCATAGTCCACCCCTGAAACTCAGGAACCATATCAAATGTGGCAGGAGGCTAGTGAGCTAATTTTGTGGATTTTTCATTAGTATAAGGCCTCATGCACATGACCGTTGTTTTGGTCCACACTGCGTCTCGGGTGCGGACCCATTCACTTCAATGGGGCCGCAAAAGATGCAGACAACACTCCGTGTGCTGTCTGTATACGTTGCTCCGTTCCATAGTCCCGCAAAAAAATATAACATGTCCTAGTCTTGTCCGTTTTGCGGACAAGAATAGGCATTTCTACAATGGGCCGCCCATTCCGTTCCGCAAATTGCGGAAGGCCCACGGACGGCTTCCGTGTTTTGCAGATCCGCAATTTGCCGACCACAAAAAACGGAACGGTCATGTGCATGAGGCCTAATGCATTTGTTCTTCTGCTGTCGTGTTGGCACCAAAAGCATAAAACTGCTGGTAACTAGGGATGAGTGAATCGAATTCGGATGAAACATCAGAAGTCAATTCGCATAAAACTTCATTCTAATACTGTACAGAGCAGGAGCTCCATACAGTATTAGAATGTATTGGCTCCGATGAGCCAAAATTATTGCTTTGCGAAGTCTCCCTAAGACTTCGTGCAATAACTTCATATATTAATTTGTACTGTAAAAAAACATTTCCTGAACTCCGATTTGGTTCCAAGTGGTTCCTCGGAACCGAACCAGTGTTCAGGAAATGCCTTTTTACAGTACAAATAAATTTATGAAGTTATTGCGTGAAGTCTCGCGAGACTTCGCGAAGCAATAACTTTAGCTCATCGGAGCCAATACATTCTAACACTGTATGGAGCTCCTGCTCTGTACAGTATTAGAATGAAGTTTTATGCGAATTGACTTCTGATGTTTCACTCATGTCTACTGGTAACTTTTGGTTATCACTAGCGCCGGAGGCAGGTGAGAGATCACTTGTTGACGTGTTTCGTGTAGGTGTTTGCGGGCTAGGCCGGGTTCACACTTATTTGGTCAGTTATTTCCATCAGTTAGGGCTTATGCACACAAACGTATTTTCTTTCCGAGTCCATTCCGTTTTGTTTTTTTTGCAGACCATATGCGGAACCATTCATTTCAAGGTTGCACAAAAAAAGGAAGTTACTCTGTGTGCATTCCGTTTCTGTATATCTGTTATGCAAAAGCATAGAACATGTTCTATTATTGTCCGCATAACGTACAAGAATAGTACTGTTCTATTAGGGGCCAGCTGTTCCGTTCTGCTAAATACGGAATGCACACGGTTGTCATCTGCATTTTTTGCAGATCCGTTTTTGTGGCCCGCAAAATACATACGGTCATGTGCATGAGCCCTAAGGGTCCATTTACACGTCTGAGGACGGGACACTGTGTGCTGTCCACATCCTCACTTCCGTTCCGAAGCATGCTGCGGTATTATGTCCGTCCAAAATGCCTAATCAGTCGCCGGAATGCCGGATCCGGCATTAATTCCCATTGACTTGCAATAGTGCAGGATCCGGCATTGCAAAGCAACCGGGAAAACTGTGAAAGAGACGGCAAGAAGGATCCGACCATCCGCATAACAAGCACCCGGATCCGTCTACAAATGCTGTCAGTTGTCACACTGATCGGCGGATCCGGCAGGCAGCTCCGATGACGGAACTTCCTGCCGGATCACACTAACTCTAGTGTGAAAATACCGTAATCTGTGGTGTTACATAGGACTGCAGGTAATATATCCTACATTATCTGCACTCAGAGAGTTATCACTGTGTTATCTGTGGTGTTACATAGGACTGTAAGTGACATGTACTGCATTATTTGTAAAAAAGGGGCGTGTCCACAGGTTGGGGGGGGGGTGCAATACTTGGCTACCCCTCCTCATTTACACCCCTGTATAAAGTACCCTGATACCCCTCAGTTATATGATACCGTATAACTGAGGGGTTATTAGGGTAAATTACAGGGGGTAATATAACTGAGGAGTGCTATCGAGGACATTATACAGGGGGTAATATAACTGAGGGATCAGGGAAAATTATACAGGGGGTAAAACTAAGGGGTATTAGGGTACATTATTATACAAGGGTAATATAACTGAGGAGGGCTATCTCAGGCGACATGATGAACGGGTAATCTAACTTATATAATATAAGTTATATTACCCCTGTATAATGTCCATGATAGCCCTCCTCAGTTATATTACTCCTGTATAATTTACCCTGATACCCCTTTAGTTATATTACCCCTGTATAATATTGTACCCTGATACCCCTTACCCTAAGTTCACACCTGAGCGTTTTACAGTGCGTTCCTATGCGCTGTAAAACGCTCAACAAGGAGAAACCAATGCTTCCCTATGGGAATGGTTTTCACCTGGGCGTTTTATAGCGCATACGATCGCGCTGTAAAACGCCCGACGCTCAAACAAGTTCTTGAGCTTTTTTGGGGCGCTTTGTCGTGCGTTCCCGTACATAGATATTCGGGAACGCGCGACAATGTGTGTTCGCCTGTCTCTGTATGTGCGATTGTAAACGCCGGTACAATCGCGCATACAGAGCGCTCCTTTCGGAACGCTCAGGTGTGGTTAGTGTATTTGTGGGTGTGTATATTTATATATATATATATAATGTGTGTGTGTGTATGTATGTGTATATAATATATATACTGTATATATATATCTATATCTATATATATATATATATATATATATATACACATACACACGCGCGCGGCTACGCACGCCTATGCATATAAGTCTCCTCACACTGATTAAGGTGCTCGCTCCCTAAGGAGAGTTAGTTCCCCCCTCACAGGCCTCTCACCCAGATAAGCCAGTACTCTCTGCTCTGCACTGATGAGGGGCAATCACCCCGAAACAGCTATCTGCAGATGAGGTGCTGACATATTTAATATCCAAGTCATGTATCAAGGCTTATTTTAAGAGCTGATCATTGACTTATAGGATAGCTGCCTTACATTAGAGGCAGAGTTTGTTAAGAGCTCATTTGCATCCCTTCCCTACTGTGAAAGTTTGTTGTAAGTGGAAGAGACCATGGCTAAGCTCCTTGCATGGCCTGGAAAACTGTTGTGCAGTGAAACCTTTGAAGGGTACACAGTGCTAAACCAGCAGTACGGCTTCTTCATTACTAGGACTGGTATAGGTCCCAGCAGTAGGACCCCAATCAATTGCAAAGGAGCTGGTATAATCTAGAAATATACCATCACTTTGTGTAATCGAAACAACACTGGAACGTCACTGGAACTCCGGAAAATGACTTTGCCCTGCACGATTTAGCGCAGGGCAAAGGAGAGCATCAGAGCATGAACTGCTCCAATGTTCAAGTCACGGGGGCTGCCTGCGTGAAAATGAAGGTTATGTCCGGATTCAGCTCTGAACCCGCACAACCCCTTTAAGCCGCAAGTTCATCTACCTGTCAATCCACTGATAGGCCTCAAGAAAGCATGTGGTGCCGGAATTTATTAAAACTGGTGTTTCTTATGCCAGTCTTCACAAGAGTAGATGCCAAAATCATTAAGAGGCGCAGGAGCTGGTGTAGATTTCTAGTCTAATGTGCACCAGTTTTCTGTTGCCCATCCACCCCTGCCCTGCCTGTTGTTTCACAAAAGTGGCAAGAGTGTTGGAAAGGGGAAATAAATTGCAAATATTGGTGCAAAATATTATATTAGCGACTTTTCTACGTCAGAAAACTGGCATAGGATATACACTCACCTAAAGAATTATTAGGAACACCATACTAATACAGTGTTGGACCCCCTTTTGCCTTCAGAACTGCCTTAATTCCACGTGGCATTGATTCAACAAGGTGCTGATAGCATTCTTTAGAAATGTTGGCCCATATTGATAGGATAGCATCTTGCAGTTGATGGAGATTTGAGGGATGCACATCCAGGGCAGGAAGCTCCCGTTCCACCACATCCCAAAGATGCTCTATTGGGTTGAGATCTGGTGACTGTGGGGGCCATTTTAGTACAGTGAACTCATTGTCATGTTCAAGAAACCAATTTGAAATGATTCGAGCTTTGTGACATGGTGCATTATCCTGCTGGAAGTAGCCATCAGAGGATGGGTACATGGTGGTCATGAAGGGATGGACATGGTCAGAAACAATGCTCAGGTAGCCTGTGGCATTTAAACGATGGCCAATTGGCATAAGGGACCTAAAGTGTGCCCAGAAAACATCCCCCACACCATTACACCACCACCACCACCACCAGCCTGCACAGTGGTAACAAGGCATGATGGATACATGTTCTCATTCTGTTTACACCAAATTCGGACTCTACCATTTGAATGTCTCAACAGAAATCGAGACTCATCAGACCAGGCAACATTTTTCCAGTCTTCAACAGTCCAATTTTGGTGAGCTCATGCAAATTGTAGCCTCTTTTTCCTATTTATAGTGAAGATGAGTGGTACCCGGTGGGGTCTTCTGCTGTTGTAGCCCACCTTTCTTTCCCATTCTGACATTCAGTTTGGAGTTCAGGAGATTGTCTTGACCAGGACCACAACCCTACATGCATTGAAGCAACTGCCATGTGATTGGTTGACTAGATAATCGCATTAATGAGAAATAGAACAGGTGTTTCTAATAATTCTTTAGGTGAGTGTATTTCCCCATAGTGTACTATCATAGTGTTACTTAAAGGGGTTATCCCATGATTCATGTAAAAAATGAAAATCAGACATAATCTAGTACAAGACAACCTCTTTATTGAAAAAGCTAGAACCAGCCCTGTACCTCACATGGATCTGGAGATCTGCGCATTCATTGCTCTGCTAGATTTATATCAAGCTGACAGATCAATGGGAGTGGCTTTTGTGCTGCAGCTCAGGGGCGTGTCCATGCTCTCCCTATCACAGCTCAGGAGGCAGTTGGATGAAACTGAGCATGTGCGGCCTTCTATGGGAACCGGACAGAGTAATAAGAAAAAGAACAAAGAGCAGGCGGCGCTATACAGATACATTTTATTGAACTCAGTGGCTATGCCAAATATTTAACTACATGCAATTACAAAAGTATTCAGTAAATACAATATTTTTTGTGGGACAACCCTTTTGTAGGGAGCCCTTACACCACCTCCACTGCTCAGGAGAAGCTTCTTTGACATGACTTCATGGCCATTACAAGCTGTGGAAGTGCAGTGAAGGTGGTTAGTTCTAGGTAGGGCTGCAACGATTAATCGATGTAATCGATTATATTCGATAACTGGATTCGTTGTCGACGAATCCAGTTATCGAATAATCGCTGATTCGTTGCTATGCGGGCGGTCGCTGCATCTTTATTTTACCTTTTTACAATGACGCTCCTGTAACAGCCAGGCAGAGCGGACGGCGGCGTAACGTCACTCACGTGACACGCCTGCTCCGCCTCCTTCATTCATGAGGTGGGCGGAGCAGGTGCGTCACGTGAGTGAGTGACGTTGCGCCGCCGTCCGCTCTGCCTGGCTGTTACAGGAGCGTCATTGTAAAAAGGTAAAATAAAGATGCAGTGATTAGTCCGACTTATAAGCATCGGGGCCGGGGCCGGGGCTGTTATGGGGAGGGGGGAGGATCTGTCTATGGCACTGCTATGGGGAGGGGGGTCTGTGTATAGCACTGCTATGGGGAGGGGGGAGGATCTGTCTATGGCACTGCTATGGGGAGGGGGGTCTGTGTATAGCACTGCTATGGGGAGGAGGGGGGGTCTGTGTATAGCACTGCTATGGGAAGGGGGATCTGTGCACTGTTATGCCCATAACAGTGCACATATCCCCCTCTCCATAACAGCGCCACCCACAGATCCCCCTCTCCATAACGGCGCCACCCACAGATCCCCCTCTCCATAACGGCGCCACCCACAGATCCCCCTCTCCATAACTGCGCCACCCACAGATCCCCCTCTCCATAATTGCGCCACCCACAGATCCCCCTCTCCATAACTACGCCACCCACAGATCCCCCTCTCCATAACTACGCCACCCACAGATCCCCCTCTCCATAACTGCGCCACTCACAGATCCCCCTCTCCATAACTGCGCCACCCACAGATCCCCCTCTTCATAACTACGCCACCCACAGATCCCCCTCTCCATAACTGCGCCACCCACAGATCCCCCTCTCCATAACGGCGCCACCCACAGATCCCCCTCTCCATAACGGCGCCACCCACAGATCCCCCTCTCCATAACTCCGCCACCCACAGATCCCCCTCTCCATAACTGCGCCGTCCACAGATCCCCCTCTCCATAACTACGCCGTCCACAGATCCCCCTCTCCATAACTACGCCACCCACAGATCCCCCTCTCCATAACTACGCCACCCACAGATCCCCCTCTCCATAACTACGCCGTCCACAGATCCCCCTCTCCATAACTACGCCGTCCACAGATCCCCCTCTCCATAACTGCGCCATCCACAGATCCCCCTCTCCATAACTGCGCCGTCCACAGATCCCCCTCTCCATAACTGCGCCGTCCACAGATCCCCCTCTCCATAACGGCGCCACCCACAGATCTCCCTCTCCATAACTACGCCACCCACAGATCCCCCTCTCCATAACTGCGCCACCCACAGATCCCCCTCTCCATAACTACGCCGTCCACAGATCCCCCTCTCCATAACTACGCCGTCCACAGATCCCCCTCTCCATAACTGCGCCGTCCACAGATCCCCCATAATAGTGTCGTCCACAGATCCCCCATAATAGTGTCGTCCACAGATCCCCCATAATAGTGTCGTCCACAGATCCCCCATAAGTGTCGTCCACAGATCCCCCATAAGTGTCGTCCACAGATCCCCCATAATAGTGTCGTCCACAGATCCCCCATAATAGTGTCGTCCACAGATCCCCCATAATAGTGTCGTCCACAGATCCCCCATAATAGTGTCGTCCACAGATCCCCCATAATAGTGTCGTCCACAATTTGTTTTAATATGGCCTTTGAACATAATTTTTCAAGTAAGATCATATAAACCTCTCTGTTTTGTAATTTTGTCGTTTTTCCCGATTAATCGATTAATCGTAGAAATTAATCGGCAACTAATCGATTATTCAAATAATCGTTAGCTGCAGCCCTAGTTCGAGGCATCTAAGAAACCATTAATTATACCAATAAATGTCTCTAAAAGCTTCTTCACAGTTTAGGGGAGATGTATTAATAGTGTTGTAATCTGCAGTAGAATATTTTGCCTCCGCCATTTCTATTTTGTGCCGTATTTGTGAACAGTTTATTTAATAGCTTGTTAAATGTGTCACAAATTGTAAATTAGCCTAAGGCCTCCTGCGGGCAAAATGCGGGCCGAAATGCACGAACACCGTCCGCGGGGCAGCTGCACTTTAATGGGTCCGCGATCCGGCCGCTCCGTAAGGTTCCGTTCCGCACGATTCCGCATTTCCGAATTTGCTGACCCATTGAAGTAAATGGGTCCGCATCCGTGATGAAGAATGCACATGGAATGGTGCCCGTGAGACAGGAGAGATGTCTCCATACCAAAATTTTGATTCAGTTTCGATACCATAAAAAAGTATTGTGATACTCGATACCATGCAAAAATAAAATACCGTAAAACACAAAAAGCCTTTTGATTATTTAAACATAAAACGTTTATTGAATTAAAAAGAAAAACCTGCACCAGATATCAGATTGTCAGAGTTCGATATTGGATTTGTCAATGTAACAATGCTAACGCGGAGCCTTCACCTCTCCTGCCCCGACTCCTCTTCTGGAGCATTATTCTATCTCTTACAAACTCAACTTTGTGCTATTCCTCTATTATTCCAGCTAGAAGTTTGTACTGGAGCTTGGTGTTAAGAATTGAGCACGTGTCCCTCACATTAATGTTGCCCATTATGTGAGATGGTACTTTGGGGGTCACGTACTATTAATGTGAGGCACATGGGGTCCAGTCCAAAAGCATGTGCCCAGCCTGACATTAATGTGACTCATTAACCCCAATCTTGCCATGGTAGTGGCAAGATTGGGGTTAATGAGTCACATTAACCCCAAATCTTGCTGGCTGCCTTATACACAATTTTTGCCTGCCTTTATTGCTGGCCGGGTACCTGTGCTAGCTGTTCAGTGCACTAATGCACGCTGACGCTGAGGAGAACACAAGACTCAGGAGGAGGAGGCTGCCGCACGCTGAGCTCACTAGCGGTCTATTACCTCCCCCGTCCCTCCTCCTCCTGCTTTAATTAGCCACACATTCATTGGTGGCAGTGGTGAGGGCAGCTTCAGAGCCTGCTCATTTAATTGGGCTCAGCGGTGGCCACGTCATAGGAGGGAGGGACTCCCTCTCTACTTCTCCACTGACTTTGGCCACAGAACAATAGCTCTGCGCCCGCGGTATGTTATCTTATAAGAGGAGAAACCGGGCTGCGCAGCCTAGTATCGAAAAAATGAAAATCCCGGTACCGAATTGATACTGGTATAAAAGTATCGATTGGGTATCGAAATTTTAATATCCGAGACAACCCTGAACTCAAGCACATACACAATATAAAAAAGTCTACGATAAGAGAATAAACACATATTGGATCCATTGCGTAAATGCATTTTGGTTTTTGATCACTTTGTATTCCTTTTTTTAGGAGTAAAGAAGGAAAAACAATTTTTGAATGGTTTTTATTTTTTTGGGGGGGAGGTACATAAAAAGGGTTGGACAACCCATGTAATGTGTTGGAAATGTTTTAAATGTATTTTAGATAAAAATGAAGAATAGAACTGCATACTCTAACAAGTAATATGGTAACCTACAAAAGTAAGCTGCAGACAAAAGTAAAGACAGATAAAGGTGTAGGAAGGAAAGAAGGAAGGTAGGTAGACAGACTGAGAAGAAGAGATAGATAGATGGATAGATAGATAGATAGATAGATAATAAGGCTACTTTTACACGTTCAGATAATACAACCGTCTGCATCTGTTCAGAACGGATCTGTTTGTATTATCTGTAACATAGCCAAGATGGATCAGTCATTAACTCCATTGAAATTCAATGGAGGACAGATCCGTTTTCTATTGTGCAAGATTGTCTCAGAGAAAACGGATCCGTCTCCACTGACTTACATTGTTTGCTAGGACGGATCCGTTTGGCTCAGTTTCATCAGCAAGCAGCGTTTTGGTGTCTGTCTCCAGAGCGGAATGGAGACTGATCGGAGGCAAACTGATGCATTCTGAGCGGATCCTTCTCCATTCAGAATGCATTAGGGCAAACCTGATCGGTTTTAGACCGCTTGTGAGAGCCTTGAACAGATCTCAGAAACAGAAAGCCAAAACGGCAGTGTGAAAGTAGACTAAGAAAAAAACCACAGCACATCCAAATGGTGAAAAATGTGTAGTCCTTTATTCACCCATGCACCCTTCTTGCACTACAGGCGTGCTGCCCTGATTTTGCTTTTCTTAGATATTAGATTCTCCGCAGAGGAAACGCCACATCCTACCTGGGGAAGAGGAGTCCACTGTGGAGATCGCTGCCCAATATGTCTCCAGCTGTCACCAACTGAGAGGAAGATGAGACACCATGGACTATTATACCCCCATACTGCCCCTTTAACCCAACATCCACCCCCTTTAATTCCCACATCAAACCCCCCTCCACAATACCTATTATTTATTTTGCTTTGGCAATGCTAAATGTTTTACTTGGACGTGCTAATAAAGCTTTATTGAATTGAATTGATCAGATAGATAGGATAGATAATTAGATAGATAGATAGATAACTGATATATAGATACTGTAGATATTAGGGTACTTTCACACTAGCGTTATTCTTTTCCAGTATTGAGTTCCGTCACAGAGACTCAATACTGTAAAAAATGCTTCAATTTTATCCTAATGCATTCTGAATAGAGAGCATTCCGTTCAGTATGCATCAGTTCAGTCCCTCTTACGGTATTTGGCAGGAGAAAATGCTGCGATATTTTCTCCAGCCAAAATTCCGGAACATTTGCCGGAATGGCGGATCCGACATTAATTTCCATTGAAATGTATTAATGCCGGATCCGGTACGAAGTGTTCCGGAAAAAAATAACCAGTTTCCCGGTCTGCGCATGCGCAGACCTTTAGAGATGCAGAAAAACATATAAATGCCGGATCCGTTTTTCCGGATAACACCAGAGAGATGCATCCGGTAGTTCAATGCATTTGTCAGACGAATCCGCATCCACATCCAGAAACAAGTGCTATCTGTTTGCATACAGATTTCCGGATCCGGCAGGCAGTTCCAGCAATGGAACTGCCTGCCAGAATCCTCTAACGCAAGTGTGATAGAAGGATAGATAGATAGATACTGTAGATAGATAGATAATGAATATTAATAGATAGATATATAGATAGATATTAGCTATATAATAGATAATGAATATATTAAGAGATAATATATAGATAATGAATAGTATTAGATAGATAGATAATGTAGATAATACAGTGCTTTAATACTAGATTTTCCTGTCGTCTAATACACAAATAATGATGAATCATTATCTTCAGGGGATGGAAGTGAAAATAATTAATGCCATCAAATAGACATATCATAAAGTAGATATTTTTAACTCACCAAGAACTGCAGCTACTAAATACCTGAGGGTCCAAAGCTTTATTTTCAGCATAATTAACACGCCAGGCTTTGTCATGAGTGTAATTAACAAGATGTTATCACAAGCCTTCAAATCTACAGTAATAAATACAATTCGTTTTCTGCTGGCCCTGAAAATGCCACAGTTGATGGGAAATTCTGAGGCCTGGATAACAATCACAATACTATTTTATTTAAAGAATCAGCTTTTTTTTAATTAATTAACAAGAAAAAACACACCCAAAAATGTTCTCCACTGGAAATCCAGCACAAAATATCACAAGCTTTCCTTTCCTCTTGATATTTTACACTGTGATATATTAAGATTAAACCACAGTTTTTAAAAAAAAGAGCACATTTTTCATCAGAAGTCTCAAAAAAAGTTATTTAAAGGGGTTGTCTCATCATTGCACATATACCTTACTAGGGTACATGTACATGACATCCTATTAGGACCAGGCACTCCCGCTATGGTTGACTCAAGTCATCTAAATGGCCATCATTTCTCCTGAAGTTGAAGAACTGTCCAGCACAAGATCATAGGTTTTCTAAAGGGGCGACTAGTTGATCAGCACTGTCGCTGTCGTATAAAAGGGGTTGCTTGTGATCAGACTTATAAAGCTAGTCATGCATAACATTAGCTAGGTATCAAGTAACTCTCCTGAACCTCACCCCTATACTCACGTTGAAACTGAGCATTGTAGGTGTTCTCAATAATTCGGGAGGCACTAGTGAACTTGTAGAGAGGCCTAGTATTGTAGGTGTAAGGAGTCTTAAATTATGATCCAGTTAAGATCCTAAATTATGATTCACTGTTTGTTTCAAAGGTCAAATACTGACTTACAGAATAGATACCTTCCAACTGGTGGCATCAGAGGCACAGTTTCTGTTCTCTTTTTTGGGAAGAGCTAATTTGCATGTTCTTGGCATGTATTCTCAGTAGGCAGAGTGAAGTAAGTCACTTGCCAGACATCTCTGGTGGTGGATTATCTCCCAAGAACAAAACGACCGGGCATGTCGAAATCTAAAAGCCTTATCTTTCTCTCATCTGAAATCTGCCATCGGTGGAGAGTTGTGAGGGCCCAACATACTTTAGATGGTCAGTTGGTCCTGCAGAAGTCAGTGGACTTGGCCGACATAGTTCTTCTATGTCTAGACGTTCTCTACAAAAACCCTGAAACAGACTGCAAACCGGAGGAGCGAGTCTAATTTTGTAGCAAGGGTACAACCACACGGACAGATGCAGTTTTGGAAGCCAAAATTAGGAGTGGATCATAAAAGGAGAAAAATTCAAAAGGATAGATACCACTTTTCCTATTTTTTTGAATTCACTCCTGATTTTGGCTTCAAAAACTGTATTAGGAAATGTAACCATCTGGCCATACCCCAAGGTCATTCACAGAGATAAGGAAGAACCTTAGAAAATTTCTGGGTTCACTGGTTCCTGGACGGTATAAGGACAGGGCATTGTTCAGATGTATAATATTTTGTGCATCTTCCCTATTCTAGTGATAACGAATATATTTAATTACACAAAAACTGATGGGCTTACCCCCAAAAAACCCTACCATACGTGCAGTATCTGCGATTAGTCAGAGTTTCACACAGCTGCAAGTAAAGGGACTCTCAGTTTGGAGCAGAACTGCTTATTATTTCTTCACCCTCTGTGATATAACCCCTTCTCTGCCAAGAAGGCTTCTTTATACAGGTTGCCAATGTCACATAATGTGCTCTGACTGTAACGCTGGTCATACATGTTAGATATATGTTGGCAGAACCCAGCAATTTTGTTGAGATTGGCCAACCATCTAATGTGCATGGAGGCCACTATGGAGGCCACAGAAACACGTTGGATTTCTTTGTCTGGCAGCAGGTTTCTCCCCTCTTCCTATCACCACAGATGCCGCACTGAGCATGCATGTGTATGGGGGGATCAGAAGAAATAGCTGTCAGCCAAATGAGCGTTCAGCTGACAGTTACTGACAGCTTAAAGGGGTTATCCCATCTCATTGATCCTATTTTAGTTTGTTATAGGGGTGTGCCTGTGAGCATTTTTGTAATTATGTTCCTTTAGCAAATCCCTACCTATCTTGGAAATTTTTTTTTTATCCTACCCGACTGTTGTCTGCTGGTATCCACTAGATACGGCCACCGCTTGTGGGCCGCTCCTACGTAAAACACATTTTCTTCCCCCAGCCGGTCCGCACATCGCTGTCTTGAACACGCATATCGTTGTATTGAACGTGCACACCGGCGCACATGTGCCATTGTGACTTCTTCCTGGCCAGTATAGTACAGAGCCGCGCACACGCAATGGTGTCTTCTTCCTGGCCGGGTAGAGTACAGAGACACACACGCTCTGTATGCAGCGCAGCTCTGTACTATACTCGGCCAAGAAGAACTCACCATTGTGTTTGCGGCTCTGTACTATACTGACCAGGAAGAAGTCACCATGGCGCATGAGCGGCGGCGTACACGTTCAAGACAGCGATGCGCAGCCCAGCCGGGACAAGCCTTCAATCAAGCTCACTAAGCCCGCCCAACCTCACAAGCCGGAAACTAGAAAGTGAACTGCGCAGCTCGCAGCAGGTGAGTATGAAATTGCTAGATGGGACAACCCCTTTAAGAGACCGATGGATAACTAAACTAGAAAAAACTACTTTAGCAACTTTCCTCTTAAACAGAATCTGACAAAGACGTAAGTAATAAATATATACTGATATTCCACTAATCCAGCCAGTAATAGTCAAGAATCTTGCTAATCTGGCATGTAACAAAAATAATTTAATGCCAAATTATTAGGGAACTACTTGAAAAATCTGTCACTGGTGGGGACGTCACAGGTAGTGCTACCACACAGGCAGCAGTGTGCAAAAGTCATCGTCAGCGTGCTGTCACGGACGTTCCTGCGGCAAGTACCAGGAGATCGGAGAGACTGGCAACTCGTGGGTTAAATAAGTTCACTGTGGATCTTATTATGTCTGTGTTTTGGTGAATACCTCACCCCTTGCTTCAGGTGTTGCTTGTTGGTAAATTACCTTTCCCATAAGTAGCCGCTTCTCACTCTTGGACGTGCGGTTTATAGATTTTCTTCCTGCCTTCTAACTAGCTGGTCGGGTGTACTCTGTGGTGCTTCTGGAGCTGCCAGTTTTCTACTTTTAGATAAGTCTTGTCTTTTCTTATTGCTTTATGTTTGTTATATACCCTGTTGTTTGTATCTGGGCCTGAGACAGAGATTAGGGTTGTTTAGGAGGTGACCTGTTTCTTGCCTAGTTTCCAGACCCAGTTACAGAACATATGCACAAGGCCTTATCATAAACAATCCAGTACAACTGATCACAGACTGAAAGCGGATGAATATACCGCACGCATCACATATAACAACGATAGAGAATGAAAGGTGCATGCATCAGTAACATAAATCTAATGTTAATGATAGGAGGAGGGCCTACGTTTCTTCTGCCTTCTTTACTGGTGCCTGCCGTCTGTTCTGCTGCTTTCAGAGGATATGAATGACATTTCTCCTATCTGTTCATCAGAAACATTCCCAGAGGCTATAGCCAATGGCAGAAATTTAGTGCCAATAGGTTAATAATTGTGCACTGCCCGTTGAAATAGCACTACTGTAGTCATAATACCCCCTATTTACTATAGGTACTAAATATTCAGTGGCAAATCCAAAAAGGCAGTAAAAGCTACTGTAGCTCAACGAGGACCTCTAACCTCCAGACATTAGTAACTACTTGCATCCCCCTTGTAATAACAATTCTGGAGCATCTATTCTTATGACTCGATGTTGTGCCATTCCTCTATTATTCCTGCTAGAAGTTATGAATGAATTGCTAGCAGTGTGCAATGAAGGTCTGGATGGGTATTACCTGTTGAGGCGTGTCCCTGCACAGTCTGACAGTATCCAATCAGTGCTGCCAGTCGCTGGCTGTGAAGGGACACACCCGCAATTGGTAACACCCACCTGGACATTCATTGCAAACTGCTAGCAATTTCCACACACATATGATAAATGTAAGGTTATGCATATAGGAACAGGAAATACATGTCACCAGTTTTCAGATCACACATGGAGTGCTGTGTACAGTTCTGGGCTCCTGTGAACAAGGCAGACATAGCAGAGCTGGAGAGGGTTCAGAGGAGGGCATCTAAAGTAATAACTGGAATGGGTGGACTACAGTACTCCGGAAAAAAGAAGACTGAGGGGAGATCTAATAACCATGTATAAATATATCAGGGGTCAGAACAGAGATCTCTCCCATCATCTATTTATCCCCAGGACTGTGACTGTGACGAGGGGACATCCTCTGCGTCTGGAGGAAAGAAGGTTTGTACACAAACATAGAAGAGGATTCTTTCCGGTAAGAGCAGTGAGACTATGGAACCCTCTGCCTGAAGAGGTGGTGATGGTGAGTTCACTAAAAGAGTTCAAGAGGGGTCTGGATGTATTTCTGAAGTGTAATAATATTACAGGCTATAGCTCCTAGAGAGGGGTCGTTGATCCAGGGAGTTATTCTGGTTGCCTGATTGGAGTCTGGAAGAAACTTTTTTACCCGTCAAATAAGGAAATATTGGCTTCTACCTCACAGGGGGTTTTGCCTTCTGCAGCTTGCAGGATAACAGGCCGAACTGGATGGGCAGATGTCTTTTTGTGGCCTTACAAACTGTTATTATGTTACTATCCTTCCAACTATTAGAGATCCAGTGTTTCAAAAAGTCTGTAGATAAGAAAGCAATACTATACATTTGGAATAAAATAGACAGGGTCAAGCTGAAAGGATTTGTCTTTGTGTAGGAGACAATAAAGAAGTATATTACTGAGATTTGTATTATCCTAGTGCTAACAATAAAACCACACTTACGTATGGAAATGTAGTCATCTTCTTGGGATCTTCTCATATACTGCTTGTCTGAGTGCTCATTTCATTACACTGAACCAAGCTCTGGCATATAATCAGATCAGAGCGATTTGACTAATTACCATTAAGAAGTATATTTTGTACGAACCTTATAGGATAATTTGAGCAGTTCAGAAATGGCAATATCTGTACATTGTGCCCCCCCCCCCCCCCCCCCCATGAATCACATGGAACATGAAGGAACCATATATATACATCTTCTCTTATAGACTATTATTAATAGAATCTAGGACAATCCAAAAATAATGCAGGGCAGCCGGGGAATTCCAATTCCTCAAGGTATCCCCGCCACACTACTATCCGTGTCCTAGTTGCAGATTAAGGACCACTGTAAATGATATTCTGTGGCAGAATGGAAAATGAGCACTCCAAAAATCCAGCTTAAGACTTTATTAGGGCGGGTTCGCATCAGCGTTAGTAATTTCGTTATGGTGTTCCATTATAACAAGTAAACATACGGCTCTCACCTGCCCCTTCTCTGCTGTGAGCATGGAAGTACCGCACCAGGATGCGGATAACTTGAAGTCCAAACGAAGAGCAAAAAATCTAGCTCAGTTTCGTAGAGGTTAAAATGGTGCTTTATTTATGCGGTTAAAAATACATCCAGTATAACCAGTCTTAGTTTACGTGTTTCGGGCTACCAAAAATGTAAGCCCTTACTCATGACATGGTAAGACACAACTGAATGCAACAGATATAGTGGGTCCACACTTGTGCCCCTGATTGGGTTATCACGTGACCCAAAATAAATGCTGTCATCCACATGTATCAAATCTTCACATAAAAAGCCATATATTTAATTTACTGTGTTCGACAATACATCTGAGATGGGAAACATGCAGCATTATATCTTATCACATTATTGCTGCAAAATGAAATCCAATTTTTTATTAAGCCCCTCTGGCTGACGACTGCTCAGCTGAAAAATCCAAAACGACGCCCTGTTCAGGAGTTTCCTCCTGTGATCACCTCCTCTCAAAGGTGCTTTAACCCTCTCGATCCCTGGTACTAACATGCCGGACGTGTCCTCACCATGGGAAACCGCAAAGTGTAGGCTAGCCACAGACACACCGCGGCTCCCATGGTGTGGCACGTCCGAGATGTGTTTGCGTATTCTCAACTTCTCACCGTCAGCCAGAGGGGCTTAATAAAAGATTGGATTCAATTTTACAGCAATAATGTGATAAGATGTAATGCTGCACGTTTCCCATCTCAGATGTATTGTCCAACACAGACATGTTTTTAGTAAATAAAATATATGGCTTTTTATGTGAAGATTTGATACATGTGGAGGAGAGCATTTATTTTGTGTCACGTGATAGCCCAATTAGGGTCACAGGTGTGGACCCACTATATCGGCTGCATTCAGTTGTGTCTTACCATGTCATGAGTAAGGGCTAACATTTTTGGTAGCCCGAAATGCGTAGACTAAGACTGGTTATACTGGATGTATTTTTAACCGCATAAATAAAGGACCGTTTTAACCTCTGCGAAACTGAGCTGGATTTTTTGCTCTTCATTATAACAGAGTTATAACGGAATATAACAGAATTTTAGGACGGATTGCAAAACGGAACCCTTTAAGAGGCATTGTTGTTGCTTTGTCCTAATAAATTTTTTATGGGCACAAATAACAGTTCCATTTTTTTCCGTTATGTATGATAGAAAAAAAGTCTCAACAGGACACTATAATGGAATTACTAATGCTGATGCGAACTGGCCCTTACAATGCCGTTCTTTATGAAATTCCCAATGTTTTATGTAAAGCACACCCAAACCAGTGGTTCACTAATATTCTTAATAATAGGGAATAAATATCCTAGGGGTTATAATGTTCTCCTCTAGAAAGTGCGGCTTTTCACTTGACCCCAGGCAGTAAAGCTGAGCAGACACTGCACCCCCTCACGTAAATCCATGTACACCTGCTATAGAAGAGGCCCTTTAAAACTAAGTCCTTTAATTTAAAAAAAAAATGTCAGCTCCCTGTTTATTCTCCGTGTGAGTGGCAAGTGACAATGTTACAAGAGCAGAGCCTGACAGCGCTGCAAAGAGGGAATGGAGACACAACTGCATATAAAGTAGCAGGCAATTATTAGGCGCACTGAGCGAGTGTCGGAGCAGCAGCATCTGTCATCTCCCACAAATCCCATTTTAGAATTTGCAATTTCCAATCTCCCCAGAATGATGCTGAGTATCTTTATTTATCCATGGACACACAATATGCACAAAATGAATACAATTCAATAACTGTTTCCACTGTCGCTCTTACATAGGTAAGGCTACTTTCACACTAGCGGCAGGACGGAGCTCCGGCGCAGCACAGCAGTGCACGGCGAGAGGCTACCGGACTAAAAGTACTGCATGTCCCACTTTTTAGTTCGGCGGCCTCTCAACGTGCACTGCCGTGCCAGGGCTCAGCCCTGTCCCCGTTATAGTCAATGGGGACGGAGCGGCAGTCCAGCGGCACGGCAAAATAGCGGCAGGACGGATCCGACAGGGTGAACAGCCTGTCAGATCCGTCCTGCCGCTAGTGTGAAAGTACACTAACAAGGTGTTTCTGAGGTAACGGGCACACATCTCTTCTCACTCCATGTCTCCTGTCACGTTCGTGTATGGGAGGGAAACACCACACCGAACATAGGAGGGAAAGGGGTGAGGGAATAAGGCCTGAAAACAAGAAAAATTCAACATACAAAATAACCCAAACAAAATACAAAAGGGAAAGAAAACACTTAACTTCAAGTGGCTATGGCATCACCAGGAACTCAGCCGAAATCCACACACCAGCTATCCACAACTCAAACTGAAGCTATAAACCGCACAGCATAGTAGGAGAAACAACAATAAATAGAGAAGGTTAAATGGCCATAATAGCCACACCTGGGGAAAGAAGTTGTGGCAAGCACCAGAAACAACACAGACGTCATTTGATCCAAAACGGAAAACATGTCAGATCAAACCATGTGTTGCTAGTCTCACCGATCTCTTGCCACCTATCGCAGGAAAGTCCATGACATATATTTTACTAACAGGAAATGGAGATCAGAGTCATGGGGGCAGCTCTTCTGCTGGCTTCTTGCCACCAAGCTCGGGCTGATTGACAGGTCTCTCCCGATACACAAATAAGGGAGGACCTGTCAAGCAAAGCCAGGTGGAGAGAAGTCATGGTGGAGCCACCTCCATGACTCTTCTCCCATTTCCCATCACAGAAGTATTTCAGAGTAAAACATAGTTGTTTGTAACGAGGGAACCTGTTGGTATTTAGTGCTGCCCATGGTTCCAGATGCCTGAAGCTTATGGTTTTGGATGCCTGAAGCTCCTGACAGGTTCCCTCTAAACGCCCTTGTGAACTTTAAACTGTCAACATTTCAAGATATAATGCAATGTCAACTATCGAAAAACTTACACATGAGAGCCCTCCAGCACAAACTGTGCCAGTCTATGCCATCACAGGCCCAACAGAAGGGGCCCCAACATTCGCCCTTGCCTTCTAACCAATAATTACCTAACCTTGCCTTTGGCAGCTTCACTCCCCATTCAGCTATTCCTGAATGCTGTTTGACGGGACATGGAGGGAAAGGGCTCCAATCTGAGATAATGGGCAGGTGCACTACTTATCTTCACAAGATTTACGCTATTGTATTATTCACACAAAGGCGAGGATACCCTTCAAAATGCTTCCACAGGGGCCCTATACTATATCACTATATGTGCTTGTGTCAAGACCACTTCGGCGCAGGACATCTGTTTTATCCATGACAAATGCTATGAATGACACCAATGACAATGGGTACATGGGCTTAATGTAAACAATTCTTCTCAAACAATAATTCAAAGAAAGAAAATGAATGGACCTTTGCTGACTTGGAAGAAATAGTGTAGTGTAGTGGTATAAAAAAAAAATCTTTTTTGGGGGTGAATTTGTTGAAACGCAACATGACTTAAGCCTTTTACTGCCACAAATATGGGTGCTGGTTCTGGATCTCCTCACATTCCAGCAGTCATAACGTTTTAGGATCAGATAACTTTGAACTTAAATTAGATTCAACTTCATTGTGGGAAATACAGAAGGAAAAAAAGCGAAATTCTGCCTATTTTCATCTAAGAATAAGGTGTTAATGCTCAGAGAATGAAGAAACATCCTCCCACTTATGGAACATATTGAAGGGGTTAATAAATATCAGTCCATTAATAGGCAGGGGGTGCTGGCTTTCCTTAAAGGGGTATATAACAAGTTATCCCCTATCCACAGGACAGGGGATAAATTGCCAGATTGATGGGGGTCCTATCGCTGGGACCCCCATGATCACGAGAATGGAGGCCCTACAAATTAATATAGGGGCGGCACACTTTTCCAACCATCCACTCTGTCCATTTCAGAAGGGCTCCACAGCGTACGGGGCCCCAGTTCTTGTGTCTGGTGGGGGTTCCAGCAGTAGGACCCCCATCAATCTATTAATTATTCCCTTTCCTGTTGATAGGAGACAACTTGTTATAACAGGAAAACCGCTTTAAAGAGACCATCTGTGTATGGAGACTTCATGGCAATGCTTCATGGGACAATAATATGCAGAGGGGTATCTCCCAGGAACAGAGAACCATCTCAGTACAGTCTGGAATTTTCTCCCTATGAGCCAAAGTCCAACTTTTTACCAAGCTTTGGGACATGACAAGCGAAAATGGCTATTTGGCTTGGCTATTTTCCTTTATCATGTCCAAAGGCTTGTTAAAAAGTTGGACCATGACTCATCAGGAGCTAGTGAGACGGTTCTCTTTCCCTGGGAGATACAGTACCTCTTTGCCGTCCTTTAAGGCTTCTTCACATCAGTGTTTGATCAGTGATTTTCATCAGTGATTGCGAGCCAAAACCAGGTGCGGGTCAGAAATACAGAACAAGTGCAACTCTTTCCATTATACCTTATCTCTGCATAGGCATAACTACTGGTTTTGGCTCACAATCACTGATGAAAATCACTGACCAAATACTGACTGTGTGAATAGGGTCTAATACTGAGATACTGCAGCAAGTTCTATGGCAGAAAAAAACGCAACTACGCAGAAGCTTGAAAACACAGAGAGCAGCAATCTGTTCCCTGCCGATGCGTGATGTATAACTCTATGGGCAGAATGAGTGTAAGGCATGTCTCCTGGTAGGTTTTATAGCTACTTGCATTTCCTATGTAATCTTTTCCTACAGCTGTATGTTATGCTGTTCCTGTACTAATCCTCCTAGAAGTTTAAGAATGAATTGGCAACAGACTGTAATCTATCTGTCTATCTAACTTCTATCTATCTATCTATCTATCTATCTATCTATTTATCTATATGTCTATCTCATATCTATGTCTGTCTGTCTAACTATCCAAATGGCAAATTATTAGGCTAAATGCACATGATCACGATTGCGTGCGGATTTGTGTGCGGAAAAAACGCACTGTAGGTCATGTACATTGTAATCTATAAGAATTTTAAATCCTCATGCACGTGATGCAGATTTTTTCTGCGCAGATTTTGACCCATGGTGCAGATTTTAAAATTCGCAGCATGTCATTTTATTTTATTTTTACTGACCACATTTTCGCCATTTACTTCAATGGGGAGAGAAAAATCCGCACCACATCCGGATGTAAATCCGCAGCAATTGATGCAGCTTGACTGCACTGAATTTTCTGTGAACACCTGTGGATTTCAGTGCGGATTGTCTGCACAATCATCCTTAACGTGTGCATTTACCCTTAAATGGCTGACATCACTGACAATATGAAAACATTTACAGTTAGGGTCCATTCACACGTCCGTAATTTGGGTCCACATTCGTTCCGCAATTTGCGGACCCATTCACTTTTAATGGGGCTGGAACAGATGCAAATCTGCATTTCCGGGTTCCGCATCCGCATTTCTGGGATCCGCATCCGTTTTTTCGGGATCCGCAATTCCGTTCCTGAAAAAAATAGAACATGTTCTATTCTTGTCCGCAATTGCGGACCAGAAAAGGTATGTTCTATTATAGTGTCTGTGATGTGCGGCCCGCAAATGGCGGATCGCACATTGCAGGTGTGATGGACCCTTAGAATAAGAGTGTCATAGCATGTTCCGGTTTTCTGACGCAGTTATTGAAGGCAAAGCCAGTTGTGGATCTTAAAGGGGGGGGGGGGGGTAAGTATAAATGACAGATATAACCTCACCTCTTTTTAATCCACTACTCTTTTTGGATTAGAAATCTGCATGCTAGAATGTTAATGGAGAAAATACAGTGACTGAACTTACAAGAACTAATGAGGAGGCGATCACAGATGCTTTGTGGTGATGTGGAGATGATTATCATCACACACTGCACCAAATGTATCCCAAGGCAGAGTCCATTTTACTATCCAACCTGCAATGGCGCGCTGAGCACACTGCAGTGACTGAGCAGATGAGACACACATTACAAACACAGAGGAAGAACTGGCACATAACAGATGTGTCCTCTCTTCTAGCATCTCCCCAATGTTATTTAAAATAGATTACAACTGCAAACACCTCAGTCTACTGTTCCTCTCAATTTACAGCTATAAGGCTCAATTATCCATGAATGCTACCATGTACGCATGCAGCACAGCGCACAATAAAAAGACGCAGATGCATAAAACCATTAACCCATGCTGCAGCCTATATTGTGAGCGCTGCCTTCCCTTCCCAGGATAATCTATTGCTACGACATACAAAACAGCCTTCATTATGCTCTAAATATCCCCTCCATTCTCTCCGTGTTTACCAGACTATGCTGTATACTGCACATACACACGTGACAGGCCTCAGTCTGTAGCTCACTCAAATTGTGTCAGATGCGTCAGGGGCGTAACTACCAGGTGCCAGGCACAGTGACTGCTATGGGGTCCAATAGGTCAGGCCGGGTTCACATCACCGTTATGTTTTCCATCTTCTGATCTGTCAGCTCAGAACAGAAAACAACAAAATATCTACATAAAATTTGTTTTGCATCTAAAATAACGTATCTCAGACGGAAGTGGCTATAACGGAGGCAAAATGTGCATAACGGAGCATAACAGATGCTTAAAATTCAGGATCCGTTTTTTTTTTTCTTCAGTTTTTCTCACAGATCAGAAGAGCTGAAAACAAAACTTTGATGTGCAACCGGCCTAAGGGGACCTCTTTCTATGAAGGGGTGATGTGGCGTTAGTATTAAAGATTATGTACACCTTGGGGGCATTTTTTTATTATTATTGCACTGTACTCATCTTGAGCTAAAAATAATTTATTAACTTGTACTTTATTAAAAAAATATGGAGTCCTTTTTCTGTACAGGGCTGAGATGCTCTAGTAGCAGGATTTCAATTTTCTTACTGCTCCGTCAGCCAGCTAATCTGATGGGTTCCTTATCTCTGATCTCTTACCTTATAAGCATGTGACCACAACCAGGAGATAAGGGCAACAAAGTTCAAAGAAATCCATAGCAAAATGACAGCTACCTTCATAAATGATTATTTTAAAGAATGTTGATCCAAACCAGAAAACCACTTTAAGTATGGAAAACAACGCTGGGCCACATTCCATTAAAGGGAGCCTGTCATCAACTTTAAGCTGCCCATACTAACGGCAGAATAAAGTAGAGACAGGTGAGTGGATTTCAGCGGTCTGTCATTTATAAGTTAAAAATATGTTGGTTGCCGAGAACCCACATCACAATCATTGCAGACTGGTCCTGGAAAAGAGTCCTGGTTATTCATGAATTCCTGCTCTCCTGCCCACCTGCTGATGACTGTCCGTCTTCTACCTATTTTTCTCCCTTTCTGTCTAGGAGAGAACTGCCAATCATCAGCAGATGGACGGGGAGAGCAGGAGATTATGTATAACCAGGACTCTTCTCGGGTAGATTTGACTCTTTTCTAGGCCTGGGCTACAATGATTATGATGCTGGTTCTCAGCAATCACTTACATTTAGCTCATGAGTGACACACCGCTATAATCAGCATTTCTGTCACTATTCTATGCTGCCCTCAGTGAGGTCAGCATAAAGTTGATGACAGGTTCCCTTTAATCCTCATGGTTACGTCAAGTGTGCCCTGATGTGTGCATTATCCCTCTTCAATGCAATGATGTTTTGCATTATTATTTTGTCTTGAAAACACAGCATAAGGCTTTGTTCACATCACCGTTCAGCCTTCTCATTCTCCAGCCCCGTTTAGGGGCAGGAAAACGCAAAGGACGGATTTGGCACATAAGTGAGCCGAACGGAGTCCACGGGCCCCATAGACTATAATGGGGTCCGTTAGGTTTCCGCTCAGAAGATTTTTGAAGCTGAGACAAAAGTCCTGCATGCACAACTCTAGTTGCCGTTCGGCTCAGTTATGTGCCGAATCCGTCCTTTACGGGGCAGGAGAAAGGAAAGGCTGAACGGTGATGTGAACGAAGCCGTAGCCCTGTACTGTGACATCACGACGTGCATTATCAACCTGCTCAGCTCCTCCTGCTCTATAACATGCTGCAGTGGACTGAGGCCTCATTTACAGGGAACCTGGTGTCTCAGCTGCAGGCAGCATGTTATAGAGCAGGAGGAGCTGAGATGATTGCTACATAATTTTAGGGGAAAAGATTCAGTAAATTCATTTAAATCTCTTCTCATTCTGAGCTAAGGAGTTGTGTGAGCGGGTCTAGTCCGTTAGGCTGCATTCACACGACCGTCGAAAAGCTGTGCCCATTTTGCGGAAACCATGGATCTGGAAAACATGGGCAGCGGCCATGCGCATTCAGCATCACTGTGCGGACTCATTTGGGGTAATTTATCAAACTGGTGTAAAGTAGAACTGCTTTAGTTGCCCATAGCAACTACTCAGATTGTAACTTTCATTTCAGGAGCTGTCAAAAATGAAAGGTGGAATATTATTGGTTGCTATGGGCAACTAACCAGTTCTATTTTACACCAGTTTAATAAATTATCCTAAATGATTTCAATGGGTCTGTGATCTGCAAAATGCGGCCGAAGATCGGACATGTCCTATCTTTTATGGCTCAGAAGTAGTGATGAGCGAACTTCTGTTTTAAGTTCGGCGTCTAAAGTTCGGCTTCCGGTTAGCGGAGAATCCCGATATGGTTCCCGATATGGATTCCGACTTCCGTTGTGGTCCGTGGTAGCGGAATCAATAATGGCCCATTATTGATTCCGCTACCACGGACCACAACGGAAGTCGGAATCCATATCCGGATCCAGATCGGGATTCTCCGCTAATCCAAACCCGAACTTTAGACGCCGAACTTAAAACAGAAGTTCGCTCATCTCTACTCAGAAGCATGGAACCGGAAGCATTTCCGTGCATACTCATACAGGGAAGGCTTGTCAGTCACTGATGGGAATCCTTAGCTCAGAATGAGCAGAGATTTATACTAATCAGTCACTAATGGGAATCCTTAGCTCAGAATGAGCAGAGATTTAGGCCTATTGCACACTGCCGTTTTTTTTTTCCGTTTACTGGCCGTTTTTTGCGTTCCGTATACGGTCCGTATACGGAACCATTCATTTCAATGGTTCCGCAAAAAAAACGGAATGTACTCCGTATGCATTCCGTTTCCGTATTTCCGTTTTTCCGTTCCGTTTTAACATAGAACATGTCCTATTATTGCCCGCAAATCACAGTCCGTGGCTCCATTCAAGTCAATGGATCCGCAAAAAAAACGGAACACATACGGAAATGCATCCGTATGTCTTCCGTTTCCGTTCCGTTTTTTCCTGAACCATCTATTGAAAATGTTATGCCCAGCCCAATTTTATCTATGTAATTACTGTATACTGTATATGCCATACGGAAAAACGGAACGGAAAAACGGAACAGAAACGGAAACACAACGGAAACAAAAAACGGAACAACGGATCCATGAAAAACGGACCGCAAAACACTGAAAAAGCCATACGGTCGTGTGCAATAGGCCTTATACTAATAAAATGCACGTTATATTTAATCTTTTTCCATAAAACTATATAACAATCTGCTCAGATCCTCCTGCTCTATAACATGCTTTCTGCAAATTAATTCACATTTTTGGGCCCCATATTTATTTTTTATACCCCTGTTTGTGTATTGTTAAAGATAATGCCGTAGATGTACAGTCATTCTGTATGAAAAGCCAGATAATGTATTGTAATATGCATATAAAGAACAGTTTCTCTAGTGTTATCATTTCTATTGCTATTCAGAAGTGAACGGTTCAATGCTGCAAGCGTGGAGCCCCAATACAGACATCTCCTTCACTATGGCCTATTAATCTTCATCAAACTATCACATATAAAGATGCTTTTTTTTTTTAGCATGGACGCTAACCCCACAGTCTTCTCTCCATTTGTCATAGCTGAATGCTATTTATAGTCCTATGTAAGTAGCCGCTGCATTCTGGATCACTCATATCTAATAAATCTCCAATGCTGAGAACCTCCAGAAAAATGTACATGTATATATATGCGTGCTTGATACTACTTTTGCAAAATTCATATTTCTGGTTTAATGGGCCTTTAAGCATCCATCAGCAGATACCGTGATAATACACATCTGGTGGCTATTAGCTTCATCTTGCACATTTCTAACCTGTGTAGAACCTTCTACCAATAGATCAGACAACCTAGTCCTACACAATGTGTTGCTAGGGATGAGCGATTCGACTTCAGATGAAACCTCCAAGGTACCACTTGGAACGGAAACCAAGTTCAGCAAAAGGTTTTTAACAGTAGAAATTAATTTCTGAAGTTATTACCCGAAGTCTTGCGAGACTTCGCAAAGTAATAACTTCATCTCATAGGAGCCAATACATTCTAATATTGTATGGAGCACTTGCTCCGTACAGTATTCTAACAAAGTTGTATGCAAGTCAATTCGCTCATCCCTACTTGGCTAACCTAAAGCAGATCATACACTTCAGATATGATTGCTTGTTCAGCTGATGTCTAATCCTCCTGACTCCTCCATACACACACTTGGTTCATACACCACATGCACTCAGGACACAGAGGGGAGTAAGTCCCTGCCAGGCACCTCTGGTGGGACTTATTTCCCTTGAGAACAAAAGATTGGATGTATTGAGTTCAACATGCCTGACTCTCCTTCCCTCCTAAATCTACAATTGATGGAGAGTTGGGGCACCACCATACACATTAGATAGTTGGCCAATACCACTGAAGCTAGCATATATCTAATGTACAAGGTAGATTTTAGATTACAATAATTATTTTTTTTACCTTTCAACTATCAATAAAACATTGTCTAGGCCTCTTGTCTAAACCTACACCTAAAGTGCATATAAAAAGTCTACACACCCCTGTTGAGACAAAGATAAATCATTTCAGAACTTTTTCCACCTATAAACTGTACAACTCAATTGAAAAACAAACTGAAATCTTTTAGGTAGAAGGAAGAAAAAATATAAAAATAAAATAATATGGTTGCATAAGTGTGCACACCCTTAAACTAATACTTTGTTGAAGCACTTTTTGATTTTATTACAGCACTCAGTCTTTTTGGTTATGAATCTATCAGCATGGCACATTTTGACTTGGCAAGATTTGCCCACTCTTCTTTGCAAAAACACTACAAATCTGTCGGATTGCGAGGGCATCTCCTGTGCACAGCCCTCTTCGGATCACCCCACAGATTTTCAATCGGATTTAGGTCTGGGCTCTAGCTGGGCCATCCTAAAACTTTTTCTTCTGGTGAAGCCATTCCTTGGTTGATTTGGATGTATGCTTTGGGTTGTTGTCATGCTGAAAGATGAAGTTCCTCTTCATGTTCAGCTTTCTAGCAGAAGCCTGAAGGTTTTGTGCCAATATTGACTGCTATTTGGAACTGTACATAATTCCCTCTAGCTTAACGAAGGCCCCAGTTCCAGCTGAAGAAAAACAGCCCCAAACCATGATGCTGCCACCACCATACTTCACTGGGGGTATGGTGTTCTTTTGGTGATGTGCAGTGTTTTTGCACCAAACATGTCTTTTGGAATTATGGCCAAAAAGTTCAACCTTGGTTTCATCAGACCATAACACCTTTTCCCACATGCTTTTGGGAGACTTCAGATGTGTTTTTTCAAAATGTAGCCTGGCTTGGATGTTTTTCTTTGTAAGAAAAGGCTTTCGTCTTGCCACTCTACGTGAATACGGGAGATTGCTGTCACATCTACCACAGAGCCAGCACTTGCCAAATAATCCTGCAGCCCCTATAATGTTGCTGTAGGCCTCTTGGTAGCCTCCCAGACCATTTTTCATCTTGTCGTTTCATAAATTTTGGAGGGACGTCCAGTTCTTGGTAATGCCACTGTTGTGCCATATTTTCTCCACTTGATGACTGTCTTCACTGTGTTCCATGGTATATCTAATGCCTTGGAAATTCTTTTAGACCCTTCTCCTGACTGATACCTTTTAGCAATGAGATCCCTCTGATGCTTTGGAAGCTCTCTGTGGACCATGGCTTTTCCTGTGGGATGCGACTAAGAAAATTTCAGGAAAGACCAACTAGAGCAGCTGAACTTTATTTGGGGTTAATCAGAGGCACGTTAAATGATGGCAGGTGTATGCCGACTCCTAGTTAACATGATTTTGAATGTGATTGCTTAATTCTGAACACAACTACATCCCCAATCACACACTTATTCAACCACATTATTTTAGTTAATTTTTTTGTTTTCTTCCCTCTACCCCTCCAACTTGGTGTTACCAGTAAGGGTTGTGTCCCTTCACAATTTCATGCTGGCAGCACTTATTTGGTAGTGCCAGGCTGTACAGGAACACCCCCCTCAAGGGTAACACCCAGTAGCAGATTTAACAATAACAAGGAGCAATAACAAGGGAACAGAACAACATAGAGTTATAAGGCTAGTTTTATAAGGCTAGAGCACACGGAAGTGGTCCGGCTTTTTTCTGGCATAAGTGCCGGGATTTGACCAGACAAAAATCGCTACAAGCTGACAGAGTACAGTGTGTTGTCTTCTGCCAGTCTAAGCCATCCTAAGCTCAGCTGTACTTTATGTACGCTGCTATTATATTAAAATCACTGAATCAGAATTACAGAATATAACACAAACGCAGGATTAGCGTACCCGAGACCCAAAGAATTATCGTATTTTTCGCCCCATAAGACGCCCCCCCCCCCAAAAAAAAGTGGGGGGCAAATGCCCCTGCATCTTATGGGGCGAATGCTGCCATTTTACATCACAGACTGCGATGTAGCAGCTGGACGGGGGAGGGAGGAGGGGCCGGTGGCATGCAAATGCAGCAGGGTCGGTGCGGTCACTGTACTCCGGCCCCACCGCTCACTCACTGCTTTATTGCCTAAACATTTTATAATAATAGCTTTAATTGACGTTCCGATCCCCAGCCCCATCTGTACTACTTACTAAATGTCCTGTAGCAGGCAGAGCAGGGCGGGCGGCCGGCCGGTACTCACTGACGTCACGTGCCTGCGCAGCCTACTTCATTCATAAAGTAGGCGGCGCATATATAGCAGTGCCATCCACAGTTCCCCCTACCCATAACAGTGCCATCCACAGATCCCCCCATAACAGTGCCATCCAGAGATGCCCCCATAACAGTGCCACTCACAGATCCCCCCATAACAGTGCCATCCACAGATCCCCCATAGTAGTGTCATGCACAGACCATCATTAGTTCAAAACCCACTAAAAGCACACCTTTTGGTTAAAAATATTTTTTTTCTTATTTTTCTCCTCAAAAACCTAGGTGCGTCTTATGAGCTGGGGCGTCTTATAGGGCGAAAAATACGGTAGAAACCATTGAAGGGGTTTTCTGGGCTTCTGAAGCCTCCTACTTTTTCTTATGGCATAACTGCAAGCAGAGATCTTCTAAACCATGAGATTGCCATCATATGTATCTTGGAAAATTCTCAATACACAATTTTTTTTATTTCTATTAGAATTTTTAGAACATTTTTACAATATCACCAAACTTCCACCAATAAAACTTAAACAATATGGAGTTCAATAACTAAATAAAAAGATTTAGAGGGGCATTCCACACACAGCCATGTAAATAGTATAAGGCTACTTTCACACTAGCATTAATGTTTTCCGGTATTGAGATCCGTCGTAGTTTCTCAATACCAGGAAAAAAACGCTTCAGTTTTGTCCCCATTCAATGTCAATGGGGACAAAACGTAACTGAACAGAAGGGAATGCTCCACAATGCATTTCTTTCCGTTCTCGTACCGTAGCATGCTGCGGTTTGCTTTCCGTCCTGAGATGCAGAGCAATACGGATCCGTCATGACCCACAACGCAAGACAATGGGGACGGATCCGTTTTCTCTGCCACAATCTGCCACAATAGAAAACTGATTCGTTGACTTTCAATATGGAGTTCATGATGGATCTGTCTTGGCAATGTTAAATATAATACAACCAGATCCGTTCATAACGAATGCAGACAGTTGTATTATCAGTAATGGAAGCGTTTTCTTTGCTGAATCCTGCGGGATCCAGCAAAAACGCTAGTGTGAAAGTAGTCTAACCAAGCCAAGCAATATTTCTATACATTAAGTAGCACATAAAATACAACAGTCATAAACCTGGAAACATTCTCAAATATGTCCCTACCGATTAGAGTCCAGTGAAAGCTCTGCCAATACCGGCAGTAGTAAAAAAAAAAAAAGAAAAAAAGTGAGCTGTAAATCTGTGCTGAAAGAATGCTTTATAGCCCACTACACAGATAAATTGTTTAGAAATTTAGCATGGTTTTTACCCTATTGATCTCATAATTTTTAACCAGTTTATACCAGGTGAAAGGAAAGACGCTCTCCGCTGCTGCGGTGAAAAATGACAGCGGTAGGAAGCTCGCCATTCATCTGATTTGTGTTTGTTTTTGCTGGAGTTATAAATGTAATGCTGGCTTCCCAGCTGGGACAGATACATTGCTACTGGCGAAGTGAGTGCTTTATTATCAGCATGCTAAAACACAGAGCACCAAGGCAAGAATACAACACACAATCCTGAGATCCAGTACGAGGCTACAGAAGCTACATCTGGGAAACAGCATTCACTGGAGTAAAAAATGGCTTTCACCTTAAAGGGAATCGGCCTCATTGGTATTCACCAACCATATGGGGTCAGTACACAATGTATTGATCCTTATGGCTAAGTGTTTGAAGATACTTTATTAAAAAAAAAATAATAATTAAGGGGCAATTAACTAATTATGGTGGCATGCGGTGGCCTCTGGCCGAATGATTATGAAGGTAATACATCAGTGTTCTGGTAAAATTCTGCAGCCATTGCTCACCATATGTGGGTTGGGGTTCAGATACAAAACCAGGGAGGAGCAGCTGAGATAGGTCCACCTAACCCATCCACCTTGTATGGTGGTCTATAATATCCAACTTTATATTGGGGGATAGCCATTTCAAAACTTTTCATACGGTTCGAAAGTTAATTGATGTAAGTTCTTATCTCTTTTTCATATTGGCCCCTTAAAGGGGTTTTTACCAGTCAGCTCTACCTGTTGAAAAATCATACTCACCTGCACCCCACAGCTCTGTTCTGGCCAGCAGTCTTTCTTTACTGGACTTCTGGACTCCATTTGTCAACTTCCACACAGCAGGGGTCACATGTGCCACTGCAGGCAATGACTGGCCTCACTGGTGACATGTCCAAAAGTGTCATGTAAGCCAGCAGTGACGTGCCACTTGGGTACCTGCTGAGGCCAGGTGTTGGCTATACTAGCGCACTTGACCCTGTGCATCCAGAAGTTTACCAAGTGGACCAGAAGATCTCTGAAGCCATATTGTGAGTATGCTGGGTGGGGGCAAAAAAAAAAAAAAAAACTGTACATTTAAGCCGGCCATACACAATAGTTTAACGCTGATTAAAGCTGACTATTTCAAATGAAACGATCATCTGCAGGGTAAAATTTAGCAACGTACAATCACTTAGCCCTACAATGACAGACCATGGTCATGTGGAAAAAAGTCGACAGTGTTGAAAATCTGCAGCCAATAGTTGTCTGCCCTTTAATGAACTTTCCTCGAAAGAACATTCCAGAAATATAATTTGTCTTTTGCCAGGTGTCCTACGTATGGCCAGTTTGAACTACTATGAATCCATGTGCATGGTGCATTGATATAAAGATTGTTCACCAGATGACGCTTCATGAACCATAAACTTACCTTTATCTAATACGTACGGTATGTCCACCACTCCACCTTGAGATGTGCACTCCATTTATTACTAAGATCACACAGGAGAAGAAGTCTGTTGCTGGAGAAGAAAGAAGTTTCTCCAGAAGTGTAACTTGCAAAATGTGAAACAACAGGTCTTCTCACCCACCATGCATCATTTATAAATGTCTTCTTATGTTGCAGAGGAGTCTACAGGGCCCTCGGGTGCGACTCCTATAGCTACACCCCAATGCGTTCCTCCATCTACAACACTCATGAACAAATCAAAGTGTGCTGCATTTTCTGAGGTTTCAGTTTTTTTAGGCAGTGCAGGAGCTTCTGTCATTTTATCCTGTACACGTAGCATTTAGAAATATATTGGAAAACTAGTAGAAAATAAGACGTGACTCCTACACTGCATGAAGACTACGAAAGTCAATGCGAATCTGTGCAACATGAAATCAGCTCTATTTCACATTTACCTCATTGCTATTAAATTGACCTTGGAATTGAGACTAATAAACGATAAGCTGTTCTAATGTCCTCTACCCAGAGCATGCTCCGCTGCAGCAGAAATGAAATCAGACTAGTTGTTGCTACCCTTCTCGTCGATACTTACATGCCATTCCTAGATCATGGCCAGGGCACAGGTATGGTTTCTTCCTAGGACAGCGATCCTGCACTGCTGAAAGTATTATACCGCATCGATAAAGCCGGCAGCGTCGTGTCCATGCACCACGTTCTGATTAATATCCCCTGATGTGTCCTTGTGAGCATTAGCCCCAGGGTCCACAAAGAGAGAGGCCAATTGAATTAGAAAGGGGTGAGCGGAAGGACATTTCCACTTCAGGAATACAGAACAAGACAAGGCCAAGAAAAGCTCCTCTCATGCGCTCCCTCCTGGTTCACAGTGCTTGTGTGAACTAGGCCAGACTCCTAATAATCTGCCATCCGCACCTCACAAGTCTGGAGAGAAGCACTAAAATATGTAAGCGCTGAGCATGAGAATGTAACAGGCACGGAGGGTGCCTCAAATATTAATTAACAGAAGACACGCTGTATCTTCAGCATCACTTCACAGTTTATCTGAGGCGCAGCTATAATGTATCGCATACACTGGTACAATCTTCTGTGTGGAACGCACTGCGTATACCTTTCGATATAAAACCGTAAAAAAATTATGATATGAATAGTCGGATTGTCATTAGTCATGTGGTAATAAGATTAATATGTTCCTCAGACAGTATTCAGCAAGGATTTAACCACTTGGTGTCCCTACTGTCTGTGTGAAGACCTCCTTGCCTCCACCACAGAACTGCAAATTTTCTAGGGTCCTCAGGCAACATGGTGTCTCCATGTAGGACAACCACACTGGGGCACATTTATGAAGACTGGCTTTTTACACTGGTCTTAGATCCCCTCTTGCGCTGCCGTTAGATTTGTCTCATTTATGACAAGGCATGCACCTCATCATAAATCAGGCGCATCTGTGGCAGTCCTTTGCGCCTGGCGTAGTCCCGGCCCCAGCACCCTCCCATCATGCCCAACTGGCAGACACAGGGTAAATATTGTCACACAGCCGGTTAAAAAAGGGGACTTGTGACTATTTTACTCCTAAAATAGTTGTAAGTCCCTTAGTAAATGTGTCCCAGTGTATTTTGTAATGGAACTTAGATTGAGCTGAAAGGGAACCCCTATGTAAGGGCTCGTTCACACGAAGGTTTTTTTGCATTCCCTATACGGGACGTTTATTGCGTTCCGTATACGGAACCATTAATTTCAATAGGTGCGCAAAAAAAACAGAATGTACTCCGTGAGATTTCCATTTCCGTATGTCCGCATTTCCGTTCCGCTACATTTTGAGTCTTGTCCTATTATTGTCCGCAAATCACGTTCCGTGGCTCCATTCAAGTCAATGGGTCTGCAAAAAGAACGGAACACATACGGAAATGCATCCGTATGTCTTCCATATCCGTTCCGTTTTTGCAGAACCATCTATTGAAAATGTTATGCCCAGCCCAATTTTTTCTATGTAATTACTGTATACTGTATATGACATATGGAAAAAGAGAACGGAAACACAACGGAAACATGTGTGAACAAGCTGTAAGGGTGTATTCCCATAAAAAAAACACATGCATTTGTAGACATGATGTTTGAAACATTTCTTTTACATGTTTCACTTGTAAAAACGGCAACAAAGACTAAGCAAAACCACGTGTGGCTTTTTTGCCGCATGCGGTTTTGAGGCTGTTTTGACTATAAGCAACCATATGTGGACACCCTACGGGTAATGGTACTTTCACACTTGCGGCAGAGTGATCTGGCAAGCAGTTCCATGGCCGGAACTGCCTGCTGGATCCAGCAATCTGCATGCAAAAGGACAGCATTTGTAGACGGATCTGGATGCGGATCCATCTCAGAAATGCATTGCAAGAACGGATCTGTCTGTCCGTTTGTCATACGGACAAACGGATCCATTTCTATTTTTTCCCCCACATTTTTAAAAGTCTGCGCATGCGCAGACCGGAAGGACGTATCCGGAATTGTGGTATTAGTAATGCCGGATCTGGCACTAATACATTTCAATGTAAATTAATGGCGGATCCTGCATTCTAGCAAGTGTTCCGGAATTTTGGACGGAGACAAAACGGTATTATCTCCGTCCTGAAAAGTCAAAAAGACTGAACTGAAGACATCCTGATGTATCCTGAACGGATTGCTCTCCATTCAGAATGCATGGGGATAAAACTGATCAGTTCTTTTCCAGTTTTGAGCCCCTAGGACGGAACTCTATGCCGGGAAAAAAACACAAGTGTGAAAGTACCCCAAGGCCACATTTTCACCTGCCTCCTCACATTCACAAGGGACAGGTTACAACCATAAATAACCCAATGTATTTTTTGGGACTACTGTGTAAGGGCTTATTCACAAGGGACTGAATCATGGACGTGTGTTGTCCTTGTTCTCCATGAACTGTATCTATTGACTTTAATGTGTGTATTCACACATCGTGGGGAGAGACATGCACTATTTTGCTCTATGATGTGCACCAAACACGCCATTAAAGTCTATGGGTCAATAAAAAACCATTAACAGAACACTGATGCCATTCAAGTTCTGTCAGTGATTGCCAATGACCACTGGTAGGAGTTGTTCTGGACAGTGGCGGATTACAATAGGGACGTTCGGGGCCCAACGCCGATCCGAACGCCCACACACTGCGGCGGTGCACAGGAGCGCATAGCTCCCTGTCCCGTCGCCTATCATCGCCATAGGCTTCAGGCCTAGTAGGCGTCATCACGCACCTGTGCCGGGACACAGCACATTGAGGTGTGCACGCCTGCCTCATCCCGCCTTCATCTGCGAGCAATTGCCTGGCCCTGGACGGTGAGTATTTAGCTTTTCATTTTTTATTTCATGTGCCTACTTTGGGGGACATGTGGGGGACGACACACAGAGGAGGACATATTAGGGAAGAGACCTTGAGTACATGGGAGGGGGAATGTGGGGGCTGTGTGGGGCTAAATTATTATGGGAGGGATTACTATGTGGGGTCAAATTACTATGTGGGGGCAAATTATTATGGGAGGGACTACTATGTGGGGCAAATTACTATATGGGGGCAGTGTGGTGGAAACTATTATGTGGGGGCAGTGTGGGGTAATTGCTATGTGGGGACAGTGTGGGGTTATTTCTATGTGGGGACAGTGTGGGGTTATTTCTATGTGGGGACAGTGTGGGGACAAATTACTATGTGGGGGAAACTATTGTGTGGGGGCAGTGTGGGGTAATTTCTATGTGGGGACAGTGTGGGGGCAGTGTGGGGTAATTTCTATGTGGGGACAGTGTGGGGAAATTGCTATGTGGGGACAAATTACTATGTGGGGGAAACTATTGTGTGGGGGCAGTGTGGGGTAATTTCTATGTGGGGACAGTGTGGGGGCAGTGTGGGGAAATTGCTATGTGGGGGCAGTGTGGTGGAAATGACTATGTGGGGGCAGTGTGGGGTAATTTCTATGTGGGGGCAGTGTGGGGGGAATGACTAAGTAGGGGCAGTGTGGGGTAAATTACTATGTAGGGGCAGTGTGGGGGGAATTATTATGTGGGGGCAGTGTGGGGGAAATTACTATGTGGGGGCAGTGTGGTGGAAATTACTATGTAGGGGCAGTGTGGGGCAAATTACTATGTAGGGGAAATTACTGTGTGGGGCAAACTACTATATGGGGGCAGTTTGGAGGAAATTACTATATGGGGGTGTTGCTATTGGGGAGGCACTGTAGGGGCAATTCTATTATTTTTGGGGACACTATACAGGAATTATTGCCTGGAGCACAATAGAGGGTGGTATTATTACTCGGGCACTCTAGGGGACATTATAGCTGCTGTGGACACTATAGGAACATTAGGGGTAATTTATCAAACTGGTGTAAAGTAGAACTGGCTTATTTGCCCATAGCAGCCAATCAGATTCCACCTTTCATATTTGACAGCTCTTTTGGAAATCCAGTTCTACTTTACACCAGTTTGATAAATGACTCCAATTATGTCTATTAGGGTCACTATTTTTTTAAGCAGTATAGTACCTTGGACATTGGGGAGCAAAACGGGCACAGTATTGGGAGTGGCAGAAGGATGACACTGTGGGGACACCAGGATGGGGAGATTGATGGAAAAATTGAGAAATCTAACGTGTCTGTGTTACAAACTGTAGAGACGAGATGCGGCTGAAAGAATTTGCCATGGTGGTCTGGGTCAAATGGAGGAGAAGAGGAAAGAGAAGGTCTACATGACAGGAGATGTCACTGGATGTAAGAGGTATGTCGTGCTGTATTCTCCTCCATGTCTTTTTTATTATAATTATATGCATTTTAAATTTGGCGACCAAATTTTTCAGTTTAGGACCCAATTTGGGGTATTTTTTTTTTTGTCTGAAGATGTCATATGGCCTAAGAAGAGACTGTGGCACTCATTAGGCACCGCAGCCTCCTCATACAAAAAAAAAAAAAACTAAACTAAAATGGGGGGTGGGGGGGAAGGGCGGAGTTGGTTAGACAGCCCCGGGCCTATCATGCACTTAATCCGCCCCTGGTTCTGGACACCACTCAGCCTGGGCCTGCTTTCAAACAGTCAGTGTTTGATCAGCAACTTCCATCAGTGAACACGTACACATCTCGAATTATACCTTATTTCTGTACAGTCTCCACTTCTGGTTTTGGCTCCCAATCACCAATGGAAATCACTGATCAAACACTGACAGCACATGTCAGTGAACATGGAAATGTGAACAAGGCCTTACCCTGGGTTCACACCTGAGCGTTCTGAAAGGAGCGCTCTGTATGCGCGATTGTACCGGCGTTTACAATCGCGCATACAGAGACAGGCGAACACACATTGTCGCGCGTTCCCGAATATCTATGTACGGGAAAACGCGACAAAACGCCCCAAAAGAGCTCAAGAACTTTGTTTGATTGTACGCGCTGTAAAACGCCCAGGTGAGAACCATTCCCATAGGGAAGCATTGGTTTCTCCTTGTTGAGCGTTTTACAGCGCGTAGGAACGCGCTGTAAAACGCTCAGGTGTGAACTTAGGGTTAGGCTGAAAGGATTTCCAGAGGATTTACCATCAATGGTCAGTAAAAACCACTAGCAGAACTTGGATGCCATCAACGTGAACCCATAGACTTCAATAGAACTGGTTTTGGCTCACAGTCACTGATGGAAATCACTGACCAAAACACTGACGTGTGAAAAAGCCTAACAGTGCACGTGGAATACAGATGACAGAAAACAGACGCATGGACCAAACACATACCCTTCACAGATATTTTCACGGATGAAACACTGACCATCTACTCATGAACTCCATTACTGACACGGACATGTGGATAAGGTTATACCATTTCCATCTTAAGCAAGTATGACATATCCATAGGACAGTTACTTGTTAGACCATTCACGTAATTCCTTTAAACTTCAACAAACTCAATGGGACATTTGACAGACCCCAGTGTTCCTGATCGGTGAGGGCATCTAAAGGTGGCATTTATGCTATATCCTATGGTTATTCCATAGAGGCTACGAATGCTCCTTTTAAAAAAATAATCTATTCTATAATTGGCAAATGAATGGTCTAACACCAACATGGTCCATGGTTTTATCTTCTGCATAATGTGAAATACAAGAAGATGAGTGCAGTTGACCTTTCTCGTGCTATCTCTGTGTTCATTTCTTGTCAAAATGATTATTAGTCTAATCGCTTTATATTTTCAAACTAGTTTCAAAAAACTGAGTTTAAATAGATTTGTAAAAGTTCAGCAAGAAAAATTTTATTTCCAAAAATACATATCACATTACTTTCCTATAAAATCCAACAAAAAAACTTGCAGCAACATCTCAAACTGCTTCAGTAGGAAACTGCCAAAAAACAGCACAAAAAAGTCATTTTAGCTTTCTGTATCTTCACAACCACACAAGCAATCAGCATAAAACTTGGCACATCCAGTGACACGAAGGATCTCAGTGCACGAGCCAAATTTCATGCAAAAGGCAGAAAAGGCTTTGGCGGAACTATTATAATAACTATGGGGCAGGAAACTATGGATTAGGAATAAAATGAAATATTTTACTATGGAAGTGCCAAAGCATAGATGATTTGCTCATAAAAGTAGTTTAGGTTTGGTTTACAAGGCAAAAAAGCTTTATAATCGCATGTTTCTTTTATGTGCCCATAACCAGCATGCGGGTCTTAATTTCAGTATCCACACGTGCCATTCAATGTGTACTCCACGCCTATGTAGCTGTATACACCTGATACTGACTCCTATTGTAAAACAAAAATATACATAATGGGAACCATTTTTAGATGCAAGCATGACTATTCTTCCAAAAACACTTAAAGCTTTGTTCACATCATGTCTGTCATGCACAATTTGGCATACACATCAGGAGAACTTCCTTGAATCAATGCCAGATTGTAACATTATAGGCAGGGACATATTAACCATATGCTAAACAATGCAATTGCATCGGGCACACAAGCACTCATGCCCCTCGACCACCCCAAATCTGGTTGGGAGGCAGTAGCGTGCCCTGATTTCAACTGTATCCGTGTCGTGAAGATGAAGATACAATAGTGATGCAGGGAGCCATCAGCTCCGTGCTCCATCACTCACTGGCCTGTGCTCTACGCCATAGGAAGAAGAGAAGCAGTGACATCATCAAGCCTGCTCCATTCATCAGGGTAGCGGGGCTATTACAACTGCAGGGACTTCACTATTGTGAGGGGGCAACTCCACTGTAAGAGGAGCACTTATGGTAATTCTTACTGTGTGGGGGCACAACTACTATGTGAGGGCACTAATGGAGCATCACTACTGTATTAGGGTACTAAGGAAGAATAACTACTGTGTGGGGGCATTCTCCTATGTGGAGGCACCAAGGGGATATCAACTACTATGTGGGGCACTAGGTGGCATAACTACAGTGTGGAAACACTAGGAGGCATAATTGCTGTGTGGGGCACTAAGGGTAGAATTCTGTTTTGAGGGTGACCAATTCATGAAATGTCTGTACTAGACCAACCAAGGTTTTAAAACGGCCCTGGTTA
Source organism: Bufo gargarizans (assembly GCF_014858855.1). Taxonomy (NCBI): domain Eukaryota; kingdom Metazoa; phylum Chordata; class Amphibia; order Anura; family Bufonidae; genus Bufo; species Bufo gargarizans. The sequence goes on from NC_058088.1 coordinate 108,910,631, forward strand.
TAGGCATGCTGGTGCATAAATCCAGGATTAATGTTCGATGGCACTTTGGTGTGAACATAACCTTCTGCTCAAGCCAAATGCACATCACAGACATGACATGAATAGAGTCCAAGGGTGGCTGCACCCAGCGCATATTTATATGCAACAAATCTGCACAAAAACTGCAGAAAAATTGCACATAAATCCATACTATTTGTCCTGTTTTTGGAGAATTTTTATTGCGGTTTTTGGTGAGGATTTCATTTCACTTCCATTGAAAAGGGTAAAATCTGCACAAAAAAATCACAACAACAATTAACATGTTTCGGATTCCAAGATCTGCACATCGGGTCAATTTCCACACCTAAGAGAAAAGCAAAGCGTGCATGAGATTTGTCTAAACTCATATACTTTTCTGGTACTGTATTATGCTGTGGTGTTTCCACATGAAAAAATGCATGCAATCCGCATTGTGTGCAGCCACCCTAATGTGTACACCTCCAGTACGACATTTGGAGTTATTAATGCTAGCAACAATCCGATTAAATAAAATATCAAAATAAATGTGATAAGTCGGCTTGAAAGTCGATATTTAATAACAATAATAATCATTATTTATCACATTAGATGATATCAGTAAACCTCGATGAAAAAGCGGGCATCACTTAAAGCGTATAGTACCTGTCATTTCAGGCGACACTCCAGAATAAGCTGTCATGTGAATGTACATGATGAATAACATTATCTGGCCACTAGTTTTCCCCTCTGTAGACTCCATATCTTATTATTAGTTCTCTGAGCTCTTCTTCAGTTACTATGATGTCTCCCATACACAGCAAAGAGGAGACCCTGTTCCTTTGCCTCTATGTGGCATACCCTCAAAGGCAGCAGTATGGTGGACATTGTACAGCAGTACTGAGCAGTGTACATGAAACTCTGGCAATGGGTTAAGATAGAAAACTTACTAGAGCCATCGGCAGAATCCATGTCTCTCTCACCCCCTCTGCAGCTGCTTCCTCCTTCTCCCATATCCATAGACTTTTATGCACAACAACAATAACCTGATTCCTCAGTGAAGCTGATAATTGATCGTCATCTCTGCCTCTCTCATGGTGGATTTTATCAGTGAATTGAGAGAGGATGATCAGTGCAGGAAGCTAAGGAGAAGAAGTGGCTGATGAGTGGATAAATAAGTATTTTTGTGTAATAAGATATATTACAAAGTTTATTACCATTGATTTACTGTGATAAAGCAACAAGGGCCATTTAAAATCTAACAACAAAAAAATATATTATCAGGTAAGAAGTGTCTGATGAATGGATAAACGGGTATTTTGCTGTAATAAGATATATTACAAAGTTTATTACCATTGATTTACTGTGATAAAGCAACAAGGGCCATTTAAAATCTAACAACAAAAAAATATATTATCAGGTAAGAAGTGTCTGATGAATGGATAAATGGGTATTTTGCTGTAATAAGATATATTACAAAGTTTATTACCATTGATTTACTGTGATAAAGCAACAGGGGCCATTTAAAATCCTACAGCAACAAAAATATCATCAGGTAACTGTGGCAAATAAGCCTCAACAAGGTAGGTCCTGGTTTACAGCCAATCAAGCCATATTATTACAATTTAGCATTTTCTAGTCAGTATGTGCTACACAACCAGTACTATTTCCCACTGACCATAGACATCATCTACAGCACTGCTACTGCAAGAAAAATACTCACCAGTCTGAGCACGCTTCAAATGAGCAATGTGCCATCTGACTGCACCATGTGTCCCGGTGTTTCAGATACATTCATCATGTGAAGCAGAGGCTCAGGCAGCAGCACGATTTACCCTTTGTCTAAGTTAAATCTATTGACCACAATCTATAAGAAATCACAAACGGAACGCTTCAAGTCAGCGCAAGATGAAGGTCTGTCGCAATCCTTGCAGAAACACCATTCGACAATATTAACAAACGTCTCCAGACGGCTGAACACCTACATTTTTATCCCAGCCCTCTTTCCTGAAGACAGAAAATCCTTAATAATGTCTACAGGTAATTACTACCCCTAACTGCTGCCGACACCTGATTTGCAAAAGCAAGGTGAAGCTAATGTGTTTTCCAACCAGATACATGGAATACAGATATTGGCAAGCTACAGACGGGCTCTCAGCAAGTCAAATGTGCCCTGTTATAAGAAAACTGTTGTGGGAACAAACGCAATCATTCCAGGTGAAGGATTTCCACATATATAGTCAGGCTGAGCAGAGTCAGGTGGATATATCAGCGCTGGCGAGCCTACACTAAGAACAGCTCTGGGAGAGGTTTGTACAATACAATTGTTATTGCAATTATCTAAAGACAAGGCTTAGGATGTATCCATATTTGAGGTCTGTATTTCGCCCACACATTTCCCGAACTCTTATTGCTTATACAATGGGTACAATGTACAAACTGCAGGCAGTATGGGGAACTTCAACATAATTGCATATTGTTGGACACAATTTCAACAGATTATATTATTTCTGTAAAAAATCTATTGCTAGGCGCAGTTGTGTCCTAATGCTAGGGTATCATACTCTATTTGGATTTGCCATTTTGACCGAGTACTAGACAACAGGACCCAACAACCTATAGTAATTAAAACCAATAGTCATGCAGAGCAAAGTGATAATGCTTACTGTTCTTAATGCATTTGGTTCTAGGTATATATCATTACCTAAAGGACAGAAAAGAGGATTTCCTGAGACTAATGTGTCTGATGTCTGGGGCTGAACGGAAGTACCATGCACAGTCACATTAACCATTTTTCTGATGACCCCAGGGGTTGGAATTTTCTTTTCTGAAGTTGGTGTTGCACCATCTAATGTGCATGGGGTCTCCTGACTGCACCCAGATGGCAGATGTCAAGAGAGAGAAGGGTCAGGCATGTTGGATTTTATCTGCCTCATCCTTTGATAAGTGGTCCACCAGAAGTGTCAACCAGCGGCTTTCTCCCATTCACAACATATGCATGTCCAGCCAAACACACATGTTTGGGGGGATTTGTAGAGAAGGACGTCGCCCAAATGAGCATTTGCCAACAGTTATCTCATGTGTATGACTGGCCTAAAGGAGAAATAAATAACATTTCATGGATGCCCACAGTCTGCCTCCACTATTAAAAGAATCATACTTACCTGCTCCCTGCCAATCTGGTCCTGCGAGCTTGTTCCCGCATGTCCATCCGTGGATTGTTTACTTCCTCCCAGACATGGGCACAGTCACCTGCTCCACTGCAGCCAACCACTGACTTACTGACTTCAGCAGTGACGTGTCTCTTGTGGACACATGACCACTGAGGCCAGTCACTGGCTGCAGCAGAGCTGGTAGCTGTTCCTAGAAGGAATTAAACAATCCGCGGCCCGGAAGACGGGTATGAAGGAGCCAGAGCAGCATGAAGCAGGTAAGTATGATTCTTTCTATAGTGGAGGAAGGCTGTGGGCATCGATGAAAACAACCCCTTTAAGAATACCCTGGCCAATCCAGGAAAACTACTTTAAAGGATTTTGTGAGAATTAAAGCGGTTATCCAATATCATAAACAGCCTTCCCCCATGTACCGGGCCCCTCACAGGGAATATACTTACCCAGCTCCCTGTGCCGCTCCTGGTCACCGCACCGCCGCTGCTGCTTCTCTCTGAACACGGATGAAAACATCTGGTGTTGGGGGGGAGCAGCCAATGGCACATGTGGGGGCTGTTTTATGATATTGGATAACCCCTTTAAATATTGATGACCTATGCTCAGGATGCAGCGTTAGCCTCTTTAAAGTATATCAAGCTCAGCTCCATACATTGTATAGTGGTTGTGCTCGCCTGAGCGCAGCCGCTCCTTCCAACAGCTGATCAGTGGGGGTGCCGGGAGACGGACCATCACCGATTGGATACTGAGGACATATTCAGAGGATAGGTCATCAATACTTAGGTAAACCATTTTAATCACCCTAATGTGAGGAAAAGTTTAATATTGTTTTGTCCATCCACAGTTTGGGCACCGCAGCAGAGTGCACAATGAAACTGTTCAGATCAACCTTCTTTTCATGCTGCAGCAAAATTGTAGGAAAAAACATGGTAAAAACTGAATTTTTAAGGAGTTTTCAGGTTACATTTTTAGAAGTTAACAGCAGCAAGGCTGTTGAAATTAAAATAAAATAAATCATTCTACTGACGCACCCCACCCCCACGCCCTCTAATCCAGCACCACCACTCCGACCTCAGCTGGCCTCAGCTGCCTCCTGCAGTACACCTCTGAGGTCAGTAATTGGCTGCAGCGGTGATATCCAGTCTATGGGCACGTCACCGCTGCAATTTAAACATTACGTCACAGCTGCCCCCTTTATATGTTAATGTCTCTTTCACCTTAGCCTTCCAGTTCACATCTTAAACACCCTGCCACTTCACTCCAGAAAAAAAGTATAAAAATATAAAAACACATTTCCATGTACAAACAAAAATGTGTCTCCATATCCATAAAAACCCATTCCGGAAAAAAAAAATGCATGAATGACAATCAGTGAATGATGGAAAAAAAACTCTGCTGGAAACTCGAAGCATTGTTTTTCATTCTGATTTTATGTATTTTGTTCATAAAATAAATGAAAAAATAGCTTGTCAGCTTGTCCGGCAAAACACAACCCAGCACGGTGACACTGTCCAACCAAAGGGGCAAACTATTTCACTGGGCATTAAGACCCAAATCAGCTACATCATTAAGGGGTTAATAACCACGAAAGGAAATTGGATTATGCACCAAATATATTAGCAGGAGATACATTTAGGGGGTCATTTCCGAACTGATACACGCCACAAAACTGTTGCAGATTGCGGCACAAAGTTTATTTGCGTTGCAATCTGCGAGCTTTCCCTGCTCACGCCAGGTCCAAATAAAAAAAGGGGGGCTTGGTGTGGGTGGGACGCTAGGCCCGTCTCATTTATCATTTTCTAAGCCTGTTTTAGGCGTAGAAAATGTTTTAAATCTATTCCAGCAAGGGATTATAGATTTAGACCAGCGGTTGATGCACCAAAGTTATGTGGAGGCCAGCGTCTCTACACAACTTCAGCGGATCCACCGACAGTGCAGGCGTTATTAAGACCGGCGTCTAAAACACCAATGTTAATGTGAAATCATAAAACAAGAATACAGTGAATAAAGTGGTTATTACCCAAAAAGCGCAGTAAAAGCCCTTACTCAGAACATAACTGATTTGCATTAGTCTTCTCTGGTACAGAAAAAAATAATAATCACATGAACTTTAGAATCTGTGGAGGGCAAAACAAAATGCTTGTCTAAGGCTACTTTCACTCTTACAGCAGAGGATTCCGTCAGGCAGTTTCGTCGCCGGAACTGCCTGCCGGATCAGTCAAAACGCATGCAAACTGATGGCATTTGTCAGACGGATCAGGATCCTGATCCGTCTGACAAATGCATTGAAATGCTGGATCCGTCTCTCCGGTGTCATCTGGAAAAAACGGATCCGGCATTTATTTTTTTTCACATTTTTTGCGGTCTGAGCATGCGCAGACTGCAATGCCGGGTCCGTTTTTCCGGAACACTCAGGGCCGGATATGGCAATAATTCCAACAAGTGTTCCGGAATTTTGGAGGGAAATAAAACCGCAGCATGCTGCGATATTATCTCCATCCTGAAAAGTCAAAAAGACTGAACTGAAGGCATCCTGAACGGAATGCTCTCCATTCAGAATGCATGGGGATAAAACTGTATATATAGAGCCCCTAGGAAGAATAACGCTAATGTGAAAGTACCCTAATCTGCATAATACATCCATTGTGCCATTTTTTTTTTGTTAAGATAGTCTAAGGCTAGGATCACATCTGTGGCAAAGTTTCCTTTTTTATTTTCCAGTGTAGGAACAAAGAAAAAAACAACAACTGCAGAACTTAGTATAAAGAGGTCCTTTGGGTTATACATTATGGTCCCTGCAATTGTGAACCTAGTATCACCTATCCCAGTGCTAGTGTGTATGAAGTCTTAAAGGGCATCTGTCAGTAGATTTGTACCCCGCTGACCTGTTACATGTGCGCTTGGAAGCTGAAGGCTTCTGTGTTGGTCCCATGAGAAATATGATGTCTTCATATATGCAAATAAGCATTTAGGAGCAAAGGGGTTGTTGCTGCTCCACCTAGAGCAGGCATGTCCAAACTGCGGCCCTCCAGCTGTTGCAAAACTACAACTCCCAGCATGCCTGGAAAGCTTACAGCTATTTAGGTCATCCTGGGAGTTGTAGTTTTGCAACAGCTGGAGGGCCGCAGTTTGGACATGCCTGACCTAGAGGCTCCAGTCTCTCTGCAACCACTGCACCCTCTGCACTTTGATTGACGGGGCCAGGCAGTGTGGTCCTGTCAATCAAAGTGGAGAGGGCGCAGTGGCTGCAGAGAGAACGGAGCCTCTAGATGTAACAGCAATGCCCCCATTACTCCTAGAGGCACATTTGCATATAATAAAACATCATTTTCATTTAATTTCGTTTCATAGGTACAAATCTGCTGACAGATGCCCTTTAAGCTGGGCATACATTAGGGATTCCAGACTGCCATCCTAAAATCGACTTGACGTTCATGGTTACCCTATGAATATTGTTTCCTTGAACAGCAATGCCACAAGTTAAAGGGGCTTTCCACCAATATCTGACCAGCTGTTCTCCAGTAGCGCCGGCGCCAGAAGTTGTCACCGGAACTATACAGCTCCATCCATGATGTAGTGGACGGAGATACTGCGGAGCAGCTAATCAGAGGAGGTGCAGTATCAGACCCCCGTCGACCAGCTACTGATGTATCCTGGGGATAGGCCATTAATATAAAAGTAACAGAAAACCCTTTTAAAAAGACGATTGGGATACAGCTGATCTCTGCCATGATGTGTGACCTACAGGTCCTTCTAAAAAAATTAGCATATTGTGATAAAGTTCATTATTTTCTGTAATGTACTGATAAACATTAGACTTTCATATATTTTAGATTCATTACACACCAACTGAAGTAGTTCAAGCCTTTTATTGTTTTAATATTGATGATTTTGGCATACAGCTCATGAAAACCCAAAATTCCTATCTAACAAAATTAGCATATCATGAAAAGGTTCTCTAAACGAGCTATTAACCTAATCATCTGAATCAACTAATTAACTCTAAACACCTGCAAAAGATTCCTGAGGCTTTTAAAAACTCCCAGCCTAGTTCATTACTCAAAACCGCAATCATGGGTAAGACTGCCGACCTGACTGCTGTCCAGAAGGCCATCACTGACACCCTCAAGCAAGAGGGTAAGACACAGAAAGAAATTTCTGAACGAATAGGCTGTTCCCAGAGTGCTGTATCAAGGCACCTCAGTGGGAAGTCTGTGGGAAGGAAAAAGTGTGGCAGAAAACGCTGCACAACGAGAAGAGGTGACCGGACCCTGAGGAAGATTGTGGAGAAGGACCGATTCCAGACCTTGGGGGACCTGCGGAAGCAGTGGACTGAGTCTGGAGTAGAAACATCCAGAGCCACCATGTACAGGCATGTGCAGGAAATGGGCTACAGGTGCCGCATTCCCCAGGTCAAGCCACTTTTGAACCAGAAACAGCGGCAGAAGCGCCTGTCCTGGGCTACAGAGAAGCAGCACTGGACTGTTGCTCAGTGGTCCAAAGTACTTTTTTCGGATGAAAGCAAATTTTGCATGTCATTCGGAAATCAAGGTGCCAGAGTCTGGAGGAAGACTGGGGAGAGGGAAATGCCAAAATGCCTGAAGTCCAGTGTCAAGTACCCACAGTCAGTGATGGTCTGGGGTGCCATGTCAGCTGCTGGTGTTGGTGCACTGTGTTTTATCAAGGGCAGGGTCAATGCAGCTAGCCATCAGGAGATTTTGGAGCACTTCATGCTTCCATCTGCTGAAAAGCTTTATGGAGATGAAGATTTCATTTTTCAGCACGACCTGGCACCTGCTCACAGTGCCAAAACCACTGGTAAATGGTTTACTGACCATGGTATTACTGGGCTCAATTGGCCTGCCAACTCTCCTGACCTGAACCCCATAGAGAATCTGTGGGATATTGGGAAGAGAAAGTTGAGAGACGCAAGACCCAACACTCTGGATGAGCTTAAGGCCGCTATGGAAGCATCCTGGGCCTCCATAACACCTCAGCAGTGCCACAGCCTGATTGCCTCCATGCCATGCCGCATTGAAGCAGTCATTTCTGCAAAAGGATTCCCGACCAAGTATTGAGTGCATAACTGAACATAATTATTTGAAGGTTGACTTTTTTTGTATTAAAAACACTTTTCTTTTATTGGTCGGATGAAATATGCTAATTTTTTTAGATAGGAAATTTGGGTTTTCATGAGCTGTATGCCAAAATCATCAATATTAAAACAATAAAAGGCTTGAACTACTTCAGTTGGTGTGTAATGAATCTAAAATATATGAAAGTCTAATGTTTATCAGTACATTACAGAAAATAATGAACTTTATCACAATATGCTAATTTTTTTAGAAGGACCTGTAGTCGCAGAGCTGTTTTTTGTCATGAATGACTTTTCAACTACAGACCTGACAATGACCCAAAAAATACAATGCAGCAGAGCAACCCTTTAACAGATATCTGTCACAGGCTTGGCATCTCTCACTTATACGCGTCATGGAGAGGTGCTGATGGTCGGCAGAAACATGAAGATGTCCAAAAGTGAAAGAAATGAGACAAAAAAAAAAAAAAAAGACAGGTGGAATCATAGACAACTATGCAGTACAATACAGTGGCTGCTGTCATAGAGGAAGACACTTTTCTATTCATATTCCCGTATATCTCACTGCAGTCATGATGATACATGCAGGCGCTGTATCCGCCATGTACTGCCAACTGTAAATATAAAATACAGCACTTGCTACAAGCAGTCCATAATTTCCCAGACTTAGTGCTTACACCGCTTCCCTCTGGCGTTTAATACAAGCTAGAATTTACTTGCAATATAAAGGGATAAAACTAGGTAATAGCAGAGGCTTGTGTCCAAAATACAGGACATAAAAATAGTCTGCTTTTATTTCAAAATTTAACAAAACAAATATCCTCCCACTGCGTGGCAAGAAATCTCTAGATTTATTCCAGGCCATCAAAGCTTCTTCTGAAGCAGCGTGAAGCCAAAAATCCAGAGAATGAAGGTCATGTGGCAGGTTTTAGAGGAATAAAAGCGAACAAATGGGTCTACCTGACCCTCAAAGGGAATCAATCAAAATGCATTGTTAGGTGTGCGCTGGGCCTCTGATTTCTGTCATTTCTTCCATCCAGATTCTTGGCTGCATTCAGATTATTATTTTTTTTCTCATATGCAAATTTACAGCTCAGTGCAACGTGCAACAAGGATATCACTGTTGCACCTAGTTGTACTGTAAGCTACGTGTACTCCTTGCCATCCGGCTCCCCAATCTTTGAGTGGCAGGGCCAGGCAGTAGCGCAGTCTCGTTACTGGGCACCATAGGGGACATTATTACTTCTGGGGCACAGTGGGGGACATTGTTACTATTGGACTCACTATTGGGGCACTGTTACTAGTAAGGGCACTTTCGTAAAAATGTATCGCTATTGATGGAATTTTGGGAGCCCTATTAGTGTGGCACCCTGCCACAGTGTCAGCTTGTTTTGGAGGGCACTGTGTGGCAATTATTATTGACAGGAGCATTAAATGGGTTCTCCGGGCTTAACCTATTTTTGGCTCTTAAAAGTTAACCTGTTAAGGAAAGACTATTGCTCATATACTTACCTTCCAGAGTGCAGCTGTTCTTGAGAACTGCCTCCTGGTCATGTGGTCCCTCCAGATGGCTTTTCGGTGCCTCCTGGCAAAGCCCGTCTTCTTCTCTTCCTGTCTTCTCTTTCTTTCTCCAGCAGGAGACGGATCCGGCCAGCAGTCTTCACAGCGCACTAGGCTGAACACTAGTGCGCATGTGCAGGGCCGCCGACCGTCAGTCGCTGTATCATACAGGCTTCTATGTGAAGCCTGTACTGACTCCTGCACAGCGCGATGTAAGCGATGCCACAAGTTAAAGGGGCTTTCCACCAATATCTGACCAGCTGTTCTCCAGTAGCGCCGGCCACAGAGGCTGATCGCTATACTGTGCGTGTCACAGGGGGCACTGGATGGTAAACAAGGGGGCACTGAATGGTAAACAAGGGGGTACGGGATGGCAAAAGGGGGTACTGGATGGCAAACAAGGGGCACTGTATGGCCCCATGGGGTAATGGATGGCACAATGGGGGAAAAAGATGGCACAAGGGGGCAATGGATGGCACAATATGGGAACTGGATGGCACAAGGGGGTCAATTGATGGCACAAGTGGGGCACTAGATGGCCCACGGAGGCACTGGATGGCAAACAGGGGAACTGGATGGCATATTGAGGGCGGTGGATGGCGCAAGGGGTCACTGGTTGGCAAACAAGGGGGCACTAAATTGGCAAACAGGGGCCCTAGATGGCAAAAAAGGGGGCACTGCATGGCACAATGTGGATAGGATTAGACACAGATGTGTTTGGATACGTTTACTGATTCAAGCTGTTTTTCACCCTCTGGAGATGGTGAGGGAAGAGCCTGTGGATGGTCAGTTAAGGGATTAGATACACAGCTCAGCAGGCTGTATCACGCTGGATAGGATTAGATACACATGTGAGGGCAGAGCCTGTGGACGGTCAGTAATGGGATTTAGACACTGAGTGAAAAGTAGAATCATTTCTGTGCGCAAAAAGATGGACACAGAAGTTGTGGTGGGTGTGGCTGCTGCAGGCAGAGCAGTGGGGGGCGTGTCCAGCCTGTGACTCATCTCTGTGCTGTGCAGCCAGGCTTGTGTATCAATAAAGTTATGTATTCAACAAAACAAGAAGGGAGAAAGCAAACAGATCTGCCAGGATAGTCTGATTTCTTCCAGGAAGGAAAGCTCAGACATAAAAAACAAGTATTGGGGGTGTAGCGTTATACTACCCTACCTCGTGAGATTTCCCTACATCCTGAATTCCTGTCGCACTGCTAATGACGTGAGGAGGCATTCCTGAGTTTTGATGATCTGCGCATGCTCAAACCGACAGTTTATGGAAAATCTCAGCGGAGTTCAGCTTTACACAGGGACACTGCGCATGCGCAGGAGAGCCTCAGTAGGGCAATATTACGGCCCAGTGCGCAAGCGCGGCTAACTCCGGCCGGCGCATGCGCAGTGTCCCAGTGTGAAGCTGAACTCCGCTGAGATTTTCCATAAACTGTCGGTTAGCGCATGCGCAGATCGTCAAAACTCAGGAACGCCTACTCACGTCATTAGCAGTGCGATGGGAAGTCAGGAGGTAGGGAAATCTCACAAAGTAGGGTAATGTAACGCTACAGGGGCTTATGTATGCATGGTGAGGGGTGTTAGGAGCACATAAAAAGAATTTAGATTTTGGGACAGGATAACCTCTTTAATGTTACTCGTATTTTCATTCAGACTGTGGAGAATGAAACTCCTGACCTCTATAACCTTAGCAGCTAGGAATAAAGACAAGACAACCTGCTTTTTTGTTGGGTGAGAGTCGGTCACAGCTTTATTCTCATTCTTTATCAACCAACTTTTGCTTTTATAATTGACCCAATAACAACAACATTTTTTGGAGTCTCCAGAAGCAGTATGCCCCACAGACTCCCTCTGTGGGCAAGTCCGCCTTCTTCTCCATCATTTTGCATTAGCACCGACCTCCACGGAGGGGCCCGTGTATTCCTACACGGCGCTCCGACCCCCACCCAACAAGAACTGGGCCTGCTCGACACCATCCTGTAAACCGGAAAGGAAAATGTCTAAACCTATATCATTTAAGTGGACACCATCGGGCCGCATCAAGCGCCCGTTGTCTCCTTCTAGCTGGCGATGGCGAACCACGACCCCGGCCCTTGAGCGAACAAAACGGGAGATACGATTATTGACCGTGCGTCTGGCCCTCTCTATGGCTGAAGCGTCCCTGGCCCCTTGCCACGTGACACGTGGAATAATTTCCGACCAGACAATGACCGCCTCCTGAAAGAAGGAGGGGATTCTCTCCAGGTCAGCCCGTATCAATGTTATCAATTCCGCTATCTTAAGCAGACACAGGTCGTTGCCGCCCGCATGGATGACTAATATCACCGGGGATCGCGCTAAATGACTGCTCTCGACTGCTTCAGGGAGGACCTGCGACCACCGTAAGCCCCGGACACCCCGCCATCGTGCTTGGATATTCCGGAACCCCAGGCATCGACCGCCCGGGCGACTCTCCGCTCTCTGTCCGGCCCAAAAAATGTAAGAGTGCCCAATGAAGCAAACCGTGATCGGAGCGGCATCTGAAAGAAAATCAAATTAATAAATGCGGTCGTACGTAGGAAGCAAAGCAAGCAGATTTCCAACGCCCAATCCTCTGCACCTCCGCCTCTGGCAGGCCGGCGCGAGCCGCCTCCGTGGCAGCGCCAATTCTAAACGAGTGGGTTCCGAATTCTGACACAGGTAAGTGCAGGTAAAGGAGGCACCGCCGAAATATTGATCTAAACTGAAAACGGGTAAGGGGCGTGCCGTCGGCATGTATCAGGAAGGCATCCCCCTCTGGGCGGGCAGCGGAGAACTGCGACACAGCGAAATGTGGGCAAACTGGGCCATCAATCTTGCGCAATGGAAGCCAGGCCCCGCGCGCAAAAACATCTGTTTTGGAGCGCCTGATAAAGACCCTTAAGGTCGAGTCGTTGATGAAGACGTCCGTTGCTGCTAAGCCGCCGGCCCGCCTGAGCGAAGGAGATACCAGCTCCCCAATCCGGAGGGCTGCAAAAAAGGCCAAGCAGAAAGCCGCCCTAAACAAAACTACCTCGTAAGGGGATGAACAAATGGAAGGTAATAATTGGCAAATGGACGTTAACAAGGCAACCGACACAGGGCGGCGGCATTCGCGGCGAACATGCTCTTTACGCCAACCCCTAATAGCTTGCCTAATCAAGAAATGTTGAGTCGCATCCGGCCAACCTTGGATTTTCAGGTAAAACGAAACTCCCCACAATCTTCGCTGCGCAACCACTGCACTCACCCCTCTGTCTTTCAGGGACAACATATAAGCCGCGGTCACCTGTAAACATGCAGTTGGCAAGCTCACATTCGGCAATTCCTCCGCCACTGCCCTCCATTCCGCCCATGCCTTACCATATGCTGACCATGTAGCAGGTGCCACAGATGCTTGCACCATACTCATCACTCGCTGATCGGCAACTCCCAAAGCGATGTCGGACACGGGATCCCATCTTTGATTGCCCCCGGCAACAGGAGCCTGAATTCCTGCCAACGAAAGCGAGAGAGGGCGTCAGCGATAGGATTATTGACGCCTGGCACATGCCGAGCTCGAAACCAGACGTTAAACTCCAAGCATCGGAGGACCAGGTGACGGAGTAGTGAGAGAACTGGCAACGAAGAAGAGGTTAACGAGTTAATACAGCAGACTACCGCCATGTTATCCGTATAAAAACAGACTCGCTTATTTCGGAAAAGGGGGGCCCAAACGTTGACGGCCACAATGATAGGGAATAATTCCAGTAGCGTGATGTTGGCACAGAGACCACGGGAGCGCCAGGAGTCAGGCCACGGGGCAGCGCACCACTCCACCCCCAATATGGCACCAAAACCGGTGGACCCAGCAGCGTCAGTGAATAATGACAAATCCGGGGATGAAATCTCAACAGATTGATAACATGTATGACCGTTGTAATGGGTCAAAAAGGATACCCAGACCTGCAAATCTAATTTCAGCTGCTTGGACAACCGGATGTGGTGGGACGGTTTTTTAACCCCACACGTGGACAGGGATAACCTACGGGAAAAAACACGCGCCATCGGCATGATGCGGCATGCGAATACTAATAAACCTAGTAACTCCTGCATTTGCCTCAGCGTCACCGACTTTACTGACATGAAACCCCATATCAAAGCAGTCAATTTCTGCAATTTGTCGTCCGGTAGGCGGAAAACCATCATGTTGGTATCGATTTCAATACCTAAAAACGTGATGGTCGGCGCCGGGCCGGCGGTTTTTTCCTCCGATAGGGGAACTCCAAACCGAGCCATGAAGAAACGGAACGTATCCAGGAGGAACTGACATCGTTTTGAATTGCCAGGGGAGACAAATAAAAAATCATCTAAGTAATGGATAATGTCCTGGGAGGCCGTTTCAAAACGGATGACCCATTCCAAAAAGGTACTGAACAATTCAAAATAATGGCATGAGATAGAGCAACCCATCGGTAGGCATGTGTCATAGTAATAGGCGCCATCCACCATACAGCCTAATAGGTGGTAACAATCAGGGTGTACTGGGAGTAAACGGAACGCAGCCTCAATGTCAGATTTAGCTAGCAATGCGCCCTTTCCGGCGCGGCTAACCAAAGCCACCGCCCTATCAAATGACACATAGGACACCGAAGATTCCTCCTTGGAAATACCGTCGTTCACAGACGAGCCCTTAGGAAAGGACAAATGGTGTATTAGTCTGAATGAACCTGGCTCTTTTTTAGGAATCAGGCCTAATGGGGAAACCCGTATGTTTTTAAACGGGGGGGATTTGAATGGACCCAGTATCCGTCCTAAAGAAACCTCTTTACTTACTTTGTTCCTCAACTGTTCCGGGTTCTCCCGTGCAGACTTCAAATTATCAGAAATAGTGGGTAGTGAAGAGAAGTAAAACGGAATGAAAAAACCATACGTGAAACCATCACGCAGCAGGGCTGCTGCTCTCTCATTGGGGTACAGATTTAGCCATGGGGACATCGCGTGGACGCTCACCGGGGTCTTTCCCTCCGGAAGCGGTGTGGGCCTTATGTGCTGAAAACTGGCGCTGGCATCGAACCGCAGCATGCGTTCCTCCGCAGACGGAGCACTCATGCCTGTACTTACATAGGGCGAAGAATTTGCAATGCCCCTCGTTATATAACCAGCAGGCCCCTGGCCTGCGCACGGCCACTGCTCCGTGCGGGTTTGCGGACGGAGCAGTGGCCGCGGAAGGAAAGGGTTGCGGTCTCTGTGACATCATAAGCCTAAGCCATAAGTCCGCTGCTTTTACCCCCCATCCTATCTCAGGCTGTAAGGCTAAACGTCGGCGGAACTCTTCGTCGTACCGCCACCATGCGGAACCGCCATGTGCTTTAAACGCGCTATAGATAGAGTCCATGTAGACGAAAAGGTCCGCCGAGGCGTCGGGCCGCCGCTGAGACATGGTATAACCTAACACCGCGAATGCTTGAATCCAATTACCTATGGTGCGCGCAACCTTCGGTCTACGGTCAATAAATCGCTCAGCATTGGGGCGCCTCTCCTTATCCACTGTATGCTGGTCTACAGAAATGAGCGACCATATGTCAATATACTGGTTAGCCCAAATTTTATTTTTCGTTTCTTCATCTAAGTGGGCTCCCAGCGGCGTTAAACCGCAGAATATGGAGTCCTTACCCTCACTAGGCCCGGTTTTGTTTCTGGACGGAGGGGCCTCCGAAACAGGTTGTGCTATAGCCGCGCTGGGGTCTAACTGTGCTAGCAAAGCCCTAAGCGCAGGGACCACACCCTTGGCAACCGTATCCGCCCCCCAAGCCCCCGTAACATTGTACTCACCAGAAACTGTATGTTGAGGTGGAGCATTAACCGAACTCGCCTGAGGCACCGTCGTTGGAACCGCGCTGGCGGGCTCCGCCCCGCGGGAAGGCCTTCTTGACTGGCGTCTGGGGGCCCGCGAACACCGAGCACGTGACCTGCCGGAATCCGATCCGCAGGAGCTCAACTCAGAAGACGAAGGCGACCTCCATCTTGCCGATCTAGACCGTGTAGAACGGCTACTACGGCTATGGGCTCTGGAAGTATGCCGAGAGCGGCGACAGCGGTGAGAACCCGACCTGCGCCTTTCTCGGCGGTCGTGCGAACCTGCAGGTGATCTTTGGTGATAAAGATGGCGTGGGGTCGCCTCCTGTGCCAGGGCAGTAGCCGGCGTTGGCATCTGTAATCCAGCCGCTGCGGCCGCAGGGGGGTTAGGCTGCGCTGTCAGCAGGGGGTTGGGAACAACATTAGTCAGGGGCAGCAAATCTGGGCTTGGAAGGGGCGCACTTATGGACATGTGCAGCGTTCCCTGTTGTGGTGACACGATATTGTTAATATCCCCCGTATCTACAATATGGGCAGCAGCCGTGGGGGCAGGCACCTGCTCCATGTGAGGGTTCTCCTCAGCCGAGGAGCGTTCGCTGTGCCTGTTGCCCATGGTGCACTGTGCGGTGGGTGCAGGGAGGAGGGGCAGTAACTGTGCCGGCGGGAACAGCAGTTGGTCCCGTATCGCCGGCCGCTGCTGGGTAGGGGGCGTGGCCTGCTGGGTAGGGGGCGTGGCCTGCGCCTGAGCCGGCCGGATCGCTGAAGCGCTCCTGACACCGGCTGCTGGGGGAAAAGCTGTCTGCTGCTGGCGCCGACTCCTGGTGCGACGAGGTACGATGGCAAGGGAAGGACTGAGACGGGCGGGTGGGCGGGTGTTCCGACGGGGCCGCCTGCCAACCGGCCGCTCCGATAATAGTGCCTCAGCAGCTGGTGGGGGATTATGTGGCTGGGGCGCTTGTAAACCCGCCAGCATGCGGGAGAGAAAAGCCGGGCCCTCATTCTTCAAATGGGCAGCGAGTGCTGCCAATAGCTGCTCCTCTGTGGCCATACCTGCTGCTGCTGAGCTGCCTGCTGGTGCCGTAGAGGAAGAGGCAGAGCCCGGCCACCTCATCCCTTTTAACCCCTGCTGCCCATACCATCTATTTTTGACCAATCCGAGAGGAGGGGGGGGGCGGAAACTAAACTGCCCTAACATGTAGAAGTCCTCCCTCGGTCCGGGGGGGGACACCCCTGTATTCGGTACATATGGTATCCCTGCTAGCTGCGGCCCCTCTGTCTCCGTCTCCCCAGTCCATGCCGCCTTCGATTAACTCCCTCGGCGCCACACAGACTATCTGTTTCTGCATAAAGTATAGTATTGGGGAGCACAGAGGACACAGTATTGGGGGTGGCAGGATGAGGTGTTCAGAAGGTGGGGAGGATAATGGAACTGTAGGAAACTAAGATGTCTGTGTGTTAAAGTCTGCAGAGATAATACATGGCTGATAGCTGTCATCATGGTGGTCTGGCCCAAATGGAGAAGAGGAGTAAAGAGAACATGTATATCAGATGAGACATCACTGGATGTAATAGGTATGTGGTGCTGTATTCTCCTGTATGTTTGGCAGCGCTGAATGTAATTTAAAAAGTAATATTCATCCATAAGGCTTCATGTCAGAGGCTTAGAACACAGCCTATGGCTGCAGTGTGAGAATAGCATTCTTAGGCCGAATGCACACGACCGTGGAACACGGACGTGAGCGGTCCGTGGTATCCCGGCCTGGCATCCTGCTGAGAGTATGAGCGCACGGCGTCATCGTTTTCTCTTCACTTTCTGCTGGTCCGGACCAGAAGCAAAAAGAATCCTCTTTGCCCGCAAACAATTATTTTTTATCCTTATCGAAACACAGCATAATA
The DNA here is from genome assembly GCF_014858855.1 of Bufo gargarizans. NCBI lineage: Eukaryota > Metazoa > Chordata > Amphibia > Anura > Bufonidae > Bufo > Bufo gargarizans. The sequence goes on from NC_058088.1 coordinate 108,928,181, forward strand.
TTGCCATATAGGACCTGTGACTGACAGGACCTGCGAGTCACATGACCATAACAGCTGAGCGACGAATAAACCAGCTGATCGGATCACCTGACCTTTTCGACTGGATCATCTGACTTCTACAACAGCTATACACGCCCACCAAATAACAGAGCTGAGCGCTCCCATCACGTGGAATCAGCGTCGTGGGCGAATCGTCCTGACTGAGGCTTATCACCATCTGCCGCCTGGAACCAGTGCCGAAACACACACGTGAGTTGGCTGTTATGCCATTACACCGAACAGGCACTGCAGCACCAACAGAGCCTCAGTGAGGCAAACCTGAATCGCTGAACTACTGTGCGCTTATCTACACTGGGCTGTGATCAGATCTATTCGGTGGTGATCCTCACTTATGGCTGCATCTCTATATATAATGCTGTGTATATAATACTAAGACTTCCTTTACACATACAGTTGCAAGAAAAAGTATGTGAACCCTTTGGAATGATATGGATTTCTGCACAAATTGGTCATAAAATGTGATCTGATCTTCATCTAAGGCTACTTTCACACTAGCGTTCATGGGTCCGTTCGTGAGCTCCGTTTGAAGGAGCTCACGAGCGGACCCAAACGCCTCCGTCCAGCCCTGATGCAGTCTGAATGGACGCGGATCCGCTCAGACTGCATCAGTCTGGCGGCGTTCAGCCTCCGCTCCGCTCGCCACCGCACGGACAGGCGGACAGCTGAACGCTGCTTGCAGCGTTCGGGTGTCCGCCTGGCCGTGCGGAGGCGAGCGGATCCGTTCAGACTTACAATGTAAGTCAATGGGAACGGATCCGCTTGAAGATGTCACCATATGGCTCAATCTTCAAGCGGATCCATCCCCCATTGACTTTACATTGAAAGTCTGAACGGATGCGCTCAGGCTACTTGCGCACTTGCGAAATTTTTCTAAGTTATTAATGCAGACGGATCCATACTGAACGGAGCCTCCGTCTGCATTAATATAATCGGATCCGTTCAGAACAGATCCGATCAAGCGCAAGTGTGAAAGTAGCCTAAGTCACAACACTAGACAATCACATTCTGCTTAAACTAATAACACACAAAGAATTAAATGTTTCCATGTTTTTATTGAACACACCATGTAAACACTCATAGTACAGGTGGAAAAAGTATGTGAACCCCAAGACTAATTACATCTCCAAGAGCTAATTGGAGTGAGGTGTCAGCCACCTGGAGTCCAATCAATGAGATGAGATTGGAGGTGTTGGTTACAGCTGCCCTGCCCTATACAAAACACAGACCAGTTCTGGGTTTGCTTTTCACAAGAAGCATTGCCTGATGTGAATGATGCCTCGCAGAAAAGAGCTCTCAGAAGACCTACAGTTAAGAATTGTTGATTTGCATAAAGCTGGAAAGGGTTATAAAAGTATCTCCAAAAGCCTTGCTGTTCATCAGTCCACGGTAACACAAATTGTCTATAAATGGAGAAAGTTCAGCACTGCTGCTACTCCCCCTAGGAGTGGCCGTCCTGTAAAGATGACTGCAAGAGCACAGCGCAGACTTCTCAATGAGGTGAAGAAGAATCCTAGAGTGTCAGCTAAAGACTTACAAAAGTCTCTGGCATATGCTAACATCCCTGTTAGCGAATCTACAATACGTAAAACACTAAACAAGAATGGATTTCATGGGAGGATACCACAGAGGAAGCCACTGGAACACACAACACAACATGTGTGGAGAAAAAGAGGCACAGCACACCAACATCAAAACCTCATCCCAACTGTGAAGTATGGTGGTGGGGGCATCATGGTTTGGGGCTGCTTTGCTGCGCCAGGGCCTGGACGGATTGCTATCATCGAAGGAAAAATGAATTCCTAAGTTTATCAAGAAATTTTGCAGGAGAACATAAGGCCATCTGTCCACCAGCTGAAGCTCAACAGAAGATGGGTGTTGCAACAGGACAACGACCCAAAGCATAGAAGTAAATCAACAACAGAATGGCTTAAACAGAAGAGAATACGCCTTCTGGAGTGGCCCAGTCAGAGTCCTGACCTCAACCCGATTGAGATGCTGTGACATGACCTCAAGAAAGCGATTCACACCAGACATCCCAAGAGTATTGCCGAACTGAAACTGAAAGTTCTGTAAAGAGGAATGGTCAAGAATTACTCCTGACCGTTGTGCATGTCTGATCTGCAACTACAGGAAACATTTGGTTGAAGTTATTGCTGCCAAATGAGATTCAACCAGTTATTAAATCCAAGGGTTCACATACTTTTTCCACCTGCACTGTGAATGTTTACATGGTGTGTTCAATAAAAATATGGTAAAATTTTTATTATTTGTGTGTTATTAGTTTAAGCAGACTGTGATTGTCTATTGTTGTGACTCAGATGAAGGTCAGATCACATTTTATGACCAATTTGTGCAGAAATCCATATCATTCCAAAGGGTTCACATACTTTTTCTTGCAACTGTATATTGCTATGTCTCCAATATTGAGACTTTCCACATTGGACATCGATTTTTGATGATTGAAATGGGCCTTTGATTTATTTATGAATTTTATGACTCTCTATCCAGACATAACAATTCATTTTTATATCTTCTTCATCCGTAAATTTATTTTTATACCTCCTCAATCAGTGGATTTATTCGATTTTTATTCAATTTTATTATTTATTTTATGTATTGGGTTTATGCATTTACTCACATTTTATCCAACGTATGATCCCATTTATGGTCTATTATTTTATTTGAATAAAGTGTCGTCACATCTTTACTCCAGAAGGTAGTGTGCCTGCTCTTTTACTTGATTATCAAGTCCCTGTAAGGTGCCATACAAGATCATGGATCTAAGAATGTGGGGACACCAGTAAACCAGAAAGAGAACCAAGTTCATCAATGTTAGATATGGTGGAGCTCAGGGAACAAGACAGTCCATGTAAGATGGCATATAAGACCACGCGACGTCATCAATCTGAGAAAAAAGGGGCATCAGTGACCAAGTGGGCAGGAAGGAATATCCACTCTCCAGCCAAAATACACACAGAGGTCTTATGTTAGGTCGATATTGGGTTGAAGCTATTTTATCAGATTTTTTTTACTCTTCTGCTCTTATGCACTGGCATACCAGAGGATCCAGTGATGACACAATAAAAGCATTAGACAAACATAGTTGAGCTAAGGCTACATGGAAACTTTGGCCGAGACACATCACATGGCTAAATATTGCAGTGTAGCTACACTGCAACTAATGAAAGTAAATCACGTCATGACAGATGCAAGAAACCCAAACATGGCAGATTTCCTACGAGTGCCATGGCAACCTGCAGGTCGCAACTCACAGCATTATACTGCGTTCTTTGGCTCTGCAACTTGTATTGTAGTCAAAGCCACCCTTTAGTCCTACTTTACGGCTGATTTGGCAACCATTACTTGCTGCTAGGAAAAACTCATGGTTTGATTCACAAATAACTTATTTATATGCATTAATGATATGACCTGTGTGCACAGGATAGATACCCATGTTCGCTGTAGACGGACGGCCCTCAGAGTTAATTCCTCTGGTGGAACCAAAGCACATCAGTCCACAACTTGTTCTTCATCACCACTTTTGCAACTCTACCTGCCTAGCCATAGCTCTACCATCCAGCTGACCGCAATATGTCATTCACAGAAACAAATCATCTGAACCTTTTGTGTAAATTCAGAATTTTTTATTGATCGTGAAATCTTAGGTGTACACAAAGAGCCTTTCTCAGTCTAAACTCCATCCCAGTGTTATTTTGCTATTGTTGCAAGGACACAGAATACAGCTAACTGAAACAGGACTCCGGGGACTACTTAGCAGCCAAACTCCATTAGCAATGTCAAACTGTACTTTGGAGGTTGTAATACCTTTTAATGGGTTGAATGTATAAGTAAAGCAAGATAATCTGCAGCAAAAGATTCCAGAGCTTACTGAATAATAACCCCGTTAACGTCTTTATACCCATGATAATTCTTGTAGACCATGGACCTGTGATAATTATATATACCGTACATACTGTATATCTGGGAAGGACAAATTACGTAGACTCCAAGGCTCAATGTGACTTATTTAGTGGCCTGGTAAGTATAACTTATCTTCAACTGAAAAGAAACCCAAAATTTAGCCTATTTCTACCCGCAATGTCTACTAGACTCCAGGGACCTGCTCAGCTTTGAGATATGCAGACACATACAATGTACTCCTTGGTGGATTAAAGAAGTCCTCCATCTATATTGTGCTTTTTATCTGGTCCCCTGTCATGGCCAGACCTGCGGTGGTGAGCATACTTTCCTAATCCCTGCCGCTGGGTTCTGGCTCCATTGCTCCCTCTCATACCTCACTGGTCCAAGATGTACCTGCATCAACATCCTGCAGCCAATGACTCCACATGGCAGTGATGTGTCACCTAAGTGCATGTCACTGGGTCAGATGACACCTGGGTGATGCGTGACCACCGCGGATAGTCATTGGCTGCGGCAGTTACATGACCCCAGTCAAACAGGACACTGGTACACCTGGGACCAGCAGCACACAAGGGGGAGGTGATGGAGCCAGAAACAAGCAGCAGAGATTAGGTAAGTATGGGTCTGGTCAAGCCCAGGGGTCTGAGAAATAGCTAAAAGTGGACAACCCCTTTAAAGGGCCTTTTGGCTTTGGACAATCTGTGTTTCTTAGAAGGCCCCTCCAACCATAACCTGACCACAGGATGGCCCACTGCAGTGACCAGCCATAATCAGTCCCTGTAAGGAAGCTTTATACCATATGTATCATTTCTCTGCAGCACCACCAGAGGGGAAATTGCACAGTTCTCATTCAAATGAATGGGCTGTCGGTGTAATGTAAGGATGTGTCAGGTCCACGTCCTTGAAGCCACTCTTTGCTGCTGCTAGTAAATGGGGTCCTGAATGGAAGGCACCACTTTATTAACTCATAATTCCTTCATTGGTTATTTGTTTAAGCCCTTAACTCCAAAGAATATTTTTAACGAAAATTGTGAATGGCATATTACCACTTACTCACTCAACCCCTGTTTCCGCTTATATTTAACCAGCTTACTGACGTGCAATGGTAAATGACAGATAAAGATTATGGAAACAAAAGACTATGGGATATTTATCAAGTAAAAATCAAAATCTGCGCAAACAAAATATTACAAAAAGTTGCAAGAATGAGCAAAAGAAAAAAACTTCACTGTCCATGGTTTACTGAAAGGATGTGGGCCAAAACTTTTAGGCCTCCTGCACACAAATGTGTGCACCCCGTGATCGTGCTGCGGGCCGCAATGCACGAACACCAACCGTGGGGCAGCTGCAGCGGATCGCGGACCCATTCACTGTAATGGGTCCGCGATCCGGTCATTCCGCAAAAAGATAGGAGATGTCCTATCTTTTTGCGGATCGGAAGTACAGCACGAACCCCCACGGAAACACTCTGTAGTGCTTCTGTAGGGTTCCGTGCTTCCGTTCCGCACCATTCCGCATCTCCGGATTTGCAGACCCATTGAAGTGAATAGGTCCGCATCCGTGATGCGGAATGCACACAGAACGGTGCCCGTGTATTGCGTATCCGCAAATGAGGTCCGCAATACGGCCACGGGAAGCACACGTTCACATTAGCGTTTTCTGCGGATCTGCAAAAACGCCTCAGTTACAATAATAAATTTGCATGCATGTCCTCTATTGTGTCAGAGAAAACGGATCCGTCCTGTCACACAATGTAAGTCAATGGCGACGGATCTGTTTTCTCTAACGCAATAGAAAACGGATCCGTCCCGTTTAGCTCCGCTTCGTCAGGCGGACAGCGTTTTGGTGTCTGCCTCCAGAGAGGAATGGAGACTGAACGGAGGCAAACTGATGTATTCTGAGCGGATCCTTTTCCATTCAGAATGTATTAGGGCAAATCTGATCCGTTTTGGACCGCTTGTGAGAGCCCTGAACGGATCTCAGAAACGGAAAGCCAAAACGCCAGTGTGAAAGTAAACTAAGATATTTAATTATTCTTATAGGTTCCCTGTCGTTTTAAAGCAGCACAGAGCAACACATCATTCAAAGAAAATGGCAGGTGTACACATTACAGTTGTTTGCAACCCCCCTGTTTAGGCCTTGTTCACATTTCAGTTTTTTATGGATGTGTGTATAAGAAATCTACGGTCTGTTCACATATCCATGAAATATTACGTTCCATGCATCTGCAGAAAAACATCGTAAGCATGTTTTACTTTGATCCGTGTCCCGGGACAAACGCTCCCCTGTAAGTCTATGGGTCCGTGAAAATCATGTACACCCTACAGATGCCATCTGTGGTGCGTCCGTTTTTCACAGAAGACAGATATGAAAATGCTCTTGAAATGAATTTTCAGCTGAGCAACGTTCATGAATTACGGACGGCATACAGAGGGTAAAAAGGGACAAACAGACATCTTTACAGATCCTTCAATCCGTATTTAGAAAACTGTGAAGTATTAGGGCTTGTTCACACGGCCGTGCCGTTTTTCGCAGTCCACAAATTGTGGATCTGCAAAAAACGTATGCCACCCGTGTGCCTTCTGCAATTTGCGGAACGGACCAGGAGGCCCATTATAGAAATGCCTATTCTTGTCCGCAAAACGGAAAATAATAGGACAGGAGTCCGAATTTTTGCGGGGCTATGGAACGGCGCAACGGATGCAGACAGCACACAGAGGGCTGTCCGCATCTTTTGCGGACCCATTGAAATGAATGGTTCTGTATGCAGACCGTACGTGGAACGCATAAAATGGCCCGTATACAGAACGCAAAATACGTTCGTGTGAACAAGCCCTTAGGATCATAAAGACTTCTCACAAGTTAGCGCTGAATACATAGCACATAACTGCTGCAGCCTCAGACAGCATGTATGGTAAGTCATCAAGGCACGACTGGTCAAAGATCGTCAGGGACCACCGCTGCGGCATGGGATTAAACAAGTTAGGCTACTTTCACACTAGCGTTCGTCGGTCCGCTCGTGAGCTCCGTTTGAAGGGGCTCACGAGCGGACCCGAACGCAGCCGTCCAGCCCTGATGCAGTCTGAATGGAGCGGATCCGCTCAGACTGCATCAGTCTGGCGGCGTTCAGCCTCCGCTCCGCTCGCCTCCGCACGGACAGGCGGACAGCTGAACGCTGCTTGCAGCGTTCGGGTGTCCGCCTGGCCGTGCGGAGGCGTGCGGATCCGTCCAGACTTACAATGTAAGTCAATGGGGACGGATCCGTTTGAAGATGCCACAATATGGCTCAATCTTCAGGCGGATCCGTCCCCCATTGACTTTACATTGAAAGTCTGGACGGATCCGTACGAGGCTATTTTCACACTTAGCTGTTATATGCTAAAATAATGCAGACGGATCCGTTCTGAACGGAGCCTCCGTCTGCATTATTATGAGCGGATCCGTTCAGAACGGATCCGATCGAACGCTAGTGTGAAAGTAGCCTAAGTAACTTTTTTTTATTCTTTATTGTTTTTTTTATTGTTATCCTGGACAATCACGTTACTGGTGTATGGAAATCCATTCTGTTGCCCTGCTAATTATTTCAATGACTTTCCTTTTTTGTTACTGCAGCATCATTACAAGGACATGTAAGCAAAAAATATTAAGGCCTCCTGCACACGAATGTGTGCGCCCCGTTGCCGTATTGCGGACCACATTTGCAGTACACGGATACAATGCAATACAAGGGTGCCGTTCCGTTCACGGATGCAGACCCATTCACTTCAATGGGTCCGCAAATTCGGAGATGCGGAATGGTGCGGGACGGACGCACGGAACGGAACCCTATGGGAGCACTACAGAGTGCTTCCGTAGGGTTTAGTCCCGTACTTCCATTCCGCAAAAAGATAGAACATGTCCTATCTTTTTGCGGAAAGGCCGGATCGCAGACCCATTAAAGTGAATGGGTCTGCGATCCCCTACGGCTGCCCCACGGACGGTGTTCGTGTGCAGGAAGCCTAAGAGGCAATAATATCTCCCAGAACACAAAGCCATGTGCTGTGTTACATCCTGGAAGGCTTACTTGTTCGGATCGTACAGATACAACAGTGACCATGGTGCCAATCATCAGAATAAACTCTGTATAGGCATTAAAGGGGCTCTACAAGACCGGGAACCCCTTTTCAGATGGGCAGGTAGGGTGCAAATGTTAAACAAAATGTCTCGTCTGCCTCTGGCGCTCCAGCATCAAGCTCCCGTCTCCTCTGCTTTCTGTCCCTACTGCTCCCCAGAAATGTGATGTGACATCTCAATAATTGGAGCGTAGACAGCACGTGACATGGTTCAGAATCGGAGGAGAAAGTAGTTTGGCGCTGGATCCTGAGTGCTGGTGAGATAAGGGGTTACCGGTCTCAGAGAACACCTCTAAGCCACTGAAGCATGTTTGGGGGAGTGTGCAGAATTGTGATTTCAGCTCTGGACTATAATACACCTCTAGGGATCAGTGAGTAATGCATTTGCAGTATTACTGAACTCTTTTTAAAGATCATAAACTGCAAACAGTGTTATGAGGTGGACATGTCCTTTAGTTATGGGACATAACTATGGTGTGCATAATAGATCTGACTTCACCCCCACAATCTGCCTGGCATTAGCTGTCCTGAGCATGGCCGGTACGATCAATATAGTGATTAACGTTCATCTGAGGACTAATTCTGCCGCATTCTCCTTGGTAATGGATTTGTGGAGAATTTATGACCTTCCATCAATATAGATGAACAAGTAGGTCTAGGGAGTGAACGCACAATTTGAATACATACTAAGGCCTCATGCACACGACCCTCGTTTTAGTCCGCATCCCATCTGCAATTATTGTCGTTTGGAAGCAGACCCATTCATTTCTATGGGACCGCAAAAAATGTGAACAGCACAAAGATGTCATCCGTGTGCCGTCTGCATCCGTGTGTCCATCCTGCAAATTGTAAAACATGTCCTATTCTTGACTAGAATAACCATTTGTACTATTGGGACTGCGAACAATGCTGCTTGCACATGGCCGGTATCCATATTTTTGAGGATCCGCGCTTTGCACACAGTCATGCGCATGAGGCCAATGGGAATCAAACATATAATACACAGGTTTTACCATGAAGTCAGTTGCAGAATTTGTTGGATTACAGTATACACAATTATTTACAGTGGTAATAGTGCTGCTTCTCCTTTAATTTGCTTGCCTTATGTATTGGGCTACTTGTCGCCAAGCTCTATTTCAGGGGTGTAAGCACCCGCAAACCAGTTTACTGATGGACTTTCCATTTTAGATTTGAACACCAAACCCATAGATCAGTCAGGAGTGGTTAAAGGGGGGCAATGACCACATCAAACCTACTGCCACACATCTACAGAGCAAGGACATGTGCGCAGAATACATGACGCTCCACGACGATCACACGTCACGTTGCTGCGCTCCTCGTCACTAAACCAACCCATCTTCCACCCCTAGCGCAGGCAGATGGAGCGGAGCTTATTTTCTCACGTAGCTCTCTGAGGGTGAATTACGAGCCTTTCATGGCTCCGAGTGTACATAATGCAGTCCTATGTAAGACCTGACAGTGAACTCCCCACTCCTACACCTGGCAACTCCACATCCCCCCCCCCCCCCTCCAAAATAAAGGCAGTTTTAAATACCGGAATTTGATAATGAGATACCATCATCCCATTGAGCACAAAGAGCGAGGTCCATCACTTAATCACAAATAATATCTGTCCGATTTTCCAGGTAAAGCCCCCTCCTAGCATGCAAAGGGTTAATCACGAGAGGTCTCTGCAGACGCTCGGAATCTGACACTGTAACTGAATGTTCCCGGTGGAGATTTCCATTCCTCTTGACACAGATGGTTAATTGTATTAGCAACCAAATTTTTCTCTGGCATTCATTCCAAGCAGTCATTCACTTGGGCGACTATTTGCCAGCTACCTCGTTAATATGTAAATGATAGCTACCCCATGTTTCTGTTTTGGCATTATTTTTACTTGTGAAATATCATTTTTGCCCAGTAAATCACTGCATGGTTGTAACCGCTCCAGAGAAATTCATTACTACAAATTGTAGGCAGAGCACATAAGAAAGGGAGGCATCAGGACGCGGAAGGAAGGAGAGGGAACAGCAATGGCCTTTGGCAAAGACAAAATCCACTTGTATCACATATTACCGCTTGGATATCACAAGCGCTGAGAGCAACACATTATGCACAAAATGATAGTTGTAAGATGGGGGTTGTATATTGCTGCTTAGCAAACCTCTGCGCTCAATCATCCCCTGCTTGATGTACGCACCAGGCCTCTAGTAAACACGAGCATGTTCTGCATGAAATACGCTGAGCATGACTGCACGCCTTCCACGCCACTCACTGTCAAGAGGCTGCTGTGATCAGGTAAAGGGCTCCTTACACAGCGGCTCAGGGGCCCAATGCGGGCCCCACACTCTGCAGACCAATGCAAGTCATTGCAGCACATAGCCAGCGATTCACAATAACAAATAGAAGTGTTCATGGATAATCAATAAAACCCCAAATATTTACAAATATGATAAAGTAAGTATTGTGTATAGATATTCATACAGGGCTGTGAAACGCTCATGGTGCCGTCTGTAACGTCTACTGGTGCCTATGGGAGCTCCCCCTGCGCCCTACATTATTCCATGCTTTCTACATGTGCACAGTAATATTTCACGTCTTTACTGCATGGAGCACAATACTTGTTGTTACATTCAGTCATGATAAGTATATTTATTATAAGTAGGAGGAAATATTACAAAAAACATGAAAAAGCGTATTAGTAATGGTATACCCAGGCATGCCCAATGTTGGTACGGGCTGATTTGTGATACCACACGGACCATGCCACCATCGCAGTTAAACTTTACAAATGATAAAAGTTACAATAAATACACTAAAGGGTTGTGCCAAGTTTCCCAGTTATTCCCTATCCACAGGTTAGAGGACAACATAGTGATCGGTGGGGAACTGACCGCTGAGAACCCCACCGATCCTAACAGGGGTCCCATTCCCACATCCTGATGGAGCGGCAGGCCACACATACGTCCTGCGGCTCCATTCATTCTCTATGGGACTCCTGGAGATCGCCCAGTACAGCATTCGTTTATGGAATGGAGCAGTAGGGCGCATGTGCGGGCTGCCACTCCAGTGGTGGCAGGCCGGGGAACCAGGACCCTGGTGGAGGCATGTTCAAGTTATTCCCTACCCTACCCTGTGGATAGGGGATAACTTGAAAACTTGTCACAATCCCTTGGAAGTCCTGGATCCTAGTGCCTTGGGGCCCAAGGGCCACTCCTGTGTCCCATATAAAGACACCAGTATTCTAAATAGCACAAGGTGGAGCCCTGTTACGGATTTTTCATTGGGGCCCAAGAGCTTTGAGTTAGATCTCTGAACCCACATGTATAATGGGCAACCTTTAAGCACCCCAACAAACGCCAAGCCAAGTCTCCAGGTCCGGTAGGCAGAAGCGAGCTCCACAATACGGGACGGAGTAGTAGACGGGACTACGTACATGAGATGTCATTACTGAGTCAGGAGGCTGTGATTTCTCATTATCCAGCAGTAGGTTGTTAGCTGATGGACATCACGGTACATTATGCATGCTTATATACACGATTACAGCCGCTCGCCAGCCTTGGCACATCAGCAGATAGGCAGGTACGTCCCCGTGCAGGACACCAGCAGCAGGAGAAGGTCAGGCTGATAAAGTAAATGTCAGGCTGAGCACGGGGGCAGGGGGTGCTGCTCTCTCCAGAGGGGGCTTTTTGGGAAATATCAGCATGGCCCCTGCCATTGGATGGCTGCGGAGGAGGTGCATGGCAGCCCTGGTGCTGGCATCTTACTGTGCCGGGGTTTAAAAACAACTGCACCCAATGGACTAAGTTGAAGTAAAGGCCATTGGCAGAGAGAAGATGAGCCTGGGTGCTAGGGATTGAAGTGGGTTCCACAAGGCTGTATACATGTACCACACAATGCCAGCAGTGAGCACAGGGTACTGGGAGGCTATGGGGCCTGCCCATCTCTCTGGTGGTACCAGAGGCCTCGGCAGTGCCTGGCAGTACCCTGCTACCCTCACCCCCTGGATGCTGGGAGCACTTACCTAGAAGCAGGGGCCGCTGGTGCTGCAGGATGTGCCCTCTCTCCTCTGTGCCCTCTCTGCTGCGGGCTAGGTGCCAGTGCCTCTCTTGGTGCAGTGAGTTCCCAGTGATGCGCTGGAGCAGTCAGTGCCCTCCTCACCTGTGCTCAGTGAGGCCCCCCGGGTGCTGGCTCAGTGAGTATCCCCCCACCCTCTGCAGCAGTTACACTGGCACACAGGCTGGCAGCCCCGGTTGCAGCAGGTGGATGCTCCTCCCTGTCTCTGCTCCTCCTGCAGGATGCTGCATCCTCCCCAGCGCGTACAGCCCTTTGTGCATCACCCTGCTCTGTGTGTCCCGGGAGGAGGGGTGATGGAGGCAGCGGCGCTCACTGGTCCTCTGGCGCTGGACCCAGCATCCTCCTGCCTGTGCCCTGTCACTGGCTCCCTCTCCCTATCGTCATGCGGTGCCCGGCGCTGCCATTGTTTCCTCTGGTACAGGGCTCCGGGAAGCCAGTGCGCGCAGCGACCTGTCATAAAGGGCGCGCACCCGGGAGGCGAGGACGCGCAGAGGAGAGGGGGCTCCTGGACGTGCACGCGCAGCAGAGGGAATGCTGCTGGGGGGCGGGGAGGGAGCAGGCGGCACATGGTTAACCCTTGTGATGTACACCTGACTGTATATACCAGGGCTATTACTGTGGTAATAATGGGGGTGACTGGCACAGTGGGGCAGCATGCTGTAGAGGCCGGTCTGTCAGAAAGAAGTTTTTTGTATGTCAGACATGTACCTGAGGAGGTTTGCAGGTTGAGCCCATGAGGGGCTCTATGGAAAGAAGGACGCGTTGGATGCCGCTCCGGCCTTAGCTTCAAAGGCGTCCTGTCCAAAAATACTAGGCGCCTTCATACATCATTCCTAAAATACCCACATTTCGGTACCATGCCTTATTTTGGGGGGTACACAACCTTTTCTTGTTGGGGCAGGGTTGGCAACCATTCCAGAAATTTCTGGACAGTCTGTAAACACAGGTGTTTTTCCTGTGTCCGTGATTTTTGGACTAGATGATTTTGGTGGTAATTGCCATCATTTTACAGCTCGCAGTAAATTCTGGTAATGAGTTATTATCAGTACATTGAGCTATAGACATGTATCACTTATAATATGTATCATCCATTATGGGTTTCCAATGCTGCCTGTGATTTCTGGATAAGATGTCCTGAAAAAAGAAGAATTCTGTTTGGCAGCCTTGGTTGGGGGCCACGCACTGAACCGATCCCAAGGGCCGAGAATACAAGTTAAAGATGTATTACCAACTGAAATACTATATTTGTGGCATATCGTACATACAGTATATACCAGTGGTGGCGGACCTATGGCACGGGTGCCAGTGGCGGCACTCGGAGCCCTCTCTGTGGGCACCCGCACCCTGGAATAAGTCTATGGTGTACCAATATGTCTTAGACTTTCCCTGCCATTATCAGAGCAGGGCGCACTATGAATGGCACAAGCAGCGCACTGAAGGCAGGCAGGTGATTATAGATAAATTATAAAGTACATGGAAGATATACTAATTGGATTGTAGTAGTCAGGGTAAATTGCCGGGTTGGCACTTTGAGATAAATAAGTGGGTTTTGGGTTACAGTTTGGGCACTTGGTCTGTAAAAGGTTCTCCACCACTGGTATATACCACAAATGTCTGGTTATACATCCAGGACCCCCATCTAATGGGAGAATACATGAAAAATACATGTGCGCAGCCACAAGACATAGACATACATGTCTGTTACAAGATGGTTGGGGGGCCACACAAAATAATATTAAGGCCACAGGGGCCGCCCCAGGCTGCAGGCTATGCACCCCTACATTATTTAACCATTTCACATCCGCCCATAGGATATAAACGTCCTATGGGTGGATGTTTATCTCTGAATGGACGTTCTAAATAAAACATCCATTCAGAGATGGCAGCTGCACGCTAATCGTGCAGCTGCCGGGCAGGGGGCCGCTGTCAGTGACAGCAGGGCAACCCAGAGAGAAGGCAAGGACAGTTCCCAGGTGTCCCTGCCTTCTAGATCGCTGCATACACAGCGCTCGCCGAGCACTGTGTATACATTGCAGGAAGTGCTATGCGCTTCCTGTTCTGGCCCGGCGATCATGTGACTGCCGGGGCCGGGATAGTGCAGGAGCTGTCGGGTCTTCTACAGACCTCGATCAGCCCTGCACTGAGGCTGTATTGCATAGTATAATGCTGTACAGCCTCTCTGGAGGGTGTATTTCCCCTGTAACTGGGGCTACTATGTCTGCCCCAGTTACAGGAGAAATCAATGGTGAAAAAAAAGTCAAGGTAAATGTCCCCCAGAGGTCTTGTATGACCTTATGGGGGATACAAAGTGTAAAATAAAACAATAAAGTGTTTTAAAATAAAAAAAGGTTTCAAATGTAAAAAAAAAATCCCCAATTAAGTAATTAAAATATCATATGACCTAACACCTCAGCTGAACACCGTAAAAAATAAAAACAGTGCCCAAAAAGCATTTTTGGTCACCTAACATCACATAAAGTGCAACACCAAGCGATCAAAAAGGCATATGCCCCCCCAAAAAAGTAGCAAAGTGTCACCTCATCCTGCAAAAATTGGGGACAATCGGTCAAAAAATAAAAAAGCTATGGCTCTTAGACTATGGAGACCCTAAAACATCATTTTTTTTGTTTCAAAAATGCTATTATTGTGTAAAACTTAAATAAATAAGAAAGTACATATATTAGGTATCTCCACGTCCATAACAATCTGCTCTATAAAATTGTCACATGACCTAACCCCTCAGTTGAACGCTGTAGGAATAAATAAATAAAAACTGTGCCAAAACAACCAATTTGTTGGTCACCTTGCCCCATAAAGTGAAATAATGAATGATCAAAAAAATCATATGTACCCAAAAATGGTATGAATAAAAACTCTTCCTGCAAAAAACAAGCCCCTGCACCAGACGATCGGCAGAAAAATAAAAGAAATATGGAGTTCAGAAAATGGAGACACAAAAACATAATTTTTTTTCAATAATGCTTTATTATGTAAAACTGAAACAAACAAAGAAAGAAAGTAGACATATTTGATATCATTGCGTCTGTAACTACCTGGTCTATAAAAATAGCTCATGAGCTATCCCTGTCAGATGAATGTTGTAAAAAATAAAAACAGCGCCAAAACAGTCATTTTTTTGTTACCTTGCCTCACAAAAAATGTAATACAGGTCCTTCTAAAAAAATTAGCATATTGTGATAAAGTTCATTATTTTCTGTAATGTACTGATAAACATTAGACTTTCATATATTTTAGATTCATTACACACAACTGAAGTAGTTGAAGCCTTTTATTGTTTTAATATTGATGATTTTGGCATACAGCTCATGAAAACCCCAAATTCCTATCTAAAAAATTTTGCATATCATGAAAAGGTTCTCTAAACGAGCTATTAACCTAATCATCTGAATCAACTAATTAACTCTAAACACCTGCAAAAGATTCCTGAGGCTTTTAAAAACTCCCAGCCTGGTTCATTACTCAAAACCGCAATCATGGGTAAGACTGCCGACCTGACTGCTGCCAGAAGGCCATCATTGACACCCTCAAGCAAGAGGGTAAGACACAGAAAGAAATTTCTGAACGAATAGGCTGTTCCCAGAGTGCTGTATCAAGGCACCTCAGTGGGAAGTCTGTGGGAAGGAAAAAGTGTGGCAGAAAACGCTGCACAACGAGAAGAGGTGACCGGACCCTGAGGAAGATTGTGGAGAAGGACCGATTCCAGACCTTGGGGGACCTGCGGAAGCAGTGGACTGAGTCTGGAGTAGAAACATCCAGAGCCACCGTGTACAGGCGTGTGCAGGAAATGGGCTACAGGTGCCGCATTCCCCAGGTCAAGCCACTTTTGAACCAGAAACAGCGGCAGAAGCGCCTGACCTGGGCTACAGAGAAGCAGCACTGGACTGTTGCATGTCATTCGGAAATCAAGGTGCCAGAGTCTGGAGGAAGACTGGGGAGAGGGAAATGCCAAAATGCCTGAAGTCCAGTGTCAAGTACCCACAGTCAGTGATGGTCTGGGGTGCCATGTCAGCTGCTGGTGTTGGTCCACTGTGTTTTATCAAGGGCAGGGTCAATGCAGCTAGCTATCAGGAGATTGTGGAGCACTTCATGCTTCCATCTGCTGAAAAGCTTTATGGAGATGAAGACTTCATTTCTCAGCACGACCTGGCACCTGCTCACAGTGCCAAAACCACTGGTAAATGGTTTACTGACCATGGTATTACTGTGCTCAATTGGCCTGCCAACTCTCCTGACCTGAACCCCATAGAGAATCTGTGGGATATTGGGAAGAGAAAGTTGAGAGACGCAAGACCCAACACTCTGGATGAGCTTAAGGCCGCTATCGAAGCATCCTGGGCCTCCATAACACCTCAGCAGTGCCACAGGCTGATTGCCTTCATGCCACGCCGCATTGAAGCAGTCATTTCTGCAAAAGGATTCCCGACCAAGTATTGAGTGCATAACTGAACATAATTATTTGAAGGTTTACTTTTTTTGTATTAAAAACACTTTTCTTTTATTGGTCGGATGAAATATGCTAATTTTTTAGATAGGAATTTTGGGTTTTCATGAGCTGTATGCCAAAATCATCAATATTAAAACAATAAAAGGCTTGAACTTCTTCAGTTGGTGTGTAATGAATCTAAAATATATAAAAGGCTAATGTTTATCAGTACATTACAGAAAATAATGAACTTTATCACAATATGCTAATTTTTTTTAGAAGGACCTGTATAGAGCAATAAAAAATTATATGTACCCCAAAATAGTACCAATAAAACTGACACCTTCCCCCCAGTTTCCAAAATGGGGTCACTTTTTGGAAGTTTCTACTGTAAGGCTGGTTTCACACGGGAGTTGCGGAAAAAGATGCGGGTGCGTTGCGGGAACATGCAGGGTATTATGCATTCTGTATTAAAGAATGCTATTATTTTCCCTTATAACCATGTTATAAGGGAAAATAATAATGATCGGGTCTCCATCCCGATCGTCTCCTAGCAACCGTGCATGAAAATCGCACCGCATCCGCACTTTCTTGAGGATGCTTGCGATTTTCACGCAGCTCCATTCACTTCTATGGGGCCTGCGTTGCGTGGAAAACGCACAATATAGAACATGCTGCGATTTTCACACAATGCACAAGGGATGCGTGAAAATCACCGCTCATCTGGACAGCCCCATTGAAGTGAATGGGTCCGGATTCAGTGCGGGTGCAATACGTTCACCTCACACATTGCACTCGCGTGGAAATCTCGCCCGTGTGAAAGAGGCCTAAGGGTGCATCAGGGGTCTTCAAATGGGACATGGCATCTAAAAACAAGTTCAGATAAATCTGCCTTCCAAAAACCATACGGCGCTCCTTTTCTTCTGCGCCCTGCTGTCGTGTGCCCTTACATCAGTTTACGACCACATGTGGGGTGTTTCGGTAAACCGCAGAATTAGGATTTTGTTTGGCTGTTAGCCCTTGATGTGTTAAACAAAATGGATTAAAATGGAAAATCTGCCATAAAAGTGAAATTTAGAAATGTAATCTCCATTTTCCTTTAATTCTTGTGGAACACCTAAAGGGTTAACAAAGTTTGTAAAATCAGTTTTGAGTAACTTGAGGGGTGTAGTTTCTACAATGGGGTAATTTATGGGGGGTTTCCACTGTGTAAGCCCCACAAAGTGACTTCAGACCTGAACTGGTCCTTATAAAGGGGGTTTTGGAAATGTTCTTAAAAATGTTAAGAATTGCTTCTAAAATTCTAAAGCCTTCTAACGTCCTAAAGAAATAAAATGACATTTACAAAATGATGCCAACATAGACATATGGGGAATGTTAAGTAATAAATATTTTATGAGATATTACTTTATGTTTTAAAAGCGGAGAAATAAAAATTTGGAAAATTGCAAATTTTTCAAAATTTTGGATTATTTTGGATTATTTTATAAATAAAGGTGAAATATATTGACTCAAATTCACCACTGTCATGAAGTACAATGTGTCACGAGAAAACAATCTCAGAATAGCTTAGATAAAAAAAAGTATTCCAAAGTTACCACATAATGTGACACATGTCAGATTTGCAAAATTAGGCCTGGTCAGGAAGGGGGAAATGGTTTGGATGTGAAGTGGTTAAAGCGATTTTTCACAAAGAACATTTTGATGAAAATGTTTGATATCTTGGCCCCCTTCAGAGCACCAATGCAGGGTTCTCCCATATCTCCTTACCAGCTGGTCCACATTGAAGTTTGTATGTAGAGGTAGTCAGACATGCCTGCTGCCGCGCCATCCAGATGTGGAATCTCAGCGTGGACAATCCTAACATCAGTGAAATAATTCCACAGTACCCAGATTTATCTGCTCCCCTCCTCCAAATAACACTGCCATAGTCTGCTCAAATATGATAAGACACATGGTATTATCACAGTACTGTGCCTATAATAATTGTGCTGGAAAGTGCTTAAAGGGTTTGTCCTACAATGACACCTCGTCTCTTGTCCACAGGATCGGTAATAATTATATGATTTGAGGGGGCCTACTGATCCTGAGAACTTGGGTCCTGTGTACCCCACGTGTAAATGCAGCGGTGGTCCGGCAGGCACAACAAACTCCATGGTAATGTCAGAGATAGGCGAGTACTGTACTGGGCTTTCTCCAGCAGTCCCATAGACTTTGGAGCATCACTGCGCATGCTGAACTGAGGCTTCATGCATATCTGGGGTCCTGAGAGACCCAATGGTTGATCCCACACCGATTGGAGACTTATCATCTATCCTGGGGACAGGTGACAAAGTGTCCTTCTGGGACAACCCTTTTAAATAGTTCCAACATAAAAGGGGAGATTTATCTAAATTGGTGTAAAGTAGAACTGCCCATAGCAACCAATTAGATTCCATCTTTAACCTGTTTGGGACACATGACGTACCGGTACTGCATGATGTCCCGGTACTTAAAGGGAACCTGTCACCAGTTTTATGGTGTCCTAACTAAGGGCAACATAAATAAGTGACTGATTCTTAGCAAAATGCTGGGTCACTTTCTTTAATTGACCCAGTCAATCTGCCAACATCTTGTATTGAAAAGCTCCAGCTGATATTGATGAGTCATGAATATTCATGAGCTCCTGACTCTCCCTGCTCACCTGCTGCTGAATGACAGTTTTTTCCATATGAATCAGCAGCAGGTGGGCAGGGGAGTGGCTATAGCTCTGAATTAAATATACGCTGGACTCAATGACATCACGCCGGACTCGAATCAGCTCATTAGCATGCGTCTCTGGGGACCCGATAACCTGGAACAGGATGGTGATCGGTGGTGTGATAATACGCAACTAATCACCATCCGTGCTGCAGCTTGCCCCCTGCCCCTCCACAACTTTTTTTGGGGCGCAAGCATATTTTTTATTTTTTTTGCGTATGCTGACTGTGGCTGGCACTCTTAGCGTCCGGCCACTGTTAGCGCATCGCACACCCCACTGCTGATCAACTTCGGCCCACACTAGTATGAGCAGCTCTGGGGCTCGTACTAGTTTTCCGGCCCACCAGATAAGTCCACCGGAGCCCCATACCGGTAAACTTGCATGGTGTACCCCAGAGCATTTTGAGCCTGTGATTTCTGATTTTGTAGGCCAGATTCCCACAGTGGGCTTCACTGAATACGACTACTTTAGTCTTTTTTTCAGTGACCACTTTGTAAATGTGATGGTGGAGCAAACTAACCTGTACGTCCAACAGTTCGTTTCTCAACACCCGGGCTCCTTTGTGGCTAGGGCCGGTGGCTGGACTCCGGTCAGTGCAGCCGAGATGAGGACGTTTTGGGGCCTCGTTCTGCACATGGGCCTAGTCAAAAAACCTAGTGTCAGGCATTACTGGAGTGGGGACGTCCTCTACCAGACCCCACTTCACAGTACGGCCATGACCTGCTCCCGTTTTGAGGCCATCCGGAAATGCCTGCATTATGCAGATAATGCAGCATGTCCCCCCCAAGGTGATCCTGCCTATGACGACCTGTACAAAATCAGGCCGGTCATCAATCACTTCGGGGCCAAATTTTTTGAGGCCTATGTACCTGGAAGAGAGGTCGCGGTTGATGAGTCTCTCATTGCGTTCAAGGGGAGACTCATTTTCCACCAGTATGTTCCCTCTAAGCGGGCGATGTATGGCGTGAAGCTGTGCAAACTTGAGAGTACCTCAGGGTACATTTACAAGTTTCATGTGTACGAGGGGCGAGATTCCCATATTCAACCCCCAGAATGTTCCCCCACTCTGGGTATTAGTGGGAAACTTGTGTGGGAAACTTTTATACTAGTATCCCCTTGTTCCAGTCCAAATCCACGTCCGTTTCTGGGACCGTGTGGAAAAATCAACGCGGCCTCCCTACCCATCCCCTCCAGGTACCTATCCCCAGGGGTGAGACCCATGCCCTTACCAGTGGAAACCTGTTGCTGGTCAGATATAAGGATGTCCTTGTACTGTCCACAATTTACGGTAACGGCATCACTCCTCGAGGTACCATGTCAACAGTCCTCAAGCCCGATTGTATCGTCGACTACAATCCGTAACTGGGAGGAGTTGATCTCTCTGATCAAGTCCTCAAGCCATAAAATGCCATGCGCAAAACCCGGGCATGGAAAAAAAAATGTTGCGGTCTACTTGGTACAGGTTGCCTTGTACAACTCTTGTGTTGTGCTGTCTCGGAGCGCTGGCAACACAGGGAAATTCCTTCAGTTCTATGAGGCAGTCCTCAAGGACCTGATCTTTTCTGACCGGGAAAGAGCAGGCCGGAGAACTGGAGGCTCACATATCGTCCCTGGCCAACACTTTCCAGGTGTGGTCCCCCATACTGGAAAGAAGGGACGGACCCAAAAAAGGTGCAGAGTGTGTCACAGAAGGGGGATATGGAAGGACACCACCACTCAGTGTGACACGTGCCCCAATCATCCGGGCCTCTGCATTATTGGTTGCTTCAGGGAGTACCACACTTCCCCTTCCCCAATTTAGCCACTGACAATTGGAAAAAAAAACAGTGGTTCTCAGACTTGAGACACTAAAACAACAGAATTTTTTTTTTATAAAAAAATATTATTTTGCAAAACTAAAATAAATTAAAAAAATACATATTAGGTATTGCCGCGTCCGTAAGAATCTTCTCTATAAAAATACCCCATGACTTAAGCCCTCAGATGAACACGGTAAAAAAAAAAAAAAAGCTGCAAAAAAAAGCTTTTTTTTGTCACCTTACATCACAAATAGTGTAATAGCAAATGATTAAAAGGTCATATGCCCCCAAAATAGTGCCAATAAAACCGTCCTCTCATCCCGCAAAAAATGAGCCTAAGATAATCGGCAAAAAAAAAATAAACTAGTATCTCCTTTATGACCCTGATTCTGCAGTTTACAGAAACAAACCATATGTGGTCGTAAACTGCTGTATGACCAAACGGCAGGGTGCAGAAGGAAAGGAACGCCGTATGGTTTCTGGAAGGCAGATTTTGATGGCCTTTTTTTTTTGGCACCATGTCACATTTGAAGAAATCCTGATGCACCCCTAGAGTATAAACTCCATAATAGTGACCCCATCTAAGAAACTACACCCCTCAAGGTATTCAAAACGGATTTTACACAAACTTTATTAACCCTTTAGGTGTTCCTGACACCTAAATGGAGATTAAATTTCAGAATTTCTATTTTTGGTAACCTTGCCTCACAAAAATGTAATATAGAGCAACCAAAAATCATATGTACCCTAAAAATAGTCCCAGCAAAACTGCCACCTTATCCCGTAGTTTCCAAAATGGGGTCAAAATGATCCAAACATAAAGTAGACATATCGGGAATGTAAAATGATAACTATTTTTGGAGGTATTGCTATGTATTATAGAAGTAGAGAAAATGAAACTTAAAAATTTGCAAATTGTTCCAAATTTTTTGTACATTTTGTATTTTTTTTATAAATAAAAAAGATTTTTTTTTTTACTCAATTTTACTAGTGTCATAAAGTACAATATGTGACAAGAAAAAAACTAGCTCAGAATGACCTGGATATGTCAAAGCATTTTAAAGTTATTACCACTTAAAATGACACTGGTCAGATTTGCAAAAAATGGCCTGGTCCTTAAAGTGAAAATGAGCCTGGTCCCTAAGGGGTTTAAGAGGATCTTTCATGGGTCCAGACATTATGAAATAATTAGCAGGTTATACAGGGCATAGTCCATGGATGTAATATCACTTACTAGTTTGTCTGGGCGCCGCTCCGTTCCCCCGCTGTGCCCCCTGTTCACTTTTCCCGCCTGGTATGCTAATTAATAGCATCAGTACAGGGAGGAGGAGACTGCCCTGTTTCTCAATGGGCGTCTCCTTCTCCCTGGCTGTAGCGCTGTCCAATCACAGCGGAGAGCGTCCCGGCCAGGGAGAAGGTGAGGTTTTTTTTTCTCCCTGGCTGTGACGCTCTGCGCTGCACCAGTTTTATACATAACCCCAAAATATCTAAATTACAATGGCAAATGTTCTAATGACACCTTTACCCTGTGTCTACAAATATAGGGAAAAAAAGGCATGGTTTTGCCTCTTTCCAAGCATTTTGTTGATTACAACCATACTGAGAATCAATTACCTCTCCGTATCATTGACCATGTCTCTGCGTTAAGCAGCAGTGGTGATAGATCTGTTTTATTATAAAAGGAGCTTCAATGGATCCATAGGTTAAATACGATTAAAGGGAATCTGTCAGCAGATCTGTACCTATGACCCTGTCTGACCTGTTACATGTGCACTTGGCAGCTGGAGACATCTGTGTCCCATGTTCATATGTGTCCTCATCGCTGAGACAAATGATGTTTTTCTTATATATGTAAATGACCCTCTAGGAGCAACGGGGGCGTTGTCATTACACCTATAGGCTCTGCTCTCTCTACAACTCCTGCTTCCTCTGCACTTTCATTGACAGGGCCAGGCAGTGAAAACATCATCACCCCTGGTCCTGTCAATCAAATTGCAGAGGTTGCGGCAGTTGCAGAGAGAGCAGAGCCTCTAGGTGTATGTTAAAACATAATTTTTCTCAGTAATGCAGGCACATATTAACATGGGACCAACACAGATGCCTTCAGCTGCCAAGCGCACATGTAACAGGTCAGACAGTGTCATCTGCTGACTGATGCCATTTAAACCCAATGGTTTGAAATTAGGGGTTCTTTTGGGTTGAAGTATCTTGCCCCTCTTGCCGTCATTTTAGTTAGTAGCCTCCTCCTGGTTGGAATATACTTGATATGTATTTGTTATTTATGTTCTCTTCTTTCTTTCTTTCTTTCTTTTTTTCTTTTTTAACAGATTGCTGTCTAATGCTTCAAGTGACTCACCCCTGGATTTAAGTTTTTTTTTCTTTTCTTATCAAATATAATTTTTTTTATGAAGTTTTTTTTCTGTGCAGGTAGGAATGAGAAACGATCTTGCACTTCTATATTTTTCTAGCTATATTCGTTGTCCTGTGGATTGTCAGTATCCCGTTGTGGGGGTGCATGATTGCCCCGGCACAGTGTTTTCTGCTATTTGAAAAGGACAAGGGGATCTGTAACATATGGTTAGTTGTTCCATTATTGGAATACTCACCTTTTGCTCCACCTCCATGATAATCCTCTCTTTATTGTATAAGATCTATAATTTGTAATATATATTCCTCAGGGGTTCCCTGTTTGGATATTTTACTTTGTCTTCAGCTCTTAATGTTCACATACATTTGGTGGTCTTTTTTGTAGAGATCGCTCTTTGATGTCTGCTTGTCCCTTTACCAGTGTCGCGCCCATAGCTTCATTAACTTTGTAGCACATGATGACACTGCTTCACGAGGCTTCCTCTGCATATTCCAGTATTATGATGGCGGAGTTGGCCTTCTAAGTACTATTACACATTTCAGACATGCGTTCCTGGTTATGGTCAGGTCTTTCCTTTAGTAAGATGGTGGATATCTGTCCATAACTAAGCTTTAGTGCACATGCCCTTAATGTGCTTCCCATCCTGACTCTGTTTCTCCTCCCTCCATATTTACGGACATGCACAATAGTTGCACAAGAACGTCAATATTTGGCGCAATCTGTGCTAGCTTCTACAGTGGTGGGTCATTATCTATTCATCATTAGGTCTTCAATTTGAACACAAATATTATAGATTTGGGATAATCATGTATTGCAACAGATTTATGAAGATCACTATTAGGGTCCATTCACACGTCCATAGCGTGTTTTGCGGATCCACAAAACACGGACACCAGTGAAGCAGAGTCAGGGACAGGACTCATCTCAGGTTAGTTTGCATATGTATCAAATCTGTTTTTTTTACACAGTAAAAGCACACAGAGCTATGGGGACTGGGTATTGCTGATGTGCTAGCGACTATCTAGCAACTCATGTCCTCAGCTCTATACACAAAATCCTGGTGACAAGTTCCCTTTAACCACCTCAGCCCCCCAGCTTAAACACCATTAATGACCAGGCCACTTTTTACAATTCTGCACTACACTACTTTCACCGTTTATTGCTCGGTCATACAACTTACCACCCAAATGAATTTTACCTCCTTTTCTTCTCACTAATAGAGCTTTCATTTGGTGGTATTTCATTGCTGCTGACATTTTTACTTTTTTTGTTATTAATCGAAATTTACAGAAATTTTTGCAAAAAAAGGACATTTTTCACTTTCAGTTGTAATTTTTTTTTAAAAACTACATTTCTATATAAAATTTTCTCTAAATTTATTGTTCTACATGTCTTTGATAAAAAAAAGTGTTTGGGTAAAAGTTATAGCGTTTACAAACTATGGTACAAAATGTGAATTTCCGCTTTTTGAAGCAGCTCTGACTTTCTGAGCACCTGTCATGTTTCCTGAGGTTCTACAATGCCCAGACAGTAGAACATCCCCACAAATGACCCCATTTCGGAAAGTAGACTCCCTAAGGCAGTGTTTCCCCACCAGCGTGCCTCCAGCTGTTGTAAAACTACAACTCCCAGCATGCCTGGACAGCCTTTGGCTGTCCGGGCATGCTGGGAGTTGTAGTTTTACAACAGCTGGAGGCACACTGGTTGGGAAACACTGCCCTAAGGTATTCGCTGATGGGCATAGTGAGTTCATAGAACTTTTTATTTTTTGTCACAAGTTAGTGGAAAATGATGATTTTTTTTTTCCTTACAAAGTCTCATATTCCACTAACTTGTGACAAAAAGTAAAAACTTCCATGAACTCGCTATGCCCATCACAAAATACCTTGGGGTGTCTTCTTTACAAAGAAGGGGTAGTTATACTGCCCTGGCATTTTAGGGGCCCTAATGCATGAGAAGTAGTTTGAAATCAAAATGTGTAAAAAATGCCCTGTGAAATCCTAAAGGTTCTCTTTAGAATGTGGGCCCCTTTGCGCACCTAGGCTGCAAAAAAGTGTAACACATGTGGTATCGCCGTACTCAGGAGAAGTTGGGCAATGTGTTTTGGGGTGAATTTTTACATATACCCATGCTGGGTGAGAGAAATATCTCTCTAAAAGTCAACTTTTCCCATTTTTTTTATACAAAGTTGTCATTATAGAGATATTTCTCTCACCCAGCATGGGTATATGTAAAAAGACACCCCCAAAACACATTGCCCAACTTCTCCTGAGTACGGTGATACCACAGTGTGACACTTTTTTGCAGCCAAGATGCGTAAAGAGGCCCAAATTCTTTTTAGGAGGGCATTTTTAGACATTTGGATCCCAGACTTCTTCTCACGCTTTAGGGCCCCTAAAATGCCAGGGCAGTATAAATACCCCACATGTGACCCCATTTTGGAAAGAAGACACCCCATGGCGAGTTCATAGAAGAATTTTTTATTTTTTTGGCACAAATTTGGCACAAGTTAGCGGAAGTTTTTTTTTTTTCTCACAAAGTCTCCCTTTCTGCTAACTTGGGACAAAAAGTTCAATCATTCATGGACTCAATATGCCCCTCAGCGAATACCTTAGGGTGTCTTCTTTCCGAAATGGGGTCACATGTGGGGTATTTATACTGCCCTGGCATTTTAGGGGCCCTAAAGCATGAGAAGAAGTCTGGAATATAAATGTCTAAAAAAAATTATGCATTTGGATTCCGTGAGGGGTATGTTGAGTTCATGTGAGATTTTATTTTTTGTCACAAGTTAGTGGAATACGAGACTTTGTAAGAAAAAAACAAAAAAAAAATTTCCGCTAACTTGTGCCAAACAAAAAAAATTCTGAATGGAGCCTTACAGGGGGGTGATCAATGACAGGGGGGTGATCAATGAAAGGGGGGTGATCAGGGAGTCTATATGGGGTGATCACCACCCTGTCATTGATCACCCCCCTGTAAGGTTCCATTCAGACGTCCGTATGTGTTTTGCGGATCCATAGATCCGCAGAACACTGACACCGCGGATCCGCAAAACACATACAGACATCTGAATGGAGCCTTCCAGGGGGTGATCAATGACAGGGGGGTGATCAATGACAGGGGGGTGATCAGGGAGTCTATATGGGGTGATCAGGGGTTAATAAGTGACAGGGGGGGGTGTAGTGTAGTGTGGTGCTTGGTGCTACTTTACAGAGCTGCCTGTGTCCTCTGGTGGTCGATCCAAGCAAAAGGGACCACCAGAGGACCAGGTAGCAGGTATATTAGACGCTGTTATCAAAACAGCGTCTAATATACCTTTTAGGGGTTAAAAAAATCGCATCTACAGCCTGCTAGCGAACGATCGCCGCTGGCAGGCTGTAGATCCATTCGCTTACTGGCCGATCCTGTGAAGCGTGCTCCTGTGTGCGCGCGTTCACAGGAAATCTCGCGTCTCGCGAGATGGCGCGTCCAGGAGGAATTACAGGGCCGCCGCAAAGACGCATCCCTGCGTGCGGCGGTCCTGTAGTGGTTAAAGGGATTCTGTCACCTCTTTTTACCCTATAGAGATGCGGACATACACGCTAGATCGCCGCTAGCATGTCCGCAATATACCTGTCCCATATCTCTGAGTGGTTTTATTGAGTGTAAAAAAAAAAAGATTTTATAGATATGTAAATCAGCCTGGTAAGGAGCCCAAGGGGCTATACTAACTGTTCTGGAGCTCAGCCATGCCCCCTGTGAAGGAGCCCAGCACCGCCAGTATCCAGGAATCTCCTCCTTGCTCACAAAGTCAGATCGCCGTAAGCTCGTGCGTGTGCAGTTCCTTCCCTGAGGCTGATGCCAGCACAGGGAAGAAACACTATGCCGCCACTGCGCATGCGTGAGCTCACGCATCTCGAGATTACGGACAGGTATATTGTGGACATGCTAGCGGCAATCTAGCCGTGCATGTCGACATCTCTATAGGGTAAAAAGAGGTGACAGAATCCCTTTAAAGGGATTGTCAGCACGATTTATTATATTAAGCTGCCAACAGGTTCACTGAGGTCTCCTTGAGTATGTTAGAAATATACCTGTATGCGCAGCTCTCCTGAACAGCGAGTGGCTGAACTAATACTTACTCAGTATAATGTGCAGGCTGTCCCCCAATGCTTTCTCCCCTTGTGTGCCACTTCCAGGTTTTCACACCGTGTTACTCTTCACTTCTGGTTCAGAAGAACAGCGCCTACAGCTGGCGCATGCACAGTAGGTTAAATGAAGCAGAAGGCGGGAGCAGAATCATAGCTCAAGTGACATCTTGTTGCACCTGCGCGAGATTACAATGCAGGGTCTACTTGATGTCAGAGGCTCTGGGAGGAGACTTCAGGATCAGGAACGGTGTGGGGCTCAGAATGGGCGCAGCTGGGCTCCACTAACCATTAGGACAGTGCCTTGGGCTCTTTTCACAGGTAATTAATATAAATATAAAATCGTTTTTTAAGGCAAACAGCATTCATATGTCAGACACAGGTGTATGTGTATATATATATATATATGAAAAAAGGCTTGAAAAAGGCTCATGCTTGAGCCGAAACGTCGCTTTTGCCACCACATGGGTGATTAAAAACATATTTTGAGAAGATACGCTTGGAGTGCAGTCCGATTTTTTTACTTTCCTTTTTATATATATATATATATATATATATATATTATATACCGTATTTATCGGCGTATAACACGCACAGGCGTATAACACGCACCTTCATTTTAAGAGGGAAATTTCAGGAAAAAAAGGGTAGCTCAGAACTTTTTTTTATTAATATTAATACCACTTATAAGGTAAATAATGTAAAAGGATGACACTTATGGGGCTCTGTGGATGACACTTATGTCATCCACAGATCCCCATAAGTGTCATCTACAGATCCCCCATCAGATGGATAAGTGTGGAGAGAGGAGGCGGGAACACTCATGGCGGGGCCCGGTGCAGTGACTCTACTCTAATACACCGGGCCCCGCAACTGTTAAACATTCAATTTGACTCTATATCTAATTGTACGGTACTTACTGTAGTACCGGAGGTATAACATTAAGACGGCGCAGATCGGCATCTCCCTCGGTCATGCGCCGCCTGTCTCAGCTCCCTCCTGATGCGCTGCCTGCCCCAGCTCCCTCCTCATGCGCCGCCTGCCCCAGCTCCCTCCTCATGCGCCGCCTGCCCCAGCTCCCTCCTCATGCGCCGCCTGCCTGCTTATCTCACTTTATGAATGAACAGGCAAGCGCCGCATGACAGAGGGAGCTGGGACAGGCGGCGCATGAGGAGGGAGCTGCGGCAGGCGCTGCGCCGTCTTAATGTTATACATTCGGTATGTAAAAACATGGCTTCTTAACATTATATCGGCGTATAACACGCATACATCATTTGCCCCCTATTTTCAGGGGGAAAAAGTGCGTGTTATACGCCGATAAATACGGTATTTCTATATCTATCATACTCAAGGAGACCTCAGAGAACCCGGCAGCTTAATATGAAAAATTGTGCTGAGTAGTGATGAGCGGCAGGGGCTATTTTTGAATTTGCAATATTTCACGCATATTTTGTAGAATATTCCTCATACATTCGCGACTTTCGAGAATTCGAGATTATTTTGTTGAATGCGAAAAATCGGCAATGTAAAAATCGCGTAATGCGAAATACAGGCGTGGGTCACTTTGGCTACATTTTTTAAGCTGCTAGAAGTTTCATGAGTTTCTCTTGAGACTGGAGAAAATGGTTGGCATGGCAGAACATTAGAATAGCTTTATATGCAGATAGTCAAGTGCTCCAAAATATTTGCGAATGCACTAATCGTCAGTGATTAGAATATTTTTTCGCACTACATGTGCAGCACGCCAGACCTGCAGGGTATTGCGATAGTGAGGTCACGGTTATGGGCAATCGAGGGTTACTCACTTTTTGAAGGGGAACCCTGGGCAGGCATGCGGCAGTGAAGGAGAGGTAGACACAAGTTCCTCTGGGGCACACGCTAGATTGTAGGGACCAGACCTGATGGTATATGAGGTGCCCTGGATGTTGCAGGTATTTTGAGTGCCTGAGTCAAGGTCCCTTTAAGGGTCGTGACGCCAGTGCCTGTAACAGTGGCACACCGATTTATAGCAGTAGTAATTGAGGTACACATAAAGATTAACAAAAATGCATACATCAAATTACATAATAAGCATATATTAAAAGAAGGAATGGCCTAGTTATGCAGGTGATCAGTCTGCATATAGGTCCTATGTAAAATTCGCAGTTGTGCACAATGGAATAAGATCGAATCGAATAAAATTCGTGCTGTTGTAGGTTCAATCGTATCCTGGAGAAGCAATCGGTGTACAAGAAGAAGAAGAAGGAACAGTCTTACCCCATATAACTGGATCCCAGAGAGCTGTTGCAGAGGGGTGTCTGTATGGAAGATAGTCCGATCCTGTATGGTGTTGGTGCGCACGTGATCCTCGGCGTCCTCGGCGTGTTCCTCTATCGCGGCTTCCGAATCTCTGCTGTCTTACCCGTATTGCAGGAGATGACGATTCTGTGTAGCCGGAAATGACGATTTTTTGTGTTCCGATCAGTTAACAGATTTCGGAGAGTTGCGATCTATTTAATTAATATTCATCTGTAATTTCTGGTCTCTCTCGATTTATTTGGAGTCCATGTACTATCCTTTATCAAACCAAACGCGTTGCTTCCTTCTCAATGACCTACAAGCAAAAAGCAGAGAGGAATCATGTGTTTAGATGGAAAAAAATGTTGCATATTCGATATAACGACTATATAGCACTATATTCTAAATATTTGTGAATTCTCGAAGTTGCGATATTCACGATAAAAATTCGCTATTAGAAAATTAATGCTCAACACTAGTGCTGAGAGAATCCCTTTAAAGGGGTTGTCTGAGTTATATTTATTATTATAATTTGTCTCCTTATAGTCATAATAATACTTTTGTAATTTATTTTATTTAATGTTATCATCCTGTTTCATCCGCTCCGCTGTGGGTCACGTGACCCCCAATGTCATCCACCAGGCTCACTGTGGTGACATTTCTTGTACGAGCTAATCCCTGCCTGAGGGAGTGGCCCGGCTCTGTACACGAAACATGTGTGCCTGCCCCCCGCGAGAGAGGTGTGTGTGTGTGTGTATATATATATATATATATATATATATATATAGTACAGACCAAAAGTTTGGACAGACCTTCTCATTCAAAGAGTTTTCTTTATTTTCATGACTATGAAAATTGTAGATTCACACTAAAGGCATCAAAACTATGAATTAACACACGTGGAATTATATACATAACAAAAAAGTGTTAAACAACTGAAAATATGTCATATTCTAGGTTCTTCAAAGTAGCCACCTTTTGCTTTGATTACTGCTTTGCACACTCTTGGCATTCTCTTGATGAGCTTCAAGAGGTAGTCACCTGAAATGGTCTTCCAACAGTCTTGAAGGAGTTCCCAGAGATGCTTAGCACTTGTTGGCCCTTTTGCCTTCACTCTGCGGTCCAGCTCACCCCAAACCGTCTCGATTGGGTCCAGGTCTGGTGACTGGAGGCCAGGTCATCTGGCGCAGCACCCCATCACTCTCCTTCATGGTCAAATAGCCCTTACACAGCCTGGAGGTGTGTTTGGGGTCATTGTCCTGTTGAAAAATAAATGATGGTCTAACTAAACGCAAACCGGATGGAATAGCATGCCGCTGCAAGATGCTGTGGTAGCCATGCTGGTTCAGTATGCCTTCAATTTTTAATAAATCCCCAACAGTGTCACCAGCATAGCACCCCCACACCATCACACCTCCTCCTCCATGCTTCACGGTGGGAACCAGGCATGTAGAGTCCATCCGTTCACCTTTTCTGCATCGCACAAAGACACGGTGGTTGGAACCAAAGATCTCAAATTTGGACTCATCAGACCAAAGCACAGATTTCCACTAGTCTAATGTCCATTCCTTGTGTTCTTTAGCCCAAACAAGTCTCTTCTGCTTGTTGCCTGTCCTTAGCAGTGGTTTCCTAGCAGATATTCTACCATGAAGGCCTGATTCACACAGTCTCCTCTTAACAGTTGTTCTAGAGATGTGTCTGCTGCTAGAACTCTGGCATTGACCTGGTCTCTAATCTGAGCTGCTATTAACCTGCGATTTCTGAGGCTGGTGACTCCGATGAACTTATGCTCCGCAACAGAGGTGACTCTTGGTCTTCCTTTCCTGGGGTGGTCCACATGTGAGCCAGTTTCTTTGTAGCGCTTGATGGTTTTTGTGACTGCACTTGGGGACACTTTCAAAGTTTTCCTAATGTTTCGGACTGACTGACCTTCATTTCTTAAAGTAAGGATGGCCACTCGTTTTTTCTTTACTTAGCTGCTTTTTTCCTGCCATAATACAAATTCTAACAGTCTATTCAGTAGGACTATCAGCTGTGTATCCACCTGACTTCTCCACAACGCAACTGATGGTCCCAACCCCATTTATAAGGCAAGAAATCCCACTTATTAAACCTGACAGGGCACCAGGGGTGGATTAAGTGCATGATAGGCCCGGGGCTGTCTACCCAATTCGGCCCCCCCCCCTCCATTTTAGTTTTAGTTTTAGTTTTTTTTTTCTATATGAAGAGGCTGCGGTGCTTCGTAAGCGCCAACGTCTCTTCCTAGGCAATATGACATCGTTCACATGGTCTAGGTGCAGCTCTGTCTCATCCGAGTGATTGCGGCTGAGCTGTAATACCGAGCGCAGGGCTATCAAATGGACAGCACTGTGCTTGGTAACGAGCAAAGAGGCTGCGACGCTCACTGGGACATCGCGGTCTCCTCAAACAGCTGATTGGCGGGGGTGCCAGGAGTCAGACCCCCACCATCTCATAACTCTCTGTGTACAGATGTCATAGATGTTATCTGCAGTCCTATGTAACACCCCACATAACACAGTGAACTATTGTGTTATGTGGGGTGTTACATAGGACTGCATGGAACATCTACTACATTATCTGTACACAGAAAGTAATCACTGTTATCTAGGCTGTTACATAGGACTGCAGGTGACAAATACAAATTTTAGTTGCCAAATTTAAAATACATACGATTATGATAAAAAAAGACTTGGAGGAGAAGATGAGACACAAGTCACAGTGGTGAGCGAGCACTACATATAGGAGAATACTGCACCACATACCTGTTACATCCAGTGACATCTCCTGTCATGTAGATCCTCTCTTTCATCTTCTCCTCCGTTTGACCAAGACCGCCATGACAAATTCTTTCAGCCGCATCTCGTCTCTACAGAGTTTGTTACACAGACACGTTAGAGTTCTCATAATTGGGGTCATTTATCAAACTGGTGTAAATTACAACTGGCTTAGGTGCCCACAGCAACCAATCAGATTCCACCTTTAATATTCCAAAGGAGCTGTGAAAAATGAAAGCTGGAATCTGATTGGCTGCTATGGGTAACTAACCCAGTTATACTTTACACCAGTTTGATAAATTACCCCAAAGGTCCCTATAGTGTCTACAGCAATTATAATGTCCCCTAGAGTGCCCCCAGTAATAATAACACCCTATATTGTGTTCCAGGTAATAATACCTGTATAGTGTCCCCAAAAATAATGTCCCCTAATAGAAAGGCCCCCACACTACCCACATATAGTAATTTCCCCCACACTGCCCCATATAGTAATTTCTTCCACACTGCCCCATATAGTAATTTCTTCCACACTGCCCCCACACAGTAATTCCCCCACACTGCCCCCACACAGTAATTCCCCCACACTGCCCCCACACAGTAATTCCCCCACACTGACCCATATAGTAATTTCCCCCACACTGCCCCATATAGTAATTTCCCCCACACTGCCCCATATAGTAATTTCCCCCACACTGCCCCATATAGTAATTTCCCCCACACTGCCCCCATATAGTAATTTCCCCCCTCTCTGCCCCATATAGTAATTTCCCCCACACTGGCCCCATATAGTAATTTCCCCCACACTGGCCCATATAGTAATTTCCCCCACACTGGCCCATATAGTAATTTCCCCACACTGCCCCATATAATAATTTCCCCCACACTGCCCCATATAATAATTTCCCCCACACTGCCCCCATATAATAATTTCCCCCACACTGCCCCATATAATAATTTCCCCCACACTGCCCCATATAATAATTTCCCCCACACTGCCCCATATAATAATTTCCCCCACACTGCCCCATATAATAATTTCCCCCACACTGCCCCATATAATAATTTCCCCCACACTGCCCCCAAATAGTAATTTCCCCCACACTGCCCCCAAATAGTAATTTCCCCCACACTGCCCCCAAATAGTAATTTCCCCCACACTGCCCCCAAATAGTAATTTCCCCACACTGCCCCATATAGTAATTTCCCACACTGCCCCATATAGTAATTTCCCCACACTCCCCCATATAGTAATTCCCCCACACTGCCCCCATACAGTAATTTCTCACACTGCCCCCATATAGTAATTTCCCCCACACTGCCCCAAATAGTAATTTCTCCCACACTGCCCCATATAGTAATTTCTCCCACACTGCCCCATATAGTAATTTCCCACACTCCCCCATATAGTAAATTCCCCCACACTGCTCCATACAGTAATCTTCACACTGCCCCATATAGTAATTTCCCCCACACTGCCCCAAATAGTAATTTCCCCCACACTGCCCCAAATAGTAATCCCCACACTGCCCCAAATAGTAATTTCCCCCACACTGCCCCATATAGTAATTTCCCCCATATAGTAAGTTCCCCCACACTGCTCCATACAGTAATTTCCCCCACACTGCCTCCCATGTAGTAATTTCACCCACAAAGTAATTTGCTGCCCACACTGCCCCCATCAAGTAATAACCCCACACACTGCCCCCCATTAGATCATTTTACCTGACACTGCCATCCATTAAGTAATTTGCCCCCCACACTGCAATCCATTAAGTTATTTGCTCCCACACTGCCATCCATTAAGTGATTTGCCCCGACACTGCCATCCATTAAGTAATTTGCTCCCACACTGCCACATCATTAAGTAATTTGCCCCCCACACTGCCCCATCAAGTAATAACCCCCCACACTGCCCCCCATTAGATAATTTTCCCCCACACTGCCATCCATTAAGTAAATAGCCCCCCACACTGCCCCCACAGTATTAATTTCTCCACACTGCCCTCACAGTATTAATTCCCCCCATGGTAGTAATTTGCCCCTACAGTATTAATTGTCTCCCACACTACCCCCACAGTATTAATTTCCCCCATACTAGTAATTTGCCCCCACGTAGTAGTTTGCCCCCCCCTGTTCCTTCAGTAATGTCCCCCAAAGTCGGCAGTTGGCACACAAAAAAATAAAAAAATAAAAGCTAATACTTACCTGTGTCCCAGCCGGCGCTCACTCGTAGATGGTGCAGGCGTGCGCACACACGTCAGTGTGCTGCGTCCGGGCACAGGCACGGCGCGATGACATCATCACGCCCGCCTGCACCAGGATTTTACTACCGCATAGGCTTCAGGCCTGCTAGGCCTGAAGCATATGGTGGTGATCGGCGGTGGGGCAGGGAACTATGCGCTCCCGTGCCCCGCCGTAGTTTGTGGGCGTTTGGGTCGTTGGGCCCCCCAGCGATGCCGGGCCCGGGGCTACCGACCCAAACGCCCCAATTATAATCCGCCACTGCAGGGCACACCTGTGAAGTGAAAACCATTTCAGGTGACTACCTCTTGAAGCTCATCAAGAGAATGCCAAGAGTGTGCAAAGCAGCAATCAAAGCAAAAGGTGGCTACTTTGAAGAACCTATAATATGACATATTTTCAGTTGTTTCACACTTTTTTGTTATGTATATAATTCCACATGTGTTAATTCATAGTTTTGATGCCTTCAGTGTGAATCTACAATTTTCATAGAAAATAAAGAACACTCTTTGAATGAGAAGGTGTGTCCAAACTTTTGGTCTGTACTGTGTATATATATATATATATATATATATATATATATATATAATATTTTTACATTGAAACCAGCCTTTGTTGGCACTAATGTGCAATGGTTTACATGCTGTGTTTTTTTTTGTATGTTTTGTTTCTGTTATTGCCCACTCATTGCCTCTTATTTTCCTCCTCCTCCAGGAACTAGGCCGCAGCGCGCGGGCCCCTGAGTACTCCACCTCGGTCTCGCCACTCTGTTCTCTGCTGCTGCTGGGATGATGGGGGAATGGTTAGTCATGATGCAATTCTTTAATCTTTACACCACAACCCTGAGATCAAATGACATCACACACATCTCAAATGACACAGGGGACTACAACACCCCCTCCACACTTAAAATAATATCTTGGAACGTAGCGGGCCTCGATAACCCAGTCAAACAAAAAATGGTCCTCACTCATTTAAAACGCATGAAACTGGATGTAATATTCTTACAAGAAACACATTGAAAGCGAGGGTCCAATAGGGACCTAGTGTGCGACTTGGCTTGATGGATGTTATTCATCGGACTATACGTCTAAAGCCAGAGGGGTAGCCATACTATTCAGAAGGGGCTTAGGAGTATCAGTAGAGGAAGATCTGGAAGATAAAAGGGGCAGATATATATTGCTACGAATACAAATGGCAGGGAAGTTATACACTCTTAAACATATATGCCCCTAATCAGACAAACACAGATTTTTTTGGCCAGACTCCAGGCCCTCCTCCTACCTAGAGCAGATCCTAATCGAATTATTGGAGGTGATTTTAATACCACCATCTACCCCACTCTAGATAATTCCGCTCCACAAACATCACTTAGACCATCTTCCAGAGACCTCACCAATTTAATGGAAGCAGTCTCGGTATGCGACCCGTGGAGAATTTATCTTACCACCTCTCGATTATTACAAGTAGGTTACAAAAAACATAGACATACACATAAACAATAATTAAATATATTATGTTAATAGACCCGCAAAGAGTAAGTAAAAACCCACTCAGTGTACATGAATACACCAATCAACAAGAATAAACTGAGATTAAACGGGTATATCATCAAAAATAAATCCTTTATTGAATAAATGACACATAAATGAGACTTTCGATTATATATACTTTTTATTCAGCAGCAGATGCTAGCTTTTCAAGACTTGACCCTTTATTAATATCATCTTCCCTTTTCCACACTATCCACGACACCTCGATCATGGCGATTGCGATTTCAGATCATGCGCCCATCACCATGATTATACAACCCCTAGAATCTCAAATTAGAACAAGGCTATGGAAATTTCCCACATATCTATGCAAGTTGGACGAACAGGACTACCTTAAAATACACTGGGCCAATTTTGTGGATGATAACATTGAACACCTAGATAACCTTCCACTCCTATGGGCAACTTCCAAGGCAGTCCTTAGAGGACACATCATCAATTACATTCGATTGAAACTCAAAAAGACAGTCGAAAAATTTTCTTCCCTACATAAAAACCTGCTTACATCCCAACAGTCATATATTCATTCCCCTTCCTCCCACACCAAACAAGTATACGAAGAAACTAAACAGATATTAGAATTATTTGTTCAGAGTCGGGCAATTTGGCTGACCCGACTGGATGAGAATACTATACGGAGGCAAGTAAACCCGGACGTCTCCTGGCGCGCCTAACCCAAAACCGCATTAAACATGTCCACATTCACTCCTTACATGAGCCTGCCTCTCAGGGTATTACTACAGAGATAGGAAAGATCAGAAACATTTTTCACTCGTACTATGAGGATTTATACAGGGCCACTCCAACAGACCCGGACAAAATAGCCTCCTTCCTCGATTCTCTGGATCTCTCTACCCTTACGGAGAAACAACAATCAGTCTTAGATGTGAACATTACAGACGCTGAGGTACAAAATGTGATTTCCTCCTTGCCCAACAACAAAGCCCCTGGTCCTGATGGACTCTGTAACGAATATTACAAACTGCTTAATCCTTAGATCATCCCTGTACTAACCAAGCTTTACAATGCCAT
Organism: Bufo gargarizans; assembly: GCF_014858855.1. Classification (NCBI taxonomy): domain Eukaryota; kingdom Metazoa; phylum Chordata; class Amphibia; order Anura; family Bufonidae; genus Bufo; species Bufo gargarizans. The sequence continues at coordinate 108,965,730 of NC_058088.1, forward strand.
ATACAAAGACCAGGCGGCGGTGGACTTGTTCCTAGACTCTAGGACAATATTACTTCCCAAACCCAATATAGATATGACACTGCCACAGTCTTCTAGACCCATATCCCTTCTGAATAGTGATTACAAATTCCTGGCGAAAATCCTATCAATTAGATTACAAGACATCCTCCCCAACATCATACACCCCTCACAAAGGGGTTTCATTAAATCTAGACAATCTGTCAAAAACATGAGGGCAGCTGTAGCCGCCACCTTTGAGACACGAGATGGTAATGCCCCCCACACTATTATTAAGTCTACATGCCGAAAAGGCGTTTGATAAAGTGTCATGGCCCTTTCTGAATGCTGCTCTATCCCACAGAGGATTTGGCCAGATATTCTCAGATTTTGTCTGCCATCTCCAATTGGATGTCCGCACTACCCTCACAATAAATGGCTATAACGCCCCCTAGTTGGATATTTTTAGGGCACTAGACAGGACTGTCCTGTCTATTCTTTGGACCCCCTCTTACATCACTTACAGCCACTCCACACCTCCATACAACATAGTCATAATTCAGTCGCTCTGGCCGCATTTGCAGATGATATTCTGTTGATTATCAAAAACCCTGAAATTACACTCCCACAAACATTACAGATTTTTACGGATATTGGACAACTCTCAGGATATACTCTAAATTTGGATAAATCTGAAGCCATGCTTCTTAAAGGCCACACGAGACCAAGGTGGACTGCTCACTTCCCATTTCTTTTTTCTTTTTTTTTTCTTTTTTTCTTTTAAATATTCTTTATTTTTCATATAAATTGTCATTTACATTTAATTTATCAATTTTACAGTACTTTTCAAACATTCCCTCTGTTTTCCCTGCATTTAAACAACTTATCTATAATATGCATAGCTATAATATTCCCACCCTCCCCGCTGCTTGTATAGAAAAGCAAAAAAAATGGACAAAAAGGGAAGAAAAAATAAATAAATTTGAAATGTTCTCTCTCCTCTCCCCATCTCCCCATCTCCCCATCTCCCCATCTCCCCCTCCCCCTCCAGTCTCTCATCTCAAATCACTTTAACCATTTCTGCCAGAGTTCATCGAATCTAGCTTTTTTTCTCTCTTGCAAGCAAAGTTTTGTCCTGGTTCTCCCACTCCCTAACCTCAGGGGCCACGCCATCTCTCCAATGTGCTATGATGCATCTCCTAGCTTGGAATAAAAGTTTGGCCGCTATCTACCGATATTTAACGGAACTAGCTTCGCTTCCCCAATATACAGGTTTCAAATTCCCAGGGGACTCTAAATCCATGTTGTTCGTATATTATTTCGTGCACCATCCACCAGAATTCTCTAATCTTCGTGCATGTCCATAATATATGGATATCATCTACCCCTAACTGCCCACATTTTTTGCAAGTAAACTCCTTGGTTTTATAATATTGCATTATCTTTTTAGGGGAGTAATATAGGCGATATATTATATTAAATTGCATAATTCTATGGAGGAAGTTATTTGAGACCCCATTCTTGGCCCTCATCACCCTCTCCCAAAATTCCTCTCGTTTAGGCTCCAAAGCATCCTGCCATTTATGCCTTAGGCAATTAACTGCACTTTTTTTTTATTTAACAAACTGCCATATATCTTGGACACCAATTTCTTTCCTGTTTTTAATTTAAAAATATTAAGTAGGGTGGGTGGGAGGGTATCAATTTGTGTTCCCCTACCTAACGATACTCGTAGGGCTTGTTTCAGTTGTAAATAGAAGAAATTCAGGTCCTTATTTCCAAATCCGCCTTCATTTTTAAGATCTAGGTATGTGACTATATCTCCCTCCTGCCATACCTGCCCCAATCTAAAAATTCCATGGTGCCACCAAATCTTCTGTTCAATTGATTTCAATTCTGTAAGGAGTATATTATCCCATAATAAGGGATCTGTATGTAGCCTAGTCTAAGACCACAATTCTCTTACCTCTTTATAAGTTTTAGTCCATAGCTCAAATAGCAATATTGTACTGCTTTGCTGCTGTGACAAAATATCAGCTTCCACTATTTGAAAAATACTGCATTTATCCAGTTTTTTTATTAATACCTGCCACCATGTTTTTATATCTTTGTGAGTTGCTCCATATTATCATATTTCTAATGTGGCCAGAGAGAGAGAATATAGTTCCACATCCGGAGCTGATAATCCTCCCTCCTTCTCTCGAGTCTGCAATATTTGTGCTCTTATTCACGTTTTTTTGCCACGCCATATTAAATCCGCCAGTAAAGAAGCTATTTAAAAAAAAAATCTTTTTGGGGATTATTATCGGCGCATTCCATAGTATATAATTCATAGAGGGTAAAATGCACATTTTCACCAGTGAAATTTGGCCTGCCATTGAAACATATAATTTTTTCCATACTATTTTCTTCCTAATTTCTTGTATTTTAGGTATTACATTTAACTGAACATAATCTTTGGAGTTAGGTGTTATTTGGATCCCTAGGTATTTTACTGGTTCATCTACTCTCTTGATTTCCAGTTGACCCGGTATTAACCCATTCAAGGGATCAATTGGGATACACGTCCACTTAGACCAATATATATTGAGTCCAGCGTATTCGCTGTATTCTTCAAAGATCTCGAAAATCCTGGTAAGTGAACCATGGGAGCCCACAAACAGCATGATGTCATCTGCATACAAAGAGTTTTTTTTTTTTTTTCATGAGATCCATACCTAAAGCCTTCGATATCTTTATCTTGCCTAATCAAATCTGCCAAAGGTTCCATAGCTATAGCAAATAGCAGGGGGGAAAAGGGGACAACCCTGTCTAACCCCCCCTGCAAATGGGTATACCTTCGGAGTGTACTCCGTTCAAGATCACTCTCGATGTTATATAAGTGTATATCCAAGAAACAAATATTTCACTGAATCCCATTTTTTTCAGGGTTGCCATTAAAAAGGGCCACTCTATCGTGTTGAAGGCTTTTGAAGCATCTATAGTTAAAATCATTCTCTCACACCGCTGTTTGTGGGCTCCATTTGGGTATTTATAAAATACCTCATAATATTTTCGGTTGTAGTTCTACCCGGCATGAATCCCACCTGGTCCTCATGTACAAGTCCTTGCATTACCCCCCCCCCCCCCTTCCCCGAGCCTAGCTGCCAAAATCTTTGCTAATATTTTATTATCTGTATTGATCAGGGCGATATGAATCTGGTAGCATTGGATCTTTCCCGGGCTGTAAAATAAGTGTGATTAAGGCTTCCCTCAGTGAGTCTGGCAATTTACCTGACTCTTTTGATGTTGTCCACATCTTTAATAATTTCGGAATCATTATTTCTCTATATTGGCGTACACTTCGAACGGGATGCCATCTATCCCTGGCGTCTCATTTTTGATTATCTTTGATAGTATTTTATCCACTTCTTTGGGGTCTATTGGGGTTTCCAAACTTCCCCTTTGTTCTGGGGTTATTGTCGTGATAGCAATTTTATCTAAAAACTGTTGTATTTGAGGCATGTTTTTCTTTATTTTACTGCTATATACCTACTCAAAATATTCCTTAAATAATTCTATTTTAGCTGTTATTTTATGTCCTAATTTATCTAAAAGACAATGGATATAGTTTTTTTTTTTTTTTAATCTGACCATGGCCGCTAACTTTTTTACCCGGTATGTGTGAGTAGATGTAATTGTCCCTTATGTAATTTTCCTTTTGTTGTTCAGCCTGTAAAAACATTTCATCTTCCATTTTAGTAACTCTGCTCCTCCATTCTTTTAAGTTCAGTTCTATGGGGTTTTCAACGTATTTTTTTTTGTACATTTCCGCCTCCTGCTCCATTACTGATAATTTCTTCCTTAAACTTTTCTTATATAATATAGTGTATTTTGTGATAATTCCCCTAATGAAGGCCTTTGCAGCCTCCCAAACTATATTTTTTACCGCTGAATTCTCATTTATGTCAAAATATTCCCTAATCTCTTGCAAAACCTTATCATGTGTACCCATTATATTTATCCACCCTAAATTTATGTTCATATTCCTCTTTTTCTTAACCTCCCTTTTTGTGTTTATGTTTATGGGGTTATGATCCGAAATCCCGCGTTGGTAATACCTAACTCGTTCAATATCTAATATACCTTTAGTGTTAGTGAAAACTAAATCAATCCGTGAAAGACTCCTGTGTGTTTTTGAAAAACATGAATATTTCTTTAACTTCGGGTGCATTATCCTCCAGACATCCATCCATCCCAACTCTTCTGTGATGATTTTTAACCTGGTGTCCGTTTCTCTTCCCTGTAAATTACCTATCCTACATCTATCAATATTTCCATCCATTACATTATTAAAATTCCCCATTACCAAAAGTGGCTTATCTCCTGCTTTAATCACAAGGTCATGGTTTTTCAATAATACATCTGTTTTAAAGGGGGGGGGGGTGGTATATAGACATTTGCTATCAGCCATGCTTTTCCTTCCAGTATACAGTCCATAAAAACATAACTACCTTGAGTATCTATCACTGTTTTAATCACCTTGATATCTATGTCGCAAACTTCCCATTTCAATGGCACTTGCACTCTATATCATACCTGGGGGTACAGATCACCAAGTCACCGAACAAATTATACAATGCAAACATCGCTCCATATATACGTGCACTTGAGGACACATTGGCAGGCTGGCGACACCTTCCTTTGTCTTACATGGGGTGGGCGTACCTTCTCAAGATGGTAGAATTCCCTCGCCTGTTATACCTTTTACATTCGCTACCAATCTATTTACGCCCTAGGGATGAGAAGAAAATCAAATGTCTATACCGTACATTTATCTGGCAGGGTCGCCGCCCCAGGATACCTTATATTGTCATACAACAGCCTAGATTGAATGATGGGGGGTTTGACCTTTCCTAGTATAAGGGAGTATATTATCACAGCTCTCATGAGAATTGCTAAATACTGGATATACCATACGTCCATATTCTCAAATAGGGGTCAAAAACAGGCCTTTATACCCGGACTACCCTCCCTAACCTTCTCCATACCCCAATGGGAGAGATCCCGGAACGAGCCAGGGAAAACATTCTAATAATGTCGACTTGGCGGGCGTGGCAAAAAATGAGAATTCAAAAATTTACACCCCCACAACTCATTACATATGACCCTTTTAGCTAACCCACATTTCCAAATGGTGTCACCACATGGAGATTTTTTTGACTGGCATAAGGGAGGTATAACTCTGCTCGGCCACTTGGTGGACCACACCACACATAAGATTCTGTCTTTTGAAACTCTCAAAACTAAATACCCCACCATTAAGTTAAGTTTCTACCCTTATTTAAAAGCCATTAGCTATTTCCAGCAGTTACTACCCCACCTAACACCTCAAGAATGAAGTCCGGCTTTACAGGCCTCCTTCAAACATACTTCTACTTTAAGGGGACATACCACCAGTTACTACAAATTTCTAAATGCCCCTCTAGATTATAGTCAAGGGAAATGGGCAATAACTAAGTGGCGTAGCGATATCGAGCAGCTAACGATGTCCACTTTGTATCAGGCCCTGGAACACAATCTCAGCTATTTGCCAGCCAGTCGCTACTGGGAGATGACCCTACAGATTTATCACCAGGCATATATTTATCCGGTACATGGCCATTGTATGAGCACCTTTGAGTCAGATGGCTGCTTCGCGTTCTGGTGAGGCAGAAGCAGACATTTTTCATTGCTTGTGGTTATGCCAGGTGATACAATCCTTTTTGGGTAAAATACATACACCATTTACCACCACCCATCTGACATCAGCAGCACCTTTGGATCCTTTATTGGCCATTTTTAGATACATTGACTCGACCACAACGCGGTGCACCCCTGGTAGCCGGAAACTACTATGTCTAATAGCAGCAGCAGGGGTCAAGACCATCCTCCATACATGGATCGATCCTACACCCCCACCATTAAAGTTATTTCTCGAGAAACTCTCCTTCTTAATGAAGATGGATTGGGTAGAGGCGTCTTTAAAAAAGGAGACACATGTGAAGCAATTTTTTGCATGCTAGGAGAGTTTTATAGACATATTGCCTCTCCAGGTTAGCCGATGTGTTCAGGAATGTTTCCAGCTCACCTCCTTGTACCAGACATGAATCTTATTGAATGAGCCGCCTATCTCAGGGACATGATCCAATCTGAGTGCTCAGTTTGGTTCCCTGTATGTTTAGACTTTACATGTACTGAATATGGAGAGGAGATGAATGAGTTGGGCTAATGTTATGTTTTACTTGCTCTGCAGAGAATTCTGTAATGGCTCCATCCTTTCCCCTTCCCTCCCGCCCATCCCTCATTTCCCTCCTAAAAAACCGACAGATGTCGGAAGGTTAACGAAATGACTTTAATATATTGCTCTATTTGCTTGTATTGGACCATCACCAGAGACGTGTCACAAATAATACTGATCAATCAATATTACTGCTTAATGTATGTAATTTTTTCTTTCTTATGTCAACCTTAAATAAAAACATTTGAAAATATAGATATTCATAAATATACAGTACAGACCAAATGTTTGGACACACCTTCTCATTCAAAGAGTTTTCTTTATTTTCATGACTATGAAAATTGTAGATTCACACTGAAGGCATCACAACTATGAATTAACACATGTAGAATTATATACATAACAAAAAAGTGTGAAACAACTGAAAATATGTCATATTCTAGGTTCTTCAAAGTAGCCACCTTTTGCTTTGATTACTGCTTTGCACACTCTTGGCATTCTCTTGATGAGCTTCAAGAGGTAGTCACCTGAAATGGTCTTCCAACAGTCTTGAAAGAGTTCCTAGAGATGCTTAGCACTTGTTGGCCCTTTTGCCTTCACTCTGCGGTCCAGCTCACCCCAAACCATCTTGATTGGGTTCAGGTCCGGTGACTGTGGAGGCCAGGTCATCTGGCGCAGCACTCCATCACTCTCCTTCATGGTCAAATAGCCCTTACACAGCCTGGAGGCGTGTTTGGGGTCATTGTCCTGTTGAAAAATAAATGATGGTCCAACTAAACGCAAACCGGATGGAATAGCATGCCGCTGCAAGATGCTGTGGTAGCCATGCTGGTTCAGTATGCCTTCAATTTTTAATAAATCCCCAACAGTGTCACCAGCAAAGCACCCCCACACCATCACACCTCCTCCTCCATGCTTCACGGTGGGAACCAGGCATGTAGAGTCCATCCGTTCACCTTTTCTGCGTCGCACAAAGACACGGTGGTTGGAACCAAAGATCTCAAATTTGGACTCATCAGACCAAAGCACAGATTTCCACTGGTCTAATGTCAATTCCTTGTGTTCTTTAGCCCAAACAAGTCTCTTCTGCTTGTTGCCTGTCCTTAGCAGTGGTTTCCTAGCAGATATTCTACCATGAAGGCCTGATTCACACAGTCTCCTCTTAACAGTTGTTCTAGAGATGTGTCTGCTGCTAGAACTCTGTGTGGCATTGACCTGGTCTCTAATCTGAGCTGCTGTAAACCTGCGATTTCTGAGGCTGGTGACTCGGATGAACTTATCCTCCGCAGAGGTAACTCTTGGTCTTCCTTTCCTGGGGCGGTCTGCATGTGAGCCAGTTTCTTTGTAGCGTTTGATGGTTTTTGTGACTGCACTTGGGGACACTTTCAAAGTTTTCCCAATTTTTCGGACTGACCGACCTTCATTTCTTAAAGTAATGATGGCCACTCGTTTTTCTCTACTTAGCTGCTTTTTTCTTGCCATAATACAAATTCTAACAGTCTATTCAGTAGGACTATCAGCTTGACTTCTCCACAACGCAACTGATGGTCCCAACCCCATTTATAAGGCAGGAAATCCCACTTATTAAACCTGACAGGGCACACCTGTGAAGTGACCCATAGTTTTGATGCCTTCAGTGTGAATCTACAATTTTCATAGTCATGAAAATAAAGAACACTCTTTGAATGAGAAGGTGTGTCCAAACTTTTTCTCTCTACTGTATATGTATATAGGGATATATCAGTAAATATAATATATATATAAAATATATATCTCTCTATACATATATAAAAATTATATATATATATATATATATATATATATATATATAAAAGTTGAAAACACCGCAGCACATCCGTTGGTGAAAATAGTGGATCTTTATTCACCCAAGCAACGTTTCAGTCCGCTTACTGGGACCTTTCTCAAGCGTGTGTATATATATATATATATATATATATATATAAGGCAACAGGGTCAGCAGCACTCTATAGGTATGCCAGGTGCAATTCCACAAATGTTCCTGGACCAGGAGCAGTAAGATCGAAAAGACGAGAAATGGGCAGCACTCCGGTCTTCTGGTGAAATTTCAGTGATTTTTATTTACACCCCAAAGCAATGCAGCATTTCAGCTATCTCAATGGAGCCTTTGTCAAGCTAGTAAACACAGTGCTCTCAACATATTTAAATGGGTGAATCTCATCAGTGTAACATAATTGCTCATTAGAGAAAAAGCTTACAAATATAGGTATAAAACATAATTACAAATTCAAAATTCATTACAGTGTATCAATACAATATAGTGTATTACATGATATACATGTTAACAAAAAAAGTGGATCCCACATCCACATTCAAATGTTCCATACATAATTACCACTAATTACCACATAAAGTGCAGCTGTGCAAAAATATGAATCAATTAGAAAAATTAGAAAAGAGGACAAACCCACGTCATGAATTCCCATGCATGTGATCCGATCTTGGCGTCCCCATTCGGGTACTGTGCAGGCGCCGGTATGCATCCTCAGATCGCGAGAGCCTACAACCTCCCGCGCATGCGCACCGACCGTCCGCTTCGAATATTTTCTGCGCAGGTGTGGAACCTGTCCCGGGCCCGCGAGATCTCTCCATATCCTGCGCACGCGCACCAGGCGTCCGCAACAAATTCGTCAATCTCAGTGGTTGTTAGCCACTGCGCATGTCCAGAGGATCGAGATCTAATGTTGTTGTCATGTCTTGACCATGGTAACTACATTTGTATGCGGCCCAGAAGGAACAGTTGTCACACAAAGCCAGCGAATGTCTATGGTGATACACATACTAGGTATTAGCCCAGCGTATGAACTCCATTGTGATAGGGAGACTAAAGCGAGTCATCGCCCACGCTCCCAGCCACTACACCCGGCATCATGTGACAATTGATGGGGATAGTGTGTGGTCGCGGATGTTTAACACTGGCACACGCAACCATCTCTGGGTGCAAGGACCTGTGCTGAACAGAGGACCGGGGCACTTCCCTGTCACCCGTCCCCTGCTCCCTCACCCCTCAACCACTACACGTCCCCTCTGCTCCATAAACACACACCGCAGTATTATTAAATTAAAATCAATAGACAAATTAGTCTCAAATCCCTTGGCACCCTGAACACATTCCTCTCTGGATATGGATATAGGGAGAAAAATAGAAAAAAAAAGATAAGAAACAACAATTATATCGGTCACATGGAGATTTCATGTCGGGCGATGTCCTCTTATTCAAGACAATATTCTTCATCAAGGTAATCTGAAACAAAGGGAGAAAAACTGTTGAGTGGAGAGCATCAATCCTATCATATACACTCTCAGATACGAGGCAAGGACCCCACTGGTCCATGACTATGTCACCCTGAAATCAACATTTAATCCACTGGGTTTTAGGGTTCGTAATTGAAAGATCCAGTATAGTTCCCGTTGCTTCAGGATCACTTGTCCCCCCGTCCCCGTCGTGGCATGGCGACTTGGTCAATGACCCTGAAGTGTAAATCCCTCTCAGTGTGTTTTGCGTCTGTAAAGTGCTTAGATACTGGTAGATCCAATCTCTTTTTTCCTGAGAGTGTATCTATGGTCATTCCAGGGGCGTTGCTAGGGTCTCAAAAGATCCGGGGCACAAGCCCCAATAAATATGCCCCCCCCCCCCCCCCGCACTATGCTGTACTTGCTATACAGCGGCACTTACCTGTCACATCCAGGGCCTCCAGGTGACGTCTCCTCTCTGTCATCATCTTCTCGGTCTGGACAACTTCTCTCAGCCGCCTCGTCTCTGCAGAGTGTGACACACAGACATCTTAGCTTCCTCACTTTCTATCATTATCCCCCAACTGGAGTCCTCACAGTGTTATCCTGCTGCTTTCTATGCCAAAACCTCAACCCCCCCCCCCCTCATACCCCCAAATACTATCCTAAAGAAACATTACTGCCCCCCATAGTAATAGTGCTCCTCATAGTCCCACCAATAGTAATTCCCTTCTAGAATGCCCTTATTAGTAACACTGCCCCAACCGTGATAATGCTCCTCAACAATGCCCTCCCATATTAATAATACCCTCACAGAGTCCCTAGTAGAAATAAGGCCCCCTATTGTTCCCCCAGTGGCAATAAAGCTCCCTACAGACCCCACAGTAGTAATAAGGCCCCCATAGTGCGCTTAGTAGAAATAAGGCAGATCTACAAGACCCTCCTATAGAGCCCCCAGTAGTAATAAGAACGCCTATAATGTCCCCTGGATTTGCAGTGCCCCCTGCAGTTATAATCCTCCCTCCACCATACAGTCCCATGTAAATAACATCACCTCTTCCCCAGCCGCCTCCAACGCACAATCCCATGTAAACATCACCCCCTAAGGCTACTTTCACACTTGCGTTCATGTACTTGTACAGGACGGATCCACACCGATATAATACAAACGAATGCATCCGTTCAGGACCAATTTGTTTGTATTAGATTTTAATTTCTAAGTCCCAATACGGATCCGTCCTGACTTACATTGAAAGTCAATGGGGGACGGATCCGTTTACAATTGCACCATTTTGTGTCAATGCAAAGGGATCCGTCCCCATTGACTTACATTGTCAGGACGGATGCGTTTGGCTCTGCAAGGCCATGCAGACACAAAAAACGCTGATTGCAGCATTTTGAGGTCCGCCTCCAAAATGGAACGGGGGACCGCACGGAGCCGAACGAATGCATTCTGAATGGATCCGCATTGGGGTTAAACTGATGCATTTGGGGCTGCTTGTGAGAGACCTGAAACGGATCTCACAAGCGGATCACCAAACGCAAGTGTGAACGGACCCTAAACATTAAGTCCCATGTACATAAACATCATTCCCCCCCACCATCCACTTTCAACATACAGTCCCATGTAAATAACATCCCTCCCTCCCCCAGCCACCTCAAGCACACAGTTCCATGTCAATAACATCCCTCCCTTCAGCCCTAAAATACATCCCAGTTAAATAACTACAACTCCCAGCATTTCTCTACCTCTCCCTTCACTTACCTCGCCTGTACAGACATCACTATTAGGCTCCTTCTCCTCTTGACTCCGGTCCAATCCTGAACTGGGAAGAGGCGAAAGACCTTTGGTGACATCACAGGCCATGTGATCAGCAAAACAGGCTGTGATAGGATGACCTGGATGGTGACATCATCCAGGTCATCCTATCACAGCCTGTTTTGCTGATCACATGGCCTGTGATGTCACCAAAGGTCCTTCGCCTGTTCCCAGTATAAGATTCAATTGTATTTGCCGTTCTGTGTACGGCAATACAGTTGCATCTAGCAGGCAGGCAGGACATTCGGGGCATGGGACAAAACATCCGGGGCCCAGGCCCCGAATGTTTTAACCTAGCGACGCCCCTGGGTCATTCATTCTCGTTTTGACATCCCATGTGGTTTCCCCTACATAGAGAAGATGACAGGGGCATTCTAACAAATAAACTACATAGAAGGAATCACAAGTCATATGATGTTTAATCGTGTACTCTTCTCCTGTTTGTGGATGTGCAAAAGTGGCCCCCCTTAACATCAGTGGGCAATTTACACATCCATGGCAGGGAAAGCAACCTTTTTTGGATGCACCAAAATGTGTCAAATGAAACTTTATTAGTACCAATGTCCGCCCGTACTAGTTGGTCTTTGATATTGCCTGTGCGTCTATATGACATCATTGGCGGATTGGCAAACTGCCCAAAATGGGCCAATGTCCCTTCAGAATACCACCGATCTTGTCACTCAGGGGTGAGAACCATGTAACAAAGGGGATACGTTTAATGTCCCTTGTCTTATTTGTCTCTTTTTCCAATAGGGTTTTTCTAGATTTTTGCATCGCCCTCACTGTATGTTGTTGTACAAGTTTCTTGGGATATCCTCTCTTGATACATTTTTGTCCCATTGTTGTGAGCCTATCCACAGTTTCCTCCTCCCCTTGCACTATCCTCCTAACTCTGAGTAGCTGGCTGTAAGGCAGTGACCTAACCATGCTTCTAGGGTGGCAGCTGTCATATCTGAGCAGTGTGTTTTTATCTGTCACCTTAGTGAATAGATTAGTGTGTAGCCGATCACCTGATCTGCTCACTGTCACATCCAGGAATCAAATTTTTGTTTCAGAGGTGACAAGTGTAAACTTGACCTCTGGATCAATTTCATTGAGGAAGTCACCAAATTGGTGCAACTCCTCAACGGAGCCTGTCCACAATAGGAAGATGTCGTCTATGTAACACCACCACCCCAGAACTAGTCTGAAGTGGTGGCTAACATAGAAGTACATCTCCTCTAAATGTGTCATAAAAATATTAGCGTAATTTGGCGCTACATTTGAGCCCATTGCAGTCCCGCGTAATTGGATAAAGTACTCGTCCTGAAATAAAAAATAATTGCAGGTGAGCACAATCTCCAAGAGATCAGAAACTCTCTGCACTTCATAGAATAGGGTGAGTCAGCCAGACATTCTCTAACAGCACTCAAACCCCTAACATGTGAAATGGATGTGTATAAGCTGACTACATCAAATGATGCTAAAATGACATGTGCCGGAAGTTGTACCTTACTGACCTCATTTAGGAAATGCGTTGTATCTCTTATGTATGATTTAGCTCTCCGGACATAGGGTGATAAAATCATATCCAGAAAAATGGCAATCTGAGAGAAAGGAGAACCAATGCCCGATACTATGGGGCGGCCTGGTGGGGAAACAAGTGACTTGTGGATTTTTGGTAACATATATATTATGTTATATATTATATATTATGTTATATATATTAACTTGGACTTACACCTGCAAACGCTAAGTGAATACCATCGTCTTCACAGATTACCGAGAGGTATGAGCTCGCACCTTAGACCAGATTTATTTTTACATAATCCTGAGTTTTGTGCGAGATTTACACAGATTTCCAGCAAGTATGCTTTTGACTTTATTTTGTTAAATGTAGAGTTTTTGCAAAAAGAGCTGATTTCCATAGGGGCGTGTATACAGGCTCTCACTGAACAACTACAACATATGTTACCTACAGAGGACTTTGATACTTATATGTCTACCAGCCGTCTAATTTTTGACAAATTTAAGAGTGATCTTCAGGCCAAAAAAAAGAAGCAAATGGTCTAGAGATATGGATGATTATTACACGGTTTATATTTATAACTGGCAAGCTGACCTGAGAAAAAATCGGAGGCCGATGGGTGAAGAGAGAAGCCCGACTATAACAGGCGACAGCAGGAAACCTATCAATCGAGGGCCTAAGGATAAGGCTGTAATACATTCTCCGACTGGTGGAGTCCCTTGTTCTTCTTTTCTAGAGCAGAGTTCAGTACCAAGAGACTCCGGCGGGGTGGGCGACGCCAGCACAAGTAGAGAAAGAGAGAGGGTACCCGGGTCCCTGAGACCAAGGACTGTGAAAGAGAAGAAGAGAACACAGTGGTAAACATCTCTTCAACTAAACTCACTAATGCACAAAATTCTGTACTAAACAAAGGGTTGTCCTTTTGCCCTGTTGCCAAACCTAACTGGTTCAATGTTGAACTAGACCTGCAAAGGTTTTACCGTATGATTAAATTAAAAGTGTGGGCCTCTGAGCAACAGGACAGACCCTTGATTGATATTAGGAGAACAAGCGAATTAAGTTTACATGGTACTGGACTGTTCCTTAAAAGTGATTTTAACCCTGTGTCACACCATCCTGCCATTGAGGCCTTTACTCTGGCAGTAGGGGGGGACGTAGAAAAATTAAAAGAAGTAATGTTGAACCCTATGGGTCATGCGACTATGACCACTGCGGATATTAAAGCCGTTAGTGATCTGTCTTCAGACCGCAACCTCACCATCAAGTCTGCGGACACGGGTGGTGGGGTTGTGGTAATGGACACGGATCTCTACGTGCAAGAAATTTTATCCCAGCTGGCCGATAGAAATGTGTATCAGCGGGTCTCTAATGACCCTAAGTTTGGTTTACTGAGAGAACTCAGAGATATGTTAGTACAGGCCAAATCCGGTGGCATTATAGATGAGAAATTGTGTAGTTATTTATTGTGTGACAAACCGATAACTCCAATACTGTATACTCTTCCTAAAATACACAAGAGTTTGCGTGCCCCCCCTGGCCGGCCCATTGTGTCTGGCAGGGGGTCTCTGTTTTGCAATCCAGCGATTTTCTTGGATATGATCTTGCGGCCTTTCGCGGTGTCAGCCAGATCCTATATGAGGGATACCAGCGATTTTTATTTTATTTTATTTTTTTATCCAAGATCAAGGATCTGAGGGTCCCTGATGGTGCCGTTCTTGCCTCTTTTGATGTGTGTAGTCTATACATGTCAATTGAGCATGAATTGGGTCTCCGTGCAGTGGAACAATGTCTTCTATGGACTGCATACACAGAGGAATGCAGGACATTTCTACTTGGATTATTGAGGTTTATTCTCTGTAGGAACTATTTTTTATTTCAGGATGATTACTATATACAGTTAAGGGGGACCGCGATGGGGTCCAATGTGGCGCCCAGCTATGCAAATATATATATGACACATCTGGAGGAGTCTTTTGTCTATGGGTGCCACCACTTCAGCCATGTGCTGGGGTGGTGGCGCTACATAGACGACATTTTTCTGATATGGGTGGGCGCCACAGCGGACCTCATGGCCTTCCACTTGTTCCTGAATGAGATTGACCCTAGTGTCAAGCTCACCTTGATGCACTCTTTTGACAAACTGCAATTTCTTGATACAGAGGTCGTGATTTAGGGAGATACTCTGTCCACAGACCTCTTTGTGAAGCCTATGGACAAAAACACTCTTGTTAGATATGAAAGCCATCATCTGCGGCCGATGATCAAGTCCCTTCCCCTTAGCCAGATGTTACGAGTGGCCAGGATAGTCGGTGAAGGTCCGGTTAGAGACCAACGATTAGCACAAATGGCTAGGAAGTTCCGATCCAGGGGTTAAAAAATTGGTTTCAGAGAGTATCAATAAAATTGGAGTTAGAATGAAGGATGGTGACCCTGTGAGATCTAAAATTTCAACACAGAGGATACCATTGGTTACCGACTATTGTATCAGTAGCCCTCGATTGACCTCTATTGTTAGGAAGCACTGGCCGATTTTAGCCAGTGGTTTCGATAACATAGAGGAATTCAAAGTTCCCTCGTTGTTCTCTTTTCGCAGAAGTCGTAATTTAGGTGACAAATTAGTCAGGTCGGATGTTGGGTCCGCGAGGGTCGATTGCAGCGCGTATTTCGGCTCTACACGTAAGGGTTGTTATCCGTGCTGCAATTGCGTTAACTGCCCCTACATGATTAGGGGTGACTCTTTTGTAAATCCAGCCTCTGGGAAGACAGTTCGAATTAAGCAATATCTTACATGTGTATACAGAAATTATCTCAATGCACCAGGTGCGTGTGTGCAGAGATATGTCACACCTCTTATAAACTTATTTACCACATGTGGACTGAGTATATATAAAATTTTACTTTTACTATAATTTCACTTAAAAACGTTGGTGGTAGCAGTGAGACAAAGACGAAAAACATACATAAGTAAAAAGGATAGACGGCTCTACCACTTAGGCAAATGCTAGAGGTGCAGAGACTGCTCTGTCTGACTCACCCAGTCAGGAGTATATGGTTGCAGAATTGGTAAAGATGAGCAGGCACACTCAATTTGGGTACAAGTAAATAATTTATTAGTAGGTAAATAGTAGGTAGTTGTTTTAAAATATGTTTAAGGGTATGGTTTTTTCATGTGATAGTGGGGACCACCTACTAGTGAGTATTTTGTATATAAAGGAATAATAAGTATTTTGTATATAAACAAAAAGTAACAGAAGCAGGTAAAAAATCAAGTAAAAAAATCAGGTAAAAATCCGGAATACAATGCAGTCTGTAAAAGCTTTCAAAAATATGTTCAGTCTGTAAAAACTTTCATAAAAATAATTCCATATACAAGTGGCCACTATTTAGCAGAAAAATCATCAATGAAATAGATAGATGGAATTGATGAAGGTATTATCAATGATGAGACGGTCCTTTGTGGAGGAAAAAAATGTAATATAAAAACAATTCTGAGCAGAGAGTGATTTATGCCTAATCCAGGATAGGTATTGTGATGTTGCAATATATTTCACATGGAATAGAAGGCATAAATGTAACTTTGTACTCTTATAGGCAGTCTGGTAGGTTGTAAGATTTATGTGCCAAGCTGTGGAGTGAAGCGGAGCTCTGTGCCTGAGTGCGGCGTCCCGCACTGTCTCTGGCTTCAGAGTTCACTTACCCCTCCCAGCGCTCGTTGTATTGCGTCCTCCGGCAATGGTCAGCAGTTCCTGGAAGGCTGTGGAGGCGATGGCGTCCCTCGTGTTGCCTAGGACGCTGGGGGCGTGGTTCGCGCGTCTGGATGGATGACGTCAGCGGGCTTGTGATCGCGATCCTATTCAGAGTATGTTCTCCGTGCCTGCTTTGTTTCAGGGTTGATGCAATAATCCTCTGCTGCTTAAACGCGTTTCGGGACGCAGTCCCTTCATCAGTAAGCTAAAAACATACATACATGTAAACACTTATTTTACCACCATATAAGACCGCGGCAAGGTAATACTGGGTGGGTCTTACCCCGTCCTGTAGGTATACGGCCAGGGTTGGTGGTTGGCGTCAATGCTCCAGTGTGGTCACAGGCACTGGTGTCCAATTGTTAGGTTGATATGGCAATCTGGATACTCCTATAATGCCCTGGTCTAGAGCCCCCCCTATATGGATGGTCAGGGGCTATCCTCATAAACGACACGGAGCACCCGCCCCGACAGGGGCGACCCCATACGGAACCTGTCCCTAAATGGGGCCTCTTCCCTGTAAGTCCCTTACTGTGTGGCCCAACATGCCATGTTTCGTTCCATGAAAAAATGGAGCTCATCAGGGGCTCATTGGAATCAGAAGGTTTCTATAAAAAATGCACAGAGAAAGATAGGCAAAGCGTGGTCACTACAATGTGCCTATTTGGATATACATTTAGACAGCATTAGGTATGTAGCCTCAACTTACTATTTCAGTAGAGAGTTTCTTGTAAACCTGTCTTGAAACCACAATCTTTTGTAAACCAACCTTGACAAATTCCCTCCTGAGGTGGGACAGTTGCCACCCTTTTCCCCTCAGGAGGGGAATTCCTCTGGGTCAATATCTGAGAATAAGGAGAAATTGCTCCAAGGAGGCGGAATTCCAGAGACAGGCAACAAATCTGAAAAAAATGTTTCATGGATCGGGGCTATCCCATTGGCACATTAACACCAGCTTACAAGGCCGCAAAAGCTCGCTCCCGCAGCTCCCTCCTTACCCCTAATAAGACGAGCAGTATCGATAATGTGCCCCCAATAGGGATTCAAGAGACACACTTAATTAGCACATTTAATGAGTCCTCCTCAGGCATAAGAGAAATAATTTCCAAACACTGGCATGTACTCAGGATGGACCCGGACCTCTGTACCACCATAAAAGAACACCCAAGTATGGCTAGTTTCACACTAGCGTTCGGCTGTCCGCTCGTGAGCTCCGTTTGAAGGGGCTCACGAGCGGACCCGAACGCTTCCGTCCAGCCCTGATGCAGTCTGAATGGATGCGGATCCGCTCAGACTGCATCAGTCTGGCGGCGTTCAGCCTCCGCTCCGCTCAGTGAGCGGACACCTGAACGCTGCAAGCAGCGTTCGGGTGTCCGCCTGGCCGTGCGGAGGCATGCGGATCCGTCCAGACTTACAATGTAAGTCAATGGGGACGGATCCGTTTGAAGATGCCACAATATGGCTTAATCTTCAAGCGGATCCGTCCCCCATTGACTTTCAATGTAAAAGTCTGGACGGATCCGCTCAGGCTAATTTCACACTTAGCTTTTTTTTGCCAATATAATGCAGACGGATCCGTTCTGAACGGAGCCTCCGTCTGCATTATTATGATCGGATCCGTTCAGAACGGATCCGATCGAACGCTAGTGTGAAAGTAGCCTATAACATACAGTACAGAGCAAACGTTTGGACACACCTTCTCATTCAAAGAGTTTTCTTTATTTTCATGACTATGAAAATTGTAGATTCACACTGAAGGCATCAAAACTATGAATTAACACATGTGGAATTATATACATAACAAAAAAGTGTGAAACAACTGAAAATATGTCATATTCTAGGTTCTTCAATTAGCCACCTTTTGCTTTGATTACTGCTTTGCATACTCTTGGCATTCTCTTGATGAGCTTCAAGAGGTAGTCACCTGAAATGGTTTTCACTTCACAGGTGTGCCCTGTCAGGTTTAGTAAGTGGGATTTCTTGCCTTATAAATGGGGTTGGGACCGTCAGTTGCCACAGAGTTCTAGCAGCAGACACATCTCTAGAACAACTGTTAAGAGGAGACTGTGTGAATCAGGCCTTCATGGTAGAATATCTGCTAGGAAACCACTGCTAAGGACAGGCAACAAGCAGAAGAGACTTGTTTGGGCTAAAGAACACAAGGAATGGACATTAGACCAGTGGAAATCTGTGCTTTGGTCTGATGAGTCCAAATTTGAGAGCTTTGATTCGAACCACCGTGTCTTTGTGCAACGCAGAAAAGGTGAACGGATGGACTCTACATGCCTGGTTCCCACCGTGAAGCATGGAGGAGGAGGTGTGATGATGTGGGGGTGCTTTGCTGGTGACACTGTTGGGGAATTATTAAAAAATGAAGGCATACTGAACCAGCATGGCAACCACAGCATCTTGCAGCGGCATGCTATTCCATCCGGTTTGCGTTTAGTTAGACCATAATTTATTTTTCAACAGGACAATGACCCCAAACACACCTCCAGGCTGTGTAAGGGCTATTTGACCATGAAGGAGAGTGATGGAGTGCTGCGCCAGATGACCTGGCCTCCACAGTCACCGGACCTGAACCCAATTGAGATGGTTTGGGGTGAGCTGGACCGCAGAGTGAAGGCAAAAGGGCCAACAAGTGCTAAGCATCTCTGGGAACTCTTTCAAGACTGTTGGAAGACTATTTTAGGTGACTACCTCTTGAAGCTCATCAAGAGAATGCCAAGATTGTGCAAAGCAGTAATCAAAGCAAAAGGTGGCTACTTTGAAGAACCTAGAATATGACATATTTTCAGTTGTTTCACACTTTTTTGTTATGTATATAATTCCACATGTGTTAATTCATAGTTTTGATGCCTTCAGTGTGAATCTACAATTTTCATAGTCATGAAAATAAAGAAAACTCTTTGAATGAGAAGGTGTGTCCAAACTTTTGGTCTGTACTGTATAGGAGGGGAAAGAGTGTACGAGACTGGACGGTGAATAGCCATTTCTCTCCTAAACCGGCACAAAAAACCTGGCTGGAAAAAGGTATTCATGGTAACTACAGATGTGCGGGGTACATAGCCAGTAAGTACATGCAGTGCGGAAAATCATTTAGGAGCTGCAATACAGGAAAAACATATATTATCAGGGATCTGATAAACTGTAAAAATACGGGGGTTGTCTATAAAATCACATGCACCTGTAACAAGGAATATGTCGGCAAAACAAAAAGAGAGCTGAGAAGAAGAGTTGGTGAGCATATAAATGGTGTCCATAACAGCAGGGACACCGCAGTCTCACGCCATGTACGTACTGAGCACGGCGGGGACCCAAGGTGCCTCTCTTTTATGGGAATCGAAAAAGTGAGGCCACCTTTAAGAGGTGCGATTGGGATAAGAGAATCCTCCAATGTGAGGCAAGGTGGATCTTTTATTTGAAGACACTATATCCCAACGGCCTTAATGAACAACAGAGTTACACGTGTTTCATTTGAATGGCCAGCTATTATGAAGGCCATATCATTATAATGACCCATTGTACACCTGACTGTATGATCTAACTGATTAAGATCTAATATGTGCGGGAATCTGTCCCTTTGGACCTTATATTGGACGATATAATTGTTTTAAAATCAAAATACTCCCCCTAGCTATATTAAAGATCAGAATAGCGTAGAAATATTCTTTCTAGCCCCATATAACTGACGATAGAAAAATGACATAAATTGATAATCCTTGTTTCAGTGTAGGAACAGATCTTTATGTCTAGTATATTCTCCCCATCTGCACCGCATGGCCAATTGCATGTGGGAATAAGTATGGATGAGAACCTGCCAAAGAAATCCATCTTTAAATGATTGTATTCTTTAAAGTTGCCGTCCGACATCTGAGACGGCTGATCAGCGTGCAGTGCCTGCGCGTCATCCAGTTGCTGGGCGACGGGTGACGCTCAGACACATTTGCATGTAACTTCCGGCAGCCCGAGTGATCACGTGACACCGACTTCTGGTGGAATGGAGCGCATGGAAATGGCATGCGTTCCACCATAGGAGGGCGGAGCAGGAGGGCGGAAACAGCTGGAGGTGCTGATTTTAAAAGGCTAGGTGGCTGAATGGGCTGTGTTCCCACACTGCCGGCATTCAGCAGTGAGGTGAGGCGAGGGTATTGTTGGGGACACTTCTCCATACCCCAGCAGGGACGCGTACCACTGACCGTCCACACCACTTTGTATTTACAAGAAACTCTCTACTGAAATAGTAAGTTGAGACTACATACCTAATGCTGTCTAAATGTATACCCAAATAGGCACATTGTAGTGACCACGCTTTGCATATCTTTCTCTATGCATTTTTTATAGAAATCTTCTGATTCCAATGAGCCCCTGATGAGCTCCATTTTTTCATGGAACGAAACATGGCATGTAGGGCCACACAGTAAGGGACTTACAGGGAAGAGGCCCCATTTAGGGACAGGTTCCGTATGGGGTCGCCCCTGTCGGGGCGGGTGCTCCGTGTCGTTTATGAGGATAGCCCCTGACCATCCATATAGGGGGGGCTCTAGACCAGGGCATTATAGGAGTATCCAGATTGCCATATCAACCTAACAATTGGACACCAGTGCCTGTGACCACACTGGAGCATTGACGCCAACCACCAACCCTGGCCGTATACGGGGTAAGACCCACCCAGTATTACCTTACCGCGGTCTTATATGGTGGTAAAATAAGTGTTTACATGTATGTATGTTTTTCGTCTTTGTCTCACTGCTACCACCAACGTTTTTAAGTGAAATTATAGTAAAAGTAAAATTTTATATATACTCAGTCCACATGTGGTAAATAAGTAAAAAAATCTTACAGGTGACTCAACTTATGCAATTTACCTGTTATCATGTCCGTGTGGACTATGGTATGTTGGGGAAACAACTTGGGATGTTAAAACAAGGTTAAATCAGCACAGATACACTATAAGGAAAAAGAGGCTGGATTTACCTGCGCCCAAGCACTTTACGGAAGCAGGCCATCAAGAATGGGATTTCAAATTTAGGATACTTGAATAAGTGCCCTTACCCAGAAGGGGTGGGGACAGGACAATATTTGTTTTGTTTTGTCTTTAATTTTGTTTATCCCTCCCTACATCCTTGTCTATTTGTGTGGGCTTCCCTAGTTTTGTGATGTTACCCTTATGTTGTGCTGTTTTTTCTGTGGGGTTCCGGTAAATTCTGCTTGTCCTCCGTGTAAGGGTGTATGCAAGTGCAATTGCTGTATTAAAAATTAATAACTAATAATTTGTAATTTTTCTATATATTTTGTTATAGATGAACATGAGAAAATATATTGTGTAATGGATTATCTCTTTGACAACTGGAAGACAGCAGGACCCAATCGGCAATTATTAATAATTGATAGTAGTAACATATTTTTGATTTGTGTGCTCTTTATGAATATATACCTGATGCCCGGCAGTGTGGGTGGAGCTTGGCGTCACACGCGTTTTGTGAGTGTGAGTTCCCTGATAAAACATGGATGGTCGACGACTGCAGCTATGGCACATGTGTACGATGACCATTTTTGCTTGGTTCTCCCTGTTTGGGGACTGGGACATGGAGTCACTTTACGGTGACATCTATGCCCGTTGGACCCACTATGGTATGTTCCCACTGATCTGGTTCTCCAGACGGAGGCTCTACATATAGGGAGTACAGGTTTGAAAGTCTATAGTGTGCAGACCTGTAAGGTGATAATTTTAAGTTTATAAATATGGGGATGAGGTGGGTGAGGGTGATAGTGGCGTTTACCATTGACCTGTATTACACCACTGGACCCCCCTTGCTACGGATGAGTAGCTAAGTCATCAATAGTATAACAGGTCCGTTGTTACGCATGATTGTCAGATGACTGGTCACATGATCGCTGTGCCTGCTGGTCTATGCCCGCCTAGTTTTGGGAGCGAGCATGCTCGGTCCATGTGTGTTGCCGTGCCGCCATCTTGACTGTGGGCCGCTGGGTACTGCATGTTATAGATAGTCTCGCGGGATGTAACATTCCCCGCGCATGCGCAGTGTCGTGTTCCGGACGCCAAGTGAGTCCTGCAGTCTCTAGAGCCATATGAGATATCCACAAGTAAATGAAAATCTTTTTTAAGTAACACAATCATGTGCACCTGTAACAAATTATTAATTGATGACCTTTATGCACTATAACTGTATGTATTGATGATCAACATTTTACACTTGGCACTTCTTTTAATAATTTGTATTGTGTGGCTATACCTCCCATATTACGATCATGTACAGTTGAGATTCACTATTTTTATTATTGCTTATGTATTAATTGGAATATAATCATGTAATCACATTGTTAATTGTGTATGCTTTATAAGCACCTGACTTTGCACTAAGTATCATGGTTTGACAAAGGCTCCATAGAGAGAGCTGAAATGTTGCTGCTCACACATGGGCATGGGTGAATAAAATACCCTTTGCTTTTCACGGATACCTGTGTGCTGCCTTGGATTCTTTTTTTACATATACCTAATTGGATCAGAGTCCGCGGTCCATCTCAAGGAATTGCACCTCCTGGATTTGTGTGCTGCTCATCTATTTTATTTCATATTGTAAGTATATATATATATATAATTTTTTTTTATAATTTTTTTTCTTCTTCAGGAAATCAAGCTTAACTGTAAGGCTGGGTTCACACCTGCGCGTTTTACAGCGCGTTCCTACACGCTGTAAAACGCTCAACAAGCAAAAACCAATGCTTCCCTATCGGCATGGTTCTCACCTGAGCATTTTACAGCGCGTACGATCGCGCTGTAAAACGCCCAACGCCCCAAGAAGTACAGGAGCTTCTTTGGGGCGCATTGTCGCGCGTTCCCGCACATAGACCTAGCAGGAATGCACGCCAATGGGCGTTTGCTTGTTTCCTCGGCACGTATGTAAACTCCCGATAAGCACGCTTATAAACAGTGCTTATCGGGTACGCTTATGTGTGAACCCAGCCTTAGTCCTAATGAGTGTTATAATGTTTTTTATTTTGCTTTTTCATTACTCGGATAACCTCTTTAAGCACTCTAATCATGTATTTGATTATTATTCTTGTTTATTGCACTATTTTTGCACTTTATATTTTTGTATATTAATTATTTTTTATATGATTTGCACGTGTGTGTGTATATATATATATATATATATATATATATATATATTGCACGTACCGTATTTTTCGCTTTATAAGATGCACCTGATGATAGGACGCACCTAGGTTTTTGAGGAGGAAAATAAGAAAAAAATATTTTTTACCAAAATGGTGGGTTTTGAGCTAATGGTGGTCTGTGGATGACACTATTATGGGGGATCTGTGGATGACACACTGTTATAGGGGGATCTGTGGGTGACAATGTTATGGGGATCTGTGAGTGACAATGTTATGGGGATCTATGAGTGACAAACTGTTATGGGGCATCTGTGAGTGACACACTGTTATGGGGGCATCTGTGAGTGACACACTGTTTTATGGGGGCATCTGTGGATAACACACTGTTATGGGGGCATCTGTGGATGACACACTGTTATAGGGGCATCTTATGCTATATATGTGTCATCCACAGATTCCACCCCATAATAGTGTCCCTGTGTAAATAGTGACCCCCAATACACCTGGCCCCGCTCACAGCAGTCTTCATACCGAAACTGTAGTCATGTAATCCTTAACCTCTTGGTTAGCTTTGTTAAAATAGCGTAATTGTCTGTAGTAGTACTCACTATCAAACTACCGTAGCAGGCCGGCCAGCAGCGTAACGTCATTCACTCCGTCACGCGCCTGCTCCTCCCACTTTATTAATGTAGCAGGCGGGGCAGGACCGTTACAGAGTGAGTGACGTTACGCTGCCGGCCGGCTTGCTACGGTAGTTTAATAGTGAGTACTACTACAGAGGATTGCACTACTTTAACAAAGCTAACCCACTGGTTAAGAATTAAGTGACTACAATTTACATATGAAGATTTCTGTGCACGGGGCCCGGTGTAATAGAGTACCAGTTGCCAGCCTCCAGCCCCTCCTCCCTCCCCGCTGATATATGGCAGGCCACGCTGTGCAGCAAAGCGGCCGGCGATGTATCAGTGTCAGCGCAGCATTCGCTTTATAAGATGCACTGCTTTTTATCACTTTTGGGGGGAAAAGTGCGTCTTATAAAGCGAAAAATACGGCGTGTGTGTATAATAAATATATATACCGGTGTGTGTGTCTGTATATGTGTGTGTCTGTATATATATATAATGTAGTTATGTCATTTCCTGCACTTGCTTGAGAACAGCTCTATTGTTGAACTGAAATGTTGTGATCACATGGTTGAATAAAAGACGTTTTGATAGATTTTTGCATTTAGGAGTGTGGTGCTTCTTTTTCTCTTTTTTTTTTTTCCTACAAATATCTGTGGTGATGTGCAGCTCTGATACAGTCATAGTAGAAGTTCTTTGGTCTGGGAATTGGTAAAAAATGTTTATATTTTCATCACAAAGTGCCAGACTTCAACAATGAAAAAAACATGCACAAATGTATTAGGTCATCATTAAAAAGAACATATGATAAACGTTAGGAGTCCATATAAAACGTGGTGGGCACGGTATAGGAACAGTCTAAGCAGAGAGTTACTTCTGACCAATGTCATATAACAATGTCAGCCCACAAGCACTATATGCGAAATGTGCGCCAGCTGAGGTAGGACTCCTATGTGTTATTTATTACTTTGAAGCTCCTCTCTTGGTCCTTGGTGGGTAAAATCATTACTGTGACTGTAGACTGATTCTCTTATGATTGTCTATGAAATTTGCACTTAAAGGGGTTGTCCAAAATGTTTGTAAAATTAATCTATGATCATAAAGTGTTATAAAAGAATAAAATAGTCTATACCGCTGCCTCAGCACTGCCAGTCTGGTCCTTGCTGTCCGACAGTGGTAACTTCCATTTCACTTAAAGGGGTTCTCCACGAATTAAGAAAATGAAAATATTTAAATATTACTTCATTATAAATATATTCCCAAATACCTTACATTAGTTATAATGGCTCGTTTTGTCTGGGGAGCAATCATTAGAAGAAACAAAATGGCCGCCGTTTTATTAGGACACACAAAACCTGTCCTAATCACACAGGAGGACAAGTTACTTCACAACACTGAGGTGAAGAGCTGCCTCATCCTCCCCTCTGCTCTTCTTGTCAGGGATTATGATCCTGAATACAGATTATAAAATCTTCAGCTGAATCTCTGTGCATGGAGTTCATGAGCAAAGAGGAGGGTGGGGATGTGGCTGATGAGCAGCAGCACCTGTATGCAGTCTCCATTACCACAGCCCCACATTACCAGTCTGTCCTGTCCATCCTCTCTATACTTCATGTCTCCTTATCAACTCCATTCCTACAGAGATTCAGCTGAAGATTTTCTCATCTGTATTCAGGATCATAATCCCTGACAGGTAGAAGTAGAATAGGAGGATGAGGCAGCATTTTACCTCAGTGTAGTAAAGTAGCTTCCCCTGCTCTGTAATTAGGACAGGTTTTGTGTAAACTAATAGGACAGTGGTCATTTTGTTTCTCCAAATGACTGCTCCCCAGAGAAAATGAGCCATTATAACTAATGAAAGGTATTGAGGAATATATTTATAATAAAGTAATATTTACGTATTTAAATTTTCTTAATTCCAGGAGAATCCGTTTAATGTCACTGCTGCAACCAATCACTGGGCTCATGTCACGGTCCATAAATGGCCTGTGACTGCTGGGGCCAGTGATTAGATGCAGCAGTGGTGTTAAGAGGAACAGGACACCATCAGTGTCAGACAGCAAGGGCCGGACCGACAGCTGAATCAGTGGAACCTTTAAAAGTTAAGTATAGTTAGTTTGTTATAATAACAATGACTGTCTATGGCTGTTTATTGGTTTCTCCCATTTGTATAGATACTTTGTTTTTTCTTAGTTTTTTATTGGTGGCTGAAATGCCTACATACACATTTAAGAAAGTTCCAATTGGTTTTGCCATCATAAAGTGAGCAAACAACACTGCCATGATGTAAAGCAAGGGATTTTCAAAAGGCCATTCAGACCTTCTTTCTAACAAACAACAATTACATGGCAAAAAGACCATTATTAGTACAACACAAGCTTTAGGCTACATTCACACCTCCAGTGTAAAACGCCAGCATGGCTGTTTTGGCAGACAAGAGGAGAATCAGCCAGACACAACCAGCAGCATGCCGCAGTTTGTGTCCAGCCAGTTCTCAGTTTGTCTGCTGGAATGTGTACAGATCTCCACCGGACCCCATTATACTTGATGGGACCGGAGACACTTTGTCCGTATCCAGCAGTGGTGGGTCTGGAGAATTCCAGCAGGCTGTTCTCGGAGGTGTGAAAGTAGCCTTAACCTTTAGGCTGTTGCATCTCCACAGTGAAGCATCTCTACTCTGATTGCTATTCAGCTGTGCCCTTTTATACAATAATTTCTCCCATAATCCTATGCAGGTTTTCTCTATAAAAGGCCACAGTTTTTGCTGGTCTTCCTCTTATAAGGCCAGACACACACAGTTGCACCAAGCGCAGGTAAGGCAAAATTGACACCAGTTATTTGGTCAGTTTTTTCCATCAGTTATTGTGAGCCAAAACTTGGTGCTGGTCAAAAGCACAGAACAGGTGCAGATCTTTCCATTATCTCGGAGGAGGTTTCACTACTGGGTTTTGGCTCACAATGACTGATGGAAATAACTAACCAAATAACTGAAGTGTGAACGCAGCCTAAGTAACACATATTTGAAACATATTTTAACACACATGGGGGGAGATTTATCAAACTGGTGTAAATGAAAAGTGGCTTATTTGCCCATAGCAACCAATCAGATTCCACCTTTCATTTTCCAAAGGAGCTCAGGAAAATGAAAGGCAGAATCTGATTGGTTGCTGTGGGAAACTAAACCCCCATGGTTTTCACATAGTTTCTTTGGTTCTGATACATAGGTCCAGGTGGCAAAACCATAAAGACAGGAAAAATAGAGCACTAGGTGGCCAGTCTAATGACAAAATAAAGCAATGAGAAACACACATTCACACAGGAATTTTGTCAAAGCAGAGAACTCATATATCACAACCAAAGTAACAAACATAATACAAAGACAAAACACGAGAAAAGACGAAACCTCTTCACAATGATATGTCAACAACATTATACCATCTACTCCACAACTGAACATGTAGTACCCACAGAGTGCTTTCTCCAGACACATACATCACACTGCAATGCAAACATACTGTACTGTACATGCAAACCATACAAACACACATGCACAGTTACAGCCAGTTTCCCCCTTCTTTGGGCTCTCTTATTCTGTACCAACACTGTGTCTCCTGGGTAGAATTCAAATGGTTTAAAATTAATTCCCTCTTCTTTTATAACTTGCCTGTCTTGTAATAGATCGAATATGATCCATTGCTATTTTAAGTCTCTTATAATATTCTTGTATCCACTGTGTAGGTGTGTTTTTTGTCTAATTCTCCTGGTTATTCCATTAATAACGCAAGCGGGAGACATCCCATTTGTCCAAACATCAAATTATATGGTGTATACTCAGTGCTACTATGAATAGTGTTATTGCAGATCTAAACAACATCAGCCACATATTCAGGCCATCTTTCTAAACATTCTTTGGCTAAAGTCTGTATTATATTTAGCAATGTTCTATTAAATCTTTCACTCACACCATTACCTTGGGGATGATATGGAGTTGTCCTTGACTTCCTCATCCCATCAAAGATGCATAGTTCTTGTATTATTTCTCATTCAATGTTAGGCCCCTGGTCAGACAATTATCTTTTGGGGCATTCATAAGGATGGATAACATGTCCATAATGATCTGGCTGTTGTATGGACTGTCTGGTCTTTAGTTGGTACAACTATTGCGAATTTGGTAAAACGATCTACACAGTTGCATACTGTCACCACAATCAAACTGTTCTATATCATTTTGATACCCTTGATATGATGGTGTCTGTGTCAAATTCTTGGACACATTAAGTATTTTTATCTGATGTATTAACTGATCTTCTTTCATTAAAGTCAGTTTAAAAAAAAATCTATACAGACAATGCATAATTATAACCAGAAGTGACTTCTTGGACAGTGAGGAAATCCCTGGTAATTATAGTGTGTGGTGCTATGATTTCCTCTTGACTTTTATGGACTATACACTCAGCACAGCTTTAACACACTTTTCATATATATAGTCAATTTTGGACTATAAAAACGTTCTCTAACCCTCTGTTTTGTGTTCTCTGCACAAAAATGTTCACGTGTCCTGTATTAATTTTCACATGTGTTCCATGTTATTAGCAAGTAACGCTAATTGCCATACTTGTAGTTGGTCCCTCGCCATCATGTTTTTCTATATAAGACTCCTTCATGGATTTGGAGTCATTTCCACTGCTAAATCATTAATTTTCCTCTTTCCATCAGCTCTTCTTGTTGTACCCGACTGAGTCGAGTATTATTTTGAATCCACATGTATAGTTTTTGTATACCAAGGTCCTCTTTCTATTTATGACTCCATTCTTTTTATATATATATATGTATATATATATATATATATATATATATATTTCCAAATAGTCACTGGATATGATGGCACTGGAATCACACGATGGTACTGGGCATACACGCAAGGGAGGGATTTTAATTTCAATGTAGTTCAATGCTGTTCCAAGTTTGGCTCTCCTTTAGGAGTTTCATAGAATTGTTGTAATAGAACATTGCCATTATTGTTGCTCCTTCCTGGTTTATAATGTATGATATAATCAAAACAGGCTAGTCTTGCTGCCCAACATTGTTCAAGAGCACCTAATTTGGCCATATCTATATGTAACAATGGATTGTTATCTGCAAAGCTGTACATTTTGGCTCCACTTAGGTACTCTACAAATCTTTCAGTGACTGCCCACACAGCCAATAACTCCAATTTGAAAGAACTATAATTTGTGGGATTACATTTATTTGGTCGCCGCCTTTGACTTCCATATGCAAATTTTTCCTTTCGGTGTAGTAGTTCTTCCCAACAACAGTTTGTGGAGTGGAACAGCTATCCTTGCGTAATTCTTGATATATCTTCAGTAATAACCCACTAAGCCTAAAAATTACCTCACCTGAGTCACTGTCTAGGGCAGTGATGGCTAACATTGGCACTCCAGCTGTGGTAAAACTACAACTCACAAGATGCCCCCCTTGCTTGCTTGGCTGCTCTCAGAACTCTGTAGAAATAAATGGAGCATGCTGGGAGTCGTAGTTTCACCACAGCTGGAGTGCCAAGGTTAGCCATCACTGGTCTAGGTTATCAGACATTCAGTCACTACCTGAATTTTGTGGGGATCAGGTGCAACTCCTTCAGCACTAACCATATGTCTGAAGTATTGGATTTCTTTCCTTGCCAATTGACATTTGGCAGGTTTTAGCTTTAGTGTATAGCTCAGACGTTGCCAACCCGCAGCTCCTTGCTCCTTCATTTGCGTCTCGGAGGGGAGCGGTCCGGCCAGCTCTTACTATCTAGGCTGCACAGCCTAGTATCTCCTCTTATAAGAGAACATGGCTTGTGCCATACCGTGCTATGTTCTCTCCGGCCAGACAGTGGAGAGGGACGGAGGGAGGGAGTTTCTCCCTGCTATGACACGGCCATCGCTGAGCCCAATGAAAAGAGTAGGCTCTGAATGAATGTGTGGCTAATTAAAGAAGGAGGAGGGATGGGGGAGGGAATAAACTACTGCGCTGTCTGAGCTAGTGAGCTCGGCGACCAGCAGCAGCAGCAACCTCCTCCTCCTGAGTCTCCTCTCCTCAGCCCCAGAGTCAGTGTGCATTAGTGCCCCGAGCAGCCAGCATAGCAGGTACCCCACCCCCACACAGTGCAAGAGTAGCCTGCCTCAAAATAGGGGCAGGCAAAAAACTCATTAACCCCAATCTTGCTACTGCCATCATTTATTTTTAATGTCAGGCTGGGCACATGCTTTTGGACTGGATCCCATGTGCCTCACATCAATAGTAAGTGACCCCCAAAGTACCATCTCACATAATTAGTTTGAAACCCCCTCTGGTGACGATTAAAGTAACAACTCAAATTTAGATGATTACTTACTGATGATTCTTACTGACACACATGTTAGGATACTTTCACACTAGTGTTTTTGCTGTATCCAGCAAGATCCAGCAAATACGCTTCTGTTAGGGTACTTTCACACTAGCGGCAAGGAACTCTGGCAGGCTGTTCCGGCGGGTGAACAGCCTGTCGGATCAGTGCTGCGCTAGTGCACGCATGCCCCCGGACTACCACTCCGGCCACATTGACTATAATGGGGGCAGGCCTGAGTTCCGGCAGTAGCACAGCAAACATGCCGAGAGGCGGCTGGAATAAAACAACAACATTGTTTTTTGTGGCTATATTCAGTCATATATCCCAATATTTATTTGTGATTCCTATTATAGGTATTTGAAGGTTGTTAGCTGCAGTTAAGTTTATCCATGGATTTTCTAATTACCTTGTTTGTCCAAATCGTGTAGTTGTGACTTCTCACCCAGTGTCCTATTAAAGGTAACTAGTTTTATTGGGCACCATCCTACAATTGGTTTGTTGATCATTTCAGGCCCTTTGTTGGGTGGGTAGTACCAGGACAACTTTTTTTACATCACCTTCCAGTAAATTGAGTGCTAGAGCAACTTACTCAGGGGCAGACTGGCCATATACCCTACAGGGAAATTTTCCAGTGGTCTGATGCCTAAGCCCTCCTCGCTGCCACTGGTCGGGTACATAGCGATCTGAAGCTCACAGCATTAATGAATATGCTAGGAGCATCTAGCATTTATGCACATGGCCGGCAGAAGCAGGTCCTCAGGATGGTGTAAGAGTTGAATATTGCGCCAGGGACAGCAATATTTTGTGCTGCACTGTGTATTTGGTTCTGCTGGGGCAGTATTTTGTGCTGCACTACAGTATTTCTGGCCCCACTAAATTTGTGGGCCCTGCTTACTTATATTGGCTCTGCCTTCTGTCAGTTTGGAACCACCTACAAAATGGGGCCACTTCTATTTTTTTTTTTTCCAGGGCCATTTTAAGTTCCCAGTTCTCTCCTTAGCTTAGTGTATATTTAGTACTTGGTATAGCCTAGTAGCCATTTTTTAGCCTTTCCCTCCAATCTGTTAGTGGTACATTTTTACCATAATATTTTGGTAAACTTATTATAGCTGCCCCCATGGGTACTGGTAGCTGTGGCATTTACTGTTATTTCTTCAGGTGTTGAATTCATCCTGTTGCCGAGTATGCCAAATCTAAGAGGACTGGTTTAAATGTGAGGTATAACCTTATACGTCCAAGGTCATGTTGCGCAGTAGTCTAGGATTGGAGATTTTGAAGAAATTTCTTTACTAAGAAAAGTTCCAAATATCTAACATACTGCTGAATACAATCCAGAAGTAGTAAACAATTTATGAAGGTTCACAGCGAAGAGTTGGGATCTGACTATTACACTTAATGATATCTTGGTGTATCATATAGTATTGTAAGTCTCTTTCATCTATAGAGGGGGAGTATTGGAATATGTCCCCCAGTTCACCATCATTAAAAGGGTTTTCTAAGATTTTTATACTGATGACTTATCCTCTGGATAGGTCATCAGTATCTGATTAGTGGGGTCTGACACCTAGGAGCCCCCCTCCCATCCCAATCAACTCTTTTGAGAAGGCATCGGCGTTCCTAGTGTTCTAGATATATCTAGGGCAGTGATGGCAAACGTTTTATAGACCAAGTGCCCAAACTGCAACCAAAACCCACTTATTTATCAAAAAGTGCCAACACAGCAATTTATCCTGAATACTGCAGTCCAATATAGTATATATTCCATGTACTTTATCATTTCGCTATAATAGCCTGACTGTATTCAGTGCACTGCCTTTGCTGTTCATAGCACACCCTGCCCTGATGAATGGCAGGAAAAGTCTAAGGCATATTGGTACGCCATAGACTTTTTCCAGGGTGCGGGTGCCCACAGAGAGGGCTCTGAGTGCCGCCTCTGACACCCGTGCCATAGGTTCGCCATCACTGATCTAGGGTAACGGCACACTATGCAGATTATTACGGGTTTTCTATGTGGATTTTTATTCAGAAAAAAAACTGCATAATACAGTAAAGGCAAAGTGAATGAGGTTCAACAAATCTCATGTACACTATGCTTTTTAATTCCACCTGCATTGTGGATTTTAAAATTTGCAGCATGTCAATCGTTTGTGTGATTCTGCACCTCATGTACAGTGATTTTTCCCATAGACTTCAATGGGGTTGTTAATAAACAGGAAAAAAAAAAGCACCAAAACTAGGAAAAATAGTGAAAATGTATGTGTTTTTTTTTGTGTGCGGATTTTCTACCTAAAGTGCTCCATGTGCAGGTACCCTTAGGCTAACTACACATGTTGCGGAATATGACGATTTTTAGCATGGATATTTGTGTGGAAAATCCAAAGGGTAATACAGTAACAGTAAAGTGAATGAGAATTTTATGTAACTGATAAATTTGCTACATGTCAATTATGCATGTGTTTTCGCTGCAGATACACAGCGTTTTTAGTCCATAGTCTTCAGTTGTGTTTCTACTTTATGCATAAAATCTGCATTATATCAATGTGCTGTGGTTTTCTGTGTATTTTTCAAAGACAAACCCATTATGTCATTTTTACAGGAAGAGAAACCTTTCAACCTGTTGAGCTGCATAGTGTGCTAGTTCAGCACCACCTTTCTGGATAGCATTTGATGGACCACAGCAGCATACCCTGGTCACAAGAATAGTATCAATGCATCGCAATAAATGTGCCCAGAAAATATATATACTGGGGAATAAATGGGTCTAACACCCTTCATCTATTTTGGAGTGCTGCCTCAACATTTGTTTTTTGAATATCGTATATGGATTCTTTGCCTGGAATCTAGGAGGAATTGCACCCTCTTACACCTGTACTGTGCTGCTGTTTCTTTTTGCATTTTGTGTGTGTGTGTGTAATATATATATATATATATATATATATATATCTATATATCTATATATATATATATATATATATATATATATTCAAAGAGTTTTCTTTATTTTCATGACTATGAAAATTGTAGATTCACACTGAAGGCATCGAAACTATGAATTAACACATGTGGAATTATATACATAACAAAAAAGTGTGAAACAACTGAAAATATGTCATATTCTAGGTTCTTCAAAGTAGCCATCTTTCGCATTGATTACTGCTTTGCACACTCTTGGCATTCTCTTGATGAGCTTCAAGAGGTAGTCACCTGAAATGGTTTTCACTTCACAGGTGTGCCCTGTCAGGTTTAATAAGTGGGATTTCTTGCCTTATAAATGGGGTTGGGACCATCAGTTACGTTGTGGAGAAGTCAGGTGGATACACAGCTGATAGTCCTACTGAATAGACTCTTAGAATTTGTATTATGGCAAGAAAAAAGCAGCTAAGTAAAGAAAAACAAGTGGCCATCATTACTTTAAGAAATGAAAGTCAGTCCGAAAAATTGGGAAAACTTTGAAAGTGTCCCCAAGTGCAGTCACAAAAACCATCAAGCGCTACAAAGAAACTGGCTCACAAGCGGACCGCCCCAGTAAAGAAAGACCAAGAGTCACCTCTGCTGCGGAGGATAAGTTCATCCGAGTCACCAGCCTCAGAAATCGCAGGTTAACAGCAGCTCAGATTAGAGACCAGCTCAATGCCACACAGAGTTCTAGCAGCAGACACATCTCTAGAACAACTGTTAAGAGAAGACTGTGTGAATCAGGCCTTCGTGGTAGAATATCTGCTAGGAAACCACTGCTAAGGACAGGCAACAAGCAGAAGAGACTTGTTTGGGCTAAAGAACACAAGGAATGGACATTCAACCAGTGGAAATCTGTGCTTTGGTCTGATGAGTCCAAATTTGAGATCTTTGGTTCCAACCACCGTGTCTTTGTGCGACGAAAAAAAGGTGAACGGATGGACTCTACATGCCGGGTTCCCACCGTGAAGCATGGAGGAGGAGGTGTGATGGTGTGGGGGTGCTTTGCTGGTGACACTGTTGGGGATTTATTAAAAATTGAAGGCATACTGAACCAGCATGGCTACCACAGCATCTTGCAGCGGCATGCTATTCCATCCAGTTTGCGTTTAGTTGGACCATCATTTATTTTTCAACAGGACAATGACCCCAAACACACCTCCAGGCTGTGTAAGGGCTATTTGACCATGAAGTAGAGTGATGGGGTGCTGCGCCAGATGACCTGGCCTCCAGTCACCGGACCTGAACCCAATCGAGATGGTTTGGGGTGAGCTGGACCGCAGAGTGAAGGCAAAAGGGCCAACAAGTGCTAAGCATCTCTGGGAACTTCTTCAAGACTGTTGGAAGACCATTTCAGGTGACTACCTTTTGAAGCTCATCAAGAGAATACCAAGAGTGTGCAAAGCAGTAATCAAAGCAAAAGGTGGCTACTTTGAAGAACCTAGAATATGGCATATTTTCAGTTGTTTCACACTTTTTTTGTTATGTATATAATTCCACATGTGTTAATTAATAGTTTTGATGCCTTCAGTGTGAATCTACAATTTTCATAGTCATGAAAATAAAGAAAACTCTTTGAATGAGAAGGTGTGTCTTTATGTTTTCCACCTAGCCGGGTCCATGCACGTCTCACCTGACATTTACAAAGTGCATCATACATTATGATCAGACAGTCAGTGTCTCGCTGAATGTCAATAAATTTATATTAAGTAGTGTCATGCAATGTTGCCATTTAAATATATTCTCAGTATGATATCACGTTACTGGTTGAGAACTTACTAAGATCATGTGGTAGCATAGGATCTTTGCACATTCCAGTAAATTGCCTTAAACGGGTATTCCCATCACGGACAATGGGGACAAGAGGGGACCCGCACCTTCACCGAGAACAGAGCAGTGGTAAGGCAGTAGCGGCAGGGCCGTCTTTTAAAAAGGGGCACCTGCCCCGGGCCCAGTTTCTCCTGGGGGGGCCCAAGGTAGCTGCCTCTTGAGCCCTGCTGGCCACTGCCCTGGGTGTCAGGCTGTCAGCTAAACAGGGGGGTGCTGCCATGCCATGCCTGCCTCCCGGGCCCATTCTCCCCACCCATTATATTTTCCCACTACTTCTGTTCCCGATCTGCTGGATTCATTGTGTCTCCTGCTGTCACATTCAACAATTTAAAACCAGTAGGAACTTACATGTGACAGCAGGAGACGCAATAAATTGAGCAGATCGGGAACAGAAGCAGTAAGAAAATATAATGGGTGGGGACTTCACTTGTACTGAGCATGCTCAGTTCGCGGGTAGGAAAATGGCACTCCAGGCAGCGAACTGTGAGAGCTGTGATTCTCTTAGGAGAAGGGACCTTGGATGACATCATCACCATGTGATCAGTAACCTAGCAATATTACTGGTCACTTGGCTATAAGGTAATCAAAGGTCCTTTCTATACTGTGAGGAGCTGTGTACTGTGAGGAGCTGTGTACTGTGGGGTGCTCTATACTGTGGTGTGCTATACTGCTCTACTGTATACTGTGGGGTGCTGTATACTGGGGTGCTGTATATTGTGGTGTGCTATACTGCTCTACTGTATTCTATGGGATGCTGTATACTGTGGTGTGCTATACTGCTCTACTGTATACTGTGGGGTGCTGTATAGTATAGGGTGCTATACTGCATACTGTGGGATACTGGGGTAGACTGTAGTGCTAGGGTAAACCGAGCCCCAGTCTCCTTCCTGCAGAGCAGTGCCCACATCCAGCCTGAGCCCAGCTGCCCAGAGCACTGATCCTGAGCCGCTGGAGTCTTCAGAACTGGAAGTATTTACAGTCATTCACCATACACTACCAGGTGTGTGGATTTTTTTATTTTTTTTTGCTTGTGTGTTGTGGTAGGCGTGATTGCCTGCTAGGGTGTGGGAAGATGGGATCCAGGGGGCCCAAGTACATTTTTCTCCAGCGTCCAATCAATATTAAAGATGGCCCTGGGTGGAGGGCACACTGCGCATGCACAGCTGTTCTCCATTAATTTCTATAAAGCTGCAGTCAGCGCCATAGAAATGAATGGGAGCAGTGGCTGCGCAAGCGTAGTGCGCTCCCATTCACTTGTATGGGAAGAGCGCTTGGCGGTGGCTGGACCCCCACCACCACTCTTCCCGCTCCATTCTACACCCGCACCTATCAGACAATGGGGGCATATCCTAGCGATATACCCCCATTGTTTGTTATTTAATTTACATACAAAACCTAGAGTAATGTATCAGCTTGAAAAAATAATTGTATGCAAAGCACATTTCCATTACATACTGTAGGTCAGCATAGTTAAACAAAATGTAAGTCCACTCTGAGAGTACTTACAGATGTAGCAGGGTTAGCACTCAAGCTCTTAACGTGAGGAGTTAAGAAATTTGAGTTATCTTGAGACTAAAGCCATTGAAAAGCAATTGAAGGTATTTGCTTAACGCATTTCGTTTAGATAACACGTCTCAAAAAGCATGTGTGTTAACTACATCCATAATTAGTAGTTTGTATGTGCAAACAATATATATAAGGCAAAAGTGTATATGTTAATAAGCTCTGGTCAACTTAATCCTATATTTGTCACGGACGGTGTACAGGAAACAAGACAAAGCAACATGCATATATGACTCACTGGATCCAAAGCTAAGGAACCAAAAGGGAGACCCCTGCACAAGACCTGAGACTTTCCCTGGCTGCTCAGCCTATGCAAAGATCCCAGAGGTGGATGGTTGCATATCCACGTACCTCGACTATATAACCCCTGAACACCCTACAATAGTGAGGGGACACGACCACCGGCTCCCTACACCAGACACGGAGGGAGTCAGGGTCACCTGGGATCCAGCAAACAGAAAATAACAGATAAATGTTCAGCACTTAACTTTGTAGCAGACTGGAAAACAAGATCAGCATGCACACACACTCCAGGAAGTAGTATAAGCCGCCCAGTAATGCATTATAGGGCGGAATTTAAAGGGATGCAATTAGTCCAACTACATGACAGCTGAGAGAGGCTAACGAGATGAGGAACTGAACATCACAACAAAGAAACTCAAGGAGGAGGTTCTGAAAGGCTTCTGTCAGAGCTTCTCAGCTGTCTGGTTGTGACAGTACCCCTCCCTCTACGAGTGGACTCCGGACACTCAGAGCCCACCTTCTCAGGATGGGACCTATGGAAAGCCCTGATGAGACGAGAGGCCTTAATGTCCCTCACTGGGACCCACATTCTCTCCTCAGGACCATAACCCTCCCAATGAACAAGGTACTGGAGAGAACAGCGGACAAGCTGAGAATCCACAATCCTAGAGACTTGAAATTCAAGATTCCCATCAACCATAATCGGAGGAGGAGGCAAAGGCGAGGGTACAATGGGTTGAACATAAGGTTTCAATAAGGACTTATGAAAAACATTATGGATCTTCCAAGTCTGAGGAAGATCAAGACAGTAGGCAACAGGATTGATGACAGACAGGATTTTGTAAGGCCCAATAAACCTAGGACCCAACTTCCAGGAGGGAACCTTCAATTTGATATTCTTGGTAGACAACCACACCAGATCACCAACATTCAGGTCCGGACCAAGCACACGTCTCTTATCTGCCACACGCTTATATCTCTCACTCATGCTCTTTAGATTATCCTTAATCTTTTGCCAAATAGATGACAAAGACGAGGAGAATCTGTCCTCATCAGGTAAACCAGAAGACCCCTCTCCCGAGAAAGTCCCAAACTGCGGATGAAATCCATATGCACCAAAAAATGAAAACTCCTGACGACGGTTATTTAAAGCAAACTCAGCAAGGGACAAAAAAGAACACCAATCCTCTTGATTCTCCGCCACAAAACAGCGCAGATATGTCTCCAGATTCTGATTGACGCGCTCTGTCTGGCCATTCGACTGCAGGTGGAAAGCAGAAGAGAATGACAACCGAACCCCCAAGCGAGAACAGAAAGCCTTCCAGAATCTGGAAACAAACTGCGTGCCCCTATCAGAGACTATGTCTGAAGGAATACCGTGCAATTTGACAATGTGATCAATAAATGCCTGCGCCAGCGTCTTAGCATTGGGCAAACCAGGAAAAGGGATGAAATGCACCCTTTTTGCTAAAACGGTCCACCACCACCAGAATCACAGTCTTCCCTGAGGAACGAGACAGGTCCGTTATGAAGTCCATGGACAAATGTGTCCAAGGACGGGAAGGAATGGGTAAGGGAAGGAGAGGACCTGATGGCCGTGAATGAGGGACTTTGGCACGAGCGCAAGTTTCGCAGGCTGCCACAAAACCCTCAACCGACTTACGAAGCGCAGGCCACCAGAATCTCCGAGCGATGAGATCCAGTGTGGCTCTTGCCCCCGGGTGCCCAGCAAGGACCGTATCGTGGTGTTCCTTAAAGATCTTGTGTCTTAAAGCGATAAGCACAAACAACCTCCCAGGAGGACAAAGATCTGGAGCCTCTGACTGGGCTGCCTGCACCTCTGCCTCCAATTCAGAAAAAAGAGCAGAGACCACCACACCTTCAGCCAAAATGGGACCCGGGTCTTCAAAATTCCCGCCTCCCGGAAAACAACGTGACAGGGCATCTGCCTTCACATTCTTAACTCCAGGGCGGAACGTGACAACAAAATTAAACCTAGAAAAGAACAAAGACCATCTGGCCTGTCTCGGGTTCAGACGCTTGGCTGACTCCAAGTAGGCCAGATTTTTATGGTCAGTAAATACGGTAATAGGGTGTCTGGCTCCCTCTAGCCAATGGCGCCATTCCTCAAAAGCCAACTTGATGGCCAACAATTCCCTATCTCCCACATCGTAATTTCTCTCTGTGGAGGAGAGTTTTTTTTCGAGAAAAAGGCACACGGTCGCCATTTGGCAGGAGAGGAACCCTGAGACAAGACCGCCCCCACACCCACCTCAGAAGCATCAACCTCAACTATGAAGGGTAAAGAAATATCAGGTTGCACCAAGATGGGAGCGGAAGCAAAACTCTCCTTGATATTAGAAAAAGCCTTACGCGCCTCTACTGACCAAGAAGAAAAATCTACCCTCTTTCTGGTCATATCAGTGAGTGGTTTAACAATAGAGGAATAATTCAAAATAAACTTCCTGTAATAATTGGCAAAGCCCAAAAAACGCATCAGCGCCTTCTGATTCTCAGGAAGCTCCCACTCAAGCACAGCGCGGACCTTCTCGGGGTCCATGCGAAAACCAGAAGCGGAGAGAAGAAACCCCAGAAATTGAATTTCTGGAACCGCAAACACACATTTTTCCAGTTTCGCATATAATTTATTCTCCCGCAGGATGAGCAAGACCTGACGTAAATGTTCCTTATGAGTTTTGAAATCAGGAGAAAAAATCAAAATGTCATCCAAATACACTAATACAAATTTTCCCATCAAATGATAAAAAATGCTGTTCACGAAATGCTGAAAAACGGCTGGGGCATTCATCAAACCAAAAGGCATAACCAAATTCTCAAAATGGCCCTCAGGGGTATTGAAGGCCGTCTTCCATTCGTCTCCTTCTCTGACCCTGACCAGGTTGTATGCCCCTCTTAGATCTAATTTGGAAAAGACTTTAGCCCCAACAACCTGGTTAAACAGGTCTGGGATCAGAGGAAGCGGATAAGGGTCACGAATAGTGATACTGTTCAGCTCCCTGAAATCCAGACAAGGTCTTAAAGAACCATCTTTTTTCTTAACAAAGAAAAAAACAGCGGCAACAGGTGACTTCGAGGGTCGTATGTGTCCTTTTCTCAGACTCTCAGAGATATAAGCACGCATAGCGATCCTCTCAGGTTGAGAAAGATTATATAAACGAGATT
Organism: Bufo gargarizans; assembly: GCF_014858855.1. Classification (NCBI taxonomy): domain Eukaryota; kingdom Metazoa; phylum Chordata; class Amphibia; order Anura; family Bufonidae; genus Bufo; species Bufo gargarizans. The sequence goes on from NC_058088.1 coordinate 109,006,244, forward strand.
TAGGCAGTTTGGCGCCTGGGATGAGATTTATAGGGCAATCGTACTCCCTGTGCGGGGGCAAATCCTGAACTCCACTCTCAGAGAAGGCATCCGAAAATTCAGAGAGAAAAGATGGTACAGTCTTAGTAGCCACCTCAGAAACAGATGTCGTGAGGCATTTCTCTCTGCAAAAGTCACTCCAACTATTTATTTGCCTCGCTTGCCAATCAATGGTGGGGTTATGTTTAGTGAGCCAGGGTAGCCCCAACACTAGAGGAGTAGGCAAACCGCTAAGGATGAAACATGACACATCCTCAACATGAGCATCACTCACAATTAAACGGATATTGTGAACTATGCCCTTTAATGATTCCTGAGAAAGTGGAGCGGAACCAATAGCAAAAACAGGAATATCCTTTCCCAAAGTGCGCACCTGGAAACCATGAGTTATTGCAAATTGATTATCAATGAGATTGACAGCTGCTCCACTATCCACAAAAATCTCATAAACAATGTTCTTGCTCTCTAGCGCCACCCTAGCCAGCAGGACAAAACGGGAACTACAAGCAAACGGAAAACCTTCAATCTCCACCTCAACCCTGCCAATAGTAACAGACGGAACATTTTTAAAAGATTTTTTCCTGTTTGTTTCTTTATTACTCCCAGAAAACTGCCTGAATCTCCTAGAAGGACAAACATTTGCCAAATGATTTATACCTCCACAACAAAAACAAACCCTCCCATGCGAGCTGAATCTTCTAATGTCAGAAGCAATCAACCCCAGCTGCATGGGCTCCTGCTCAGCAGGGGCTGACAGCGACCGAGACCCCTGCACACAGAATGAGACCGCTGCACTGTCCTGGGACTGAGTATGACAGGAAGGGGACATCTCTCCTCTCTCTCTAAGACGCCTGTCAATACGAACGGCCTGAGACATAGCAGAGTACAAAGAAATAGGCCTCTCATGAAAGGCAAATGCATCTTTCAATCCCTCTGAAAGACCATGGCAAAATTGACTTCGGAGTGCAGCATCATTCCAACCAGTATCAGCTGCCCATCTCCAAAATTCTGAGCAGTATATCTCTGCGGATTGTTTACCCTGGCATAACAGACGTAGACTAGACTCAGCCAAAGCAACACGATCCGGATCATCATATATCTGACCCAGGGCTAAAAAGAATTCATCCACTGAACGGAGAGGCCGTGCCCCTTCCGGCAGCGAAAAGGCCCAAGACTGAGCGTTACCCCTGAGCAGCGATATAATGATCCCCACCCTCCGTTCCTCATCACCAGAGGAATGGGGAAGAAGGCGAAAATGGAGTTTGCAAGCCTCTCTAAAACGCACAAAATTCTCACTACCCCCGGAGAACGTATCCGGGAGCGAGATCTTAGGCTCAGAACAAATTCCATGAACGCAAGCTGAACCGGTCACTTGAAGCTGAGAAAAAGTCTTATGGAGATCAGCTACCTCCAATGAAAGACCCTGGAAGCGTTCAGCCAAAAGTGAAACCGGATCCATGCTTGAGACGGTTTTGGCGGCTTATAATGTCACGGACGGTGTACAGGAAACAAGACAAAGCAACATGCATATATGACTCACTGGATCCAAAGCTAAGGAACCAAAAGGGAGACCCCTGCACAAGACCTGAGACTTTCCCTGGCTGCTCAGCCTATGCAAAGATCCCAGAGGTGGATGGTTGCATATCCACGTACCTCGACTATATAACCCCTGAACACCCTACAATAGTGAGGGGACACGACCACCGGCTCCCTACACCAGACACGGAGGGAGTCAGGGTCACCTGGGATCCAGCAAACAGAAAATAACAGATAAATGTTCAGCACTTAACTTTGTAGCAAACTGGAAAACAAGATCAGCATGCACACACACTCCAGGAAGTAGTATAAGCCGCCCAGTAATGCATTATGGGGCGGAATTTAAAGGGATGCAATTAGTCCAACTACATGACAGCTGAGAGAGGCTAACGAGATGAGGAACTGAACATCACAACAAAGAAACTCAAGGAGGAGGTTCTGAAAGGGTTCTGTCAGAGCTTCTCAGCTGTCTGGTTGTGACAATATTACACAGGCTGATTGAGCAAGTGATTGTGGGGTGTTGTATACTGTGGGGGGCTGTACATTGTAGAGTGCTATACTGCTCTACTGTATACTGTGGGGTGCTATACGGCTCTACTGTATACTGTGGGGTGCTATACGGCTCTACTGTATACTGTGGGTGCTATAATGCTCTACTGTATACTGTGGGGTGCTCTACTGTATACTGTGGGGTGTATACTGCTCCACTGTATACTGTGGGGTGCTGTATATTGTGGGGTGCTATACTGCTCTACTGCATACTGTGGGGTGCTATACTGCTCTACTGTATACTGTGGGGTGCTGTATATTGTGTGGTGCTATACTGCTCTACTGTATACTGTGGTATGCTATACTGCTCTACTGTATACTGTGGGGTGCTGTATACTGTGGGGTGCTGTATATTGTGGTGTGCTATACTGCTCTACTGTATACTGTGGAGTGCTGTATACCGTGAGGTGCTGTATACTGTGGGGTGCTGTATATTGTGGAGTGCTATACTGCTCTACTCTATACAGTGGGGTACTGTATACAGTGGTGGGCTGTATATTGTGGGGTGCTGTATACTGTGGGAGGCTGCATACTGTGGGGTGCTGTATAGTATAGGGTGCTATACTGCATACTGTGGGGTGCTGGGGTAGACTGTAGTGCTAGGGTAAACCGAGCCCCAGTCTCCTTCCTGCAGAGTGGTGCCCACTTCCAGCCTGAGCCCAGCTGCCCAGAGCACTGATCCTGAGCCGCTGGAGTCTTCAGAACTGGAAGTATTTACAGTCATTCACCGTACACTACCAGGTGTGTGGATTTTTTTTATTTTTTTGTGTGTGTGTGTTGTGGTAGGCGTGATTGCCTGCTAGGGTGTGGGAAGATGGGATCCAGGGGGCCCAAGTACATTTTTCTCCAGGGTCCAATCAATATTAAAGATGGCCCTGGGTGGAGGGCACACTGCGCATGCACAGCTGTTCTCCATTCATTTCTATAAAGCTGCAGTCAGCGCCATAGAAATGAATGGGAGCAGTGGCTGCGCAAGCGTAGTGCGCTCTCATTCACTTGTATGGGAAAAGCAATTGAAGGTGTTTGCTTTTCGTTTAGATAACACGTCTCAAAAAGCATGTGTGTTAACTACATCCATAATTAGTAGTTTGTATGTGCAAACAATATATATAAGGAAAAACTGTATATGTTAATAAGCTCTGGTCAACTTAATCCTGTATTACACAGGCTGATTGAGCAAGTGATTGTTGGAAGGCGAGCATTCCCCCCTGGCAATCGCCTGCTTGCTAGCGGAGGAGACCGTTGCTATAACATGCAGCAATCTTCTCCACTGCAAGGGGAGGAGCAATCGTTATGCCATCACTCGTCCCCATGCTGTCTAGTGGTTTGCTGGCGGCAGATCGTAGTTAGACAGCACAATCTGCCGCCGGAAAATGATAATTTTTAAGCGTGCTTAAAAATCTAAACTGCTTGATGAACAATCAGGCAATTGTCGGCGGAATTACATTGCAAGATGATGACTAACGAGCATTCATACCGAAAAATCAGCAGGTGTAATGCAGCCTTTAGTCTAAATACCATGGCATCAGGGTTGAACTGCCCACCAGAGTAACAGAGGATCCTCAGGTGGGCCCAATGTCAGAAACTAATAAAACAGGACCCATAAGGTCCTATGTACACAGAGGTTGGGCCCTCAGAATCATTTAATCTGTTGGGCCCAATGGACTTCAGTCCGATGCTTCTTGGCATCAGTTTCTTTTTCAAACTTTATGAGTTTCTGCTGGACCAGAACGTTCAAGTCTGTAATTATGTACACAATACCGTACATTTTTCAAAAAACTTTTGTTGCCGCCAAAGTGATCATGTAATGATAGCAGAATTTCTCAATTATTTCTGTAATGTTGATTTCTCCATGAACATACAAATGGATTCAGATGTAATCATTACATATTTGATCATGTCCATTACATATTTGTAATTCATAGATTGAGAGTCAATTGTGGGATACAAATGAGGAAGGGTACAGTGATAGGTAAGTGACAGCTGATGCATGGACATATGTATGCCATACCCTGTACTCCCAATGGGACCCTGCAACTGATTCTCAACAGAATCACACTGGTAAGTTTGGTAAGCCTGTTTTCTCTTTGTCATACTTAAATGACAATCTGAAATTAGTGACATGTTTATATTTCGACCTGGACAATAAAAACTAAGAGTGTCTGAGACCGCTTCAGAAAATATCTGGCACAAAATGAGAGGAGTGGAGCATTGACTGGGTTCAAAATATGTGCCTGTGTACAATGAGCTCCGATATTTGATTACCAGCCGGGAACTATGGCAGTAAGTATTTTGTTAAATGGTTTCTGCAGCTTTGTGTGTTTTACACTAACCTTCTGGACGAACATAATAAGGACAGCATACTTACCTGTTTTGTTTTGCTTGGACAACACACATGGTTTCACTGCTTGTTACTAATCACTACAATTAGTAATCATTAATCCATTTAATAGATGGTAGTAGGCCAAAAAATACTGGACACCAAAGTCACCTACTTACTATGTGTCATGTGAATTTGTACTATGACACACATAATGAATTTTGGCAAATAGTTAAAATAAGGGTGCTCACAGTGAAGTAGAATAGCAACTGGCAATGCAAGGAAGACAATTAGTTAACGTTCTTAATTTTAAACAGGTCTGAACGCAATGTGCAGCCACAAAGGAGGATGACGGGCCAAATGAGATGGGGGAGCCATTTGAATCTCAGAACTAATGCAGAACATGATGATGACCTGTCTGGAATATCAACTTCTCAAATATCTGCAGTGATCACACCATAATGTATTGATCAGGGGAGACTAGGCCATAGACCTTACAGCGAAATTTCCCGGTGGGCCGATGCCCAGGGGGCCACCTGACCCCTCCTCACGTCGACCGGTGGAAGTTTTTGGGGATAAATTTTGTGTTGCTAAGTTAGTATTTTGGGATGGACTGTGATATTTAGCTCTCTATGTGCCACAATATGGTATTGCTGGCCCTGACTTCCATCAACTTGGACCCGACTACAAAACAGGGCCATTTTTAGTATTTTTCCAAGGCCACTTTGAGTTCCCAGTCCGCCCCTGGTATTGATCCTCCAACATCTAGCTCTTTAGATGCTTTTGACTTAAACCAATCATGTAGGTCTAATTGTAGACAGCCTCGTAGTAGATGAGAGTCGTGTGTGGAATCTGAGGCTATCAATATGATACAGAGTTTAGAAAAAGAGTGCCAATTTGACCATTTGGATGCCTTTTTTGAAACAAGCATTCAAGTTTACTTGAGGCTTATGTGTCTCCTGGACACTTAGCCTCTGTGTCATACATTGCTAGTGACATCGAAAAGGTTACCAGGTCACTTACCACTGTCCATTCTTTAGCACCGCAATATGCACCACTAGGTCAATGTCCACCACCACCTCGTGCTTGCCCTCCATCACAGCAATATGGCTATGGGCCAACTATTATTCTAATCCTCTAATTCCTCTACTAGCTATGTGTCCACCTCTTCAAATTCACACATCCTTCCTCAGAAGAGTTTGGCACATGCCAAATAAGGTGTAGCAGTGTGGTCATTTTTTGTGAGCCTCAAAGCACTTACAATTAGAAGTTTTAGAATTAAATTACATAATTATTTTCCTTTTTGTAGACACTTTGGGTGTCTACAAAACAAACATGACATTGGTTTACCAAGTTTACAGGTCTGTTTATGAGCCTGCTAAAAGTATTTGCAGGTTAAATAATGTCAAGTAACATATTTTTGTTCTCTACTTTTATACAATGGAGACAGGGTTTGAGGTCTCTCAAATGAATGTCAGAAAGGTAATGTAGTTTCTATACTAGAAAAAAAAAATGCTTTGGAAATCTACGATTCCTGTCATCTGTTCAAAAAAAATATGGTTTTCACATAGATTTTGATATTTATGATGTGAGCATGTATGGATGATAAACATGTATTTAGCGGTGCGAAGCATTTTCTTTTCCAAACATTGATAATCATATAATGAAATTTGACCATGTGCTTAAAGTATGTTAAATGTGTGTACTAATGTAGTGGTATGTTTTAAAGTAATGAAAACAATATAGGTTAGGTGAAACTTTGTAAGAATGGTAATAATAATCTTTATACATCAACTTAAACTCAATAGGTCTTTTTATTTGTAATGCATAAACATTTCATTTGTGGTTCATAAAAATTAACAAAACACATTTTCATAATTTTGGCAAAATAACCCAGAAAATAAACATTAATACAATATTTTTAATGACGAAGCCTATATATATATATATATATATATATATATATATGTATATATATATATATATATATATATATATATATCAAACAAGGAAATTAAGGTCATCTTGATAGAAGAAGTCTTAGGCAGGAATCATTGAAGATGATCTTTGCATGTAAAGCTACACACCACCGATACAGGAGTATTGCCAGGGCACGGCACCTTCAGAAGTCAGGAAGTTGTCAGTGAACCTATCATGCATATGTATACCTGAATTGGTAGGTCGACCAGGTCCCCAATTGATTGCAGTGATAATAACTGGCAGCTGTGAGCCCACATAAACATCTTGACTGTGATCTCTACCATAGTTATGGAGTACGCAGCATGCAGTGCTCACTGAATCAACTGTGGCTAGGTCCAATTGGATGGACATTGTGAAGATGCACCTCTGAGCAACCATTATTTCAAAAGTGCATTCCACAATTCTACAGGCCTGGCCTAAAAGGAAAAATCCTCTTTCGGCATTCAGTCCCCTTTGTGGGCATGGGCGCAGCAGAGTTGGCCTCAAAGGAAAAGCCTGATCCGATACCATCACAAAAGGTTCTGGATCCGGAAGTGGGCTGGGTGCTGAAGTTTTCAGCACCCAAGAGTCTCCCATGCTGCCATAGGCACCAACATCAATGGCCACAAATTTGACACATATGTGTATCAGCCACCGTCATCAGGACCACAGAAAAATACTTCTTATACTTATAAAAATGTAACCCTGAGTGTGGTGGTTGCTGCACCCTTACATGTAGGCCATTGATGGCACCAATGCATTTTGGGAAGTTCACCACAGTTTGAAAGTCTGCTGAAACCTGCAGCCAAATCTTTTCAGTTGGTGAAGCCATCACAATGGTCCGCAACTTATGCCAAATCATGAGGCATGTACACCTCACAGTTTTGGAGATGGTAGACCAAATCTAAATTGTAAATGTATGGATGCATAGCTCTTCCCTGTAGCCAAAAATCTAGAGGAAATAATATCATTAAGGAATGATTAAGATATTAAAACATTGCTCTATACATTTTGCAAATAAAAAAACTCTAAAATTTGACTTTTTGCTAATAGAAACATTAAATTAGTTTATTTAAATACACATAGGCGGCATGCAAAAAATAGGCAAATAAGGATTGATTTCTTGAGGTAACTAAGCAATTTTGCAACTGCTCTTCCCCCCGTCATTAAACCCCTCAGATGCCGCATTCATCGCTAATGGTGGCATGTTAGATGACCATTGAGGGCTGTCAGGGATTAATCTGTTAAAAAAAAAAAAAAGAAAAATACTCTCCTTATCCATTTGATCGCGAAGAGCTCGTCGCGGCCATCTTGCTTGAAGATCCAGTGCGAAATGTCGTGCAGTGCGTAATGACATCACACATACGTCACCGCGCATGAGATCTTTGCGCGTAAATGGATGGGGTGAGTATGAATTATTTTTTGTTTTACTGTAATTGTATGGAAAATTGATTTGTTACCATGAAACACGAGGACATTCTTCTTTGCAGCGAATCTAATTTTCCCTGAAATTCGGATCGAAGTCCACTTCATGAACTTTGATTCGCTCAACACTAGTCAAAAATATTGAACAGTTCTGTCATAAACGGTTAATTGTTTTTCTAGCTGTGTGAATCGTACTTTTTACATTTGCTTTGTGCTGGTCATCTAATAACCTTATCTCTAAATTACAAAAATGTCAAAAAACACTTATTTAAGCCACATTCTTATTAGTAAGATAAGAATTAAGCTATAATGAGTGTTTATAAGGTCAGCTGAGCAGTGTAACGGAACAGTGAGAAAAAGATCAATTGAAAGGTGTACAGAGCCTTTAAGGATGTACTTAGGCTATTTTCATACTAGCGTTTTTACTGGATCCGGCAGGGTTCAGCAAAAACGCTTCCGTTGCTGATAATACAACCATCTGCATCCGTTATGAACGGATCCATTTGTATTATCTTTAACATTGCCAAGACGGATCCGTCATGAACTCCATTGAAAGTCAATGGAGGACAGATCCGTTTTCTATTGTGGCAGAGAAAACGGATCCGTCCCCGTTGACTTGCATTGGAGGTCATGCCGGATCCGTCTTGCTCTGCATCCCAGGATGGAATGCAAACTACAACATGCTGTGGTTTGCTCTCCGGTTAGGGAACGCAACTAAACGGAACGGAATGCATTTTGGAGCATTCCATTCTGTTCAGTTTTGTCCCCATTGACAATGAATCGGGACAAAACTGAAGTGTTTTTGTCCTGTATTGAGCCTCTATGACGGATCTCAATACCGGAAAACTAAAACTCTAGTGTGAAAGTAGCTTTACCAAGTTGTTTAATAATATCTCTCCATCTTGCCCATTCCTAAACAGGCTGTAGAAGCCCATGTAGTTTTTATCCCCAAGCCAAACAAGGACTCAACAATTTGTAGCAATTACCGACCAATTTCTTTAATTAATTGTAATATATATTTTTTTGCACTTATATAGCACTGCTATATTCCTCAGTGCCACAATTTTTGTATCTCTTTCAAACTATCCCTATTTGTGTTTTTATTTTTTTTGGTGGGGGGGGGGGGGGGTTCACGGTTGTACAACGAGTTCTCACAGATTTTGTTTGGCACACCAGTAGGTCGAGGAGGCACCGATTTACCAGACCTTAAACTATACCACAATGTGGCAATTGCTTGACTGGTCCGATTGCAGATCTCAGAAAATATGGGCTCAATTGGAGTTCAAGCCCATGGATCTTCTTATTGCCCCGTAGATTTTGCCAGAGGACAGACCTCCAATGGAGGTTTGACTCTTTTTGCCTCAGCAAGTTTTCACTCAATGGGACATATGGCTCTCGAAATTTAAACTTTCTTCTAGACCTGGTCTTGTGATCCCACTTATGGGAAATTCAGTTTTCACCCTAAGGCAACAATTTAACTGTTTTTTAACTTGGGATCGAACCTCTTACCTAGGTGTTCATTCCATCATGAGACATAGCTCCCTTTTTCCATAAGTGGGAAGTGGATCTTCAGTTTACCTTTAAACCAGAGGATGTTCTTAAGGTGTGCACATTCTCTCATGTTCTCTCACTAGCCGCCAAGATGAAATAGAAAAAGTATAAGATTTTCTCTAGATGGTATTACTGTCTGACAACTCTCCATCACATGTTTGGCACTGTCTCTGACAAATGTTGGCTTTGTGAGAAGTTAGACACTATGTTATATACAGTTGAAACTAGAAGTTTATATACACTATATGCTGTGCATATGCATGTTTTTCTCAATATCTGACATGAAATCAGAATAAGCCTTTCCTGTTTTTAGTCAATTAGGATTACCATAATTATTATTATTTGCCAAATGCCAGAATAATGAGAGTGAATGTTTTAAGGCATTTTTATTACTTTCTGCAAAGTCAAAAGTTTACCTACATTTTATTAATATTTGGTACCATTGCCCTTAAACTGTATGACTTGGGTCAAACGTTTTGGATATCCTTCCACAAGCTTCTCACAATAGTTGGTCGGAATTTGGGCCCATTCTGTATGACAAAACTGGTGTAACTGAGCCATATTTGTTGGTCGCCTTGCTCGCACCTGCATCTTCAGCTTTGCCCATAAATTTCCAGTAGGATTGAGATCAGGGCTTTGTGATGGCCACTTCAAAACATTGACTTTGTTATCCTTAACCTCTTACGGACACAGGTATTTTCACCCTATGTATTTCCAATCACCGCCGCGCAGCGGGCGGTGGTCGGAATGGGGTGCTTGCTGAAATCATTCAGCAGGCACCCTGTGACAATGCCGAGGGGGGTCCTGTGACCCCCCCGTCTCGGCTATTACTGCAAACCGCAGGTCAATTCCGATGACCCGGAATAGGAGGGTGATCGGTGCTGAAATATACACCACCAATCACCCTCCGTAGATCCTGTGAGGTGGCGGTAACGGACGGGTAGACAGAGCGCCGCTCTCCCCGCCCACAGACTTCCATATGAGCGAGGAGAGAGGAGCCCCGTGTCGGTCCCTCTGCCTCCCACGTGATCCGCTGCAATCCGTGGCCCCTGAGCCACCATAAAGTGCCATCTGGCACATAAACATTTAGGGAGAGCTTTAGGTTAGGCAGGGGGAGTGTCTAACTGAGGGCGTTTTTACTCCTACCTTTGTGCCCAGCCGCGCTCCAACTGTCGCTTCCTAGCGCCGCCCAGCTCATTATTATTCACTGCTCTGGGCGGCTTTTACAGTCCCCGATCCTCCCGAGCCGGCGAAGGCGCAGCAGGAGACGCTGGCATTGAATAAGGGACGCAGGCGCACTGCGAGTGAGGGTGCCGGGCAAGTTATCTGGCGCACGCGCAGAAGGTACAAGTGAGTTCAATGCAGCAGGAGACCCTGGCATTGAACTCACTTGTACCTTCTGTGCGTGCGCCGGATAACTTGCCCGGCACCCTCACTCGCAGTGTGCCTGCGTCCCTTATTCAATGCCAGGGTTTCCTGCTGCGTCTGCGCCGGCTCGGGAGGACCGGGGACTGTAAAAGCCACCAAGCGCAGTGAATAATAATGAGCTGGGCGGCTATAGGAAGCGACAGTTGGGGCGCGGCTGGGAACAAAGGTAGGAGTTAAAACGCCCCTTGGGCATAAAGGAAGGTGATTGACAGATGATTATAAAGTTGTTTTTACATGGTTTAAAATGCGGACAGGGGGTACTCTTATGTGATTGGAATATACTTTAATAGATCTATGACTGCAAAGGAATAACTAAATATGTTTATCGGGCCTGTCAGTGTCCCTTTAAGGGTTAACAAACTTTCTGAATGTCATTTTGAATACTTTGAGGGGTGCAGTTTTAATAATGGGGTCATTTATGGGGGATTTCTAACATAAAGACCCTCAAAATCACTTCAAAACTGAAAAAATCTGATTTTGAAATTTTTATTGAGAAATTTGAAAATTGCTGCTCAACTTTGAAGCTCTCTAACTTCTTCAAAAAGTAAAACCATGTCAACTTTATGATGCCAACATAAAGTAGACATATTTAATATGCGAATCAATATATAATTTATTTGGCATGTCCATTTTTCTTACAAGCAGAGATTTTCAAAGTTAGAAAAATGCAACATTTTCAAATTTTTCATGAAATTTTTAAATTTTTCACAAAGAAATGAGGTAAGTATCGGTGAAAATTACCCACTAACATAAAGTAGAATATGTCACGAAAAAACTATCTCTGAATCAGTATGATAGGTAAAAGCATCCTAGAGTTATTAATGCATTAAGTGACACTGGTTAAATTTACAAAAAATGGCCTGGTCCTTAAGGTGAAAATGAACCCGGTCCTTAAGGGGTTAAGCCACTTTGTACCCAGTTTGGCAGTATGCTTAGGGTCATTGTCCATTTGGAAGACCCATTTCCCCCCAAGCATTCCTGGCTGAAGTCTTGAGATGTTGCTTCAGTATTTCCACATAATCTTCTTTCCTCATGATGCCATCTATTTCGTGAAGTGCACCAGTCCCTCCTGCAGCAAAACAACCCCACAACATGTTGCTGCCACCCCCATGTTTCACAGTTGGGATTGTGTTCTTATGCTTCTAAGCTTCTCCCTTTTTCCTCCAAACATAACGATGGTCACTCATTATGGCCAAAAAGTTCAATTTTAGTTTTGTCAGTCCACAGGACATGTCTCCAAAAATGTAGGTCTTTGTTCCTGTGTGCATTTGCAAACATTAATCTGGCTTTCTTATGTTTCTTTTGGAGTATTGGCTTCTTCCTAGCAGAGTGGCGTTTCAGCCCATGTTGATACAGTACTTGTTTCATTGAGGATATTGACACAATCTTACCAGCTTCCGCCATCATCTTCACAAGGTCTTTTGCCTTTGTTCTTGGGTTGATATGCACATGTCGGACCAAAGCACGTTCATCTCTGGGACACAGAACCCGTCTCCTTCCTGAGCGGTATGATGGCTGGACATTTCCATCTTGTTTGTACTTGCGTATAATTGTTTGTACAGATGAACGAAGCACCTCCAGGTATCTTGAAATTGCACCCAAGGTTGAGACAGACTTGTGCAAGTCCACAATTCTCTTCCTGATATCTTGGCTGATTTCTTTAGACTTTCCCATGATGCTACACAAAGAAGCAGTGTGTTTCAGGTGTGCATTTAAATACAGCCACAGGTGTGTCTCTAATTAACTCAGATGTTGCCAACAAACAGAACAGAAGCTTCCAAACACATGGTATAATCATATGGGCAGTCCAGAATTGTTTAAAGGCGTAGTAATCTTAGTGTATGTAAACTTTTGACACTGCAGAAAGTAATAAAAATGCCTTAAAACATTCTCTCTCTCTTTCATTATTCTGGCATTAGGCAAATAATAATAATTATGGTAATCCTAATTGACCAAAAACAGGAAAGGTTTATTCTGATTTCATGTCAGATATTGAAAAAAACATGCATATTTGTCTTTTTATATAGTGTATGTAAACTTCTGGTTTCAACAGTATCTGGTGGGATTGTCCTGTTCGGAGCTTCTGGGAATGGGTTTTCAATATTTACACAACATTCTCGGGGAAATCTATTCCTAAAACCTTAAAGGGCTTCTCCAGGAATTAAGAAAATGAAAATACTTAAATATTACTTTATTATAAATATATTTCCAAATATCGTTCATTAGTTGGAATGGCTTATTTTGACTGTGGAACAATCAGGGGAAATAAAATGGCTGCCTTCCTATTAGTACACACAAAACTTGTCCTAATCAAACAGCAGGACAAGTTACTTCACAACACTGAGGTAGGGAGCTGCCTCATTCTCCTCTCTGCTTGTCAGGGATTATGATCCTGAATACAATTTAATATGATCTTCAGCTGAATCTCTGTAAGAATGAAGTTCATGAGGATACATAAAGAAGTAGGGATGTGACAGATGAGTAGTAGCACTTGTCTCCATTACCACAGCCCCACATTTCCACAGTCTGTCCTGTCTTTCCTCTCTGTTCTTCATGTCTCCTAATGAGCTCCATTCCTACAGAGATTCAGCTGAAGATCATATCAAACTGTATTCAGGAATATAATCCCTGACAAGTAGTAGAGGAGGATGAGGCAGCTCTTTACCTCAGTGTTGTGAAGTAACTTGCCCCCCTGTGTAATTAGGAAAGGTTTTGTGTGTACTAATAGGATGGTGGCCATTTTATTTCTCCTAATGATTGCTAACTAGACAAAACATTATAACTAATGAAAGATATTTGGGAATATATTTATAATAAAGTAATATTTAAATCCTTTTCCATGTCAGTGTTAGTATGTATAGGTGACTTGCATTATTCCTTCCCATGTGCATAACCTTACATTTGTCAATGTTAAACCTCATCTGCTACTTCTCTACCCAAGCTTCCAACCTATCCAGACCCCTCTGTAGCAGTATACTGTCCACTTTCTTGTTAATTACTTTACACAGTTTAGTGTCATCTGTAGAAATCAATATTTTACAATGCAAGCCTTACCCACTTACAGACATTTTCCCCAGTCCAAGCATTCTCATTTATATACTTGCCTTTTATATGGCACAGATCTGCTACTCTCTTATATGAGAAACTCCCCTTCTTATACCCCTCCTCCACCCCTCCTCTGCTTTTCTTTTCTCTTATTCTTTCTCCTAGACACTTTCTTTTCTGCTGTTATACCTTGCATTGCAGCCAATTGGCTGAAAGAGATTTTGATGTTTTATTATTATGTGCACTTTTGGCACATATTTGATTCAGAAGCTAGGATTTACTTCCATTCTACTGGGCCATAGAGTTTGATTATTGATCTCCTCAAATCAGCACTTGGTATTTGCTCATGCTATGTGCCTAACATTGTTTTATGTACGTTGCTTTTAAAATGCATTATTAGCTTTTTTGTAGCATATATATACTTAATGAAAATCAGAGTAAGCCTAAACAACTTTCACACATTATGTGCAACAAGAGTGTCTATAGATATTACACAACATACGCCATGGTAGAAATAATGTATTTACCATCAGCGACAAAATTATGCATGTGGCTTACTGCAAGGTGATGAGTAACCTCTTCTCCACAGAGATTGCCTTCCTAATAACAATATTTCGAAATGTCAGGCTGGGCTGCAGGATTTCCAATAGCCTGTCAAAAGCCAACATTGACAGGTGGCAAAAAGCAACACATTTCTCAGGATATCTGTATAGTAAAGAAACATAAAGAATAGACACATAATGTTAAACAAAAAAAAAGAAAGTGTTGCTTTTGTTCACACTCCATAAGGAGAGGATGCACCCACAACCGATCGTCTCTGTCTGGCTTGCTCCTAAGGAAACAGTAGTATGTATTAATATTTCACATGGGTATTGATTACATTTTTCACACAAATTAAACAAGTGAACATTATGCGGATAATGTTAAAAAGGATAGTAATATACATGTGTAATACCCCGGAGTGGTATTGCAAGTCCTGCACCCTGCTACTGTCTCTAATGGTCTAACATTAATGCTATCTGTGTAATTATTTCCAGGTCCTTCACCATTGTGCATTGAAATTATTTTTATGCAACTGTTATGTTTATGTAATGTGCCTGGTTCACCAGCAGGTGACAGCATATATAGCAGAGCTATCCTTAGATAGAATGGAACTCACCATTCCATTCTCCCCCTTTGGGCAGAAGTGGGCCAGTCCTGCTTCCTACCAAAAGGGAGGGTTTGCAGTTCTAGTTGATTGCAGTTTAGACTCCATATTGGAGCTGAGAAGACATGAAAGAAATAGCAGACAGAGAAAAGTGTTCTTCGGCTGGTGCAGGATCCACAAAAGGGAAGTAGCTCGCAGAGCCCCCTGACTCCTTGCTAATTTACTCACTGAGTGTCAGGAGGGGGACAATAGCCAAAGGCACCCCAATCCAAGGATACCAGAAACGACCAAAAGTCCAGTAACCAGACCCAAGCATAGTTGGAGTCAGCGAGGTGACAGCCAGCGGGATGTTTGGTGCTTGATGTACTTGAGCAACTGCTCGCCAGTGTGGCTACTCTCTCCCAGGCCGTTTAGCTCCAACATGGCGTGGCAACACATGATAGGAAGGATGGGTAGTATGAGTGATGCTGTGCCTTGCTAACATAGGCTGAAAAAAGACATCTGTCCATCTAGTTCAGCCTGTTATCCTGCAAGTTAATCCAGAGGAAGGCAAAAAAACAAAAAAAAAACTGTGAGGTAGAGGCCAATTTCCCCACTTTAGGGGGAAAAAAATTCTTCCAGACTCCAATCAGGTAATCAGAATAAGGGCTCATGCACACAAACACATTTTCTTTCCGCTTCTGTTCCATTTTTTGCAGACCGTATGCGGAACCATTCACTTCAATGGGTCCGCAAAAACAATGGAAGGTACTCCGTGTGCATTTTATTTCTGTAAAAAATTAGTGCATGTCCTATTATTGTCTGCAAATCACGGTCCGTGGCCCCATTCAAGTCAATGGGTCTGCAAAAAATACAGAACGCACACGGAACACATCCATATGTAATCCATATTTCATCTTTATTTTGCGGATCCATGCTGTAGAAATGCTATGCCCAGCCAATATTGCTCATGTGTTTGGTAATTAATAAGTTACTGTTTCCGTTTCAGATCCTCAAAAAACTGATTGCATACGGAAACCATACGGATATGTTTTGTGGAATAACGGAACGGAAGAGGACTTAAATCAGAGGAAAAAAAACCCTCAGATACGAAACAACAGATCCGCAAAACAACAACAGTGGTGTGCATGAGCTCTAAATCCCTGGATCAACGACCTCTCTCTAGTAGCTATAGCCTGTAATATTATTACACTCCAGAAATACATCCAGGCCCCTCTTGAACTCTTAGTGAACTCACCATCACCACTTCCTCAGGCAGAGAGTTCCATAGTCTCACTGCTCTTACCGTAAAGAATCCTCTTCTATGTTTGTGTAGTAACCTTCTTTCCTCTAGACACAGAGGATGTCCCCTCGTCACAGTCCTGGGTATAATTATTGGGGGTGGGACTGTGTCCATGGAGAAGGAGGTGGAGGAGGCAGATAAAGTCCTGCTGTAGGAGCCAACCCCATGATTTAATTTTCTGGTGTGCTGCCTTTGACCCCGTGAGCCGGGAAAGACAAGTACTGTCTCAGCCTGTAACTGATGCTCCAGGTGTCCACCACGGAGCTCAGCTTGCCGCACAGTGAAAATTGCAAGGAGTCGCCTGCATGGGATTTTAGATTATATAACCTTCCAATTAAATAGCTTAAACCAATAACTATAAACTAATAATAAGACATGTGGACACATAAGTGCATGGATAAAATTAGGCCACGGCCAACTTTATTAAAGAATAGCCTACACAATAGATAATAACAAAATAACTTTTAAACCACAGATTAGACTAGCCATAAGCTCGGCCTAAATACCATAATCAACTCATCCCCTTGCCACTTTATGGCTTGCGACTTTACCCCTCCTTCCAATAAAGTGGCCGTGACATACCAAACTTAAAAGGGAGTGCGGGCGGGCAGCAGATCCTCAAATTGCGATCCAGCAGACAGCGCAAAGCCGTCGGCCACCACAATTATATACACCTCTGACCATAAACACTCTTGACCATTAATCAATGCCCTACTGTTGCTGGGGCTCTTAATCTTCCTGGTTCAGCAACAATCCCAGAATAGGACGTATAACTGGCCAATCAAGCCTCACCTTCCCTTGTCCATCCACTTTCAGCAGGAAAAATTCCTGCCAAAACGAATAGCCATCTAAGCTGGGATGATCTTAATCCCATGAGGATCCCTCCATATTGTCATATACGGGATCCTGACATGGTATTATAGATCATATAACCTTCCATATAAAAATATTAAACCAAACACTATAAACAAATAATAAGACACATGGACACAAGTGTATAGATAGAATTAGGCCACGGCCAACTTTATTAAATAATATCTTACACAATAGATAACCAAATAACTTTAAAACCACAGATTAGACCAGCCATAAGCTCGGCCTAAATACCATAATCAACTCATCCACTCGCCCTCTTTGCGGCGAGCGACTTTACCCACCAGACCATGCCAACTAAACAGGCAGCATGGGCCCCACCCCACCTAAAGCTATTTCAACCATAGCTTATAAGTCTAAATTAAAAATATCTAACCCAATGTCCGACATATGAATTTTATCAGAAAAATACAGGCCGGGCAAACCACCTTCCAGGTCCATGTGTCTAAAGGAAAATCCCCAAACCAGCGGCATAAAACGCACCATAATCCGGTTTACCCAAATTCTAATTCTATCCAAATACTTCATATTCGCATATGATAACCACAGCAATCGAGGAACCATTTCAGAGAAAACGAGACGGGCGTCAGGAAACTACCACCTCGTTCTAACCATGGTTCGCTTCATGCAGTATGCCAATTCCATAGTTCCTACCTTACCCACATCATTACCACCTGCGTGAAAGATAATGAAATCCGGATCCGGGTACAAGGAACACATTTCAAAAGTGACATCCATTAAACCCTCCCAACGAAGTCCTCTAACTCCGTTCCAGTAAATACGAACGGATCTTTCCGTTGCTCTTTGATTGGCCCAGTGCACATACGAATGGCCGACGATCCATACAGTGATACCTGTAAAATCTATCAAAAACAACAGCATTAGACAACAAAAAAAAGCTTAAAATGACTAGACGACCACCTCCGAATTATCCCAATTTTTTAATCACTGACTTGTTTAAGCCAGACCGAGCAGCCGTAGTTGCGGCCCCTATTCTGAAGGAATGTGACGATACTGAACGAAATTAATATTGAGTTAAAGGAGTAAAATTGGGATGAACCAGAAATAACCCACCACCAACTGGCCTACAGTGCCAGTAATGTGATACCATACTTACCAGCCAAATGTCACCCAACCCGATTCTACCCACACAGACCCAGGAACCCTTACCTGGTTGATCCGTCTTAGAGTGCGGAAGAAAGAACAAAACATAATTAGCATGAACATGCACATTCTCCAACAACATACCCGAACTAGATCCTTTACTCTTTGGCAAAAACTCACTAATCCTAAAAGCACCAAAAAACATGCACGTAAAAGCGGTGGAAAAAAGCAAAGCCTCATAATCATTATCGCAGACCAAAGACGTAGCTTAACACAATGATGATAACAAACCAGGAGAGATCGGGCATCTACTATCCGGAACACACCTACCCTTCGTATAACCTTTCAAAACTTGCTTAACTATAAAATAATCCTAAACTGCGGGAACACCTAAAACTCTAAGAAAAAGGAAACACCCGATAGCACCCTTGCAACGGTTGCGTGGGCTAAATTCTCTTCAAAAAGCAATAAGCAAAAGGCCAAAGCAGAAACATCATTGCTACTAAACTGGGACCCACCCCTACTCTCCATAAAAAGACACCACTTGTTCCAGGAACGCACATAATCCAACCAAGTGGCCGGGGCAACAGAAGACTGCAGGTAAGACATACCTATGACCAAATTAGATTCCAAAGATATGGAGGGCACAATTCCCCTTCTTGGTTGGCCTCTCTTGTCAACCTGCAAAATCTCTGAAACTGAAAACGAGAAAGTGAGTCAGCAATAGAATTATCCACTCCAGGAATATACCATGCCTTCAACCAAATATTAAATTTTAGACAGAGAAGAACTAAATGACGTAACAATTTAACCACTAACAGACACTTGGATGACAAACAACCGCAAACAAGACTCCTTTATTATCAGTATGTATAACAATTTGCTTATTTGAGAAAAACCTGCCCCATAAAACTAAAGATACCACAACTGGAAATAATTCCAATAACACAATATTCTTTGTAACTCAATTTTCTAACCAAGAAGGATGCCACTCCGAGGCACACCAATGTCCATTCCAATATGCTCCAAAACCACTAGTTCCTGCTGCGTCAGTGAACTAATCGAAGGGAAGGAGCCAAAACAAATTCGTCCTGCCAATAATAACGACCTTTGAACTGCTGAAAAAATTCTAACCAAATAGACAAATCCTGCTTAACTTCCTTACCTAGCCCCACGTTAAAAGCTGGATTACACACACCTGAAATTTTTGCCGACAACTGTCTACAGAACTCACGTCCCCTTTGGCATAATCTGTGATACAAATGCTAAAAGACCCAATACTGACTGAATTTCCTTTACCGTCGCTTTCCGCCTACCTAATAAATCAGATATGGCAGTCCATATTTTCTCGACCTTCAACAACAGCAGATGAAATTCACCCTCCACAGAATCGATAACAATACCTAAATACTCTAAATAATTAACCGGATAAACAGTCTTATCAATAGCTAAAGGAACTCCAAACTCTGAACAAATATCAACAAAATAATTTAAAAGATCTAAACAAACTGAAGAATCAACCGGACCTACAAACAAAATATCATCTAAATAATCCATTACAGCTCCCTGCATGTTCCTCACGGCAACCACCGATTCTAAAAAGGAAGAAAATACTTCAAAGTAAAAACTAGACAAAGAACATCCCATTGGCAAACACTTATCAAAATAAAAAGAGCCCTGAAAATTAAAACCAAGTGAACTAAAGGCAGAAGGATGCACCGGCAAGAGGCGAAAAGCCGACTTAATGTCAGCTTTCGCCATTAATGCCCCTTTTCCGAAGTCACGCACCAGATCCACTGCAGAATCAAATGTAGCGTACTTAACTGAGCATAATGACCTGTCAATCTCATCATTCAGCGATGCCCGGTAGGAAAAGGAAAAATTATTAATTAAATGGTAAGCATTAGGCTCCTTTTTCGGAACCAGACCTAGTGGGAAAGACAAAAATTTGAAAAAGGAGGGGAAGGGAAAGGACCAGCAATCCTATCCATTGCCAACTCCTTTAACAATTTTGACTGTGCTACCAAAGAAAATTGAGTCACGGAAGATAAATTATTTACCCACTCACAACCTACTCCTGAAAATGATGGTAGCTGAAAACCAACTGTAAAACCTTCAAGAAGCAATTCCGCCATCTTACGCTTTGGGTAACGTTCTAGCCATGGGCGATCTCCAAATTTACCGCCGTCCATGCTCTTTGCAACAAATTCCTTGGTAGACGGCTGAGTGGGCAAATTTGCTTTTTTGAAGCATTGCACCATTGGGCGGCTACCTCCACAAAATGCACATTTGCGACAATATTTACATGAGGAAGGCCATCGACACTGCACTTCATTAAACGCATGGTAGGTGCCCTTCAATAAAACAGAAGACTGCTGAGCTGATGCAGAAGGCTGCCCTATCGCACGCTAGGGTATACAGCCTCTGCCTTACTCCCTCATCATACGTAAACCAACCTACTCCTCCAAAATTCTTATACGCTTCTAAAACATTATCCAAATGTTGAAATAAACCCGAACATACTTTTCCCCCATCACACTACAGAATATACAGTAAGCCTGCAACCAATTATTAGATGTTCTAGGAATTGGACGTCTCCTGTCTTCTTCCGATTTCTCCTCCCGCTTTTCCAATTTAATGACAAACTCCTTAGATGCAGGCAAAAGAGATAATATGTCAACCAATTCATTTCTCCATATTTTCTCCTTAACAGACATGGACAAATGAAAGCCGAGAGGAGATATATCGCAAGGAAGCGACTCTTTGTAACAAACCTCCGCCACCCCTCTGCCCTTAGAGACTAACGGGAGAGAGAGAGGCAATCCTCAGCATCTGATTCCTGACCATCCCTCTGCTCGCCCGACCTCCAGGCATCTGCAACGTCATTCGCCACAGCCGACGGACCACCAGACGGAGGCAAGCGGGTAACTAAACTCCTTAAAGAGGACTCAAGCACAGGGGCTAAGCCATTTTGGCACTCACCAACGGATGAAGCCCTGGACTGGACCAACGGAGCAGGCGAATCCAAGGAAGTCAGAGCAGGATCGTCCAGGCATGCGCTCTCCCGCTGCTCAACACCACAGTGGAGCTGCAGGGATTGGCTCTGCGCTGACTGAACCCGACTCCTGTGATGTCGGCTCTTGCGGCGGCACAATGCAGAGGATGGCTCCAGGGACACACTAGCCGGCTGGGAACTTCTGTGCAGTAACCGGAATCCAGAACCAAAAGGCTGCTCACAGTTCCCGGGGGAAGATGAGCTTTGCTGCACCTCCGAATGTGACATCAGACTTCTGCTGCCACTTCCGGTCCGGACTTCAGACGATGGACGCTTCTCCCCTCTTTGCCGCACTTGGCCCGACCTATAAGGGAATGGAGAGAAACGTGTGTTCTGCCTCCTCTCACGTTATGAGGAGCGCAGCACAGGAAGCACAACAGAGGGATCCGCATCCTCAGCAGCCGCATCCTGTGATCTTTCAGCGACACCTTCAGCACTGGACAGCTCCGCAGGCAAGGCTCGATTCCACAGGTCAGCTAAGCAGGCTTTAAACCAGGCAGATGTCTCCCCAGTCTTCGCTTGTTTTCTAAGCTCCGCGATGAGATCCTCCATGGTAAGTGGACGGAGTACAGCAGGGCGAAGCGTACAGCA
The DNA here is from genome assembly GCF_014858855.1 of Bufo gargarizans. NCBI lineage: Eukaryota > Metazoa > Chordata > Amphibia > Anura > Bufonidae > Bufo > Bufo gargarizans. Next base: position 109,028,148 of record NC_058088.1, read on the forward strand.
GGGCAAGACACACTGGGCGGCAGGTGGACAGCAGCTCCTCAAATTGCGATCCGGCAGACAGTGCAAAGCCGCCGGCCACCGCAATTATATACACCTCTGGCCATAAACACTCTTGACCATTAACCAATGCCTTACTGTTGCTGGGGCTCCTAATCTTCCTGGCCCAGCAACAATCCCAGGATAGGACATATAACTGGCCAATCAAGCCTCACCTTCCCTACCCTAGATACAATGGCTATTTTTAGCCACCTTGACCATCCACTTTCGGCGGGAAAAATTCCCGCCAAAACGAATGACCATCTAACCTGGGATGATCATAATCCCATGTGGATCCCTCCATATTGTGTTATACGGGATTCTGACATTCTCTGCCACATGAGAGTACAAGGCACTACTACAATGGTAGTGCAGCAACTGCACTGCCAGCAACATGGCCAGGCGGCAGTTCAGCTTGTAGACAAGGTTATTGCTGGTGGAGAAAAGTTTTTTCATGGCCAAACATTCCATTATAGATGTCTCATGATTGAGCCGAGAACAAGGAGGAGTCTTAGCAGGAGAAGAAGAAGGTGATGATGATGACAAAGATTCTGTATTGCTTGGGAGCGCAGGTTGGCTTCCACAAAGAGGATCAGGAGAAGAAAGACAGACTTGCTCTGATTGGGAATGCTGGCCAGTTGTATTTTCTCAAAAGATCTGACTTCAGAGTCCTAATTTTAAATGTTTTTAAAGATTCAGAAATGAATACCAAATTAATTCACGGAAGTCTCGCATGACTTTGGGTGGGTTTGGCTCCACAGAGCCAAAACATTTTAATGCTGTACAGAGACAGCATTAAAACCAGAGTTTTTGACCGAATTGACTTCGGATTTAGCCCCAATATTTCATTCTCAATCACTGATATAAACAGTTTTTCAAACTAAAACAAAAAAATATTAATTAAATTAAATATGTGAGATGACCTGACACAAAGTTCTGACACAAAGTTTTATCATATTCTAAAACAGGGCATAACAGTTGTCCCTAAGGCTACATGCACACGAACGTTGTTTGTTTCCGTGTCCGTACCGTTTTTTTTTTAGGATGGGATGCGGACCCATTAATTTCAATGGGTCCGCAAAAAAGCAGACAGCATACTGTGTGCTGTCCACATCAGTATGTCCGTTCCGTTGCCCCGCAAAAAAATAGTGCAAGTCCTATTTTTTTCTAGTTAGCGGACAAGGATAGGCATTATTACAATGGATCCGCCAAGAAAACGGATACGCAATTTGCGGACTGCAAAACACATACGGTCGCGTGCATGTGGCCTTAAATGGCCCCTTAATTGGGACAGATGGTGTCTCAGGGTCTTTTTAACACCGGGAAATGCACTAGTAACTGGTTAAATGTAACTGGTTAATTTAAATGCGGACATAAAAGATGAAAACATGCCTCCATATAACAGAAACGAAATCATTTGCATCTGTATCTAATGATAATACGTTTATAATTAGATCAATTAGATATATATGAATTGTATACCTGCCCCTTGAAAGAAATGATATGCTGACATCTTTCTGATCGAAGCAATAAAACCACTAGTAATCCCTCAGCACTCAGCAGTAACAAAGAATTTCTCTCAACAGCATGGTGGAAATGTTAACAGGTTCAAGTGTTGGCATAGAAAGAGTTACTATGCCTAGCAGGGGGGAGACCGCCAAAAAAAGGCTTCTATGCTGTGAAGCTTTTGGGATTTTTGCTGTCAATACTAGGGGATTTAACTCACCTTCTATAAGTTTTCTTTGCGGACCGTATACGGAACCATTCATTTCAATGGGTCCACAAAAAAACATTTCCATTTCGCAAAAAAATAGTCCTATTATTTTCCACATTACGGACAAGGATAGCACTGTTCTATTAAAGGGCCAGCTGTTCCGTTCCGCAAAATACAGAATGCACACGGATGTCATCCGTATTTTTTGCAGATCCGTTTTTGCGGACCGCAAACTACATACGGGTGTGTGCAAGAGGCCTGAGACTGAAATCTACAGCTAGATGTTCCTAATTTATGACGAGGCCTGCACAATCATCTGGTGGCACAGCAGATCGGCAAAAAATGTTGGTCTTTGATAAATGATCCTCAGTTTGTCTTTTTAAGGGCACATGCACACGACCGTATGTATTTTGTGGTCTGCAAAAAATGGATCCGCAAAAAATACGGATGACGTCCATGTGCATTCCGTATTTTGTGGAACAGAACAGCTGCCCCTGATAGAACAGTACTATCCTTGTCGCAATGCAGACAATAATAGGACATGTTCTATTTTTGGGAAATACGGACATACGGAAATGGAATGCACACAGAGTACCTTCCTTTTTTGGGGGGGACCAATTGAAATTAATGGTTCCATATACGGTCCACAAAAAAAAAAAAGGAAAAGAATATACTTTGTGTGCATGAGCCCTAAATGGTGTGAAAACACCTGAAAAACACCAAGAGCTGCAGAATTCAGTGTTTTTGAATAGAAGCCAGATGGCAATTGGAAAAGAAAAAGCGCTTGCTGAGTTTTATATTTTCCATAGATCTTTAGCTAACATCTGGAGCTGGCGGTTTTTACCTCATTAACATATACCTATAAACACAAATGGAAAAAATGGCACTAGAAACAGTAATGTGTAGCAAAAAACAACCTGTGAACTCATTCTCAAAGTTTTTTTTTTTTTATCTATAAACCAATATTTTTTTTTACACCTTTGTCTTTGTCAATCTGTAAGGTAGTCATAATGGACAATGTGGGTGTATGCAGCCTGCACATATTGTGTTGTAGGTAAATAATACATTGTAATACAGAGTAAGCAATGTAAACAGCATAATGTGATTTATGTGATATCGTTATTTATTCAGTGCTATATATCGAGGTACAATGATATTGTCATACTGATTTATACTCTGCATACTTGGCCTGTGAGTGTCAAACGCAGCAACTAAAGTGAAATCTGCACATAAAAGAAAAGGTTTGTGAAACAGCAAGTAAATGGTGCATAGCAGTGAGCAGCTTTGCAGTATAGAAAATCCATTTCTGAATTAACGAAACAACATACATTTCTAAATTACAGACACTGTTCTAGAGCAACAGTTGGCCGTCCTTTATGATGTACACCAACTAGGCAAGCGATTAGAGGAATACTGTTCAATGGGAAGCTTGGAAATTCTTTATGTTCATGTTTTCAGCATTATTATAATAATGACCATGCTCATTAGTTCATATAGCAGAAGCATACTCAACCTCCCTCTAACATAATGCATCAAACCTCAAACAGGTTTTACAGAAATATAAATATACATTGCCATACATAATACCATTAATGTGTGACTGGTGAGGGTCTGGCCTGTAGGACCCCCAATCAGTAGCACACTAATTCACTATTTAGTAAAATAGGATTGAGGTGCCATATGATGAACATTAAGGTGCCGTAATGCTTTGTTGATGGGTGGCAGCCCAGAGGGGTGGACCCTGATCACCAGATCTCAATTAAAGGCTTATAGTTAAAGGGGTTTTCTGAGATTTTTATACTGATGACCTATCTTCTGGATAGTATCAGTATATGATCGGTGGGGGTGCGAAGCCCAGGACCCCCGCCAACCAGCTGTTTGAGAAGGCACTGGCACTTCTGTGAGTACCGCGGTCTTCTCTGTGCTTACCAAGTACAGGGCCGTACATTGTACAGCGGCTGTGCTCGGTATCACGCTCGGCTCCATTCACTTTTATGGGGCTGAGCTGCTCCTAAACCATGTGACCTTCTCAAACAGCTGAACGGCAGCGGTCCTAGGTGTCAAATCCCCACCTATCACATACTGATGACCTATTCTGAGGATAAGTCATCAGTAGTAAAATCTCGGTAAACCTTTTAAAGGCTGGTTTCACATCACCATTTTCTGGTCTTCTGATCCGACAGAAGAGCAGCAAAAAAGGAGTCAGCATTTTAGGCATCTGCTATGCACAGTTTGGCATCTGTTTTAGCCGTTTCCGTCTGAGATCCATTTTTTAGACGGAAGCAATTAGTGACAGGTACGCTCGGTCAATTATGTGCGAATGTGCTGTAGTTTTAGAGAACTTACACTTTATTCATTGCAGCATGAAGTCAGCGCTGGTAGGCTGCTAGGGGGCCTCTTCAAACAGCTGATTGGCAGGGGTGGCAGGAATCAGACCCCTGCCGATCTGACATAACTGGTATATGAAGAGAAGGACATTATGCCATAGTTAAGGAATATTAGATAAAACCATAGTGGTAGGCAACAATTGCTGCACACAACAATGTCTCCTTTCAGAAACTGAAGTTGAGTACATGGCTCACATCAAATATGTACATTTTAACCATTTTATATAGAAGACATTACACGCCAATATTCAGGTGAGTGATGCAACTTGAATGTATTTTTGTGCATACAGAATCCCTCCCCAGAGGATTATTGAGTTGACACCAAGGCATGTGTTCTGTCAACAGAGTTGAAGTGACCTTTCACTTGTTGCAGTAGACAGATATACTCAGCCTTCAGGTTATGAAAAGCACATTGTGTTTTAAAGTCCTGACCTTTATATCTCTTTCTTTCTTTTCATACTGTTCCACTGGGTTAAGAACCTTGTGCAAATTCTCATGGATCCTCAAATGAACTACAAAATATCATCTTATCTGGGAAGCATGTTTAGCCAATGCATGGCAAACAAGGTGTCTGTTCTAAAAAGTATAGTAATCAATCTCCACATATGAACCATAACATTGATGTCTTGTCCTCTAGAAAGGAGAACCATATCCAAAGAGTGGGGCCTTGGGCAGAAAGCCTTCCTCTATTATTAGTCATACATAAAGAACAATTCTTATTATAAAGGGTGTCTAACACCACCAGAACCAGCACTGCCAGATGTGGACTGAATGTCCACCGGCCCATTAAGTTTAATGGGGTCCTCCAGACATTCGGAATGCATCCGGCTGGCAAGCGGAGAACCCGCTGGACACAAACCACTGCATGCTGCGGTTTGCGTCCAGCCGATCCTCTGCTTGTCTGCCTGAAACAGCCTGCCAGATTGTACATACCACTGGTGTGAAAGTAGCCTAAACCAGCCAACAATTTACAGTTTACAGTACTATAAATACAGCACTTAACTACACTACACGGTTCCCAGATTCCACCCACAAAGCTATCTAATACAGTACACACACACACCTATATTAGCAGCTCACCGCACCTGGTTTTAATTCTATCCCTATGGGAACAACGAGGGTTAACGGTGGCGCTGCAGGGGTTAATGCAGGCCACAGACACAGATACAGTCAGGGGTACAGAATAGGGAGCGGGGATGCTCCTGCAGGGTTAGAGTAGGGTATTGGTGGTCAAGGGGTGAACTGAAGGGTATGGGTACAGAATACCCTACAGGTGATATGAGGGTAATCACGTTGGTGGGATAGGGGTATGGTTGGTGGGATAGGGCAAGTATGGGTGAGCAGGGGAATATATAAGGGTTGGTGGTATAGGGAGGGTTAAATATTGTTAGTGAGATAGGGTAGGTAGGGGCTGATTAGAGGGGTAGGTTAATGAATAGGGGTCTGTAGGGGATCGTTGGTGGAATAGGGTAAATAGTGGGGGTAATCGTTGGTGGGGTAGTGGATACTCAGCCCATCCAGGGTACGCTAGTTGTCCAGGGGGGTCCTCTGTGGGGGGCAGCTCGGCTCTTCTGCCCAGTGCAGGGGCCGCCGGATATTTATGTCTGGCGGCCCGCACTGCCGCCCCGCCCACACTGCCACCATCAGGGACACGTGGGCAGGCGCAGTGATATGACATTATTGCGCCAGCCCGCGCGTCCCCGGGGGCATCGGGGCCGCGCCACTTGCTAACAGGCGGGAGAAGCTTTTGATCTCCCGCCCGTAGCATTTTGCATTCCGGGCTGCACGATGGTAATTACGCTGCCGGAATGCGCATAAAATCCGGCCTGGAACCGTGGGGAACAGCCACCCACCCTGCTCTTTTGCTGCTCCCAATAAGAACCGGCCCGGATTGGCTTTACAGCCATTCTGACAGCTGAGGCAAGGAACCTCGGTGACACGTCTCTTCCGTCAATGACAGCTTCTTGCTCCTTCTTACATACCTCCCCCTTTTTTTCAACCCTGAGGGGGTGAACACACGCCAGACAGTGTACGCGGGACAGGGCATATATGCGTTTCCCTGTAACCTTAAAATTTTGCAAAGATAAGAACCACCTGGTGACCCGAGCATTCCTCTCTTTGGCGTGGCTCATCCATTTCAGAGGGGAGTGGTCGGTCACCAGACGGAACCTTCTCCCCAAAATATAGTAGCAGAGAGACTCGAGTGCCCACTTGATGGCCCGGAACTCTCTCTCCACTATACTGTACCTAGTCTCGGCTGGGGCGAGCTTCCGGCTGAGGAAGACAACGGGATGCTCCTCCCTGTTGACTTCCTGAGACAGTATAGCACCGAGACCTACCTCGGATGCATCGGTCTGCACTATAAACTCCCTTTTGAAGTCGGGCGTCACCAAAACCGGGGACCCACAGAGGGCCGACTTCAAAGCGGAGAAAGCCTTTTCCGCCTGTTCATTCCAGCGGACAGTCACTGACTTGCGTCCCTTCAAAAGGCCTGTCAATGGTGCGGCGACTGTCGCAAAATTGGGGACAGACCTCATATAGTACCCCACCATACCCAGGAACGACTTTACTTGCCGAGTAGTGACAGGTCGGGGCCAATTCCTAATTGCCTCAATTTTGTTCACCTGAGGTTTGATCATTCCGAGCCCAATGACATACCCCAGGTACTTGGTCTCTTCTAACCCTATCGAGCACTTTTTTGGGTTAGCGGTTAAGCCAGCCTTCCTAAGGGAGTCCACTACAGCCTGTACTTTACGTAAGTGACTTTCCCAGTCGGTGCAATGGACAACGATATCGTCCAGGTACGCCGAAGCGTATCGACGATGTGGACAGAGTACAATATCCATTAATCTTTGAAATGTGGCGGGAGCGCCATGTAGACCAAAGGGTAATACCTTGTACTGATACAGCCCCTCTGGCATGACAAAAGCTGTTTTTTCTTTGGCAGCCTCCATCAAGGGTACCTGCCATTACCCTTTGGTGAGGTCCAATACAGAAAAATACCGGGCTTGGCCCAACTTTTCGATGAGCTCATCCACTCGCAGCATGGGATAAGCGTCAAACTTGGACACCTCATTAGGTTTGCGGAAGTCATCACAGAACCGCAATGTCCCGTCTGGCTTGGGTATTAATACTATCGGACTGGCCCACTCACTTTTTGACTCTTCAATGACACCCAGCTGATGCATTAGCTGCACTTCCTCCGTGATAGCTTGTCGCCGAGCCTCGGGTACCCGGTACGGTTTTAATCTGACTTTCGCCTGAGGCTCAGTGATAATGTCATGCCGGATTACGGACGTGCATCCAGGGAGGTCTGAGAACACATCTGTGTTCCGACTAATGAACTCCCTGGCTTCCTGAGCCTGTTTAGAGGAGAGGCTGTCAGCTATTTTCACAGTGGCAGCCGCTTCTCCTGCTTCAGACCGAGGGGCCAAAACCACTTCCCCTAGAAACCCTGGCCATGGGCTGTCTTCCGTACAGGTTTCCCTTTCCTTCCACGGCTTGAGCAGATTCACATGGTACACCTGCTGAGGCTTTCGCCTCCCTGGCTGGTGTACTTTGTAATCTACCTGTCCAATTTTCTCTAGTACCTCGAAGGGCCCCTGCCACCTAGCTAGGAACTTACTATCTACAGTCGGTACCAGAACCAACACCCGATCACCCGGGTTAAAGTTTCGGACCCGAGCCTGCCGATTATAGACCCTACTCTGGGCTCGCTGCGCTGCCTCCATATGCTCCCTAACCAGAGGTAACACTGTTTCCATCCGTCCCTGCATGTGGGTAGCATACTCAACTACACTTTTGTGCGGTGTGGTTTGTTGTTCCCACGCCTCTTTGGCGACGTCCAATGAACCGCAAGGGTGTCTGCCGTATAGCAGTTTGAAGGGCAAGAACCCGGTAGAGGCCTGGGGCACTTCCCGCACTGCAAACATGAGATAGGGCAGAAGATGGTCCCAGTCCCTCCCATCCTTAGACACCGCTCTTTTCAACATATTTTTTAGCGTCTGGTTAAACCTCTCTACCAGGCCATCCGTTTGCGGATGATACACGGATGTCTGTAATTGTTTTATGTGGAGCAACTTACAGAGTTCTCTAATGACCTTGGACATAAAATGGGTTCCTTGGTCAGTTAGAACCTCCTTAGGTAGACCCACTCTAGAAAACATTTCCATCAACTCCTTAGCTATGAGTTTAGCTGACGTATGACGCAGTGGCACCGCCTCCGGGTACCTCGTGGCGTAGTCGAGGATGACCAGGATGTACTGGTGCCCTCTAGCTGACTTTGGTACTGGGCCTATGAGATCCACCTCAATAATCGGGAGAGGGACCAGGGGACTATGGAAGTGTGGCTGGGGGCTGGTTATCTGGCAGGTTGGGTAAGACTTACCTAGGTTGGGTAAGACTCTTCTACCTCTCTGAACACACTGGGCCAGTAGAACCTCTGTAGAATCTGGTCTTGCATTTTCTGCTGGCCCAGGTGTCCCCCAAGAACATGTTGGTGGGCTAAATCCAACACGAGCTTGCTATACGCCTTGGGCACCACCAGCTGTTCAATATACTCACCCCGTAGTTGATTTACTCAGTACAGCATCTCCTGTTGAATCACAAACTGGGGGAACATAGACTCGGCCCCCGGTTGTTGCGGCTCACCCTCAACCACTACTACATTTTCCTAGGCTCGAGATAGAGTCGGGTCCTGATGCTGGGCTGTACCAAAATTATCTCCGGAGACGTTGAGGTCTGCCAACTCCGGACCCGGCAGCAAGTACTCCACGTCTCCTACCATCACACTTAGCGGGGTTGTCTCCCCCTCCTCCACCGAAGTGGCGGTCACCCCTACCGCTGGCCCTTCGGACTCAGGTTCCCAGGGTTCTGGTCTCCCCCCTGAGCCTGGCCACTCTGCTAGTGCAGTTACATCTGTCTCATGTATATTGGTGACTTTCATATCCGGCCAGAGTGCCGGGGAAGTCTCTCACAATTATTAATTCATAAGGTAGCCCTGTGGTGACGGCCACCTCATGCATCCAGCGCCCCAGAATACCGCTAACCACCACTCAGATAACATGACCACTGATGAAGGTCCACCGTGACCGAAACGTCTGGTCAGAAATATTCTGTTATTGACGCTTATATATACCACGGGCGAATGGATGATGCAGAGATTATGAAATAAACCTCACTTGAATTGCAAAAAAACAACCTGAGTGCCTCAATACTTTATTACAGTGCATTTCTCTCTGAAATTCTGAGGAAAATGGGTCGTTCCAGACATTGTTCAGAAGAACAGCTTACCTTGATTAAAAAGTTGATTGGAGAGGTGCAGAAGAAGTATAAAGAAGTGCAGAAATTGATAGGCTGCTCAGCTAAAATGATTGCAAATGCTTTAAAATGGCAACCAAAACGTAAAAGAAGTGGAAGAAAGCGAAAAAATACCATTCGAATGTATAGAAGAATAGACAAAATGGCAAGAACTGAGCCAACAATCAGCTCCAGGAAGATCAAAGAAGGTCTAAAGTTATCTGTGAGTACTGTTACAATTAGAAGACTCCTATGTGAAGCCAAGCTATCTTCAAGAAGCCCCCGCAACGTCCCACTACTGTTGAATAAAAGACATGTGCTGAAGAGGTTACAATTTGCCAAAGAGCACATTGACTGGCCTAAAGAGACATTTTGTGGACTGATGAAAGTAAGATTGTTCTTTTTGGGTCTAGTGGCTGGAGACAGTTCGTCAGACGACCCCCAAACACTGAATTCAAGCCACAGTACACTGTGAAGACAGTGAAGCATGGTGGTGCAAGCATCATAATATGGCGATGTTTCTCATACTATGGTGTTGGGCCTATTTATCGCATACCAGAGATCATGGATCAGTTTGAATACATCAGAAAGGGAGTGTATAACTTAAAAAAGCAAACAAAAGTCCAGTGGCACTTACCATTAGTTGTGGTTCTTCTTTGTTGTACACTCACCTAAAGAATTATTAGGAACACCTGTTCATTTTCTCATTAATGCGATTATCTAGTCAACCAATCACATGGCAGTTGCTTCAATGCATGTAGGGTTGTGGTCCTGGTCAAGACAATCTCCTGAACTCCAAACTGAATGTCAGAATGGGAAAGAAAGGTGATTTAAGCAATTTTGAGCGTGGCATGGTTGTTGGTGCCAGACGGGCCGGTCTGAGTATTTCACAATCTGCTCAGTTACTGGGATTTTCACGAACAACCATTTCTAGGGTTTACAAAGAATGGTGTGAAAAGGGAAAAACATCCAGTATGCGGCAGTCCTGTGGGCGAAAATGCCTTGTTGATGCTAGAGGTCAGAGGAAAATGGGCCGACTGATTCAAGGTTATAGAAGAGCAACGTTGACTGAAATAACCACTCGTTACAACCGAGGTATGCAGCAAAGCATTTGTGAAGCCACACAACCTGTTGAGACATTCAAATGGTAGAGCCCGAATTTAGCGTAAACAGAATTAGAACATGTATCCATCATGCCTTGTTACCACTGTGCAGGCTGGTGGTGGTGGTGTAATGGTGTGGGGGATGTTTTCTGGGCACACTTTAGGCCCCTTAGTGCCAATTGGCCATCGTTTAAATGCCACGGGCTACCTGAGCATTGTTTCTGACCATATCCATCCCTTCATGACCACCATGTACCCATCCTCTGATGGCTACTTCCAGCAGGATAATGCACTATGTCACAAAGCTCGAATCATTTCAAATTGGTTTCTTGAACATGACAATGAGTTCACTGTACTAAAATGGCCCCCACAGTCACCAGATCTCAACCCAATAGAGCATCTTTGGGATGTGGTGGAACGGGAGCTTCGTGCCTTGGATGTGCATCCCTTAAATCTCCATCAACTGCAAGATGCTATCCTATCAATATGGGCCAACATTTCTAAAGAATGCTATCAACACCCTGTTGAATCAATGCCACGTAGAATTAAGGCAGTTCTGAAGGCATAAGGGGGTCCAACATCGTATTAGTATGGTGTTCCTAATAATTTTTTAGGTGAGTGTATATTCCAACATGATGATGCATGTAAAAGAACACAGACGGCAGTGGGTGGACACATACCTGCAGTGCAATGGAATTGCGGCGACAGCCGTTTCACGCGTATAGCGCTTCGTCAGGCCAGCATATCAGCAGCAAAGAAATGCCTGCTTTTATACCTGTGCGTACACCCCTTGTCTGACATCACTAGGCGGCGCCCAGCCGTGGCACTCACCTGTGAGGTCAGACTAGGGTCAAAGGTGTGTTCACCATACAGAAGCTATCTGCATTGATTAAAACCAATAAATAGAAACATGTATATTGAAACATAAACCATAGGAATTCTACAGGAATACTCCCATGTCTATTTTCTCATTTAATGCCAAGGGACCCATCGCATCGGTGCGCAGTATCCACCTGCTTTCTCTTCTAAGTAGCTCCCGATGTCTGTCTCCACTTTGGGGTGGGTTCTTTACGATCTCAATGCCTGCAAACCTGAGTACTTCACTTCTTCCCCCATGATCATGTTTTACATGATGTATGAGGCGCGGACAGCACTTATCAGAGGTGATTCAGAATGGTATTGCCTTATGCTGAAGAGGAAATGCCCTGAAAAGGGTGTTCCAACAAGACAACGACCCCAAATACACCAGTAAACGTGCAACATCTTGGTTCCAGACCAACAAGATTGACGTTATGGAGTGGCCAGCCCAATCCTTGGATCTTAATGCAATAGAAAACTTGTGGGGTGACATCAGAAATGCTGTTTCTGAGGCAAAACCAAGAAATAGAGAAGAACTGGGGAATGTAGTCCAATCATCCTGGGCTGGTTTCCTGTTCACAGGGGCCAGAAGTTGGTTGACTTTATAGAACACAGATGTCCAGCAGTTCTCAGAAACAGTGGTTATACAACTAAATATTAGTTAAGTGATTCAAAGGAAAGCAAAATCTTCAAACATTGATCAGTTTATATAGTGAATGTTTGAGTTTGTAAAGAAGAATACAAACACTGCTATTTTTTTGAACAGTCTAATATTCACTTTTCTTCCATTTTTTTTTTAGAGGAACAACACAAATTATAAATATTTTTCTTCATGTTTTGATTTGGAATATAATTTGTAACAGGGTTGCTGTTCCTGGAGGGATACACCAAATGGAAAAGGATTTAGGAAAACTAGAGGAATGGTCAAAGATCTGGCAACTAAAATTTAATGTTGATAAGTGCAAGATAATGCACCTGGGACGTAAAAACCCAAGAGTAGAATATACAATCAGTGATACAGTCCAAATCTCAGTATCTGAGGAAAGGGATTTAGGGGTCATTATTTTAGAAGACTTAAAGGTAGGCCGACAGTGTCATAGAGCAGCAGGAAATGCTAGCAGAATGCTTGGGTGTATAGGGAGAGGCATTAACTGTAGAAAGAGGGAGGTGCTCATGCCGCTCTACAGAGCACTAGTGAGACCTCATTTGGAGTATTGTGCGCAGTATTGGAGACTATATCTCCAGAAGGATATTGATACTTTGGAGAGAGTTCAGAGAAGAGCTACTAAACAAGTACATGGAATGCAGAATAAAACTTACCAGGAAAGGTTAAAGGACCTTAAGAGTCCATTCATACGTCTGCGGAACGGAATTGGGGACCCATTCATTTCTATGGGGCAGCACGATGTGCTGCCCGGATCCGGAATTGCAGATTCCGTTCCTGGAAAAAATAGAGCAATTGCGGACAAGAATAGGCATATACTATTAGTGCCGGCAATGTGCGGTCCGCAAAATGCGGAAAGCACTTTGCCGCTGTCTGTGTTTTGCGGATGTGTGAATGGACCCTAACATGTATAGCTTGGAAGAAAGACGAGACAGAGGGGATATGATAGAAACTTTTAAATACATAAAGTGAATCAACACGGTAGGGTACTTTCACACTAGCATTTTTCTTTTCAGGCATAGAGTTCTGTCACAGGGGCTCTATACTGGAAAAGAACTGATCAGGCATATCCCCATGCATTCTGAATAGAGAGTAATCCGTTCAGGATGCATCATGATGTCTTCAGCATGCTACGGTTTTATCTCCGGCAAAAAAACTGAAGACTTGCCTGAATGCCGGATTTTTACCCATAGGAATGTATTAGTGCCGGATCCGACATTCAAAATACCAGAATGCCGGATCCGTCCTTCTGGTCTGCTCATGCACAGACTGGAAAAAAAAGGTGAGAAAAGCAAATGCCGGATCCGTTTTCCCGGATGACACCGGAAAGACGGATCCGGCATTTCAATTAATTTTTTTGACTGATCAGGCATTTTTAAGACTGATCATGATCCTGATCAGTCTTACTAATGCCATCATTTGGCATACAGAACTGCTTGCCAGATCTCTCTGCCGCAAGTGTGAAAGTAGCCTAAAAGAGGAGAGAATATTTAAAAGAAGAAAAACTGCTACAAGAGGACATAGTTTTAAATTAGAGGGGCAAAGGTTTAAAAGTAATATCAGGAAGTATTACTTTACTGAGAAAGTAGTGGATGCATGGAATAGCCTTCCTGCAGAAGTGGTAGCTGCAAATACAGTGGCGGAGTTTAAGCATGCATGAGATAGGCATAAGGCCATCCTTCATATAAGATAGGGCCAGGGGCTATTCATAGTATTTAGTATATTGGGCAGACTAGATGGGCCAAAAAGTTCTTATCTGCCGACACATTCTATGTTTCTATGCGTTCCCAATACATTTGTATGTATGGAAATAAAAGCTATTAGAAGGATTTTGAGCTATGTTAATTTTTTTAAACACACTGCTATTATTTTGAGCACAACTGTATATACAATGACGAACAGAAGTAATTGAACACCCTGCAATTTTGAAAGTTCTCTCTCACTTAGAAATCATGGAGGGGTCTGAAATTCACATTGTAGGTGCATTCCCACTCTGAGAGAACACCTGAGAAACAGCAAGAATTCTGGCTCTCAAAGGCCTGTTACTGCGCCTTTAAAAAGTCTACCTCTACTCCACTCATTAATCTAACTTAGTAGCACCTGTCTGAGCTCTTTAAAGACCCCAGTCCACCCCACAGTCAGTCAGATGCCAACTACTACCATGGGCAAGACCAAAGAGCTGTTAACTCCTTAACCACTTCAACCCCCCTAGCTAAAACACCTTTAATGACCAGGACACTTTTTACACTTCTGCACTACACTACTTTCACCGTTTATTGCTCGGTTATGCAACTTACCACCCAAATGAATTTTACCTCCTTTTCTTCTCACTAATAGAGCTTTCATTTGGTGGTATTTCATTGCTGCTGACATTTTTCCTTTTTTTGTTATTAATTGAAATTTAACGATTTTTTTGCCAAAAAATGACATTTTTCACTTTCAGTTGTACTGTTTGCAGTTTTGCAAAAAAAACGACATCCATATATAATTTTTTCGCTAAATTTATTGTTCTACATGTCTTTGATAAAAAAAAAAATGTTTGGGCAAAAAAAAAAAATGGTTTGGGTAAAAGTTATAGCGTTTACAAACTATGGTACAAAAATGTGAATTTCCGCTTTTTGAAGCAGCTCTGACTTTCTGAGCACCTGTTATGTTTCCTGAGGTTCTACAATGCCCAGACAGTAGAAAACCCCCACAAATGACCCCATTTCGGAAAGTAGACACCCTAAGGTATTCGCTGATGGGCATAGTGAGTTCATAGAACTTTTTATTTTTTGTCACAAGTTAGCGGAAAATGATGATTTTTTTTTCTTTTTTTTTCTTACAAAGTCTCATATTCCACTAACTTGTGACAAAAAATAAAAACTTCCATGAACTCACTATGCCCATCACAAAATACCTTGGGGTGTCTTCTCTCCAAAATGGGGTCACTTGTGGGGTAATTATACTGCCCTGGCATTTTAGGGGCCCATATGTGTGAGAAGTAGTTTGCAATCAAAATCTGTAAAAACTAACCGGTGAAATCCGAAAGGTGCACTTTGGAATGTGTGTCCCTTTACCCACCTAGGCTACAAAAAAGTGTCACACATCTGGTATCGCCGTACTCAGGAGAAGTTGGGGAATGTGTTTTGGGGTGTCATTTTACATATACCCATGCTGGGTGAGAGAAATATCTTGGCTAAAGACAACTTTTACAATTTTTTTTATACAAAGTTGGCATTTGACCAAGATATTTATCTCACCCAGCATGGGTATATGTAAAATGACACCCCAAAACACATTCCCCAACTTCTCCTGAGTACGGCGATACCACATGTGTGACACTTTTTTGCAGCCAAGGTGGGCAAAGGGGCACACATTCCAAAGAGCACCTTTCGGATTTCACAGGCCATTTTTTACACATTTTGATTGCAAACTACTTCTCACACATATGGGCCCCTAAAATGCCAGGGCAGTATAACTACGCCACAAGTGACCCCATTTTGGAAAGAAGACACCCCAAGGTATTCCGTGAGGGGCATGGCGAGTTCCTAGAATTTTTTATTTTTTGTCACAAGTTAGCAGAAAATTATGATTTTTTATTTATTTATTTTCCTTACAAAGTCTCATATTCCACTAACTTGCGACAAAAAATAAAAAATTCTAGGAACTCGCCATGCCCCTCACGGAATACCTTGGGGTGTCTTCTTTCCAAAATGGGGTCACTTGTGGGGTAGTTATACTGCCCTGGCATTTTAGGGGCCCATATGCGTGAGAAGTAGTTTGCAATCAAAATCTGTAAAAAATGACCGGTGAAATCCGAAAGGTGCTCTTTGGAATGTGTGCCCCTTTGCCCACCTAGGCTGCGATAAAGTGTCACACATCTGGTATCGCCGTACTCAGGAGAAGTTGGGGAATGTGTTTTGGGGTGTCATTTTACATATACCCATGCTGGGTGAGAGAAATATCTTGGCTAAAGACAACTTTTCCCATTTTTTTATACAAAGTTGGCATTTGACCAAGATATTTATCTCACCCAGCATGGGTATATGTAAAATGACACCCCAAAACACATTCCCCAACTTCTCCTGAGTACGGCGATACCACATGTGTGACACTTTTTTGCAGCCTAGATGCGCAAAGGTGCCCAAATTCCTTTTAGGATGGCATTTTTAGACATTTGGATCCCAGACTTCTTCTCACGCTTTAGGGCCCCTAAAAAGCCAGGGCAGTATAAATACCCCACATGTAACCCCACTTTGGAAAGAAAACACCCCAAGGTATTCATTGAGGGGCCTGGCGAGTTCATAGAATTTTTATTGTTTTTTGCATAAGTTAGCGGAAATTTATTTTTATTTTTTCTCACAAAGTCTCACTTTCCGCTAACTTGGGACAAAAATTTCAATCTTTCATGGACTCAATATGCCTCTCAGCGAATACCTTGGGGTGTCTTCTTTCCAAAATGGGGTCATTTGTGGGGTGTTTGTACTGCCCTGGCATTTGAGGGTCTCCGCAATCATTACATGTATGGCCAGCATTAGGAGTTTCTGCTATTCTCCTTATATTGAGCATACAGGTAATGAGATTTTTTTTTTCTGTTCAGCCTCTGGGCTGAAAGAAAAAAATTAACGGCACAGATTTCTTCATTCGCATCGATCAATGTGGATGAAAAAATCTCTGTAAAAAAAAAAAAGGAGGGGAAAGGTGTCTGCCAGGACATAGGAGCTCCGCCCAACATCCATACCCACTTAGCTCGTATGCCCTGGCAAACCAGATTTCTCCATTCACATCAATCGATGTGGATGAATAAATCATTGCCGGGATTTATTTATTTATTTTTTATATACAAAATGTTTGCCAAAGCATAGGAACACCGCCTCCTCCTCAGCTCATATGCCTCGGCAAACGTATCTTTTACTGCAGAGGAGAAATCTCGTCTTGCAACGCTGCATACACCGACTTGTGTGTAATCTGACAGCAGCGCAATGCTTTTGTCAGAATGCACATCAGTGCTGCAGCTAGTCGATTGGTTGGTCCACCTGGAAGGTAAAAAAAAAAAAGAAAAAAGAAAAAACCAGGCCGCAACACAATAATTTTATTAACTTTTGAACAGAACATATAAACTTTAACTTTTTTTTTTGTAAATTCTTTATTTAAATTTTTCAATTTCCAATAGATCAAAGCATGACAAGCAATGAGACTAATGTTGAATACATCTCAGTATCAAAGCATAGGCAAAATAAATGACAATCGACGGGTCATACAATTATAGAACCCTACACGGGAAAACTACAACAGAATGTGGAACAGTAAAATGCAAACCGAATCCAAATACAATGTAGACACGGAGCGGGAGAGACAGGGGAGGGAAGAGGGAGAAAAGGGAGGAAGGGCAAAGGGAAGGAGGGACAGTATTCGCAAACCTCTACTCTCACTCAGGTGCAAGTAGCGCCTTACAATCAGCCGAATCATAAAAGATCAACCAGTGACTCCATGTTTTGGAGAATCCTTTCTCAGTGTGTCTCAGTGAAGAGGTGAGATCCTCCATTCTCATAATCTCCTGGACTCTACTGATCCACATTGATATGGAGGGAGCAGAAGATTGCCTCCATAGGCATGGGATGCAAGCTCTTGCCGCGTTTACCAAATGTCTTACCACAGATTTATTATAGGATGCCAGAGGAATCTCGCACTGATGGAGCAGGAAAAAGGCCGGCGTCTTTGGGAGGGTGTATGTAGTAAACTTCGATGTAATTCCCCACACAGAATCCCAGAAAGCCGAGAGAAGGGGACAAGACCAGAAAACATGTAATAATGTACCCCTCTCAGAGCCACAACGCCAACAAAAGGGCGAGGTAGATGGAAAAATGGAGTTGAGTCTAGTTGGGACCCTATACCAACGTGACATGAGTTTGAAACCCGCCTCCTGAACATTGCTGGCCATAGATGTTTTGTGAATGCACGTGTATAATCTCAACCGCTGTTCTGAAGAAAGAGTTATTTCTAAGTCAGTTTCCCATTGGGAGACAAAATTGGGGGGAGGTTGGTCCGGGGGGGATATTAGCAAACTATATGTGCGGGAAAGGGTACGTCTAGTCACTCCAGACTGTTCACAGAGGGCCTCAAAGTCCGTCTTGGCACGGACGTATGTAGTCACAGGAAGAAGTGTAGACAGGAAATGTGTGAGTTGTCTAGACTGCCACGGGTTGAGGGTAGGCAGTCCAACTGTCTCTGAGATCTGTTGTGGGGTGAGCCATTAATTCGAGGTAATCAGATGGTGGGCCCTGAATTTGTTGCAGTTTACTAGCTCCTTGAAGGGACCGCGCTCTAACCCTGGGGGGAATTGAGGGTTTCCCAAAATAGGGAACATAGGAGAGGGGGATGGAGAGATACCCGGGCGATTCTGAAAGCTGGCTAAGGCTTTCAAGGAGGGGCCAATTGTTGGGTGTAGGCGAGCCTCCAATGGGACCTGGGTGGACAACCAAGGAATGGCTGACAATGGAGCAGACAGGAAGGACTGCTCAATTGAGACCTATTGTTTATATGCTTGGTGTCGACACCAATCTACTATCCTAAGAAGATGTGATGCCCTATGGTATGAAAGGAAGTCAGGAAGCCCTAGACCACCCTCCAGCTTGGGATGAAAGAGTATTGACCTGGCTATCCTGGACGGTTTGCCTGCCCATATGAAATGGGTCAACATTTTCAAGAGAGTATGGAAGAAAAGTCTGGGGATGTGAATCGGTAGGGCTCCATCAGTGCGAGAGTCAATCAGGTCCCATGAGATAGCGTTGGAGATGAGAATAGAGACACCTTTCGTCTTGGTATCAGGATCAGTACTATGGTAGACATGTGGAAAACGCCTGTCGGAGAGCTTCGGAGTGGAAGATGAACGAAAATGAGTTTCCTGGATAAACGCCACATGCGCACGTTTCTTCCAGAGGAGACGCAGAAGGGACGATCTCTTCTCAGGTAAGTTCAACCCCTGTACATTAAGGGAGACCAATAAAACATCAGATATGGTGCAATACTGTGAGATAGAGAACAGAGACGAACAGAATTTCTCAGTGAGAGCAAGGAATGCTGACAACGGGAATAGGGGAGAGGCGAGGGAGAGGGGTAGGAACACCGGGACGGAGGGAAGGAGGAAATCTAGCCCTCAGCCGAGGGACAAAAACCTATCAAGGTAGAAGTAACTGCGAGTAACCTGTCTGTTAGAATTCACAGAGGCAAGAACTCACAGTGCCCTAGTGGGGGGAGAGGAACAGATGGCGTCTACAAAGGAAGAAGAAAACATGTCACACGGAGAGCGACCCGTGACCAGAAAAGAGAACAAGGACAGAATTGCATACCAAAGACCCCTTCCCCAGAGGTTGTGGTATTTTGACTGGGAGGGATAGAGGAGGGTAGTGGTAGAAGCAGAGACACATAAGATAGAGGGATAGAAGTCATCACAAGGACAAGACAAGAAGCACATGAGAGGAGGTGCTGAGACTATCTTAAGACCACATGAGTCCATGCAGATTGAAGGGACGTCGAGAACAGCTCAGCAGAGCCACCTTCAATAATGCAGACAGACAGTCTCATCAGTCGAGGTCACCCCGGTGGATCAGCGAGGAGGTGGAGGAAGGCGCCGTGGAGGCTGGTATTGCGGTCTGGAAAGGTGGCCGCGGAGAGAGCTGGAACGGCCAGGAGACAACCGTCTCGGGGAGGTGGATGATGATCTTTGCGGAAAATCCAGATCCTGATGCAGACCTTGCAAAGACGGAGGCAGTGTCCAGTCAGGAACTGTGAAGGGGCGGACATCAAGGAACCTGAACAGTTCCTGAAGGTCAGCCGGAGAACGAACCTGCATGGATTGGCCGTTAGGGTACCTGACAATAATATGGAATGGGTGTCCCCAGCGATAGGATGCTCCTGCGTCTTTAATTGCCTCCAACAGGGGCCTGACCATTCTTCTCATAGATAAGGTTAGACGGGATACATCAGGCAGGATGGAGATTGGTATATCCTCAAAGAAAATCTCCTTCTTTTCCCAG
The DNA here is from genome assembly GCF_014858855.1 of Bufo gargarizans. Classification (NCBI taxonomy): domain Eukaryota; kingdom Metazoa; phylum Chordata; class Amphibia; order Anura; family Bufonidae; genus Bufo; species Bufo gargarizans. Next base: position 109,048,226 of record NC_058088.1, read on the forward strand.
GCCTTGAGCAGGATACGCTCTTTGACTGTATAAAAATGAACCCGGCATATGACATCACGTGGTCTGTCAACATCACGGTTTCTGGGTCCTGCAGTCCTGTGGACTCTGTCCAGCTCAATTTTGGTCTGAGGAGAATTGTCCAAGACCGAATTAAAAATGCCGACCACGACAGAGTGAAGTTGGTCATTAGGAACAGATTCCGGGATGTTGCGAAGCTTAAGATTATTTCGGCGACCTCTATTTTCCACGTCGTCGAGGTGTAGAGAGAAGTCTTGCATTTGAAAAGTATGTGCAGATAGTGACTCTGAGTGGGAATGAACCACGGAAGCGGTAACTGCGTAACGGTGCTCTAGCGAGGATAAGCGGTCATCCAGTTGATGGACGTCATCTCGGACAGCTTGCAAGGCCTGGGCCTGCGTGTTCTCAATGCGGGCCACCTGTGCCTCCAGGTCCGATTTAGTGGGCAGTGCCCTTATCATTTCCCAGAGCTCTGCCAGCGATCAATGGAGGGAGGGGGTAGGGGGGACCCCTGGGGCTCCTCTTGTTGCTGTGTCAGCGTGGTGAAGATGGCCGGCACCCTTTGGCTGAGGGACTGGGTAGCAGGGACTGGTCCCATGCGGCTTGGAGTGTGGCCTGGATGGGGATAGCAGCCATCAAGGGCGGCGTCTTGTCCACCGTAGGACCCTTCTTGGAGTCAGTAACAGGGGACAGCAAGTGAGCTGAGGCCCTGTCCATGGGCTGCCTAGGTTCGGCAGTATGTCGGCTTACCGCATAGGCCCTCTGTTTCAGTAGGCCCCGAACTGGCCTGATTGGCGGTACCTGTGGGATGGTGCACCGTGGCGCCATGGAGGACTCGGGCAGGCGTCCTGGCTAATCACGGCAGTAACCGCACGGTGGGTATTTTCATCGCCCAGGTGCCGATCTTGTGGGCGGGCAAGCTCCAATGCTTGGTGTCACCAATGCCGAATAAGGGTGACACCAAGTCCCAGACTGTCTTCCCACTGCTCCCCAGGTAGTCAGGGCAACCGACCGGCTCCAGGGTCTGATCTTTTCCCTCATAGACACGAAATTTGTGGGTATAGCCTGTGGCCCTTTCACAGAGCTTATACAATTTGACCCCATACCGGGCGCGCTTGCTTGGGATGTATTGTTTGAAGCCAAGGCGCCCGGTAAAATGTATTAGGGACTCGTCTACGCAGATGTTTTGCTCTGGGGTATACAAATCTGCAAATTTCTGGTTGAAATGGTCTATGAGGGGCCGAATTTTGTGGAGCCGGTCAAAAGCTGGGTGGCCTCTGGGACGGGAGGTGGTGTTGTCGCTAAAGTGCAGGAAACGCAGGATGGTCTCAAATCGTGTCCTGGACATAGCAACAGAGAACATGGGCATGTGATGAATTGGGTTCGTGGACCAATATGACCGCAATTCATGCTTTTTAGTTAGACCCATGTTGAGGCCCAGAAAATTTTTAATTTCGGAAACTTGGACTGGTTTCCACTGGAAAGGCTGGGCATAAAAGCTTCCCGGGTTGGCGGTTATAAATTGTGTGGCATACCGATTTGTTTCTGCCACAACTAAGTCTAAGAGCTCCGCAGTCAAGAACAGCTCAAAAAATCCCAGGGCCGAACCGATCTGAGCTGTCTCAACCCGAACTCCAGACTGGGCGGTGAAAGGGGGAACTACAGGTGCGGCTGAAGTTGGGGACTGCCAATCAGGGTTTGCCAGCACCTCAGGGATTCTAGGGGCTCTACGGGCCTGTCTGTGCGGTGGCTGCGATGGGGTAACTACTGCACGTGCCACCGTACCAGCTTCAACTGCCCTTCTGGTGCTCGCCACTTCACCATGTTGTACGGCAGTGCTGGTACTAGGTCCAGGATGGGCTGCGCTGCTGGTGTATGCCTCACCACGTAATCCGACAGCTACAGCCCCACTCTGCTGCCCTTGAAGCGGATCCTGCGCAACCTGTGGTCTAGCGACACGGGGCTGTGTACGCCTGGTGCTATCAGGGACCTCAGCCTCCTCGTCCGAACTTTGAGTCAGACTGCCACTGCTTTCTACAGGTTCATATTCTGACCCGCTAGATTCATCAGATGAGGGTTCCCATTCCTCATCCGACTGGGTCAGAAGCCTGCAGGCCTCTTCAGAAGAATACCCCTTGTGTGACATTTGGGCAACTAAATTTAGGGGTATTCCCTGAGACTACCCAAGAAAAAAAACAAGCCTGTCTTACAAATGGGAGGCTAGCGAAGTACCGGAGGCCGCTGCGGTTGATAAAAAATATCAAAACTGATTTTTTTTATCGCCGCAGCGTGTTCAAAGTGAATGTGCAGTGATAAAAAAAAAAACATTTTTTTGTCATTGCGGCGGGGCGGGCGTGGGTCAACTGCACGTGTGGGCGAAAGATCAGGCCTGATCGGACAAACACTGCATTTTGGGTGGAGGGCGAACTAAAGTGACACTAATATTATTATAGATCTGACTGTGATCAGTTTTGATCACTTACAGATACTATAAAAGTACAAATGCTGATTAGCGATACGCTAATCAGCGAATAAGGGACTGCGGTGTGGTGGGCTGGGCGGTAACTGATCCCTAAACTACCTAACCAAGGGGCCTAAACTATCCTAAAACCTAACGGTCAATACCAGTGGAAAAAAAAAGTGACAGTTTACACTGATCACTTTTATCCTTTCACTAGTGATTGACAGGGGCGATCAAAGGGGTGATCAAAGGGTTAATTGGGGTGCAGGGGGTGATCTGGGGCTAAAGTGTAGTGTTTTGGTGTACTCACTGTGAAGCCTGCTCCTCTGCTGAGACCAACCGACGAAAAGGACCAGCAGAGGAGCAGGGAAGCCATATAACAGATCATATTTACAAATATGATTTGTTATATGGCTTCTGATTGGATTTTTAAAAAATTGCCAGCCTGCCAGCCACGATCATTGGCTGGCAGGCTGGTGACGAAATGTTGTTTGTAATTTTGCCGGCCCGCGATGCGCATGCGCGGGCCGGCTCAGTCCGAAATCTCGCGTCTCGTAAATAAATCAACCGCCTCCCGGACGCATCCATGCGTTACATGGTCGGGAGGCGGTTATTTCACCTTAAGGACCAGGCCATTTTTTGCAAATCTGACCAGTGTCACTTTAAGTGGCGATAACTTTAAAACGCTTTGACTTATCCAAGCCATTCTGAGATTGTTTTTTCGTCACATATTGTACTTCCTGACACTGGTAAAATGAAGTAAATTTAGCAAAAATTTGTAAAAAATTGCAAATTTCCAAGTTTAGATTTCTCTACTTCTATAATGCATAGTAATACTTCCAAAAGTAGTTATTACTTTACATTCCCCATATGTCTACTTCATGTTTGGATCATTTTGGGAATGATATTTTATTTTTTGGGGATGTTACAAGGCTTAGAAGTTTGGAAGCAAATCTTGAAATTTTTCAGAAATTTTCAAAAACCCAATTTTTAGGAACCAGTTCAGATCTGAAGTCACTTTGGGAGGCTTATATAATAGAAACCACCCAAAATGACACCATTCTAGAAACTACACCCCTCATGGTATTCAAAACTGATTTTTACAAACTTTGTTAACCCTTTAGGTGATGAAATTTGAAATATTTGTTTGATGCCTAATTTTCAGTTTTAACCCATTTTTTCCACTAACAAAGCAAGGGTTAACAGCCAAACAAGACTGTATCTTTATTGCCCTGACTCTGCTGTTTACAGAAATACCTCATATGTGGCCGTACACTACTGTACGGCCACACAGCGGGGCGTAGAGGGAAAGGTGCGCCGTTTGGTTTTTGGAGGGCTGATTTTTTTGGACCGGTTTATTCACACGTGTCCTGTGTCAACCCCCCTGATGCACCCCTGGAGTAGATACTCCCTAAAAGTGACCCCATCTAAGAAACTACACCCCTCAAGGTAATCAAAACTGATTTTACAAACGTCGTTAACCCTTTAGGTGTGGCACAAGCGTTATTAGCAAATGGGGATGAAATTAGAAAATGTCATATTTTTTCAAAATTTTCAATTTTAACCCATTTTTTCCACTAACAAAGCAAGGGTAAACAGCCAAACAAGACTGTATCTTTATTGCCCTGACTCTGCCGTTTACAGAAACACCCCATATGTGTTTGTACACTACTGTATGGCCACACGGCGGGGCGTAGAGGGAAAGGTGCGCCGTTTGGTTTTTGGAGGGCTGATTTTTATGGACCGTTTTTTTTACACTGTGTCCTGTTTCAACCCCCATGATGCACCCCTGAGTAGAAACTCCCTAATAGTGACCCCATTTTGGAAACTACGGGATAAGGTGGTGGTTTTGTTGGGATTATTTTTTGGGTACATATGATTTTTGGTTGCTCTATATTACATTTTTGTGAGGCAAGGTTACCAAAAATTGAAATTCTAAAATTTAATCTCCATTTGCCATTAACTGTTGAGGAACACCTAAAGGATTAATAAAGTATTTAAAATAAGTTTTGAATACCTTAAGGGGTGTAGTGTCTTAGATGGGGTCACTTTTATGGAGTTTTACTCTAGGGGGGCATCAGGGAGGCTTCAAAAGGGACATGGTGTCAATAAAAAAGGCCATCAAAATCGGCCTTCCGGAAACCATGTCGGTCCTTTCCTTTTGCGCCCTCCCTTTTACTAATACAGCAGTTTACGACCACAAATGTGGCGTTTCTGTAAACTGCAGTATCAGGGCAATAAATATTATGTTTTGGTTGGTTGTTAACCCTTGCTTTGTTACCGGAAAAAACGGATTGAAATGGAAAAGTGCCCAAAATTGCTGTTTTGGCACAGTTTTTTTTTTTTTGACCGTGTTAATTTGAGGGGTTAGGTCATGGGGTATTTTTATAGAGGAGATTCTTATGGACGCAGCGATACCTAATATAATTATTTCGGTTTTAGACTATATTATTATTTTTGATACAAAAAGTTTTTTTGTATCTCTAAAGTCTAAGAGTCATTTTTTTTTGTTTTTTAGCCGATTATCTTATGTAGGGGCTCATTTTTTGCAAGATGAGAAGACTGTTTTATTGGAACTATTTTGGGGGCTATATGACTTTTTGATCGCTTGCTATTAAAATTTTTGTTATGTAAGGTGACAAAAAAAGTAATTTTTTTGCACCGTTTTTTATTTTTTGGGACTGTGTTAATCTGGGGGGTTAGGTCATGGGGTATTTTTAGAGAGGAGATTCTTACGGACGCGGCGATACCTAATAAGTCTACTTTTTTACAATTATTTAGGTTTTAGACTATATTATCCTTTTTGATAAAAAAAATGTTTTTGTATCTCTAAAGTCTAAGAGTCATTTTTTTCGTTTTATAGCCGATTATCTTATGTATGGGCTCATTTTTTGCGAAATGAGAGGACTGTTTTAAAGTCACTATATGACTTTTTGATCGCTTGCTATTAAAAAATTTTGTTATGTAAGGTGACAAAAAAGTTCTTTTTTTGCACCGTTTTTTTTTTTTTGGACCGTGTTAATCTGAGGGGTTAGGTCATGGGGTATTTTTATAGAGGAGATACCTAATTTGTATACTTTTTTTAATTATTTTAGTTTTTACAATTTTTTTGGGGTGTCTGAAGTCTGAGAACCAATTTTTTTATCCAATGTCAGTGCTAAATTGGGATATAAATTTAGTACTCCATGGAAGTGTGATACTCCCTGAAGCAACCGTCAATGCAGACGCATGGATGATCGGGCACGTGTCGCACTGAGTAGACACCAGAGACAAAATTGTGGACCTCCACAAGGCTGGAAAGGGCTACTGGGCAATTTCCAAGCAGCTTGGTGAAAATAGATCAACTGTTGGAGCAATTGTTAGAAAATGGAGGAGGCTAAAGACGACTGTCAGTCTCCCTCGGACTGGAGCTCCATGCAAGATCTCACCTCATGGGGTATCACTGATAATAAGAAAGGTAAGGAATCAGCCCAGAACTACAAGGGAGGAGCTGGTCAATGAAATGAAGAGAACTGGGACCACAGTTTCAAAGGTGACTATCGGTAGAACACTACACCGTCATGGTTTCAAATCATACATTGCACGGAAGGTTCCCCTGGTCAAGTCATCACATGTCCAGGCCTGTCTGAAGTTTGCCAATGACCATCTGGATGATCAAGAGGAGGTATGGGAGAAAGTCATGTGGTCAGATGAGACCAAAGTAGAACTTTTTGGCCTAAACTTCACTCGTCGTGTTTGGAGGAAAAAGAAGGACGAGTTGCATTCCAAGAACACCTACTGTGAAGCATGGAGGTGGTAACATCATCCTTTGGGGTGATTTTCTGCGAAGGGGACAGGACGACTGCACCGTATTAAGGAGAGGATGAATGGGGCCATTTATTGTGAGATTTTGAGCAACAACCTCCTTCCCTGAGTCAGAGCAGTGAAGATGGGTCATGGCTGGGTCTTCCAACATGACAACGACCCGAAGCACACAGCTAGGATAACCAAGGAGTGGCTCTGCAAGAAGCATATCAAGGTTCTGGAGTGGCCTAGCCAGTCTCCAGACCTAAATCCAATAGAACATCTTTGGAGGGAGCTGAAACCGCTCCGAAACCTGAAAGATCTAGAGATCTGTGTGGAGGAGTGGGCCAAAATCTCTGTTGCAGTGTGTGCAAACCTGGTAAAGAACTACAGGAAATGTTTGACCTCTGTAATTGCAAACAAAGGCTTCTGTACCAAATGTTAACACTGATTTTCTCAGCTGTTCAAATACTTATGTTCAGCAGTGCAAGACAAATACATTCTTTAACCCCTTAGGGACTTAGGGCATACCGGTACGCCCTGTTTCCCGAGTCCTTAAGGACCCAGGGCGTACCGGTACATCCTGTTTAGTTTTGATCACTTCCGCAAGGCCGACAGTGATCGGAACAGGGTGCCTGTTGAAGTCATGCCTAGGGGGGTCAGAAACCGCAGGGATCAGAAACCCCAAAGTGCCTATATTTCTATGTTAACCCCCCCTGCAGCCCTCTGTGTTTTTGAGCCTGCGGGCACAGCGGGGGGGGTGATTGCGGGAGGCGGGCGGGAGGCGTGCGGCAGTGTGGGATGCAGGTGCGTGATCTTCCGCCCGCCCCCTGTTTATTTTTAGGATGGCCGATTGGTTGAATCAGAGTGTCAGCTCATTGATGACACTCCCATTCAAACGGCAGACATCTGTGCAGATGTCTGCCGTTTTAAACCCTTCCATGCCGCGGTCCGTAGGGACCGCTGTATGGAAGAGGTGAAGAGGGAGGGAGCTCCCTCCCTCTCCCATCGGGGGTCTGCTGTGCATTTGCAGCCCCCAGACAGGATGGGGTGACAGAGGGAGGGAGCTCCCCTCCTTCCCCTTCCCCGTCTGCTCAGTTGTGGAAGACAGGGAAGGTTCCTATGGCAACAGGACACCTTCTCAGGCATCCTGCTGTCCATGGTACTGAACAGATCGGTGCTAAAGGCAGAGATCTGTTCAGAGAAAGTGTGAATGAAATACAGTGCAGTACACTATATAGTGTACTGTACTGTATTATACAGACATCAGACCCACTGGATCTTCAAGAACCAAATGGGTCTGGGTAAAACAAATGTTAAAAAAGTGAAAAAAAGTACAAATAAAAAAACTGACATTTATCCCTGATTAAAAAAATAAAATTCCCTACACATGTTATATATCACCGTGTTCATAACGACCCGATCTATAAAACAGTCATGTTACATTTCCCGCATGGTGAACGCCATAAAAGATAAAAAAAAAAAAACTATGATGAAATTGAAATATTGCTCACCTTACTTCCAAAAAAAGGTAATAAAAGTGATCAAAAAAGTTGTATCGATGCCAAAATATCGTCTCATCAAAAAATGAGACCCTACATGAGACAATGGCCCAAAACATAAAAAAAACTATGGCTCTCAGACTATGGAGATACTAAAACAAGTTCTTTTGCTTTAAAAAATGATATTATTGTGTAAAACCTTAATAAATAAAAAAAAAGGTACACATATTAGGTATTGCCGTGTCCGTAAGAACTTGCCCATATAAAAATATCACATGATCTAACCCCTCAGGTGAACAACGTAAAAATAAAAAATAAAAATGGTATAAAAAAAGCCATAATTTTGTCACCTTACTTCCAAAAAAAGGTAATAAAAGTGATCAAAAAAGTTGTATGTATCCCAAAATCATACCATTAAAACAGTCATCTCATCCTGCAAAAAATGAGACCCTAACTAAGACAATCGCCCAAAAAATAAAAAAAACTATGGCTCTCAGACTATGGAGACACTAAAATGATTTTTTTTGTTTCAAAAATGATATTATTGTGTAAAACTTAAATAAATTAAAAAAGTAAACATATTAGGTATCCCTGCTTCCGTAACAACCTGCTATATAAAAATAGTACATGATCTAATCTGTCAGATGAACGTTGTAAATAATAAAAAATAAAAACGGTGCCAAAACAGGTATTTTTTGGTACATTTTCCATTTTAAACAATTTTTTCCCGTAACAAAGCAAGGGTTAACCCTTTGAGGACCAAGGGACGTATTTGTCCCATGTTTTTAATTGCCTGTATCGTCTGATTAAGAACTTAAAATACTTTTTTTTTTGTTGGAGTCAAAATATTAGTTCTTATCAACAAATGGATCTGGCTCTTCTCCAGTTATTTCATGAAATGGCTTAGTTACAGCAACTGAAGTGTACGAACTTCAGTTGCTGTAACAAAAAAATGTAGCTTCTTTTGGCCTTCCATTAAAAGTGACCTAAATAGTCACATTTGTCCCGTGTCATAACTCCTCCCCCAAAAATGACACAAGTGTGGAAATGGTTTTATTTATTGTTCAAATACATTCTTAGGCTAGTTTCACACTAGCGTTCGGCTGTCCGCTCGTGAGCTCCGTTTGAAGGGGCTCACGAGCGGACCCGAACGCTTCCGTCCAGCCCTGATGCAGTCTGAATGGATGCGGATCCGCTCAGACTGCATCAGTCTGGCGGCGTTCAGCCTCCGCTCCGCTCAGCAGGCGGACACCTGAACGCTGCTTGCAGCGTTTGGGTGTCCGCCTGGCCGTGCGGAGCCATGCGGATCCGTCCAGACTTACAATGTAAGTCAATGGGGACGGATCCGTTTGAAGATGCCACAATATGGCTCAATCTTCAAGCGGATCCGTCCCCCATTGACTTTCAATGTAAAAGTCTGGACGGATCCGCTCAGGCTAATTTCACACTTAGCTTTTTTTTGCAAATATAATGCAGACGGAGCCTCCGTCTGCATTATTATGATCGGATCCGTTCAGAACGGATCCGATCGAACGCTAGTGTGAAAGTAGCCTTAAATGGAAAAAAATATAATTATTTTTATATTGATGATGGTAATCTTATGGTCCTCAAAGGGTTAACAGCCAAACAAACCTCAATATTTATTGCCCTGATTCTTTAGTTTACAGAAACACCCCATATGTGGTCGTAAACCTCTGTACGGGCACACAGCAGGGTGCAGAAGGAAAGGAATGCCATATGGATTTTGGAAAGCAGTTTTTGCTGGACTTGTTTTTTGATACCATGTCCAATTTGAAGCCCCCCTGATGCACCCCTAGAGTATAAATTCCAAAAAGTGACCCCATTTAAGTAACTGCACCCCTTAAGGTATTCAAAACGGATTTTACAAACTTTGTTAACCCTTTAAGTGTTCCACAAGAGTCAATGGTAAATGGAGATGAAATTTCAGAATTTCAATTTTTTGTTACTTTGCTTCACAAAAAGTGTAATATAGAGCAACCAAAAGTCATATGTACCCTAAAATAGTACCAAAAAACTGCCAGCTTATCCCGTAGTGTCCAAAATGGGGTCACGTTTTTGGAGTTTCTACTCTAGGGGTGCATCAGGGGGCTTCAAATGGGACATGGTGTAAATAAACAACACAGCGTTCCTTTCCCTCTCCGCCTTGATGTGGGGCCAGAGAGTAGTGTACGACCACATATCGGGTGTTTCTGTAAACCGCAGAGTCACGGCAATAAATATAGAGTTTTGTTTGGCTGTTAACCCTTGCTTTGTTAGTGGAAAAGATTGATTAAAATGGAAAATTTGGCAAAAAATGTAAATTCTGAAATTTCATCTCCATTTGCCATCAACTGTTGGGGAATACCTAAAGGGTTAATAATGTTTGTAAAACCAGTTTTGAATACCTTGAGGGGTGTAGTTTCTAGAATGGGGTGACTTTTGGGTGGTTTCTATTATGTAAGTCTCACAAAGTGACTTCAGACCTGAACTGGTCCCAAAAAAGTGTTTTTTTGAAAATTTCTGAAAATTTTCAAGATCTGCATCTAAACTTCTAAGCCTTGTAACGTCCCCAAAAAATAAAATGGCATTCCCAAAATGATCCAAACATGAAGCAGACATATGGGGAATGTAAACTAATAGCTATTTTTGGAGGTATTACTATGTATATATTTTTTAACATTTTTTGGTAAATTTGGTATTTTTTTATAAATAAAAATGAATTTTTTTAACTTCATTTTACCAGTGTCATGAAGTACAATATGTGATATGGCCTGGATAAGGAATGGCCTGGATAAGTAAAAGCATTTTAAAGTTATCACCACATAAAGTGACACTGGTCAGATTTGCAAAAAAGTGGCCAAGTCCTTAAGGTGAAATAGGGCTGAGTCCTTAAGGGGTTAAAAATGATAAAATATGATTTTTTTTTTATTCTGTCTCTCAGAGTGGGAATGCACCTACAATGTGAATTTCAGACCCCTCCATGATTTCTAAGTGGGAGAACTTGCAAAATCACAGGGTGTTCAAATACTTCTGTTTCTCCCTATGTGTGTGTATATATATATATATATATATATATATAGATATATATAGATATATATATATACAGTATAGACCAAAAATTTGGACACACCTTCTCATTCAAAGAGTTTTCTTTATTTTCATGACTATGAAAATTGTAGATTCACACTGAAGGCATCAAAACTATGAATTAACACATGTGGAATTATATACATAACAAAAAAGTGTGAAACAACTGAAAATATGTCATATTTTAGGTTCTTCAAAGTAGCCACCTTTTGCTTTGATTACTGCTTTGCACACTCTTGGCATTCTCTTGATGAGCTTCAAGAGGTAGTCACCTGAAATGGTTTTCACTTCACAGGTGTGCCCTGTCAGGTTTAATAAGTGGAATTTCTTGCCTTATAAATGGGGTTGGGACCATCAGTTGCGTTGTGGGGGTCAGGTGGATACACAGCTGATAGTCCTACTGAATAGACTGTTAGAATTTGTATTATGGCAAGAAAAAAGCAGCTAAGTAAAGAAAAACGAGTGGCCATCATTACTTTAAGAAATGAAGGTCAGTCAGTCCGAAAAATTGGGAAAACGTTGAAAGTGTCCCCAAGTGCAGTCACAAAAAACATCAAGCGCTACAAAGAAACTGTCTCACATGCGGACCGCCCCAGGAAAGGAAGACCAAGAGTCACCTCTGCTGCGGAGGATAAGTTCATCCGAGTCACCAGCCTCAGAAATCGCAGGTTAACAGCAGCTCAGATTAGAGACCAGGTCAATGCCACACAGAGTTCTAGCAGCAGACACATCTCTAGAACAACTGTTAAGAGGAGACTGTGTGAATCAGGCCTTCATGGTAGAATATCTGCTAGGAAACCACTGCTAAGGACAGGCAACAAGCAGAAGAGACTCGTTTGGGCTAAAGAACACAAGGAATTGACATTAGACCAGTGGAAATCTGTGCTTTGGTCTGATGAGTCCAAATTTGAGATCTTTGGTTCCAACCACCGTGTCTTTGTGCGACGCAGAAAAGGTGAACGGATGGACTCTACATGCTTGGTTCCCACCGTGAAGCATGGAGGAGGAGGTGTGGGGGTGCTTTGCTGGTGACACTGTTGGGGATTTATTCAAAATTGAAGGCATACTGAACCAGCATGGCTACCACATCATCTTGCAGCTGTATGCTATTCCATCCGGTTTGCGTTTAGTTGGACCATCATTTATTTTTCAACAGGACAATGACCTCAAACACACCTCCAGGCTGTGTAAGGGCTATTTGACCATGAAGGAGAGTGATGGGGTGCTGCACCAGATGACCTGGCCTCCACAGTCACCGGACCTGAACCCAATCAAGATGGTTTGGGGTGAGCTGGACCGCAGAGTGAAGGCAAAAGGGCCAACAAGTGCTAAGCATCTCTGGGAACTCCTTCAAGACTGTTGGAAAACCATTTGACCAGGTGACTACGTCTTGAAGCTCATCAAGAGAATGCCAAGAGTGTGCAAAGCAGTAATCAAAGCAAAAGGTGGCTACTTTGAAGAACCTAGAATATAACATATTTTCGGTTGTTTCACACATTTTTGTTATGTATATAATTACACATGTGTTAATTCATAGTTTTGATGCCTTCAGTGTGAATCTACAATTTTCATAGTCATGAAAATAAGGAAAACTCTTTGAATGAGAAGGTGTGTCCAAACTTTTGGTCTGTACTGTACATATATATATATATATATATATATATATATATAAAAATTTGATATTATTGATATTATCATAGTTGCACTGACCCACAGATTAAAGTTATCATGTTATTTATACCACACAGTGAACACCATAAATAAATTCTACAAAATAATATCAAAATTGCAGTTTTTTATCTTCCCACTAAAAATAGAATAATCAAAGTTATTTAATAAATTATATATACCCCAAAATGGTTCCTAAAAAATATACAACTCATCCCACAAAATCAAGAAACGTTTTTAGATGAAAAAATTTAATGATTTTGACTACTGGAACACAAAGGGGGAAAATGTTACGGTCCATAAGGCTAAAATGAGCTATGTCATTAAGCGGTTGAACATACAATTGTATCCCCTGAGTTGTACACCAACAATATTAACTTCAGACACATTCAAAATCTACAATACAAAAATGACATTTTTTAGAGCGCTGTCCATTGGGTAGCTGCTGTGCTTGGCATTGCAGCTCATCTCCATTCACTTGAATGAGACTGAGCTGCGCCTAGGCCATGTAACTAATGATACAGTTCCTATAAAATAAGTATTATTGCAATATATATGCAATAAAAATATTGATCATTTTCCTCTGTAGTAGCACCCCCTGCTGTTTATCCTTCTGGTCCACCTTTTATGGCATTCAGAGGTGGACTGCCCTGCTCAGTAGCTTCCCTGCTCCCCTCCCCTCAGTGCTGGTGTAGTGATCTCATAGTGAACCAGGTGAAGTGGACCAGACACCTTTCATTCATATCTCTCAAGATTTGTAAAGGTAATACATACCATATGTATCTCTGGGGCTATATGTGAGGGACTATTTTCTATGCAGGGGAGGAAAGCGTTAACAAGGGCTAATTGCAGTGCTTCCTGAGAGATATAAGTGCTAGGGGTGAGCAAATCGAGCTTTGGATCCAAGATCCGAAGTCAATTCGTTCCAAAACTTTGTTTTAAAATGTTTGTGCTTTGTGGGGGCAAAATTCGTGAATTCAAAAGTCGCGCAAGACTTCGGTGAATAACTTCAGGCTTCAATTCTACAACTTTAAAAACATTTTATGACAGGAATACGAATTCAGCTTTGGTACTAAGGTACCAGCCTGTACCAAAGCCGAGTTCAGATTCCTGTTTTAAAATGTTTTTAAAGTCGTAGAATCAGAGCCCAAAGTCATTCACCAAAGTCTCAGAGCTTAACGAATTTTGTCTCCGTGAAGCACATATTTTTTAATGCTGTACTGAGACAGGCCACGTTAACAGGGGCCCTGTACTACCTTCAGCCTTCCTGAAAAGAACGGAGCAGCCAGTCGCACATGCACATGGCTGCTCCATTCATTTCTTTTGGAGTTCCGGAGATAGCCAAGTACAGTGCCCACCTATCTCCGGAATTCCCATAAAAATGAATGGATAGGCGGCACGCCTGTCTAACCAGCCACTCCGTTCATTTCAGGGGGTACGAGGCCTCCATTCTAGTGATCGGCGGGCAGTAGGACCCCACCACTCTAATAGTTATCCCCATCCTGTGGATAGGGATAACTTCAGGGGTATAGCCAAAGGCCCATGGGCCCTGGTGCAAGAGTTCAGCTTGTGCCCCCCCCCCCTTCCCTCAGTGCTTTGTGGCCAGGGGCAGGGAAGCTATAGCCTTCATGCTGCCTGAGGCAAAAATTGAAATGGCCCCCCCATGCCACATTCTTGACCTAACCCCTTCCCTCCAGCCAGAGGTGTAACTTGACCTGCATGCACGTTCTATAAAACCAGTGTCTTCTTATTTGGCACAAGGGTGTTTGGGCCCCTCATGCTCCCGGGCCTCATAGCGACTGCTACCTCTGCACCCCCTATAGCTACACCCTTGACCAACTCACCTGACAGCAAAGAACTTTGGATTCTGTGGCTTGAGGTACATTAGGCGGTCACAGGATAAATATATAACTGTCGGCCTGTACAGGCTCCAAAAATTAGCCAATAGGCATTCACCTGACAGCAAAGAACTTTGGATTCTGTGGCTGGAGGTACATTAGGCGGTCACAGGATAAAAATGTAACTGTCGGCCAGTACAGGCCTAAAAAATTAGGCAATAGGCATTCACCTGACAGCAAAGAACTTTGGATTCTGTGGTTTGAGGTACATTAGGCGGTCACAGGATAAAAATGTAACTGTCGGCCAGTACAGGGTCCCAAAATTAGGCATTCACCTGACATAAAAGGCCTGTTATGCCGCTGTATACATAAGGCAAGGACCATTCTTTGTTCTCTAAAAACCTGACAGCAAAGAACTTTGGATTCTGTGGCTTGAGGTAAATTAGGCGGTCACAGGATAAAAATCTGTTGGCCAGTATAGGCCCCAAAAATTATGCAATAAGCATTCACCTGACAGCAAAAAACTTTGGATTCGGTGGCTGGAGATACATTAGGCGGTCAAAGGATAAATATGTAACTGTCGGCCAGTACAGAGATCCATGCCTCACTAATTTTTTAAAATGTAAGGTAGCCCACACTGTTGTGCACTAGGCGAGTGCACTTATTGGTCACGATCCCCCCTGCTGCGCTAAACGTCCATTCGGACAGGACACTCGACGAGGGGCAAGCCAAGAGTTCCATGGCAAATTGTACCAGCTTTGGCCACAGGTCAAGCCTGCACACCCAGTAGTCAAGGGGTTCCTCGCTTCTCAGAGCGTCCACATCAGCTGTTAACCCGATGTAGTCGCACACCTGTCGGTCTAGCCATTCCCTGAGGATTTATCCGGAGGGCGGCTATCGATGGGTTGGCTGCAAGAATGATCTCATATCCGAAGTTACCAACACATCTTCAAACTGCCCTCTTTTTGCAGGCGCGGTAGGAATGGTACCCACACCTGTTTCGCTGTGGGTGGAAATTCTTTTGCCAGTGCCCGCAACAGGAGAATGCAGCATCTCTCGCAGCAAGGTCTGAAAATGCTGCATTCTGACAGACCTGTGTGATGCTGGTAACATGTCTGCCATTTTGTGTTTGTACCGGTCCTTGACCTTTATGCTTTTTATACGGTGGTCCCTCTTCAAACACTGGAGCATGAAGGCCCCCATTTGCACAAAATTGGAAGCGGTGGAGTGCCTTGGCTCCTGCTCATCGCCCAGGAGAAGGTCGTCCTCGGTTGCCTTCCCCCAGCCACGGACAACACCAGGGATCCCCGAAAAGTTTAAAGCCTGCTCTTCTTGCTCCTCCTCCTTCTCCCCTCAGCCACCATCCTCCTCTGAATCCTCTTCAGACTCCTGCTGACTTGTCTCAGGTGGAGTAGCCCCCCCCCCGGGAATTCATTCAGCATTGCGACTTCCTCATCTTCCAGCACCTGCTCCGCAACGGCTTGAAAAATCACATGACGCAATGCACGCTCCAGAGAGAAGGCCTAAGGTACAATGTCACTAATGGCACTCTGGCTGCGATTGACCAGTTTGGTGATCTCATCAAATGGCTGCAGAAGTCTGCATGCGTTGCACATGAGCAGCCACTGGGGCAGTGAAAAGAAACCAAACTCCCCAGAACCTGTCTTGCTGCAGAGTTTATACGGGTAGTTGTTAACAGCACGTTTCTGCTGGAGCAGCCTATCAAGCATATAAAAGGTGTAGTTCCAGCGCAACGCGCAGTCACAAATCAGACGTTTGACGGGTAAGTTGTGTTGCCGCTGAACGTCAGCAAGGCGAGCCATGGCCATGTAAGATCTTCTAAAATGGCCAAAGATTTTCCTGGCCTGCCGCAAGACGTCCTGGACCCTGGGGTATTTGGCAACGAATCGCTTCTCGACTAAGTTCAGGGTGCATTGCACATGGGTCATTTTGCCCTGTTTCAGTGTGCTCAGCAGATTGGCACCGTTGTCGCACACCACTTTACCAACTGTCAAATTGAGCGGGGTTAGCCACTGATCGGCCTCTGACCGCAGAGCTGAAAGGAGTGCAGGACTGGTGTGGCTCTTGGCTTCCAGGGACAACAGCTGCAGCACGGCAACGTCTCACCTGGCACGTAGAAAAGGTTCTGGGGAGCTTGGGGGGTGCAGCGGAAGAGGCGGTAGCAGTGGAAAAGGAGAAGTCAGCCAAGGAGGAGACGGAGGATGGAGTAGGAGGAGGAGAAGTAGAGGCCGGCCTGCATGCAAACCCTGGCGGTAACACCAAATCTACATGGGTGCCACGGGTTACATGCTTGATGGCTGTCAGAAGGTTCACCCAGTGGGCAGTAAAAGTTATGTACTTTCCCTGCCCGTGTTTGCTAGACCACATGTCTGTGGTCAGATGCATCTTGGCACCGACACTGTGTGCCAGAAATACTGTATATTAACTTGTCGCTGAACGTGGCCATATAGTTCAGGGATGCCCTTCTGGTAGAAATATTCCTTACGGGGACCTTCCATTGCGGTGTACCAATGGCCACAAATTTTCTAAAGGCCTGCGAATCCACCAATTTATATGGCAGTAGTTGGCGGGCTAGCAGTTCTGACAAATCAGCGGTCGGCCGTTGGGCAAGAGGATAATGTGGCGTCATAATTTTTTTTACGCTCAAACATTTGGGCCACGGAAGCCTGCCTTGTGCAGATGAACGCGACGACGGCACAGTGGAAGGTGGAGTGAAGGATAAATGGGAGGAGAGAGGAGAAGGAGAAGAGGCAGGACGTGGAGCGCCGGGAGTGTCGTTTTGTGGGTTCTGACAGCGTTGTTCCCACTGGGCTCGGTGATGGGAGGTCAGGTGCCTTCTTAAGGCGGTCGTCTCTAGGTAAGTTTTGGGCTTACCGCGACTAATGCGTTGACAGCTCAGGCTGCAGATGGCAACACTATTGTCAACAGCTGACATGATAAAAAAAATCCCACACTGCGGAGCCATGTGCATTTTGTGGATGCAGGTATATGGAAAACCTCTATCACTATTTTGTGGAAGCTGATATATGACAGGCCTCAATCAGTTGTTAGTTGAAGCCATGGGTGTAGGAAGCGGGGGGCACGGATCCCCCCAGGAAATAATGTGGGGGGGGCACTACTAGGTTGGCATCCTATCAGAGGCCGGCGTAGGCGGCGCAATGACGTCATGGAGCCGCCTGAGCCGTACAGCGCTGGAGTTGGGACACAGGCCGGAAGAGGCCTGCATCGCATCGCTCCAAAGCGGTAAGTATAAGTGTACATTTTTTTTTTACTATATACAATACTTTTTTTTTTACTGCCACATAATGGGGGGGCCCTGTTATTACTGGCACATAATGGGGGCCCTGTTATTACTGGGGGGCTGATGGAGAGGCACTGGGGGCTGCTATGAGGCATGGGGCTCTTATCTGAGGTCTGATTGGGGGTCATTCATATTGGGGTCTGAGCTGAGGTGTGATCTGAGGTCTTATTAACATTGGGGATCTTATTGGGTCTGTTAGCTGAGGTCTGATTAACATTGGAACATTGGGGGTCTTATTGTGCCCACTTCCAGGCCGGAGACCAGCTGTCCAACTGCCCGGAGCACTGATCCGGAGCAGCTTGGAGAAAAAGGCCTCAAAGTCTCTCACACTCCTTCTGCCCGGCCAAGCCAGCCAGCACCCCTGAGTCTTCAGAACTGTAAGTAAATTATATATAAGGGGAGATTATTGTTTCGGCGGGGGGGGGGGGGGAGGGGTGCTAGAGAAAGTACCCAGAATAACTGAAATATATGCCAAACGTTTGGTTAATTTCTGTGACCTGATAAACAAAGAACTGTTCCTTTTGCATATTTTTTTGTTGTGAGATTTTTCACACACACTTAAAATTTAACGATATAAACAACTCGCAGTTTACTGAATAAGAATATACCCGGCGAGCAAAAATGCTGTCCCCCCCCAGATTTTTGGGGGTTCCTACACCCATGCGGCCAGGTGATCATATGACCACCGGGGCCGGGGGAGTGCAGGAGCTGTCGAGTCTTCCATAGACCTTGATCAACCCTGCACTGAGGCTGTACAGCAAGCACAGTGTTATGCTGTACAGTCTCTCTGGTGGGTCTCCAGTTACAGGAAAAATCAAGAGTTAAAAAAAATTAAATGTGCCCCAGAAGTCTTATATGACCTTATGGGGGACACAAAGTATCAAATAAAAAATAATAAATAAATAAAGTGTTTTGAAAAAAAAAGTTTCACATTTTAAAAAAAAGTTTTCCCAACAAATCTGTTATTTAAAAAATAGAAGAAAATAAATAATGTAGACATATTTCGTATGACTGCATCTGCAACGACCCATCAGGTGAACGGCATAAAAAATAAATAATAAACATTGTTAGCTCACCTCCCGAAAAACATAATGTTAATCAAAAAGTTGTATGTACCCCAAAATGGTAGCAATAAAAACATCACCTCATCCCACAAAAAACAAGCACCCACATAAGACCATAGCTAGAAAAATAAAATAATATGGCTTTAAGAAAATTGCAACACAAAAACATAATTTTTTTTCTAAAAATGCTTTCATTGTGTAAAACGTAAAAAAAAAAAAAAACAACAAAAAAAAACTAGACATATTTGGTATTGTTGCGTCCATAATGACCGGATCTATACAAATATTACATGATCTACCCCATCAAGTGAACAGTGTAAAAAAAATCTGAAAAGTGACACCAAACAGCTTTTTTGTGACTTCACCTCCCAAAAAATTAGATAAAAAGCAACAAAAAAAGGCAACTGTACCCCAAAAATGGTGCTATTAAAAGCTACCGCCTGTACCGCACAAAATAAGCCCTTACACAGCTCATTCAACAAAAATAATAAAAGTTATCGCTCTTAAAAACCATGACAGAAAATTTCATGTTAGAAAATCCAAATGTTGATCCTTCCCTTCTGAGCCTTGGCATATTCCCAAATATCAGTTTACGACCACAATTGGGGTATTACTGTATTAGGGAGAAAGTGGGTAGCAAATTGTGGGGGGATATTCTCCTGTTATTTTTTGTGCAAAAGAAAGTTTGGGCCTAAAGCACCATTTTCTTGTAAAAAAAAATATATTATTTTTCATTTTCACACCCAAGTATTAAAAATTCTATGAAACACCTGTTGAGTGAAGTGCTTGCTACACCCCTAAAAAATTCATTGGGTGGTATAGTTTACAAAATGTGGTCACTTTTGGGGGGTTTTCACTTTGGGGATATCTCAGGTTCTTTTAAAATGCTACCTGGTACCCAAAGACCATTCCAGCAAAATCTGCCCTCCAAAAACCATATGGCGCTCCTTGCCTTCTGAGCCCTGCCGTGTGCTCAAACCACGGTATACGACCCCATATGGGGTGTTTCTGCAAACTGCAGAATCAAGGTAATAAAAATTTAGGTTTGTTGTTAACCCTTGATGTGTTCCAGGAAAAAAATGATTAAAATGGAAAATCTGAAAAATAAGTCAAATTTTTAAATTGCTTTAAGTCATGTGGAATACCTAAAGGGTTAGCAACTTTTCTAAAACCAGTTTTGAATGGTTTGAGAGGTGTCATTTCTAAAATGGGGTCATGTATGGGTTGGTTCTATTATGTAAGCCCCTCAAAGTGACTTTAAAAAAGTTGACTTTGGAAATTTTATTAAAACATTTTAAAATTGCTTCTAAAATTCTAAACCTTCTCATGGGGAATGTTAATTAATTAATATTTTATGAGGCATCACTATCTGTCTTAAAAACAGAGATTCTGACTTCCGGTTCCGGCGCCGCCATGTGAGGACGCAGTGCACGGAGCTCCTGCTTACCGCCGATCACCGCTTTCATTTTGCAGCGCAGGGCACTGATCTTCGGCCCTAGGAGACGTCCGACTGGCACCGCTTTCGTGGACCGAGGAACTGATGGACAGATATCTCCTCCGGAGCGGGCAGAAGTTTACAGGTGCGCAGATGGCAGCCTCACAGAGCGCGGCAAAAATGGCGGACTCTCAGCCACTGATTTTTCGGGAGGAGGGCTCCCAGAGTTCTCAGGGTGAGGGGTCCCCCCTGGGTGGCTCGGTCCCTTTAGACTATAAACAGCTAGCCATTGAAGTGGCAATGAGGATCATGCCGGATATCCAGAAAACGCTGGAAACGACAATACTGGCCTCTTTTAACTCCTTGAGGGAGGAGGTCAATCAAACCAGCATGCAAGTGGGGGCCCTGGAGAAAGAGCTGCGTTCTTTGCAGCAGCAAGCAGGGGACGCTGAATCCATGTTAAAATCCCAACAGCAGTCCCTGGATTATTTGAGATTTAAAGTGGATGACCTGGAAAATAGGTCCCGCCGCAACAATCTGAGGTTGGTGGGGCTGCCTGAGTCCGTAACGCAACCAGACCTTTTGGATATATGTGAAAAGGACTTGCCGGAGGCCCTGGGCTTAAAGTTTTTCTGTCGGGTGGAGCGGGCCCACAGGATTGGCCCGGATAGGGGCGCTAATAAGCTCTCTAATAAGGAATCTCCACGAGGGGGTGATGGACGGCCTCGTCAAGTAATTTTTAAATTGCTGGACTTCAATGACAAGGTGGCCCTACTTCGCAGTTTTCGCAGGAGAAGGCACCAGATAACTATCAGAGGTCACAAAATCTTATTATTTGAGGACTATTCGGCTGAGGTGGCGAAGAAGCGCAAGGCCTTCAGCCCAGTCTGTACTGCACTTTACCAAAGGGACATCAGGTTTCAACTTCTTTTCCCTGCGGTTCTAAAGATCCACAGAGCGCGCGGCGAAACTATTACCTTTAGATCCCCTTCTGAAGCAGAGGAGGCCTTGGATGAAATTGTGGATTCCGAGCCGCGAGATGTCCCCTTATCTCCTCAGCGGCCTAATCTGAAGGACTCATTGGGACCAGCTGTTCGCCGAGGGAATGACCGCTCGCAATCTGACCTGGATAGGCCCTCCAGAAGGGGGCGCTGATACTCCTCAAGTTGCATTTTTGTTTATTATTCCTGAGGGGTGATATCTGTTAATGCTGCTCATTTTTCCTAGCTCATGGATATGTGTTTTCTGCTCCATGCGTCATGTTAGGGCCTTCTTTTGGTCAGTCGTACAGTTTGCCATTGTTTAGGCTAGGTATGCAGGGGCTCTGCCATGGTGGAAAAAAGGAAAGTCTATAACTAGATTAAGTGACGACTGATACCATCTAGTCGTAACCTGCTTAGCAGGATATTATTTGCTGCCACACACCTAGGCAGGGTTATTGTTGTATTTCTATTGGTTTTGTTTTTTGTTTTTCCTCTCTCCCTCCCTCCTCTTTCCTTCCCTCTTCCCTTCCCCCTTGGCTTTCTCTGTCCGGGGATCCGGGCACACCAGAGCTGAAATGAAAATCATCTCCTGGAATGTCAAGGGGTTACGCTCCCCACAGAAACGGTCCAAAATTTTGCGCCACCTGAAGCGTCTTCAGCCTGACGTGGTTCTCCTGCAAGAGACGCACCTGGAGGACAAAGATTTCTTTCGTATGAAAAAGTTCTGGGTAGGTTCTGTATATGGATCCTCGGCCAGAGAACGCAAAGCTGGAGTACTCACATTACTGCATAGAAATTTCTCAGGGAAAATGCTTTCAGAATCTCATGACAGTGAGGGCAGGTGGCATAGGCTTTTAGTTGAGATTGGAGGGATATCTTATAGTATTCATAATGTTTATGCCCCAAATGACAATAACTCCCCCTTTTACGCTCTTCTGGAAAACAGATTGCTGGTAGATGGAACTCACAATAAAATTGTGGGTGGTGATTTTAATTCAGTCGCATCTGTTGTGGAAGACCGGAAGAGGGATGGGGGGTCGGGTGGAGTGCAAAGGCTCTCTGACAAGGTTATACCTCCCCTTCTAACCTCTACAGGATTGTATGATACTTGGCGCTCTCTGCATCCTGATGACAGGGAATACACACATTTTTTGCATGCCCACAATGCATGGTCTCGTATTGACTACCTCTTCCTTCCCTTGCATATGTCATCTAGGGTGGTATCGGCTGAAATTCATGACCTGCTTATTTCTGATCACTCACCTGTCTCCATTTCTATGCAGGATTCTTACCCTAGAGGAACTGATTTTCTGTGGCGCTTTCCTTCTTTTCTGGCCAAAGATGACAACTTTAAAGATACACTACAAGGTTGGTGGTGGGAGTTTCAGGGTGACAATCCTCGGGGTGCATCAGATGTTTCGAACCATTGGGAGACTGCTAAAGCGGTCCTGAGAGGTCGAATTCTCAGTTATGTTAGTAATTTGCGCAAGGTGGTGGCAAAACAATATCAAGAGGCTAGCGCGGCCCTTAGGCAGGCGTATACTCAATTCCTCAGGGTGGCTACCGCTCAGCACAAGGAGGCTTGGATAGCAGCTAGGAAGACCTTCGAGGTTTGGGTGGACAAAAGGGAGGAAATGTATAGGTCAGAATTCCAGATGGATCTGTTCAGATTTGGCAATAAGTCAGGCAAAATGCTGGCTAACCTAGCTCGGGGTAGGAGAGCTCCTACGGTCATAACAGCTCTGAAGGGGGAGGGGGGAGTGGTCCAAACCAATCCTAAATTGATAAATGATTTGCTGGGGACATACTATGAGCGTCTCTACAGGGACACTCCAGAGGACCCGGAGAAGGGTGTGCGCTTTCTATCTGGGGTCAAACTGCCGTCCCTGACTGAGGAACAATTGGGATCTCTAAATGCGGAAATAACTGATGAGGAAGTACTCCACATAATACGCTCCTTGCATAATGGAAAGGCGCCAGGCCCTGATGGATTCTCAGGGGAATTCTATAAAGTGCTTCAAGACAATCTTGCCCCCACGTTAACGGAATATTTCAATCACTTACTACACACAGGTAGCTTTCCTGCCCATGTAAATGTTGCCCACATCAAATTGATACTTAAACCTAACAAGGACCCACTAGATCCAGGCTCGTACCGCCCAATCTCACTTATTAACCAGGATTTAAAGATCTTGACGAAAATTTTGGCCGACAGGCTGAGCTTACTAATGCCTGCCCTGGTGGGTCCCTCCCAGGTAGGTTTCATTAAAGGGATGTCGGGGGTGGCCAATATTAGGAAGGTATTGGCGACTTTGGATTGGGTGCGACGCCGCCCTCAGCCAGCCTCGGCCCCTATTTTGTTGGCTTTGGATGCGGAAAAAGCCTTTGACTCCTTGCGGTGGGACTGGCTGGGGGTGGTGCTCGATAAATTCAGGATTTTCGGGGATATTCGCACTTTTCTGAAGGGTCTTTATTCCAGTCCAGCGGCGCGCATCCATACGGGTGGTTTCCTGTCTCGGATCTTTCCTCTTCAGAGAGGGACTAGACAGGGTTGTCCGCTTTCCCCCCTCCTCTTTGACCTAGCCATCGAACCACTGGCTAGATTTTTAGAGGACTCTGACTTATACTCTGGTATCACGATTGGTAAGAAGGAGGTCAAATTAGCCCTGTATGCTGACGATCTTCTGATTTTCATGGACGCCCCTCAGCGACACCTAGGCCCCTTAATGGAGTTCCTGAGTTTTTTTGGGTCTTTCTCGGGCTATAAAATAAACTCGA
Organism: Bufo gargarizans; assembly: GCF_014858855.1. Lineage (NCBI taxonomy): Eukaryota > Metazoa > Chordata > Amphibia > Anura > Bufonidae > Bufo > Bufo gargarizans. The sequence continues at coordinate 109,072,165 of NC_058088.1, forward strand.
CCAAAAGCGAGATTCTGGAGTTACATGCCACTAACCCTCCGCAGATTTGGCAGGACGTGGGTTTCTCTCTCTCTGTGGTTAAAAAAAGTATGTCACTTACTTAGGGATCAAAATAGGGAAGCTCCCAGGGTCACTATACTCGCTAAATTACCCTCCCCTTATTGCGAAAATAATATCAGAACTACAGAAGTGGCATTCCCTGCCCTTATCTCTGCTAGGAAGATGTCAGCTTATTAAAATGATGAGTTTCTCTAAGTTGCTCTACCCCCTCCAAACGCTTCCGATCCTACTGAAACACTCTGACGTCACTGCCCTAAACAAAGCGTTTACCGCGTTTTTGTGGTCGGGCAGGCGCCCTCGTATCTCTCTCTCGAAGCTTATGCTATGGAAACCAGAAGGGGGGGTGAAATTCCCAAATGTACGGGGTTACAATTTAGCATGTCTTATGCGCCACATATCCGACTGGGTACACGATACCGATCTTTTCTCCAATAGGGAATTAGAACAAAACTTAGTAGCTCCTTGGAACTTGGTTTCGTGTCTTCACTCTAACATGGCCGCGTTGCCTGGGGATATTAAATCCTCGCTTTTACTGAGAGATACGATGGCAGCCTGGAAGGCGATTAGGTAGGCGATGGGTTTGCCTCATGCAATCTCAAAATGGTTACCGCTGTGGGGCCATCCAGAGTCTCCGTCAGGTACTAGTTTGAGACCCCCGGAGCTGTGGGTATCTAGAGGTTTGACCAGGGCGGAGCATCTGATGCACCCGGGGGAAAAGCGCTGGCTGACTCCAAAGGAATTGAAGGAGAGATTCACCCTACCGGACTCCCATTTCCTGCAAATAATGCATATTTTGGGTTTTTGCTCATGTAGACTGCGTGATCTGTCAAAGGAGGCGGTCTCAAATTCCTTTGACGAGATTCTTAGTTTCTCCCCTCAAACTGTTTCTCTCTCTAGGTTGTATAGGGCCCTCTCGGGCAATTTCACGAAAGCCAAAGTGTCTACACTTTTTAGGAAGTGGGAGCTTGTCACCTTGGATGATGAGATTGGGGTGAAAATCCTGGAAGGTTGGAGTAAGGTACGTCAGTGCGTGATCAGTGAGACCTGGCGTGAAACTTTTTTTAGAATGATGCATCGAGCGATCTATGGTTTTAACTTCCCAGTCTCGCCTCAGTTTCCGGACCGCATCACGCATTGTCCAAATTGCAAATTGGCAGCCACGGATTTCTGGCATGGCATGTGGACCTGTCCTGAGGTTGTAAAGTTTTGGGCTGCGGTGATTGCGTATGTCAAGACTACCTGGTCGGTGGAATTGCCTGCAGAATCCCAGACCCTGATTTTCCATTATATACGTCCAGAGACCCCGACTAAGATACCGATTATAGTACACTCTGTTTTATTGGTAGCTAAAAGAGTACTGCTCCAGAGATGGCTCACGGATGCCATGCCAGACATTCCGGAGGTGGTTTCTGTACTGAGGACTCTATTGGGGTTTGAGAGGATTGAAGCATCTAGACACAAGGAAGGTTCGGCTTCCAAATTCTTCAATAAATGGGGTGCTTTTATTGAGGTGCATCTTAGTCCGACAGAGATTAGGGAATTGGTCAAACCATTTCAGTATACCTCGTGGTATCTTAAAGCATCTCTGGGTAATACCTTGGGACCCCTGGCAGTATAGTTCTGCCTCCCCCCCCCCTGTCTATCCCCTCCCATTTCTTTCCCTTTCTTCTTCTTTTCTCTATTACTTTTGTTTTCACCTACTCGTTTAGTTAAAACTAAAAATGCAGTCAGATTTGTAAGTGCTGTACTCATGTTCCATGTGATACTGTGTTTGGCTCCCTGGCTTTCCCTGAAGGTCGTGGGGGGAAAGCATGTACAATGTATGTTGTCTGGATACATGACTTTTGTGTTATATTTCTTGTGATTCTGCTTTCAAATAAACAGAATAAAAAAAAAAAAAAAACAGAGATTCTAATTTAGAAAACAGTGAATGTTTTCAAATTTTCGTAAACTTTTGATTTATTTTTTATAAATAAAGGTAAAACATATTGACTCAAATTTACCATTAACATGAAATACAATGTATCATGAGAAAACAAATGTTCCATAGTTATTATCAGATAAAGTTACTAGAGATGAGCAAATTTCTCAAAAATTTGATTCCGCCGGTTTGCCGAATTTTTCAAAAAAGTTTGGTTCGATACAAATTTATTTGTGGCAAATCGCATTAAAAAACGTCTATTTCCTGGCTCTAAACAGCCTTTATAGTGGTGTAGAACACTGTGCCTTGCAGTAACATAGGGAGTTTGCTGTGGTAGTTAAACAATACTGAGTCAGTATGACATGCAGATGACAGACGTCACTGCACACTTCACTTACTTGGGCAGTTACAGGGCCAAAACTGACCAAATAACTCAATGACAGTGTGGAGGTGGGGCAGCATCAGGAGGCCACAGAGTGGCACAATGATAGAGCGTGGAGGTGATGGCAACAGCAGTATCAAGAGGAGGCCACAGGGTGGCACATGACAGTGTGGAGGTGGCAGCAGCAGCATGAGGAGACCACAGAGTGGCACAATGACAGAGTGTGAAGGTGGCAGCAGTAGCATCAGGAGGAGGCCACAGGGTAGCACATTGACAGAGTGTGGAGGTGGTAGCAGCATCATCAGGAATCCACAGAGTGGCACAATGACAGAGTGTGGAGGTGGCAGCAGCAGTAGCATCAGGAGGAAACCACAGGATGGCACAATGACAGTGTGGAGGTAGCAGCAGCATGAGCAGACCACAGAGTGGCACAATAACAGAGTGTGGAGGTGTCAGCAGCATCAGGAGACTACAGAGTGGCAAGGTGACATAGTGTGGAGGTGTCAGCAGCATCAGGAGACAACAGAGTGGCAAGGTTGCATAGTGTGGAGGTGGCAGCAGCATCAGGAGACCACAGAGTGGCACGGTGACATAATGTGGAGGTGGCAGCAGTATCAGGATACCACAGAGTGGCAAGGTTACATAGTGTGGAGGTGGCAGCAGCATCAGGAGACCACAGAGTGGCGCGGTGACATAGTGTGGAGGTGGCAGCAGTATCAGGAGACCACAGAGTGACCCGGAGTGAGAAGGTGGGTGGCAATACCAGTACAAGCTGAAGATGGTGAGTGAAAGATGGAGCACTTGGCATCAGATGTGTGGCATCAGGCGGATGGCAGCATCAGAATAGTAGCTGAGGCAGGTAACCAGAAGAAACCGATCTCTTTTGTCAAAGTGTTGGCTGATCCACGCCTGATTCATCTTGACAAAGGTAAGTCTCCACATTTTGGGTGGACAGGCGAGTTCCTCTTGGGGTAACTATGGCCCCCGCCGCACTAAACACCCGCTCTGATGCCACACTACTGGCCGGGCATCTGGAACTGCTCCTATCCCCCCACCCTGCCACAGGAGCCATGGCAGAGGAACATGAGCGCAGAGGGCCCCCTGGTAAGACCTGCGAGAGGATGAACGATGGTGCAGATGGGCAGCGGCCAACTCACTACATAGGATGTCTCTATAGTAGTTCAGTTTGTCCTCCCTCTCAGCAGGTGTAAAAAGGACCCCCATTTTGGACCGGTAGCAAGGTTCCAACAAGGTGGTGAGCCAGAAGTCATCCCTTTGCCAAATGGCGACAATTTGCGAGCAAGTGAGCATGCATCGGGCTATTTGTGCAAGTGACTCAGAGGGACTGCCACGGTGTCTGGGCCTAGTCTTTTTCATTGCCCTGTAGCTCCTCTGGCTGCTCCTGCTCCTCCTCTTCTGTCACCTCTGTAGAAAAACCATCCATTGCTACACATTGCTTGTGCTCCAATGTCCTCCTCCAATTCAGCCCCCACGCGGCTCATGCGGCCGTGTCATATCTAGGAGCCACGTCTCCAGTCCCCTGACCAGCCAGATTTACCAGCATCTGTTCCAGGACATGAAGCAGTGGAATGATGTTGTTCATTCCGTAGTAAAAGCGACTGACAAATAACGTGGCCTCTTCAAAGGGCCTGTGCAAACGGCAAGTGTCACGCATGAGCTGCCACTGGCTGACATCGAAATTACACAGGGGAGTTCTCCTGTCAACTTGGATCATCAAGAAATCATTTATGGCCTTTCTCTGTTCGAATAGTCTGTCCAACATATGGAGGGTGGAATTCCAACGGGTGGAAACGTTGCACATCAACCTATGTTAGGGGATGCCGTTCTGCTGCTGCAGCTCAAGGAGGGTGTGCTTTGTGGTGTACGAGTGGCTGAAGTGCATGCAAAGCTTCCTGGCCATTTTTAGGATGTCTTGCACAGTGTTCCAGACAAAAAAAAAATACCTAGTAGCCATTGGCTCCTGAACTGAAAAATTTAGGAGCCAAATAAAATTTTTAGTTGCCAAATCAAAACTGAATCAAAATTTTGGTATTGTGACAACGCTACGCCGATCAGATTGGAGTAGGGTTGTTTAGATACCAAAATTTTGATTCGCTTTCGTCACCATAAAAAAGTATTCCGATAATTAATACCGCGCCAAAAAAAAAAGAAAAAAAACACCAAAAGAAGCCGAATGCATTTCACATTTTTTTATGAAACGTTCGGCCAATAGACCAGTCCTATCCTATTTTTTGGGGTTGACAAGGTGACTAAAAAATGGCGAATGCTCACCCCATAGGAGATATTTTTTAATAATTTAATAGTTTGGACTTTTCGGACGCAGCGCTATCTAATATGTTTATTTATTTATTGTTTATATATTTTATATGTAAAATTGGGAAAGGGGGGATTTAAACTTAATATTTTAGGGTACTTTCACACTAGCGTTTTTCATTTCACAGGGGCTCTATACTGGTCCGTCTAAAAAAATTAGCATATTGTGATAAAGTTCATTATTTTCTGTAAGGTACTGATAAACATTAGACTTTCATATATTTTAGATTCATTACACACAACTGAAGTAGTTCAAGCCTTTTATTGTTTTAATATTGATGATTTTGGCATACAGCTCATGAAAACCCAAAATTCCTATCTCAAAAAATTAGCATATTTCATCCGACCAAAAAAAGAAAAGTGTTTTTAATACAAAAAAAGTCAACCTTCAAATAATTATGTTTAGTTATGCACTCAATACTTGGTCGGGCATCCTTTTGCAGAAATGACTGCTTCAATGCGGCGTGGCATGGAGGCAATCAGCCTATGGCACTGCTGAGGTGTTATGGAGGCCCAGGATGCTTCAATAGCGGCCTTAAGCTCATCCAGAGTGTTGGGTCTTGCGTCTCTCAACTTTCTCTTCCCAATATCCCACAGATTCTGTATGGGGTTCAGGTCAGGAGAGTTGGCAGGCCAATTGAGCACAGTAATACCATGGTCAGTAAACCATTTACCAGTGGTTTTGGCACTGTGAGCAGGTGCCAGGTTGTGCTGAAAAATGAAATCTTCATCTCCATAAAGCTTTTCAGCAGATGGAAGCATGAAGTGCTCCAAAATCTCCTGATAGCTAGCTGCATTGACCCTGCCCTTGATAAAACACAGTGGACCAACACCAGTTGCTGACATGGCACCCCAGACCATCACTGACTGTGGGTACTTGACACTTGACTTCAGGCATTTTGGCATTTCCCTCTCCCCAGTCTTCCTCCAGTCTCTGGCACCTTGATTTCCGAATGACATGCAAAATGTGCTTTCATCCGAAAAAAGTACTTTGGACCACTGAGCAACAGTCCAGTGCTGCTTCTCTGTAGCCCTGGTCAGGCGCTTCTGCCGCTGTTTCTGGTTCAAAAGGGCCTTGACCTGGGGAATGCGGCACCTGTAGCCCATTTCCTGCACACGCCTGTACACAGTGGCTTTGGATGTTTCTACTCCAGACTCAGTCCACTGCTTCCGCAGGTCCCCCAAGGTCTGGAATCGGTCCTTCTCCACAATCTTCCTCAGGGTCCGGTCACCTCTTCTCGTTGTGCAGCGTTTTCTGCCACACTTTTTCCTTCCCACAGACTTCCCACTGAGGTGCCTTGATACAGCACTCTGGGAACAGCCTATTCGTTCATAAATTTCTTTCTGTGTCTTACCCTCTTGCTTGAGGGTGTCAATGATGGCCAGGGGCGTAACTAGAAGTGACTTGGCCCCACAGCAAATTTTTGTAAGGGCCCCCCCCCCAGCGCGCTTCGACCATAAGGGCATATGTTCGTGTGCATGGGCCCTTATTCATTTTTTTTTTGTTTGGTGTGTGCGTGTGAGTGTTGGGGAGGAGTGTGGGGGGTTTATGGTCACCAAAACCATGTTTTTAGTATTTTTTATATTTTAATAGGGAAGACTTTTTTGTTTTGTTTATTTATTTATCTTTATATAAAACATTGGCAAGGGGGGTGATAATGTCTTTAGCTTGCAGTACATGGCAGCCTCCCCTTTCTGCCCGCAGTTCTGCCATGTACTAGTGGTTATTATGGCACATATAAGCGCACACCCTCTGCATATATAAGAGCAATAAAATAAGCAGTAGTAGATGGCAGAACAGCAAGCAGGGGGGCACAGGTCAGGGCGGCACAGACAAGGGCCAGAGGGAGGGGGGCACAGACAAGGGCCGGGGGGGGTGCAGATAAGGGCCAGGGGCTGCACTGAAAGGGCCAGGGAGGTGCACACAGGGGCCAGTACGCAGACAAAGGCAGGGGGCACAGATAAGGGCCAGGGGCCAGGGAGGTGCAGACAATGGCTAGAAATGTATGGGCCCCAGCCCCAGCCAGAGAAAATTTATGAATGCCCAGAGCAACTTCCCCATAACCCCTCCCTCAGCAGCGGCTTGTAAGACTCCTACACTCTCCACACAACGTCGGATGTCCCACTCACTCAGTATGTATGCCCCTTAGTACCCCCAAACAGTAGTTATGCTCCATTATTTCCCCTTTACAGTAGTTATGCTCCCAGGCCCAGCATCCCTTATTGTCCCCACGCCACACAGTAAAATGTTGTTATTATTATTCCCCATTAGTGTCCACACACTAGTTATGCCAATCAATGAATGCCCATTGCCCATTTATTGCCCCAGCCCCCACAGAGTAGCCATATTCCATTAGTACCCAACCTCAGTCACAAAGACAAAGTAGTTACAAGTTCAACTTACTAGCTACCACACTCTGGCTCTGGGCTGGCTGGGCGCTGGACTGCTGGTGCTGGACCTGACGTGGACGTGGTGCTGCTCTCAGTGCTCTGCCTCTTCTTCTCTACTGCTGCCGCCTGCGCAGCTCCTCCTGTCCTCCTGGCTGCTTCGGGGCTGCAGACTTCGCTGCGCAGACAAGGGGCCCGGCGCCCAGCATGTGTGTGAAAGTTTATTTTCAACTTGATTAATGATTCGATTCTCATTCTTCACAGCAGGCGCAGCGGCGGCGGCGGCCGCTCCCCCCCCCCCCCTAATGTGATCGGATCATGATCTTTCAATCATCTTTCTATTCTTGCTGTCTCCAGTCTCCTGAAGTCTGCGCAGCGCGCAGACTGTATTAAGCCCGCCCACATACTGATGGTTAAGAGCAGAGCAGGGAGCTGCAGGCGGCAGCAGTAAGTGACAGGAGGCGCAGACTTCAGGAGACTGGAGACAGTAAGAAAGATTGTGATCCGATCCGATCATATTAAGGGGGGGGGGGGGCCCGGCCGCCGCCGCCGCTGCGCCTGCTGTGAAGAATGAGAATCGAATCATTAATCAAGTTGAAAATAAACTTTCACACACGTGCTGGGCGCCGGGCCCCTTGGCAGCCCGGGCCCCGAAGCAGCCGCTTCCCCTGCTTCCCCAGTAGTTACGCCACTGATGATGGCCTTCTGGACAGCAGTCAGGTCGGCAGTCTTACCCATGATTGCGGTTTGGAGTAATGAACCAGGCTGGGAGATTTTAAAAGCCTCAGGAATCTTTTGCAGGTGTTTAGAGTTAATTAGTTGATTCAGATGATTAGGTTAATAGCTCGTTTAGAGAACCTTTTCATGATATGCTAATTTTTTTTTAATAGGAATTTTGGGTTTTCATGAGCTGTATGCCAAAATAATCAATATTAAAACAATAAAAGGCTTGAACTACTTCAGTTGTGTGTAATGAATCTAAAATATATGAAAGTCTAATGTTTATCAGTACATTACAGAAAATAACGAACTTTATCACAATATGCAAATTTTTTTAGAAGGACCTGTACAAGAAAAGAACTGATCAGTTTTATCCCCATGCATTCTGAATGGAGAGTAATCCGTTCAGGATGCATCAGGATGTCTTCAGTTCAGTCATTTTGACTGATCAGGCAAAAGATAAAACCGCAGCATGCTACGGTTTTATCTCCGGCGAAAAAAACTGAAGATTTGCCTGAATGCCGGATTCTGCATTTTTCCCCATAGGAATGTATTAGTGCCAGATCCAGCATTCAAAATACCGGAATGCAGGATCCGTCCTTCCGGCCTGTGCATGCGCAGACCGGTAAAAATGTGTAAAAATATACAAGACGAATCTGTCTGTCCGCATGACAAGTGGAGAGATGGATTTGTTCTTGCAATGCATTTGTGAGATGGATCCACATCCAGATGCGTCTCACAAATGCTTTCAGTCACATCCCGACGACGGAACTACTTGCCGGATAACACTGACGCAAGTGTGAAAGTAGCCTTAGTGTTTGTGTTGTTTTTTTTTTTTACTTACTATTAGCCCCCTTAGGGGCTGGAACCCTTGTCCTATTCACCCTTGGGCCCCTTTCACATGTGCGAGATTTCTGAAGCTGGACCCATTCACTTCTATGGGGCTGTGCACATGAGCGGTGATTTTCATGCATCACTTGTGCATTGCGTGAAAATCGCAGCATGCCCTATGTTGTGCGTTTTTCACGCAATGCAGGCCCCATAAAAGTTAATGGGGCTGCGTGAAAATCGCAGGCATCCACAAGCAAGTGCGGATGCGGTGCGATTTTCACACATGGTTGCTAGGATGAAAGTCTATTCACTGTGTTATTTTTCCTTTATAACATGGTTATAATGGAAAATAATAGAATTCTTTAATACAGAATGCTTAGAAGGTCAATATAATAAACATTATATACACCTCAGTATAACAAACATTGGTGGTGCAGTGCGCCCCCCCAGTATAATAAACATTGGTGGTGCAGTGCGCCCCCCCAACACCCCTGTATAATAAACATTGGTGGTGCAGTGCGGCCCCCCAGAACCCCAGTATAATAAACATCGGTGGCACAGTGCGCCCCCCCTCCAACACCCCAGTATAATAAACATTGGTGGCACGGTGCGCCCGCCCAACACCCCAGTATAATAAACATTGGTGGTGCAGTGCGCCTCCCAACACCCCAGTATAATAAACATTGGTGGTGCAGTGCGCCCCCCCTCCAACACCCCAGTATAATAAACATTGGTGGCACGGTGCGCCCCCCCAACATCCCAGTATAATAAACATTGGTGGTGCAGTGCGCCTCCCAACACCCCAGTATAATAAACATTGGTGGTGCAGTGCGCCCCCCCAACACCCCAGTATAATAAACATTGGTGGTGCAGTGCGCCTCCCAACACCCCAGTATAATAAACATTGGTGGTGCAGTGCGCCCCCCCAACACCCCAGTATAATAAATATTGGTGGTGCAGTGCGCCCCCCCAACACCCCAGTATAATAAACATTGGTGGTGCAGTGCGCCTCCCAACATCCCAGTATAATAAACATTGGTGGTGCAGTGCGCCTCCCAACACCCCAGTATAATAAACATTGGTGGTGCAGTGCGCCCCCCCCGCCCCCAACGTATAATAAACATTGGTGGTGCAGTGGCGCCTCCCAACACCCCAGTATAATAAACATTGGTGGTGCCCAGTGCGCCCCCCCAACACCCCAGTATAATAAATATTGGTGGTGCAGTGCGCCCCCCCAACACCCCAGTATAATAAACATGGTGGTGCAGTGCGCCTCCCAACATCCCAGTATAACTAAACATTGGTGGTGCAGTGCGCCTCCCAACACCCCAGTATAATAAACATTGGTGGTGCAGTGCGCCCCCCCCCCCCAACACCCCAGTATAATAAACATTGGTGGTGCAGTGCGCCTCCCAACACCCCAGTATAATAAACATTGGTGGTGCAGTGCGCCCCCCCAACACCCTAGTATAATAAACATTGGTGGTGCAGGGCGCCTCCCAACACCCCAGTATAATAAACATTGGTGGTGCAGTGCGCCCCCCCAACACCCCAGTATAATAAACATTGGTGGCGAAGTGCGCCCCCCCCAACACACCAGTATAATAAACATTGGTGGCGCAGTGGGCAGTGCCAATGAGGGTTAAAAAAATAATAATTATTAACTCACCTACTCCAATTGATCGCGTAGCAGCCGGTCTCCTGTTCTTTCTTCAGGACCTGTCAATGGTAATGGGCCATGTGATGAGCTCAGTGACGTCACCACAGGTCCTGAAGAAAGAACAGGAGACCGGCAGCTACGCAATCAATTGGAGGAGGTGAGTTGATTTATTTTTTATTTTTTAACCCTCATTGGCATTGCCTTCTGAGCCACCAATGTTTATTATACTGGGGTGTTGGGGGGGCGCACTGTGCCACCGATGTTTATTATACTGGGGGGGGGGGCGCACTGCGCCACCAATGAAGATAACTGACCTGTTAATACAAATACAGGAGGCGGGTGCCGGAATCAAATAGCCGGCACCTGACCTCTATGACAGGGAGCTGCGATCCGCTGCAGTAAACCCCTCAGGTACCGCACCTGAAGGGTTAACTGCAGGGTTAACTGTTTCAGATCTTTGAGTTCAGCTCATTGAAAATGGGAGCAAAACCGAAAGTTTAGTGGTCTTTTGATGATAAGGGTGTCTTTGGCCCATTTTCCCTCACTTCACAGCAGGGTCTGTAGAAGCTGGGTATAGCAGGTCACTCTGCTGTCTCTTATCCTCTCAAGACTTGACTTGAGGCAATTTAGTAATAATAGTAAACAATCTGGTGTACCCCCAGGTCTGGGGTACTACACATCCACTGGTATAAATGTATTTGAACCTAATATTGCAGCCTAAAGTAGGTTTAGTCATTATAATTTTTTAGTATTTTCTGTTGACCATCAAGGATGTCAAGACCAGCTTAAAGAGTTCATGAAACCAGTTATGCCAGGAATTGACCTAGTATACTCGCAATGGAGATGTGGCACCAAAAAAAGAGCTTCATGTATATACACTGCAACTCCAGTTCTTAAGAGATTTCATAGAACTGTGAGCATAAGTACAGTCAAAACTTTTTCAAAGGCAAATGAATATGTCCATAGTAACAAATCAAATTCAATCTTTCATTATTTATAAGCTCTAAATGAAACTGATTGGTTACTATGGGCAACTAAGATAGTTTTCATTGGACCAATTTTGAAAAATCTCACCCACTGTATAATTTTTTACTGTGAAATGTCATATGTCTCAAACATATCAAATTAAAAGATACACACAACTATGCTAGGTCCAGGAGACAGAAGCCGTGTGATGTTATTTTTCTTGTTTCAAAATTTGTCTTGTCTTTTATATGGGAAGATGTTTTATTATTGCAGCCTTTGTGCATTATCAGGATATTGATGACCTTTCCTAAGGATAGATCATCAATACAACATTAGTGGGGGTCCTATTCCTGGATCTCCCTGGAGATCAGTTGTTTGAAGCAGTAGCTGCCTTTGTGTGAGTGCTTCTTCTGCTTTAGTATTACGGGGGTGTCATCTAGCATGTAGCCGCAATGCAGTGTAATTACAAATACCCAACCCATTCAGTGAACTGGAGGAGCAGTGGTAATTACACTGTGCCACTGTAATTTGGAAGAGGAAGTAGCACACGCTGATACCGCTTCAAACAGCTGAGAATAGGCCATCAATAATTAGTCAATAAGCAGTGAGAATATTAATTCTGTTGTTCTGGTCTTTAACCGTTTCTATCTCGGACTAGTATTTACCTTCCTGTCCAGGCCATTTTATGCAAATATGACATGTCAATTTATGTGGTAATAACTCTGGAACACTTTAATTATCCAAGCCATTCTGAGACACATTGTACTTCATGACAGTAGTAACTTTGAGTCGATATATTTTTCCTTTATTTATAAAAAAAATCCAAAATTTCAATTTCTCTACTTTTAAAACAGATAGTAATGCCTCATAAAATAGTTCTCAGTCTGGGGGGCGTGGCCTGACCGAGCTAGATGGCGGCTGCTTGTTAGCAGAGCTCTCGCCACCAGAACCCATCTAAGCCTCAATTTTAGCATCATCCTGACCCAGGCATGAAGATTCAGTCAAAGGAGTGTATGCAGACTGCACCGGGACGCAAAGAGGACCCGAGCTCTAGCACAGAGATGGATAAATTCCTAAGCAAAACGGCTGCTCAGCCGTCGGTGCGGCCCTCCAAAATGGCGCCGAAGTCTCTCGGCGCGGCTACAGGAGCAGTTACAGAGGATCATACCTCGGCCCAGCTTTCCGGAGATGACACTGCACCGCACAGCGGTGAGAGATCTGGACTTACCAGGGAATTTCTTGAAGAAGCTTTGCAGAGAGCGCTTGCCCCTCTGGCTGCAGACCTGGTGGCGATTAAAGCGGATATACACCACATCGGAGACCAGGTCGAGACGCTTGAGCAATCACAAGACGCCATGATCTCCTTTAATGAGGCGGTGAAAGACTCCCTGCTCTCCCACGCTAGAGCGATGAATTCACTCCTGCTTCAAATGGAGGATCAAGAGAACAGGAATAGGAGGAGGAATATCAGGCTCAGGGGGCTTCCAGAAGCAGATGACAAGGAGGACTTATTTAAAGTTATGGACTCCCTCTTTAGTACGCTGCTGGGCCCAGAGCAGGCAGCACAAATTACGGTGGAAAGAGTGCAAAGAGCGCTAAAACCGAAACCAGTGTCCCGAGACAACCCGAGGGACATAATCTGTTGTATCCTGAGCTACAGAGACACGGAATTGATACTTCAAGCGGCTAGGAAGCAGGGTGAAGTGAAGCTCCAGGGTGCTCATGTACAAGTCTACCAGGACTTAGCTGCTACCACACTGCAAAAACGGCGGCTACTGAAGCCACTTACTGACCTGTTAAGGTCATCTAAGCACCCATACAGATGGCTGTTTCCATTTGGGATTTCGGTCACTGTGGGGAACCGCCGTTACACCGTCCGGACACCTGAGGATCTACCTCCTGTCTGGGAAGCCATACAACAACCGCCGATTGAAATTCCATCATGGCTACCTGTCCTACCCGTGGATGACCTGCCACCGCTCCCTCGGGCGTCCGGATGGATGAAGCCGAAACCCCAAAGATCGGGAAAGAACAGGAGGGCATGGTCCCATGGAGCTCCGGACTAAGGTTCTGCTGTTAAAGTAGTGCTCTTCCCTCTAGCCGCTGCAGCTTTGTTGCCATGTTTGGACGGAGTCTATGTCACTTATCCTATTTTTTAGTACTCCAGTCACTAGGCACGGTTATTGGTATCTCATTTGTTACCTTCTCATTAGGGGTCACACCCGCATCATGTTGTATGACTGGGTTACCTATAATTATGCTTTATCTTACTGTTTGCAATGTATTTCTCCTCTCTCAGCAAAACTACTGGTTGGGATAGTTTATCTCTCAACACTGATTTAATTAGCTGAGGCTTAGTAGTGGGGTTCTGGGCTGGTTGGGATGCACATGGTGTCAACATGTGTGATCTTTTTTCCTCCCCCCGGTCCAAAATTCCACGTATACTTGTTACCGACTTTAAGTTATAGTCACTGTTTTATAAAGTTCAATGATTTGTTTAGTACATCCACACTGTCTGATAGGACACACTACCTTAGCTGGCAGATTGTCAATTTACTAAGATGGCTCCATTAACTCTATGTTTCTCCACCCTTAACGTTCATGGTTGTAATGGCCCTAGAAAACGTAGTAGGGTTTTCCAAGTTCTCAGGAGAATTGGTGCGGATATAATAATGCTCCAAGAGACCCACTTCTCCCATCTACATGTTCCTAATTTAGAACATAGCTCCTTTAATATGTGGTATCATGCTACTTCCAGTAGTTCTGCGGCTAGGGGAGTCAGTATAGGCTTCAAACGAGGCACCCCTTTTACGGTACGCTCTGAAGTGAAGGATCCGGAGGGGAGATTCCTCTTATTAAAAGGGGAGATAGGACATGTCACTGTCACGATATGCAATCTCTATGCGCCAAATGTGAAGCCAGTTAACTGGCTGACAGAGGTACTGGACAAGATTGGTTCATTTACTGCTGGGATATTGGTGATAGGGGGGGATCTTAATTTTACCCTGAATCCTTTGCTTGACTCCTCAGCCCAGAAATCAGCTGTCTCATTCCGTGCTATCAGAACAGTCCAAACGCGCCTTAGAGCTTTACACCTTAGTGATGTTTGGAGGTCGGCGCATGGTGACAGACGTGACTACACGTTCTATTCTAATCCTCACAAGTCATATCAGAGGCTGGATTACCTCTTTGTGCAGGATAAATACTTACCAGCGGTCAAATCCTCCACTATCCACAATATTACGATCTCTGACCATGCGCCGGTCTCCCTTGTCATTGGACTTCCAGAATTGTGTGGTAGAGAGTGGACCTGGAGGCTGAATCACACCCTTCTGGAATCGCAATCTCAAGTAGATTCCATCTCGCAAAAACTACAGATGTACTTCACTACTAATGCCACGCCTGATATGTCACCAGCAATAGTATGGGACGCGCATAAGGCGGTAATTAGGGGGGAATTTATCGCACTAGGCTCTTATATCAGTAAAACGAGATCACGGAAACTGTCGGACCTTCTGTCCCGCATAGCTTGTTTAGAGTCATCACATAAACGATCATGCGCCCTCAGGGATCTTGAGGAGTTAATAGCTACGAGACGAGAGTTGCAGGAGCTGCTAAACATTAAAGCATCTAAGGCCTATCTAAAGGTTAAACACAAACATTATGCTCATGGGAATAGAGGCGGGAAAATAATGTCTGCACTCATTAAAAAACGAGATGACCAGGCTTTTATTAGGCGCATGAAATCACAAGCAGGGTCTGCTACGACCGATACACGGGAAATATCAAAATTTTTTAGAGATTACTACCATGATTTGTATAACCTTAGAGAGGAAGAACGAGAAGAAGTAAGGATAGAACGCAAAAGGGAGATTGAACATTTCCTAAAGACATTGAACCTTCCTGTCCTTAGCGATTCCTCCAGAACATCACTGCTGGCCCCTATTACTCTAGCGGAAGTGAAAAAAGTCTTGAATACAACCCCGTCAGGTAAGAGCCCAGGTCCTGACGGCTTTACGGTGGCATATTATAAAAAGTTTTTCCCGGTTTTAGGCCCACAGCTAGTAAAATTCCTTAACGCTCTTCTAGGCAGAACCCCCATAACTAGCCAAGCTCTAGGGGCACACATAGTTGTTTTGCCTAAGCCAGGCAAAGATGTTGAGGTTCCTTCTAGCTATAGGCCGATCTCTCTGCTAAATGCAGACGTGAAACTATGGGCTAAAGTCTTGGCCAATAGGCTTTCTCCCTTACTACCGGGGATCATATCCCCTGAACAATCAGGCTTTGTGGGGGGCAGGGAGTGCAGAGATAGCACCTTCAGGGTTCTACAAGCTCAGCAATTTGCTTTAAAACAAGGGAAGAAACTTGTGTTTCTTAGCACCGATGCCGAAAAGGCATTTGATAGAGTATCTTGGGATTACATGGAATCAACATTACATAAGTTCGGCCTCCCCCCTCAATTCGTGGGGGCGGTGCTGTCTCTGTACTCTAACCCCTCCGCACAAGTACAAGTGAATGGTATCCTTTCACCCCCCTTTAAGATCTCGAACGGGACGCGCCAGGGCTGCCCGCTCTCGCCCACACTGTTCATCCTATGCTTGGAAACGTTCATACAATCACTAAGGCAAGATCCTGAAATTCAGGGGATTACAATAGGCAGGGACTCACACACTGTCGCTGCATTCGCGGATGACATGCTCCTTTTTTTTACTAACCCTGAGCAGGCATTTCCAGCTCTTTTAAAACAATTGGATGTGTATGGCTCCCTGTCTAACTTTAGGATAAATCTCTCTAAGTGTACGGCGATGGGTATGAATATTTCCCTGTCATCTGTCGCGAAATTAGAAAAGGACTTCCCGTTTGAGTGGACTAATTCCCATATTAAATATTTAGGAGTTAATGTAACTAAAGACCCTAGCTTGCTATTCCACCAAAATTATCTGCCATTATTTGATAGTATTAAACAACAATTAGCTGATATAAAAATACCCTTTCTATCCTGGTTAGGGAGGAAAAACCTGTTAAAGACTTACATCTTGCCTAGGATGTTATACATTCTGCAGACTCTACCTATACCCCTTCCTCAATCCTTTCTAGCAAAAATCCGCAGACTCTTTTCTTCTTTTGTATGGAATGGTTCTAGACCCAGACTGGCATACAAGCTTCTCACTAAACCCAGATTTAGAGGAGGTTTTGGCCTTCCAGATGTTGCGGCATATTACAGAGCTATCCAACTCAGACTGCATTCTGAAGTTTGTAATCCTATGAATACAAAACTCGGCTGCAAAGTAGCTAGAAATATATTGGGCCCTAGGGGTGTGGCGGCTCTTTGGGACCCTAAATTGGCAATGAATCGTAATATGGGTAAGAGGGGTCTAAATCCTCTTCAGGGAGTTTTAAACATCTGGTCAAAAATATCACCACTCCTACGGAATCCCTCATGCATATCTCCATTCACTCCCATTTGTTATATCCCGTACTTAGTGATTCAGGGATTTCAAGATGATTTGGGACTCTGGAAGGCGTTGGGTGAGGTGGCAATAGGAGATATCCTAGAAAAAAGGTCAATACCCTCAATTGAGAGCATGACAGCGAGTTTCCCTCGAATACCATGGTCACCCACTCAATATTCTCAGTTTTTAAAAGTGTGCACTTTATATCTGGCTTGCACCCCTAGTAAACTAGACCCTACTTGGTATGACACGTGTTTACTCAAGCAGGCGAACAAGAAAGGATCCATATCTAGGGTATATAATAAACTAATGGAAGAAGCAGATCCTGACAAACCTTGGTTCATTTCCCAATGGGAAAAAGAACTTAACACCACATTTGATGATAGTACGGTAAATAGGATCCTTTGTCATTCTCACAGATATTCTCGGTGTATTAGGATTCAAGAAAATGCTTACAAGTTGGTAACTAGGTGGTACAATACGCCAGCAAAATTACATGCCATAGACCCCTCGCGTCCGGAGCAGTGCTGGAGATGCAAGGGATCTATAGGTACTTTGTTTCACATCTGGTGGGCTTGCCCCTTAATAAAACCATACTGGGATATGATTTCCAAGAATATATTGGAAATTGTCCCCTCCTCATCCCCATTAACCCCCTTTGTGGTCCTACTAAATATCCCCAATGGAAAATTTTCTCTCACTAGGCATTCTCTATTATCATCCCTAGTAGCAGCGGCAAAACTCCTGATACCAACTAATTGGCTTTCCGATAAAACTCCAGAGTCCACGGATTGGATCAACAAGGTTCAAGAGATACGTTTATTAGAAGAGATGTCCAGCTGGGAATCCCTGTCTCATGATAAACACCTACAGATATGGGCTCCATGGCTGACATGGTACGCTAACAGTCAAAAATGCATTAGCTCCCAAGTTAGTGGTTAGGCCTACTGTTAGGGAACGAAACTGTTACACGATAGAGTATTGGGACATGTATCATTTGAAGGTCTTTAATATGTTGTAACGAAATGGGTGGAAGATGGGTGATTACCTATCAATTGATTGGAAGCTGTGACTCTGGTCGAAAGTGGTCTAAATAGATCTTTTATATATTTTCGCATCTATCAGACACCCGGTTAATGAATTGGCAATATGGCAATTTATATGCAAAATTTGCTCGTCACTATACATCATTTTGCGTCGTGGTGAATGTTTTCCACTGTCGTTAGCTGATATGTCTCAGACTGTGGATGTACCTTTATCTTTATTTGTATGTTTTTGTTATTGTTTCTTAAAAATGACATGCTCCTTATCTTTATGTTTGCACAATGATGATGATCTTAAATAAAGATTTGTTAAAAAAAAAAAAGTTAAAATGACCCCATTTTAAAAACTACACCCCTCAAATTATTTAAAACTGATGTTACAAACTTTATTAACCCTTTAGGTGTTCCACAAGAATTAACCCCTTAAAAACTACGCCCCTCAAATTATTTAAAACTGATGTTACAAACTTTGTTAACCCTTTAGGTGTTCCACAAGAATTAACCCCTTAAGCCCTATTTCACTTTAAGGACTTGGCCATTTTTTGCAGATCTGACCAGTGTCACTTTAAGTGCTGATAACTTTAAAACGCTTTGACTTATCCAGGCCATTCTGAGATTGTTTTTTCGTCACATATTGTACTTCATGACACTGGTAAAATGAAGTAAAAAAAAAATCATTTTTAAAAAATACCAAATTTACCAATTTTTTTAAAAAAATGGCAAATTTCCAAGTTTCAATTTCTCTACTTCTATAATACATAGTGATACCTACAAAAATAGTTCTTACTTTACATTCCCCATATGTCTACTTCATGTTTGGATCATTTTGGGAATGATATTTTATTTTTGGGGGAGAAGTTTAGAAGCAAATCTTGAAATTTTTCAGAAATTTTCAAAAACCCAATTTTTAGGGACCAGTTCAGGTCTGAAGTCACTTTGCGAGACTTACATAATAGAAACCACCCAAAAATGACCCCATTTTGCAAACTACACCCCTCAAGGTATTCAAAACTGATTTTACAAACTTTGTTAACCCTTTAAGTGTTCGACAAGAATTAATGGAATATAGACATACAATTTCAAAATTTCACTTTTTAGGCAGATTTTTCATTTTAATAATTTTTTTCCAGTTACAAAGCATGGGTTAACAGCCAAACCAAACTCAATATTTATGGCCCTGATTCTGTAGTTTACAGAAACACCCCATTTGAGGTTGCAAACCGCTGTATGGGCACACGGCAGGGGTGCAAGGAAAGGAATGCCATATGGCTTTTGAAAGGCAGGTTTTGCTGGACAGTTTTTTTTTACACAATGTCCCATTTGAAGCGCCCCTGATGCACCCCTAGAGTAGAAAATCCATAAAAGTGACCCCATCTAAGAAACTACACCCCTCAAGGTATTCAAAACTGATTTTACAAACGTCATTAACTCTTTAGGTGTTCCACAAGAATTAATGAAAAATAGAGATACAATTTCAAAATTTCACTTTTTTGGCAGATTTTCCATTTTAATAATTTTTTTTTCCAGTTACAAAGCAAGGGTTAACAGCCAAACCAAACTCAATATTTATGGTCCTGATTCTGTAGTTTACAGAAACACCCCATATGTGGTCGTAAACCGCTGTACGGGCACATGGCAGGGCGCAGAAGGAAAGAAATGCAATACGGTTTTTGGAAGGCAGGTTTTGCTGGACTGTTTTTTTTACACCATGTCCCATTTGAAGCCCCCCTGATGCACCCCTAGAGTAGAAACTTCATTAAAAGTGACCCCATTTTAGAAACTACGGGATAGGGTGGCAGTATTGTTGGTACTAGATTAGGGTATATATGATTTTTGGTTGCTCTATATTACACTTTTTGTGAGGCAAGGTAACAAGAAATATGTAACGGGGTTCCGAAGGTGCACTCGGTCTCCCATTAGCCGCAGACCTGCTTCTTAGCTTCAGGAGCGAGGATCTGTGCTTGACCTCGTTCCCAGGGCAGCTTTGCTAGCTGGGAGGTTCCCTGCTCCTAAGTCTGCCATGAGCGCCGAGCTGATCACTCGGTGCTCGACTGGTTGGTCTGTCGGTCATGTGACGCTGGCCACGTCACATGACCCTCACTCCCCATTATAAATACAGGCAGTCTGCTGGCCACAGGTTGCCTGTTAATTTAGGTTCCACCTGTGATGTTGTATTTCCTGGCGTACTTACCTCCTGCTGTTTCCTGACGATCCTCTGCCTGCTCCTTGCGTACTTTGCTGCTCTCCTGGTATTCTGACCCCGGCCTCCTCCTGATGATCCTCTGCTTACTCCTTTGGTACTTCATGACTCTCCTGGTATTTATGACCCCGGCTTCTCCTGACTATTGTCTGCTTGCTCCATTTGTACTTTGTAGCTTTCCTTGTATTGACTCGGTCCGTTCACGTTCTGTTGTTTGTCTGTCTGTCATCCCTGCACTTAGTTCAAGCTAGGGATTGCCGTCCAGTTGTCCCCTGTCATTAGGACTTGCGAGGCAAGTAGGCAGGTGAAGGGTGGAGCGCAGTGGTCACTTCCCTCCCCCCTGTGTGTGTGTGTACGCGACCGTTACAGATTAACAGGCCCAATAACCACTGTATTATGAATCCTCTGGTGACCCTGACTGACTGTGTCTCTAATCTGACGCAGATGGTGCAGGAGTTAGGGGAAAAACTTAGTTCTTTTGAGTTAGGGCAAGGTTCTTCCACTCCTCAGGCCTCCACTTCACATTTTGAGCCCCAGATTAAGCTCCCAGAACCCTTTTCTGGAGACCGGAGGAAGTTTCTCTCCTTTAAGGAGAGTTGCAAACTTTACTTCCGTTTGCGCCCCGTGTCCTCTGGCCCTGAGAGTCAACGCGTGGGCATTATCATTTCCCGACTACAGGGTGATCCCCAGGACTGGGCGTTCTCTTTACCTGCTGGCACCAGTTGTTTATCTTCTGTGGAGGGGTTCTTTCAGGCCCTGGGTACCCTCTATGATGAACCAGACAGGGCTCTAGTAGCTGAGACGGCTCTAAAGGCACTGGTTCAGGGCAATCTACCTGCGGAGGATTATTGCACCCAATTCAGAAGGTGGTGTGTACCCTCAGGGTGGAACAAACCAGCCCTGAAGAGTCAGTTCAGGTCAGGTCTGTCTGATAATTTAAAGGATCTGCTGATCAGTTATCAACCTCCAGAGACCTTAGAGGAGATGATGACCCTTGTTGTCCGACTTGACCGACGGGTTAGAGAGAGACGACAGGAACAACAGTTTTCTTTCCAGATGGTGGTCCAGCCAGAGGCCTATCCCAGAGACAATGCTGAGGTCTCCACCGAGGAACCCATGCAGGTTGGCATGGCCCGAAGGAATCTTCGCCGCAGATGTGGAGAATGCTTTTACTGTGGAGATCCTGACCATTGGATCAACCAGTGTCCTAAGAAGGTCCTCTCTGTCAAGTCTCCTAAGGCAAGGCAACCTAAAGACCAGGTACACCCTGATTTTTCTAAATATAAGCTTTTGGTACCCATTACGATTTATCTGGGAGTAGATAAATGGTCGGGTAAGGCCTTTATCGATTCTGGCTCAGCGGCCAGCTTTATTGACTCTGAGTATGCTGTAAGATTGGGTATTCCAATGTTTGCTTTACCAACTCCTATCCATGTCATGGCTATTGATGCTATTCCTCCTATTGGTGGTAAGGTGAGCTCATGTACCTCAGAGATTTCTCTAACCGTGGGTGTGTGTCACTCAGAGAGATGTTCCCTTTTTGTCCTGGAGAACCTTCCAGCTGAGGTGGTATTAGGGTTGCCTTGGCTTCGACTACATAACCCCACTATAGATTGGTCCAATGGGGAGTTGGTGAGATGGGGGCCTAAGTGTGAATCATGCTTGTCTGTGGTACAGGCTGGGGTCTCAGTAAAGTCAGATACTTTACCCACTGTTGTTAGGGAGTATTCTGATGTATTCTCATCACCAACCCCGGAGGTTCTACCCCCCCATAGACCTTATGATTGTACTATAGAGCTAGTAGAGGGGGCCAAGTTTCCTAAGGGGCGAATTTATAATCTTTCTAAGCCCGAACGCAAGGCCATGGAAGATTATATTAAGGAGAGCCTTAGTAAAGGGCATATTAGACCTTCTGTCTCTCCTATGGGGGCAGGGTTTTTCTTTGTTAAGAAAAAAGATGGTGGTCTTAGGCCATGTATCGATTACCGGAGATTAAATAAAATCACTGTCCAGAATAGATACTCCCTCCCATTGATTCCGGATTTATTTAACCAGGTTCTGGGGGCAACCTGGTTTTCCAATATTGACCTGAAAGGGGCATACAATCTAATCCGAATCAAGGAGGGAGACGAATGGAAGACGGCGTTCAATACTCCGGTAGGACACTTTGAATATCAGGTGATGCCTTTTGGACTCAGCAATGCCCCAGCTGTGTTCCAAAACTTCATGAACGACATTCTTAGGGAGTTCTTAGGTAAATTTGTTATTGTCTATCTTGACAACATTTTGATATTCTCTCCTGACTTCGAATCCCATGTGTCTCATGTTAAACAAGTATTAGAGGTGTTGAGGGAGAATCAGCTATCCGCTAAGCAAGAGAAATGTGTCTTTAGTGTACAGGAGATTCTGTTTCTAGGGCATGTTCTGACTCTTCACGCCTTCAAGATGGATCCTGGTAAGGTGCTAGCAATTAAGGAATGGGTAAGACCTTCATCCTTAAAGGCGTTACAACGGTTCTTAGGTTTCGCCAATTATTATCGTAAATTTATTATGAATTTTTCCGTAATTGCTAAACCGTTGACCGACCTTACTAAGAAAGGGGCGGTTTTGGAGAATTGGTCTATTGAGGCCATTTCTTCATTTGAAAAATAAAAAAATGCATTCAGTAGCGCTCCCATTCTGATCCAGCCTGATCAGGAGAGACCTTTTATTGTGGAGGTGGATGCGTCCGATGACGGCGCAGGAGCAGTCCTTTCACAAGGTCCTGCTAGCCTCACTAACCTGAGACCATGTGCCTTCTTCTCCAGGAAATTCTCTCCCACGGAGAGAAACTACGACATAGGGAATAAGGAGCTGCTGGCCATTAAATGGGCATTTGAGAAGTGGAGGCATTTTCTGGAGGGGGCAAGGCATTGTGTAACTGTTGTCACTGACCATAAAAACCTTATGTTTCTCGAGTCTGCTAAGAGGTTGAATCCCCGTCAAGCCAGATGGGCTCTTTTTTTACTCGTTTAGATTTTTCCATTACGTTCAGGCCGAGAAGTAAAAATGTCGTAAAAAGGCGGACGCATTATCTCGGAGCTTCTATGCTTTTCAACCTACTGAGGTACCACCTGAATCCATCCTACCAGCAAAAATCTTCATAGCAGCTCTAACCCAGGATAACTCAGCTTGCATTAGGTCTGAACAACATCTGGCACCAGAATCCACCCCAACAGACAAGTTGTTTGTTCCCGTACAATTTCGTCTCCAGCTGTTGGGTGAGGTGAGTGTCACGATTCTGCCTTTTGTGGACATCCGGGTGTTGAGGGCACTACGGATCTGGTTTCTAGATCTTATTGGTCGCCCACTCTAACTAGGGATGTCAAGTCCTACGTGTCAGCCTGTGAGGTTTGTGCCAGGTCCAAGACACCTAGGACTCGCCCTGCTGGTAACCTACGACCCCTACCCATTCCCAGTAGACCCCGGTCCCATATCTCGATGGACTTTATAACTGACCTACCGCCGGCGGAGGGTAAGACTGTAGTTTGGGTAGTGGTCGATAGGTTTAGCAAGATGGTCCATTTCATTCCCCTGGCTAAACTTCCGAATGCCAAAACCCTGGCGTCTATTTTTTTGAAAGAAATTGTTCGATTGCATGGTATCCCAGAAAATATTGTTTCTGACAGGGGTGTGCAGTTTGTGTCCAAATTCTGGAGGGCCTTCTGTAAAAAATGTCAAATTTCATTGTCTTTTTCTTCTGATGACCACCCTGAGAGTAATGGGCAGACTGAACGCCTTAATCAACAATTCTTGAGGTTGTATGTGGCTGATGACCGGCAATTATGGGTGAAATTTCTTCCATTGGCTGAATTTGCTTTGAAAACCCATGTCAATTCTTCTGCTGGGGTTTCACCTTTCTTTTGTAACCATGGTTTCCATCCCCGTTTTCATTCTGGGTCATCAGCCTCCTCCTCTAACCCTGAGGCGGATAGGCTCTCCTCTGAACTGTGCACAGTTTGGGCCCGGGTTCAATGGAACTTAGAAAAGGCTCAAAGTTCTCAGAAACTCAAGGCCGATAGGAGACATTCAAGGGGGGTGAATTTTCAGATTGGGGATAAGGTATCCTCCAAGAATCTCTCTTAAGGTAGATTCTAAAATGTTTGCTCCTCGTTTTATTGGACCATATAAGATCACGGAGGTGATTAACCCGGTATCATTTAGATTGAAGCTGCCCGAGTCATTCCACATTCATAATGTGTTTCATAAATCTCTACTTAAAAAATATGTTGAACCGGTAGTACCATCGAAAGCCTCGCCTCCACCGGTTCTTGTTAATGATGCTGTCGAGTATGTTGTGTCTAAAATAGTGGATGTCAGGAAGGTGTGTAATTCCTTGCAGTACCTGATTCACTGGAAGGGGTAGGGACCTGAAGAGAGATCTTGGGTACCTGCCAGGGAGGTTCATTTAGAACACCCTGAAAGGCCATCGCCTGAAGTCTTGGGCCCGGTGGCCCCTCGTAAAAGGGGGGGTACTGTAACGGGGTTCCGAAGGTGCACTCGTTCTCCCATTAGCTGCAGACCTGCTGCTTAGCTTTGGGAGCGAGGATCTGTGCTTGACCTCGTTTGCTAGCTGGGAGGTTCCCTGCTCCTAAGTCTGCCTTGAGCGCAGAGCTGATCACTCGGTGCCCGACTGGTTGGTCTGTCACATGACCCTCACTCCCCACTATAAATAAAGGCAGCCTGCTGGCCACAGGTTGCCTGTTAATTTAGGTTCCACCTGTGATGTTGTATTTCCTGGCGTACTTACCTCCTGCTGTTTCCTGACGATCCTCTGCCTGCTCCTTGTGTACTTTGCTGCTCTCCTGGTATTCTGACCCCGGCCTCCTCCTGATGATCCTCTGCTTACTCCTTTGGTACTTCATGACTCTCCTGGTATTTATGACCCCGGCTTCTCCTGACTATTGTCTGCTTGCTCCATTTGTACTTTGTAGCTTTCCTTGTATTGACTCGGTCCGTTCACGTTCTGTTGTTTGTCTGTCTGTCATCCCTGCACTTAGTTCAAGCTAGGGATTGCCGTCCAGTTGTCCCCTGTCATTAGGACTCGCGAGGCAAGTAGGCAGGGCCAGGGGTAAGGGTGGAGCACAGTGGTCACTTCCCTCCCTCCTGTGTGTGTGTACGCGACCATTACAAAATAGCTGTTTTGGCACCGTTTTTATTTTTTGTTATTTACAACATTCATCTGACAGGTTAGATCAAGTGATATTTATATAGACCAGGTTGTAACGGATGCGGCGATACCTAATATGTATACTTTATGTTATTTAGGTAAGTTTTACACAATGATTTCTTTTTTTAAACAAAAAAAATCATGTTTTAGTGTTTCCATAGTCTGAGAGACATATTTTTTTCAGTTTCTGGGCGATTACCTTGGGTAGAGTATGATTTTTGTGGGATGAGATGACGGTTTTATTGGCACTATTTTGTGGTGCGTGTGACTTCTTGATCGCTTGCTATTACACTTGACAAAAAATGGCTTTTTTTACACCGTTTTTATTTATATTTTTTTACGGTATTCACCTGAGGGGTTAGGTCATGTGATATTTTTATAGAGCAAGTTATTACGGATGCTGCGATACCTAATATGTATACTTTTTTTATTTATGTAAGTTTTACACAATGATTTCATTTTTGAATAAAAAAAATGTTTTAGTGTTTCCATAGTCTGAGAGCCATAATTTTGGCAGTTTTTGGGTGATTATCTTGGGTAGGGTATGATTTTTGCGGGAAGAAATGACGGTTTTATTGGCACTATTTTGGGCTGCGTGTGACTTTTTCGATCGGTTGCCATTACACCTTTCGTGATGTAAGGTGACAAAAAATAGTTTATTTAGCACAGTTTTTATTTGTATTTTTTTTACGGTGTTCATCTGAGGGGTTAGGACATGTGGTATTTTTATAGAGACGGTCTATACAGATGCGGCGATACCTAATATGTATACTTTTTTTATTCATGTAAGTTGTACACAATAACAGCTTTTTTAAAACAAAAAAAATGATGTTTTAGTGTCTCCATATTCTGAGCCATAGTTTTTTTTATTTTTTGGGCGATTTTCTCAGGTAGGGGCTCATTTTTTGCGGGATGAGGTGACGGTTAGATTGGTAATATTTTGGTGGGCAAATGCCTTTTTGATCGCTTGCTGTTGTACTTTTTGTGATGTAAGGTGACAAAAATGGTTTATTTAGCACAGTTTTTATTTTTTTACAGTGTTCATCTGAGGGGTTAGGTCATGTGATATGTTTATAGAGCCGATACGGATGCGGCGATACCTAATATGTATACTTTTTATTTTTACCTTTTTTTTACTTTATTTTGGAAAAATTATGTTTTTGTTTATTTTTACTTGAAACTTTTAATTTTTTGGGGGAAACTTTTTTCAACTTTTTTTCACTTTTATTTTGTCCCACTTTGGGGGTCTAATCCTTTACAATGCACTCCAATACTTCTGTATTGGAATGCATTGGCTGTATGAGTAATACTGTGTGTATTACTCATACAGCTTCCGGCCTGTGAGATCCAGGGGGCTGGATCTCACAGGCTCATCACCTGAAGGCAGCGCGATGCCTTCCTTAGGCATCTCGCTGACCTCCATGCCAATCAGGTCCCCCTTACAGCCGCATGGGCACCCGATGGCACCGCCGCAAACCGCAGGTAAAGCAGCAAACCGCAGGTCTGAATTGACCTGCGGTTTGCTACGATCGCCGACACGGGGGGGGGGGGGGTGTTTCATGGGACTTCCCCCGGCGTTGTGACAGGATGCCCGCTGAATGATTTCAGCGGACATCCTGTTCCTATTAACCCCGCTACGCTGCAATTTCGTTTTAAAGTTATGACGTACCAGTACGTCATGGGTCCTTAAGGACTCGGGAAACATGCTGTACCGGTACGTCATAAGTCCTTAAAGGGTTAAAGGAAAATGGAGGAGAAATTTCAAAATTTCATTTTTTTGCAGTTTTTTCATGTTGATCAATTTTTTCTTGCAACACAGCAAGCGTTAACAGCAAACTAAACCTCAATCTACATTAGGGCTCATGCACATGAACGTATTTTCTTTCTATGTTTTTTGCAACAGAAGTTACTCCGTGTGCATTCCGTTTCCATATGTCCGTATTTCCGTTCCGCAAATTGAACATGTCCTATTATTGTCCGCATTACGGACAAAGATAGGACTGTTCTATTAGGGGCCAGCTGTTCCATTCCGCAAAATACGGAATGCACACTGATGTAATCCATATATAGTGCGACCCTATTTTTTTCAGACCGCAAAATACATATGGTCGTGTTTATGAACCCTTACTCTGATTCTGCAGTTTACAGAAATACCCTATGTGGCAGTAAACTGCTCAATGGGCACGTGGCAGTGGTCAGACTGAAAGGAACGCCATATGGATTTTGGAGGCAGATTTTGCTAGAATGATTTTTAGGCACCATTTCGTAGTTGAAGAGACCCCTACAGTGGAAACCCTCAAAAAGTTACCCCATTTTGGAAACTACACCCCTCAAATAATTTACTAAGGAGTGTACTGAGCACTGAAGCGTTTTATGGAATTTGGAAACACTTGGCTGTAAAAATAAAAAGTTTCAATAAAATGTTGCTTTAGCCCCCAATTTTTCATTTTCACAAGGAGCAACAGAAGAAAAGCACCCCATACTTTGTTACCATTTTTCTCCAGAATGTGGTGGTAATCTGCTGTGGGGGCACATGGCAGGACTCAGAACGGAAGGAGCGCCACATGGCTTCTGCAACGCAGATTTGGTTTATTTTTTAGGCGATTGTCTTATGTCAGGGTTCATTTTTTGCGGGATTAGATGACACAGTAAAAGCATTTTTAACAAGAAAAATATACTTTTTTTGTTGCCATTTTCTGAGAGCCATATTTTTTTTTTACTTTTTAAACGATGGTCTTAGGTAGGGTCTCATTTTTGCGGGATGAGATGACGGTTTGAATGGTACCATGCGGGAGTACATACGACTTTTTGATCGCTTGGTATTATACTTTTTATGAGGAAAGGTGACCAAAAAATTGTAGTTTTGGCAGTTTTTTTATTTTTATTTTACAGCATTCACCTAATGGGTTGGATATTTTATAGAGCTGTCAATACGGACGCGGCAATACACACAAGATCCAGGATCTCGCAGCCTAACAGGGAAGGCAGCCATGATGCCTAAGGAAGGTATCTGGCTGCCTTCCCAGCCATCGGGTCCCCGTCACAGCAGCACGGGGAGGGTTAATGTGCCGGCATCGGTATGTGCTGGCACATACAGGAGGGTTCAGGCTAACTGGAACATCCGGACCCCTACAGCGGATCGGGAGGGTGCAGCTCCTGCTCCCGCCCGATCAGGGTGCCGAAGTACTATGGTGCTAGTCGGGAAGTCACTTCCCACAGCACCATACTATTACGCCGCTGGTCGGCGTAGTAATAGATTTTCTTAGTCCCTTGATAGCAGGTGCTCGAGTCTCCTCCACGAAAGTTTGTTGACTGCTATGCAGCCAATAAACGTGCAGGTAAGTACTGCCACTCACTGTAATGCCGTAGCCATGTTGGTTACTGGCATTACAGTGATTGGCTTGCCGGAACGCATCATCAGGTGCTATAAAGCACCCGATTACACGTGGTTTGGTTCAGTCTTAGGCCTTATGCACATGACCGTAGTTATGGTCCGTGTGTTGTCCGCATCCATTGCTCCATTCCGAGGCCCCACAAAAAAAATATAGCATGTCCTATTCTTGTCAGTTTTGCGGACAAGAATAGGACTGTCTACAATGGGCCGCCCGTTCCGTTCCGCAAATTGCAGAAGGCACACGGGCGGCTTCTGTTTTTGGCGGATCCGCGGTTTGCAGACCACAAAAAACGGCACGGTCCTGTGCATGAGGCCTTAGTTAGGGAGAGCTGTTCTGTAGAAGAGACAGATAGTGTAGGGAATTAAATATATTTTTTTTCTTAGGCAGGGTTGGTGTTAGAGACCCAAAAAACCTTTTAAGTACTATTGTTATGTCTGGAAGCAAAATATATTTTTAGCACGACCCGTGCTAAATTGCGTGCAATTTTAGAGACCCATAAGTCCTTTTAAGGACCATTGTTGTATCTGGCAGCAATATATATTATTAGCTCAACCGGCGCTAAATAGCTTGCAATTGTTTGGCCGCTGCAGTGACATCATCTGCGCTACGTCTCCTGTGTAACGTGTGCGCAGCCTAAAAATATCTGTGACATCCAGTGTACTTTTTCTGTAGATGCTGTGGACAGCGACATTATCTGCGCTACATCTCCTGTTTAACGTGTACGCATACTAAAAATAGCTGTGACATCCAGTGTAATTTTTCCGTAGACGGTGTCCGCTGCGGACAGTGACATTACCTGCACTACATCTCCTATATAACGTTTCCGCATCCCAAATATCTGTGACATTGACTGTAATTTTTATTAGCCGCTGGTGACAGCAGCGACATTACCTGCACTACATCTCCTGTATAACGTTTGCACATCCTAAATATCATTGACATTCAGTTTAATTTATTTGCGCATACACTTACAAGTCCTGCGCTACTGTACGTGTGACATACTTGCAAGCATATAAATCATTTAATATGCAGAAGGCGAGCAGAAAGGGACGGGGAAGTGGCTGTGCTGCTGATGGTGCATGCAGAGGCCGTGGGCGTGGAGAAACTGTGCCAGAGCACAAGAAAACACTCATACATGATACCTAGCCCCATGTCCCAGTTTACAGGGCGGTGCAGGACACCACTTTCGAAGTCAGACCAGTGCGACCAGGTGGTCGGTTGGATTGCAGCAGATAATGCTTCCAGTCGGTTAAGCACCACCCTGTCTTCCACAAAATCCAGTCTCAGTAGCCAAGAGTCTGGTCAACAGAATCCTCAACCTGATCCTCCTTCCTCCCACCATGGATAGTCTTGCCAAACAAGTGATCCCACACTAGGATATTCATCGCCATTCCTTTATTTGGGCCTCTCGCCAAGCCAGCTTGTAGAGGGACATGAGGAGATCGTGTGCACTGATGCCCAAACTCTTGAGCATCCACATCTACAAGAAGATGATGGTGGGGAACCGCGATTAGTGTTTTAAGAGGTTGATGAGGATGAGACACAGTTCTCAGTAAGTGAGGTTGTTAGGTCAAAAAGTCAGGAGGATAAGCAGAGTGAGTAAGTGGAAGAGGAGGTGGTGGACGATGAAATCCCTGACCCAACCTGGGAGGGTGGCAAGCTGAGTGAGGACAGCAGTACAGAGGGGGAGGGATCCGCAGCACCTTAACAGGCTGAAAGAGGCACTAGGGTTGCAAAAGGGAGAAGACGGGCCACACCAAACAGGCCCACAACTGTTCCCCGGAGCACCCCCTTGTGGCAATTTCCCTTGCCATGGGGTAGCTATTCCGCAGTCTGGCGCTTTTTTGGGGATAGTGCGGACGATAAAACAATTTTCATTTGCAACCTGTGCCGTACCAAAATGAGCATGGGCGTGAAGACTAGCAACCTCACCACCATCAACATGATCCACAACATGGCATCAAAGCACCCTAATAGGTGGGCAAAATGCCTGGGTCCACAGTCAGTGTCTGCGGGTCACACCACTGCCTCCTTTTCCCCTGTGTCCCCTGTCCAAGACGCAGGCCTGGATGCCTCCCTCCCTGCACCTGGACCTTCGCAAACACCATAAGCTAGCACATCCACTTCTGTGTCCCAGCGCAGCTTACAGATGTCGATACCCCAGGCCTTTGAACGAAAGCGCAAATACCCAGCCACCCACCCACAGGCCATAGCACTAAATGCGCACCTTTCCAAATGGAAGTGGCAACAGGCTGTGCTGAAACTAATTTGATTAGGTGAGAAATAGCACACCGCCACAGAGCTGTGGCAGGGTATAAGGCACCAGACTGAGCTGTGGCTCTCTCCGCTCAACCTACAACCAGGCATGGTTGTATCTGATAATGACCGTAACTTGGTGGCGGCATGGATGTCTCACCTCTGTGAGGTTTTACGCAACTTTGAGGAATCAACGTGAGCGGTGATGCCGTTATTATCAGAGTAACCCTCCCACTTCCGTGTCTACTGAAACACTCGCTCACAATGAAGGCGGGCGCTTTGCATGTAGAAGAGGTGGAAATGGGGGAAGACAGTACACAGGGTGATAGCCAGACCACCCTCCATTCGTCTTCTCAGCGCAAATTGGATGATGATGAGGAGGAGAAGGAGGAGCAGGAGATTGAGAGTCGTCCTCCTGATGAGGAACGTGAAGTCTTGTCTGTTGGGACTCTGGCGCAAATGGCTGACTTTATGTTATGCTGCCTTTCCCGTGACCCTAGCGTTATACGCATTTTGCCCAACACCGATTACTGGTTGTTCACCCTTCTCGATCCCCGCTACAAAGAGAACTTCTCATCTCTCATTCTTGTGCTGGAGAGGACTAGCAAAATGGTGCAATACCAGAAGGTCCTTGTGGACAACACTGGCAGCAGAGTACGTAGTTCCTTGGGCAACCTAGGAGGGGAGACGAGGCAAACACAGAAGTTCCAACAGAGGCAAGGCAACACTCTCCAAGGCCTGGGACAGTTTCATGACACCCCGCCAGCAACCTCACCCTAATGCGCGGCCTAGTGTCACAAGGAGAGAAACGTTTTGGTAGATGGTGAAGGAGTTCATAAGAGACCGCGTCAGTGTCTTCAATGATCCCTCTGTACCTTACAACTATTGGGTGTCCAAGCTGGACAAGTGGCACGAACTGGCACTCTACGCCTTGGAGGTGATGGCCTGCCCTGCCGCCAGCGTTTTGTCAGAGCGAGTATTTTGTGTTGCTGGTGGCATAATAACTGATAAGTGCATCTGCCTGTCAACTGAAAATGCTGACAGGTCAACTGAAAATGAACAAGGCCTGGATTGCCCCTGACTTCTCTACTCAACCAGAGGAAAGTGGCTGAACATAAAGGCACTTTAAATGTGGCTTTTATGGTGTATTGAATACACTGTATTCCCATGCACCCCTTCCACCACAAAAAAGGGCATATGGTTCAATCTTCCTTTTCTTGTCCTCATCAGCATGCTTATTAGATTGCCCTCTCTCCTAATGTTTTAGAGGGTCAGCTCAGTAGCAGACCTTCAAGCATAATTTTTTCCATGATCAGATCAGCAGCAGGCACTCGCCCCTAATGTTTTAGAGAGTCAGCTAACCGCATACTCTCAACCATAATTTTGTCGATGGTCAGCTCAGCAGCAGGATCTCAACCTTAATTTTTTCCATGGTCAGATCAGCAGCAGGCACTCACCCCTAATGTTTTAGAGAGTCAGCTCGGCAGCAGACCCTCACCCCTAATGTTTTTGATGGTCAGCTCAGAAGCAGGCCCTTGCCATTAATGTTTAAGATCGTCAGCTCAGCAGCAGGCCCTCACCCATAATGTTTTAGATGGTCAGATCAGCAGCAGGCACTCGCTCCTAATATTTTAGAGAGTCAGCTCAGCAGCAGACCCTCACCCCTAATGTTTTAGATGATAAGATCAGTAGCAGGCCCTCGCCCCTAATGTTTTAGAGGGTCACCAGCAGGCCGTAAATAATAATTTTTCAAGGGTGTGTATGATGCCCTCCTTTATGTGTAATAAAGGGTGTATTGAAGTGCCTGTTCCTTGTAATTTTTGGCAGCCCTTTCACTTAGTGCATAGTCTTTATGAGTGTACGAGTCCCACTACCTGAACAGTTGTACCACAACGTGAATGAGGCCCTCCTTTATGTGATATACAGGCTGTATCAGAGTGCCTCTTTCTTGTAATTTTTGGCTTGCACTTTATATACAATTAAATATTCAGTAAAGAATGCGCAAAATTATAGAAGAAAATGTAAAAAAGAGGGCGGCACTCACCACTGCTGGAGTAAAATATGATCCTTTATTCGTCATGGGTAAAAACAATAGGCAGAAGCATAGCCACAAAATATACGGACATGAGAGCGGTGACGGCCGTTTCACACTGGTTTGCGCTTCCTCTGGCCTCTGACCTCACTGTGCTGGTGTGCGTCAGTATTTATTAAGACAGCGTCTAGTTGTCATGACAGCAAAGACGCTTACAAGTTAAACACTCCTTTTGTAGTTTCAATAGCCAGTTGAAATATTTGACGTTTGGAGGAGTCTCACACACAGTCACACAATTCATTACATGCAGAAGCACTTACGTTGTCTACCTGGTTAAATGTACATGCGGGGCTTTTTATATTGGTAAGACGATACTCTCTTTGAAAGGTTCAGGGAGCACCTTAACTCTTTGAGGACCAGGAAAGACTGTTCTAAGCTGATTGAGCACTCCGTAATTCACATGGATGCAATACGCATTGCCTCACCTTCTCAGGTATAGAGCTGCAGCCGAACATGCCCTACGGGGATGACGGGCACCGAGCACTCCTGAGGAGGGAAACTAGATGGATCATGAAAGCGGCCACACTCGGTCCCCTCGGACTCAATGATAAAAATGATTTAAGTGTAGTCATTTGATTTAGATATATTGTTATTGCCTGCCTTCATGCATACTTTGTGTTTTTGCAAGTATTTATTTTAGGAATGAGTGTTTAACTTGTAAGTGTCTTTGCTGTCATGACAACTAGATGCTGTGTTAATAAATACTGACACACACCAGCGCAGTGAGGTCAGAGGCCAGAGGAAGCGCAAACCCGCGCAAAACATCCGTCACCGCTTTCATGTCTGTATATTTTGTGGCTATGCTCCTGCCTATTGTTTTTACCCATGACGAATAAAGGATATATTTTACTACAGCAGTGGTGAGTGCCGCCCTCTATTTTACATTTTCTTCTATAATTTTGTGCATTTATTTATTGCATCGCAGATTTAGTCCATTCTATTATTGATGGCTACCGGTAGATTTACAGGTGCATCTCAATAAATTAGAATATCATTGAAAAGTTAATTTACTTTAGAAATTCAATTAAAAAAGTAAAATTCATATATTATACAGATTCATTACTCACAGAGTGATCTATTTCAAGCGTTTATTTCTGATGATTATGGTTTACTGCTAATGAACACCCAAAAGTTAGTATCTTATAAAATGTGAAAATTATATAAGACCAATTAAAAATGATTTTAAAGCAGAAATGTTGGCATACTAAAAAGTATGTACAGGTCAGGATATGCACTTAATACTTGTTATGGGCTCCTTCAATGCTCATCAATGCAGCGTAGCGCGGAGCCGATCAGCCTGTAGCAGTGCTGAGGTGTTATGGAAATCCAGGTTGCTTTCAGCTCGTCTGCATTGTTGGGTCTGGTGTCTCATCTTCCTCTTGACAATACCCCATAGATTTCCTATGGGGTTTAGGGCAGGAGAGTTTGCTGGCTAATCAAGCACAGTGATACTGTGGTTATTAAACCAGGTATTGGTACTTTTGGCAGTGTGGGCAGGTGCCACATTCTTCTGGAAAAATAAATCGGCATCTCAGCAGAGGGAAGCATAAAGTAACATTTTCTGGTAGGTGGCTGCGCTGACTTTGGATTTGATATAACACAGTGGACCAGCACCAGCAGATGACATGGCTCCCCAAACCATCACCGACTGTGTATACTTCACACTGGACCTCAAGAAACTTGACTCTGTGCTTCTCCACTCTTCCTCCAGACTCTGGGACCTTAATTTCCAAATGAAATGCAAAATTTACTTTCCTCTGAAAACATGACTTTGGACGACTGAGCAACAGTCCAGTCCATTTTCTTCTTAGCCCAGGTAAGACGCTGCTGATGCTTCTGCCTCTGGGTGATGAGTGTCTTGACATAAGAAATGCAACAGTTGTAGCCCATGTCATGGATACGTCGTCTGTGTGTGGTGGCTCTTGAAGCACCGACTCCAGCCGTAGCCCACTTCTTGTGAATCTCTCCAAGTGGTTGAATGGCCTTTTCTTGACAATCTTTTCAAGGCTGTGGTTATCCCTATGCTTGTGCACCTTTTCTACCAAACTTTTTCCTTCCACTAAACTTTCCATTAATATGCTTGGATAATGCACTCTGGGAGCTTCTTTAGCAATGACCCTTTGTGGCTTACTTTCCTTGTGGAGGGTGTCAATGACTGTCTTCTGGACAAC
Source organism: Bufo gargarizans (assembly GCF_014858855.1). Classification (NCBI taxonomy): domain Eukaryota; kingdom Metazoa; phylum Chordata; class Amphibia; order Anura; family Bufonidae; genus Bufo; species Bufo gargarizans. The sequence continues at coordinate 109,107,246 of NC_058088.1, forward strand.
TGTCAGGTCAGCAGTCTTCAACCATGATTCCCCATTAAGGGACCATTTAAAGGCTTAGGAAACCTTTGCAGGTGTTTTGTATTGATTAGTGTGACACCATATGTCTACAATATTGAACTTTTTCTCAATATTCAAATTTTCTATAATACTGACTCTTGTGTTTTCCTTAGCTGCAAGCCATAATCATCAACATTAAAAGAAATAAATTAGGCTTCCGGTTCTGCCGCTGCCATGTAAGGGAATAGCGAGAAGAGCTCCTCCGCTGCACTGATATTTTGAGCGACTTTTATGAGAGCCTGCATAACATTCTCTCCCGCAATACCTGGGAATAACATTGGGAGGTCTTACTTGCTTCATATGGAATGGTACTTGCTGCGCAGTGGCCAGAAACCAAAGGGATCTCAACGCTCTGATTCCCCCGTCGTTTCACAGCCTACCAAAATGGCAGCGACCTCATCCCTGCTGCTCCAGAAGGACTGCTCTCAGGATCCTCTGCCTCTAACTGGAGACCCAGGTGTACTGGATTACAAGCACTTAGCTATCGTAGTGGCTCTACGCATAACCTTTGACATCCGGGGGACCCTGGAAATTGCCATACAGTCCTCCCTTACCACATTACAGAAGGAGGTAGGCCAAACTAGCCACAAAGTGGGGGAGTTGGAACAAGAGGTACAATTGCTTCACGCTACCTCGGCTGAAGTGGCTGCCACCATACAAATCCAGCAGCGGGTCATCGACCAAATGCACAGCAAGATGGAGGACCTTGAAAATAGGTCCCGCCGTAACAACTTGCGGGTGGTGGGTTTGCCAGAATCTATTTGGCCTTTAGAACTGCTGGATATATGTGAAAACGAACTGCCAGAGGCTCTAGACTAGAGTTGAGCGAACACCTGGATGTTCGGGTTCGAGAAGTTCGGCCGAACATCCCGGAAATGTTCGGGTTCGGGATCCGAACCCGATCCGAACTTCGTCCCGAACCCGAACCCCATTGAAGTCAATGGGGACCCGAACTTTTCGGCACTAAAAAGGCTGTAAAACAGCCCAGGAAAGAGCTAGAGGGCTGCAAAAGGCAGCAACATGTAGGTAAATCCCCTGCAAACAAATGTGGATAGGGAAATGAATTAAAATAAAAATTTAATAAATAAAAATTAACCAAAATCAATTGGAGAGAGGTTCCATAGCAGAGAATCTGGCTTCCCGTCACCCACCACTGGAACAGTCCATTCTCAGATATTTAGGCCCCGGCACCCAGGCAGAGGAGAGAGGTCCCGTAACAGAGAATCTGTCTTCATGTCAGCAGAGAATTAGTCTGCATGTCATAGCAGAGAATGAGGCTTCACGTCACCCACCACTGCAACAGTCCATTGGCATATATTTAGGCCCAGCACCCAGGCAGAGGAGGGAGGTCCCGTAACAGAGAATCTGTCTTCATGTCAGCAGAGAATTAGTCTGCATGTCATAGCAGAGAATGAGGCTTCACGTCAGCCACCACTGCAACAGTCCATTGGCATATATTTAGGCCCAGCACACACACAGGCAGAGGAGAGAGGTCCCGTAACAGAGAATCTGGCTTCATGTCAGCAGAGAATCAGTCTGCATGTCATAGCAGAGAATGAGGCTTCACGTCAGCCACCACTGCAACAGTCCATTGGCATATATTTAGGCCCAGCACACACACAGGCAGAGGAGAGAGGTCCCGTAACAGACAATCTGGCTTCATGTCAGCAGAGAATTAGTCTGCATGTCATAGCAGAGAATGAGGCTTCACGTCAGCCACCACTGCAACAGTCCATTGGCATATATTTAGGCCCAGCACACACACAGGCAGAGGAGAGAGGTCCCGTAACAGAGAATCTGTCTTCATGTCAGCAGAGAATTAGTCTGCATGTCATAGCAGAGAATGAGGCTTCACGTCACCCACCACTGCAACAGTCCATTGGCATATATTTAGGCCCAGCACCCAGGCAGAGGAGGGAGGTCCCGTAACAGAGAATCTGTCTTCATGTCAGCAGAGAATTAGTCTGCATGTCATAGCAGAGAATGAGGCTTCACGTCACCCACCACTGCAACAGTCCATTGGCATATATTTAGGCCTAGCACACAGGCAGAGGAGAGGTTCATTCAACTTTGGGTAGCCTCGCAATATAATGGTAAAATGAAAATAAAAATAGGATTGAATGAGGAAGTGCCCTGGAGTCCAATAATATATGGTTATGGGGAGGTAGTTAATGTCTAATCTGGACAAGGGACGGACAGGTCCTGTGGGATCCATGCCTGGTTCATTTTTATGAACGTCAGCTTGTCCACATTGGCTGTAGACAGGCGGCTGCGTTTGTCTGTAATGAAGCCCCCTGCCGTGCTGAATACACGTTCAGACAAAACGCTGGCTGCCGGGCAGGCCAGCACCTCCAAGGCATAAAAGGCTAGCTCTGGCCACGTGGACAATTTAGAGACCCAGAAGTTGAATGGGGCCGAACCATCAGTCAGTACGTGGAGGGGTGTGCACACGTACTGTTCCACCATGTTAGTGAAATGTTGCCTCCTGCTAACACGTTGCGTATCAGGTGGTGGTGCAGTTAGCTGTGGCGTGTTGACAAAAGTTTTCCACATCTCTGCCATGCTAACCCTGCCCTCAGAGGAGCTGGCCGTGACACAGCTGCCTTGGCGACCTCTTGCTCCTCCTCTGCCTTGGCCTTGGGCTTCCACTTGTTCCCCTGTGACATTTGGGAATGCTCTCAGTAGCGCGTCTACCAACGTGCGCTTGTACTCGCGCATCTTCCTATCACGCTCCAGTGCAGGAAGTAAGGTGGGCACATTGTCTTTGTAGCGTGGATCCAGCAGGGTGGCAACCCAGTAGTCCGCACAGGTTAAAATGTGGGCAACTCTGCTGTCGTTGCGCAGGCACTGCAGCATGTAGTCGCTCATGTGTGCCAGGCTGCCCAGGGGTAAGGACAAGCTGTCCTCTGTGGGAGGCGTATCGTCATCGTCCTGCCTTTCCCCCCAGCCACGCACCAGTGATGGACCCGAGCTGCGTTGGGTGCCACCCCGCTGTGACCATGCTTCATCCTCATCCTCCTCCACCTCCTCCTCATCCTCGTCCTCCTCGTCCTCCAGTAGTGGGCCCTGGCTGGCCACATTTGTACCTGGCCTCTGCTGTTGCCAAAAACCTCCCTCTGAGTCACTTCGAAGAGACTGGCCTGAAAGTGCTAAAAATGACCCCTCTTCCTCCTCCTCCTCCTCCTCCTGGGCCACCTCCTCTTCCATCATCGCCCTAAGTGTTTTCTCAAGGAGACATAGAAGTGGTATTGTAACGCTGATAACGGTGTCATCGCCACTGGCCATGTTGGTGGAGTACTCGAAACAGCGCAACAGGGCACACAGGTCTCGCATGGAGGCCCAGTCATTGGTGGTGAAGTGGTGCTGTTCTGTAGTGCGACTGACCCGTGCGTGCTGCAGCTGAAACTCCACTATGGCCTGCTGCTGCTCGCACAGTCTGTCCAGCATGTGCAAGGTGGAGTTCCACCTGGTGGGCACGTCGCATATGAGGCGGTGAGCGGGAAGGCCGAAGTTACGCTGTAGCGCAGACAGGCGAGCAGCAGCAGGATGTGAACGCCGGAAGCGCGAACAGACGGCCCGCACTTTATGCAGCAGCTCTGACATGTCGGGGTAGTTGTGAATGAACTTCTGCACCACCAAATTCAGCACATGCGCCAAGCAAGGGATGTGCGTCAAATTGGCTAGTCCCAGAGCTGCAACGAGATTTCGCCCATTATCACACACCACCAGGCCGGGCTTGAGGCTCACCGGCAGCAACCACTCGTCGGTCTGTTGTTCTATACCCCGCCACAACTCCTGTGCGGTGTGGGGCCTGTCCCCCAAACATATGAGTTTCAGAATGGCCTGCTGACGTTTACCCCGGGCTGTGCTGAAGTTGGTGGTGAAGGTGTGTGGCTGACTGGATGAGCAGGTGGAAGAAGAGGAGGAGGAAGCCGAGAAGGAGGAGGTGGCAACAGGAGGCAAAGAATGTTGCCCTGCGATCCTTGGCGGCGGAAGGACGTGCGCCAAACAGCTCTCCGCCTGGGGCCCAGCTGCCACTACATTTACCCAGTGTGCAGTTAGGGAGATATAGCGTCCCTGGCCGTGCTTACTGGTCCACGTATCTGTGGTTAGGTGGACCTTGCCACAGATGGCGTTGCGCAGTGCACACTTGATTTTATCGGATACTTGGTTGTGCAGGGAAGGCACGGCTCTCTTGGAGAAGTAGTGCCGGCTGGGAACAACATACTGTGGGACAGCAAGCGACATGAGCTGTTTGAAGCTGTCTGTGTCCACCAGCCTAAATGACAGCATTTCATAGGCCAGTAGTTTAGAAATGCTGGCATTCAGGGCCAGGGATCGAGGGTGGCTAGGTGGGAATTTACGCTTTCTATCAAATGTTTGTGAGATGGAGAGCTGAACGCTGGCGTGTGACATGGTTGAGACGCTTGGTGACGGAGGTGGTGGTGGTGGTGTTGGTGGTACATCCCCTGTTTGCTGGGCGGCAGGTGCCAACGTTCCTCCAGAGGCGGAGGAAGAGGCCGAGGCGGCAGCAGCAGAATAGGCCGAGGCGGCAGCAGCAGAAGAGGTAGCAGGGGGAGCCTGAGTGACTTCCTTGGTTTTAAGGTGTTTACTCCACTGCAGTTCATGCTTTGCATGCAGGTGCCTGGTCATGCAGGTTGTGCTCAGGTTCAGAACGTTAATGCCTCGCTTCAGGCTCTGATGGCACAGCGTGCAAACCACTCGGGTCTTGTCGTCAGCACATTGTTTGAAGAAGTGCCATGCCAGGGAACTCCTTGAAGCTGCCTTTGGGGTGCTCGGTCCCAGATGGCGGCGGTCAGTAGCAGGCGGAGTCTCTTGGCGGCGGGTGTTCTGCTTTTGCCCACTGCTCCCTCTTTTGCTACGCTGTTGGCTCGGTCTCACCACTGCCTCTTCCTCCGAACTGTGAAAGTCAGTGGCACGACCTTCATTCCATGTGGGGTCTAGGACCTCATCGTCCCCTGCATCGTCTTCCACCCAGTCTTGATCCCTGACCTCCTGTTCAGTCTGCACACTGCAGAAAGACGCAGCAGTTGGCACCTGTGTTTCGTCATCATCAGAGACATGCTGAGGTGGTATTCCCATGTCCTCATCATCAGGAAACATAAGTGGTTGTGCGTCAGTGCATTCTATGTCTTTCACCGCTGGGGAAGGGCTAGGTGGATGCCCTTGGGAAACCCTGCCAGCGGAGTCTTCAAACAGCATAAGAGACTGCTGCATAACTTGAGGCTGAGACAGTTTCCCTGGTATGCATGGGGGTGATGTGACAGACTGATGGGGTTGGTTTTCAGGCGCCATCTGTGCGCTTTCTGCAGAAGACTGGGTGGGAGATAATGTGAACGTGCTGGATCCACTGTCGGCCACCCAATTGACTAATGCCTGTACCTGCTCAGGCCTTACCATCCTTAGAACGGCATTGGGCCCCACCATATATCGCTGTAAATTCTGGCGGCTACTGGGACCTGAGGTAGTTGGTACACTAGGACGTGTGGATGTGGCAGAACGGCCACGTCCTCTCCCAGCACCAGAGGGTCCACTAACACCACCACGACCATGTCCACGTCCGCGTCCCTTACTAGATGTTTTTCTCATTGTTATGGTTCACCACAACAACAAATATATTATTTGGCCCAATGTATTGTATTCAAATTCAGCGGGATATAAATTTGAGGCCTAGTATTTAGGCGCTGGGTGACCGGTATGGATTTAGTGACAGAATTAGACTTGGAAATGCACAGAAGCGTGTGTGTGAAGTTATTCTGAATGACCCTATGTGCACCTTCAATATGATCTACCCTTTTAGGGATAGATTTCAAATAGCTCTGATATAGCAGAAACGACTAAATTATGAAATTGCTAAATTGGGAATTGTATTTCAACCCAGAACAAAAAATGTGCTTTGACGGACACTAAATAACTTTCCCAGCCACAACAGGACAGCGGTAACGAGAGATTTAGCGGGATATAAATTTGAGGCCTAGTATTTAGGCGCTGGGTGACAGGTATGGGTTTAGTGACAGAATTAGATTTGGAAATGCACAGTAGCGGGTGTGTGAAGTTATTCTGAATGACCCTATGTGCACCTTGAATATTATATACCCTTTTAGGGATAGATTTCAAATAGCTCTGATATAGCAGAAACCACTAAATTATGAAATTGCTAAATTGGGAATTGTATTTCAACCCAGAACAAGAAATGTGCTTGAACGGACACTAAATAACTCGCCCAGCTACAGCACTAGGGACAGATTTAGCGGGATATAAATTTGAGGCCTAGTATTTAGGCGCTGGGTGACAGGTATGGGTTTAGTGCCAGAATTAGACTTGGAAATACACAGTAGCGGGTGTGTGTGAAGTTATTCTGAATGACCCAATGTGCACCTTGAATATTATATACCCTTTTAGGGATAGATTTCAAATAGCTCTGATATAGCAGAAACCACTAAATTATGAAATTGCTAAATTGGGAATTGTATTTCAACCCAGAACAAGAAATGTGCTTGAACGGACACTAAATAACTCGCCCAGCTACAGCACTAAGGACAGATTTAGCGGGATATAAATTTGAGGCCTAGTATTTAGGCGCTGGGTGACAGGTATGGGTTTAGTGACAGAATTAGATTTGGAAATGCACAGTAGCGGGTGTGTGAAGTTATTCTGAATGACCCTATGTGCACCTTGAATATTATATACCCTTTTAGGGATAGATTTCAAATAGCTCTGATATAGCAGAAACCACTAAATTATGAAATTGCTAAATTGGGAATTGTATTTCAACCCAGAACAAGAAATGTGCTTGAACGGACACTAAATAACTCGCCCAGCTACAGCACTAGGGACAGATTTAGCGGGATATAAATTTGAGGCCTAGTATTTAGGCGCTGGGTGACAGGTATGGGTTTAGTGCCAGAATTAGACTTGGAAATACACAGTAGCGGGTGTGTGTGAAGTTATTCTGAATGACCCAATGTGCACCTTGAATATTATATACCCTTTTAGGGATAGATTTCAAATAGCTCTGATATAGCAGAAACCACTAAATTATGAAATTGCTAAATTGGGAATTGTATTTCAACCCAGAACAAGAAATGTGCTTGAACGGACACTAAATAACTCGCCCAGCTACAGCACTAAGGACAGATTTAGCGGGATATAAATTTGAGGCCTAGTATTTAGGCGCTGGGTGACAGGTATGGGTTTAGTGACAGAATTAGATTTGGAAATGCACAGTAGCGGGTGTGTGAAGTTATTCTGAATGACCCTATGTGCACCTTGAATATTATATACCCTTTTAGGGATAGATTTCAAATAGCTCTGATATAGCAGAAACCACTAAATTATGAAATTGCTAAATTGGGAATTGTATTTCAACCCAGAACAAGAAATGTGCTTGAACGGACACTAAATAACTCGCCCAGCTACAGCACTAGGGACAGATTTAGCGGGATATAAATTTGAGGCCTAGTATTTAGGCGCTGGGTGACAGGTATGGGTTTAGTGCCAGAATTAGACTTGGAAATACACAGTAGCGGGTGTGTGTGAAGTTATTCTGAATGACCCAATGTGCACCTTGAATATTATATACCCTTTTAGGGATAGATTTCAAATAGCTCTGATATAGCAGAAACCACTAAATTATGAAATTGCTAAATTGGGAATTGTATTTCAACCCAGAACAAGAAATGTGCTTGAACGGACACTAAATAACTCGCCCAGCTACAGCACTAGGGACAGATTTAGCTGGATATAAATTTGAGGCCTAGTATTTAGGCGCTGGGTGACAGGTATGGGTTTAGTGCCAGAATTAGACTGGGATATGGCCAAAAAATAAACAGACTATTGCTGGTTAAATGCACTTGGTGTGACAGCTTCACCCTGATGTAGGCTTTAGCCAAAAAACAACCACACCATTGAGGGTTAAATGCACTTGGTGACAGGCGCAGCTTGCCCCTGATTTAGTATATGGCCAAAAAATGAACAGACTATTGCTGGTTAAATGCACTTGGTGTGACAGCTTCACCCTGATGTAGGCTTTAGCCAAAAAACAACCACACCATTGAGGGTTAAATGCACTTGGTGACAGGCGCAGCTTGCCCCTGATTTTGTATATGGCCAAAAAATGAACAGACTATTGCTGGTTAAATGCACTTGGTGTGACAGCTTCACCCTGATGTAGGCTTTAGCCAAAAAACAACCACACCATTGAGGGTTAAATGCACTTGGTCGCAGCTTGTGCTGGCGCACCACAAGACACAAAATGGCCGCCGATCACCCCAGAAAAATGTGACTGACAAACGGTCTGGGCAGCCTAAAAACAGTGAGCAATTGAGGATCAGCAGCTCAATGATCCACAGCTGCAGATCGATCAGTTAATCAAGTCCTTTGGAGGAGTTAATCTGCCTAATCTCGCCCTACTGTCGCAGCCGCAACCTCTCCCTACGCTAATCAGAGCAGAGTGACGGGCGGCGCTATGTGACTCCAGCTTAAATAGAGGCTGGGTCACATGGTGCTCTGGCCAATCACAGCCATGCCAATAGTAGGCATGGCTGTGATGGCCTCTTGGGGCAAGTAGTATGACGCTTGTTGATTGGCTGCTTTGCAGCCTTTCAAAAAGCGCCAAGAAAGCGTCACAAAAGCGCGAAGAAAGCGACGAACACCGAACCCGAACCCGGACTTTTACGAAAATGTCCGGGTTCGGGTCCGTGTCACGGACACCCCAAAATTCGGTACGAACCCGAACTATACAGTTCGAGTTCGCTCATCCCTACTCTAGACCTAAATTTCTTCTGTCTGGTGAAAAGAGCGCACAGGGTGGGGCCAGATACCGTGGCAAAGCATAATCCACGCTCGGCCCTTGCCAGGATCAATGATATCTCCCAGACATGTTGGCACCTACATTTCATAAGGAATTATGAATCGGCGGGCCATCGCAGGTGCAAACCGGATACATATTTGTGTCCCAGTGGCCACGATGAACATGCCCATGGTCTTTGTTTGAGGGTGGGATGCCAGGGAAGGGAGATATCCATATCTCCCCACAGAAACCCAATAGTGGTACCATGTTTGGACTCTACGTGTAGCCAGAACCCAGGCAGATGCGTTGGTCCAAGAACCATCTGCCTGTGACCTTCTGGCCTGGAGCTATGAACCCTAAAGAGTTTTGTGGGTCATTTGCTGCCAGCCCAGCAAGAGGGGGGGTGGACCCCTCCCAAAGGCCAGGAGGGGAAGGACCGGCTACAGGTTAAAAGGCTTGTGCCAGCAAGCGGGTGGGTCTTTTCTCTGAAAGGAGGTCACATCGTACAATGTGTTTAGAGGGAACTGCAACCGGCTGACATCACTGCCTCCAACATGAATACAGCTAAGAACTCATCACTACCCAAAGGACTCAAATATCTGGTAAACTGACTTATTGTTCTGCTTAACCTGTTGTACCTATATATCACCTGTATCTGTAACCTCTGTATATATTCTCTGTGTATATTGTGCTATATCTAGTGTGCCCTTAAGGCGATTTAAATATATCATTTAATCTTCTGCTATCTTGTATCTCGATCACGAATCCTCACATCCATGTTTTGGCCTAGTTATAAGCTACCGCGGGTCGGTTTCTCACCCTATATGATCCCGTTAATGGACCGGGCTTATATTAAACGAGAAGCTGGTGGTAGATACCCGGGCTGAGACAGCGCTGTTTTCACTGCAGCAGTGAAAAGGCTATCTCAGCTAGTTGCTCTGTGCCCGCGTGGACAGGAGGTGTCTGTGTAAACTGTACTAAGCTGACCTTACCTGCTCCTCTGGAGAGCGTAACGTCATGCTTTTGGTAACAAGTGACCATACTGTGTCTTGTGAGCTCGACGTAGGTGACATCAAGCAGGCATGAGGCGTGGTATTCGTCACAGGGTATATCAATAATCTGCGCAAAACTATATCCTAACAATACTTAATGACTAGTAAGTCCCTGAGAGAAGCTTATACAACATTCCTAAAGACAGCCTCTCTTAAAGATAAAGATAACTGGGTCAAGGCTAGAAGTGACTATGAATGGTGGGTGGATAGGAGAGAGGCAATGTATAGGTCAGCATTTCAAACAGATCTTTTCCATTTTGGTAATAAGTCAGGACGTATGTTAGCCAACTTAGCTAAAGGCAGATTCGCTCCTACAAATATCACGTCCTTGCAGGATGCCAAGGGAACGACAGATATAAACCCCAAGACTATAAACAGACTCCTAGGGGAATTTTATGTTAGCCTATACAATGACACTCTAGGAGATACTGAGGAAGGCAAAGTCTTCTTGTCATCCATTAGCATGCCGTTATTAACCCAAGACCAACAGGAAAGCCTGAGCTAAAAAATAACAGGGAGAAATTCTGGCCACCATCAAGTCATTACATAATGGCAAGGCCCCAGGCCCAGATGGATATTCTGGAGAGTTTTATAAGGTGACGAAAGCCCAAATATCCCCCACCCTAGCCACCTACCTTAATCAACCATCCAAACTGGTGATTTCCCTAGACACACAAATGTAGCTCACATAAAACTTATACTGAAGCCTCTCAAGGATCCATTAGATCCTAGCTCCTACTGTACCATATCTTTGATTAACGAAGACCTGCAAATCGTAAAGAAAATATTGTCTGATAGACTATGGGCCCTGATGCCAGAATTGGTGGGACCTTCCCAGGTAGGTTTTATTAAAGGACGATCCACAGTGGCAAACATTAGGAAGGTACTTGCTACCCTGGACTGGGTCCGGCAACGCTCTCATCCAGGGGAGACCGCCATATTGCTAGCGCTATACGCGGAAAAAGCTTTTGACTCGGTTAGATGGGATTGGCTGGCGGCGGTGCTGGACAGGTTCCAGGTTGTGGGACACTTTTGTACCTTCCTAAACATATTGTACATGTATCCATTAGCTAGCGTACAATTGGGGGGCTTCCTTTCCCCCACCTTCTCTGTACACAAGGGCATTAGACAAGGGTGTCCTTTGTCCCTGCTACTTTTTTCTCCAATAGAGATTTAGAACAGAATTTAGTGGCTCCTTGGGGTCTGGTGTCATGTCTCCACTCAAATTTAGCTACCCTACCTCTGGGAGTGAAAAACTTGTGTTAGTAAGATACACGGTGGTGGCGTGGAAAGTTATTAGGAAAGCATTTGGGCTCCCTTACTCAATATCCAAATGGATGCCACTTTAGGACCACAACGGAGTTTTTCTCCAAGAACTGGAAATCGAAAGGAATTACTAGGGCAGAGCATCTGATGCCTGTGGGGGAAAGGAGATGACTGTCTCCCAAGGAGATGAGGGAAAGATTCCAACTGTCAAGTTCCCATTTTCTGCATATCATTCAAGTAACAGGATTCTGTGGATATAGGATCTGCGACCTCTCTAAAGAAGCCCTTAAACACACCTTTGATGACATAGTAGGGAACACCGCACACATGGTTTTACTCTCTGTACTCTACAAAGTCATGGCTGGGATCTTTACGAAGGCTTCTCCATCTAAGCTTTTCCATAAATGAGAAAACATAATGGGTGATGCATCAGGGAGAAAATCTTGGAGGGCTGGGCTGGATGCTATTTTAGGATGATACATAACGCAATCTACGGCTTTAATTTCACAGCCTTACCTTGCTTCAGACTGCATCACCCATTGCCCTAAATGTAAAGAATCATATACAGATTTTTGGCATGGAATATGGACCTGTCCACAGGTGACAGGATTTTGGAAAGATCTGATAGCATATGTCCAAAAGCATTGGGGTGTTGACCTCCCTTTAGAACCCCAGGCGATGTTGTTCCATTACATTTGCCTCCCGACATCTCAGTCCATTCCCTTCTTCCTCCATTGGATCCTGCTAGTCGAAAAGAGGGTCTTGCTACAACATTGGCTGTACGACTTTATGCCTGAGATATCAGCTGTGATCTCTCAACTAAAATTGTTACTGAGGCATGATCGACTGGAGGCGGAAAGGCATAAAGACAGACAGCTCAGCCACTAAGTTTTTCAGAAAATGGAAGATTTTCCTTTTCACTCACTTTAGCTCCTCTGAGATCTTGGAAATAGTCAGCCCGTTCCGATATACTTCTTGGTACCTTCCCTGTTCATTGAAAGGCACTTTAGGTGCTCTTAAGGGTAAAATGTATCTTGCTGTTGACATGTGTTGTAGACTTGTGACGCAGATGAGATGTCAGTTATCAGTGACTATGTCAACAAGTATTTGATTGTTCCCCCCTTTCCCTTTTAGTTTTTTCTTCTGTTCCATATCATTTGAAATTACTTCAATAAAAAGAATTAAAAAAATAGATAAATGCTTGAAATAGATCACTCCGTGTGTAATGAATCTATATAATATATGAATTTCACCTTTTCAATTGAAGTACTGAAATAAATTAACTTTTCGATGAGATTCTAATTCATTCAGATGCAACTATATTTGGAGGGATTTATAAAAACTTTGTATGCCAGTTTTCTGTCTCAAATTTCTCAAAGTCCCATTGCACAAACATTTGCGAATTTTGAAGCGGTTGTGCAGCACCACATTTCAAAAAAGGGGGTGGCGTTGGGCGGACCTGAAGTGGCCAGGCACATTTTCTATAATTTATGCCAGGAAATGTTCACTTCTGGCTCATTGATGAGCACGATGCACCACAATTATTCAGAGGCATGTGTCTCTTAATAATTGAGGCACAGACCCCCATTCAACTCTAAACCAGTCACTTTTCCCACAAAATCTTCTAGGAGATGTATGGTTGCACAGACAGATGCTGGCAATTGATGATAACACAACAGTAAACAAAAACATCTGTGGTATATGAATGGAATTTGTTGCATATTTCTGATCTGTTAAGCCCTTCTGCAGTATTGTAATAAAGTAATAGGTATGCTTATGGAGCATGCGTATGAAACAGGAGTAGCACTTGTCTATATGGTGTACATACAGTACATAAAGCTTACCTCCAGTTTGAAGATAGTTTGGAAAAAACTACTTTGAATAATTTATTATTGACTAAGACGCTCTTCCTGCAAGGTGGAGTATGATACCCTAGAGAAGCTGCAGGAGAAATTCCCTGCAGCTTCCCTCCTCAGTGAGCATTTGGCAGTTTATACAGCTTGTATCCTATCATCACTTTATAAAATGCAGTAAATGGCAATATAAGATTTAGTAATGGTATTCAGTATCTAAAATTGCATGTGGCTATCCTGATCATGTTTACATACAGTGGCCTGAGTAGGTTCTGCTGGACACCACCACATTCCCTTCCAGCCAGGACAGGAGGCTCTATTTCCCTATCTCTTTTAATTTCTTTGGTTGCTATCATTGTAGCACCTGTGAAAAATAGATCCCTTTGCAAGTTCTCACCTATTACAATTGGTAAAAGACCAAGCTGTAATGCCCTCATTCTCCAGGAGCTCGTAACAGCTACCTTAGTTGCCTCTGATATAAGCCCTTGCTCACATCACTCCAGTTTGCAAAAGAAGGCAATAGGCTGATGACAATGTACTGAAGAATTATTGATTTCACATTTTTTCATGTCTCGCTTTGACATCCTATGTTTTAACTATCCTGCTTGGAGTTGGTATGTTCTTCTCATCTTTGAGTGGTTTCGGATACTTTGGCATCTTCCAACACTTTTATGGATAAGAAAATTGTCACCACATGAAACTGACCTGATTGTTGACCTTGCGTATGAAAACTAATGCTGGCAAAAACTGGAGGCATTGACCACTGTGTGGAGGGACTCATGTGAGTCATTACAATGTGGGAAGAAATAAATAGATTGAGGTGCATGGACCAAGATGTAATGTTTCACTACTGATAGGAAATATAATTGTCACAAGTAATTATTCATTAGTCATATCTGCAAAATAAGACATTGCACAATGAACTTTGACTACATCTGTGTTTATAGCTAATTACTATTTATACATTATATTTTCTCATTGAGTAATAGTAGAAATATCTTTAGTGTCTGAACAGACGCTATTTTTCTTCTACTAAAAATGTCCCTGTATCTATGCAAATAAAAGCCTATTTGTGGATCGTTAAGGACTAACGCTTAGAGAATAACTGCTTCTCGCTAAGCAGACCTTTATCTATTTGTGGGGGATGTTTTTTTTATTTGAATTATATTTTAAATGCACTTGGCTACTTACATCCTTCTAAAAATTCTTATTTCAAAAAGCTTTCTTTTTCCCTCTCTGTCAAAACAGCTTGAGACCAAAACTTAAGCAGATGGAATCATGCCCGGAGTATCTTGGAATGTTTTCAGAAACTACTTGCAGCCAATAGATGGGCTAATTTGAACCAGCATATGCCAACGTGGACAGTCATGTCAACTTTCATGTGGCTCCATCAGGACTAGTGCCAGGGAGATGGTAACATAACTTAAACCTTGTAATCCACACCAATACTAAGTGGATCTTTCACAATTTGAGAAGAGAATAATTGTTAAGCCATCATTCTGCAAATATTTATAAATATCATGGTATTTTTTTTGAAGTGTTTTAGAGAGTTTAGAACACATTCCTCTAGTATTTTTTGGAATTGTGTTTTAGAGAGTTTAGAACACATTCTTTTTGTATTTTAGGCAAAAACAATTTTATATTTTCATCTTTTACATTATCAAAATAACAATAAAGCAAATGGGCCCAAAGCAAAAGTTTGGGCACCCTGCATGGTTAGTACCTAGTAGCATCCCCTTTGGCAAGTATCACAGCTTGTAAACACTTTTTGTAGCCAGCCAAGAGGCTTTATACACTGCCTGTCCCAAAAAAAAGTCGCCACCTAGATTTAACTAAGCAAATAGTTAAGAACTTCCTATTGGATAATTACTGCATGGGCGATTATCTTTCAGCTGGCAATAAGTTATTTAGCCCCAACTGGTGCAATGAGTTGCTTCTCATTTCTCAAACAACCATGTCGAAAGACACATCTCGTGGTCATGAAAAAGATGTTAGTCTGTTTGAGAAGGCTCAAATCATTGGCAAGCCTCAATCAGAGAAAACATCTAAGGAGATTGCGGAAACTACTAAATTTAGATTAAGAACTGTCCAACGCATTATTAAAAACTAGAAGTATAGTAGTGACCCATCGTATTCGAGGAAGAAATGTGGCTGGAAAAAAATCCTGAATGATTGTGATCGGCAATCACTTAAACATTTAGTGAAATCAAATCGAAGAAAACCAACAGTAGAACTCAGGGCTATGTTTAATAGTGAAAGTAAGAGCATTTCCACACACACAATGTGAAGGGAACTCAAGGGATTGGGACTGAACAGCTGTGTAGCTATAAGAAAACCACTAATCAGTGAGGCAAACCAGAAAAAAAGGCTTCAATTTGCTAGGGAGCATAAAGATTGGATGCCGGAGCAATGGAAGAAGGTCATGTGGTCTGATTAGACCAGATTTACCCTGTTCCAGAGTGATGGGCGCATCAGGGTAAGAAGAGAGGCAGATGAAGTGATGCACCCATCATGCCTAGTGCCTACTGTACAAGCCAGTGGGGGCAGTGCTATGATCTGGGGTTGCTGCAGTTGGTCAGGTCTAAGTTCAGCAACAGTATGTGCTCCAAGAATGAGGTCAGCTGACTACCTGAACATACTGAATGACCAGGTTATGCCATCAATGGATTTTTTCTTCCCTGATGGCACGGGCATATTCCAAGATGACAATGCCAGGCTTCATCGGGCTGAAATTGTGAAAGAGTGGTTCAGGGAGCATGATATAATCATTTTCACACTTGGATTGGCCACCACAGAGTCCCAACCTTAACCCCATTGTGAATCTTTGGGATGTACTGGAGAAGGCTTTGCGCAGCAGTCAGACTCTACCATCATCAATGCAATGTCATGCCCCGCTCTGACTATGTGCGGAGGTCGGCCAGAATAGCAGCACGTGTTTAGTGTTTTGTTTTGGAGTCGTGCTGGATCCGCCTCCCATCAGGTGCACTGGGTGGGGTCATTAGTTTAAATAGCTCTCAATTCCAGTGCTCTGGGCGGGTTATAGAAATCAGTCTGGCCTTGGAAGCAAGGAAGGAAGGTTGTCTGTTGCAGCTCAGAAAAGATAAGTGTGGTTTCAGTTTTTGTTGTTTGCTGTCTAGGTTGTGTTTGTGTCATCTCTCCCATCCAGGTTCTGTGTGAGCAGGCTGCTCCTATTTCCCCTTTTCACCATCTCAGGGAATTTAGGGTGTTTTACCCCAGGCACGGGGACACATCATTCCTACCACCAAGGTCTGAATGTGGGCTGAGCAGTGCAGGGAGAGAAGTCAGGGATTTGCTAGGAGGTGACCCTTCCCCTGCTTCTCGCCTAGAGCCTGGTTGTTGGTTTATCTGTGTGTCTGAGTGCTCGTCCGCCGTGACATGCAAGATCTTTGTGAAAAATTAATGCAACACTGGATGGAAATAAATCTTTTGACATTGCAGAAGCTTATTGAAACAATGCCACAGCTAAAGGTGGTCCAATGAAATATTAGAGTGTGCGACCTTTTTTTTTTTTTTTTTGGTGGCGACTTTTTGGGGGGACAGGCAGTGTATTTGTGTATCAGGGATTTTCATCCATTCTTCCGTGCAAAAGTCTTCCAGTTTTGTGAGATTCCTAGACTGTCTTGCATTCACTGCTCTTTTTAGGTCTATCCTCAGATTTTCAATCATGTTCAGATCAGGATTGTAAGGTGTGTTTAGGATCATTATACATTTGTAGACACCATCTTCTTTTCAACTTCAGCTTTTTACAGTTGGTTGTTTGCTTCCAGAATTTGCTGGAATTTCATTAAATCCATTCTTCCATCTAGCCATGAAATGTTCCCTGTGGCATTGTCTGCGACACAACCCCAAAGCATGATTGATATACCCCTCTGCTTATTAGTTGAAGAGGTGTTCTTTTCCTTAAATTCTGTGCCCCTTTTCAAACTTCCAATGTTGAATTTTGTGCTGAAGACACAAGAGACCTCTGTTTTCTATCACTGAGCCAGTTACTTACCCACATACAGACATTTTCTCTCAGTCCAATCATTCTAATTTTATATACTAACCTTTTATGTGGCACAGTATCAAATGCTTTAGAGAAGTCAAAATTTATGACGTCCATTGATTCGCCATGGTCAAGTCTAGAACTTACTTCCTCATAGAAACTGATTAAATTAGTTTGACATGACCAATCCCTCATTAAGCTATGCTGATATGGCGTTATTTGCTTATTTTCATTGAGGTACTCCAATATAGCATCTCTTAGAAAACCTTCAAACAGTTTACCTAAGACAGATTTCCGGGCTCTGTTTTTGGACCCTTTTTGAAAATTGGGACCACATTTGCAAAGTGGCAATCCTGTGGAACACTCCCTGTCAATATAGAGTCCTTAAAGGGACACTGACAGGCCCAATTAGCATATTGAGTTATATATATCACAGTACAGGTCATATAAAGTGTATTAGAATCATGTAAGTATCCCCCCTGCCCACCTTATAAATACAGAAATATAAAGTTTTATAACCTGCTTGTCCGGTCTCCAATCTGCCCAAGGGGCGGCGTTTCATCTGAAAATGCGCCCAGCCAGCCGCTCCCAACTGCCGTTCTGAAGCCCCGCCCAGCTCATCAATATTCACTTCGCTGGGCGGCGGCTACAACTCTCCAGGTCACGAACCTGCGCATGGGCAATCGAATCCTCCTGGCATCGTTCGTGTGTAATCTTCTGTGCCTGCGCCCTGCCGTGGTTAGATCGCGCCTGCGTCCACACCCTGCCTGCGTCCCCGAGCCTCTGCCTCATGCGCATGCGCCAGACACTGTTCATAGCAGCAGCGCTTCAGGCGCATGCGCATGAGGCAGCGGCTTGGGGACGCAGGCAGGGTGTGTACGCAGGCGCGATCTAACCACGGCGGGGCGCAGGCGCAGAAGATTACACACGAACGATGCCAGGAGGATTCGATTGCCCATGCGCAGGATCGTGACCTGGAGAGTTGTAGCCGCCGCCCAGCGAAGTGAATATTGATGAGCTGGGCGGGGCTTCAGAATGGCAGTTGGGAGCGGCTGGCTGGGCTCATTTTCAGATGAAACGCCGCCCCTTGGGCAGATTGGAGACCGGTTGGAGACAGGTTATAAAACTTTATATTTCCGTATTTATAAGGTGGGCAGGGGGGATACTTACATGATTCTAATACACTTTATATGACCTGTACTGTGATATATATAACTCAATATGCTAATTGGGCCTGTCAGTGTCCCTTTAAATATCAGAAATAAAGGTCTGTTTATGACATTACTTAATTATCTTAGGATACGGGGTTTATGCCATCTGGTCCCGGTGATTTGCCTGTTTTAATATTTTTAAGACGCCACTGTACTTCTTCCTGGGTGAGACAGGGCACTTTTAATAGGGAATTTATTTTGACATTCTGCATTTTATCTGAAAGTTTATTTTCCTCAGTGAATGCAGTGAAGAGAAAAAATATTTAAAAGCTTTGCTTTCTCCTCATCGCTGTCTGCAACTCACCTCTCATCACTGTAAAGGGCCGATGCCTTCTGACTTATACTTTTTACCATTTATATAATTGAAGAACATTTTAGGGTTAGTTTTATTCTCTTTGGTAATAATTCTCCCTGTCTCTAGTTTGGCTGCTTTTATTTGTCTTTTACATATTCAGTGTTTTTTCCTATAGTTTTTCAATGCTTCCTCTCCTCGCTACCCTCCTATTTTGGTGATTTAAATGCTTTCTTTTTGTCATTTATTGCATTCTTTACAATTCTATTCATCCACAAAGTTTTTTCTTGTTCGTTAACCTTTATTTCCATAAGGTATGTACCTCTCACAATTAGAGTTTTACCACTTCCCGACAACTCATTGACTATAAACGTCCTGGGCGGTCGGGTTATCTCTGAATGAACGTTTTGGAACATCCATTTAGAGATTGCAGCTGCACGCTAATCGTGCAGCTGCTGTGCTGGGGGCCTGCTGTCAGTGAGAGCAGGGAACCCCAGAGAGAAGGCAGGGACTATTCCTGGGTGTCCATGATTTCTAGATCGCTGCATACACAGTACTCAACAAGTGCTGTGTACATAGCTGATGAAGCAATCTGCTGCTTCCTATTCCAGCCCTGTGGTCATGTGACTGCTAGGGATGGGGGAGTGCAGGAGCTGTTGGGACTTCCATAGACCACGATCAGCCCTGCACCGAGGCTGTACAGCGCAGTATTCTGCTGTACAGCCTCTCTGGGGGGGGGGTGTATTTCCCCTGTAACTGGAGCTACTATGTCAGCCCCAGTTACAGGAAAAATTAATAGTTAAAAAAATAAATAATCAAGTTAAATGTACCCCAGAGGTCTTGTATGACCTTAAGGGGGACACAAAGTGTAAAATAAAGAATAAAAAACTGTTTTGAAAAAATTCCCCCCCAAATCCCTCATTTAAAAAATGTTAAAAATAGAAAAAAAAAATGATATATTTAGTATCACTGCGTCCGCAACGACCGGCTCTATAATAATATCACATGATCTACCCCATCATGTAAACACGGTAAAAATTAAATAAATAAACATTGCTCCAAAACAGATTTTTTTTGTTTGTTTTCTCACCTCCCAAAACACATTATGTTAATTAATCAAAAAGTCGTATGTACCCCAAAATGGTAGCAATAAAAACATCACCTCATCCCGCAAAAATTTAGCCCCCCATACAAGACCATAGCCAGAAAAAAAATATGTCTCTAAGACAATTGCAACACAAGAACATGATTTTTTTTTAAATGCTGTTATTGTGTAAAACGTAAAAAAAAAAAAATAATTGACATATTTGGTATCGCCGCTACTGTAACAATTGATCTACCCCATCAAGTGAATGGTGTAAAAAAAAAATTATAAAAATTATGCCAAAACAGCTTTTTTGAGTCACCTCACAAAAAACATAATTTCAATCAATTAAAAAGTCGTATGTACCCGAAAATGGTACCAATAAAATGTCGCCTTGGCCCACAAAAAACAAGCCCTCACACAAGACTATTGCCAGAAAAATGAAGAAAAAAAATGACTCTAAGAGAATGGCAACACAAATACCAGATTTTTTTTCTAAGAATGTTTTTATTGTGTAAAACGTAAAAAATAAATAAAAAATAGACGTATTTGGTATTGTTGCATCCGTAATGACCAGATTTATAAAAAATATCAAATGATCTACCCCATCCAGTGAACGGTGTAAAAAATAGAAAAATGACACCAAACAGCTTTTTTGTGACTTAACCTTGCAAAAAATGAGATAAAATGAAACCAGAAAGCTAAATGTAACCCAAACTGGTGTCAATAAAAACTACAGCTTGTTCCACACAAAATAATCCCTCACGAAGCTCATTCAACAAAAAAATAAAAAAAGTTATCGCTCTTAAAAACCATGACAGAAAATTCCATGTTAGAAAATCCAGATGTCGCTCCTTCTGAGCCCTGGCGTATCCCCAAATAACAGTTTACAACCACTATTTGGGTCTTATTGTATTCAGGAGAAAATGGGTAGCCCCATTTTCTTGTAAAAAGTATGTAATTTTTAATTTTCACACCCAAGTATTAAAAATTCTATGAAACACCTGTTGAGTGAAGTGCTCTCTGCACCCCTTAAAAATTCCATGGGTGGTGTAGTTTACAAAATGTGGTCACTATTTTGGGGTTTTCACTGCAGAATCAAGGTAATCAATATTGAGGTCTGTTTTGTTGTTAACCCTTGATATGTTCCAGGAAGAAATGTATTAAAATGGAAAATCTGCAAGAAAAGTGAAACGTGTGAAATTTTCTAACATCCTAAAATAATTAAATTACATTACTAAAATGATGCCAACATAAAGTAGACATATGGGGAATGTTAATTAATTAATATTTTATGAGGTATCACTATCTGTCTTAAAAGCAGAGAGATTCAAATTTAGAAAACTTTTCAAATTTCGTTCACTTTTGGATTTTTTTTTATAAATAAAGGTAAAGCAAACTTGGCATTAACATGAAGTACAATGTGTCACAAGAAAACAATCTGAATGGCTTGAATAAGTAAAAGCATTCCAAAGTTATTACCACATAAAGTGACACATATCAGATTTGCAAAATTGGGCCTGGTCAGGAAGGGCGCAAATGGCCCGGTCTGGAAGTGGTTAAGATGCTTTTCAACATATCCCATTTTGTGGCTGTATTTTTATTTTTGAGGACTCTGTCCCAGTTAGTTAGGCCTATGGCCTCTCTTAGTTGGCTAAATTTTGCTTTTTTGAAGTTTGGTATTTTTGTTCCTCCCTGAAGAAAGACTCTTTTGAATGACAATTGGAAGGTTATTTTTTTATGGTTACTATTTCCCAGGTTTTCCCGACCTGCACATCTGTTGTCCTGTCAGGTCTATTGGTTAATACTAAGTCCGTAATGGCCGTCTCTCTAGTCAGATCCTGAACTAGTTGGGAAAGGTAATTGTCCTTGGTTATTGCCTGTTATTTGGTTATTAAGAACCTGTTTCCTTTATGAGATGTACAGGTTTCAGTTTCCCAGTCTATCTCTGGGTAGTGGGAGTCCCCCATAACAATGACCTCATGATTTGCAGCCTCATCTATCTCTTTTAGTAGTAGATTTTCTCTGGACTCTTATATTATGGTATATTAGGTGACTTAAAATAAACTCCTATTAGTATTTTATTATAGTTTTTTTGCTTCCATGTATTTCTACATAGTATAACAATATATTAATCCATGATATGTAAAAACATGAGTATATTAGTTTACTATGCATTATACTACTGTTAGCCTTATAGCACTTATTCATCTATGCTCATTTTTAAATTCTTCTCCCATGTCTTGCCTCAAATGATGACCTATAACATTGAAACTAAGAATAACGAGCACTAATATTGGTTACTCCTTTTCTCCTGTGTGTTGAGTCGCATTTACATGACCCCAAGGCTAAGGGCTCAGATACATGGCTGATAATTTGCTCTTCTTACTCCTTTTGGGATGGTTATGGTATAATATTATAAACTAATTAGTATCCTTTGACCTGAGGCAGGCTGTTCTACAGTCAGACAGGCTTTCTAGCAATATGTCAATACTAAGTCACTTTTCTGTACGATGATTAGATCTAAGTTGATTAGCATTGGGCTTATTGGTTAATTATGTGTTAATGAGAGAAATGTAAAACTTCTGGTCAGTTAATGACCTTTAAGAACCTAATTTAGATCAGCCAACCAGAAATGTGTGGCCAAAATCAGGTCCGCAATTAGAATCTATTTGCTAGAAGTGAATAATAACTTCCAAAGTAGTATTTCAGATTAGTGATCCCTAAAACAAATGCTATAGAAACAAACAGAAAATAAATTAACCACTTCAACCCATCTAGCTGAAACCCCCTTAATGACCAGGCCACTTTTTACACTTCTGCACTACACTACTTTCACCGTTTATTGCTCGGTCATGCAACTTACCACCCAAATGAATTTTACCTCCTTTTCTTCTCACTAATAGAGCTTTCATTTGGTGGTATTTCATTGCTGCTGACATTTTTACTTCTTTTGTTATTAATCGAAATTTAACGATTTTTTTGCAAAAAAATGAAATTTTTCAGTTGTAAAATTTTGCAAAAAAAACGACATCCATATATAAATTTTTCGCTAAATTTATTGTTCTACGTGTCTTTGATTAAAAAAAATGTTTGGGTAAAAAAAAATGGTTTGGGTAAAAGTTATAGCGTTTACAAACTATGGTACAAAAATGTGAATTTCCGCTTTTTGAAGCAGCTCTAACTTTCTGAGCACCTGACATGTTTCTTGAGGTTCTACAATGCCCAGACAGTACAAACACCCCACAAATGACCCCATTTCGGAAAGTAGACACCCTAAGGTATTCACTGATGGGCATAGTGAGTTCATAGAACTTTTTATTTTTTGTCATAAGTTAGCGGAATATGATTTTTTTTTTTCTTACAAAGTCTCATATTCCACTAACTTGTGACAAAAAATAAAAACTTCCATGAACTCACTATGCCCATCACAAAATACCTTGGGGTGTCTTCTTTCCAAAATGGGGTCACTTGTGGGGTAGTTATACTGCCCTGGCATTTTAGGGTCCCAGATGCGTGAGAAGTAGTTTGAAATCAAAATCTGTAAAAAATGACCGGTGAAATCCGAAAGGTGCTCTTTGGAATGTGTGCCCCTTTGCCCACCTAGGCTGCAAAAAAGTGTCACACATCTTGTATCGCCGTAATCAGGAGAAGATGGGGAATGTGTTTTGGGGTGTCATTTTACATATACCCATGCTGGGTGAGAGAAATATCTTGGTCAAATGCCAACTTTGTATAAAAAAATGGGAAAAGTTGTCTTTTGCCAAGATATTTCTCTCACCCAGCATGTGTATATGTAAAATTACACCCCAAAACACATTCCCCAACTTCTCTTGAGTACGGCGATACCACATGTGTGACACTTTTTTGCCGCCTAGGTGGGCAAAGGGGCACACATTCCAAAGAGCACCTCTAGGATTTCACAGGTCATTTTTTACACATTTTGATTTCCAACTACTTACCACACATTAGGGCCCCTAGAATGCCAGGGCAGTATAACTACCCCAGAAGTGACCCCATTTTGGAAAGAAGACACCCCAAGGTATTCCATGAGGGGCATGGCGAGTTCCTAGAATTTTTTTTTTTTTGTCACAAGTTAGTGGAATATGTGACTTTGTAAGAAAACAAAAAAAATCATAATTTTCCGCTAACTTGTGACAAAAAATTAAAAATTCTAGGAACTCGCCATGCCCCTCATGGAATACCTTGGGGTGTCTTCTTTCCAAAATGGGGTCACTTCTGGGGTAGTTATACTGCCCTGGCATTCTAGGGGCCCTAATGTGTGGTAAGTAGTTGGAAATCAAAATGTGTAAAAAATGACCTGTGAAATCCTAGAGGTGCTCTTTGGAATGTGTGCCCCTTTGCCCACCTAGGCGGCAAAAAAGTGTCACACATGTGGTATCGCCGTACTCAAGAGAAGTTGGGGAATGTGTTTTGGGGTGTAATTTTACATATACACATGCTGGGTGAGAGAAATATCTTGGCAAAAGACAACTTTTCCCATTTTTTTATACAAAGTTGGCATTTGACCAAGATATTTCTCTCACCCAGCATGGGTATATGTAAAATGACACCCCAAAACACATTGCCCAACTTCTCCTGAGTACAGCGATACCAGATGTGTGACACTTTTTTGCAGCCTAGATGCGCAAAGCGGCCCAAATTCCTTTTAGGAGGGCATTTTTAGACATTTGGATCCCAGACTTCTTCTCACGCTTTCGGCCCCTAAAATGCCAGGGCAATATAAATACCCCACTTTGGAAAGAAGACACCCCAAGGTATTCAATGAGGGGCATGGCGAGTTCATAGAATTTTTTTTTTTGGCGCAAGTTAGCGGAAATAGTTTTTTTTTTTTTTGTATTTTCTCACAAAGTCTCCCTTTCCGCTAACTTGGGACAAAAATTTCAATCTTTCATGGACTCAATATGCCCCTCACAGAATACCTTGGGGTGTCTTCTTTCCGAAATGGGGTCACATGTGGGGTATTTATACTGCCCTGGCATTTTAGGGGCCCTAAAGCGTGAGAAGAAGTCTGGAATATAAATGTCTAAAAAATGTTATGCATTTGGATTCCGTGAGGGGTATGGTGAGTTCATGTGAGATTTTATTTTTTGACACAAGTTAGTGGAATATGAGACTATGTAAGAAAAATAAAATAAAAATAAAATATCTATTTCCGCTAACTTGTGCCCAAAAAAATGTCTAAATGGAGCCTTACAGGGGGTGAATAATGACAGGGGGTGATCAGGGAGTCGGTATGGGGTGAACACCCCCCTGTCATTGATCACCCCCCTGTAAGGCTCCATTCAGACATCCGTATGTGTTTTTCGGATCCGATCCATGTATCCGTGGATCCGTAAAAATCATACGGACGTCTGAATGGAGCCTTACAGGGGGGTGATCAATGACAGGGGGTGATCAGGGAGTGTATATGAGGTGATCACCCCCCTGTCATTGATCATCCCCCTGTAAGGCTCCATTCAGACGTCCGTATGTGTTTTGCGGATACGATCCATGTATCCGTGGATCCGTAAAAATCATACGGACGTCTGAATGGAGCCTGACAGGGGGGTGATCAATGACAGGGGGTGATCAATGACAGGGGAGTGATCAGGGAATATATATATGGGTGATCACCCGCCTGTCATTGATCACCCCCCTGTAAGGCTCCATTCAGACGTCCGTATGTGTTTTGCGGATCCGATCCATGTATCCGTGGATCCGTAAAAATCCTACGGACGTCTGAACGGAGCCTGACAGGGGGATGATCAATGACAGGGGGGTGATCAGGGAGTCTATATGGGGTGATCAGGGGTTCATAAGGGGTTAATATGTGACATGGGGGGTGTAGTGTAGTGTTTTGTGGTACTTTACACAGCTACCTGTGTCCTCTGGTGGTCGATCCAAACAAAAGGGACCACCAGAGGACCAGGTAGCAGGTATATTAGACGCTGTTATCAAAACAGCGTCTAATATACCTGTAAGGGGTTAAAAAAAAATCGCATCTCCAGCCTGCCAGCGAACGATCGCCGCTGGCAGGCTGGAGATCCTGTCTCTTACCTTCAGTTCCTGTGAACGCGCGCGTTCACAGGAAGTCTCGGCTCTCGCGAGATGACGCGCCGGTGTGTCACTCTGTGCAGAGCTGCCGCCTCCGGACCGCGGATCTGCGTTAGGCGATCCGGAGGCGGTTAAGCAATGATCAATTTGTAATGTATAATCCAATATGGTTAATTGAATGTAAGATCTCGTTATATATTAAGACTGGTGACATATGTGTGTGTGTGACGCTACCAATCCACAGGGGAAAACACGTGAGGCTCATGGTGGGCCGATGGGTGCAATAGTTCATGTACTCTTGGTTAGCAGATGCTTCCCTGGGCTGGTGGATAGTGGATGGGAAGACAGCACGAAATCCTCCGGGGCACTTTCTGTTGCAGGGAACACCAGTCAGATGTTGGTTGAGGTGCTCTTGATGGTAATTGGTGTAAGGTGCTTTTGCTGCTGGGCCCCTGTGTTCGTGACGCCAGCACCGTTAGGTGAAAAAGTTGAAATAGTAGTAAGAATGAGGAGTCAGTTGTTGTAACCAGGTAAACATTTACTGAAGAATGAATAGTCTCTGGACAGTTGGTACAGTTCATCAATGGAAAGCTTTTTGTATAGCATAAGTAATAATAAGTTGACTTGTAATCCTAGGCAGTGTCAGCTGTCAATGGAGGGATTCTTCCAATGTTGATACTTTATAGGTAAGGATCCCGGTGGTAATCCTGAGTTCACTCTTTACAGCACTCTGGCACTAAAGATGCTGATATACAGTATATATACAGTTACTATGAGCTATCCTTTAAGGGCAATCTCCCTTGTGGCAGGCAAACACCTCTGCTTCACTATTTGGCAGGATACTCTTATAAATAGGTTTTTCCACTATGACCCAGAAGGCTTGTGTAGTGGATAAGGACAATTATGGGCTTAATCATCCAGTAGTGTACAGGCACTCGGAAAGCTACTCCTGGTTACTTGTGCTAATGAGGTCCATAAGCTAAGTTTAGCTGTTGCCCTCGCTAGGCTCTCTGCATCTTGGTGTATAGACTCACTGTCTGGTGCTTGTCTTCTGCAGTTATCTTCTCCAGGCTTGATCAGGGCCCAGAGGAAAGGAGCACATGGTGACTTTAGCCTGTCTCTCTCCTCCATGAACTTGCTTCTCCTTACTCTGACTACATTCTAATCTGCTTTACTCTGCTCTAAACTAGACCCCCCCCCCCCCACTATATATACTATGTGGTGCCAGCACCACCTAGGGGCGAATGGATGTAAATGACATTGCCAGCCAGATAATAAAGAATACCATACATTGCAATTCAATAGATATATATTCAGACGTTTGAAGGGTCTCCTTTGCACACATATGTGGGACGCTGCATGTGGTGATCCCATTGGTGAATTCTTTAGGCCACCCTTGCAGGGCCGAGTTAAGTGCATCATAGACCCGGGGCTGTCTACCTAACCTGGGCCCCCTCCCTCCATTTTTCTGAAATCTCCCCTTTCATGTGTCACCTAATAGTTTTTTTTCTGTATTAGGAGGTCGGTGCTCCGTGAGCACTTATGCTTCTTCCTACACCATGTGACATCACGTTCATTAGTCACATGGCCTACACGCAGTTCAGTCCCATCCAAGTGAAAGGGGCTGAGCTGCAATACCAAGCACAGCAGCTATCAAATGGACAGTGCTATTCTTGGTAAGCTATGAGGCGGCTGTGCTCACTGATTGGCGGGGGTGCCAGGAGTCGGACCACTTCTAATCTCTTATTGATGATCTACGTAAATCCTGGAAAAACCCTGTAACTTATGTTATATGTAGTGCTACACAGGACTGCAGGTACCATCTACTACATAATCTGTACTCAGAATTACAGTATCACTGTGCTATCTGTGGTGTCATGGAACTATAAGTGAAATCTACTTAGATTATTTGTACTCACAGTCTCGGAGTACAAATAATGTTGTAGATATGACCTGCAGTCCTATATAACACCACAAATACCACAGTGATAACTCTCTGAGTACAGTTAATGTAGTAGATGTCACCTGCAGTCCTATGTAACACCACAGATAACACAGCCTGTAGTGCCCCCAGTACTTCCAGCATTAGAATACATACATAAAAAATAATAATAATCACCTGCGTTATGCTCTCCTTTGCAGCCTCTGTCGTGCCATCTTGGCGAACGTGGTAGTGAACACACCACTGTGCCCTCCTGTGCAGCGTCATCACGATATTCAATCTCCATACAGCAGTCAAGCAAAGTTTTGAATGAATCGACTTTGGATCTTGGATCCAAAGCTTGATTTGCTCAACACTACTCATAGGCCTACAAGTCTGAACGGTGGGGACTGGATCCTTAGGCTCCCATGCCATGCAGTGAACCGTCATCCCCCTACACACACACACAGTCTGGTGGCCAGCCCTGCACCCCCTGTTATAGTTGGCACCCAGGGCGGGTCGCCACCCCCACCCCCCATTCTTAGTATGCCACTGACTTGGCCAATGTCAAATTATTAATGGACCTAACTGTATATACATAAAATACTATGTCGCTGTGTTGTCTATGAAACATTTATGGATGACCAACAAAATTGCAGGAGAATATAATTAGTCAACTATGATACAACCATGATGAAAAGTTAATATTTCAGTGGCATCATGAAATCCAGCAGTGCTAAATATTGAGTGAGAACATGGCAGATGCCCTGAGGAAGAAATTATGTTAACTGTAGGTTTTTCAGAAGATGGTTATTTCTGTACTTGAGTAAGAAAATCTTTATACTATGATATCATAAATGCATGATTCATCAAGTGGTTATTTCCAATGTCTTAATGATTCATGGTTTTATACTAACAAGGCATGAAGAATTCTTATCTCAAGTGTCATTAACCCAATCTTCTACATCTTACCTCTACTTCTGATAAGCATGTCTACAGGGCGGGAGGTTGCATAACACTGTACTTAACAAATCTAGTTATTACAATTTTTCACTGTTTTACTGCACAGTTAATTATTTAATATTATATAAGATCTCAGTTTGACCACCCCCAATCTTCCCATGAGTTATGTTATCCAATTTGTCATTGAGTACTAACTAGTGAAAACCCAAGACAATCCACATCTTCATCTGTGCAAAAGACTTGATGGAGATTATTGGCCAGGACGAATACAAGGTGTAATTAAATCATCCAAAAAGAGTGGACATGTTCACGAAAACTACCTGCTACTATGTCTCTAAAGGTCCCTATTAGGGATGAGCGAACCCGAACTGTATAGTTCTGGTTTGTACCGAATTTTGGGGTGTTCTTGACACGGACCCGAACCCGAACATTTACGTAAAAGTTCGGGTTCGGTGCTTTCTTGGCGCTTTTTGAAAGGCTGCAAAGCAGCCAATCAACTAGCGTCATACTCCTTGCCCCAAGAGGCCATCACAGCCATGCCTACTATTGGCATGGCTGTGATTGGCCAGTGCAGCAAGTGACCCAGCCTCTATTTAAGCTGGAGTCACGTAGCACCGCACGTCACTCTGCTCTGATCAGTGTAGGGAGAGGATGCAGCTGCTGTTAGGGCGAGATTAGGCAGGGATTTATTCATCAAAAACACTTAATGAAGTGATCGATCTACAGCTGTGTATCATTCAACTTCTGCTAGTTAATTGCTCACTGTTTTTAGGCTGCCCAGAGCGTTTTTCTGTAGCTTTTTTCTGGGGTTATCGGCGGCCATTTTGTGTCTTGTGGTGCGCCAGCACAAGCTGCCACCAAGTCCATTTAACCATCAATAGTATGTATATTTTTTTTTGCTATATCCTACATCAGGGGCTTGGCTGTGCTTGCTATTTTATTGAGGGGTGAAATACAATTGCCAAAATAGCAATACCCTAAATCTGGTGTTTCAGCTGTGGTTAGCCAATTGTAATACTGTCTGCTGTCTGGCAAAGGATATATTTTTGTCTGGGGTGAAAACTGCCATTCAACTGCCAAAATAGCAATACCCTAAATCCGTGGTTTCTGCTGTTGCAGGCCAAGTTTCTGTCCGTAAAAGGGTATATTACACTCAGCGTGTATCTCTAATTGTATTTTTGTTCCATAAAAGGGTATATTACACAAACTGTTAAATTACAATTGCTGAAAGCATAAGCCTTTAAATTTGCACACACTATTGTGCATCTCACATAGTGTATTTCTGTCCGTAAAAGGGTATATTACATTGAAGGTGCAAATTCAAGTGCTGATAGGGTCATCCTCAATAACTTCACATGCTACCGTGCATCTCCAAGTCTAATTCTGTCCGTAAAAGGAAACTTGTCATCCAGGGCCTAAATACTAGGCCTACAATTTATATTCAGCTAAATCTGTCGTTACTGCTGTGCCTGTATTAGTGTAATACGGTACCTAAAAAGATAGCCAGATAGTGTTAGGTGCCAGTAAAAAAAGGCCTGAATTTGAATTCAATACATTGGGCCAAATAATTTTTTTCTTATTGTGGTGAACGGTAACAATGAGGAAAACATCTAGTAAGGGACGCGGACGCGGACATGGTCGTGGTGGTGTTAGTGGACCCTCTGGTGCTGGGAGATGACGTGGCCGTTCTTCCACAGCCACACGTCCTAGTGAACCAACTACCTCAGGTCCCAGTAGCCGCCATAATTTACAGCGATATTTGGTGGGGCCCAATGCCGTTCTAAGGATGGTAAGGCCTGAGCAGGTACAGGCATTAGTCAATTGGGTGGCCGACAGTGGATACAGCTCGTTCACATTATCTCCCACCCAGTCTTCTGCAGAAAGCACACAGATGGCGCCTGAAAACCAAGCCCATCAGTCTGTCACATCACCCCCATGTATATCAGGGAAACTGTCTGAGCCTCAAGTTATGCAGCACTCTCTTATGCTGTTTGAAGACTCCGCTGGCAGGGTTTCCCAAGGGCATCCACCTAGCCCTTCCCCAGCGGTAGAGGACATAGAATGCACTGAAGCACAACCACTTATGTTTCCTGATGATGAGAACATGGGAATACCACCTCAGCATGTCTCTGACGAAACACAGGTGCCAACTGCTGCGTCTTTCTGCAGTGTGCAGACTGAACAGGAGGTCAGGGAGGAAGACTGGGTGGAAGACGATGCAGGGGACAATGTGGTCCTAGACCCCCACATGGAATGAAGGTCGTGCCACTGACTTTCAGAGTTTGGAGGAAGAAGCAGTGGTGAGACCGAGCCAACAGCATAGCAAAAGAGGGAGCAGTGGGCAAAAGCAGAACACCCGCTGCCAAGAGAGTTCGCCTGCTACTGACCACCGCCACCTGGGACCGAGCACCCCAAAGGCATCTTCAAGGAGTTCCCTGGCGTGGCAGTTCTTCAAACAATGTGCTGACGACAAGACCCGAGTGGTTTGCACGCTGTGCCATCAGAGCCTGAAGCGAGGCATTAACGTTCTGAACCTTAGCACAACCTGCATGACCAGGCATCTGCATGCAAAGCATGAACTGCAGTGGAGTAAACACCTTAAAAACAAGGAACTCACTCAGGCTCCCCCTGCTACCTCTTCTGCTGCTGCCGCCTCGGCCTCTTCCTCCGCCTCTGGAGGAACGTTGGCACCTGCCGCCCAGCAAACAGAGGATGTACCACCAACACCACCACCTCCGTCACCAAGCATCTCCACCATGTCACACGGCAGCGTTCAGCTCTCCATCTCACAAACATTTGAGAGAAAGTGTAAATTCCCACCTAGCCACCCTCGATCCCTGGCCCTGAATGCCAGCATTTCTAAACTACTGGCCTATGAAATGCTGTCATTCAGGCTGGTGGACACAGACAGCTTAAAACAGCTGATGGTGATGGCTGTCCCACAGTATTGTTGCTCCCAGCCGCCACTACTTCTCCAAGAGAGCCGTGCCTTCCCTGCACAACCAAGTATCCGATAAAATCAAGTGTGCACTGCGCAACGCCATCTGTGGCAAGGTCCACCTAACCACAGATACGTGGACCAGTAAGCACGGCCAGGGACGCTATATCTCCCTAACTGCACACTGGGTAAATGTAGTGGCGGCTGGGCCCCAGGTGGAGAGTTCTTTGGCGCACGTCCTTCCACCACCAAGGATCGCAGGGCAACAATCTTTGCCTCCTGTAGCCTCCTCCTCCTACTCGGCTTCCTCCTCCTCTTCTTCCACCTGCTCATCCAGTCAGCCAAACACCTTCACCACCAACTTCAGCACAGCCCGGGGTAAATTTCAGCAGGCCATTCTGAAACTCATATGTTTGGGGGACAGGCCCCACACCGCGCAGGAGTTGTGGTGGGGTATTGAACAACAGACCGACAAGTGGTTGATGCCGGTGAGCCTCAAGCCTGGTGGTGTGCGATAATGGGCGAAATCTCGTCGCAGCTCTGGGACTAGCCGGTTTGACGCACATCCCTTGCCTGGCGCATGTGCTGAATTTGGTGGTGCAGAAGTTCATTCACAACTACCCCGACATGTCAGAGCTGCTGCACAAAGTGCGCCCTTCCGGCGTTCAAATCCTGCCGCTGCTCGCCTGTCTGCGCTACAGCGTAACTTCGGCCCTCCCGCTCACCGCCTCATATGCGACATGCCCACCAGGTGGAACTCCACCTTGCACATGCTGGACAGACTGTGCAAGCAGCAGCAGGGCATAGTGGAGTTTCAGCTGCAGCACGCACGGGTCAGTCGTACTGCGGAACAGCACCACTTCACCACCAATGACTGGGCCTCCATGCGAGACCTGTGTGCCCTGTTGCACTGTTTCGAGTACTCCACCAACACGGCCAGTGGCAATGATGCCGTTATCAGCTTTACAAAACCACTTCTATGTCTCCTTGAGAAAACACTTAGGGCGATGATGGAAGAGGAGGTGGCCCAGGAGGAAGAGGGGTCATTTTTAGCACTTTCAGGCCAGTCTCTTAGAAGTGACTCAGAGGGAGTTTTTTTGCAACAGCAGATGCCAGGTACAAATGTGGCCAGCCAGGGCCCACTACTGGAGGACGAGGAGGACGAGGATGAGGAGGAGGTGGAGGAGGATGAGGATGAAGCATGTTCACAGCGGGGTGTCACGCAACGCAGCTCGGGCCCATCACTGGTGCGTGGCTGGGGGGAAACGGAGGACGATGACGATACGCCTCCCACAGAGGACAGCTTGTCCTTACCTCTGGGCAGCCTGGCACACATGAGCGACTACATGCTGCAGTGCCTGCGCAACGACAGCAGAGTTGCACACATTTTAACGTGTGCAGACTACTGGGTTGCCACCCTCCTAGATCCCCGGTACAAAACAATGTGCCCACCTTACTTCCTGCACTGTAGCGTGATAGGAAGATGCGCGAGTACACGCGCTACTGAGAGCATTCCTAAATGTCACAGGGGAACAAGTGGAAGCCCAAGGCGAAGGCAGAGGAGGAGCAAGAGGTCGCCAACACAGCTGTGTCATGGCCAGCTCCTCTGAGGGCAGGGTTAGCATGGCAGAGATGTGGAAAAGTTTTGTCACCACGCCACAGCTAACTGCACCACCACCTGATATGGAACGTGTTAGCAGGAGGCAACATTTCACTAACATGGTGGAACAGTTCGTGTGCACACGCCTCCACGTACTGACTGATGGTTCGGCACCATTCAACTTCTGGGTCTCCAAATTGTCCACGTGGCCAGAGATAGCGTTTTATGCCTTGGAGGTGCTGGCCTGCCCGGCAGCCAGTGTTTTGTCTGAACGTGTATTCAGCACGGCAGGGGGCGTCATTACAGACAAACGCAGCCGCCTGTCTACAGCCAATGTGGACAAGCTGACGTTCATAAAAATGAACCAAGCATGGATCCCACAGGACCTGTCCATCCCTTGTGCAGATTAGACATTTATAACTACCTCCCCTTAACCATATATTATTGTACTCCAGGGCACTTCTTCATTCAATCCTCTTTTTTTTATTTTACTATTATATTGCGGGGCAACCCAAAGTTGAATGAACCTCTCCTCTGTCTGGGTGCCGGGGCCTAAAAATATCTGACAGTGGCATGTTCCAGTGCTGGGTGACATGAAGCCTGATTCTCTGCTATGGGACCTCTCTCCTCTGTCTGGGTGCCGGGGCCTAAAAATATCTGACAGTGGCATGTTCCAGTGGTGGGTGACATGAAGCCTGATTCTCTGCTATGGGACCTCTCTCCAATTGATATTGGTTAATTTTTTTTTATTTTTTAATTCATGTCTCTATCCACATTTGTTTGCAGGAGATTTACCTACATTTTGCTGCCTTTTGCAGCCCTCGAGCCCTTTCCTGGGCTATTTTACAGCCTTTTTAGTGCTGAAAAGTTCAGGTCCCCATTGACTTCAATGGGGTTCGGGTTTGGGGCGAAGTTCGGGTCGAGTTCGGATCCCGAACCTGAACATTTTCGGAAAGTTCGGCCGAACTTCTCGAACCCGAACATCCAGGTGTTCGCTCAACTCTAGTCCCTATTCATGGGACGTCAGAGCAGCAGATTGTCCAGTAGGAAGCCTTCTTTCCCGACAATCGCCTGCTCGACAGCGGAGGAGAGCACTGTATTTATGTGCAGTGATCTCCTCCACAGTACGATGAGGAGTGATTGCTAATGCCATTACACCTTCCCATACTGACTCGTGTGCCGGCAGCAGAGTGTGTGTACAGCGCCAGCGCCATTAAACAGAATTGCCGGGCAACGGCCGCATGAACGCCGCCTCTGGGCACCTTCAGAAGCGAATTAACATATTGAATAAAAGTGTTTTTCTGAGAAAATCGGTCGATGGACAGCAAGGTAGCATTTTAATATGGGGAATGTAGTGGAGATCCTGATGTTAGTGTTCTATAATGGTGATTTTAGGTGAAAGACTCCCTTTAAGGGGGCACAATGGCGATTTCTACTATGGAGGTGGCACAGAGAGCATTTTTACTGTGAAGGGGCACAATGGGCATTATTACTGTGAAGGGGGCACAGTGGGCATTATTACAATTAAGCGGGCACAAAGAGCATTATTACTTTGAAGGGGGTACAAAGGGCATTACTACTATTAGGGGGCACAATGGGGATTTCTACTATGTAGGGGGCACAATGGGCATTATTACTGTGAAGGGGCACAATGGGCATTATTACTGTGAAGGGGCACAGTGGGCATTATTACTTTGAAGAGGGTACAATGGGCATTACTACTATTAATGGACATTATTACTGTGAAGGAGGCACAATGGGGATTATTACTATGAAGGGGGCACAAAGAGGGCATTACAACTGTGAAGGGGCACAGATAGGGCATTACTACTGTGAAAGGGGCAAAGAGAGGGCATTACTACTATGAGGGGGCACTTAGGGTATTCATACTCTGTGGGGAGGAACTAAATCGCAATGTGTCAGGGGCACTAAGGAGCCTCATAATGTGGGGGGGGGGGGGGGGCACCAAGGGATCACCCTGCTGTGAGGGTGCACTTAGGGGTATCACACTCTCTGGAGCACTAAAGGGATATCATACTGTCTAAGGGGCATTTGCAGCTCGGACCTTCATCCTAAGGCAGACTCGGATATGTGGACCTTTACAAAAAGTACTTGAGTGCCCCTGGTATAGGGCATTAAAAGGTATTTTTTTATTTTCCTTTAAAAAAAATATATATATTTGATATATCATAGTGACCAGGCCCAAGTAGAACTAATCCTTGAAAAAAAATATTACAGTAAATTATATTCATTATTTAGTGAAGTTTTTACACAATAATAATTCATCCAGAAGAAAAGAATAAGGTGTCAGGTTTGTTTGTGAGGACTTTTGACTGTAAATCCTCTTGGATGGTTGAAGCTTTAGGCTTGTGGGTTAAATTACTTAATGGTGTAGTTCCCAAGTATTTGTCAGCTTACATATGCTTAACAATGTAGCTTGGTCTAGAGACGATTTGAATAAAAAACTATGTTTTACAGGATGTAACATTTATTTTACCTATAGGCCCAAAGCACTATAGTTTACATAGAGGTTCCAGGGTTGTAACAAGGACCAATGGGTCCTATCATATAGTAATACAAACCGGATTCCCAAAAAGTTGGGACACTACACAAATCGTGAATACAGTGGGATGCGAAAGTTTGGGCAACCTTCTTAATCATCATGATTTTCCTGTATAAATCGTTGGTTATTACGATAAAAAATGTCAGTTAAATATATCATATAGGAGACACACACAGTGATATTTGAGAAGTAATATGAAGTTTATTGGATTTACAGAAAGTGTGCTATAATTGTTTAAACAAAATTAGGCAGGTGCATAAATTTGGGCACTGTTGTCATTTTATTGATTCCAAAACCTTTAGAACTAATTATTGGAACTCAAATTGGCTTGGTAAGCTCAGTGACCCCTGACCTACATACACAGGTGACTCAGATTATGAGAAAGAGTATTTAAGGGGGTCAATTGTAAGTTTCCCTCCTCTTTTAATTTTCTCTGAAGAGTAGCAACATGGGGGCCTCAAAACAACTCTCAAATGACCTGAAGACAAAGATTGTTCACCATCATGGTTTAGGGGAAGGATACAGAAAGCTGTCTCAGAGATTTCAGCTGTCTGTTTCCACAGTTAGGAACATATTGAGGAAATGGAAGACCACAGGCTGAGTTCAAGTTAAGGCTCGAAGTGGCAGACCAAGAAAAATCTCGGATAGACAGAAGCGACGAATGGTGAGAACAGTCAGAGTCAACCCACAGACCAGCACCAAAGACCTTCAACATCATCTTGCTGCAGATGGAGTCACTGTGCATCGTTCAACCATTCGGCGCACTTTACACAAGGAGATGCTGTATGCGAGAATGATGCAGAGGAAGCCTTTTCTCCACCCACAGCACAAAAAGTGCCGCTTGAGGTGGGCTAAAGCACATTTGGACAAGCCAGCTTTATTTTGGAATAAGGTGCTGTGGACTGATGAAACTAAAATTTAGTTATTTGGCCATAACAAGGGGCGTTATGCATGGAGGTAAAAGAACACAGCATTCCAAGAAAAACACCTGCTACCTACAGTAAAATATGGTGGTGGTTCCATCATGCTGTGGGGCTGTGTGGCCAGTGCAGGGACTGGGAATCTTGTCAAAGTTGAGGGACACATGGATTCCACTCAGTATCAGAAGATTCTGGAGACCAATATCCGGGAATCAGTAACAAAGCTATAGCTGCGCCGGGGCTGGATCTTTCAACAAGACAACGACCCTAAACACTGCTCAAAATCCACTAAGGCATTCATGCAGAGGAACAAGTACAACATTCTGGAATGGCCATCTCTTTCAGGGAAGACCCTGCATTTTTCAACAAGATAATGCCAGACCACATTCTGCATCAATCACAACATCATGGCTGCGTAGGAGAAGGATCCGGGTACTGAAATGGCCAGTCTGCAGTCCAGATCTTTCACCTATAGATAACATTTGGCGCATCATAAAGAGGAAGGTGCAACAAAGAAGGCCCAAGACGATTGAACAGTTAGAGGCCTGTATTAGACAAAAATGGGAGAGCCTTCCTATTTCTAAACTTGAGAAACTGGTCTCCTCGGTCCCCAGACCTCTGTGGAGTGTTGTAAGAAGAAGGGGAGATGCCACACAGTGGTGAAAATGGCCTTGTCCTAACTTTTTTGGGATTTGTTGACACCATGAAATATTGAACATATGGATTATATTTTTTTTTACTAATGCTATATAAACTATATAAATGATTATAAGGTACTTATATATTTGATCAAAATCATGTGTGCCCATCCACCGTGACAAGGAGATCTCTTTTGGATGAGGCCCTACTCTATCATGTCACCTCGCCTTGTGCCAAAAGGTCTCAAATTAATGGGAAAGTAGGATCCAACTATATACTACTCTAATTAAAAACTGCCTTCATTTTGGTTGGGTGTTCCTAAGACCAACCTTTCCAAGAGGCTGTTTTTAGTCAACACCGTATACAGTATAGCTGGATCCTACTTTCCCTGAATTAATTTGAGGTCCGTTGGCACGAGAAGATGAGTCATTATAGAGTAGTACACATTCTACATTGTGTGCACAGTTATTAGGCAAGTAAGTATTTTGACCAAATAATCATTTGTATGCATATTTTCCAACTCCACGTTGTATAAACTTGAACACTTATTGGATTGAAGCATATCAGGTAATGTGTATTTATGTAATGAGGGAGGATGTAACCTAAGGAGATAAAGACCCTATAGCAAGGTATTGCATAATTATTAGCTTGTTTTCCTCAGGCAGAACAGGCCAGAAAGAGATTTAACTGACTTAAAAGTCAAAATTTGTTAATAGTCTTTCAGAGAGATGTAGCACTCTTGAAATTGCTAAGACATTGGGATGTGATCACAGAACCATCAAATGTATCAAATGTTTTTCTTTTGCAAATAGTCAACAGCTTCACATGAAATATACTGAAAAAAAAAGATGCAAATTAACTGCCAAAGATTTGAGAAGAATCAAACTTAAAGCGACCAGAAACCCATTATCCTCCAGTGCTGTACAAGATGTTCATGGCTTAGAGACATGGCCGAGGTAAGGCAATCTGAAACTGGACCACCACTGAACAAGACACATAAGTTGACACGTCAAGACAGATTTTTCAAAGGTTTTATGGACTGATTAGATGAGAGAGACTCTTGGTGGCCAGATTGATGGGTGCATTGCTGGATCAGTAACGGGCACAGTGCTCCACTTCAACTCAGACGCCAGCAGGGATCCGTGGGCTGGCATTATTAAACATGAGCTAGTTGGACCTTTTCGATGGACTCAAAATCAACTTCCAAACCTACTGCCAGTTTTTAGAAGACATTTTCTCCAAGCAGTGGAGGTGGGTACTGCTATAGGCTCGTATTATTAAAGATAAGCTAGTAGGACCTTTTCATGTTGAAGATGGACTCAAAATCAACTTTCAAGACTACTGCCATTTTTTAGAAGACATTTCTCTAAGCTGTTGTACAGGAAAAAGCCTGCATCTTAAAAACAACAAAAAAAAACATGATTTTTATGCAGGACAGAACTCCTCTGCATGGCTAGCCTTAAATATGAAATAATAATGGCATGACTCTCTTCATCACCTACCCTAAACCCTATTAAAAACTTCTGGAGAACTTTTAAGTGATATATTTACAGTGAAGGAAAACAGTGATGGTGTGTTGGAGGCTTTGGTTGCTGCTGCACAAAAAGTTGATCATCAACGAATTAAGAAACTGACATACTCCATGGATAGAAGGCTTATGACTGAGGGGTCATATTGGTCACTGATATATATTTTTTAAATGTCAGAAATGTTTATTTGTAAATTTTCAGTTGTTTGTGTAATGCCCCAGATTGGCATTATAACTTTTTACACCCCTCTTCTATATTATGGTTGATTTAATGTGTATTTATTTCGAGGTCCTGCATATTGTGTATTTGTATTTCTGATTTAAATACTGTTAACATGTAATGTACCTGGTCCACCAGCAGATGGCAGCAATAATGGCAGAGCTAGTTTGCCTAGAGTGGAACCTTCTTTCCATTCTAGCCCTCTCCAGAGAGGGAGGAGTTTTAGTTAGTGAGCAGCAGTTGAGAGTAGCCCCTGTATGGGGAAGACAGCAGGCCCTCGTCCCTGCAGGACAAGCCCTGCAGAAGTGAGTTCAGAGTGCCCCCTGGATGGGGAAGGCAGCAGGCTCTCGTCCCTGCCGGATGAGTCCGTCCAAAGTCAGCAGAGTACTATCAGCTTTGCTGGAACAAGAAAAAAGAGCCAAGAGCCTCAGAAGCCAGGAGGAGAAGTTCCCTGGATAAAGATAACGATACAGGATAAAGATAAAGACAGAGTCAGACTACAGAAAGCTAAGTACAGCAGAGAGGAAAAGTTATGTTTAATCCTATCAGCACAGCAAAGCTAGAGAGTAACAGATGTAGCAGAGTGGAATAGGTTCACCTGCCAGAATTAAAGCCAAGCCTGCTGGTGACCAAGAAAAAGTGGAAGATTGTTTCCTGATGAAAGTCTATTCAAGTAAAGTTGTTGTTCAACGTTAACCAAGGTCTGGACTCAATTTATTTCATCACCCCCTGCGTCACCTATCCTTTTTTCTGCGTCCAAAAAGGACGTTATAGGCCACCCTTTCACCACTCTGGCATTCCTACACCTGGGTACTACCATCACCATCTACTTAGGGGGTCTCCGTCCCTCAATGCTGAAATGCAATTGGCGTCACGACAAACATTCATAATACCTTAATGGGATCCCATGGTGGTCGGCCTCTAGCCCGCTGCATTTGTTTATTTTTCTCACTTTAACAAATGAGAAACAAGTAAGATGAAAAATTTTCCCTTTTCATTTAGTTACATAATAATTCTGCACACTAATACTTGCCTAATAATTATGTACATATGGGTATTCTCATAAAAAAGCCAAACCTCACCCTTACTTTCTTAACCATCTCTATCTGAACGTCCATTCTGAGATCGCAGCTGCACGCTAATTGTGCAGCTGCAGATCGGGTTGCCCGCTGTCACTGACAGTTCCCAGGTGTCTCTGCCTTCTAGATTGCTGCATACACAGCGCTCAACAGAGCGCTGTGTATACAGAGCAGGAAGCGCTATGCTAAGCGCAGTATACCGCTGTACAGCCTCTCTGGCGGGTGTATTTCCCCTGTAACTGGGACCACTATGTCAGCCCCAGTTACAGGAGAAATCAAAAATAAAATAAAATAGACATATTTGGTATTGCCGCGTCTGTGACATCGGCTCTATAAATATATCACATGATCCACCCAGTCTGATAAACAACATTAAAAAAAATATGTATTTTTGTCACCTTACATCATAAAGAGTGCAACACCAAGTGATCAAAAAGGCGTATGTCCCACAAAATGGTACCAATAAAACAGTCACCTCATCCCGCAAAAAATGAGCCCCTACATAAGAAAATCGCTAAAAAACAAATTAATAAACTCTCAGAACATGGACACATTGAAACATAATTTTTTTGTTTAGAAAAAGGCCATTATTGTGTAAAACTTTAATAAATAAGAAAAAGTATACATATTGGGTATCGCCACGTCCGTAACTATCTGCTCTATAAAAATGTCACATGGTGAGCGCTGTAAAAATTAAATAAATATAAAGTGTGCTAAAACAACCAATTTTTTTGGTCACCTTATCCCATAAAGTGCTATAATGAATGATCAAAAAATCATATGTACCCAAAAATAGTACCAATCAAACTGGCACCTTATCCCCTAGTTTCCAAAATGGGGTCACTTTTTGGGAGTTTCTACTGTAAGGGTGCATCAGGGGTTTAAATGGGACATGGCATCTAAAAACCAGTTCAGCAAAATCTGCCTTCCAGAAACCATGTGGCGCTACTTTTCTTCTGCGCCCTGCCATGTGCCCTTACATCAGTTTACGACCACATGTTGGGTGTTTCTGTAAACCGCAGAATCAGGGTAATAAATATTGAGTTTTGTTTGGCTGTTAACCCTTGATGTGTTAAAGAAAGAAATTGATTAAAATGGAAAATCTGACAAAATAAAGTGAAATAAAAAAAATTGATCTCCCTTTTCTTTGAATTCTTGTGGAACACCTAAAGGGCTAACAGAGTTTGTAAAAGCAGTTTAAAGTAACTTGAGGGGTGTAGTCTCTACAATTGGGTCATTTATGGGGGTAGCCACTATGTAAGCCCCACAAAGTGACTTCAGAACTGAACTGGTCCTTAAAAGTGGGTTTGGCAATTTTCGGAAAAATTTGAAGAATTGCTTCTAAAATTCTAAGCCTTTTAACGTCCTAAAAAAATAAAATGACATCTGCAAAATGATGCCAACATAAAGTAGACATATGGGGAATGTTAAGTAATAAATATTTTATGAGGTATCACTTTGTTTTAAAAGCAGAGAAATAGAAATTTAGAAAATTGTGAATTTTTCAATTTTTTTGTAAATTTGGGATTGTTTCATAAATAAAGGTGAAATATATTGATTCAAATTTATGACTATCATGAAGTACAATGTGTCATGAGAAAACAATATCTGAATGGCTTGGATAAGTAAAAGCGTTCCAAAGCTATTACCACATAAAGTGAGATATGTCAGATTTGCTAAATTAGGCCTGGACAGGAAGGGGGCAAATGGCCCGGATGTGAAGTGGTAAAGGGTATGGACACCTTTTGTAAAAAAAATAAAATTATATACTAATTAATTTAGTTTGTGGAAAAAAAATCATATCTACAATTGGTTCTATTTATCTGTCTTTTTTCGTTTTTGTTCTACAGCCTACTGTGCTTCTTATGCACAGCAGGCTGCTCTCAGTGAGTTTACAGAGAATCTGTCATCTGACACATTTTCTGTAACTCCTCCTATGCACACGGGAGTGCGTCCCGCCCCTATCCCTAGAAGACCCACTCCTCACAGACATCTCTCTCACCAGAAGCAGCTCCAGACTACATTGTAGTTACAGGACCTGTGGTGATGTCACAGTCATGTGATAAGCCATCTGTGTGGGAGGAGTTAGGGGAACACGGGCTCCGTGTAGAACTGTGCTGGTGGAGAATGCAGAGGTACTTTATGTATGGAAGGTGTGTATAAAGCACGGCTATGTTAGTGTAACCATTCTATTGTACAGTTTTCTGTGTGAAAAGTGCACACAGTAGTTCTATCTGTGTAATGGACATGTATCAGAGCTAAGTGTGCAATGTGTATATAGTAAAATCTGTGTAATGGGCATGTGGTAGTGCTGTGTATGTAATATGTATATAGTAGCGTCATGTGGGAGCTGTGTATGACAGCATGAGGTGAGCCCTGTGTATGGCAGCGTCAGGTCAGCGCAGTGTATGGCAGCGTCAGGTGGGCGCAGTGTATGGCAGCGTCAGGTGGGCGCAGTGTATGGCAGCGTCAGGTGGGCGCAGTGTATGGCAGCGTCAGGTGGGCGCAGTGTATGGCAGCGTCAGGTGGGCGCAGTGTATGGCAGCGTCAGGTGGGCGCAGTGTATGGCAGCGTCAGGTGGGCGCAGTGTATGGCAGCGTCAGGTGGGCGCAGTGTATGGCAGCGTCAGGTGGGCGCAGTGTATGGCAGCGTCAGGTGGGCGCAGTGTATGGCAGCGTCAGGTGGGCACAGTGTATGGCAGCGTCAGGTGGGCGCAGTGTATGGCAGCATCAGGTGGGCGCAGTGTATGGCAGCGTCAGGTGGGCGCAGTGTATGGTAGCGTCAGGTGGGAGCAGTGTATGGCAGTGTCAGGTGGGAGCTGTGTATGGCAGCGTCAGGTGGGCGTTGTTTATGGCAGCATCAGGTAAGCGCTGTGTATGGCAGCGTCAGGTGGCACTGTGCATGGCAGCGTCAGGTGGGCGCAGTGTATGGTAGCGTCAGGTGGGTGCTGTGTATGGCAGCGTCAAGTGGGCGCCATGTATGGCAGTGTCAGGTAGGCGCTATGTATGGCAGCAGTGGTCTTATTTTTAGTGTATGATGTTGGATAAATGTAAAATTGCCTACATTTATTTCTGCATGAGAGACTAGCAATGATTTCAATGCAGAAATATCAGCCTCATAACGTTATGTGGGCCTATGCATTATATATGTAAATTGCCGCAAAATTTATACTCCTCCTCAGCTAACAATACTCCTCAAAATTGTTAAGAGGAGTATTTTTACTCTGCTGGAAAAAATGATCTGATGTGGCAGCGGCACAATGCCGTCCCTCTCCCCCTCCCTTCCCCCACCGTGTAGGATGGCTGTCCTCACCTCCATACAAGCCGTCATCCCCCTCCCCTTTCCCCCGCCTCGCCCCCCTCCTTCAGGATGGTCGGTGCTGCAACATGCCCCCAGCCCCCGTTCCTTCAGGATGGCCGGTGAGGCAACAATGTCTCCCACCCCCCCTTCAGGATGGCATACAGCTGACACTCTGCTTGAAACAGCCGACATCGGTGCTGGCCGTTTAAACCCTTCCATTCCGCGGTCCTCAGGGACTGCTGCGTGGAGGGGAGAACCAGCGGGCCGCTGCAGGCTGTGGCAGCGTCCCAATGGTTACCATGGCAACCGGACACCTTGACAGGCATCCGGATTGCCATGGTATAGCTGAGCCTGATCAGGCTTACTGTGAATGACAATACACAGCAGTACACTAAACAGGCATCAGACCCACTGGATCTTCAAGAACCAAGTGGGTCTGAGTCAAAAAAGTATAATAAAAATGTGAAAAAAAATATTTTTCCTATATTATCATATATAATTGGTTAAAAAT
Source organism: Bufo gargarizans (assembly GCF_014858855.1). Lineage (NCBI taxonomy): Eukaryota > Metazoa > Chordata > Amphibia > Anura > Bufonidae > Bufo > Bufo gargarizans. Next base: position 109,151,118 of record NC_058088.1, read on the forward strand.
GTAAACAAAAAAAACACACTAAACATGTTTGGTATCACCGCTTCCGTAACAACCTGATCTATAAAAGGATCCGCACGGTGAACGCCATTACATTTAAAAAAAAAAAAATTATGATGGAATTGCATTTTGCACTTCCCAACAAATGGTATAAAAAGTGATCAAAAGAGTCATATGTACCCCAAATCTCAAACCGTCATCTCATCCCGCAAAAAAATTACCCTCCTACCTAAGACAATTGCCCCAAAAAATATGATAATGGTTTCAGAAAATGGAGACACTAAAACATGATTTTTTTGTTTCAGAAATGCTCTTATTGTGCAAAACCAAAATATATTTAAAAAAAAACTGACATATTAGGTATTGCAACGTCCGTAACAACCTGCTCTATAACAATATCACAAGTGCTAACCTGCAATTTTTTATCACCTTACATCACACAAAGTGTAATACCAAGTGATCAAAAAGTGATATGTGCCCCAAAATGGTGTCAATCAAACCATCATCTCATCCTGCAAAAAATGAGACCCTACCTTAGACAATCGCCCAAAAAATAAAATAAATATGGCTTTCAGAAAATGGAAACACAAAACATGATTTTAAAAAAATATATATTTTTATCGTGTAAAATAAAATTTTAAAAATGAACATATTTGGCAAACTGTGTCCGTAACAACCTGCTCTATAAAAATAGCATGTGAGCCAACCCGTCTGGTGAACTCCATAAAAATTTTTTATTACCTTACATCACAAAAAGTGTAATACCAAGCGATAAAAAATATGTGCATCAAAATGGTACCAATCAAACCAACATCTCTTTCAGCAAAAAATGAGACCCTACCTAAGACAATTGCCCAAAAAATAAAAAAAATATTGCTTTCAGAAAATGGAAACACAAAAACATGATTTTTTTCCCCAAATTTTTTGTTGTGTAAATCCAAAATAAAAAAATAAATAGACATATTAGGTATCGCCGTGTGCTCTATAAAAATATCACATTATTCATCTACTATGTCAGCTGAACATTGTAAAAAACAAAAAATAAAAACAGACATTTTTTTGGTTATCTTGCCTCATGAAAAGAGTAATATATACAGTTGTGTTCAAAATAATAGCAGTGTGTTTAAAGTGAAAAAAAGCTCAAAATCCTTCTAATAGCTTTTATTTCCATACACACAGATGCATTGGGAACACTACACATTCTATTCCAAATCAAAACATGAAGATAAATATATAAAATTTGTGTTGTTCCTCTAAAAAAAATTAAAGTGATTAGACTGTTCAAAAAAATAGCAGTGTTTGTATTCTTCTTTACAAACTCAAACATTTACTATATAAACTGAAAAATGTTTGAAGATTTTGCTTTCCTTTGAATCGCTTAACTAATATTTAGTTGTATAACCACTGTTTCTGAGAACTGCTGTACATCTGTGTTTCATGGAGTCAACCAACTTCTGCCACCTGTGAACAAGTATTCCAACCCAGTTTTCTATTGAATTAAGATCCGGGGATTGGGCTGGCCACTCCATATTGTCAATCTTGTTGGTCTGGAACCAAGATCTTGCACGTTTACTGGTGTGTTTGGGGTTGTTGTCTTGTTGGAACAACCATTTCAAGGGCATTTCCTCATCAGCATAAGGCAGCATGACCTCTTCAAGTATTCTTATGTATTTAACCACTTCCCATCTGGGCCATTTGCCCCCTTTCTGACCAGGCCTAATTTTGCAAAACTGACATATCTCACTTTATGTGGTAATAACTTTGGAACGCCTTTATTTATCCAAGTCATTCAGAGATTGTTTTCTCGTGACACATTGTACTTCATGATAGTCATAAATTTGAGTCAAAATCTTTCACCTTTATTTATGAAAAAAATCCCAAATTTACCCCAAAATTTGAAAAATTCGCAATTTTCAAAATTTCAATTTCTCTGCTTTTAAAACAGAAAGTGATACCTCATAAAATATTTATTACTTTATGTTGGCATCATTTTGGAAATGTCATTTTATTTTTTTAGGACGTTAGAAGGCGTAGAAGTTTAGAAGCAATTCTTCAAATTTTTATGAAAATTGCCAAAACCCACTTTTTAAGGACCAGTTCAGGTCTGAAGTCACTTTGTGGGGCTTACACAGTGGAAACCCCCCATAAATTACCCCATTGTAGAAACTACACCCCTCAAGTTACTCAAAACTGATTTTACAAACTTTGTTAACCCTTTAGGTGTTCCACAAGAATTAAAGGAAAATGGAGATTACATTTCTAAATTTCACTTTTATGGCAGATTTTCCATTTTAATCCATTTTGTTTAACACATCAAGGGCTAACAGCCAAACAAAACTCAATATTTATTACGCATATTCTGCGGTTTACAGAAACATCCCACATGTGGTCATAAACTGCTGTATGGGCACCGGCAGGGCGCAGAAGAAAAGGAACTCCACGTGGTTTTTAGATGCCATGTCCTATTTGAAGCCCCCTTACCCTTACAGTAGAAACTCCCAAGAAGTGACCCCATTTTGGAAACTAGGGGATAAGGTGCCAGTTTTATTAGTACTATTTTTGGGTACATATGATTTTTTGATCATTCATTATAACACTTTATAGGGCAAGGTGACCCAAAAATTGGTTGTTTTAGCACAGTTTCTATTTATTTATTTTTATAGCGTTCACCTGAGGGGTTCAGTCAAGTGACATTTTTATAGAGCAGATTGTTACGGACGTGGCGATACCTAATATGTATACTTTTTCTCATTTATTAAAGTTTTACGCAATAATAGCATTTTTGAAACCAAAAAAATGATGTTTTAGTGTCTCCATGTTCTAAGAGCTATAGTTTTTTTTGTTTTTTTAGAGATTTTCTTATGTAGGGGCTATTTTTTTGCGGGATGAGGTGACGGTTTTATTGGTACCATTTTGTGGGACATATGCGTTTTTGATCACTTGGTGTTGCACCTTTTGTGATGCTTGTTTACAGTTTTTTTTTTTTTACGATGTTCACCTGAGGGGTTAGGTTATGTGATATTTTTATAGAGCTGGTTTTTACGGACGCGGCAATACCAAATATGTCTATTTTATTTTTTCTATTTTTAACTTTTTTTTTTATTCCTTACTTGGGGACTTTTTTTTTTTACATGTGAAACTTTTTTTTATTTAATTTTTTCAACCCTTTATTTATTTATTTATTTTACACTTTTCGTCCCCCATAAGGTCATACAAGACCTCTGGGGGACATTTACTTCACTTTTTCTTTTTTTTTTCACTGTTGATTTCTCCTGTAACTGGGGCTGACATAGTAGCCCCCAGTTACAGGAAAAATACACCCCCCAGAGAGGCTGTACAGCGCAATGCAGCGCTGTACAGCCTCAGTGCAGGGCTGATCGAGGTCTGTGAAAGACCTCACACAGCTCCTACACTCTCCGGTCCCGGTGAGCGCTGTGTATGCAGCGATCTAGAAGGCAGGGGCACTTGGGCACTGTCCCTGCCTTCTCTCTGGGTTGCCTTGCTGTCACTGACAGCGGGCAACCCGATCAGCAGCTGCACGATTAGCGTGCAGCTGCAGTTTCTGAACGGACGTTTTAAAACATGGGCGGACGGAAAGTGGTTAAACTGATCCATGATCCCTGGTATGCTATACGCCCAACACTGTAGTATGAGAAACATCCCCATATCATGATGCTTGCGCCACTATGCTTCACTGTCTTCACAGTGTACTGTGGCTTGAATTCAGTTTTTGGGCGTCATCGACAAACTCCGGCCACTAGACCTAAAAAGAACAATCTTACTTTCATCATTCCACAAAATGTTGTGCCATTTCTTTTTAGGCCAGTCAATGTGCTCTCTTTGGCAAATTGTAACCTCTTCAGCAGGTGTCTTTTTCAACAGTGGGACTTTGCGGGGGCTTCTTGCAGATAGCTTTGGCTTCACATAGGTGTCTTCTAATTGTAACAGTACTCACAGGTAACTTTAGACCTTCTTTGATCGTCCTGGAGCTGATTGTTGGGTGAGTCCTTATCATTTTGGCTATTCTTCTATCCATTCGAATGGTAGTTTTTCGCTTTCTTCTAAGTTTTTCAGGTTTTGGTTGCCATTTTAAAGCATTTGCGATCATTTAAGCGGTGCAGCCTATCATTTTCTGCACTTCTTGATATATTTTCCCCTCTCCAATCAACTTTTTAATCAAGGTACGCTGTTCTTCTGAACATTGTCTGGAACAACCCATGTTCCTCAAAATTTCAGAGAGAAATAAGGGCAATAATTGCCATCTGTTTTTCCAAGAATGAATGACCTCACTCATTGAACTCTACACTGCTATTATTTTGAACATGCCCCTTTCAATAAGTGATTGACTTACAGAGAATCAGCAGCATGCATGTCAAGACTGTTGTGTCTGTTGGGTTTCTATTACTCTACTACACCTGCTACTAAATTATTTGCCATGTAGAAATATCATTTTTACCAAAAACTGTGATTGATCAGGTTAGTGATGTCTGACTGCTATTATTTTGAACACAACTGTATATACACACACACACACACAATGCACAACTACCACTAGCAAAAGATTTATATACTGCAGGAATAACCCTAATATATATTATATACCGGTGTGTGTATATATATATATATATATATATATATATATATATATATACACACAATGGCAGCACATCAGGCCAAATATATAAAATAAAAAAAATATGGAGGTGCAGGCCAATGGATTCGGCAACAAATCCAGGACAATATAAGAATTAAAAAAAATTGCAGCACTCTCACAAAAAATGAGTGAAAAGAAAAACACTTTATTCACCCCTGTGGTCACAACTAGGGATGAGCGAACTTGTGTTTCAAGTTTGGTGTACAAGATTCAGGTTCGGGTTATATAAGAATTCCGTTACCACGGACCATAACTAAGGGTCCATTTGCACGTCCGCATAATGGGTCCGCATCCGTTCCGCAATTTTGCGGAAGGGGTGTGAGCCCATTCATTTTCAATGAGGCCGCAAAAGATGAGGACAGCACTTCCATTCTGCTGCCCTGCAGCCACGGACAAGAATCGCTAATTTCTAACGATAATTTGTTTTCCCTTAGTCCTAACAGCAGCACAGATGGGGTTAACTGCCCCCCGTGGACTGGTAGGACCGGCGGAATTTTTAATGAGCCCAAAGACCTAAACCAATAAAAGAACTCCAGCTCCCTTAAAGGGAGGGGTTCATCCCCCAGCCCACCGTGTATGTCACAAGAAAAAAAAGTACTTTAGGGCGGGAAATTTGTGTGCTGCTGTTAGGACTAAGGGAAAACAAATTATCGTTAGAAATTAACGATTCCCTTACGTCCTACCAGCAGCACAGATGGGGAGATAGCAAGAAGAATCCCCTAGGGAGGGTCCTCATGCTCGGCAGAAGTAAGGACTGTCTGCCCAAAGGCCGAGAACTCAGATATCCTAGCATCGATCCTATAATGGGAGATGAAGGTAGACTCCGAGCTCCAGGAAGCTGCCTTGCAGATCAACTCTAGGGGGAGAAGATTTCTTTCCGCCACAGAGGTAGCTACGGCCCTTGTAGAATGGGCCCTCACAAACTCCGGAGGATCTAAGGCTTGGGAAATGAAGGCTTCCCTAATGGCTTCCTTAACCCAGCGACTAATGGTCGTCTTAGACGCTTTACGGCCTTTTGACTTACCGGCAAACAGGATAAAGAGATTTTCATCCATCCTGAACTCTTTGGATCTATCCACATAGATCATGAAGGCATCTAGCTATGTCCAGTGGATGTCGGACAGGAGCATCTGAGGAGGAGGCAGAGAGTAATACAGGAAGAGAGACTACCTGATTAATATTTTGAAAGGTAGAAACCTTAGGTCTAAAGTAAGGTAGAAATTTCAAAAGGACCCTATCTTGTAAAAACATGGTATAAGGGTGTAACGCGGAGAAAGCTTGAAGCTCCGAAACTCTTTTGGCCGAAGTTATGGCCAGAAGAAAAACCATCTTAAGTGTTAAGAGTTTAAAACTTGCCTCCTCCAAGGGTTCAAAGGGGGGGGATGCTAGCCCCCTAAGAACAACTGACAAATCCCATTGAGGAACGGGTCTCAGTATTGTAGGCTTCAATCTTTCCGCTCCTTTAAGGAAGCGCTTGATGAGCGGGTCCCGAGAATATGGTCTGTTAAGACAGGCCGAGATGGCAAACACTTGGACCTTCAGGGTAGAAGGGGAGAGACCTCTGTCTATCCCATCCTGAAGGAACTGTAGGATCGCTGCGAGGGGCGGATCTGCAAACGCCACCTGATTGGAGCTACACCAAGAGGTGAAGATCCTCATAATCCGGGAGTAGGCCTTTCTGGTAGACTCTGCTCTGGAATGCGATAATGTTCTCAGGACCGACTCAGAGAGCCCTTCTACTCTGGGAAGGGACTGGTCAACCTCCAGGCTGTCAGGTTGAATCTGTGCAGATCTGGGCAGAGATGAGTGTCCACGACACCAGGGTCTGCTCCGGGGGAGTCTCCAATATTGTCCCCGACTCATCTGAATGAGCTGGGTAAACCAGGATCTCCTGGGCCAAAACGGTATGATGGCTATTACCGAGGCCTGATCCTGACGGATTTTCATCAATGCCCTCGGAATCATGGAAAAGGGAGGGAAGATGTACGCCAGCCTGAACCTCCACGGTATTGTCAGAGCATCTATCGCCAGGGGGTTGTCCTCCCTGTAAAGGGAACAGAACCTCTGTACCTTGGCGTTGAACTTGGTTGCCATGAGATCCACCTCTGGCATCCCCCACCTGAGGACTAATTGTTTGAAGATCTCCGGATGTAATGACCATTCCATGGTCGGTAGGCCGCGACTTAGACGGTCCGCGATGACATTGAGGGAGCCTCTGATGTGAGTGGCGGATAGATGGGATAGGTTCAGCTCTGCCCACCGAAGAATTACCCCAATCTCTAAAAGAAGGGGTACGGATCTTGTGCCTCCCTGCTTGTTTATATAAAGCACAGCAGTCATATTGTCTGACTGGACTTTCACTGCTTTGCCCCGAATCTGAGGGGCGAAGTGAAGGAGGGATAGCCGGATAGCACGCATCTCGCGGAGGTTTGAAGAAAGATGCCGCTCCTGAGGAGACCAGGATCCCCGAACTGGGGACCCGTCTAGATGAGCGCCCCAGCCTACAAGGGACGCGTCCGTGGTCAATATGAGCCAAGCTGGTTGGGTCATAGACTTCCCTTCTGGTAGATGGAACCACCATCTGAGGGAATTCCGGGTTTGGTTGGATAGGGAGCACAGGGAATCTAGCCCCTTGGGGCTGCCGTTCCATTTGCTTAAGACCTCCGACTGAAGAGGTCGGAGGTGCCATAAAGCCCAAGGGACTGCATCCGCAGCCGCTGACATGAGCCCCACCATCTTCATGAGGGTCCGTATGGAGACTCGTCGTGGTACATAAAGGAACCTTGCTAGGTCCTGAATCCGCATTCTTCTTTCCGGTGTCAACTGGAGGGACATCTGCAGAGAGTCGATTATGAATCCCAGATAATGGATAGAAGTCGAAGGGCTCACGTTCGACTTCGACCAGTTGACCATCCAGCCTAGGCGGAGCAGGAAAGAAATTGCGACATGAAGATGGTGGGAAAGTAGCGGGACTGAAGGGGCTAGAAGAAGCCAGTCGTCCAGGTAAGGGACAATGGTCAGACCTTGGAGTCTCAATGCTGCCACAACCGATACTACCACCTTGGTGAAGATCAGAGGGGCAGACGAGATTCCGAAGGGAAGGGCGGCAAACTGGAAATGTTTGCACACTCCTGATATCTGGACCGCGATCCTGAGAAACTTCCGGGAGGAAGGATGGATTGGGATGTGGAGGTAAGCATCTTTGAGGTCCAGAGTAGCCATCACATCCCCAGGGTTGAGGAGGTGGCTGACTGACCTTATGGTTTCCATGCGGAACCTGGTCCTCCTTATGAAACGATTGAGAAATCTCAAATCTATAATCATCCGAAGATCTCCTGTCTTTTTGGGTACCAGGAAAACTGGAGAATAAATCTCTAGACCCTTCTCCCCTGCCGGTACCTCCTCCAGGGCTCCCTTGGAAAGGTAGTCTTGGATATAGGCTTCCAAGACCCTTTGCCTGGTTGGCAAAAAACTGTGTGTGGCAATGAATGATCCTGGGGGGGGAGAAATAAGGTCTATTAGATAGCCGACGGCTACTATATTTTGGACCCAGGGGTCCCGGATTTCCTGGGCCCATACGTGGCTGAAGTGGAGAAGACGCCCCCCCTACAGAAAGGTGGGGGAGGGGTACGGGAAAATCCAGAGGCGTAACGGCAGGGATAGCAGGGTTTATCCAAGAGCCTCTGAGAGGCCCATAGTCAGGAGGGCTTTGCCTCCCTGGTGGGTTTGCGGGAACGCCTAGAAAACTTTCTAGGCGGCCCCCCCCAATCCTTACGTCCCTGCTGTCCTGGTAGGTCCCTCCACGGGCTTGTCTTCCCCTGCCTCGAAAGGGCTGTTGGGGAAGGCTCTTCCCCTTTTTGTCTGATAGACCCTCCATAATGGTGTCTAGCTCAGATCCGAATAGACGGTTCGGTTCAAAGGGGAGCCCACAGAGGTTGTATTTGGACGCGTTATCCGCGTTCCACGGTTTGAGCCACAGAGGTCTCCTGGCGGCAGACACTAAAGCCATAGTCTTGGCCGCCAACTTTAATTGGAGTTGGGCTGTGTCACAGAGAAAATCCATGGCTAGGTTGACGGACTTAAAGGCAACAAGGATATCATCCCGAGAGACACTCTGGTCAACATCCGTCTGGATCTGGTTCAGCTTGGTTCTGAGGAAGGAGGAGACCTCTGTGGCAGCAATAGAAGTCGATAGCTCCTCACATCACAACTCTCACTCATGTAGACCAAGTGGGATTTGTAAGAGGTAGGCAAATACAAGATAATATTAGGCGGACATTAAATATCATGGACTATGTCCAGAGGCTGAAAATTCCTGCTCTTTTGGTCACACTGGATGCCGAGAAGGCGTTCGACCGTATTAATTGGCGGTTCGCCTTCTCGGTATTGTCAAGGATGGGATTTTCTGGAGCTATCCTGGCGGCTATCAGAGCACTCTACACTCAACCTAACGCTAGAGTGTGGGTTAATGGGGCGCTCTCAGACCCTTTCGATATATCTAATGGCACCCGCCAGGGTTGCCCCTTATCCCCCTTGATTTTCATTTTGAGCATAGAGCCGTTAGCCCAAGCCCTACGCCAATCCCCGAATATAGAGGGAATAAACATAGGAGAGACCGAACATAAAGTCAGCTTATATGCTGATGATATCATTTTGACTCTCTCAAACCCCCAGAAGTCTCTAACAGCTGCCATAAATATTATATCCAGATTTGGAGACCTCTCTTTTTATAAATTAAACCCTGCAAAATCACAAGCTCTTCCAATAAATATCCCTGTTATTCAGAGGAGGATACTAAAAGATAGCTTTGGGCTGGACTGGCAAGATACCCAGATTAATTACCTGGGAATAAAGCTAACAGACTCATTTAAGAAGCTATATGCTGCAAATTACCTTCCTCTTTTGGAGACCTTAGAGAAGGATCTAGATAAATTAGGTAGGTTTGAGATCTCTTGGGTAGGTCGCATTGCATCTTTTCAGATGTTTACTCTCCCTAAACTATTGTATATATTTAAGGCATTGCCCATTACCCCTCCAGCAATAGAAGTCGAGGCCGAGGCTGCGGCCGCCGAGTAACCTCTTCTGAGGGTGCACTCTGCCCTCCTATCTAGGGGGTCCTGCAGGCTAGACCCATCATCTGCAGGGACCAGAGTGCGCCTGGACAACTTGGCAATCGCCATGTCCACCTTAGGAATGGAACCCCATGATTCCACTAAGGGTATAGCCATAGGAAACATTAGTTTGAACTTCCTGGTAAGGACTGGGCCTTTTTCTGGCTTTTTCCACTCCGTGCGCATCACAGAGAGAAGGGTCTCATCTGCCCTAAAGACCCGCTGGGTCCGGCAGGCGGGATCGGAAGACTCCCCTACGTCAACATCATGGTCCCCCGACCTGATGGACCTTAGAAGCTTCTGGGTCTTTTCCGGCGGAAAGAAGCCAGAAGTCGCTTCTTCCTCATCCGAGGAAGATGACCCCACAGAAAGGGGCATAGGCCTATCGGTGGGGGCGGGCACCTCCATAGGTATATGGGAGGGAACGGGTAGTCTCTCGTTAAGGAGACTTACGACCCCCTTGATGGAGTCGTCGACATAAGTCTTAGCCCACTGGTACATATCCTGCATAGAAGGCTCAGTAGTAGTGGCGGAACGACAGCTGTTACATCTGGAAAATGGGCAGCTGTCCTCAAGAGGCGTATTGCAATCATAGCAAGCCAGGTGTCTCCTCTTGGTGGCTGATTTCCGTGGCTGATCGGGCTCTGCAGGAGAGGCCATAGCTACAAGGAAACAAAAGGAGAGGAATTTTAAACATCATAAAAAAATGGAAATAAAGAAAAAACCCTCCAGATTAGCACGAACCAGAGGAGAGAGCAAAGATAGCTGTTAAAGCAAAAAAGACCGGTCTGAAGGCAATGTCTCACAAATGACAGGAGACTCTGGAGCTAGCTTGTTAAAGCAGCGCAACCAGAGACCGACTGAGGGAATCAGGGAGCTTAAATAGGATAGCTCCGCCCAGGGGAGTGGTGAAGCTCAGGGCTAAACCTCCCCCTGAAAACAGCCATACGAACACAGCCTTCCCTTGTTAAAAAGGGGAAAAGAAGGCCTAAGCCTAAGTGAGAGTGTCCCCCACATCCCTATTCCCCCCTGCGCAAGAAAAACAAGCCGAAAAAACCCGTTCGGCAGATGCCGGGGAAACCGGAAGTGACGTCGCGGCTAGAGCCGCGTCACTTCCGGTTATGGCGGCGCCCAGGCAAACTTTCTCAGCGGAGCGCTGCCGGCTATCGCAGGGGAGAAGACGGAGGGACGACATGTGAGCATGGATTACTGCAATGGGGCGCAAAAAAATAAGCGCATCCCCCATAAGGGACTAAAGGAGACCTTCTCAGGTCACACGGTAACGTCCCAAAACACCCTGTCTAAAATAAATAAACCAGGGAGAAGACTCGCCAGTCCACCTGTCCAAAGGACAGAAAAAAAACACGGTGGGCTGGGGGATGAACCCCTCCCTTTAAGGGAGCTGGAGTTCTTTTATTGGTTTAGGTCTTTGGGCTCATTAAAAATTCCGCCGGTCCTACCAGTCCACGGGGGGCAGTTAACCCCATCTGTGCTGCTGGTAGGACGTAAGGGAATAGGCATTTCTATGATAGTCCTCTGGATGATACTTTAGCTATATAGAAAAAAAAAGTAAAGAGTTTAAGACATTTCGATTGTTTTGTATTATCATTGGTGGAGAAATAGTCATGTGATACGTCGCGTGGTTGAGTGATTTATGAATGAAGTTACGTTTGATGCAGATTAAAATGGGAAAATAACAGTGAGAGTGAAAAACATTCACATTATAGGTTAAGTTTTTTAAGTTTTTGGATTAATTTCATTGTTTTCTATTTTAAAAGAAACTTTATGTTTTTAATGGATTTGAGCAGCATTTTGACCAAGTGTAATCAAGGAAGGGTTTAAGGGTGGATATTTAAACACAAGTGTTGAGGTCAATGCCCCTGACAAAGCCTAAGGTGAAACCCGGGTCGGACGTGCAAAAGGCTGCTGCTTTTTATCTGAGAAATGCTTATACTTTTTATGGAATTTGTGAGTATAATAAATACTTATATAAATACTTTTATACAAATTGGAGACGGTACTTCACTATTGTAGCAAACTCCTCATAGGATTACCATTGGGAAGGACCTTGATGGACTCGCTTCTATAGCGTCTGTTTGAAGTGTCTGCATACTACTGTGCGCTTGTGAGTATACATTCAGGTGTGCTTGCAATCGACAGTAGCAGTACTTCACTATCAGTGTGATTTTGGAATTCCATAGGAGTCAGTGGACGAAAAGGGATTCCTGTGGAGATTAATGATTTACCCATACGTGCAGAAGTGGATACTCTGATTCTGGAGTGGTTACCTGAAACATGCGCGGTCTACCAAAACGCATTTCTATCATAGTGCCTGCAATGTGCGGCCTGCAAAATGTGGGAACGCACATGGCCGGTGTCCATGCTTTGCGGATACGCAATTTTCGGACTGCAAAACAGTTGCAGACGCGTGAATGGACCCTTATGGTCCGTGGTGGTGAAATCCATAACTAAATTCTTAGATAACCTGAACCTGGTAGGTTGAACTTGAAAACAAAAGTTCACTCAACACTAGTCGCATTGTTTTAGCTGAAAAGAGATTCTGTGAATGAGCTGAAAACATTGCGACCAATGTAATTTATCAAACTGGTGTAAAGTAGAACTGGCTTAGTTTCCCATAGCAGCCAATCAGATTCCTCCTTTCATTTTTCACAGCTTCATTAGAAAATTAAAGGCGGAATCGGATTGGTTGCTATCGGCAACTAAGCCAGTTCTACTTTACACCAGTTTTGATAAATCTCCCCCACTGTGTACTTCTATGTGTACATATCATTGTGTGTCGTCACACTGTACTAATCTGTGTGGGACAAGTGACCGCTCACTGTGCGGACTGCGCACAATACTGTATTCAGAAGAGAGCACATGTAGTGAGAGCGTCAGTAATGAGATCTATATCCTGCTTATAACGCCATGGTTCTTACTGTAGATCGCTGCACTAACATTATCAGCAGAGATAGCTATTGTGTCTACAAATCAGGGCCGGCTCCAGGTTCATGTGGGCCCTGGGGAAATAAAGCCTCAGTGGCCCCCCTTGTGGCATATTGCACAACACACGCGGCAATGAAGCTGCATGTGTTATAGATGTTGCCAAATACAATAGACAGAACACACTACAGAGCGGATATATGTGAATCAATCCTTATACCCCTGCTTTTTTTTTTATTACTTTTTTTTATTTCTGTCAAATATATGTATCAGAAATTTACATATGATTTTACATAGAATTTTATTTTTCAATGTCATAAAGGTAATTACAGTAAATATACATTTACATGTTCATACTGTTAATTCTTTAACATATGGAACTAGTCACATGTTGACTGAGGATGAACAAATTAGAATAAAAGGAAAACGAAAAGAAAGAGAAAAAATTAAATAAAAAAAAATAAAACAATATAATAATTATAATAATAACAGGTATGTAACTGAGTTATATCGGTACATTACATTCTTCCATGAGTTCACATTAATGTAGGTAGTTCTTTATATGTTGGTAGAATCTCAGATATATAAGTGAGTTGTAAGTCTGGATTCCTAGATATCCAACTGTGTTATGCATACATGAAAGCCACACATCCAATCTATTTCTGAACGTTATACTTGTGCCTAAGGAGGAAGCAATCATTGATTCGTACCAACAGCAATTGTTCACTCCCTGTATTACTCTAGCCACTGGTGGGATATTCGAGGATTTCCATCGTCTAACAATTTGTTCCCTAGCTACCGTGATTATGTGAAAAACTACAGTTTGGTGGAAAACCAAAAATTTGTTCGGGTTTAGATTTAGAAGGGCTAGAGGTGCATCCAGTATGACTAGAAAGCCACACACATAGGAAATTAGTTTGCCTATTTTCCTCCAAAATCCATGAATCCTTGAGCATCCCCACCATATATGCAGAAATGTACCCTTCTCCTGACACCTCCAACACGTGTCTGCTGTGTCCCCAAACAGAGCAATTCTAGTTGGAACTAAGTACCATTGATAGAATATTTTTCTGGAAACTTCTATGTAGAGCATCTAGATATTTTTGGGATGATTGCGTGAGCTTCCAACCAATTGTTATCTGATATGGAAGTGTTGAGTATGGTTTCCCATTTGGTTTTATATGTAGACATTGGATCAGGACCTGATTGTATGAGGATCCGGTAGCAGTCGGCTATCCCTTTTCTATTATTAGATGTTAGAGATGAGGTTAGCCATTTTTTTTTATGGATTATCATGTGGTTCCTCAAGCCATAGGATTTTACTAATAGCATGTCTTATTTGTAAGTATGGGAAAATCTCAAAGTCTGTTAGGTTAAATTTCCTCTGTAGGTTTTGGAAGCTGAGACACTTATTATCTTTGGTTAGATCTGATATTTTATTAATTCCTTTGTCTTTCAAAGCGGAAAAGTTAATATTTGGAATATGGACTTCAAGTGTACCTATATCCTCATGAGAAGTTACTATGGAAAATAGGTTGCGTGGGACTACAGTTTTCCACCAAGAGTCCATTATTGCACCTATAGTTGGATGTGAGGAGGTTATTTGTGTGTGGAATAGGGAAGACGCTCTAAGTCTTGTGGGTACTTTGGATTTACCTAACAGTCACATTTCCATGTTGACCCAATGTTTTGAAGTGTTCCCTTGCCAGAGAGATTTGAGCTGGTCTAATATAACAGCATGATAGTAATAACTAATAGACAGGCAACCTGTCCCTCCCATTTTTAATTCTTTATATAGGATCTCCGATTTAATTCTGGGAGGTTTATTATCCCATATAAAGCCTAATAGAGTAGATTGGAGCCTTTGGAGGAAGGAGTTTGGCAGGCTAATTGGTACGTTTCTGAATAGGTAAAGTATTTTAGGAATTATCAGCATTTTTATAGCTGCAATTTTTCCAAACCATGAAACCCCCCCACTCCTAAAGCTGGCTAATTCCTTTTTAATATCTGATATAAGGTTGGAGTAGTTGGAATCAAATAATTTGCTTGCTGGGTAACTCAATTTAATTCCTAGATACTGAATAGCCGTGGGTTCCCATTTGAAGAAATAATCTGTTTTAAGGCGTAATTGGGTTTTCAAGGAGAGGCCCAAACTAAGGATGGAGGATTTAGATTGGTTCATTTTATAGTATGATACCTGGCTGAAGTTATTAAGTACTCTGGTTATTGCTGGGAGAGAGTCTGATGGAATTTGCAAATGAGTAGGATGTCATCTGCAAAGAGGCCTATTTTGTGGGATGTTTGACCTATCTGAATACCCTGGATTAGAGGGTCATTCCGAATTGTTTCAGCTAATGGTTCCACCACTAGAGCGAATAGCATTGGAGAAAGGGGGCATCCTTGTCGGTGCCATTTGTTATTTTAAATGTCTGTGAGAGGAAGCCAGATAAGAATACTGATGCAGATGCGTTTGAATAGAGTGACATTATTGCTGATAGATAAGGGCCTCTAAAATCGAAGGAGCACAGGACTTTTTCCAGGTATCCCCAGTGAACTCTGTTGAACGCCTTCTCTGTGTTAAGGGAAAGAAGCAGAGAAGGTGTTCTAGTGTGCCCCACGTGGTGGATAAGGGTTTATAAATCTCCTGGTGCCATCTGTGGTCTGTCTATGTTTGATAAACCCTACCTGGTCTTCTTTTGCCAGTCTAGGTAATACATCAATTAATCTGTTAGCTAATATTTTTGAGAGGATCTTTAGATCTCCATTGAGGAGAGATATTGGGCGGAAATTTTCCGCTTTGTCTGGGGTTTTCCCCGGTTTGGGTAGAGTTACAATTAGGGCATGAAGCATTTCCTGTCAGATTCTACCAGTGTCCATAACGGTTTGGAAAATCACTTGCAAGTGGGAGGACAATAAATGGCTCATTCTTTTGAAGAATTCATTTGAAAGTCCGTCAGGGCCTGGTGATTTGTTTAATTTTAATTTCTTTATAACTGCTCCTATTTCTGACAGTTGCAGAGGGGCATTAAGTTGTTCTTTATCCATTGCAGTAAGGGACGGTAGATTTAAGGGCTTCAGAAAGTCTGCTATAATGTCTGTTTTTGGTTGTGGAGTTTGTAGGTCTTTTTTAAGGTTATAGATGTTAGTGTAGTATTCTGCAAATACATTAGTTATTTCCTTGGGATTTAGGATTTTTTTGCCGTCTTTATACATAATTTATGGGATTTTGGATTTTCCTAATCTATTTTTGAATTTGTTGGCCAGAAGGCTTTATTACCTTGTGCATAGAATAGTGCTTTATTTCTCCTATAAAGAAACCCAAAATGGTCATGATGGAGTCTATATAGTTGTGCTCGTAATTCCCTAAGATCTTTTGTTTGCTGCTGTGACACGGAAGCTTTATTTTTTGATTCAAGGTTATTAATTCTGTCTAATAGGTCTTCTATTTTCTCCCTTTTTTGCTTTTTCTTTATAGAAGCTAGTTGAATACATTTACCCCTAATTACAGCTTTGTAAGCGCACCAGTTGGTCTGGGCTGAGTTGTCTTTATTATGGTTATGTGAAATATTCAGATGTTTCCTTTTCTAAAGCCTCGCATATCTTGATATCTGACAATAGAGAGTTGTAAATTCTCCAAGGAGTTTGGGGAAAAGAGTTATAATGTTCTTCTATTGAAATAGCAACTTTTTTTTAATCTACCCAGTGTTTTAATCCCTCAGGTCTACTCAGTATTCAGTTTTTACTGTACACCCTCTAAAGAGAAACAGACATTGAATATGAAAATATATTTCAATATGAACGCTATGCTGCTGCCTGCCCCTGCACCCCCAATGCCCAATATATATCAATATGATGATATTTTAATTTGGAGCACAGCAGGGCGGGCTGCAGCAGATTAGAGTTGTCACGATACCAACATTTTGATTCAATTTCGATTCCATAAACAGTATTGCGATACTCGATACCATTCGATACCACACGAAAAAAATAAAACACCAAAAAAGCTGCGTGAATTCTGCATTTTATGGAAAGTCCGGGCCATAATCGAACATAATTGAACAGTGCTATTTTTTGGAAGCACAAAAAAATGGCGAATTGCGTGGTTTTGATTTTTTTTCTGTAACGACGTTCACCTCATAGGATTTTTTTTTATATTTTAATAGTTTGGACTTTTCAGACGTGGCAATATGTGATATGTTTATTTATCCATAGCGTGCGCAGCCATAGGCGTGCGCAGCCTATTGCATTAGGGTGTGCACCCTAAAGCACGAACACACACTCGCGCGTGTGTATGTATGTGTGTGTGTGTGTGTGTGTGTATGTGTGTGTATATATATATATATATATATATATATATATATATATACACTAAGGAGTATCAGGGTACATTATTATACAGGGGTAATATAACTAAGGGCTATCAGGGAAAATTATACAGGAGTAATATAACTGAGGAGGGCTATCAGGGACATTATACAGGGGTAATATAACTTATATTATATAAGTTAGATTACCCGTTCATCATGTCCCCTGAGATAGCCCTCCTCAGTTATATTACCCCTGTATAATAATGTACCCTAATACCCCTTGTTTTACCCCCTGTATAATTTACCCTGATCCTTCAGTTATATTACCCCCTGTAATTTACCCTGATACCCCTCAGTTATATGGTATCATATAACTGAGGGGTATCGGGGTACATTATATAGGGGTGTAATTGAGGAGGGGTAGCAAGCAGCAGGGAACATACAGGGCAGAGTTCCAGTGGCGTAGCGTGGGTTGTCATCACCCGGGACAAGCCAAGTATTGCTCCCCCCAACCTGTGAACACGCCCCTTTTTACAAATAATGCAGTACCTGTCACCTACAGTCCTATGAAACACCACAGATAACAAAGTGATAACTGAGTACAGATAATGTAGCAGATGTCACCTGCAGTCCTATGTAACACCACACAGTGGTAACTCTGAGTACATATAATGTAGTAGATGGGTGTGAGGCCCCAGAATTCAGAACACGCACAGATATGTGGATGGACATTACATATAATGGTACACACTATACAGTAGAGTACAGCAGCACATATCTGTTACATCCAGTGACATCTCCTGTGATGTAGACCTTCCTCAACGTCTTCATTCGGAGATAAGACCATCATGATACCTTCTTTCAGCCACGTATCTGCAGAGTTTCACAGAAAAATGTTTAGATTTCTCACTTTACTATCATCCTCAGATAACAGACCTCCCCTCCCCCCATAGTGCCCATAAGTATAATGCCCTCTGTGTAATTATAATATATACTGGCCCCTCTGTGTTATTATTATTCTTAATATTATAATGGCCGCCTCTGTATTAGGCTCCATTCACACGTCCGCAAAATGTGTCTGCATCTATTCCGCAATTGTGTGTAACGGGTGCGGACCATGCATTCTTTATGGGGACGGAATGGATGTGGAAAGCACACAGTGTGCTCTTCGCATCCGCATTTCCGGAGCGGCCTGCCGAACTTCCGGTCCACGGCTCTGGAAAAAAATAGAACATGTCCTATTCTTGTCTGCAGCTGTGCACAAAAATAGGCTGTTCTATGGGGGTGCCGGCCGGGTGTATTGCGGATCCGCAAAACACTGCGATCGTGTTAATGGAACCTAATAGTAATAATAATGGTGCTCTTCAGCCCCTCCAGCATACAGTCCCATGTAAAATACATCACTCCATGCCTTCAGCCCCTCCAACATACAGCCCCATGTAAATAATATCACCCTTTCTCTTTTCGCTGCCTGCCTTGAGCCCCTTCAGCATACAGTCCCATGTAAAATACATCACGCCCCGCCTTCAGCCCCGCCAACATACAGTCCCATGTAAAATACAAAACTCCCCCGGCCTTCAGCCCTTCCAGCATACAGTCCCCATGTAAAATAATATCACCCCTCCTGCCTTCAGCCCCTCCAGCATACAGTCCCATGTAAAATACATCACTCTCTCTGCCTTTAGCCCCTCCAGCATACAGTCCCCATGTAAATAATATCACTTCACCCCCCTCTCTTCAGACCTCTCTAACAGTCTCCACTTGTACAAGGATTATTCCTCCTCCCTTCAGCCCCTGCAAAAAGCCCCCCAAGTACACATAACAGTCAATCTTTTCCTCCAAATACTGACCTGTAGCTTCTGCTCCTCTCTCCAATATCCTGCTCTGTTGAATTTCCTGCATATCTTGAGGCCCCGCCCCCTGTATGATGAGACTCCGCCTCTTTCCCGACATCATACCTCCTTAGAGCAAATCCATTCCAGCGCTCTACTGTCTCATAGGCTTCAGACCACTAGCCTGAAGTCTATGTGAAGGATCGCATCAGGAGTTGGCAGATGGCAGTGCAGCACAGAGGTGATGATTAGGGTGTGCCCAGGCACACCCGGCACACCCCGTGCGCACGCCTATGTGAACAGCGCATAAGTGTCTTTCCATGTAATAGTAGCCATTTCCTGGATAAGCTGTCTGGAATCGTGTAAATAGCTGGGTAGATTGCGCACATAGGGTTGGAGAAATAAGTCTAAATAGTGTGACAAGTTACTTGTTGCTGAGTTGGTGTTTGACATGATGGGTCTTCCTGTTTTTTTTTCTATGATTTTATGTATTTTGGGAAGATGGTAAAAATATGGATTGGACGGGAATTTTGGCGCAAGGAAATTTTTTTCTTTTTTGTTTATATATATTGGCTATCATATGTATTTTTGATAATGTTTGTTAGTCTTTTCTTTACATCTGGAAAGGGATTGTCAGATATTACGCGGTAGTAATCCGTGTCATTAGGATATTTTGGGCTTCCTTTTCATAGTCTTCTAGATTTTTTACGACTATTCCCCCCCCCCCTTTTCGGATGGTCATATTATTAGATTTTTATCATTCCCAAGTTTTTTTAGGGCATATATTTCTTGGGGCGTTAAATTACCTTTCTGGTGGGGGCTTTTTGGGTTGCCTTTTGTGGCAATTTTTTTCAGATCCATTGACACCAGGTCAAAAAAGGTTGGTATAATGTACCCTTGACTGTAAATGGGGAAGAAATTTGATCTGGGATACACTTCCTGGTGTCAGGGGCGTAGCTAAAGGCTCATGGGCCCTGGTGCAAGAGTTCAGCCCCCCTTCCCTCAGTGCTTTCTGGCCAGGGGCAGGTAAGCACATAACCTTTGTGCTGCCTAAGGCTACTTTCACACTAGCGTTTTAGTTTTCCTGTATGGAGATCCGTCATAGGGGCTCAATACCGGAAAAAAAAAGGCTTCAGTTTTGTCCCCATTCATCGTCAAGGGGGACAAAACTGACCTGAATAGAACGGAATGCTCCAAAATGCATTCCGTTCCGTTTAGTTGCGTTCCCATACCGGAGAGCAAACCGCAATATGTTGTAGTTTACTTTCCGTCCTGGGATGCGGAGCAAGCCGGATCCGGCAAGACCCCCAATGCAAGTCAATGAGTACGGATCTGTTTTCTCTGCCACAATCGAAAACGGATCCGTCCCCCATTGACTTTCAATGGAGTTCATGACAGATCCATCTTGGCTATGTTACAGATAATACAACCGGATCCGTTCGGAACGGATGCAGATGGTTGTATTATCAGTAATGGAAGCGTTTTTACTGAACCCTGCCGGATCCAGTGAAAACGCTAGGGTGAAAGTAGCCTAAGGCAAAAATTTAAACGGCCCTCCCATGCCTAATTCTTGACCTAACCCCTTCCCTCCAGTCAGAGGTGTATTTTGACCAGCATGCACTTTCTATTATACTGTATCTTCTTATGCGACACAAGGGTCTTTGGGCCCCCTCGAGCCCGGTAGCGACTGCTACCTCTGCACCCCCTATAGCTACGCCCCTGATTCTATACTGTATTGGACCCCTGCTTTTATCTTCTCAGTTGGACCCCTCCTTCCATCTTTTCAGTTGGACAACTCCTTCCATATTCTCATTTGGACCCCTCCTTCCATCTTCTCAGTTGAACCCATTCTTCCATCTTCTCAGCTGGACCCCTCCCTCCATCTTCTCATGTGGACCCCTCCTTCCATCTTCTCAGCTTGACCCCTCCTTTCATCTTCTCAGTTGGACCATTTCTTTTATCTTCTCAGTTGGACCCCTCCTTCTATCTTCTCTGCTGGGCTCCTCCTTCCATCTTCTGAGCTGACCTCATGCAAACGACTGTATGTATTTGTGGTCTGCAAATTGCCGATCCACAAAATACGAATGATGTCCATGTTGCATCTTTTTTTTTGTGTGGCCTCATTGACTTCAATGGGCCTGTGGTCCACATTTTGCAGCCAAGTATAGGACATGTTCTATCTTTTTTACCAATGATCTGTGTGCTTTGTGCATCTGTATGTTCAGTCTGCAAAAGATAGAACATTGGCTATTCTTGGCTGCAAAATGTGGACCACAGGCCACATTTGAAGTCATTGAAGTCATCCGTATTTTGCGGATCCACGTTTTGTGGACTGCAAAATTCATACAGTTGTGTGCATGAGGCCTTATAATGAGAGGAGAGGACACTTCTAGATCTTCAGTGCTGGAGCGGCACACCGCCCTACTATTAAACATGGCTGCACTGTCCAGCAGCATCAATGTTGGAGCATGACATTCCGGAGGTGAATCTTTCCTGGTGGGTTTTGGCCCCTGTCTTATGGCAAGACATTGGTTTACATAAAGAGGACCTGCCGTGTCCTCACAGAACTGTAACTGTAAACCTTTACAGATCTAGCTCCTCACTGGTTCCAGTGCTTTCTTTATTCTCTATTTTTGCCCCCTATGTTTACCCGCAATTGGTGCCGTTAGTTTCAGAGCCCAAAGCTAGTAAATTATCAGGTAGACGATCTTCACCTCCCAGTGTCAGTGGTTGAGGTGACGTTCCATCGACACTGAGCAGTGGAGGCCGCCAACTTGACCCTTACGCTCCTCATACACAGGTCCTGACTGTGACCCACCGAGATCTCCAAGTCTCTGCTTGTCATCGTCACGCCACCACCCTCACCTCACTCACTTGCGAGTCGCATCTTCTCCTCCACGTCCGGTCAGTACTGCCACGGGAGCGGGACCTCCCTCCTCTGGCTGAGCCTCCGCCCCTCTGTGAACTTAGCCGCCGGCGCCGCCTGCAGCGCGCAAGTGTTGTAAACTACCCGTGCCAGGGCTGTACTGCTTATCACCTGGGGGGCCCCGTGGGCCCCCCTGACTTAGGGGCCCGGTCGCAATTGCGACCGCTGCGACCCCTATAGCTACGCCACTGCCTGGTGTATACTATTGTTTATACCATGTCTGGATTCTTCGTGGTGTCTTTTTTCCTAGTGTTTTCATATTCAAAGTGTCTTTTAATAGTTAGATTTTTTCTGAATTTCTGTATGTCTAAATACAATTCAAAGGGGTTAACGTCATTGTGGGCAAAACGAAAGTCCTTTTTGTAGAAGACTATTTTCGGATTTTGAGATGATAAATTAAAGATTTTAACTGTTGGTTTGGATTCATTTTTAGTTTGCCCATTCTTCCTTTTTATACTGGTTTTACTTTTCTGTTGTTGCCCTCCCCTACATCCTCAAGTTCTAATTTTCTTTTTCCAGGGGTGGGTTTGAAGAATTCTGTTATATGTGGTGTGATTGTTTTGCTTTTGTTCATTTTGTCCATGATTTCCTTTGTCGCAGTTAATGATGGTTGAGGTTGTTTGGCAAGATCTAAAAAAGGAACCAAAGCTGATGCGCCAGCAGTCGGTGTTATCAATGGTAATGAGAGGATAGTTTGTCGCAACACTCCCCTGTGGTGAAGTCTGGTGTACTGTCAGAATTGACTCATTTATGGTATAATCTATCTCAAGAGCCGGAGTTGGTAGATTTTTATATGCTATCAAATCGGTGGTCTTGGTACTATTGTCTTTGTCAGTTGTAGGGCTCAGGATTATGAGGGAAGGTGTTGACGCAACCACCTGCTCTCTAGTTACCCTGTTTTTGGTTTTGTAGTCTAGATATTTAGATTTAAGTGCTCTAAACTTCTGTAGGAATTCATCAGTCTGAGTATTTTGAGGTATCCTCCATAGTGGTAGTCAGGATCGGGTGATTCTTAGGTTGTGCTCTTGGGATAGCGTTTGTCTTGGGACCTATTATAGTGTCCTTAATACTTTTTTGGGGGGGTTGGGTACATCGGGGCGTTATTCTTGGGATTGCTTGCTAGAGTGTTTGTTTGAGGTTTTGGGGGTAACTGTTCTCGAGTCTCCTGTCTTTTGTGCATCTTTGTTATAAGGCTTTTTGTATGCTTGGTTGATAAATGACCATGTTCTAACATCAGGATTAGTTCTCGATCTATGATCATGTGTGAGGTTTTCCCCAGTATGTCCAGTGGTGGGTCCAGTGATCCGTTTTATGTGAAGCCATGGGACTGTGGTCCTTTCCCTTTTTTCGCGCTAACCTGTAAATCCCTTTTTCTCTATCTGACCTGTCCCGTAGAAGTTTTTGCTTTGCTGGCTATGATGTTCTGCTCACTTTGGTACATTCTGTTTGTCAGGTTGTGGTTTATTGTTAGGTAATCTGGGTGTCGTGCAAAATGCTGTAGGTCTCTCATAGTTGCCTCTATTTTTTCAGTATGTTTTATGATGAGGGTCTCCCTTTTGCTTGAAATGATTCTCATTAGACCCGCCGCACATTGGTCCAAGTAATCATTCCACTCATAAGAGAAAACCGGATCTTCAGGGAACGTGGGGGCAATGCTTATTCTAAGCCCTTGTGGCGCTATATTCTCTTCTGTATATATTGGTAAAAACATAACATCCAATGAGTGTATAAGTTCACTTTTTAAATTGTTCTCTAAAATATTAAAAAGGTCACACATAGTGCTAGTTTCATCTTGAGTATAACTTTGCTGTGTCCGTTTTTTAGGCACCTGTGGTGGATGGTCTGCAGGGTTGCTGCTCATTGTATACCTTGATATTAGGGACTTGCGTTGTTGCGTGCGTAGTGGGAAGTACTCCATTCCTTCCTAAGTTCAACACGGATTCTTTCACACACTCTCAGCTGCAGATCCTCCTTTTGGTGATCGGACTTGTGTTGTCCTCCGGTTTCTGTGTGTTCCCACCAGCCTCCAGGTCATATATATATATATAAAAGAGATAAGAAAGAACAGGAGGCAGCGCCTCGTGTGCAGAACCGTCTGTCTGGTGATTGCAAAAATACAGTTTATGCTTATCATTTAGGGTTGTGAAGAGTCACCACGCCTATAAATCGCCTTGCTGGAATATTCCCCTCCAGCGTACAGGGTTTGCTGCGTCTGCTGCCACGGTCTGTGCCCTTTATTCCGTTTGTTGCAGAGTTTTGGGATGGAATGAATTGCGAATGAGAAGAAATTCAAACCTTTTTCAGCAGCGCTGATGCAGAGGAACTCAGGACCAGGATGATGTAGGTACAGGTGGTGTTTATTCAAAAGACTGTCAACGAGTTTCTGGGGCGAACGGCCCCCTTCATCAGGACAATAAAACTTACATGTAACAAGCATGTGGTTAGTACTGTTTTATTTATGCAGTCTGTTTGAGCGTGATGTGCACGGACTATTAGGGGTAATAGGATAGAGCTCTATGAAGGTGAACAGGATCTCACACTCTCCCTGCTGCTCTGTGCATAGTGCACACAGCAGCAGGGAGCTTACCATGGCAGCCAGGGCTTGAGTAGCATCCTGGCTGCCATGGTAACCGATCGGAGCTCCAGGATTACACTGCTAGGGCTCTTATCAAAAGTAGCCACTGCCACCAATGAGGAGGAGGGGAGGGGACCTATTGGCCACTGCCACCAATGAGGAGGAGGGGAGGGGGACCTATTGGCCACTGCCACCAATGATTTTAATACTTGAGGAGGTGGGGGGCAAACTGCACCACCAATGACTATAATACTGGGGGTGGCGCACTGCAGTTAACCCCTCAGGTGCGGAACCTAAGGGGTAACTGACGCTGATCGCAGCTCCCTATCATAGGTCGGGTGCCAGCTATGTGATTCTGCTGCTGGCACCCGCTTCCTGTATCTGTATTAAAGGTTAATTATCATTGGTGGCACAGTAGCCACAGCCCCTCCTCTCTCTCTCTCCTCATTGGTGCCAGAGGCGGCAGCAGCACCACAGGGGGAGTGAGGGACTGCTTCCTTCTCCCCTGTGCTGCTGAGGGAACATGGAGCGCGCTGAGAGCAGCATGCTCCATGTTCTGTAATAGTAGGCAGGGTGATGTTTAAAGGGACCGTGAATTCTGCAACATTGAAGTGAGGAAATGAGTGGCCCCCTAAGGAACAGTGGGCCCCGGCACTTGCCCAGGTGTGCCGGGTTCTGACGCCAGCCCTGCTACAAATAATGAACTTTCTACAGAATGGAAAGTAAGAAATAGATCTGCTGATTACAAGCAGTCTGTATGTAAGTGGCTGCTAGCTGTGCTGTGTAACAGGATGTGGGGGCGGGGCAGCAGAGCTGAGCTGTGTAACAGGATGTGGGGGCGGGGCAGCAGAGCTTGTGAAATCAACAGGAACGCCCACAGAGCTGAGCAGTCATGAGAAACAGTGAGCGAATCTCATAGAAGAGCATTTCTGAGAGCATGTGATGCAAAGCTGATACCAGTAAACAAACAAGTGCAATTTTATTATGTGCTGCATTACAGTAAGATATGGGGTTATTTTTAGTGCATAAGGTGTCCATAGCCTTTAAATATTCAAGTTTGAGGTTTATTAACTTTTTGGATTGACCAAGAGCACTGTAGTTGTTAAAAAATAAAATGAATCCTCAAAAATACAACATGCCTAATAATTGTGCAGACAGTGTATGATAGGTCACCTTGTTGTGAGGGATGGTTACAAATTATTTTGAACAAAATATATTTGCCAAGTACCTCATCTTCATGAATACTGTATCTGTAAATATATGAGTTATACAGTACATTGTACTGTTTTATTTAAGTTTTCAGAGTGCTGTTTCATTGTGTTTTTGCGACGTTCACCTGCACATTTGTTTTATTTTTTAGGATGCGCTAACTAACTTTGTCTTTTGCATTTGCAATACTTAAAAATGGCCACCATTAGCAGCAAGGGCGGATCACATATGATTATTTTGGTGTCTACTTCGGGTTATCTGTTTTCCATGAGGCGCAATGTAACATCACAGCACAAGATAATACACAGGGAATCCAGTGCAGAAAACCTTATTAAAGCTCTTTGAAAGTTTTCTGCAGGGGTGGATTGGCCATAGACCTAACAGGGAAATTTCCCTGTGGGCCGATACCCAGGGGGCGTCTGAGCCCTTCTCACGGCCGACCAGTGGAAGTGGATGGGGATGTATTTTGTGTTTCTGGCAGCAGTATTTTGTGATGGACTGTGGTATTTGGCTCTGTTGGGGCGGTATATTGTGCCACAATAAGGGACTGCTGGCCCTGCCTTCCATCAATTTGGACCCGACTACAAAACAGAGCCAGTTTTAGTATTTTTTCCCAGGGCCACTTTAAGTTCCCAGTCCGCCCCTGGTTTTCTGTGCTGCGTGATCTTTAGTGTGTGCTCTCCTAATGGATATACAGTGGACTTATGTTGGGTCTGGGGAAAAAAAGGATTGCACTGCAGGAGAGTATGCTTAATAATTAAAGTCCAAAAATTATATATGTGTTCTATTGTCTATGGAAATCTTCAGTCAAATAGGTTCATCCATGCACCTCAAACACAGCTGCGGTGTGGAAATCTGAAATAAAGTAGAAACCGCACTATGGTGTAGTAACTTCTCAAAAGGAGTGTCACCTGATAAACGGTTATACTCACAAGACTCAGATGGTATTAGGCGTAAAAAGCAGGCTCAGCGCTGTCATCCACCCAGGAACTGCACACCTTGGATGTCGTTCACTAGACCACACGGACGGACAGGGTGCTTTACCGCTTATGTGAAATCTTGCACAAGCAGGATCCCAAAATGAGCACCACTTTGGCACTCCACACTCTTCAAGGTCTCGGAGAAAAGATGTCAACCAATAGTGAAGTACGTACCACAGTGTTGAATAAAAAGGATTTATTATACTCACAAAGAACGCAAGTTTTGGAGCAAGTTAAAACAAGTACACAAAGCCCGACCCGGGTTTCGCCATGATGCTTCGTCTGGGGCGTGTATTCCTAAGTGGATACAGCTGAAAATAAAGGATCCAGGGATCCTCCCCTGTTGGGCGTCATGAGACTTTTCAAATAACAGTTTCTTCTAAAATATATATATACACACATACATACTATCCTCCCCCGCACGCAGAGGGGCTAGAAAAGTGAATAGATAGTTACTAAAATAAGATCTAAAACCTAGTACAATCGTATTTGGGACCTACATCTCCCTATCATAGACAACGCGGACCTATTATTCAAACATCATTTAAAGGATTTTTATTTTTATTTTTTTAAACTATGCAGGCATTCACATCACATTCAATATTAAGTCCCTGGGGTTGAATGGTGTTTAATAAAAACATCCACTCCACCTCCCTTTTATTTAATACTGAAATAAAATCCCCTCCCCGAATAGGGGTGCGGACCAACTCAATACCAGTGAAGAGGAGCCCCCTGGGATTTTTTGGGTGGTGAATTTTGAAATGAAGGGAGACGCTGTGGGTCTCCAGTCCTTTTTTGATGTTGCAAGAGAAATAGAAGACAAGCGGGACATCACCCCAATCCTAGTAGACAAAAAAAGTGAAGAAAAAAAAGAAAGACTCTAGATATATGTTCATAACACAATACAATAACCAAGCGGGCCATATCAAACAGATGATCAATAAAAATTGGCACATACTCAAAAATGACCCTGTTTTGAGTAAGGATTTGCCAGAGAAACCCCCTCTAGTTTTTAAAAGAGCTAGTAACCTTACAAATAGGTTAGTGCATAGTGCTAGCTTTGCTACCAATAAAAAACATCAGATTGCACACAAGAGTAAGTTCACATGGTGCGGTTTTTGCATACCTTGCAAAAACTGCATCTTTAAAGATCGAAAAATGTTTGTGGACTCTGTAGCATCTAAAAAAAGAGCAGGTACTAATTTTAAAATAAAAGGCAATCTGTCATGTAATAATGTGGGTGTCATTTATTTATTGGAGTGCCCGTGTGGCCTCCAATATGTGGGGAGAACCACACGTAGTTTGAAGACCCGAGTGCAAGAACATATTTGCAACATCAAAAAAGGACTGGAGACCCACAGCGTCTCCCTTTATTTCAAAATTCACCACCCAAAAAATCCCAGGGGGCTCCTCTTCACTGGTATTGAGTTGGTCCGCACCCCTATACGGGGAGGGGATTTTATTTCAGTATTAAATAAAAGGGAGGTGGAGTGGATGTTTTTATTAAACACCATTTAACCCCAGGGACTTAATATTGAATGTGATGTGAATGCCTGCATAGTTAAAAAAAAAAAAAATCCTTTAAATGATGTTTGAATAATAGGTCCGCGCTGTCTATGATAGGGAGATGTAGGTCCCAAATACGATTGTACTAGGTTTTAGATCTTATTTTAGTAACTTTTTATTTACTTTTCTAGCCCGTCTGCGTGCGGGGGAGGATAGTATGTATGTGTGTGTATATATATATTTTAGAAGAAATTGTTATTTGAAAAGTCTCATGACGCCCAACAGGGGAGGATCCCTGGATCCTTTATTTTCAGCTGCATCCACTTAGGAATACACGCCCCAGACGAAGCATCATGGCGAAACCCGGGTCGGGCTTTGTGTACTTGTTTTAACTTGCTCCAAAACTTGCGTTCTTTGTGAGTATAATAAATCCTTTTTATTCAACACTGTGGTACGTACTTCACTATTGGTTGACATCTTTTCTCCGAGACCTTGAAGAGTGTGGAGTGCCAAAGTGGTGCTCATTTTGGGATCCTGCTTGTGCTTGTGCAAGATTTCACATAAGCGGTAAAGCACCCTGTCCGTCCGTGTGGTCTAGTGAACGACACCCAAGGTGTGCAGTTCCTGGGTGGATGACAGCGCTGAGCCTGCTTTTTACGCCTAATACCATCTGAGTCTTGTGAGTATAACCGTTTATCAGGTGACACTCCTTTTGAGAAGTTACTACACCATAGTGCGGTTTCTACTTTATTTCAGATTTCCACACCGCAGCTGTGTTTGATGTGTATGGATGAACCTATTTGACTGAAGATTTCCATAGACAATAGAACACATACATAATTTTTGGACTTTAATTATTAAGCATACTCTCCTGCAGCGCAATCCTTTTTTTCCTATTTCATTGTGTGGACTATTTCTACTCACTTGTGTCCTGGATTTTGCAGTGCTAGAGGGTAAAATATCTGAACAGGAATTGTGCCTTATATTTTCTAATTATGTTGGGTCTGGACAGCAGGACCTCCATGTACATCCCACACCTAAGCATGTGAGAGAGTGCTGCCATTTGTAGAAATTGAATATGTGTCACAGAGATAATTACAGGACAAACAGGGATGCCACAATGAAGTCACAGTACAGGGACTATCATAGCACAGGAATGATGCACAAAAATGTCATTATGCACAAGATGACATCACAGAACAGGAAAAAACATAATGATATTACCATGCAGACATGGCAATATCAATAATCAAGTGAATCATTTTCGGTGTATCGTGATCACTTAATGTGTCATTTAGGGGGCATTCACACAACTGCATTTTTGGTCCGCATCCAATCTACATTATTTGCTGTCCCCCCCCCCCCCAAAAAAAAAAAATAGAACATGTCCTATTCTTGAATAAAGGAATTGCAGTACAAAGGAGTGCCGGTCCTTCCTTCATTCAAGCATCCAAAGTGACGTCTGCTAACCGCACACCCATACCTATACGCAGTGCCGCCCGACTATTTGTAACCATGTCCTATTCTTGTCTGTTTTGCATGAATAGGCATTTCTAACAAACTTTGTGACATTGTGATCCATGTCCGGTCTCCGTGTTTTGCGGGTCCACAATTTGCAGAACACAAAACGGATATGGTCGTGTGAATGCCCTTTTACTATGAGTAATCTCCTAATATAGCAGCAATTCAGGCGATCGTGGAAGGCAGAGAACTCAACCTTCCCACTGTTCAGGCCTGTCTTGAACTGGCTTAGCCCATTATGCCCGCCTATACATTGGGGCTGCCCGTCTGCTGCAGGGAATTGATATTTCATACTGAGTAATTGGGATAATTGATGTAACTTAGGTAGAAGCTCCTACTGTTATTTCCCAGCCTGAAAGTCTCTACAAAGCAGGAGTTTCTTTAATTGTCCATGCCATCACAGTATGCAGTCATGTAGGGAATTCCAGATAAAACGCACTTGTATTCTGTCCCAAGCACTTAGGAGGCAGAATGTACAACCTAGTCCATGCCTCTAATACTTAATCACTGCCCATATCCTGCTATATGAGAAGACGTCCACCAGCACTTGCATTGGCGGGTGCGGACAGATACTGAAATGGCCCGCATGTACTTAGGACAGTACATTTGTACTGGTATGGGCTGCAATAATAATGAGGACCTGCGCACAGCCAACACCTCAGTATGTCTGCAGTCTGGCCAGTAATTAGCATTGTAAATCACTGCACGAGTTATCGGCCATCAAACTGTTGCAAAAAGACTTTCAGGATTTGAAGCAATTATTTTACGCACAGGAGGGTGTCTTTTTTTCAGTGACAAGATTAAAGGGAGGAGGGGATCGCTAGAACAGATATTTTAATTATCTTTTTTTTTCCACATGTATTTTATCTGAGCGGCGGCCTCTGTATCTGCTGCATTCGGAAGGCGGCAGAATTGGCCTTTCCATCACATAACACATCTCAGCTTGAGAACAGTTTTTCAAGACTTCAGAACAGTTTACAAGTCTGTACAAGAATACATATGACATATACATTATCCACATATGCCGTAACAAACAAGCAAAATGACGGGTGACAATAGTGTAGGTAACGGGGCTTTCTGTAAGGCCTCATGCACACGACCGTTGTGTGTTTTGCGGTCCTCAAATTGTGGATCTGCTAAACACGGATGGCGCGGAAAGCCATTGATATAACTGCCTATTCTTAAGAATAGGACAGGTTATATTTTTTTGTGGACCACGGAACTGAGTGCTGTCCGCATCTTTTGCGGCCCCATTGAAGTGAATAAGTCCGCATCCAAGCCGCAAAAACTGCGGCTCGGATGCGGACCAAAACAACGGTCGTGTGCATGAGGCCTAAGGCAAATAACAGAATTGCATGGGATGTTGGTCTTCATCAGGGCAGATGTAGTTGGGCTAGGGGGCCATGGGCTGGTAGGGGGCCATGGTATAAACAAATAGAATTTGTCCCAGCTCAGTGATATAAATGAAACTTGAGTATTATTGGGGAAGGTACGTCTGATAGCTATTTGAAGAGGGAGCCTAGGTGGCTCTGAAACGCATTTGACAGGGATAGAGTTTGCACCAAGTACTGCAAGTGAAAGACTAAGGAATGATATTGCATCTAGCTGGTGTCAACTATAGAGGTTGTGTCACAAAATATATTCAAAATTTTTCAATTCAGCACCTGGATCTGAATACTTTTGTAATTGCATGTAACTAAACATTTTGTACAGCCACTGAGTTATTCAATAAAAGGTATCTTTATAGCGCCACCTGCTGTTTGTTCTTTTCCATATTTTTTTGTCCGTCTCAATGAGCTGGTCGAACGTGCTCAGTTTAAATCTTCAACTGCCACCAGGCATATGTTCTGTTAGAAGCTATGGCAGATACAGGGAGAGAGCTGCAGCAGAAAGGACACAGCCCCTGAGCTGCCAGGCTGAAGATAATCTAGCAGAGCGATTGGAGAAGGGAATGGGGAGATCTCTGGAGCCATGTGAGGTACACGGCTGGTTCTAGCTTTACTAGAAAGAGATTGTCATGTACTAGATTATGTATGATTATCATATTTTGCATCAATCATGGCAAAACCCCTTTAAGATGGCCTGTCAATAGGAAGATGGCTAAAACATAATAGTTCACACCATCTCGCGGACTGACGAAATGAAGTCTTGCATGCGGCGTAAAGACATTTGGACTCCGGACAAGAGAAGGGGCAGTGCAGGCTAAGTAAAATACTTACAGGAACGCCAACACTCGGGGAGACTTCAGTGTGGTGAGAAACGCTGCTGCGCAAACAGTCTATCCATATTCTGTATATCCATTACCAATTATGCCAAGTAGTGAAGGATTTGAACATTTCCAGAAAACCTTGAAGTAATGAGAAGAGCTGCGCTATAAAGTTACATATTCACCAAAAACGTAGAGAAGTGGTGATACAGACCCAATAAGACGTATACAGTAACCTATATTACTGAGAGCCAACACCAGCAAATTTGAACAGATTGAACTTTTTACCTATGCCATTTAGCGGTACTGCAGTAGTGTGGTGGTTTGAACAGTAGTGTGATAGTGAGGGCCGGCGTTACACACAGGAAGTTTATTTTATTTGTGTGAAATTGATTGTGATAATATTATGGCCTTTTAAAGGGGTTATCCAGGAATTTGATATTGATGGCTTATTCTCAGTATAGGCCATCAATATCAGTTGGTAGGAGTCAGACTGCTGGAACCCCTCACAATCAGTGGTTTAAAGGGAATCTGTCCCCTGGTTTGACCATATTAAGCCCTCACCATTGCCCTGTGTAATAAGTTACCGTCTCTCCTGCAGTGGTTTTCTTTCTTATATTCATGCTTTCATTTTGCTAAAAAAAAAAAATCTTTGTGTTATGCAAATGAGCCCTGAAGGTGCCCAGAGGGGCGTTATTCTTCACCCTCTGAGCCCAGTAATGCCCCCTGCAGTGCCTAGCCCGCCTTAGTTTATAGCCAAGCACTCCTACTCGCTATGTAGTAACGTCCCACAGTCTAGTTTAACAGCGCCGGCCCTTCTGCTACGTCAGTTAATTCATTCAAGCCACGCACCTGGAATCTTCAGTTAGACCGCCTACTGCCTGCGCCTGTGCGATCCGACCGCTCCTGAGAGCAACAGCGATAAGACGACGTCACAGGGCTCGGCGCATGCCCAGTGACACTTTTGAGGCTGTTGCCCTCAGGAGAGGTTTGATCGCACAGGCACAGACAGTACTGCGCCTGCGCGAGATTTCAGCCGGACTAACTGAAGATTCCAGGTGCGTGGCTTGAATGAATTAACTGACGTAGCAGAAGGGGCGGCGCCGTTAAACTAGACTGTGGGACGTTACTACATAGCGAGTAGGAGTGCTTGGGCTATAAACTAAGGCGGGCTAGGCACTGCAGGGGGGCATTACTGGGCTCAGAGGGTGAAGAATAACGCCCCTCTGGGCACCTTCAGGGCTCATTTGCATAACACAAAGATCGCTTTTTTTTAGCAAAATGAAAGCATGAATACAAGAAAGAAAACCACTGCAGGAGAGACGGTAATTTATTAAACATGGCAATGGTGAGAGCTTAATATGGTCAAACCAGGGGACAGATTCCCTTTAAAGAGGCCATTGGGCTCACTGGAGCTCTAGTGAGTGCTGTGGTCTCTTCACAGCTTACCATGCACAGCGCTGTCCGGTGACCATGACCAAGGACTAGGCTTAAAGGGGCTATCCAATCCTAAAAACTGCCCCACCATATACCCTGCCCCTAACATTGAATATACTTACCTGGCTCCCCACACTGCTCCTGGTCCCCACACCACCGCTGCTTCTGCCCGTGCGTGGATGAAAACATCCGACGTCGGGGGGAGCAGCCAATGGCAGGCGGGGACGAGGGCGAACCTCCCTAGCTTCACCCGCAATGCTAAGGAGGCTCATCCCTGCCTGCCATTGGCTGCTATCCCCGACACCGGATGTTTTCATTCATGCGCGGGAAGAAGCAACAGCGGCGGTGCGGGGACCAGGAGCAGCGCAGGGAGCCAGGTAAGTATATTCAGTGTGAGGGGCCCGGCATATGGGGGGCACTTTATAGGATTGGATAACACCTTTAAGTGCTCACGGAGTGCTGCGGCCTCCTCATACAGATGATTGGCAGGGGTTGAATCCCCACAGATGTGATATTGGCTAGCGCTTTTATATAGCCTCTGTGCTACTGTAAATATAGCCTCTGTGCTACTGTAAACTGGATGGGTTCTGTGGAATCTTGCTGCAAATGCCACAAGACTTGCTTCATCTCGCGTCTATGACATGACACAGGTTATGCGCATAAATGAATTGTTGGATAGAAACTTAAAAAGGCGGCACTGCTGCTATGTCGGGTACCAGATCCGGCAACCTCCTCACGCCTGATAGCGGTCATATAGTATGTACTCTTCATGTGTGGTGCTCAGCATATAGAGTAGAAGCAAAATTGAATGTAACATGGAGAGAATATAAAGTATCATGCGGCACTCATCGGAGTAGAAAATATCTAACTCTTTATTCTTTAAGGACAACAGTAAGTGGGGTGCAGGGGCAGGTAGGTCCGCCCCTGCACCCCACTTACTGTTGTCCTGGAAGAAGGAAGAATAAAGAGTTACGTATTTTCTACTCCGATGAGTGCCGCATGATACTTTGTTATCTTCTGTCCATGTTACATTGAACTCCACTTTGTGTCTCATTAACGAAGCCAAGCTCAGCTTTGGATTTTGACACTGTAACTTATGCGCATATCCGAAGTGACACGTCATAGATGTGAGGCGAAGCAAGTCTCGTGAGACCTCCGCGAAGCCCATACATTTTACGGTAGTAAAGAGGCTATTTTGTTAAAGTGTTTTCAAACTAATCGGGTTCGGATACAGCAGATCAGCTGAGGCTCACCTCTGAGAAGAGGATGTTCTAATTAGAGAACCCTTTTAAAAGTAAAATATCCACCAATCCACCATTAGTCAATAACCACCATATGCAGTTAGATTGTACATAATTACCTGGTTTTCATAGTGTACAAATTTCAATTAAATTGTTAATATACTGATACCCAGGTGCCTAGATTTTGGAGAATTTTTACACACTATTCTTTTGGCAACTGTCTTTTTGGTGTCTTCTCTAACTCACACAACCACTAGAGAGCTATGTTCCCATGAAGGTGCTTGCGGTCACCTTATTAAATATACAGTATGATTACGTCTATCATTTGGGTTACATAAATTCAATATCCATGGGTGGCCGCTTCAGTCATATACCAGAGGTTCACAGACTGATATCATATGTTCCTCTGACTTCATTTGCCATTAATAAATCATGTTGGACATTAATTAATCTTGTATAACTCACATTGATTAAAACAAAAATGACTTGATTAATGAGATCCTAGCTGGTGTGTTATCTGATGAGCAGCTGCATTTCAGTGCCATGATGGACATATAGCACCATCTTTATCCTCGTCAGCTCTTTCATCCCCATATAGTTAAAGTGAATGTCCACCGTTTTCTTCTACCGTATATCATTTCTAGGTCCGGCATTCTCTGCTTAGTGATTTTATAATGTGTCCTTAGAGTAGCCAGAGCTCCACTTTTAGATACAGAGCTTTAAATGTCTTGGCTGGACAGAGTGAAACCGAAAAAATGTGTTTTCAGCAGCCACCACTAGAGGGAACTTAAGAGCGTACAGCATATTATTTTATTGTTGAGTTCAATGTATGTACAGAATGCAGGACACACCTAAGCTTCACATGGTAATACATTAAGGATGACTCTGATGTGCAGAAGCAAGGTTTGTATTCAACCTTGAAAAACTTTCTTCAACCCCACTGCTGGAAGTGACAATCACTTTGAATTTTATTTTGTGTTTCTCACTGTGGCTTTTATTGTTGAGGTCCCCCTGAGGTCTGGGGAAGTGAAGCAACAGCTAAACTAAAGTTACAGCACAGGTCATATTAATAATGCATGTTCCAGGGCACCTGACACTATCGTTTGCATAGTGCAGCCTTCATACCTATGCTATAGCTGCTGTACTTCGTAAATGTGATTGTTTGGAGCGGACATATGCATTAGGACTAAAATGATGGTTTCTTAATCGTCCTAAATGCCATTTTAACCCAAAATGTAATTAAGTTTTTTTTTAATCAAAAATGGACTGTAAAATTTTATGGTAAATGGGGTTGGAGAACCAAAATAAACAACAATCTACCAGTTAATTTACATCCTTATTCGATAAAATTACTTACTTTTTTGGAAATCATTGCCACTTTTTATAGGGTTTCACTGCTTGACTGCTGACTACCTTTTCAGCTCTGCTTGCTGTCTTTTGTATTTATGAGAAGCTGACAAGCAGATGTGCAATTTTACCTTCACTTGAGCTTCAGATTCTCCCCCATATATTTCCAAATATACACATAATACACAGAACACGCTGACTCATACAGACACATATGTCTCTTGCTTTATGTAGTACACAGAGACCAGCCTAAGACGCCCACATTTTCACAACTGCAAAGAAAGGGGAGAAGGTATTGCAAGGAGTTGAGAGGTGAAGTCATCACTACGATGTCATTATGTCTTGTTACTCTATTTTAGGGATTTAGGTCAAAAGCTTAGGGCAAGGACCAAAATATTTTCCTAAATACTACTGGTACCACGAGCCACACAAGAAAGGCAGCGGGAGATTAGGTAAGTTAACAAGTGGATCAAGAACTGGTGTAGGAAGGAGGGGTTTGGGTTCCTGGAGAACTGGACCGACTTCTCTCTTGGCTACAGGCTCTATCATAGGGATGGGCGTGCAGCTCTCTTAAATGGGGAAGGGGCAGCTGTGTTGGGGGAGAAGATGGCTAGAAGGTTGGAAGAGTGTTTAAACTAGGTACTGGGTGGAGGGTAATTACGTAATAGGATGGGTATCACGGCCTATGGTGTACGCCCTGACACTGTTGCAACAGGTGGCAACATGTTGCTGTTTTGGCATGTTGTTGCAGTGTCACAGGTTTTGCTGTGTGCGCCGTGACTTGCTGGCCACGCATGCTGTTGTCTGTGGCAACCTGCTGCTTGTGTGTGCAATTCTCCTTTAAGTTGGGTCTCCCTGCTATGTGGTGTGTGTGGGGTTAATTCACTGGCAGGAGCAAAGTGGCGAGTTTGGTGTGGTCTCTAGTCTCTTTATATACTTTGGCTTGGAGACTGAGATCAGTTTTGGTTTGTCTGCCTTGCAGGTGGGATGCTTGCTCTGTGCATGGATGAGATCTGAGGGCCATCCAAGTTTGACATTAATGTTCTTTGCAATGTCATACTGTGTGTTTCCTCCTTGTCTTCCTTCATACTGAATTCAGGCTTATGGTTCACCCCTCCGGGAAACCAGCCCCCTTTTGGAGGTAACACACACAAAGGGAAACGTCTTGCACACATGCAGGGACAAACGCCAACAACATCCCAGACATGCAACAACAAACAAGACGTACAACAAACCTCCAACTCAAACCCACACCATAAACAACACACCAGGAGGGCAAGGAAGACCAGGAGGAAACACACAGTATGACATCGCAGATGACATTGCAAAAAACATTGATGTCAAACTTGGATGGCCCTCAGATCTCATCCATGCACAGAGCAAGCATCCCACCTGCAAGGCAGACAAACCAAAACTGATCTCAGTCTCCAAGCCAAAGTATATAAAGAGACTAGAGACCACACCCAACTCACCACTTTGCTCCTGCCAGTGAATTAACCCCACACACACCACACAGCAGGGAGATCCAACTTAAAGGGGAATTGCACACACAAGCAAAAGGCAACAGGTTGCCGCAGACAACAGCATGCGTGGCCAGCAAGTCTTGGTGCACACAGCAAAACCCATGACACTGCCACAAAATACCAAAACAGCAACATGTTGCCACCGGCAACAGTGTCACAACGTACACCATAGGCCGTGACAACGGAAAGATGCAGATAGAGACCAGGGCAAGGTAATAGGACTGGGGGAGGAATGGAAGGAGGGACTAGAACAGTTCAGAAGGAAAGGTGTAGGGTAAAAAATATACATAAACCTCTCAAATGTATGTATACTAATGCCAGAAGCCTGACTAATAAAACTGGTGAACTGGAATTAGTGATGTGTGAGGAGGACTATGACATAGTGGGAATAACTGAGACATGGCTGGATGATAGCTATGACTGGGCGGTTAATGTACAAGGTTACAGTATGTTTAGAAAGGATCACCTTATTACTATATTACTACTGAGGGGACTACAGGAGGGCCTTGTTACTACTGGGGGCATTATAGGAAGTTCTTATTACTACTGGGGCAGTGTGGTGGCGATTATTATTGGACACTCTATGGATAGTGCTACTAATAACGGGCACTTTTGGGGAGCATTATCATTATTGGGTGCATGTTAGGGGCACTATTACTAATAACAGCACTCTAGGACAGCATTACTGCAATTGGTGGGACTTTTATATTAATATGGAGGTAGGGCGTTTGGCACTATAAATTCAGCTGTATGGCATTTTGGGGCATTGGAGGTAGCAGACGGATAACACTGCTGGGGTACCAGGATGGGGAAGATGATGGAATAGTGAAAAACCCTAAGAAGTCTGTGTCACAAACTCTGCAGAGACGAGTTGTGGATGGAAGAAGTCATCATGGGCCAAAAGGAGAAAAATTCAAAACAAAAGTTAGGCTACTTTCACACTAGCGTTCGGGCGGATCCGTTCTGAACGGATCCGCTCATAATAATGCAGACGGAGGCTCCGTTCAGAACGGATCCGTCTGCATTATATTAGCAAAAAAAAGCTAAGTGTGAAAATAGCCTGGGACGGATCCGTCCTGACTTTCAATGTAAAGTCAATGGGGGACGGATCCGCTTGAAGATTGAGCCACATTGTGGCATCTTCAAACGGATCCGTCCCCATTGACTTACATTGAAAGTCTGGACGGATCCGCACGGATCCGCACGCCTCCGAACGGCCAGGCGGACACCCGAACGCTGCAAGCAGCGTTCAGCTGTCCGCCTGTCCGTGCGGAGGCGAGCGGAGCGGAGGCTGAACGCCGCCAGACTGATGCAGTCTGAGCGGATCCGCCTCCATTCAGACTGCATCAGGGCTGGACGGCTGCGTTCGGGTCCGCTCGTGAGCTCCTTCAAACGGAGCTCACGAACGGAAACCCGAACGCTAGTGTGAAAGTAGCCTTACATTGCCACCTGTCACCAGAAAAGGAGCACATAGACTAATTGACAATTAGTGCACTTGAAAGTAAAGTGGCTTTCGCTAAATCTCTAGGAGACAAGTTATCTTAAAAACTCAACCCTAACGCAACCCATTGGCGGTGTCGTCACATGTGAAGCACTGGATGTAATAGGTATGTTTGGTAGTGGTCAATGTAATGTCTATCCAGCAAGTAAAATATGACATTTGTGCTGGGATGGGGGGAACAGTTGGTTTGAGAATTTGGCTTGGACACTAGCAATTCCCTTGAATAGCCAGGGTTCAACCAACAATTGCGTATTTTTTAAGAGGTCAAGAAGGAATTTTTTGTCCGAGGGTCAATTGTCTGGCTGTGTCCAGGTTTTTTGCCTTCTTCTGGATTAACAATTTTAGGTGTAGGCATAGTATTTAAATAAAAGATATTAAAAAAGCAAATCTCCCTCTCAGTACTGTTATATATATTGCACTGACCTATATTACAGTGACCTCACATAATGTTGCTTACTTTGAGAGGTGTCAGAATAGTACCTGGATATAACAGCAGCTGGATTTGCTGCATATACTCCACTATGCTGGAGCTGTCTGCCAATGCTCTAATATATTCACCATCATTATATGTCAAATCACAAACTACGTTATGATATGACCTATGAGCGTCTTAATAATTAGATTGTCTGTAACCCTCTCACAGCCAAGACGGCTCTGCTACCCGTGCCTAGAACATTTCTAATCCTGGCCGCATCAAAGGGGTTAAAGTCTTGATGAAATGGCAGGACAGAATCGCAGCAAAACATCTCTCTTGTCCTTTTATTATCAGCGGCCTGTATGGTATTTTTTATTTTTTTTGTCCAAAGCACTTCACAGCAGAGATGTGACAAAATTAACATTTATGGAGCAGACAGAGCAACAGAAGAGTGTCAAAATGCAGCGCGATTGTGCTACCCACGCAGGCCAGAGTTTACATCTCAGGGCTCTCCGGCCCAACAGGGTTTCAGACTAATGTTTATTGGTAGCAGATGGCAGAAGGTAGATATCAGTCACCTGTCTCTTTCCAGACCAGGCTGAGAAATTCGTAGTGCTGTTACTTCTGTGTACCGCTATGTCTTACTCGCACAGTACATGTGAAAGGTAAAAATAAACCAGGCCGTTTGGATGCAGAAAGCCTTAATGAGATCTGTTATAAAGCTGTCAAAGGGTCACCAGCATTGGATGCAGTAATGAGTCTTTGGGGAGAGCATTCCTCCAGCTATTTACCAGTCATATGTACTTATCAGAAATGTACTATATTTCTCTGTTTCTATGGATATCATATACCAGGGGAGTTGTTGCTAAACAGATTTTGCAAAGCAAAAGGAACGGAAGAAAGTGAAAAAAAAAACACACTTTATTATGGGAAGAAGCGTTTAGATTCTTTGCAATGTGCTAATTACCCTTTAGGATAAGGTTACACATTCAATACTTAAGAGTTAATGTTATAATATGTTATGGCTCACTTCTAAAGCTGTCAGGATGTTTATTGAGATGCTAACTATGCACTTTCAGTGGTACAAGTGGCTAATGTGAGGGATGCCCAACCTGTGGCCCTCCAGCTGTTGCAAAACTACAATAGTCTACAATAGCTATTAGGGCATGCTGGGAGTTGTAGTTTTGCAACAGCTGGAGGGCCACAAGTTGAGCATCCCTGAAATATGTATTCCAAAAGGCTGTATATGGGTAGGAAATAGTTAACTGGCAATAATGGTTGCTGGGGGGTGGTCGGGCTTTACTTTCCCCTGGCTAGAGAATTCCTGGAAAGTCAGCCTACAGTGGGGACATGTATGCTGCAGGTGTGTAAGCAAGACAAGCGGAAGCAGGATAAAATAATTTTTCTCCAGAGAGACACCAACCCTATGAGTGAAGAGCTGCCAGAAAAGTAACTTTTTAAAGAACTTACCTCTGAGGGAAAGAAGCGCAGAATTTTGCAGAAGGTTGAGGACCATTCAAGATAGTGCTTGGACAAAGGCAGTAAAGGTAAAGCATGCATACAGCTATAGTATTTGCTGCAGATGGTTTGGGTATTTGCTTCTGGCCACACTACTGAGATAGACAGACCATCCAAACTAAAACTGTACCCTACGGTTGGACATTAAAATTAGACATTAAGAGAAATTGCATGTCTTTAGTTATTTGGGGAGATCTTGCTTGTATCTGTGGAAAGACTCAGGGAGGACCAACACCTATACACAGCCTATGTGATAGGTCTTCTCGGTGAAACACTTGAGAACTGTGCCTACTGCTTGCATTTGCACAGTGACACCCATCATCTATTCAGTAAGAGACACTAAGCAGGTCATTTATTAAGACCAGCGTTTTTAGACCTGGCGTGAGCGGGGAAAAGGGTCAGATTGCAGCGCAGATAACCTTTGTGCCGCAAACTTCACCAGAAATACGCCTATTATAAGCACATGGAATTTTAACTGATGTGAGGAGCGTGGCTTTATCCAATGTTTGGGGGCATAGTTAAAAAAAACTTTTATTAAACTTAACTTCAAAGAGGAGCTCATGATTGGGAGTACATCTTTCTGTCAAACCACAAGGCTCAGCTCAACACTGTGGTGACATGAATGCAGCAGCCTCCACTTACTCCAGGTGTTGGAAGGAGTTTACTCTAAGACTTGGACTGGGACTCTTTAGTTTAGAAAAGATTCTTAATCCAGGATATTTGCAGTGTCCAAGAAAAAAAATATCACTAGTGGCTAGTTATAGATTTCACGTTCCTGGACAAAGGGAGATAATTAGGCTTTGCAGGTGTCTGGGATTTCATATTTAGACAACTGGCTCCTCAAAATATCAAGGGGGTCAATCTCTCATGATGCAAAGCTGCCACTCCATATATTACATTACAGTAGTCAATCAACAAAAATTGCATCTAGCGCCTGCCAGCAGAGGTCGTAATAACGCCTGTACAAGCATCTTAGACGCCTGTATAGGCCATTTTACTCCCTGGAAAAAGTCTAAGGCGTACTGATACGCCTTAGACTGTACCCTGCCATTCATCAACACAGTGAACGGCACAGGTAGCGCAGCGATGCTGCCTGAAACAACCAATAACAAGGCTCCTTACAGTGAGGAGCTTTGTGATTGGTCAGGTTGAGCGGGCTGCCGGAGGAAGGAGGCGCGCGATCCTCACTGGCGGGGTAAGTGGGCTTGCTGTGAAATTTAGTGGGGATCTGAGCACCTTGTTTTTCTCTATAATGACGAGTCTGAAGCGCTCAGCCGAGCGCCGTCTTTCCTCCCTGCTGAGTGCGGCAGTGAAGACGGCCTCAATAGAAGGTCTAGGGGACTGTCTTCACTACCGCACTCAGCAGTGAAGAAAAGTGTCTGAGTGCTTCAGACTCCTGCTTATAGAAGTCAGCGAGGGTCTCAGTGCTGGACACGACAACAGGAGACCTCCATAAACGGACAGACCTGTCACCCGTAGACCTCTGTCACCTGTCAGCTTTCCTATGAATCCATCAAGGATAATTCATTGCAGCATGTTCCATCAGATGCTGCTATAAGGATTTATTCTGTAATGTGGCGCCGCATGGCAGCACGTGGTGCTACAAGGATCATGTACTTGAAGGGGGACATGTCTGTTTTAGCAATGACTTGCATTTCCCATGCAATAACAATTCTGTGGAGTCAATTCTTGTTACTCTATATTGTACCATTCCTCTATTATTCCTAATAAAACGTATGAACAAATTGCTAGTAGTCTGCAATAAGGGTTACAAGTTGACAGCACTGATTAAAAAATGTCAGGCTGTGCAGGGACACCCCCATCTTGACCTTCACTGCAAACTGCCAGCAAGTCATTCATAACTAATAGCAGAAATAAGAGGAATGGTGCAACATAAAGTCATAAGAATAGACGCTCCAGGATTGTTATTACATGGAGGGTGCAAGTAGTTTCCAAAACAGACTGTG
Organism: Bufo gargarizans; assembly: GCF_014858855.1. Taxonomy (NCBI): domain Eukaryota; kingdom Metazoa; phylum Chordata; class Amphibia; order Anura; family Bufonidae; genus Bufo; species Bufo gargarizans. The sequence goes on from NC_058088.1 coordinate 109,193,834, forward strand.
GCGGAACCCGCCTCGCCACTGGGCATTGGAGAGGACTGGCTACCCGCCTCCTACCTGCTGACTATGGCCCCTGGTAAATTTGTAGGTTTGAATGCAATTTGGGCATGTGGTGTTTTGTGTTTCTGCTGCTGGCCCTTTGGGGACCATCTGTGGACATGTGACTTTTGGGAACAATGGCATTTGAGACTGTGTAGCAGATTGCATTCGGGCTGTCTTGAAATTGTGTATGTTGTTATGGGTTTGGTTGGATTGTGTTGCGATGTATTGTGGGCTGTGTTTATCTTGCTCTTGCTGTGATGTCAAAGGCATTGCTGTTCTGTGCCTCTTCTCCTCCCCCTTTTCCTGTCCCCCCTCAAATCTCCCATCAGCCCTTGCTATTGTTGGGCCCCACCCTTCCTTGTACCATAGCCCTCCATGTGCCCTATTGTATGCAAATGAGGCTGTTGGGGAGGGGGGGGGGGTTAAAGTAGGTGTGCTATGTCCAAATAAAGTCAGTTCCTGTTTTTACCCTCAAGGTGAAGTGTCGTCTCATTCTTGGGGGAGGATTTATTGCATGCTGTCCCAGTTTGACTGCTAGGAGTGAAAACCTATTCGTATGGTTTCCTATTCAACTGCCTACAGCATTCATATGCTTGAAGAAGATTTATATGCTGCTTCGGTTCGGTGATTGTGGTGTCTGCCAGAGTGCTTGGAAACCTCAGGAAAACGCTCAACGGAGGTACTCAGTCGGGATGCCAGGTGATCCGTTACACAGACAAATCCAGAGAGGTGAGGGGTCCTCTTTAACGACAGGTGATGAATATCGATATTAGGACAAACCCTTTAAACCTCATAAAAACACTGCAACAGTGACTGCAGTTTTGCTCTGAGGGGGTCAGCAACAGTGACCGCAGTGGTACCGACCCCTCAGAGCAACTGTGACCTCAGTGGTACCGACCCCCTCAGAGCAACAGTGACCTCAGTGGTACCAACCACCTTAGAGCAACAGTGACCTCAGTGGTACCAACCCCCTCAGAGCAACAGTGACCTAGCTAAATTTAAAATTGTCTAAATTTGCTATTTCTGCATGGAAGACAGTTCTAGATACTAGTAATGGATTCCCTGCATAAATAGCAACCCCTTAATGTTATGTAGGCCTTCGTATTAACTATTTGAATTACTGTAACTTTTGTACTCCTCATCGGCTGAAAATACTCCTCATAAATGGTAAGCAGAGTATTTTTACTCTTCCAGAAAAAATGTAGCGCAAGCTCTGCCTCCCAGAGTACGCAAGTTACTAATATTTGTAGTGAATTCCATGACTGTGGCACAAAAAAGACCCTCTAAAATAATTTTATAGGTTAGGCCCCTGCTGTTCAGCTATTATGTCCTTACTTGAACAGCCATGAGAGTTCTGGGATGGATGACTTAATTTCTGGATTTAGTCCCATGGGCTAAAGCTTATATGAGCTTTCTGCAATTACACATCCTCCACCAATGGAACAGATCCCCAGGGGCCTGGATTACCCCGTGATTATTTTGCAGTAAACGGCAATGTACCTCAGATAGTGGCTGAAGACAGACAAAATATGTAGAGGAAGACTTTTACTGCTGGCTCTTCATGTTATCCCCACAACAGATGCCTCCAGCTTGGGTTGGGAATCAGCAGAACCAACACAGATGGTCCAGGAAAGAGTCGCATTCATTATAAAACCTCATAGAACTTTGTGCAGTCCACTTAGCTCTGCTGTACTTAGGAACTGCAGAATTATAGACCAATCAGACAATCTGGTTTTTGTATTCTGCATGAACAATCAGGGAGGAATGTTGTTTCTTCAGTTGTCATCAGAGTGCCAGCAGATCATGAACTGTTTGGAGAACACTCTCCAAGATTTCAGAGCCCTTCATATCAAAGAATCATCCAGCTTGAAAGTGTATTGGCTCTTCAGAAATTTCCTGTTGCCCCCAGAATGTCTTCATCAAGAAGTGTTTCTGCAGATCGACAATAGTATGGGCTTTCCAGAGTTGGATGTGATGGCCACCTAGGAGAACAGAAAAAATGTGCAGGTTTTGTTTCCTCTTCAAAGACGAGCTATTACTTTCATGGAAGAATGTCAAAGTGTATGTCTTTCATGTGTTCTCACTAATTAAGTGTTTTAAAGCTCCTGAAAGATCAAGACACAGCCGCTGTGATTCTCCCATTCTGGCTCTGCAGAGCTTGGTTACTGAGGTTTTCAAGAGGGGTCTTCTGCGACTTACTGTACCTGCTAGTCTGGATCTGCCATTGTAGTAAATTCCGCAATTCCAATTTTTTTGCCTCATGGTTCTCTCAAAGCTAGAATTCTTCTCTAGATATTTCAGATGTTTTGAAGTTCCTACAAGAAGGTTTATCCAAGGGGCAAAAGGTAAAAACCCTCACATTCAACATTTGATGGCAACTTCTCAAATCAACAGGTGATCAGGTGTTTTTTTCAGGGCTATTGAGATTCTTTGGTCTCCTATCAAAAATCCTGTGCCCTCTTGGGATCAGGCCTACTGTATTTGAAGAAATCATAAGACTTCAGAATTCAAGATACTATTTATTCAATTGTAAGACCCTAATAAGGGTAAATCAACTTCCAAAGCAACTGCAGCTCACAGAATCAAATTCATAATCTCTGAGAGTTACTCAGTCCAAGGCTGGTCTTCTCCAACTGAAATAAAGAGCGATCTACACTATATCTTGGGCTGAACTGGCAAATGTATCGTTTGATCATATCTGCCAAGCTGCCACATGGTTATCTCCCAGCATGTTTGCCAGATGCTATAGACTAGACATCTCTGCCAACATGAGTTCAACCTTTTTTGACAGATGAGAGTTTGAACCGGCATCCTAATTCACAATTTCGTGTTGATTACTGTGCAAAACCCTATTGTTGTGGTGCTGATAGACACAACGAAAGAGTCAAATTTCGGACCAAAATGTTCTTTTCCGTGCATCCGGAGGCAGCACAAGTTTCCCTGTCATTAAAATCATTGCAGCATTCTTACACTGCTCTTTATTGTGTCTGGGGGTTATTATAGCTTGTGAGGTCTAATTGATGAATTGCTTTTTTTAATAATTAATCTGTTGCTTTTGCTTCTGCCCTAGTATAGAGAAATGTGGAATTACCCTTTGGTTGTGCTGCCTGCAAACTCATGGAAAGGAAAAATTCAACAACCCCCATGAAATAATTCTGGAACATTTTCTTTCTATATTGTACCATTCCTCTGTTCTTTCTTTTGGAATGTATGAACACATTTTATAACTGGATGCTATAATTCCCCTTAACAAAGGGGGTGTGTTCCCGCACAGTCTCACCCTGTCAGCTCAGAGTAAACAGTGTCTGCCTGTAGGGACAGAACCCCAACTGGTAACACCTAGTTGTCAGTTTTTTCATACATTTTTGTAGGAATAAAAGAAAAACTGTGCAATTCGCAGTTATGAAAAAGGAGCTCCAGAATTGCTACTTCAAGAAGAATATGAGGATTTGTTAAAACAGACATGTCAGAAGAGCTGACACTTAATTGTTCGCTTTGATGTATTGTTCTAATACAAGGATCTCATGCACTACTTTCTCACCTCCGCACCTCTTGGTGTAGCTTTTCACCTAGCTGCACAAAGCTTAATTTGTCACTAATTATTTGTTTCTTTATTAAATAGTAGCTGTTGCACCAAGATTAGCCAATTGCTTAAAGGGGTTTTCCTATACTTCAGTATTTATAGCCTATCCTCAGAATAGGTGATTAATATCAGTTCGATTGGGTTACCACACCCCAACTTATCAGCTGTTTCAGGCAGCTGACATAACAGGAAGCACAAGACGCCGTCTACTGTGTAGTGGCTGTGCCAGGATACTGAAACCGTCAACTACACAGTGGACGATGCCTTCTGTTCACTTTATTGTTTCTGGCATCTGCCTCAAACAGCTGATCAGTGGGGGTGTTGGACCGCCACCAATCATATATTGGTGTCCTATCCTGAGGATAGATTATGAATCTGGAAAACCGTTTTAAGAATCCACCAGAGAGAAAGGAATGTTTCGATAGAGCAGGATGCTCAACATGTGGCCCTCCAGCTGTTGTAAAACTACAACTCCCACCATGCCTTGCTGTGGGCTGATAGCTGTTTGGGCATGCTGGGAAGTGTAGTTTTGCAACAGCTGGAGGGCCGCAGGTTGGGCATCCATGCTCTAGAGCAATGTTCCCCAACTTGCAACTCTCCGGCTATTGTAAAACCATATCTAGTAGAAGTAAGCATTACATGTCTGTTGGTCCAGGGTCCCACACTTTACACTAAGAAGAACTCTTTCTCTGTACAGGAGCTGCATCTGACTCCTTTTGAGTGCCCCCTTTATCAACCTGCCCACAACCAATATTGCATGCCTGCACCCCTATTTCAGGGCAGAGCTAAGAGGGCATTATGTGTGTGTAAGTATACATGTGTGCAGTAGTAACTGTGTATGCATCCTTGCATGAGTGAATTTGCATGTATAGATATAAGTATATAGTGAATGTGCCTAAATTAGCATATCACCTGAAAGAAACAATCCTGAGCCCCTCCTGTGTACTCCCCAACGCCAGGCAATCTTGTCCAATGGTCAGTGGCTATGGTGCACGAAGAACAGCTGAAATCGCTGCACTTGTAACCAGGTAGTACAGACCATAGAAAATAGAACTTCAGCAACAGTCCTTGTATCCTTAAAAATTTTCTTTATTTGGCATCCATATTAAAAACAGATGAAATCATGTTGTGTACTGCTGACGCATTTCTGGTCTAGTGTGGCCCTTAACCATAGCACACAACTATATGAAATACAGCAAATATATTTGTATGATATATAAAAGTCACACAATTTAGTATATCTTTATTATATCAAAATGGTGTATATTATTTTTGGTGACCTACCTAAGTGGTGCCATTAAAAACTACCTGCCCACCCAAAAAATAAGCCCTCATATGGCTATGGGAATATAAAACTGCAGTCCTAATTTGCATATTTTTAAAAACAACGTAAGCCTCATAAGCGCAGCAATGGATCGGTGGAAAGAACGGCATGTTTTTAATCAGCAGGGTATGTCCTATAATTTTGGCTGGTTTAATAGGGTTGATGCTGCTGATAGATGCCCTTAAAGATAAAAGTGAATCAAACCCACCAATGTTGGTCAATGATCTCATGTGTATGGGAGGCTCCATACTCGACCCCAAAAGGAATGATCTCAACATACCTGATCCTTTGTTCTTGTAGGAGATACGCTTAGCCCTTCCTCTACACATGCGGTTTGCCGAACCAAGCCTGCAAATTTATTGAGAAATAACTGTTTGGTGAAAAGAGCGTTCGGCTGACAGCTCTCGTGTATGGACCACTGACCTAATAATAAAAGAAGAATTAAATATGGTATGCACATACTATATTATCAGTATGCCTCCCCTAGTGCCTCGTTTTCATGTATCATCTAAGAGACATACATTGAAAAATGTCACTAACCAGCATTCCACCCTTACACAGATAATAACGAGGCCGTCTCGTCTCCCCCACCCTCTTATTCTGGCTTCTGTTAATGAGAGGTCACAGTATTCACCAAGGGAAAGGAAGGCTTCCACAAGGGTGGGTAGAGGAAGAGGACAATGGATACTAGAGAGAAGTGTCGGAAATAGGTCCACGTGTAACTGCCTGGTACAAGCTGTACGCTCAATGGTTAACATATCTAATAGGTCAACATGCCCCTGCCCTTCTGCGCAACCTCTCATCCTGGAACAAAGAAAGCAGACAAGCACGTAAACAATCATCGCTCATAACACTGAATTACCTGCAACATCAAATATTAATCAAAGGCATTTATTCAACAATATGTACATGATAATACATCCATACACGTTTAGTTAAAAAGGCCTTCAGTTCTATCTGAACCAGAATGTTAGCAGCTGAAGATGAAACGCAGACATGTATCTGTACACGTATTATTCAATTACACACAAAAAGTGTTGATTCAGAATAAATTACAAGAAAAGAAACCTATTAGTAGATGAATATATACTATAATAGAGCTCACTGTCATTCACAAGTGATCCCGGGGGGACACTAGAGTAAAAACCATCACAGCGCCAAAGTATGCCATTATAGCCTCTATCACATAAGCGAGTTGAGTTTTCAGTCCGGATGCATGTTACGAACGGACAACATCCAGACCCATTCATTTCAATGGGTCAGTGCACATGAGCGCTGTTTATCACTGATCATCTCTGCGCTCAGGAAAAAAAAATTACAAATCGCAGCATGTTGGTCCCATAGCAATGAATGGGGCTTGCGTGAAGAACAGAAGGCATCCGGATGCAGTGCTTTTTTCACCGGTGGTTGTTAGAAGATATTGAGTGTTATTCTTCACGTGCATAAAACTGATTGCATCTGCGTGGGAAAAAAACGTAATAACAGACAAAACTGATTCAACTTCAGTGCAAAACCATCAGTTTCCTCCCTGAACAGACCCCGACTCATTCTGTATCGCTTACTATATTTTTCTTTTACGTATTCACACAGTATTAAATTCTGTAAAACCTTAAAAGTGCCCTCTCTCTAAAGGTGGTTCAGACATGCCGAACATCAAGATTCCAGCTCACAAATGTCCTAAATCTGTGCACTGTCATGTGCTAGAAGCCTCCGCAGTTAGACCGGTGTTTTTTCATAGCTGTATGGCTGAACTATGAAAGGTTGCAGCATTATGTTCTAGAAATTGGACATATCTTCCTGTCTTCATGGCAGTAGTACCTTCAGGCCATGATGGTTAATACAGTCTTATGACAGAGGTCAATGGTCCCTAATCTATAACTACTGTTCATGGTTATTCAGAAATTCGCTTTATCTCGTATAAATCACATATTACTTAAACGTCACCTATTCCACACTCTGACATTACATAGCCAAGGCTATTTTAAAGACAAGGACTGTGCAGAAGAGAGCATATGATACCATACTGATAGCAGCTCAAGGTGACTAAAATGTGAAATATAATGAACGCCATCTGTCAAAAATATCCAAATGCAATTAAATGGGAATAAAATAAAATGGTCTGTTCAAGATGAGAAAAAAGTCTGGATTTTTCCAGAAACTATACCATTCTTGTCATTGGGCTGGTGCCTAGGAACACAGCTCCTTGGTGCTATGTTCCCATTCAAGTAAATAGAGTTTGGCACTAATACTAGACACAGCCAATCGGCAAGAATGGTACCTTTTCTGGAAAAAGTTTTTTTGTGTTTTTCCTGCATAATCTAAATAAATGAGACATATGACCCAACAGACATCCTTTAAAGGGTCTGAGTGTTTAATACTGATGACCATATCTAAATCGGTGAGGATCCAACTCCCAGCACTCCAGCCAACCAGATACACTGTACTGGATGTACTGGAAGAGAAGGCAGTGCTCTGTGAGCCCCACCGGCTCTTCCTAGGCTAGTGAGGTCACGGTCACATTGGTCACATGGCTTAGGCGCAGCTCAGAACCATTAAAGCAATTCGGAGCACAGACAGGAGCGCCGCAGCCTCTTCAAACAGCGGATTGGCAGGGGTGCCGGCCCCCACCAATCAGATACTGATAATCTATCCCGAGGACAGGTCATCAGAATTAGACACTCAGCTCAGAAAACCTCTCTAATTATGACACCTAGAATGAGTCTACTGCCTTATTCCACAATGTAAATGTACATGGGGCTATCCCGATACTGTATGCCTGAATAACCCTAAAGAGTAGTGAAGAATTCACTCTTCAAAAATGATGCTAATAACCTGTCTTTATACATTTCACATAAGGTATCAAACAGTGACGGTAATCCGATTACAATTAATAATGTTGATCTTTCAGTTTTTTTCTGTTAAGGTTTGCGACTAATTACATTCTCACCAATCTTCACTGTGGTTCTTTAAGCACCGATTCCAGGTCTCCAACTTCACTATTACTGCAACTGTGAGAATAAAGTCCAGGAGGGCAGAAACGCCATTGTAAGTAATCATATACCTTAACCGCTTAGTGACCAGCCTGTTTTGGGCCTTACTGACCAGACAATTGTTTTTGCATTTTTCCCTTTGTCGTCAGCTATAACCTTTTATTTTATTTTTTACATCTGACATCTAAGTGCATTTAATAAAGACTATGGGCTATTAGCATCACTTTGGGGAGTTAATTGAATTCACTACTATATGGGGGAACTCCTCTTCAACAAGCATCTCCCCTCACACCCAGACCATGTGAGAAGTTTTTCTCCTGTTCTGTAGTAATATACTTGCAAACAAGCAGATGTGAGATGACTGTAGTAATGTGGGTATAAAAGAACTTTTAAAACATCTCCAAAATCCATTAGTGGTACAGTGTATATAACCAGAGAGTGTTCCAGCATCTCAATGCATCCAAGAATCTTTCAGATTTATTGGAAATGTGTTGTAAAGCCTGTATATCCATCATATCGGAGAGAGCAATAAAAGCCTCTCTCTAAAGTGAAGTATGGGAAAAACACACTTTGTGCACTTTAGGTTCTGGATTCCAAGTCAGAATGTCAAAAGAAAATGTACTTCAGTGTCCAGATACCTCCTGGCAGTGATGCAACCATAACTACTGGGCATGTTGCAAGGTTTTCACGCTCATTCCAAATCAATTGTTCATGCTTTAAAGGGAAAAAAATTATTATGGCCCATCTTACGTGCCTGAAATTCCCGTTGTAATGAACACCAAATTGGATGCCACTAAAAGGTCAAAATCTGGGAGTATTTTAAAATCCACATTCAAAATCAGAGTGGAAAATGCACTGATTATATAGAAAGACTCAATGGCTGCTTCTGCCTCTACTTAAAGGGGCTGCCCGACATGAATGAAATTTACAGTCAACTTTTCATAGTGTCTCAGATCCAGCACGGCAGCTTCCATCCCCTTGGAAGTGATGAAGGGTAATGCATCCTAAAGTGAAGAAGGTAATGCATCCTAAAGTGAAGAAAGTAATGCATCCTAAAGATCATCTGTTAGCAGGACCGACTCTATTAAATCATGCATATTGCCTGGTTGGCTTCATGATGCTGAGTAAACGCTTTATTTCTTTTCTCTATAGTGTTAATAGTTTGCTGATATATATAAATTTCTATTATTTATGTAAATTACCTATTTGGAGCACTAACAGTCTGGCCACAGCGCTAGGAGTACAGCTAGTACAGCTATTTGAGTCACAGGGCAGGACATCTAGGAAAACAGCGCTCATCTGATACACTGCGCATATTCGGAGTCGCTGAGCCGACTTGGCGTCTGTGCAATGGATCTTCTACTGCTTGCCAAGGTCAGGAGGCAGGTGTGAGAACATCTCATCTAGACCTGTTACTCAAAGTGCATGGGAAGTAGAGAGCACACAGGGACATTGTGCTTGCAGTACTCCTACTATGGCCAGAGCTTTGGTGCTCTAAATAAGTAATATGCATAAATATAACATTTATATCTCAGCAACTTAGCCCTATAGAGAAAAGAAATATATTGTTTTATTCAGCATGATCAACCCTGCCTGCTGTAATAGGGTTGATCATGCTGGGATCCTCAAAAAAATGCTGGCAGCCATACCAACATAACGTAGTGGTGGTCTAATGACTGGAACACCACTACGTTGGTGCTTGCCACTGTACCAGATGACCAAATCTTTTTTTGTATAAAGAAGCAGACAGCATAGCGTTTATGCTACTACAACTTTACTGTTAGACCTATACATTAATCTATTTCTACATCATGGAAATCCAAAAATCTTTTAAAAAAATTCCATATGATAGTAGTCTGAGGTAAGAGTAGGAAGCATGTCACACAAGAGATCTCATCTGTCTCTTCCTGAGGCGATTTACAGTACGAGACAGGCAAGCACTGGGAGTGAGATTCCTGTGCGTTACAAAAGCTGCAAATCGGAAAAATGAAGAATGAACAAAGACAGGAGAGATGTCAGCAGGTCATCTGGGAAATAAAGATTCAGGACCAGGATTTAGATGGAGATCACATTATAAGTCCACTGACGTATGTTACAGGGCTTAAAATGATTAAGGTCATTCTCTGTCTATCTGAGCTGCTTGGGCTCACATCAAATATGAAAGACTTCAGTGCTTGGGACTCTCAGACATGACATGGACACTGCCAGGTCGGTCTACAGTTCTATTCAATAGCCTAGCTTTATTAAACCTCTATTTCTGGAGAAGGGGGCGAGCAGTATAAAATTGTGCTTCTTATATACAGCAAAAGCTCTCCAAAAGACTAACCCCTTATCCAGACTAGATTTCCTGTGAAAATGTTCAGTTCCACCATATATTACACATACTGGCAACCCCCTGACCCCAAGAAGACCACTTTTTAAGGCAATAAGATGAGGATACCATGATTTGGCTAGGAGAACTCAAGTTTTGGGAGCCAATTAAGAATTTTTTTGGAACACAGCTAAAATGTGATTTTTCAATTTCTGCATGAAATAATAAGTTAAAGGAAGGCATCATAACTTAAGCAATCTGTAATAGCCAATGGAGAATTGAAGGAAAAAGTCCACTTTTAAGCACCACTTTTTAAATATAATAGCACCGTGTGATTTCCTTTGCACTGGTCCTGAATTTTAGCATTCACTCACAATTCTGCTTGTCGTTATTGGAAACCGTCAACAAGCTTGTCAACAGACACCCAACTGACAGCTTAGCTGAGCTCCAATAGTGCAGTGTCTGGTGCAAAGGCTTCACTTCCTAATTCAATTGCCCAAAGAAAGTTCTGCAGATATTTACTAATCTAATATTCAGACAGCCTAAACTTACAGTTTTAACTTGACAGTCTAAAGATGTGCCAAATTGGATGATAAATTTGATGGATCTCAGGTGACTTTCACACCTCTGGTGTGAATTCCGGCAGAGAACAGCCTGCCGAAATTCAATGGATCTATTGGATGGCTTAAGGCTCCCCTTGCGGGAATCACGCTCAGTGTGAGAGCGGGATCCTGCGGTCTGGACTACAGAAGCACAGGGTATCATCATGATTGATAATGCTGTGTGCCTGACCTTTCTGTAACAGAATCATACTGACAGCTTTATGTCCCTATGATTCCATTACGGAAAGGTCAGACAGAGACATACAGCATTATCAATCATGATAATACCCTGTGCTTCTGTAGTCCAGACCGCACGATCCCTCTCTCACACCGAGCGTGATTCCTGCAGGGACACACGCGTGTGAAAGAGCCCTTACTTTGCTCCCAATGAAGGCACACCCCTCCAACTAAGCCACACCCACTTTTTCTAAGCCCTGCCTCCCTTCAGATGAGGTGACTAAAACATAATAAATGTGATGAAACACATAGGCTATATTTTATTTTTTTTGCCACCGACCGACCAAATTCTGGTGCATTTAACTTTGTAAATTTCCCCCGCTCAGTCTGCAATTTATTTCAACTCTACAGTCTGTAGAAATACTTATAGCAGTGCCAGAACCGGTGCAAGGAACGTAATGCAATGCATTTGCAAAGTTCACTTTTATAGAGTTTGCAGCTATATATAATTTGGGAAATGGTGCTCAAAGTTGAACATGTGCTTTAAACCAGACAAACCTACAATGTAATTATTTCCTGCAATATCTTAGCAGTACTTATGTTTGCATTCCCAGCCGCTTGGACTTCTGATGTCTATATTCCCGTATTATATTGGCTACTAGTTGTAGACCTCTAATTAAAGACATTGTCCAGCCTTTGAGCGATGATCTATCCTCAGGATATGCTATCACTGGCTGATTGGCAGGGGTCAGGCACCCCGCCGATCGATCAGCAATTCGATGTAGCTTTGTTGCCAGAAGTCAGAGCTGGAGCATTGTCAACACTGTAGTAGAGGGACCCCCATCACTGATCAGCTAGGATAAGCCATCACTTAGAAAAAGGCTGGAAAACCCTTTAAACTCAGGCCCTTCGGCTACAATATGATAAGAAGACATGAAAATAGTCAATATACTTCAAATGCTGCAAAATAAATGCATGTGCTTTCAGGACTAAGGAGATGTACTTACTTAAATACAAAGAAAACTGTGCTTAAGAAGTTTGACACACATGATCAGAGAAGATATCCAACAGAATTGGCAAACTCATTAAAAAGGACTTTGTGGGTCCATAAATCTTTGCAAACGAATAAACAGGAAAGTACTTTTTCAGAGATCTTCAAATAGTTTTTTTTATGAAAAATACAGGCTCTAATTGCTTGAGGGAACCCATTTACAGAATACCAGTGATTATTACTGTACATCTGTCCAACATGGATACACTGGACTCGTTACCTTAAAATGAATGTCCACATTTTAACATTATGTAGTCGTTAGGTCCAAAATTATATACTGACTACTTCATAGTATATCAAATCTCCTGCACAGTCACTAAAGAGGTCTTCCACCCCACTCATCAGCTGTTTGCATAAGCAGCTGGTGCCAGAAACATATGGAATCTGCTCTGCAGTACATCAGCTTGGTCACTACACAGTGGATGGAGCCTTCTACTTCTGATTCCATCCATTGTTATGTTTCTGGCACCAGTGGCTACCACAAATAGTTGATGTGTGGGGGTGCCAGGTGTCTGACCACAACTGATTTGATACTGAGGACCAATCTGGAAGATAGGTCAAGGTGAAAAACCCCTTTTAAGTTAAATAACATTCTTTTCTTTAAAGCAGTTCTGGCATATTGAATACATTGACCTGTCTGTGGGCACCACTGGATTGAGAAGATATTAATATATCCTCCAGCTTTAAAACATGATGCCCACAGATGGGATGGCATGTCTGATCAGATGGACTATTTATAAATTGACACAGAATTACACAAAATGAGTTGAGCTGTACCCGCACTCCATGGTAATGGGTAAACTGGAAGAAACATTTTAAATAATTTTAGAAGAAGATGTAAAGAAAAAACTCCAGAGGAGCTCTGTGCAAAGAACGATTAGAAAATTGCACAACCAGGATATGGAATAGAAGTCAATTATTAAATCGGCATTTCTAGATTTGGACCATAAGCCCCTGTCTGAGTCCTCCACCTAGCGGCAGTGACCCTCAGCAGGAGCAGTTGCCACATCCTTTAACACTATTGATGATCTCTTCTTGTAGCTTCTTCCTTTCCTCCTCTTTGGATGACAGCTGACTACTCTTCTCAGTCCTCTGACCGTTGGTACTGTTCAGAACCCTGCTGCTCTGTGTGTGCCAAAGTTCTGAATACAAGCTTCCAGGATTTTCCAGGAGTCCAAAATGTGTACCTCGTTCCGCTACTTTACCCTGTCAAGAAGAGCACACACAAGTGATTGATGAGAGGGGATCATTCTATACAAAGTCTGAAACATGAACAGAGGCATACTACAGGATCAGACTCCTCAGTAGGAAGAAGTGCTAGCTTCAGTGCTCCAGTCACAAAAATGAGATGTCAAATTTATACAGCAATAGAGTCAGAAAAGCATTTCAGCTCGCCCTTTTTTCAGACACAAACATCCGTATTCATAGAGCAAGGAAAGTCCAGATATAATGCCAAATCCAGCATGTAAAGGTGTGGAAATCTTAGGTTATGACTAAGACTACAAGCCAAAACGCGTCAACCTGACACAAAGCTGTCTTGTTTCATCATGATTTAATTCGGCTGGAATAAAGACATATTTTTACACCTTTATTTGCTTAATTTGGCATTACATATATCAAATTTCTACATACAGTAGGTAAGGATGAAGAGCATCTAGTAAACAGTGCAATATCCCATCAAAAGACAAGAATGAAGAATAGAGGTAAAATAGTCTTATGCCATGCTCACATTTGCTAAAATACCATTCAAACCCTGTGCTAACAATGTTTAGCACAAACCTTTCCTTTTTAATTTAATCTATAGGTCAAGTCATTTATCTAGTGGTCAGACTGCTAATATTCGTTTCTAGTGCTAATGGTGATAAAATGGGATATATAGAAGACGTGACATTTCCTGCATTCCTACGATAGGCTTGTCGGGGGTGTAGAGTGAAATTCCTCAGTGTTGTTGAGAGCGCCAGTGTCCGATCGCGTTGTCTTCTTATAGGGCAAATGTGAATGCCATGCCGGCGGGGAACCATGTAGAGCAGTGAATCTAAAACTAGCTGCACTAAACTCACAGATAGAAGAGAGATGCAATTGTGCATATGCTAGACACTGATACCTGGATCACCTGTCTCTGCACCGAAGCCTCGTCTCAATGTAACTCTGGAGAAAGAAAAAGGCTCCAGGACGCAATCCATACGTAGACAAGAGAGCGGAGCTGACTGCATTGGGCTGAGTGCGGCTGAGGAGCAAAATGATTCCAGTATGATCATAACTAGTCAGTGGTTACACATATCCATATGGTAAATATGAAGGATTCTAACAAAGTTAGACATAAATATGTGACCACCTCCGGCGCTCTCCCTCTTATTATTACAGGGACAATAATGCCGACGCTGGCTTGACGTAATAGATTTCTAATAAAGCATCCACTGTAATGAATGATTTTACATATATCATCACAATACTGTAGATGACCGAGAATACAGCAGCTCAAACTGTGGCGTGGACGTCCTGTAAAATACAATATGGTTCCATTTTGGCTACGTAACAGTCAGGTGATCAAAACATGACCATAACAGGCCATGGGTCAAATAAACAGATAGTAATGGGCATACTTTCTATCTTTTCATGGCAGCCCACAGATATGGTCACTGGCTCCAGGGGTCCCTACAGAACACAATGTTGAGGAGCGCAAATGTTTCCTCTGAGATTCTCCTCTATACTACTGCTACAATGGGGCACATTGTACGACTGTCCCTCACCAAGGCTTAGGCATATTAGGTTCTGTTGTAGACTGGACTACAACCCACAGGATTCAGGTTGTATGCTGCTACATTAAGTAGAGTTGTCAACCCCTAAACTACAGTACGGTTAGATGATGTCAATGCAACACATCACTAGTCATTGACCACATCGGGGGTTAAAAACAAAGAGCCATTTGTCTTTCCGAAGAGCCACAGCTTTGCTCATAAAAACACAAGCAGAGCTGAGCCAGTGCATCTGCTTCATGCAATATTTGGCTACCCGTAGAGGAAAAATGGCCACTAAACAGATTGGCAGTAGGAAGAGGCATCTGTACACCAATTGTTGCTAGGAGGGTGTAGTACATATGCTTATAAATGGGGTCATGAAACGGTTTATTCTTTTATTGTACAATGTATCCTACGTTGACTACTACAGAGCTTAAAGGGGTATTCCATTTAAATAAGGTTATCCCCTTATGCTGTGGATAGAGGATAACTATTAGATCGGTGACTGAACAGTCACTGGGGCTGCTGGAGAAGCCTGAGGGCCAGCCTCCTTCCTACAGACTATGGACCGAGAACTATGGAGACCCCCTCAGACCTTGTGGGGTTACAAGGAACTATGAACCCTGATTTATGTGTGTTATTTATATGCCACATATTTCCTATTGCCCATTAAAAAGGCATGGTGTGGATTCAGCAACACAAAAAGGGTTAACTCTGCACTGAGACTCCCACTGATTGTGTTAGTGATGGGATTAAGATAGTTGATTACAATAGCAGCCGACTCCTAGATGAGTAGATCACCCTATGATACACTCAGGAGATAATCCCATCACATGTGTCTCCTCTCTTCCTATTCATTCATTATGGAGGGGGTAAAGATGTCTGTTTGCATGTTGTTAATGGTTGATTGCTTTATGTTTTTAGACTTCTTGAACTGTATATATACTGAGTTGATGTTCAATAAAGGAAGTTCCTGTTTTACCCTTCATCATGTTGAGGCTGGTCTTTGGGTAACCGATCGACACTGGGGATTGCTATACGCTGAAGATTTGCTATACTCACCTGGCTATAACTACAGCTCTTGTAAGAGCTGTTCCTGCTCTCTGGATTTAGGAGAGGTTCACCCACTGGAGCCTGAAGCCTTGTCATAAGTCCAGGGTGGGTAGGAGACGGCGAGACCTCAACCAAGCTTCGGCGGTTCGTGGGGTATGTGGCGGTTATGGTGTGGAGTGCTTGGAGTCCTTGGGAAGCACTAGGAGCATCCATCGATGGAGGTACCCGGTCGGGGTGCCAGGAGATCCGTTACATGTTCATCCACTGGGACCATCACCGATCAAGAGTACAGTACAGCCCATGCCCCGTGGGTTTCCCACAAAATTAATGGGGTGACTGGTTAAGAATGCAATGTGCGGCTCCATTCATTTGTTATGGGACTGCCAGAGCCATATTCGGCAGTCCCATAGAGAATAAATGGAGCTGCACTTCACATGCTGAACCAGCTGCTGGAGGTCCAGTGGTCAGACCTCCACAGATCCCATAGGTATCCCCTATCCATAGGAGAAAACCTGATATCGCCGGAATACCCCTTTAACAAAGCCAACTGTAAGTCCAAGCACCAGCCAGGAAAATGGACCCAACTTAGCTATAGAGTCCAATCTAAGATAATGCACATGCTCCTCTAGTGGCACAGGGCTTCATTTGTCAATAGTTTGCATAAGAGTTTTCCCACTATAAACATTTATAGCATTTCCACAGGATGCACCATAAATGTCTAATAGGTGGGTCCCTGAGAAGGGGGTATCCTGACTGCTGTTTTGCCTTGTGAGGTGCACTTCTCATCCAGGCAGAGGAACAGTGAGGAATTACTATAGGAGACACTGAAGCATGTATGCCTCTCCATTCATGTTGTGACTGCATGTTGCAGCAGCAGCCTCGCCAGGCAAGAACAGGGTCAAAGAACTCCAGGTCTTCTGATATGTGGGGTCCCCAAAGTTGTAGAGTGCCACCTATCAGACATGTATGGGATATACTATAGATATGCTAAGTAGGTCTATGTGGAAAGTAGATGAAAGACTGTGCTCACCTAAAAAGTTGTTAAAATTAGCAAATCCTTAGTTGTTCACAGTGTGTGCAAAAGCCGGGCAACATGTGTAGTCATCAATATGGCTCCCTCCAGTTTTCCCGCAACCAATGCGAGTACAAACTTATCATATTACAAACATGTGATACATAAAGGTGGGCAGAATAATGGGTATGGGATATTTCTGTATAAGCAGTCATTACATATGTAATAAACTAACCTTGTCCAGTACAATAATTTCGTCTGCATCAACTATGGTGGACAGCCGATGAGCAATGAACACTGATGTCCTGTGCTTCACGATATCACGCATTGAGCTGAGAATATTCTGTAGGGTGCAAACACATCAATGGTGAACGTTTATAAGGAATAGTTTATTTTTGCACTGGAATGGAAACAAAATATTATATATTTTTAAAGACTTTTTTTATTATTGTACTAATTTTGAGCTAAAAATATTTTTTTTTAATTGTTCTTTACTGAAAATTTGGAACTACTGTCTTTGTGCAGCCTAATAGCAGAATCAGAATTTTCACTCTGTTCCGTCAGGCAGCTCAGCTGTCGGCTCCTTATCTCTGACCTTACAAACACTCATTATAGCTCAATTCTTATCTTACTGAAGTGTTTCACCTTTCAACAATTTAGAAATAAGGTTTCTTAGAAGAGGGCACAAAGTGAAAGTAAAAAGGACTCTCCCAGCTAGAAAAACAGGACAGAATAGATCAATATAAAAAAAAAAGACCAATTGAAAAAATTATTTTAGCCCAAAATTAGTAAAATTCAATCACTACATATTGCCCCAGAAGGTGTATAGCCTTTAAGCAAGTGGTACAGGAACAGAGGATGATCAATTCCATGGTGCAAACTTGCCACAGGGCAATGTACTCCGAATGAACAGGTACACAATAACATCACACCCTACATTAACTAGTGTAAGACCGGGAAATAAACCAGTATGAAAAAGAAAAAGCAGACACAAAAAAGCCCCCTGCCCCTCCACAGAGAAGGAGGAAACATGGAGAGGTGGCTGCACAGGTGTATGGTTATTTTCATGACCGCTCATGTAACGCACATTTGTTGCCATAACTTCCATAAACTACAATGGGGATAGCTGTGTGCTTGCACGGACACCTTGGCTCTTCTATCGACTATTGAACAAAGGAGCTGGAGATCCCGAGCTGGAGATACTGATGGTATATACTGTTGATAGGAGTACCCCTCTTCATTTTATAGACCCCCCTCTTTGAACTAGTCCAATTTGACAATGTAGACCTCAAATCAGTCAAACTGCGCACTTCTAGACTATATTAAAGTGTAACTGTCATTCTTTTTTTAATTTGTGTAATGTATAGGGGCAGTGATACTAAACATTTTTGTAATATACTTTAATTACGGAAATCGTATATTTCTATTAGAAAAATAGCTGTAAAGTGGCCCACATTGAGCCTTAGCATCGCTCCTCTGTCTTCTGTTTGCAGAACTGTGGAGACTTGCTCAGCATTGACTGCGTTATGTATACAGAAGAGCACTACTGAATGCTTCTGTGGGGTTGCTGTCCGTGCCTGCATGCACTACTATTTTGTGCTGCGGGCGGACTACGGACCCATTCAAGTTGAATGTCTGCGGAATCTGCATGGATGTTGCTTGTGCATTGAGGACCACAAATTGCGTTCCCCAATGCATGGAACGACTGATCAATGGCCATGTGCCAGGTAGTAGATTTTCTGTGGACTCGGTTATAACTCGTATCAGTATTTTATTATTGTTGTTCCTGCCATGTATTTCTATCTACAGGGACTCCACAGTAAAATGCCAGTAAAATTACATTCCAATGCTATACAGACAATCAATACAGATGATTTTTAAACTGTAACCCTTCCCACAGAAATATTACATTTTTTCCCCGTTTATGTGTGCATAAACCCTTAGAGGCAGAGACCTGGGTCACTATGCAGGATCTACAAGTTGAGCTTTTGTGTCTGCTGAACTGGTATGGAGTGGGTCAAAAAAGTTGCTTTGCTTGCTTTTTCTTTAATTTACTTTTTATTACATCATTGATCATAGATATTCAATGGCAATTTATTTATTTTTTGTTAATACCACCCTCTTCCCCCCCCCCAAATGCTCAGGGACACTAAAACCAGAACCTGCATACAGCATCCTGTGTCTGCTTCTTGGACCCATGTGAGTATGACTCTGTGAGTTACAACGTTTGGGTGGAAGTGCAAGTTGTTTAAGAAAAAGGAGCATAGTCCAGATAGCTAAGAGTTAATTTCATAAGAGTGAAATTTCCTTTCCTTAGAGAAATCAAATCAACCAAAGGCGCTGTCACACTTATCAAATTAGTGGATGAGTGACAGCTGTAAGGAAAAACACAGCGAAAAGTATCTGTCACGTGTTTCATTATTTTAAAACCTCTGATGTGACTACAGTAACCAGGTGTTTACACGGCTTTAAATCTAATTTATTTCTATTCAGAAAGCCACCAATATCCTGCGAGGTAACATATGCCGAGTGTGTATTTAGATGCAGAGACAATACCTGAAGAAGAGCAACCCCATCGATATAAGAAGCAAACGCTATGCCGCGTGGAAATGGCCGAAGGTAATGCCTGGTAGTAACCGAAGCTATCATGGCTTCTCTGTGTAAAAAATTATCTTCAACTGTGAAGCTACCAAGATGGCTGACCAAAAGCTCACATCCCTCAGACTTCTAACATGGCTTTTAAGGTCAGCTCCAAGTCCTCTCATAAGGTATTGTGGATGATTCACCATTAAAAGGGGTTGTCAAGCCAGTAATGAGAAGCATAAAAATAAGCAAAGGAAGTCATACTTCACCAATCACCTGCCGTTTCCTACTTCCTGGTCCCTCTGGACACACAGGAAATGACTGCACAGCCAATCACTGACTGAGGCCAGTGCCTGGCTAAGTAGTCATTTCCTGGACCAGTGGGGACCCAGGAGGCGTCGGAGCACTGGTTAATGGAGTAGAACTTCTTTTGTTTATTACGGTAGTATGCCACTCTGACCGCCCTCTTCCCTTTTTTTTTTTTTTTTTTTTTTTTTTAAGAAACCTTGTGAAAGCTCTTCACCTGACAGCTTTTAAAAAAAAAAAAAAAAAAAAAAAAAATGAAACCATGGATAGATGTTAGCTCAAAGTTTTTCCACATTTTGATGTGCTCCTTGTAGAAAAAAAACCCAATGCATATAAACAACATCTGTATAACAAAACCTCAAATGCACATTTTTTCTTTACCAGCTAGAAAAAGATGCAACAAAGGCCATGTGTGACCTATTGAATGAGAACACAAAATGTCACTTCCGGATAATGAATTATAGTAATAAAAGAAAGCCAAATGTACCTCCTCTGTAATGGAATCCAAGGAAGAAGTGGCTTCATCATAAAGAATAATGGGTGGGTTCTTCAACATTGCTCTGGCAATTGCCACCCGCTGCTTCTCCCCACCTGCACGAGAGGACCATTGTCATATTCTACTTTCCAGTCATACGCCTATGGTTTTACGTATAATGCATTGGAGGGCCGTTCGCCTTGTCACCTCTCCTGACCGGTCTGTTTTAGTATCTACTAGTTTCCCCATGCAGTAATGCTTCTGGGGCATGAATTCTTAGGACTCTATGTTGTGCCGTTCCTTTATTATTCTGACTAGATGTTGATGAATGAATCGCCAGCAGCCTGCACTAAGAGGGGGAGGGGGAGGGTCCCTGCGCAGTCAGACACTGGCACCACTCATTGGATTGTGTTAAACCTTGCAGCGACACAACCCCAACTTGTAACCCTGAGTTGCCAATTAATTGTAAACTTTTAGAAGGAATAACAGAGGGATGGTACAACATAGTTATATTAAAAGAATGGTTATTACATGGAGGATGCAAATAGATTCTAAGGGTCCATTCACACGTCCGCAAAACGGGCCACATCCGTTCCACAATTGTTCTGAATGGGTGCGGACCCATTCATTTTCAATGGGCAAAAGAGGCCGACAGCACACAGTGTTGCTGTCCGCATCCCCACATCCGTTCCGCGGACCCGCAAAAAAATACATGTCCTATTCTTGTCCGCAGATACGAACAAGAAAAGGCATTTCTATATAGTGCTGGCCATGTGTGGTCCCCAAAATGCGAAACGCACATGGCCGATGTCGCAATTTGTGGACCGCAAAACAGTTGTGGACATGTGAATGGACCCTAAAACAGATGTCAGGAGAGGTGACAGACCCACTTGAACACCAACAGAATACCCGCCTTCATAAGTGAGAACATATATCTTCTGAGATTGCTAAGAGAGGTGATAACATGAAGAAATCAGGCGCCAGAATCAGGCTGTGATCATCTTCCCTCCTCCCAGCCCTTCTTTGCAGACAGACCGATCCAGGATGTAAAGCTTTTCATGTTACTGCCCAATGACCCATACCTGCTGCACCTCCTGCCGATGGTCATTGGCTTCTGGTAAAAGGCTGGCAGCATGCAGAGGACGGCACAATGAGATCACTGTCCAGCCTGTGGGCAGTAGGCATCAAGGTGAGGATCTGGCAGATTATCATGGGAATGGGAAAAGGTGCATTTAAGTTCATTTAACTTTTTTTTTTTTTCCTTGGCACAAGGGTGAACATTTTTATATTACGGTGGCATCACTGCTGTGTGGGAGCACAAAAAGAGCACCATTGTTGTGTGGGGCACTCAGAAGGCGCTATTACTGTGTGGGCAGCCTGGGCAACCTAACTGTTTGTGGAGCACAAAAGGGAAGCGTTATAACTCAATTTCTGCTTTGGTGCAAAACAATCTTCCTGGGGCACCATGGATGGGGAAAAGGAATGTAGGGACAGTGCTGGAAAGAGATGAGCCATAAATGTCTGTGCATTCAATTCTACAGAGTCAAGCTGCGGCTGGAAGAAGTGGTCTGCCTTGCTGGAAAAGTAAAGGAATGTGACTAATCCAATCAGTGATTACATGGGTATTATGTATACTGGTACTGTATTCCGCAGAATGCCTGTGTAACGTTATGTAGCATTATGGTAACTTTATGGTGGTTTTATTCAGTATCAGTAAATATATGGTGGTATTATTTCTTCCTTTATGGGTACTTTATCATACACACAAAATTGTCTTTTCTGTCTATAGTATATAACTGTTTTTTCTTTTGGGGGGTAGGGGAAACAAATATATTTATAGACCCTAACCATACCATTGCAGCCTGGGTATCTAAGGAATACTCAGGTCCCAATTTTATCCTGTAGGCATTTAAGGCCATAGCACATAACACACATACTTGGCAGTGAAGGTTTAAAGGGGCTGCCTCACAAAGGCCTCGCTGAGGGCAGTCTCTTGTTTAGGACTACCTTCTATGAGCCAGAGTGGAGAGGGGGTAGTGCATACTAACTAACCATCTGTGCCAGAATTTTCCGCTATTTGAGCTATGCATGCATTTGTACTTCAACCAGGCCCTGGAGTCAGTGGTGGATTAGCCATAGACCCCACCTGGAAGGTGGTGGGGGCCGCCTGAGCTGTCCTCACTGCCACAAGCTGGATATACACTCACCTAAAGAATTATTAGGAACACCATACTAACACGGTGTTGGACCCCCTTTTGCCTTCAGAACTGCCTTAATTCCACGTGGCATTGATTCAACAAGGCGCTGATAGCATTCTTTAGAAATGTTGGCCCATATTGATAGGATAGCATCTTGCAGTTGATGGAGATTTGAGGGATGCACATCCAGGGCACGAAGCTCTCGTTCCACCACATCCCAAAGATGCTCTATTGGGTTGAGATCTGGTGACTGTGGGGGCCATTTTAGTACAGTGAACTTATTGTCATGTTCAAGAAACCAATTTGAAATGATTCGAGCTTTGTGACATGATGCATTATCCTGCTGGAAGTAGCCATCAGAGGATGGGTACATGGTGGTCATGAAGGGATTGACATGGTCAGAAACAATGCTCCAGTAGCCTGTGGCATTTAAACGATGGCCAATTGGCACTAAGGGGCCTAAAGTGTGCCCAGAAAACATACCCCACCACCACCAGCCTGCACAGTGGTAACAAGGCATGATGGATACATGTTCTCATTCTGTTTACTCCAAATTCGGACTCTACCATTTGAATGTCTCAACAGAAATCGAGACTCATCAGACCAGGCAACATTTTTCCAGTCTTCAACAGTCCAATTTTGGTGAGCTTGTACAAATTGTAGCCTCTTTTTCCTATTTCTAGTGAGATGAGTGGTACCCGGTGGGGTCTTCTGCTGTTGTAGCCCATCCGCCTCAAGGTTGTGCGTGTTGTGGCTTCACAAATGCTTTGCTGCATACCTCGGTTGTAACGAGTGGTTATTTCAGTCAACGTTGCTCTTCTATCAGCTTGAATCAGTCGGCCCATTCTCCTCTGACCTCTAGCATCAACAAAGCATTTTCGCCCACAGGACTGCCGCATACTGGATGTTTTTCCCTTTTCACACCATTCTTTGTAAACCCTAGAAATGGTTGTGCGTGAAAATCCCAGTAACTGAGCAGATTGTGAAATACTCAGACCGGCCCGTCTGGCACCAACAACCATGCCACGCTCAAAATTCTTAACCACCTTTCTTTCCCATTCTGACATTCAGTTTGGAGTTCAGGAGATCGTCTTGACCAGGACCACAACCCTACATGCATTGAAGCAACTGCCATGTGATTGGTTGACTAGATAATCGCATTAATGAGAAATAGAACAGGTGTTCCTAATAATTCTTTAGGTGAGTGTATAATGATCTGACGCTCTGAACATTTATTAATGCTGGTGGCATCAGGGACTTATGAACCTGGTCGGCGGCTGCAGGGGCCTTCACTGTCCTCAGGATGAGGATATGCTGCATTTCATCATTCATGAAGTGTTTTTCGAGACTTTACTATTAATGAGATATCAGATAATGGGTTCCGACTCAGCATTTCCACTGATCAGCAGGCTGAAGGAGCCATGGTGCACTGGAACAGACACAGCCCTACTGGTTAGTGGACATGAATGGTACTGCAACTCTTTCCCCTTCAAGTGACATGTGCCTATGTCATTGAGACTAAAAGTCCAGGAAAAGCTCTTTAAATATACATGTAGTCTGAAATCTGTAGTCAGCAGTCTGTGGCAAGAACTCCTTAAAAAAGGATGATAGTGTACAATATAACATAAATGTGTAGATTCCTTGTGGCATTACCTGACAGTTTAAGTCCTCGTTCCCCTACTTGAGTATTGTACCCATTAGGCATACGGAGGATGGCATCATGAAGTCCAGCCAATTTTGCCACCTGATACACTTCTTCTGGTGAAGCATTCATATTTCCATAAAGCAAATTGTAATACAATGTGTTATGAAATAGTACAGCATCCTACAGGCAAAAACACACTGAAAATTATTCCACATTCAGGCCACAGTGTACAATATACATGGACAATTTACAGCTTTTTTGTAAGCTTATGAATATGATTTTAGGAATGGAGTTGTTACAAATATCACCATCAGGGTTATATAGCCAACTTTTAAAGGGAACCTATCATCAACTTTATGCTGCCCATACTAACAGCAGTATAAAGTAGAGACAGGCGAGTTGATTTCAGTGGTCTGTCATATAAAGGTAAGTGGTTGCCGAGAACCCACATCACACTCATTGCAGACTGGGCCTGGAAAAGAGTCCCGGCCACCTGAGAAGAGTCCTGGTTATTCATGAATTCCTGCTCTCCTGCCCACCTGCTGATGACTGACAGTCTTCTACCTAGTTTTCTGTCTAGGAGAGAACTGCCAATCGTCAGCAGATGGACAGGGGAGAGCAGGAGATTATGTATAACCAGGACTCTTCTCAGGTAGATTTGACTCTTTTCTAGGCCTGGGCTGCAATGATTATGATGCTGGTTCTCGGCAACCACTTACTTTTAGCTCATGAGTGATACACCGCTGAAATCAGCATGTCTGTCACTATTTATGCTGCCCTCAGAGAGGTCAGCATAAAGTTGATGACAGGTTCCCTTTAAATATTGGACACGACCTTTCCAATAAAACTGTGCTTTTGGTAAGGTCTAAATGTTTTTAGTACCTGAGGAACTACACCAATAGCTTTTCTCAAGCTCTCCAGACTGACATTCTGTATATTCTGGCCAGCGACATATATGTTTCCTTTCTGAGGCTCATAAAAGCGGAACAGAAGTCGCACCAATGTGCTTTTACTAAAGAAAAGAGAAATGAATAATCAGTTAAAAAACGGAAAAAAAAAACCAAAACAAAAAAACACTTTAAGCATTACAATAAAAAAAAAACAATTTAACAATCATATTGCAATCCAAATGGTGAAAAGTAAATACAAGAGATGTCTATATATACATTTATATATCCATTTGTCTCCCACACCCTCACTCCCTCAAAAATGCAGTGTGCAGGCTACTTTGCACCTGGCTGATGTCCTATAATAGAGACCATCAAAGCTCAACCTGTTTCTTTTCCAAATTTATGAGACTGTTTATTTCATGTCTCCTGACTACCCTATAAACATACAGGTCCATATATATTTGGACACTGACAATTTTTTTTAATTACCCGTTTACTAAAACATATTCAAGTTCTAGTTCTATAATGGACATGGGCATAAAGTCCAGACTTTTAGCTTTCATTTCAGGGTATCCACATAAAATTGGATAAAGGGTTTAGGAGTTTCAGCTCCTTTGCATGTGAGATCCTGTTTTTAAAGGGACCAAAAGCAATTGGAAAATGGACTCAAAGGCTGTTTCATGGGCAGGTGTAGGCAATTCCTTCATTATTTCATTTTTATTTAAGCACATAAAAGGTCTGAAGTTTATATGAGGTGTGGTGCTTGCATTTTGAAGAGTTTGCTGAGAAGTAAACATGCGGTCAAAGGAGCTCTCTATGCAGGTAAAACAAGCCATCTGCGAAAACAGAAAAAACCCATCCGAGAATTTGCTACACTAAAATCTACAGTTTGGTACATCCTGAGAAAGAAAGCACTGGTGACCTCAACAATGCAAAAAGACCTGGACACCCACGGAAGACAACAGTGGTGGATGATCGCAGAATAATTACAAGATGAAGAGAAACCTCTTCACAACAGCCAACCAAGTGAACCACACTCTCCAGGATATAGGCGTATCAATATCCAAATCTACCATAAAGAGAAGACTGCATGAAAGCAAATACAGAGTGTCCACTGCACGGAAGAACATTCTTTGGACAGATGAAACCAAGATCAACCTCTACCAGAATGATGGAAAGAAAAAAAAATATGGTGAAGGCATGGTACAGCTAATGATCCAAAAAATACCATATCATCTGTAAAACACGACGGTGATAGCTTGGGCATGCATGGCTGCCAGTGGCACTAGGTCCCTAGTGTTTAGGATGATGTGACACAGGACAGAAGCAGCCGGATGATTTCAGAGACTGTGCGCTCAAATCCAGCCAAATGCAGCCAAACTGACTGGTCAGCATTTCATAATACAGATGGACAATGACCCAAAACATAAACCCAATGCAACCCAGGAGTTTATTAAAGCAAAGAAGTGGAATATTCCTGAATGGCCAAGTCCATCCTCTGATCTGAACCCAATAGAGCATTTCACTTGTTAAAGACTAAACTTCAGACAGAAAGGCCCACAAATAAACAGCAACTGAAAACCGCTGCAGTAAAGGCAGAGCATTAAAAAGGAGGAAAGACAGCGTCTGGTGATGTCCATGAGTTCAAGACTTCAGCCAACAAAGGGTTTTCAAAGGGTATTCGAAATTAACATTTCATTAACAATTATTTAATTTGTCCAGTTTATGGTACTTTTGAGCCCCTGAAATGAAGGGATTGAGTTTAAAAAATGCTTTAGTTCCTCTCATTTTTATGCAATCATTTTGTTCAACCCACTGAATTAAAGCTAACATTTAATACAAATTACAGGGGTTAATTGACGCGGAACGCAGCTCCCTGACATAGAGGTCGGGTGCCGGCAGCAGAATCACATAGCCGGCATAATGGTTTAGTCATCTTCATTGGTAGTGCAGTGGCCACAGCCCCTTCCCTCCTCTTCCCCTCTCATTTGTCATTGGTGGCAGCGGTACAGGTGGGAGGAAGAAACCGCTTCCTTCTCCACTGTGCTGCTGAGGAGAAGATGGCGCGCGCTGCTATAACTAGGCTCTGCAGTAGCGCAGCCTAGTATCGGTAAAAGGCAAATCCCGATACTGAATCGATACCGGTACAAAAGTCTGGATTGGGTATTGATAATTTGATACCCGGTGCAACCCTACTACTTTCACATCTGCGGTTTCCCTTTCCGCTATTGAGATCCATCATAGGATCTCAATAGTGGGGGAAAACGCTTCCGTTTTGTCCCCATTCATTGTCAATGGGGACAAAACTGAACTGAACGAAATGGAGTACACCAGAATGTTTTTCATACCGTTTTGTGGCGTCCTCATCGCAGACAGAACAACGCTGTCCGCGATGTGGTGCAGAGCAAGAAGGACGTCATGGCACACAATGTATGTCAATGGGGACGGATCCGTTTTCTCGGACACAACTTTCTCGGACTTTCAATGGTGATGATGATCCGTCATGGCTATTTTAAAGATAATACTACCAGATCCGTTCATAACGGATGCAGACGGTTGAATTATCATGCTGGAAGCGTTTTTGCTGATCCATGATGGATCCAGCAAAAACTTTAGTGTGAAAGTAGCCTAAAAAATGATCGAAAAGTCAGCCATTTGCCAAAATGGTATAAAAAAAAATACTACAGATTCCCCCATAAAAAATGAGCTCCATGGACAACTATATAAAAAACAAAAAGCTATTATTTACCAAAGTTTTTTTTATATATATTTTTTTTTTTCAGTGCTAAAACTCAAACTATAAAAATGTGGTATTGTTGCAATCTTATTGACCAAGAGAATAAAGGGAACAAGTCAGTTTTACTGCACAGGGAACGCCATAAAAACAAAACCCATAAAATTGTTGTGGAATTGCATTTTTTTCCATCCCATTTGGAAAAAAATTTCCAGCTTCCCACTACATTATATGCATATGCAATATTAAATGGTGCCATTAGAAAGTAAAACTTGTCCTGCAATAAACATGGGTATGTAAACGGAAAAATAGAAAAGAATCAAATCTAAACTACCGGTATACACTACGTGCAAAATTATTAGGCAAATGAGTATTTTGACCACATCATCCTCTTTATGCATGTTGTCTTACTCCAAGCTGTATAGGCTCGAAAGCCTACTACCAATTAAGCATATTAGGTGATGTGCATCTCTGTAATGAGAAGGGGTGTGGTCTAATGACATCAACACCCTATATTAGGTGTGCATAATTATTAGGCAACTTCCTTTCCTTTGGCAAAATGGGTCAAAAGAAGAACTTGACAGGCTCAGAAAAGTCAAAAATAGTGAGATATCTTGCAGAGGGATGCAGCACTCTTAAAATTGCAAAGCTTCTGAAGCGTGATCATCGAACAATCAAGCGTTTCATTCAAAATAGTCAACAGGGTCGCAAGAAGCGTGTGGAAAAACCAAGGCGCAAAATAACTGCCCATGAACTGAGAAAAGTCAAGCGTGCAGCTGCCAAGATGCCACTTGCCACCAGTTTGGCCATATTTCAGAGCTGCAACATCACTGGAGTGCCCAAAAGCACAAGGTGTGCAATACTCAGAGACATGGCCAAGGTAAGAAAGGCTGAAAGATGACCACCACTGAACAAGACACACAAGCTGAAACGTCAAGACTGGGCCAAGAAATATCTCAAGACTGATTTTTCTAAGGTTTTATGGACTGATGAAATGAGAGTGAGTCTTGATGGGCCAGATGGCTGGATTGGTAAAGGGCAGAGAGCTCCAGTCCGACTCAGACGCCAGCAAGGTGGAGGTGGAGTACTGGTTTGGGCTGGTATCATCAACGATGAGCTTGTGGGGACTTTTTGGGTTGAGGATAGAGTCAAGCTCAACTCCCAGTCCTACTGCCAGTTTCTGGAAGACACCTTCTTCAAGCAGTGGTACAGGAAGAAGTCTGCAAGGTAAGAAAAACATGATTTTCATGCAGGACAATGCTCCATCACACGTGTCCAAGTACTCCACAACGTGGCTGGCAAGAAAGGGTATAAAAGAAGAAAATCTAATGACATGGCCTCCTTGTTCACCTGATCTGAACCCCATTGAGAACCTGTGGTCCATCATCAAATGTGAGATTTACAAGGAGGGAAAACAGTACACCTCTCTGAACAGTGTCTGGGAGGCTGTGGTTGCTGCTGCACGCAATGTTGATGGTGAACAGATCAAAACACTGACAGAATCCATGGATGGCAGGCTTTTGAGTGTCCTTGCAAAGAAAGGTGGCTATATTGGTCACTGATTTGTTTTTGTTTTGTTTTTGAATGTCAGAAATGTATATTTGTGAATGTTGAGATGTTATATTGGTTTCACTGGTAAAAATAAATAATTGAAATGGGTATATATTTGTTTTTTGTTAAGTTGCCTAATAATTATGTACAGTAATAGTCATCTGCACACACAGATATCCCCTTAAAATAGCTAAAACTAAAAACTACTTCCAAAAATATTCAGCTTTGATATTAATGAGTTTTTTGGGTTCATTGAGAACATGGTTGTTGTTCAATAATAAAATTAATCCTCAAAAATACAACTTGCCTAATAATTCTGCACTCCCTGTATAGCTGGCACCCACACTGTCTGACAATAGAACATACTATTGTGATGAAGTTTTATAGCCGGTAGACTGTGAAAATCACGTGTAATAAGTTAGTAGACTACTCGGAAAAATCGAAAAGTTATGGCTCCAGAAAAGCAGGGGGAAAAAAAAATCCTCTGGGACATACACACCTAAATAAAAAACATGTTATATAGATGCAACTAAGAGGTTAAAGCTATTTACTATAGTAACCTCGGTTGAATAAAGAAAGACATGAAAAAAAATTACCAAATATAGATACCAACATATACTTACCCTGAACCACTACCGCCAACAATGGCTACCTTCTTTCCTGCGGGTACTTCAAATGATATACCGTTCAAGACCTTCTGTCCCTCCATATATTCAAAATATACATCTTCAAAAGTAATGGTGGCTGACTGCGGAGTGATCAGCAGTGGAGGGGCAAGCTCTTTGTTCTTAAAGTAATGAAAAAGTTATAAGTGGGCATAAACGTGTCAGAGAGTCTATAGGTCACTGCTATTGATGCAGAAAAAACATTTATCATTTATCTAAAGGACAGGTGATAAATGTATGATCACTGGAAAATCTGACTGCTGGATCCCCCACCAATCACAACAGGGTCCCCAACTCTCCTGTTTGAACATGGCAGTGGTCGCACCCGAGCACTACTGCTCTATTCATTGTGCATGGGACTGTTGGAAAACAGGCGTGGCGACTGATCTGTTCAGTCATACATTTATCACTCTGTTGGCCAACCAGAGTGCGGTTTTTCTTAGGCTGGACAGCTAGCTAGTTTTAGTCTTTGTCACTGTGAAACTATGCAACACAAAGGTAAAACACGTCCAGTACTGGTTTCCCCAGACTGGAGACCTGCAGGGACTTTAATCTGTTCAGATACACAACTGGTTGTCAGAGCCATCAATGGTGGAATCCGGAAACAATTATATGATGTGTAAGGTCAGCTTAAAGGAAACCTGTCATTAACTTTATACTGCCCTCAGTACGGTCAGCATAAAGTAGTGACAGCAATGCTGATTTCAGTAGTGTATCACACATCAGCTAAGTAAGTAACCAAGCAAGTGGTCGCCGAAAACCAGCATCAATCATTGCAGCCCAGGACTTGAAAAGAGTCACATCTACATGAGAAGAGTCATAGTTCTTCATAATCTCCTGCTCTCCCCGACCATCTGAAAAAACTAGATAGAAGACTGTCAGTCATCAGCAGATGGGCAGGAGAGCCGGAGATTATGAATAACTATGATTCTTCTCAGGTAGATTTTACTCTTTTAAAGGTCTGGGCTGCAATGGTTATGATGCTGGTTCTCGGCAACCACTTACTTTTAGCTGATGTGTGACACCCCGCTGACATCACCATTTCTGTCAGTACTTTATACTGTCCTCAGTACGGTCAGCATAAAGTTGATGACCGCTTCCCTTAAATTGCTGGAGACCCCAGATATAGCACTAATTTTAATCCCTTTTCTAATTTATAAACAATAAAGGGGCTTTCTGGGATTTTATATTGATAACCTGTACTTTTTCTGGTCAGGGGCCACTTTGTCAGACTGACATGTATACCATAAATGTCTGGGCACATCTAATGGAAGAGTACATGAAAAAACATGTGAGCAGCCACTAGACACAGACAGACATGTCTGTTACCACATGGGTGGGGGCCACACAATGGTATAGTCTATGCTTTAGATAGACTAGTTGGTGTCTCTCAGTGAGCAGAATGAAGGGTCAATGAATCTGGCTGGAGCACCTGGCACAGTGATTCCGTACTGTGGGAGTCCCGGGGGTCAGACCAGCACTGAATATACATTGTTCACCTATCCCAAGGACAGGGCACCAATGTAAATTTCCAATGTAATGTTTTCTTGCATTCTCATAAATAAATCACACATGGCAGAAATGAAAGGAAAACATCCAGTCCTCAACCAGTCCTTAACAGTGAAACTGCAACACCAAGAAGGACAAGCCATAAGGTTTTGCAAATCAAGGAAGTAGCAGGTGTTGTCAAGATCTGAAGATGAGCAAATTTTCAAACACCTAGCTCCAATCTTTGGCATGTGGGAGGAGCAAAAAAGCCAGATTGAAAGCAAAGTTTTTAAGTCACATGAAACCTTAAGAATTGGATCAGGTCATGTAAGATGACTGTGCAATGCCTCCGGTTCACCAATGTGCCAGTTATCGCTACCTGTTACAAACTGAGAAGGACTGAATCCTGGCACCGAGAGATCTTGGTTTATCATTCCAGCAGACGGCTATGCATCTAGGTCGAGATGTTGGTACTGTTCGAAGTTGCATGTCCTGGTGGTTGGGAGAATGAGGACAAACCGGAATAGCAGCAAGAGGTGCAATGATAGTTGAAGACTGATCTAGAGACCACATGAATAATTCCAAGAAAATGCCTTCACAAGGGAATGCCACACCGGTCGTACTCCCATGATTATGGTGTGGGGTGGCATAACGTACAGTAGCTGGACTCCTCTAGTCTTAATTTCAGGCACACTAACAGCTCAGCGTTACACCGATTTGGTTGTGGAACCCGCGGTATGGCCATTTCTTCAAAGTGTTCCAGAAGATGTTTTTTTTTTCTACAGGACAACTCCAGGCTGCATGTTGCTTGTGCTACTGTGAGTAGCCTGTGTGGCCTAAACGTGCCAACATGGCCAGTGTCTCCGGACTTTATGTCCATCGAGCATATTTGGGACATCATTGGTCGGCAATTCGAAAGGGAGCTGTGGTTTCTGTGTGCGGCGCTCATGCTGGATACTGAAGACATGGAGATGTTTTGAATATTTTTGTTAGCATTTTTCTTTTATAATTTGCATATCATTAACATGTCTATTGATCCTGTAATTTCCATAATTCTTCGTTCCTTTCTTTTCTTTCCTTCTTGGTGTTAGAATTTCAGTGTTGAGGAGTGCATATTATTTTAAGGATACAACAAAGATGATCCTAAAGGGGGGACACTAGTCAGATAGCCTTTCTGTCTCTGCTCTTATTCTATACCTAGCTTCTTCCGAGAGAAAGCACCACCAACTTGTGAAGTTTAGTTCCTGGGCTGCAGTACGATTGAGGTCAAAGCATGATCTAGCAAGTTACAGCATTTAGGATGGTTAACTAAAGACACTTTATTAAAAGACGGCAAGTTGCTGGCAAATAGAGGGCACACTGTGGAGGAGAACTGGAATAAAGGTCATCTACTTGACTGCCAACAAATCAAAAAGGGATTTGCACCCATGACTGGATGAAAAGGAGGGTTGAGTTAATCAGCTTGCCTCCTTTATAGATAAGCCTGAGCCAAAATGTAAATCTGGGCTCAACTCCCAATATATGGCATGAATAGACGGAATCATTTCATACACTGTCAGTGATTGCCAATTTAATCGGCTGCATTAGACTAAGTCAGCGTTTTACACAGGGATTCCGTATTATTGTAAAAGCTTCAAGTAATAGACGTGACACCATTTTATGCAAAAGGCTTGTGATATCATTGTACAGCAAGGGTATGTCTGGATGTCAGTCATGTACAGTAACTAGCGCATGGTAATATCCACACCTTAATCTTTGTGTCAACACTTAGAAGAGTGAAGAGGGTGTTCATATCAATGAGGGCTTGTCTGGTTTCTCTGTATACTGTTCCCAGGAAGTTTAGCGGCAGGGAGAGCTGAAAGAGAAGCCCATTTACCATGACCAAGTCTCCCATAGTTAGAGTTCCTGGAATGAGAAAGTTAATAATAGTCATTTGACAAAACCTGAACGGCACGATACTGCTGGGATCTAAATGGGAAACTTTTTTTATTAACAGGATCTGCTAAATTAGATTTAAAAGGTTATGTCCAACTCAGACATTGATGGCATCATCTCTAGAATATGACATCAAGGTCACATAGGACCCTCACCTATTTCCAGAAGAGCGAGAAGCTGCAGCATGCTCTCTATTCACTGCTATAGTCAAGCGAGCACACTCAGCTGCTTTTGAACGTCCTATAGTGGTAAATGGGGAGCGAACTGAGCATGCATGGCCACTTCTCCATTCACCACCAATGGGACTGCCAGAAATAAACAGGCCAGTGGTCTGCTATTTTCCAGAACGGAGGGAGGCCGCATTCTATTGGACATTGATGGCATATCCTAGCGAGTATGAGATGGCTCCCATTACACTGGATGATTTCAGGGCTTAGGTTACTTTCACACTAGCGTTATTCTTTTCCGGCATCGAGTTCCGTCACAGGGGCTCAATACCGGAAAAAAAACTGATCACAGAAATCCGTTTAGAATGCATCAGGATGTATTCAGTTCAGTATTTTTTACTTTTCAGGACGAAGATAATACCGCTGCATGCGAAATGCCGGATCTGGCATTTTTTCTGGCACCCAGTGTTCCGGCAAAACGGATCTGGCATTGCAGTCTGCGCATGCTCAGACCAACAAAAATAAATGCCGGATCCGTTTATCCGGATGACACCGGAAATACGGATCCGGCATTTCAATGCATTTGTCATATGGATCAGGATCCTGATCCGTATGACAAATGCCATTGGTTTGCGTCCGTATTGCTGGATCCGGTGACTGAACAGCCTGCTGGAATCCTCTGCCGCAAGTGTGAAAGTATCCGCATCCGTTCTGCAATTTTGTGGAACAAGTGCGGACCAATTCATTTTCAATGGGGCCGGAATGTGCTGTCCACATCCGCATTTATGGATCCGCACTTCCGTTCCTCAAAAAAATAGAAAATGTCCTATTCTTGTCCGCAATTGCGGACAAGAAAATGCATTTTCTATGAGCCTGCCGGCGATGTGTGATCCACATATTGCCGATGTCAGTGTTTTGCGGACCCGCAAAACACATACGGACGTGTGAATAGACCCTTATCGGTAACGGAAGCATTTTTGCTGGACCCTGCCAGATCCAGCAAAAATGCTGGTGTGAAAGTAGCCTTAAAGGGGTTATGTCGTGAATGATGTGAAAATGAAAATCAGACATAATATAGTACATGACAATCTCTCACCGCTGGCAGCCCAGGGGGTTTGTCCTTTCTGCTACAACTCCCTTCCTCTGACAGCCAAGAGGGTGTGTCCTTACTCAGGGGCATGTCTTTTCTGCTGCAGCTCTCTCCCTGTAGCTGTCACAGCTTCTATCAATAAATATGACTGGTGGTGTTTCTGAGCGCGTGTGACCACCTCAGTAGATGGACGTGAATATTACTATACAGATTAAACAGGGGGCACTATTATAATGAAGAAATGTGAATCTCACAAATTGAGTATTTCTCGAACAAATTAAATTCAATGGTGGCCCAAGCCCTTTAAGGATTCACTGTAATAATTCTCAATCACCTTAAATGGGTTCTTCAGCCTTTGCTGGTCAACAAACAGATGGTTCTTATGGCTAAAGGGCCCTTTACACAGGCCCAAAACTGAACAGATCATCACTAATGAGCGTTCATAGTAACGCTCGTTAGAGATGATCTGGCAGTGTAAATGCACCACCGATTAGGAAAAGCTCGTTCATCCGGCAATTGATCGTTTGTGCAGCACAAAAATATCCTTGTTCCCCGTTGGCAGATCGTGCTGTGTAAACACAATCTGCTGCCAGGTAACAATGAGTCTGTATGGGGAAGAGCGATGGCATTGCTCCTCCCTATACTTTGGAGAGGATAGCTCAGGGATAGGCAACCTCAGGCTCTCCAGCTGTTGTGAAACTACAACTCCCAGCATGCATACTTGCTCTGCTCTTCTCAGACCTCCCATAGAAATGAATGGAGCATGCTGGGAATTGTAGTTTCACAACAGCTGGAGTGCCGAAGGTTGCTGACCCCTGGGATAGCTGCATGTAATAGCAGCGGTCTCCTCTGCTTGCGACCAGCAGATTATCAGGAAGGATGGCTTCCTTCCTGACAATCTGCTTGATTATTGTCCCATGTAAAAGGACCTTAAAGGGGTTGTCTTACTTCAGCAAATAGCAATTATCATGTAGAGAAAGTTAATACAAGGCACTTACTAATATATTGTGATTATCCATATTGCTTCCTTTGCTGGCTAGAATCATTTTTCCATCACATTATACACTGCTTGTTTCCATGGTTACAAACCCCCTGTAATCCAGCAGCGGTGGCCGTGCTTGCACACTATAGAAAAAAGCACCAGTCTATGTGAACACCCACGGTCCTGGCCAACACAGAGGCTCACGCCTAGGAAAAACTATAGTGTGCAAGCATGACCACCACTGATGGATTGCAGGGTGGTCATAACCATGGAAACAAGCCGTGTATAATGTCATAGAAAAATGAATCAAGTCAGCAAAGAAAGCAGTATGGACAATCACAATACATTAGTAAGTGCCTTGTACTTTCTCTACATGACAAATGCCACTTGTGGAAGTGAGACATCCCTTTTAAAACCACTAGCCTCAAATAATAATAATACAAACTTCATAAAAATGTAAAATGGTGATGGGACCACTATCTAAAACTAGAATAAAGGGTTATAGTCTGGACACATGCCCCTTTAAGTTCTTGGTTAGAGATCTCTTGATTTCTGAGCCAGTATTATAATTGAATGGAACCATAATGTGATTACAGTCTGCTGTCTATGGAAAGCCGTTCAAACTCAGTTCTAACTAATCCCAGATGTAACAGGCTGCTTGGAAAAGTACCAGGACCCCTTTGTTGTAGTGTTCATGTGACAGTGACAAGTTTCTAAATTCTAGAGTACCCTGAAATAATGGCTTGAAATCTGTAGCATACATTATGGTGCACAGCCATTCATGGAGACCCATTTCAATGTTTATTCATGACACATGTCCCAGGACCACCATTATGATAATGCATTGTCTAACCTGCTAGTATCCCTTTGCTTGCAAGCACCATGATAGCAGTCAGGCCCACACTAAATATCACACTCTGTCCGAAGTTGAGCAGTGCTAGGGTTGAGGTAGTTTTTAGAGAGGCATTCTCATACGTCTTTAAAAATCCATCGTACCGTTCAGCTTCATACTTCTCATTGTTAAAATACTGTAGGTAAGAGCAAAAAGAAAAAAGAACTGGGTTATTTAGGGTATGACAGAAGCTAGAGCACCAGTGACTTGCTATGGGTGAGAATGGATTAATTGCCAGCAGAGATATAATGTGCTCTGTGCCTTTTATCTGCACTGTTCACACGTACTGGGTTGGTACCAGTGCTGCCCCATGTATGATGCCTTCTAACTGCGAAAAAGATCAGGTCAGAGAATGGGACGGATAAGTGCCACCTCCTGAGAACACAGTCACTAAATAGACAAGACTTAAAACCATCACAAAAAAAAAAGAAAAAAAAAAAAGATCAACCTTTTTTTTGTTTTTTTTTGTTTTAGAAAGCCTAATATACTTTATGATGTTTTTTTCTTTTTCAATAAATCACAGCAGATGTCTTCTTATTAGATGTCTTAGCTCCAGGCTATTGTTTCCTACACCCATCCAGACTCATATTTCACTTGTCCATAATAATTTGCTGTTTATCGCTGTTAAGATGGAATTGATGACCAACAAGCAATACTAGTACAAAAAAGAAAAGTGACAACTAACAATCCTTTATGGAATTCTTTAGAAAGGGCTCAAAGTGCGAAAAAAAAAAAAAGGGTAAACTTAACCTTCCCAATTCCCAGTCCCGGCTGGTGTCTACTTCCTGGTCCCGTCTCGACAAACAGCTAATGCCTCCTCAGTCAGTGATTGGCCTCAGTGGTGATCCACCTCAGCCAGTGACGGGCTGTGCAGGGCATCTCTACGTATTTCCTGTATGTTGGGAACAGGAAGGAGAGACCTTCGGGGACCCAGTAAATGTCGGAATGGAAATAGCCATCTATGAAGCACTTTGAGCCCTTTCTAAAGACCGTTCCTCCACCAGACAACCCTCTTAAAGTCATTGATCAATTTTGGATAAATCTTTATCATGGAAGAGATGAACAATGCTGCTGTACATCTATAAGCCAAAACACTGGGTTTAAGCCGGTTGTAGGTATTATCAATAAAGAGCATGGGCCAACAGGACAGGCTCCAGTTTCATTAGGACACAATGGTGTCAACTACCCTGTGAAAGAACAACTAAATATCCCTGCAAAGATGGAGACACAGATAGGGAATAACGGTAAGACAATTGCTGGCACTCTAATCAACACATTGGGAAACTACCACAATTTCACCCACTAGTTACTGATGTGATAAATGCAATGTATAGAGGTAACACGTCCTTCTATACACAGTGAGGGTCAAAAGAGCCAACGGAATGGAATCAACTGAACTGGTAAGACGCTAATTGTCCGGTGCCATCGTCATCTTGTAGCAAAGCTGGAACGGACAATATCTTACCTTTACAGTTTCGTAATTAAGTAATGAGTCTATTGCAGCATTCCCGGCATCATTATCTGCTTTGTTCATTTCTATCCTAAACTTGGTCCTAAAAGAAGTAAAACATAAAATACAGGACCACCATATTAATATGTAATCAGAATAGAACAGAAGGCACAACAACGTAATATTGATTTAGTATTCACCAAAAAGTGCTGCCAGAAGAAAATCATGTTATCCTTCTAAACTAAAAAAAAAATAAAAAAAAATAACCAGGAAAAAAATAAATAAAAATCTTTTGATGATATACAGGTGAAACTCGAAAAATGAGAATATCATGCAAAGTTCAGTAGTGCAACTTAAAAGGTAAAACTAACATATGAGATAGACTCATTACATGCAAAGCGAGATATTTCAAGCCTTTATTTTTTTTTTGTAACATATTTTTATTAATTTCCACAAAATTATCTGTGATACATAACTTGCATAAGTTTACATATCCACATGTGGTCAAGACAATCGTGTAATACAGATCATTTAGGAATAACAAACATCAATCCCTCCCTTCCCCCCTCCCCCCTCCCTAAGTGCTTAAGCCTACAGTATATATTAGTAACCCAATTGGGTTAATAGAATGCAATCCTTCAAACCTATACTCATGTTTCATGCAGTTACAATCTTTTCAGTTAAATTATTTTGTGAATATAACCATTGTGTGACCCTAGCCCCTATGCCTTCTTTATATCAAATCCCTAGTGTCATCTCCCGAGAAGAATGTAAGTATGAACGTAAGCCATTTTGCCTGGTATTTTTTTGTGGCTTTCTGACCTTCCCTGTCCGCCGCCCATTTATCTGCCAGTATGCATTTCTTTGTATGTTTTATTATTTCTTCAATTGACGGGACCGTTGACTGAAGCCAATGCGTTAGGATACATCTTTTGGTGGCTAACAGAACTACCTGCACTGCCAAGGGAACCCGTGGGCCTGTAGCTTGTAACAACAGCTCTTTCGGATCCATAGAGAGTTTTGTTTTTAACTTATTATTTAGTTCTTTGGTTATCCTTTGCCACAACTCCCCAATGTCCCTGCATTCCCACATGCAATGATACATGTTTGCATCTGGTAACGAGCATTTAGGGCAGGCGTTTAGTCTTTCCCTAGCGGCAACAGTACTGTTTCCTTTGATATCGAAGCCATATATCGCTCGATGTATCAATTTAAAATGGGTCTCCCTCCATATTTCACTAGATACTGCTGTACGAACATTTTCCCATCCCCTCAATACATCTTCGGCTTCTACTTTAATGCTCAGTTCTCCCGTCCACTTCTTAAAGAGAGTATCCACAATGCCTGAGGAGAGTGTCTTCCTCACCCTCTGATATAGGGAGGCTATTGAAGGCTTGCCATAGCTAGGAGATATTATACCATCAAATTCATTTAGTGAAAACTCAGACACAGTATTTTTGAGTCTCTCTTTCAAGAATCTCATGATCTGATGATATGCTAGAAAGTGCCTCGAGGGTACACCATATATTGTTTGTAAGTCAATGAATGAGTAGTACTGCGCTTTCTGTTTATCCCATAAATCCGAAACCTTATTTATCCCTTTACTTTCCCACTCTATAAATTGCTTGTTCAGTGACCCTGATTGGAATTCTGGATGCCGCCATGGAGACAAGTATTTTGACATCAGGAAAGGGAGTCTATGCAGTTTCCTGGCTACCTTCCAAGCCGCTACAGTGTCCTTAATTAGTACACTATGCTTAATCAGCGACGGGAATGCCGAATATCTAGTATGCAATAAAGCATTAAGACTCCATGGCTTTGCCAATTGTGATTCCAGAGAGAAGTTAGAGAAATATGAGGATTGTCTAATCCAGTCTATTCCATACCTCAACAAGCTAGCCACGTTATAATGTCTTATATCAGGAAAGCCTATTCCCCCCTCTTCCCTAGTAAGCATGAGAGTTTTCAGTGCCATCATTGATCTTTTTCCGGCCCATATGAATTTACGAAAAGCACTTTGTAGGGTATTAATATCCGAGTGCTTTAACAGTACAGGTATTGTCTGCAATTGGTATAATAATTGTGGAAAGCTTATCATTTTTATCAGGTGGCATCTGCCCATCAGTGATAATGGAAGATGTGACCATCTTTCTAAGTCTGTTTTAATACGATTGATTAAAGTGGGGTAATTTAGCATATATAAGGATTCTGGCGTCTTTCCAATGTGAATTCCCAGATATTTGATCGACGTCGGTACAATTTTTACCGGAATATCCTTTTTAAGTACAGAGTGCCTACTATTTGTAAGGTAAAGCATTTCACATTTCGACACATTGACTTTGAAGCCAGATACTGAGCCGAAGCTGTCTAGTAGTTCAAATAGTTTGGGTATATCATTATGAGGGTGAGCCAAAAAGACTAACAGATCATCCGCAAACAATGCGTGTTTAATCGTTTCATTGCCCACTCTGATCCCTCTGATATCTTCATTGTCGGCTATGGTTCTGGATAACGGTTCCATGGCTAGATTGAATAATAGAGGGGACAGCGGGCACCCCTGTCGTGTTCCTTTTTGTAAGGCAATTTTAGATGACAGATACCCCGGCGTATTTCAAGCCTTTATTTGTTATAATTTGGGTGATTATGGTTTACAGCTTATGAAAACCCCAAAGTCACAATCTCAGGTCCCATTTGCTCAGGGGGTATGGATTAATTAGCTGACTACAGTGTGACACTTTGGGCCTAGAATTTTGAACCTTTTCACAAAATTCAAATTTTAAACTGCAATAATTTTTTCAGTTTCACCTGTATCTGTGCTTGGCTGTCCACTCAATTCCATATATTTCTTTGGCAGCCAATCTGTAAACCTGCAGCAGTAATGCTACACTTATGCAGAAAAGATCTGTGAGCTCTGCTATGTGCGCCATAGATCTTCACTATAATGTGTGTGCGCCATAGATCTTCACTATAATGTGTGTGCCCCATAGATCTTCACTATAATGTGTGTGCGCCATAGATCTTCACTATAATGTGTGTGCCCCATAGATCTTCACTATAATGTGTGTGCCCCATAGATCTTCACTATAATGTGTGTGCCCCATAGATCTTCACTATAATGTGTGTGTGCCATAGATCTTCACTATAATGTGTGTGTGCCATAGATCTCGACTGTGTGCGTACGAGCACCATGGATACTGAATATGTGTGCGCCATATTATATTGATTACTCGACTATAACGTGTGTGCGTCATGGATCCTCACTATAATGTGTGTGTCATGGCTCTTCACTGTGTTGTGTGTGTCATGGCCGTACGTCTGTGTCCATGGAGCCGGGGAAAGTGCAGGAGCAGAGAAGGCTGCGGGGGGTAAAAGACTGGGAAGACCACAGGGATGGTATAGTTTTAATATAGAGCATTGTGATAATGCACTTGATATCGGTATTGAAGTCCAAATTCTGATATGGTGACAACCCCCGTCCATACCTTATTAGCAGACAGGACGAGCCAGTATACGGGCAGTTTGTAAACCAGCAGCAGGAGGACTGGAGCAGCATTGCAGGAAGCAGCACTAGGAATGGGATCAGTATGACATGATTTTCTATTTGAGGCTATTACAGGGCTTGTTTGAGATTTAAATTATTTTGGGCAATCCTTTTAACTTTATATTATTTAGTATGAGTCTACTGACACCAAATGTATATATATTTTAATTTTTTTTTTAGAACTTTTGTTAAATAAAAGCATGTTTTATTTTTGGCACACCACAATCTGAGACCCATATCCTTTAAATTTTTAAGTCAACATAGCTGCAAGGGGGGGGGTTAGATTTCTGCAAGACAAGCTTCCATTTACCAGAACGAAGCATACATTTAATGTATTAGCCAAATTTATATTAACATTTCAGGTAGCATGCTCATTAGCAAATATTATAGACAAAAGCAATAACGGCCCTGCAGTTATGTATGTGAGTAAGGCTACTTTCACACTGGCGTTACTCGCAGCGGTATTTGTCCGGCTGCCTCTCGGCATATTTGTCTTGCTGTGACCATATCTATAGTGAATGGGGCCAGCGGACTTCCGGCAGCTCACGGATGTACACTGTAGTTACGGATCCGACAGGCTGTGCCCCTGCTGGTAACAGGCTTTAAAGGGAACCTGTCATGTGGATATTTGATTATAATCAAACTAATTATATACAATCATTAACTACTAAAAAGTGCCTTAGATGTGTTCACTTACTGGTGTGACAGATGGTTACCTCATAATATACACACAAAGATGCCGCATGCTAATGAGCTGATTCGAGTCCAGCGTGAGGTCATCGAGTCCAGCGTATATTTAATTCAGAGCTATAGCCACTCCCCCGCCCACCTGCTGCGGATTCCTATGGAAACAAACTGTCATTCAGCAGCAGGTGGGCGGGGAGAGTCAGGAGCTCATAAATATTCATGACTCATCATTATCAGCTGGAGCTTTTCAATACAAGATGTTGGCAGATTGACTGGGTCAATTAAAGAAAGTGACCCAGCATTTTGCTAAGAGAATCAGTCACTTATTTATGTTGCCCTTAGTTAGGACACCATAAAACTGGTGACAGGTTCCCTTTAAGCATGCACAGTCTATAAATCAGGAAAGCGTAACACACTAAGACACTGTCCAACAGACAGCAGTGCAGCTACATATAGCACAACTCATTACCGCAGTATATAGCAGTTTTTTTTCCAGCTTCATAAGACAAAATCAAACAGGGTGCAATAGGTTATGACATGTTACTCAGTGTATAAACTATTCTTTTGTCTGTTCTGTAATGTTTCACCTCCCAAGGACGTAAAGGCTCAGCAGTCAATGTAAGTGGTGAGACTGTAGTGTCCCTAGTTATTACCTCCACTGTGTGATTCCAATGGTGAACGCTGCGTAGCCTCCAAGGGTTCCCAATGTTACAAGTGCAAAATTAGCTCCACATTTGTAATACTGAAAAAAATAAAAAAAAATAATGATGTGATCCAAACATGTAAATAGGTTTAATCTGGCTTCACAATTATGTGAGAAGACAAGTAAATTTCAATTTTGTACATTTTATAACTCATTGTCAGCAGAGAAATAGATGCCTCAACCTGATTATACCTTGGAACACGTATCCTGACAGCAAAAAATATGGATGACATCGCTTGTTGCGGCGATGTCAAACTGGATGTTGACATCGATGGAGCCCAGCGGAGTATTGCAGGCCTGGAGGAGAAGGAGCAGGGAGCTCGCAGCGCCCGGAATCAGGTAAGTCACCTTCCCGTTGCAGTTCTGGCTGAATGATGGGGATTTGCCAAACCAGTCCCATTCTTGCACAACCCGTTTAAGTTGCAATTTAGAGCTGTAATTACTCCCTGTCTTTACACACAAAAAAGCTCCGCTACTTGACATGGTTCTACTATTCTGTTGCTTACTGCAGATTCTGCTGCCCAGCACGAGAAACACAATTC
Organism: Bufo gargarizans; assembly: GCF_014858855.1. Taxonomy (NCBI): domain Eukaryota; kingdom Metazoa; phylum Chordata; class Amphibia; order Anura; family Bufonidae; genus Bufo; species Bufo gargarizans. The sequence goes on from NC_058088.1 coordinate 109,237,238, forward strand.
CTCTAGAGGCAGCGAGGGATGGGGAAAGCCAGAGAGCAGTGGAAATAAGAGGCATGTGATGTCCTGTACGGTAAGGTGAGAGGAAGGGGGAAATATCCACATACATCCTCATACACAACTAGTCACGTGATGCAAGAGGAACAGGTTATCGCTACGGTAGTCACATGTCCCCCTATCGACAGATGTTGATGTCAGAGAGAGGAAGAGCTGGCCCGGGAGTGTCAGACACTGAACCCAGCAGCGGGGGTAAGTATGATCTACACTGTGGGTCAGCCATTCTAGGAGGTCTTGGGGTACTTTCACACTAGCTTTAGAAGAATCCGGCAGGCAGTTCTGTTGCCAGAACTGCCTGCCAGATCTGGAAATCCGTATGCAATTGGATATCATTTATTTCCGGATCAGTCTGACAAATGCAGTAAAATACCGGATCCGTCTCTCCGGTTTTGTCTGGAAAAACGGATCAGGTATTTAATTTTTTTCACACTTTTAAAGGTCTACGCATGCGCAGACAGGGAAAACTGGACTCAGAAATACGGCAATTTCCCGAACACTTGGTACCGGCATTAATACATTTCAATGGAAATTCAATCCAGCAAGTGTTTCGTAATTTTGGCTGGAGAAAATACTGTAGCATGCTGCAGTATTTCCTCCGGCCAAATACTGTAAAAGGGACGGGATGAAGGACATCCTGATGCATACTGAACAGATTGCTTTCCATTCAGAATGTATTAGTACAAAACTGATGCTTTTTTTCCCCCCGGTATTGAGCCTCTATGACGGAACTGAGTACCGGAAAACTCTAACGCTAGTGTGAAAGTAACCTTACTCCTCGATAACCCCTTTAAAGAATGTATCTATAATTAGGAGTAGGAAAACTTCATAAAAACATTTTGCTTTACAGTAGGTCAAAAGTTTTGTTGATTCCATATAGAGCTCCAAACTCCTTCCATTCCTTTACAGTCATAGTTAAAGGGGTTGTCCAGGTTCAGAGCTGAACCTGGACATACCTCCATTTTCACCCAGGCAGCCCCCCTGACATGAGCATCGGAGCAGTTCATGCTCCGATGCTCTCCTTTGCCCTGCGCTAAATTGCACAGGGCAAAGGCATTTTTCTGAGTTCCGGTGACGTACCGGGGCTCTCTATGGGGCTGACAGGAACCCCGGTGACATCACCGGCACTGATGGGCGGGATTTGGCTCTGCCCTAGCCAGTAAAACGGCTAGGGCAGAGCTAAAGCCCGCCCCTCAGAGCCGGTGACGTCACGGAACACACTGCCGGGCGGAAGTTACCGCCCGGCAGTGTGTTATTGAAAACACAAGAGCCTGTGTTCTGCGCGATCTAGCGCAGGGCACGGGAGCACATCGGAGCATGAGATGCTCCGATGCTAGGCTCAGGGGGGCTGCCGGGGTGAAAATAAGGGTATGTCCGGGTTCAGCTCTGAACCCGGACAACCCGTTTAAATATAAACTTGGTTTTCGTTAAGATTGTGTTTTTTTTTTTCAATTTTTTTATATACAAACAAACTATGCCACACATAAAATGATAAAAGGATTAAAACGTGTCTTTAGTTCAAACAGGATACACTTTGTAGAGTAGATGTATCCATTTGGCTGATCAGAAATGGACTGACAGGAGATCTCCGTAGTATCAGACTATATTACTGTTTATGAGAAATAAGAGGTTTGACAACTCAAGGTGGTTGTAACAGACATGACTTGTGTATATTGCTGGTTGTTAAAGGGGTATTCTTCAAATGTTATGACATATAGCTGCTCAGTGGCACTCCCATCGCCCTCAGGATTACACTGCAGTGCTCATTCTAGCTGATTTTATCAGAACATTTTTAAAAGGTTTCTGAGAAAAAAAAAAAACATTAGCGGCCTCTCTTAGTTTTCCACACTTACCAAGATGCTGCTAACAAGGAGCACTTCAAACATTGTGGGTCCCAGATTAAACACCAGTGCACTGAGCACAAAGCTAATGCCTCTTGTCCCACGGTCGATGGCTTTAGACAGTGCTCCAGTTTGTCTGCTCAGGTGGAAGCTCAGGTCCAGGTTGTGCAGATGTAAGAAGACGTTCTTTGCTATTCTCCTGATGGAGTTTTGGGCCACTTTCCCAAACACTGCATTCCTTAATTCATTGAAGAGGGCTGCCCCGGCTCTAGATGCACCATCTAGAAGCAAAAACAATACAGACACAGGTTAAAGAGGACCTTTCGTGTAAACATAACGGACCCCATTATAGTCTATGGGGTCCTAAGGGCTCCGTTATGTGCCTTCTCCGTCCTTTCCGTTCTGAATGAAAAGGCTGTACGGTGATGTGAACGAAGCCTTAATGATTTGATTTGTAAAGACTGAACTTGATGTATCTTATTGTCTCTTTTGAAACAACTTCTCAGCAAAATGTTAAAATTATGGCCCAAGGGTCTCTCAAAGATTCGCACAATCTGAGCAGTCAAGGGGGCCCCACTGTAACTCTGTATGTCTCACATTTGCGTGACACCCTGCCGTTCTACAGAGGTATTCTTGCCTAGCAGGATCGCTTCTAGGAAAGAAAATCCCCATAATGGGAGAGTCATACATGGGTACCATATGGCAGCACGAGGACTACCTTCAGCTCTGTAATCTCCATGCACCATAACACATGCAAATTAGAATATTTCATATTTCGCTCTGAGAGAACCCTTTCTTAAGATGGAAACATTTTTTTACAAACTGTATATAAATGTCATACAAACTGTATTAATGAACTTGGACAAAACCCGGCTTCTTGTTTAGGAAAGAAAAGGGGAAAATGCTCATTACCACCTTCCATGTTGTCCAGAAAGACTTGAAAAGAGCGAAGATTCAGAGTAGAGAAGACGGAAGGGTGAAAGGGTCGCACATCAAACCCCTTGTGATCAAAGACTAAAATACCTTGGTGTGTGTATAGTGGATGAGCATAAGTGAGATGTGATCTGATAGAAGTTAGAAATATATCTGGAAGGAGAATGTCACAGGAAAGAAAACATTTGTGTTCTGCAGCTGCCATAGATCAGGTTTTAATAGAGTAGATGGCAGAGAAATTCAGCTACACCAAAAACTGGGGCTCACGGGACTGCAACAGGGCGCGAGAGGTTTCTGCACTGACTGTAAAGCGGCCATCTCATCAAGAGATCCATACAGCACATGGGGCCCCTGCAGCCAGGTCTAGTTCTGGTGGATCCTGCCTGCCCATGTATTACACAGGCAGCCTTCCCTACATTTCCCCTGCAGAGTAGCTATATACCGTGTATAGACTTGAAGACTAATATACTAGAACAGTATATTTTATACCAGGGCAGGCATTCAGTATACCAACAATGTGCTCCTAGCCTGTTTTCTATTCAGGTTAGTTTACATTGCTGACCCAGGCTGATTCCTGGTGTCCATAGAAAGCTACCCCTTGCTGTTTTATACATGAATTAGATTATGCCCTGTCACAAGCAAGAAATAGCCACTTCCAGTTTCTTTAGGCTGCATTCAAACAACAGTGATAAAAAATGGCCATTAAAAATGCATCTATTTTATGGCGGTTTGTCAATTTTTAGTAGCCGTTTTGCACCTGTATATTGTGGCCATGAAAAATGGCAGAATTTTTTTTAAAAAAAATTAAGCAACCCAACCCCTGCAGTGCCCTCTGTACACCCACAGTGTCTGCAGTATCTATAATAGCCCCCCTGTAGTGCCCTCAGTGTCTAGAATTCCCCCAAAGTAGACCCAGGATATATAAGTACCCCCTGTATGTAAAATACCCCTCAATAGTGCCACCCTGTATATAAAAGCCCCCTGTATATAAAACTGTTTTCCCCTAATATAAAAAGGCCCTCAATAGGGGGGAGTATCCGGTCCTTCCAGTTCTCTCCAATGCAGAGCGAGTGTCAGTGTGTTCCAGTGTATAAGGTAAGGATATATATTGAAAGTTATATATAATGTAAGTATATACCACTGAAAGGCACTTTAACATGTTTTTAAATGGCATTAGACAGGTACACTGCTGCCTACACGGCTGTTAAAATGGGGCCAGCTGGCAATGAAAATGGCCAAAAATATGACATCCTTTTAAAAAACAAACAAAAAAAAAACGATGCGAATAGCCACATAGACCTAGATTGGTTCTAAAAACGCCTGTGTGAATGTAGCCTAAGTCTGTATACTCATCAAGAGGTAGTGAATACAGGCAAGCGGGCCATGCGGAGATTTCCTGCTCCGAGTGAGACAAGCAGCCTCCTGCACACTATGTGTACACACTCATAGGCACTCTGCATGCTACCATATGGCTCCTCCACATGGTACCTTATTTCCTCCTGGAAACTAAATAAAAGCAATGTTAATACCTACATAAAACACAATGGAGCATCCACTTTAATATGCCTAACCACTGGAAAAAATAATCGCTTACTGTAGTGACCACAGAGAATACTGACACTTTACTAAGTTTTGAAATATAAGGGCCCAGTATGAAGCTGCTGCCAACATTATCCATGCACTGCGACAAAGCAAGAGAAGGGCCAGAACTGTGGGAAGGGGTGCATCTAAACAGAAAAACAACGGCTCCTACTGGGGTCCAGCAGACACAGCCCCTTCAAGCGAGAGCAAAAGGGAAAGGCATTTTAAAGAATATGAAACAACAAACATTAATACAAACAAACTAATCTGATTATAAAATAAAAAATCTAGCAAAAAATGTCTCCTTAATGTAAAATAAAGAGCAAGGCGATGGCAACCCTGCCAATCCAATCTAATAATTATAGTCATGAAAGAAAGCGCCAGAACGGGAGAACACATTAAGCGGCAAAGGATTAACAATTTGTTGATTTTGCACTTCTATTTTGTGTTTGTTAGCCAAGTGCTTTTAAAGTGGGGAGAAAGGCGCTTGTTGAGACTTAATACGCAAGAGAAACAGCAGGCTTTCCCCCTCCATAGTCCTACATTGTCCACATGTACTGTGAATACATTTTCTGAACGAAAGAAAAAATAATTTGCACAAAGAAACATGGTAAATTACTAAACTGGAAGATCCATATGTGAACACAAGATTAACAGCTATGCCTTATTCCAGATCTATCGATCTAGTAAAGTCTATATGCTTCCCAGCATATCATGCCCAGAGCAAGAAAAAAACTTTTATAAGGCTGGGTCCACATCACATTTTTGTCTTACATTTAAAGGGGTTGTCCCGGCTTTTAATATTGATGACCTATCCTCAGGATAAGGCATCAATATCAGATCTGCGGGGTCCGGCATCCTCGCCTATCAGCTGTATGAGGAGACATTGTGCGCATGTGCCGTCTAACGTCTCTCTTCCTTCTCACCACTGCTGTCTATGGCAAAGATCATAGATCGCAGCAGACAGGAAGAGAGAAGGTAAATGGCACGCGCGTCTCCTCATACAGCTGATCGGTAGGGGTGCCGGTAGTAGAACCCCGGCTGATCTGATGCCGACGACCTATCCTGAGGATAGGTCATCAATGTTAAAAGCCCGGACAATCCCTTTAACATATACAAAACGTGTACTCGTTAAAAGGATTCCTCGGATGGATGCAGCAGCATATCTGTTATCATAGACTTCCATTGTAAATTATAAAAAACGTATATGTTAACCCCTTCCCAATCTATGACGTACTACTATGTCATGGAACCACTGCATTCCCGCAATTTGACATAATAGTATGTCATCGTGATCGCGCGGGCACCGGAATGGGGCCTGGCAGTCCGTGGTAGCCAGGCCCCTGCTGTATCCGCCGGCATCGCTGTAAAAGCCAATGCCGGCGGATTAACCCCTTCTATGCCGCGGTCTGCGCTGACCACGACATAGAAGGGGTTTGTGTCGGGTGAGTGATCGCATCGAGTCCCCACGCTGCTGCGTCATGCCATGCAGAGGCTGCCCAATGCCTTGCATCGCATCGGGAACTGCCTTCTACGGATGCAGAGGAGATCCAGCCTCAGGCTGGGTCTCCTAGGCAACCTGTTTGTGTACTACTCACTGTAGTACACGATCAGGCAATGCATTACAATACAGATGCATTACAATACAGACCCCCAAAAGTGAACATCATAAATAAAGATAATTTTTTTTTAAAAAAAGTGTTTTTAATAAAATTAATAAAGTAATATAATTAATAAAGTAAAAAAAACAAAAGAAACTCTCCCCTTATTTTATAATAAAAAACTGAAAAAACTAAATAAAACCCACACATATTCGGCATGGCCGTGTCCGTAATGACCGGCTCTATAAATATATCACATGATCCACCCTGTCAATTTTTTTTTTTTTAACTGTGTAAAAAAGCAATTTTTGTCACCTTAAATCACAAAAAGTGCAACACCAAGCGATCAAAAAGGCGTATATCCCACAAAATGGTATCAATAAAACCATCACCTCATCGCGCACAAAATTAGCCCCTACCAAAGACAATCGCCCAAAAAAATATAACAACCAAAAAAGTTGTCATATTTGGTATTGTCGCGTCCGTGATAACCTGCTCTATAAAAATACCACATGATCTAACCTGTCAGATGAATGTTGTAAATAACAAAAACTGTGCCAAAACAGCTATTTCTTGTTACCTGGCCTCACAAAAAGTGTAATATAGAGCAACCAAAAATCTTATCCCGTAGTTTCCAAAATGTGGTCACTTTTTTAGGTTTCTACTGTAGGGGTGCATCAGGGGGGCTTCAAATGGGACATGGCATCTAAAAACCAGTTCAGCTAAATTTGCATTTCAAAAACCATATGGCGTTCCTTTCCTACTGCGCCCTGCGGTGTGCCCGTACAGCAGTTTTCACGATCACATGTGGGGTGTTTCTGTAAACCGCAGAATCGGGGTAATAAATATTGAGTTTTGTTTGGCCGTTAACACTTGCTTTGGATTAAAGTGTAAAATCTGCCCAAAAAGTGAAATTCTGAAATTTCATCTCCATTTTCCATTAATTCTTGTGGAACACCTAAAGGGTTAACAAAGTTTGTAAAATCAGTTTTGCATACCATGAGGGGTGTAGTTTCTAAAATGGGGTCATTTTGGGGTGGTTTCTATTATGCAAGCCTCACAAAGTGACTTCAGAAATGAACTGGTCTTTAAAAAGTGGGTTTGGGAAATTTTACAAAAAAATTCAAGATTTGCTTCCAAAGTGGAGAAATTTAAATTTGGAAATTTTTCCAAATTTTTGGTAAATTTGGTATTTTTTTTTTAGAAATAAAAATGTTTTTTTTTTTTACTTCTTTTTACCACTGTCATCAAGTACGATATGTGACAAGAAAACAATCTCAGAATGACCTGTATAAGTAAAAAGCGTTTTAAAGTTATTACCACATAAAATGACACGTCAGATTTGCAAAAAATGGCCTGGGGTTAATATATAAGTTATTTTACTGGACTCTGCAGGATGGAAAAGTGTAGTGTACTACACTCTTGTATCTTTTTTTTTAAACATATATATGTTAAATGTAGGGAAAACGTTATTTGAACCCAGCCTACGATATATCAGAGGTTTTGGTCATCTAGTTGCCTTCCAGCTTCCCCGCCTCCTGAATGACAAAGTTGCTTAGATAAGTAATTACATTATGCCTGCTCCCCCACAGCGGAATGTAACTCTTTCGCTGCAGGGACCTATGTCATGCATCCAATTTAGTAGCCGAACACGTACCTCAGAAGTCCTTGCTACTGATGGCTGGATCTCAGGCTGTGTAAGGGCTCTTTCGGACAAGCGAGTTTTCCATACGGATGCAATGCGTGTAGTGCACATAGCATCCGGAATGTATCCTGACAAACAGATTTCAATAGGTCTGTGTACATGAGTAGTGTTTTTTTCACGCATCATTTCTGCGTTCAGGAACAAAAGAACAACAAGTTCTATATTGTGCGTTTTTCCCGCAGTCCTGGCTCCATAGACGTGAATGGGGCAACATCATAAAACATGAAGGCATGGAGATGCTATGTGTTTTCACTGAAGGTTGCTAGGAGATGTAGATTGTTGAACATTTTTTCTCCACGTATTAAAACTGACTGGATTCGCATAGAAAAACACACACTGGATGTAATCGCAGACAAAACCGACTGAACTTGCATGCAAAACCATCAATTTTTTGCTGAACAGATCCTGATACAATCTGTATCGTTCGTGTAAAAGAGGCCTAACAGCTATAGATTCAAGTCAGGTGATAATCTCATCTTTAAAACAAGACCAAGATTGTGGCAAAAACGAGATTTTTGTATAACTTACCAGTAAAATCTCTTTCTCGCTCTTCCTTGGGGGACACAGGAACTCTTGGGTATAGCTTATCTCCATAGGAGGCGTGACACTAAGTAAAAGACTGTTAAGCCCCTCCTCCAGCAGCTATACCCTCAGCCTGGAGAGAGAGACTTCCAGTTATGTGCCCAAGTAGTGCAAGACAAAGGCAAGGAGTAACCAAACCAATACCAACAAGTCCGAAAAAAACACCCGAAGGCCAACAAAAAAATAATGGGCGGGCGCTGTGTCCCCCAAGGAAGAGCGAGAAAGAGATTTTACTGGTAAGTTATACAAAAATCTCGTTTTCTCGCCCAATTCCTTGGGGGACACAGGAACTCTTGGGACGTTCAAAAGCAGTCCACAAACAGGGAGGGACCACAATCAAAAGCGAACCAGGCACCGTAAACATTAAGGCACCGCCGCCTGCAAGACCAAGCGGCCCAAAGCAGCATCCGCCGAGGCATAAGTGTTCACCCTGTAAAACTTGGTAAACGTGTGCAAAGAAGACCAGGTGGCCGCCTTGCACAGTTGTTCAGCCGAGGCACGATTACGCTGAGCCCAGGAAGCCCCGACCGCTCTGGTAGAATGAGCGGTAACACCAAAGGGCGGATCCCTGCCCCGAGCACGGTAAGCCTCAACAATAGCCATCTTGAGAAAGCGGGCAACAACCACCTTAGACGCCGCCAGCCCCCTGCGCGGACCCTCCGGAACCACAAACAGAGAATCCGTACGCCGAAAGGGTCTGGTCACATCCAGGTAGATCCTGAGAGCCCGAACAACATCCAGACGGTGAAGCTCCCGCTCCCGGGGATGCGACGGGGTCGGCCACAGAGAAGGAAGGACAATATCCTCATTCAGGTGAAAGGCGGACACCACCTTCGGAAGAAATTCCGGAACAGGACGGAGAACCACCTTGTCCTGGTGAAAAACCAAGAAGGGCTCCACGCAAGAAAGAGCCGCCAACTCAGACACACGCCGAAGAGACGTGATAGCGACGAGAAAGAAAACTTTGCAAGACAACAAGCGAGGGGAAACCTTGCGCAGAGGCTCGAAAGGGGAAGATTGGAGAGCCACCAACACAATGTTTAGATCCCAAGCAGGAACAGGAGGGCGATAGGGGGGAGCACAATGAGCAACCCCCTGAAGAAAGGTCTTAACCGGACCGAGCGGAGCCAGCGGACGCTGAAAAAGAACCGAAAGAGCCGAAATCTGACCCTTCAGGGTACTGAGACCCAAGCCCAGAACCAGACCAGATTGCAAAAAAGACAAGACCGTAGGAAGGGAAAACCTCAGAGGGGGAGTCCCCAAGGCCTCACAGAAAGCCAAATAGGCCCGCCAGGTACGATAATAAATCCTGGCCGAGGCCGGTTTCCGTGCACGAATCATGGTACGGACCACGTCAGCCGAAAACCCCCGCCGCGTCAGGACCGCGGTTTCAATAGCCACGCCGTCAAACGTAGCGACCCTAAATGCTGGTGGAAGATCGGCCCCTGAGAGAGGAGGTCTTCTCTGAGAGGCAGAGGCAAGGGAGCGTCTGCCAGAAGCAACATAAGGTCGGCGTACCACGGACGACGCGGCCAGTCCGGGGCGATTAGGATTGCTGGCGTGCCTTCCGCCGCAATCTTCCGAAGGACCCGCGGAAGAAGAGGCAGGGGCGGAAACACGTAGAGGAGCGAAAACTCCGTCCAGGGGAGGACGAGCGCGTCCGCGCCGTAAGCGTCCGGATCTTTGGCCCTGGCCACGTAGATGGGAAGTTTGTGGTTGAATCTGGAGGCCATGAGATCCACGTCCGGACGACCCCAACGGAGACAAAGAGACTCGAAGACGTCGGGGTGCAGAGACCACTCCCCCGGGTCGATCGTCGTCCGACTGAGGAAATCCGCCGCCCAATTGTCCACCCCCGGAATGTAAATGGCCGAAAGGGCCGGAACATGAACCTCCGCCCAGCGAAGGATCAGAGACACCTCCCTCATCGCCGCCGCGCTGCGAGTGCCCCCCTGGTGATTTATGTACGCCACAGCCGTGGCATTGTCCGACTGGACCCGAACAGGGCGACCCTGCAGCAACGAAGTCCAGTGTCGGAGCGAGAAAAGAATGGGTCTCAGCTCCAGAACATTGATCGGCAGTCTGGACTCCGACGGAGACCAAGTGCCCTGGACGGACCGGGGAGGAAACACTCCCCCCCAACCCCGCAGACTGGCATCGGTGGTAATCACCAGCCAAGTCAATGGCAGGAAGGACTTCCCCTGAAGAGGGGTCCGCAGCCACCAGAGGAGAGAGGAGCGAACCTGGGGGGAAAGGGGAAAGAGTGGTACTGCGCGTAAGGAATCGCCTCGAAGCAGGACACCATCTGACCCAGGACCCGCATGCTGAACCGGAAAGAAGGACGGCGGTGGGACAGAAGGCTCCGAACCGACCGATGGAGGAGCAGGCGCTTCTCCAACGGAAGACGAACCACCGCAGAATCGGTATCCAGCAGCATCCCCAGAAAGACCAATTGCCGGGAAGGAACAAGAGAGGATTTGGGTAGGTTGATAACCCAACCAAACTGGCGCAAGGTCTGCAGCGAGAGATCCACGCTGGCTGAAGTCAGTGACAGAGAAGGCGCCTTGATTAGGAGATCGTCCAGATATGGAAGCAGAAAAACTCCCCTGGAGCGAAGTAAGGCGAGGACCGGGGCCAGGACCTTCGTGAAAACACGAGGGGCCGTCGCCAGCCCGAAGGGAAGGGCAACGAACTGGTAGTGTTCGGACCCCACTGCAAAACGCAGAAAGCACTGATGACACCGTGCGATTGGAATGTGAAGGTAGGCGTCCTGGATGTCGATGGAGGCCAGGAACTCCCCCTGTTCCAGAGAGGCCACCACCGACCTGAGAGACTCCATCCGGAACCGCTGAAGACGAAGGAATCGGTTCAGCCGTTTCAGATCCAGAATGGGTCGCACCGAACCCTCCTTCTTGGGGACCACAAAAAGGTTCGAATAGAACCCCTTGAACCTGTCTCCCATAGGAACCGGGATGATGACCCCTTTGTCTAGAAGAGTCCGAACGGCAGCAAAGAAATCGGCCGCCCCTCGGGAATCCCGGGGAACCCGAGAGCGAAAGAACCGAACTGGGGGAAGGGACGCAAGCTCGAGTTTGTATCCGGAAGACACAACCTCGAGAGCCCAGGCGTCGGAGACGTGCGCCTGCCAGAAGTCCCTGAACAGGAGGAGACGTCCCCCCACCCGGGTGGGTGGGGGCGCACCTTCAGGCGGGGGGCTGCTTGGTCGCGGGAGCGCGAGCAGGTTGAGATTTGCGCCAGGAGGGCTGGGTCCGAAAAAAGGGTTTCTTACGCCTGTCCTGGACAGGGTTAGCGGACGGACCAGAGGCGGAGCGAGGAGCGGAAGCCCTACGAGAAGACCTGAAACGGGAGAAGGTGGGACGACCACGAGTGGAGCTCCTAGCCTTGGATTGGGGAAGATGGGTACTCTTCCCCCCCGTGGCTTCCGAGATGATTTCATCCAAACGGGTTCCGAACAAACGAGCACCAGAGAAAGGAAGGCTAGTAAGAGACCGCTTTGACGCGGCGTCCGCCGACCAAACCTTTAACCAAAGCTCTCTCCTAGCCGCCACGGCCAGAGCAGACGAACGGGCAATAAGAGCCCCTGCATCCAGGGATGCTTCACATACAAATTTTCCAGCCTGAACGATAAGTTGAGCCAGGGCACGGAGGTCTTGAATAGGGACGTCAGATTCAAGCTCCAGATCCAGCTGAGATGCCCATTCTGAAACCGCCTTACCCGCCCAAGCGGAAGCAAAGACTGGCCTAAGCGCGGATCCGGAGGCCGAAAAGACACCCTTTGTAAGGGCCTCTATACGACGATCTTCAGTGGATTGTAAGGAAGAACCATCTGCGACGGGAATAGCCGTGCTCTTGGACAAACGGGCCACAGGGGGGTCGACCTTAGGAGGAGACGCCCAGTTTGTGATGCAATCCGCCGGAAACGGATAACAAACATCTAACTTTTTTGGCGGGGTAAACCGTGCATCAGGACGGGCCCAGGCCTTAGAAACCACTGACGAAAAGTCAGCATGGAGAGGAAAGACCGCTGAAGCCTGCTTCTGGCGAAAAAAGGAAACACTGGTTTTCTCAGGATCAGGAGGATCATCGCGAATTTTAAAGGTATCACGGATACTGTTTATGAGGTGGCCCACAGCGGAAGCCAGCTTTGAAGGCAGCGCCGAATCCATATCCCAATCGGAATCAACCAGCTCCCCTTCAGAGGGCAAATCCTGCAAGGAGGAAGGGCCCGACTGAGAACGCACCCTTGGGGGGGATACCGAGGCATCCGAGGATGACCGGTGATCCGCCCTAGACCGCTTCTGGGATTGGCGGACTCTGGAGGAATCGCCTGCAGAGAGAGACTCAGACGGGTCGGCCAGGACAGCGGACCCGGAGGGCCCAGCAGGGGAATCATCCGGCTGCGACAAGGGCAACACATCTGCAAGTCGGCCCACAACGCTAGTGAGACTAACCACAGCCTGGGAGAGGGATCTAGCCCAGTCAGGGGGATCCAACAGGCCAGGGGGTGACACAACAGACGGCGGACCCTGCGATGGGTCTTTGCAAAGCGAACAATGCGGGTCAGGCTGCCCTTGAGGAAGGGGCGCCTTACATGCGGTGCAGGTATGATACCAGGGTCCCGCAGGCACTAAGGGGTCAGACATGTTGGTGGAAAAAAACTGCGTCCAGGCCAGGGGGCTGCAGTGGAGGAAAGGGTCAACAGTCCTACCAGGTCACAGAGGAGCAGAACGGCAGCGGCAGCAGCAGCAGATCAGCGGCGGCAAGCAGTGGTCCGTTCTGAAGTGAGGATCACAGAATCACGCAGGCACGAGAGGAGGCGGGACCAGTGAGGCGCGGGAAGAAGAACATCCGGCCCCTGACTGAAAACCAGCAGGACGCGGCAACGAAAAAAACTCCGCCCCCCGCCGAACACAATTTCGCGCGCGCGCGCGATTCAATCCGCGCATCCAATCACCACATGTCCCACGCCGCAGCGAAGCGAAAGGCAGGAGCCGAAAAGACAGGGGCCTGTAGAATAGCGGCCCTGCGCGAACGGCGATCACAAGACCCGGCCGCTCCTAACAACCCTCCCATGAGCGCCGCTAGTACTGACAAGTAACATTAAGGCACCGCCGACAGGCCGCCCCAGAGTCGGAGCAACAAGGTCAGCAGAACGGAGTACAGACAGAGCGGAGGGGAGGAAGTCACAAGGAAGGGAGAGGGAGGGAGGGAGGGAGGGAGGGGGAGCGGGGGAGCGGAATGGCTGCACTAGCCACCTCACCATGTGATGTCTTCACCCTCTTGTCCATCCAGCTGGGGCCGCCCCTTCAGCCACTGGCACAGAAGTGACAGTAGCTGGAGAGGGGCTTGCAGGTGGGCGACCCAGTGCTGGCGGGATGCAGGGGAGCATGAGCTGCCCTGGTCCTCCTTTTCTTCTGTGGGGGAGGCAGCAGGGCGGATAACCGGCCCTGGCGCAGCTCAACCCTGGGAAAACAGAGAAGTCTGCTGCGACTCTGTTGTCCCTGTGAAAAAAATCAAGTGAAAATAAAATAAAAAAGTAAAAAATCAAAAAATCTTCACAAAGACAACTCTGCAGTGCAGAGGGTGTCTTGCCTCCTTGACACTAAGCAAAAAACTGGAAGTCTCTCTCTCCAGGCTGAGGGTATAGCTGCTGGAGGAGGGGCTTAACAGTCTTTTACTTAGTGTCACGCCTCCTATGGAGATAAGCTATACCCAAGAGTTCCTGTGTCCCCCAAGGAATTGGGCGAGAAATCTGAAATATATAACAAGTTAGAGCCCTTAGAGATAGGTCTCAGTGAAAGCAGCATATACCTGCAGCTATCATTCTTCTTCATTTCTAATTGCTGTAACTCGCGATTTATTCATGTTATGTCTTGTTTTAAAGATGATCAATAGAAATTTCAAGTGTCATGGCAAAGAATTTGAATACTTATGTGCATGTAAACTTTTAGTTTTTCCTTTTTAATAAATTTGCAAACATTTCTAAAATTCTGTTTTCTTTTTTTTTTATTAAGGGGATGTAGTGAAGATGCATGCAGGACAGATGTGAAAAAATTCAAAAGGTCTGAAGACATTCCGAATGCAATGTATAGTGGTGTGCCTACTTCTCCCCAGTGGAAGGTGGCAAGGGAAAGGGCCAGGCGGTTAAATTGTGATCCTTTGTTCTCAAGAAAGACACTTTGCTGCCAGAGGTGTTTGGCAGCGGCTTATTCTCCTTTTACTATCTAGAACACATGCAATAGTCAGGAGGAATAGCTGTTGGCCGACTATCTAACATGAGTGTCCAGCCTTAGGCTCTGCTCGAATTCTGTTTGCGTAGAATGTTTAGACTATATTTTTTTTCTTTAAACCCAATACATACTGCAGACAGAGAAGTGTATTCCTTCCCATAGACCTGTAGCCTCCCACCACTGACTTCTAATTAGATAAAAAGTATTATTTTTAGTAGTATCCAGTTATACTGAAAAGTGAGTTTGCATATCAAGGACGCCCTTGGCATATCCCTGTGCCAACTGTACGGATAGCCTCCAGCCATATACTCAATTTATTTGGGTAACGTGATGTGAACATAGACCCAATTTAATCAGAGAGGTTTTGATTTTAGGGGAAACACTGCAAAAACCTGTGCAGTTCAAGGATGTGTGAGAAAATGTGGATCAGATATAAAGAGTTAAATAAGACAGAGCACAAGAAATAAAATAAAAATCTAGAAAAATCTAAGTAGTCATTAGCTTGTGGGTCAAACCATAAAGGTCACGTGTAATTAAAGAGGTAATTACGGATAAGATAACATTTGACAGAAGAAATTAAGGCTTGACAAAACGGTTATGCAATCTACCTCATAATAATATCGGAAGGACAACTAATTTCTATTTTTCTGCCAAGTTAATTGCTTTTGTCTATTATTGGTGAAGATGAGCGTCTATACACACTATGGGGGGCATTTATTATTAGATATATGCCAATGTTTGGTATATATCTGTCGCAGATTTCGCCGCAAAGATGATTTGCTCACACCAGTTCTAAAAGGGGTGGTGGTGTGGGCGGGGAAGTGGGCCGGCTGGCCAATCTCATTTATCATTTTCTACGCCAGCAAGGGAAGGAGGCGCCTCTACGTAACTTAGGAGCATCAGGCACCAGCGCAAGAGGTATTAAGACCGGCATCTAAAAAGCCGGTCTTAATAAATGACCCTATAAATAATGTGTGTATATATATATATATATATATATATATATATATATATATATATACACACACACACACAGAGTTGTCGCAAAATATGGAATTTCTAAAGACCGTAAGCAGAAGACTGAGCAGAGGAGAAAAGGATACTCTTCTAATTGAGAAACCCAAAATGATGTACAAGTATGTCATTTGCATTAAGGATGTGTATAGTTCTGGACGAATTTTTTCAATTTCAGGAAAATTATCGATTTTCTCAGGCCTCATGCACACGACTTGTGTATTTTGCAGTTCCGCAAATTGTGGATCCGCAAAACACGGATGGCGTGCATGTGCGTTCCGCAATTTGCGGAACGGCGCTGACAGCCATTACTATAATTGCCTATTCTTTTCCACAAAACGGACAAGAATAGGACAGGTTATATTTTTTTTGCGGACCACGGAACAGAACAACGGATGCAGAAAGCACACGGAGTGCTGTCCGCAACTTTTACGGCCCCTTTGAAGTGAACAGGTCTGCATCCAAGCCGCAAATACTATGGCTCAGATGCGGACCAAAACAACGGTCGTGTGCATGAGGCCTCAATCATACAACGAATTGTTTTTGTTTATTGACACCATTTTGAGATACATATAACTTATATTATTTTTTGGGGAAATGGTAATGGAAAAAAAAAAAAAAAAAAAAAAAAAAAAGCATGTATAGTTTTATTTTTTGGACACCTATACCCTTAAGGTGTTGTCTATCCAGACTATAAACCCACAAATCGTGAAAACTAAATTGCACTTGTACTTACAACCAATCAAAATGGCTGTCGCCATTGTAGCCACTGTATTCGAGGCATCTGCCATGTTTAGCACATTCCCGGATATTTCATTCAGATTGTCTACTGCATATTTAAACATGAAGGGCACCACAATATTCATACCCTGCAGAGAGAAAAAAACATTAGTGGTCAGACAATAAGGACTGAAGGACAGTTATAGAAACATAGGGATAAAATGCGTCACAAGTCAAAATCAAGGTAACCACAAATGTCAATTTAGTAACACATTTCCAGGGTGAATAACAGAAGAACGACAACGCATGGTATAAGAAAAGTTTCTCCAGAATTGTATCGTACGAAGAATTCAAGTATGTATTAACTAAAACAGACCTGTTGGGAATGCTGCCAGATCCTCTTTAGAGGGATTTGCCACAATTAAAATGTATCACCTATTGACAGGAGGGGCCCCACCGGTGACACCTCCAACACCTTTTTCCTCCCCTTTGCATGGCTGTAGTGAAGAGGAGGGTGAATGGAGCGGTGAATAAGCACATGCCCATCTGATCTAATTAATGTCTATGAGACTGACCAAATCCACGAGACAGGTGCTCAGCTGTGCCAGTCAGCGCCATGGACATAGAACAGCACAGCGGGACAAATGCTTGATGGCCACTTCATTCAAAAGCCTCCTCACCGCTGTTGTACAGTGAGGAGCAACGGGCTGTTCTCGACCGCTAGTGATCAACGAGGACCACAGCGGCTTGGATACGAGCAATCAGACATTCATCACCTATGATGTGGCACAGCCCTTTTAATATCCACACTTCACATGTGTTGTAGGCACCATCAGGACCCTCCACGGCCGATTCTGCAGGCAGCGCAATTCTCTTGGTCAAAATAATGCAGCTAAATGGAGCCACAATAGAGAGGTGAACAGAGCCTCACCGATGCAATATGGAGACCCCCATGGCTCTACTGAGCTGAACTTAGGTCACAATAGGCTTGTATGGTGATCTGAGTATGGTTCATGATGATAACCGAATGGTATCTGGAAGTTATATCTATAAGTGTTTGCTAAAATACAGCTATGTTATGAAAGTCTAAAACAAGGCAAAGATTATTCTTCCCGATTAACAAAAAAAATATAATATATATTATTTTGAAGGGCACAAAACACGTTCTTGACCAGGATGGAGGTGGATGAGCAACTCTACAGAGTATGACAATGATGGAGCAGAATACTGGAGTAACGTAGTCATACAAGTAATTTGGGATTTTACATTCTTGTCATAACCATCATCTACTTTGAAAGCTATACTCCTTAGAAACCCATGGATTTTACATTTTACCAGGTGGAACATGGATGTTACCTAAATGTTCAGTCATCATAACCCTTATTACAATATGCAAGAACGAAAAAACCTATTGTGCAAGAAAAAGTAACAGACCACAGGATGAGCGGATCATATATGTCACCTATGTATAGAAGGCAAGGCATCCTATAGTTCAAGAAGAGAAGATCCTTTTAGTAAGTGATATCAATTGTGGCCCTCCACACATTCAGCAGATAGTCTTTCAACAGGAATATTCCTAAGTATCCTGCACACATTTTAATAAGATCTAAAGCCGACATCCAGGATTTCAGCGCCGTGGATTCCCTGAGGGTAAAACATGAATATATATAAGGCCAAGTACTATTCCATTTCATTCATAATCAAGTGAGGATTTATTCTCATCAGCAAAACTTGCCTTGATTTGAAATTCATTAATATCGCGAGCAGCGGATTAGGCTGAAAGAGGCAGATATGTGTGAGCAAAACTGTGCGCCTTACCGTTTAAATTAAATGGTTTGTGGACGCAGGAGTAATGCCATACAAACTCACGCTCAAGGCAAAACAATAAAATATGCTCACATGCATTTCAATCGATGCGGATACGGGATTTATACAGGACAGAGAGATAATGCTGGCAATGTGAGGAACGTCCGCGCTAGCCAGATAATTCTAGATTAGCCGCAAATACTCAAGTGCTAAGAAATACGTTCAGTTCTGAGAGTATGGTACATGCGTGGACTGGACGTGGGATGCAGTGTGGAATAGCAGTGGGGGGGTTGTGTCTACACGGGATGGCACGGATTTCAGAGTAATTAGGTCTCATGTAATTAATTGCTTAAAAATACAATCTCTCCCACCAACCCCCACCGCTGTAGAGCTTCCTGCCCATAAGTAGTGCTTCACCCGTTCTGGGTCCTTTAATTTCTAATCAAATGTACAGGCAAGAAATTTCCGCAACACAGAACCTTATAAATAACTTAGCCCATAGGGTCTGATTCACACCATAAGTAGTCCTAGGCTCGGTTCACACAAGTTCTTTTGCCATTCTAATAAAAAGATATATATAAAAACATCTAAAAATAAAATAGAAACCCAAAATAACCCATTGTAATTCAGCGGGAAAAACAGAAAATGGATCAACTGAATAAATGTCATATTGGGGTCCTGTGCCCCCGTTCCGCACCGTACCTTCCGGATTGCTGATCCATGTACATGAGATCTAAGGGTATACTCATTGACAAAAACAAAATAACGCACCCAGATAGAAATGTGGGATTGCTGCAAAACTCTGCATGCAGTTATGTCTCAGGCAGGCGTGCAAACAATCACACGTGGGTCTAGCCCCAAAAAGGCATGCAAGTGCTTTCCCTGCTGCCCTATAACAAGCTTTTCAGAGACTACTTTTGGATAGTGTACCTCTTGGTGAGGGATCGCAGACTGCTAGAAATGTCTGTACGACACACTTGAAGACATTCTGCCTAGCTATTGCCTCATTGGACTGATAGAAGCAGGACGGTTGTTTTGCAAATTACCCACCATCTACGCTGTTGGCATCTATCTGTTAGAAGATATTGGGAGCAGTGGTTACTGTACATGAAGGTGCATGGTGAACAGGCTCAGGACAACCCAGACAGACCAACAGTAGAGAGGATTGTTTGATCTGCCGACAAGCACAAGCAGCTCCCACAGTTTTGCTGTCCACCATCCAGACACAGGTGGCACCTTCATTACACGCTCCTGTCCCTCCCATTTCCAGGTTCTTAGCGAAAGAAATTTTTTAGTCACAGCGTCCATTACATCCTGCCATTGACAACCAGCCACCATCACCTTCATTTGTAGTAGTTTTGCGAATGTGGAACCTGGACTACTACAGGTTTGACCCTTTTGGTCTTTAGCCACAAACTCAGATTCTGTTTGGGATCAGAATATGGTCAGGCCTTTGCTGTGGCGTGGCACACTGGCCCAACTACTAGCCCAATGCACACAACACTCGGTCACCCCCAGTAGTGATAGGAGGGACACTAACAGCTCAGAGACATGTGTGGGACATCCTGCAGCCACACGTGGTGTCTCTTGTAGGACCAGGTTGTGTGGAATAGCTTTTTTCCTCTTAATAAATTAAATCATTGTTTAGAAAACTGCATGTTTGTATTAACTCAGGTTATCTTTGTCTGATATTCAAATTTGTTTGATAATCTGAAATACTTCAGTGTGACAAATGTGCAAAAACAAAAGAAGTCTGTAAGGGAACAAATACACAGCATTTTTCACAGCAGCGTAACAGATTCTCTACTGTACATGCACGATTTATAATGTAATGACCATGGGAGGGATGACTTCTCCCAAGCTCACAGTGATACGCAGGAGCAGCACGCCTGGCATCAGTGCATGACTCCCCCTGGTGACAGTTCCTCTTATAAAAGAGAAGCTCTACATTGTATACTCAGTCAGCCACAGTTCTGCAGTTCTTCTAATAATCTTTCTATCACTGTATGAAAGGTGCTACTGATCGCAGGGTATAGGAAAGAAGTAATGGCAATATAGAAAACCCCTCTGATAAGACGTAAAGGGGTTCTCTGGGTTCAGGGCTAAGCCCGGATAGGAGCTCTTCTTTATTCTTTTCCTTTTTGAGTGGAGCAGCGGAGCATTTCGTTGCATCGCACAGTGCAAGGTCTGTTTGTTTACTGCTAGTGACGCATCAGGCTTCACATCACTATGCTAGGCAGAGATTTCCGCCTAGCAGTGATCCTGGTGACATCACCAGCACAGATGGGTGTTCTCTAGCACTGTTGTAGGCTATTTAGGAGCCGGGTACTATGCTACTTTGCTTAATACCCGCCTCCAAAACAGCCAGGCATGTACTCAGTCAGTTTTACTTACAGTAATGAAAGTTTGCCAAGATCATACAATCAGGATACTTTTCGGTCGGGATCACCCTTCCCTGTCCCTAGGGTGTCCCTACACTACCCCTGCCAACAGGCAGAGCACCCGTCCTGGCAGGTAGGTGTAGTATAGGGACACCCTAGGGACAGGAAGGGTGATCCAAACCAAAAAGTAACCTCACTGTATGATCTTATCTACGCTCCACTACAGTAAGTAAGATGGACTGGGTACATGCTTGGTACTCACTACTAAGGTGCCACCTTATCAATCCGAAAATGATATTTCAGTGGTTGCTGACATTATCTAATGTGCAGGTATCTTTAAGCATATTTTTACTGGGGATATTTTCACCTAGATATTTATTTGGGGTTTGTGATTTATTTTATAATTTTCTATTAAAAGTAATGGGTTTCTACGTTGCTGTGACTTCAATTCTTCTAATAACCTGAACTTAAATTCCCATTTCTAGATACTGATGACTTCAGGATAGGTCATCAATATCATATTTGTGGATGGAAGAAGGCCCCATCCGCTGTGTAGTGGCCTGCCGGGTTATTGCAGCTCAGCTCCCATTCACCCGAGGATGGGCCGTCAATATTAACAGTCAATAAAACCCAGAAAATCCCTTTAAAGATCACTTAAAGGGTTGTTCGGAGATTGTAAAAAAATTTGGCCAGAGGGAGTAAATGGCATAATATAATAAAAGAACCGATACTCATCTGCTAAACTCAGTGCTGGTGGTGTGCTCTGGTCTTTTTTTACTTGCTGCTAGAATGAGGTGCAGGGCGCGAGGTCACTGAATGGATAGGCTGCAGTTGTTACATGGGTAGGTGTGCATATCATCACTAAAGCAAAGCACACAGAGACAATCTGGGACCACCAGAGTGGTGGCACTGGAGGTTTAACAAGTGAGCATTGGCATGTTAAATTTTTTGCCATTTCATTACATTGAGCTGAGCTAGCTCTACAAGGCAACGTCTGGTTTAAGAGTGAATTTCCTGTTGACAGATTCCATTTAAACCAGGCAGCTCTACATTTATAGGGCTGGTGCGGGTGATGTGTCACGTGTTCCCTAGCGTTTATTGCACTGAAGCGTGGCAATGTAAGCAGGTGCTGACCCTCCACTGGCAAGTGCTGCCTGTGCTATTATTACTGCAAGGTGAAGAGCATCACCTATATATTCTGTGACACACAACAGTGACAAGCCGGAGCATAGACACCAGCAACTAATCATTAGAGTCCTATCTTGCTTTTTAAAAGTGACATGCACTTTACCAAAGTGACAGTGGGATTTAACTGTTTGAATGCCTGAAACTGTAAGTGCTATATATAACATGCAATTAAACGGCAAATAACAACTTAGACGTTTGCAATATTACTGAACATAAAGTATTTGCTCCCATACCCCTATCTAGTAATATAACAAACAAATAACCTTTGACAATTTTTCACTAGGGACACCCTGCGACTTATATGCTCACTGGGCTGGGCTGCTCGTGTGAGGCACAGCTTGAGGTTGTCAAAATCTAGGCAGCATCTTAGAAACTGAAGAGATAGGCACCAGATCATGTATCTTCTGGATTATTAGATGCAAGATTAATGAGATCTCCTCCAGAAATGCGCCAAGTATAAAAAGTATAAAAATGCACAGCAGCTCCCGTCCCAGCCACCTAGTACCCGCACTGCAGCGGTGGTCAGAACCCCTGGAAATGAGCAGTGTATAATGTGATGATAATGTGTAATGAAAATGAATCAAACCAGCAAAGGAGGCAATATGGGCAACCCCTTTAATACTTTTCTATCCATGCCCAGTGACAGTATCTGTATCCACACCTGGGACCCCTGCTGATCAGCTGCTTGAGAATGCAGGGGTGCTTGCAGCAGCAGCGCTGCAGCCTTTTCCAGCTTTCCCTAGGCCATGTGATGTCACGTTTATCGGTCTCATGACAGAGGCGCAGATCAACTCCATTGAAGTGATGGGGCTGAGCTGCGATACCAAGCACAGCCGCTGTACAGTATACAGCGCTGTGCTTCGTACGCAGAGAAAAGGCTGGGACGCTGGAGACAATGCCTTCTCAAACAGCTGACCGTGGGGGGTCCCGGAGGTCGGACCCCCACTGATCAGATACTGATGACCAGTAAGAAACTCTCGGAAAACCTCTTTATCCTCAGAGCCTCTGCAGTTTTTGGCCAGTGCTGTATAAATCATCAAATGTGGCGTCAAATGCACATGGTGCTCTTTCTCTTCTGAACCCTGCACATGGGGACATTGTGTGTGTGTGTGTGTGTGTGTGTGTGTGTGTGTGTGTGTGTGTATATATATATATATATATATATATATATATATATATATATATATATATATATCCGTACAGACCAAAAGTTTGGACACACCTCATTCAAAGAGTTTTCTTTATTTTCATGACTATGAAAATTGTAAATTCACACTGAAGGCATCAAAACTATGAACTAACACATGTGGAATTATATACATAACAAAAAAGTGTGAAACAACTGAAAATATGTCATATTCTAGGTTCTTCAAAGTAGCCACCTTTTGCTTTGATTACTGCTTTGCACACTCTTGGAATTCTCTTGATGAGCTTCAAGAGGTAGTCACCTGAAATGGTCTTCCAACAGTCTTGAAGGAGTTCCCAGAGATGCTTAGCACTTGTTGGCCCTTTTGCCTTCACTCTGCGGTCCAGCTCACCCCAAACCATCTCGATTGGGTTCAGGTTTGGTGACTGTGGAGGCCAGGTCATCTGGCGCAGCACCCCATCACTCTCCTTCATGGTCAAATAGCCTTTATACAGCCTGGAGGTGTGTTTGGGGTCATTGTCCTGTTGAAAAATAAATGATGGTCCAACTAAACGCAGACCGGATGGAATAGCATGCCGCTGCAAGATGCTGTGGTAGCCATGCTGGTTCAGTATGCCTTCAATTTAGAATAAATCCCCAACAGTGTCACCAGCAAAGCACCCCCACACCATCACACCTCCTCCTCCATGCTTCACGGTGGGAGCCAGGCATGTAGAGTCCATCCGTTCACCTTTTCTGCGTCGCACAAAGACACGGTGGTTGGAACCAAAGATCTCAAATTTGGACTCATCAGACCAAAGCACAGATTTCCACTGGTCTAATGTCCATTCCTTGTGTTCTTTAGACCAAACAAGTCTCTTCGGCTTGTTGCCTGTCCTTAGCAGAGGTTTCCTAGCAGATATTCTACCATGAAGGCCTGATTCACACAGTCTCCTCTTAACAGTTGTTCTAGAGATGTGTCTGCTGCTAGAATTCTGTGTGGCATTGAACTGGTCTCTAATCTGAGCTGCTTTTAACCTGCGATTTCTGAGGCTGGTGACTCGGATGAACTTATCCTCTGCAGCAGAGGTGACTCTTGGTCTTCCTTTCCTGGGGCGGTCCGCATGTGAGCCAGTTTCTTTGTAGCGCTTGATGGTTTTTGTGACTGCACTTGGGGACACTTTCAAAGTTTTCCCAATCTTTCGGACTGACTAACCTTCATTTCTTAAAGTAATGATGGCCACTTGTTTTTCTTTACTTAGCTGCTTTTTTTCTTGCCATAATACAAATTCTAACAGTCTATTCAGTAGGACTATCAGCTGTGTATCCACCTGACTTCTCCACAACGCAACTGATGGTCCCAACCCCATTTATAAGGCAAGAAATACCACTTATTAAAACCTTACAGGGCACACCTGTGAAGTGAAAACCATTTCAGGTGACTACCTCTTGAAGCTCATCAAGAGAATGCCAAGAGTGTGCAAACAGTAATCAAAGCAAAAGTTGGCTACTTTGAAGAACCTAGAATATGACATATTTTCAGTAGTTTCACACTTTTTTGTTATGTATATAATTCCACATGTGTTAATTCATAGTTTTGATGCCTTCAGTGTGAATCTACAATTTTCAGTCATGAAAATAAAGAAAACTCTTTGAATGAGAAGGTGTGTCCAAACTTTTGGTCTGTACTGTATGTGTATATATATATATATATATATATATATATATATATATATATATATATATTACACACACACACACACACACACACACACACACACACTAGGTTGTTTCATTTTACCAAAGATGTGATTTTCAAAGGATTTTGCTTACGCCCCCAAATCTCAGTCATGTAAAATGTATATATGCCAAATTTCAAGAAGATTCGATAATATTTATGGGTTGCACACATTGATCACTTTTATTACTACTCATTCATGTACCTAGGAGGTTGGTCTAAAAATGACTTCAGTTTCAGGATCCCAGAGGCTCTCCATCAAGCAAGGTGGATAGCAAAGGCAATATATGCACTTAAATTTGTCCTCTTCACTAAACAGTCGAACATTCCTCAACGAGAATATGCTCGCTTTTTGCACGAGGCAATTGTAAGTCGATGGGCTCCAAAGAATGATTTGGATATGCTACAGCTTCTGAGCACTTACCCAGATGCAGACGTAAAAAAAAAGTGCTCTGACAGTTGCTAAGACAACTTTGGTATCTGTCAGAAACAAATGTAGGATTGGCTTTTTTGGACGAAAGTATTACTCATGCTGTTAAGGAAAATATGACAAAAAAATTTAGAAACCAAACCTGCAAAGGAAATTAAACGATTAGAGGGTAAAAACCTATTTTTTGAAGGAAAAGACCTGAGCCATTTCGTTACTAATGAAACAAAGACGTTCTTTGAATTGTTTGGGATCCCTGACGTGACAGAATACTGTGGTTATTCTCTAAGAAGCCTTGTGAACACTCTTAAGGTGGTCAATGATACCGCAGAAAGAGGAATCGCTCTGATAAAAAAGTTTAACAAATCGGTCAGGGACGAACAACAAAAACTATTCTTGTTGAGGGTAGTCAACACAGAAAAGTAGTCACCAATCTAACAAAAGAAGGGATTGCATCGTTCAAAATTTATTAATATAACACATGTTTTGCCTATCGTACTACCTATTAATCTTAGTGTCTAGTTTTTAGATTATTTTTTATTTTATTAAGTTTGCGATTTCTAGTTTTCCCAATAAAAGTAATTAACATTGAAAAATCATATTATTTGCTTAATTTACAAAACTGATTAAAGTGTGCAACCTCTAAATATTATCCAATCTTCTTGAAATTTGGCATATATGTCTTTTACATCACTGAGAATTTAACATTTAATTTTTTTCAATTACAAAATGAATATACACACCATACATATATACCATCAATAAATTGACATACTGCAGATTTCACCTCCAAATTTCAAATTAAATTACACTGCAGATTTTTTTCACCCAGTGTATGGATGCCATACCTACCACATGCGATCCTACCCTTAAACAAATGAAAAGCAATAATACTAGTTTAAAATTCTTATAGAAAAAAAAATGGGTGAAATAAAGATGATTTTGATTTGCGTCCTATTGTACTATCATTCTCAAGATAAGAGTATGATATTCTATAGACACACAGACGAGGCTACGCAATTCTGTGAAATCTGGTGAAAAAAATGTCCTACTGCTAAGAAACGTCTAACTCTCACAGGATCTAATATAGCTATTCTGACACTTAACCAGCAAAGCATAATTATGACATTACACTGGCTCAGGCACACTACTGCCAACAGCATCTAATTGTCAGCCATCTTTTGTACTGGAGTGGTCAAACAAGGTGATATCATTTAGAATTGGTGTAAAAACAAGGGATTAATATTTCATGCGTGTCTGGAAAGAGGCGGCCAATGCTGTGCTGCCCGAGGCAGCTGCATAATCTCACTCCTCATACAACACAACGTGGAACGTGTTTCAGCTCTGCACAATGGACAAAGGGCAAATCAATATCATTTTCAGTGCGAGCTGGACCAGAATGGATGTTAAAACCACTCCTGCCCCTGGCGATTATTCCTCAAAACAAGTAATTATTGGGTGGAAGGTTATCCTAAGAAAAGTAACAGATATAGCACCAATAGAGGAAGTAAAAAAACACCCAACAGACGTAAGTCAGAGAACTCGGCCTGGCTTTAAAGAAGCACACCAGCATAGGATATTTTTAACCCCTTAAGGACTTAGGACATACCGGTACGCCCTGTTTCCCGAGTCCTTAACCCCTTAGGCACACAGCCTTATTTCACCGTAAGGACCAGGCCATTTTATGCAAATCTGACCAGTGTCAATTTAAGTGCTGATAACTTTAAAACGCTTTGACTTATCCAGGCCATTCTGAGATAGTTTTTTCGTCACATATTGTACTTCATGACACTGGTAAAATGAAGTCAAAAAAATTTGCACAAAAAAATTCCTAATTTACCCACAATTTGGAAAAATTAGCAAATTTCAAAATTTTAGTTTCTCTACTTCTGTAATACATAGGATTACCCCCAAAAATTGTGATGACTTTACATTCCCCATATGTCTACTTCATGTTTGAATTATTTTGGGAATTATATTTTATTTTTGGGGGACATTACAAGGTTTAGAAGCAAATCTTTTCAGAAATTTACAAAAAATTTAGGGACCAGTTCAGGTCTGAAGTCAGTTTGCGAGGCTTACATAATAGAAACCACCGAAAAATTACCCCATCTAAGAAACTACACCCCTCAAGGTATTCAAAACTGATTTTACATACGTTGTTAACCCTTTAGGTGTTGCACAAGAGTTATTGGCAAATGGGGATGTAATTTGAGAATTTCATTTTTTTGCCTCATTTTTCATTTTAACCAATTTTTTCCACTAATAATGCAAGGGTTAACAGTCAAACAAGACTGTATCTTTATTGCCCTGACTCTGCCGTTTACAGAAACACCCAATATGTGGCTGTAAACTACTGTACGGCCACACAGCGGGGCGTAGAGTGAAAGGTGTGCTGTTTGGTTTTTGGAGGGCTGATTTTTATGGACCGGTTTATTTACACCGTGTCCTGTTTCAACCTCTGATGCACCCCTGGAGTAGAAACTCCCTAAAA
This sequence comes from Bufo gargarizans, assembly GCF_014858855.1. Lineage (NCBI taxonomy): Eukaryota > Metazoa > Chordata > Amphibia > Anura > Bufonidae > Bufo > Bufo gargarizans. The sequence continues at coordinate 109,264,677 of NC_058088.1, forward strand.
GTGACCCCATTTTGGAAACTACGGGATAAGGTGGCATTTTTTGGGGGACTATTTTTAGGGTAAATACGATTTTTCGTTGCTCCATATTACATTTTTGTGAGGCAAGGTTACCAAAAATTGAAATTCTGAAATTACATCTCCATTTGCCATAAACTGTTGAGCAACACCTAAAGGGTTAATAAAGTTTGTATAATCAGTTTTGGTAACTTTTAGGGAGTTTTTACTCTAGGGGGGGCTTCAAAAGGGACAATAAGGGTGTGAATAAAAAATAAATAAAAAAAGGCCATCAAAATCGGCCTTCCAAAAACCATGTCGGTCTTTCCTTTTGCGCCCTGCCTTTTACTGATACAGCAGTTTACGACCACAAATGTGGTGTTTCTGTAAACTGCAGTATCAGGGTAATAAATGTTAACTTTTGTTTGGTTGTTAACCCTTGTTTTGTTACAGGAAAAAATGGATTGAAATGGAAAAGTGCCAAAAATTGCGGTTTTGGCACCATTTTATTTTTTTAACCGTGTTAATCTGGGGGGTTAGGTCATGGTATATTTTTATAGAGGAGATTCTTACGGACGCGGTGATACCTAATTCAACCTAAGTCAACAAACAATTATTTTAGTTTTTGACTATATTATCCTTTTTGATACAATTTTTTTTGGGGTATCTCTAAAGTCTAAGTGTCTTTTTTTAATTTTTTTGTATCCGATTATCTTATGTGGGGGCTCATTATTTGCGGGATGAGACAACGGTTTTATTGGCACTATTTTGGGGGCTATATGACTATCGCTTGCTATTAAACTTTTTTTTGTCGCCTTACATAACAAAATCTGTTTTTGCACCTATTTATTTATTTTTTGACCGTGTTAATCTGGGGGGTTGGGGTATTTTTATAGAGGAGATTCTTACGGACGTGGCGATACCTAATAAGTCTTTTTTTACAATTATTTAGGTTTTTGACTATATTATCCTTTTTGATACAAAAAAAATCTTTGTATCCCTAAAGTCTAAGTGTCATTTTTTTTATTTTATTTTTATCCGATTATCTTATGTGGGGGCTCATTTTTTGCGGGATGAGATGACGGTTTTATTGGCACTATTTTGGGGGCTATATGACTTTTTGATCGCTTGCTATTAAACTTTTTATTATGTAAGGACCGTCCTCAGCAGGCTCCTGCGATCCCACCCATCACCCTTAGGCAGGGATAGAAGGGAAAAGTTAGTTAGGAAAAAAAAAAAAAAAAAAACACTTATCTAAACTTTTATTTTTTCAGCTTTGAGACCCTAGACCCCCCCTGCCCCCCGGATGAACAGCGTTAAAAAACGTGTAAAAAAAACATCACAAAAAGTGTAATAGCGAGCGATCAAAATGTCATATGCACCCCCGATTAGTGCCAATAAAACTGCCATCTCATTCCGCAAAAAATGAGCCCCTACATTAGATAGTCGCCCCAAAAAAACAAAAAACTGTAGCTCCCAGGCTATGGAGATACAAAGATAATTTTTTTGGTTCCTAAAATGATAATATAGTGTAAAATCTAAATAAATTTAAAAATTTAGACATATTAGGTATCGCCGCATCCGTAAGAATCGGCCCTATAAAAATAACATTTGACCAAACCCCTCGGATGAGCAGCGTTAAAAATATAAAATAAAAAACGGTGCCAAAATACCAATTTTTTGGCAAAATTTCCATTTGAATCCTTTTTTTCCGGTAATCAAGCAAGGGTTAACAGCCAAACAAAACTAAATATTTATTGCCCTGATTCTGTAGTTTGCAGAAACACCCCATATGTGGTTGGAAAAGCCACACGGCAGGGCATAGAACGAAGGGAACTCCATATGGGTTCTGGAAGGCAGATTTTGATGGACTGGTTTATTTACACCATGTCCCATTACAAGCCCCCCCCCCCCCCGATGTAGCCTAGACTAGAAACTACAAAAAAGTGACCCCATCTAACAAACTACACCCCTCAAGGTATTCAAAAGTTACTTTACAAACTTTGTTAACCCTTTAGGTGTTCCACAAAACTAAATAGCGAATGTAGAAACTATTTTAGAATTTACATTTTTTGTTACCTTGCCTCAAAAAAGAGTAATATAGAGCAACCAAAAATCGTATTTACCCCTAAAATAGTCCCAAAACAACAACCACCTTATCCCGTAGTTTCCTAGATGGGGTCACTTTTATGGAGTTTCTACTCTAGGGTGCATCAGGGGGCTTGAAAGGGTACATGGTGTAAATAAACCAGTCCAGCAAAATCTGCCTTCCAAAAACCATATTGCGTTCCCCTTCTTCTATGTCCTGCCGTTTAGCCAAATAGTAGTTTACGACCACATATGGGGCGTTTCTGCAAACTACAGAATCAGGGCAACCCATATTGAGTTTTGTTTGGCTGTTAACCCATATTTTCCAGTAATAAAGTAAGGGTTAAAATGGAAAATTTTCAAAAAAATTGAAATTCCAAAATTGTTTCTCCATCTGCCATTAACTCTTGTGGAACACCTAAAGGGTTAACAAAGTTTGTAAACCCAGTTTTGAATACCTTGAGGGGTGTACTTTCTTAGATGGAGTCACTTTTTTGAAATTTCTATTCTAGGGGTGCAACGGGGGGCTTGAAATGGGACATGGTATAAACAAAACCAGTCCTGCAAAATCAGCCTTGCAAAAACCATATGGCGTTCCCCTCCTTCTATGTCCTCCTGTTTGGCCAAACAGTAGTTTACGACCACATATGGGGTGTTTCTGCAAACTACTGAATCAGGGCAACCCATATTGAGTTTTGTTTGGCAGTTAACCCTTGCTTTGTTCCTGGAAAAAATTGATTATATTGGAAAATTTTCCCCCCAAAAAATATCGAAATTCTTAAATTTTATGTCCATTTGTGGAAGACCTAAAGGGTTAACAAAGTTTGTAAAACCAGCTTTGAATACCTTGAGGGGTGTAGTTTCTAAAATGGGGTCATTTTTGTGTGGTTTCTATTATGTAAGCCTCAAAGTGACTTCAGACCTGAACTGGTCCATAAAAAGTGGGATTTGGAAAGTTTCAGAAAAATTTCTAAATTTGCTTCTAAACTTCTAAGCTATGTAACATCCCCAAAAAATAAAATATCATTCCCAAAATGATACAAACATGAAGTAGACATAGGGGGAATGTAAAGTTCAACCATTTTTGGGGGTATTACTATGTATTACAGAAGTAGAGAAACTGAAACTTTGAAATTTGCAAATTTTAAAAAATGTTTGGTAAATTTGGTATTTTTTATGCAAAAAATTTTACTTTTTTGACCCAATTTTAGCAGTGTCATGAAGTACAATATGTGACGAAAAAACAAAAACAATCTCAGTCCATAGTACTTCCTCTTTCTTTGCTGCTGCCACAAAGATAAATACCTGTTTGTTTTAGCAGCATATCATCTATTGTATTTTCTGCAGTCATTGTGTTGTTTTAGGGTAGTTTTATATTTATATATTTCTTCTGGTGACCTTATTGCTGGGTCTAGGGTTTTTTCATCCCTTTATTGTAGGGTTTTAGGTTTATTTTACCTTTTTTCTGGTTTCCCTTATTTTATTCCCCTTCTCCCTGTTGGGGGGGGGGGTATTTCTTGCCCTGCTCGGTTGTGTCCGGGGGTTTAGTTTCTTCTATTCCCTGTGGACTCTCCCCTTTCCCTCTTCACACTTACTTCGTCGGGGGGAGGGAGAGTCTGAGCGCTCGGTTCACGGAGCGGCTCCGCTCTCCTCTTCTCCCGCCGCTTGCTGCTGCGCCTGTAATCTCGCGGGATTACGGCCGGCAGCACGATTTCGGCAGCCATCTTGTTGTGGTCTTCCTATTAGGTTTCTATTACCTACGTTGTTTTCCCCCTGGTTTTTCTTCCTTCCGGTTTGTGTTCTCACATCCTGCCCTGCGTCTGCATCGGCTCCCTCTCTCCCTGCGCCGACTCACTGCTGGGTGACTACCCACTGTGAGGTTGCTCCTTCTTCCTCCCTCAGGTTTGCCCTGCTTTTAGGTTAGCCCCTGGGGTTTACCAGCCAGTGCCCCTCTTGCCATCCATCTACTGTTAGTTGGAGCCTGATTGTGGAACGGCTTATACTTGCTGCAGTCATGTCCCAAACCTCTGGCCATACTCCATCACAGAGCTTGGAAGCAGGCAGAGATTCTGTCTCTTCTCCATCTCCTGCACATGGTGGCTCAGTTTTTTCTGCGGATGCGTTCCAACGCTCCGTTTCTGAGGCCATTATGGCCGCTATGGGCTCGGTTACCTCCTCCCTCACCAAATCCATCTCAGATGCACTATCAGCTCGCCCTCCTGTCCTCACTGACACGGCGCAGCCTGAGTTGCCTATACCTCACGCCTCCAAAACACCTTTGATTGGCGAGTCCAATGCCACCCCAGAAAGCGCGATCTCGCGCAAAAGAGCCTCATCCCGCCAGGCAGAAAGGGCGAGGAAATGGAAGTGCGCTAGAGCGCAAACTGATTTAGAGATCGACTCTGAGGAGGAGGCTGGATTTGAGGATGCTGATTTCCCCGATGGGGATCTGTCCGATTCTGCACATGCGGATCCTATTCAGACGCCCATCCCAGCGCCTCCTGGCGCTTCGTCTACGGACGCGTTACAGGGACCAGCTGGTGTCTTAACCGACCCTCTCGGTGATCCCCTCTTCGATCCCGACAGTCTCCATCACCCTAGATCTGCTGAATGGCTCCCTCTTGACCACGTGGCCCAGTACCTTGAGGCGCGGGTTCGTTGCCCTCTATCTAAGGAGGCTCGCAATAAGCTGAAGGCCGAGTGCCCAAGACCTATTGTTGCAAACAAGGTTGGCGAGACCTCGTCCGTGGACCCAAAAATGGTCCAGTTCTTGGCGAAATCTGGGTGGAACCCTAGAAGGGGTCTAGAATCAGCATTAAAAGCGTGCCAGGACAAGCTCCTGGATGTCTTTGGCCCATTGACCAAGATTTTCGAGATGGCGGAAATCGCCAGAGAGGCTAATCCGCCTGTAGATCCGAAGCAGTCCCGGGGTTGGGTCCAGCGGGCCATATGTATTGCGGGCAATGTGAATAGCTCCCTGTCCATTGAACGGCGCAAAGCTATTCTGTTCAAGATAGAGCCCAAATTGGTGAATCTAGCCCTCACTGAGGCCGGGAGAGAGGCACAAGGCCTCCTGTTTGGAGAATCCTTTATTAAGGACATGGGCAGATTTGTGGGTGCCTTTACTGCCCTGGACAAGGCACAGTCGTCCATGAAGAGAGTGTTTCAGGGCCGTTTTTCCTCGAGGGCCGGCGGTTACAGGGGCCGTTCAGCCGGCCGCTCTGCATTTCACGCCCGTGGTTCGGGCAGAGGCTCCTACAGTCAGAGACCCTTCGCTCACCGATCCTCGTTCCGGGACTCCAGGCAACCGCAGGGTTTCTTCCCGTCCCGAGGCGCGCCTAGCCGCAGGCCTTTCAGAGGAGGTTCCGGATTCCGTCGTCCCCTTGGTAAGTGTTCCTCGTTTATCTTTTTCTCCAGTTTGTGTAGGGGGCAGACTCCAACATTTTTCTCATGTTTGGGAGTCAGTCACATCGGACGGTTGGGTCCTGTCCACAGTACGGGGCTTCCAGATAGAACTGGTCCAGTACCCCCATCATATACCTTTTCCCCCGCCTATCCCGTCCTCCGGGGCCGCATCTCGGGCCGTAGACAAGGAACTAACAAAACTGTTGCACAAGGGCGCCATCGAGCTGGTCTCGGGTCCCCTGGAGGGCATTCTCAGCAGTATCTTCCTCGTGCGGAAGAAAGGGGGCCAGATGCGCCCGGTCATAAATCTCAAACCTCTAAACAGATTTGTACGCTACAGGCACTTCAAGATGGAGGGCATTCACCTCCTCAGAGACCTCCTCCTCCAGGGAGATTGGATGGTGAAATTGGATCTGAAAGATGCCTTTCTCACCGTACCGGTCGCTGTCCCTTCCAGGGATCTTCTCCGTTTCCTTTGGAAGGACCAAACGTGGCGTTTCTCTTGCCTTCCGTTCGGCCTGTCGTCAGCCCCTTGGTGCTTCACCAAGCTCATGCGCCGGTGGTGGCGTGGCTCCGCAGCCGCGGGATCAGGTTGATCATCTATCTAGACGACCTGCTCTTACTGGCTCAGGATCCTTCTCTCCTTCTTTCACAGTTACAGGTGACGATGGATCTGCTGTCCCGGTTAGGCTTCCTCATCAACTACGAGAAGTCTTCATTAACCCCCTCCAGAGTGATGGAGTTCCTCGGCTTCTCGGTGGATTCAGTCTCAGAGACCCTCAGTCTTCCCCAGTCGAAACTTCGGTCTATGCGCAAGGAGATACGCAAGACGTTGGTTACCCCTCGGATCACGCTGCGCCATCTGGCACGGATCATAGGACTCCTCTCCTCCTCGATTCAAGCTGTCTTTCCGGCTCCTCTCCATTACCGAGCCCTTCAGCGCCTGAAGCATGCACACCTTCAGACCGCTGCATCATACGCGGACATGATCTCGCTGGATGCGGAGACTCGGGACGAGTTGTGTTGGTGTATCTCGAATCTTCAAGCTTGAAATGGGAAGGCGATTTGCGGTCCACGCCCAGACTTCACGATCGACTCGGATGCCAGTCTGCTGGGGTGGGGGGCCCACTGTGAGGGGGTCTCCACCGGGGGACGTTGGTCGCAGGAAGAGGCCTCACTCCATATCAAACGCCCTGGAACTGTTGGCCGGATCTTTTGCCATCTGCAGTTTTGCCAAGAACGTCGCCAGTGCCTGCATTCGCCTTCGTATGGACAACGCGTCTGCTGTCCGATATGTCAATTCCATGGGAGGTACCCATTCGTGCATGTTGTCTCATTTGGCTAAGGAGTTCTGGTCTTTTTGTCTCAACCAGGAGGTTACGGTGGTGGCGGAGTATCTGCATGGTCAGCAGAATGTCCAGGCGGACAGGAACTCTCGGTATCTCAGGGATGGCAGCGATTGGAAATTAGACGGACTGGTGTTCTCAGACATCTTATCCCTCTGGGGTCCATTCTCTATCGACCTGTTTGCCTCTGGGTTGAACGCTCAGTTACCACGTTTTTTCAGTTGGCGACCGTATCCGGACGCGGAGGCAGTGGACGCATTCCTGCAGGATTGGCGCGGACCTCTCCTTTACGCATTCCCACCGTTTGCAATGCTTCCCCGGGTCCTGACACAGGTGCGTCGCCAGCAAGCGGAATTAGTCTTGATTGTGCCGTTTTGGACTTCCCAGTCATGGTTTCCCCATCGGCTGGATCTGCTCATCCTGCCGTCGCTTCTTCTGCCGGACTTCCCAGAACTTCTCCTAGACTCAGGAGGCGCGCAACATCCCTCCGTCTGCTGGCCTGCAGGGTATCGGGCGAGGATCTTTCGGACGCAGCTCGAAGACTCTTGGAACAGTCGTGGGCTCCGGGCACCAGGAGGGCCTATAGAGCGGCCTGGGGATCATGGTCTGGTTGGTGCGTGGCACGACGTGTGGATCCCCTTTCAGCCCCTGTATCGGACGTCTTAAGAGTTTTTGATGGCCTTATTTGAGGAAGGTAAGGCGTATCGTACAATCAACCTTTTCCGTTCAGCGATTTCTTCCTTTCACCAGGGATTCGAGGGACGTCCTGCGGGTCAACATCCTCTGGTATGCCGTCTCCTTAAGGGTTCTCTTATATCGCGACCTCCTCGGCCGCGTTTTTCTTCCACCTGGGATGTCTCCTCGGTCTTGGATCTTTTCACAACGTGGCCATCTAACTCTCAACTTTCCCTACGCCAGCTTTCGGCTAAACTGGTTACCCTCTTTTGCCTTATATCTTGCAAGAGAGTTTTATCGTCAGGGCTTTGGATTTTGAAGCCAGGTCTTTTTCTCCGGACGGAGTCACTTTCAATATCTTCCGCCGGACCAAGACTCATATTCGATCTGTTTCTTATCCCAGTTTTCCTGCTGTTCCGAACCTTTGCCCGGTCGCTTGTCTCCAGGAATATGAGGCTAGGACCTCCATGCATAGACCCGCTGGGACCCATCAGCTGTTTCTCTCATATCGTCGACCGTTTGCCCCGGTTTCCACCCTTACTTTGGCGCGTTGGGTTAAGTGGAGTATGTCTTTGGCGGGTGTGGACACCATTCTACTAGGAGTGCTGCCTCCACCTCTATGTTGGTGTCTGGAGCTTGTTTGGAGGACATCATGAAGATAGCCGACTGGTCGCGGGCTTCAACTTTTAAAGAATTCTATTTTCGCCCTTCTCTACATGCCTTTTCTTCGGTTATTTTACAGCTTTAAACTTGCAATATGAGCCTCCGTGTCTTGAAATAAAATTGTAGGATTTTACTAGTTTATGACGTAAAGTCATGATTTTATGAAATACACGGAGGAGAGTATTGCCCGCCCTGGGTAATTTTCCCTCCCTTGGGTTATTGTTTGCTAAGATGTCAAGTTTTATTTGTGATGATCTGTATTATTGTGGATTCTTTATGGTTTTTTCGTGCTTGCACGTGTCATACGGATGGAACATTTTCTTTCATGTATTTTGTTCTCTTCGCAGGATGACTTCTCTGATGTGTGGTGCTCATTGGTTCCTGTGGAGTAGCTTCTTCCCGTTCCAGTTCAGCGGTTGAGAGTTCCTACCATTTGCCAGACGTTCCGGAAGACGGTTCTCCTGTTATCCGTTTCGGAGGGTTTCAAGTTCGAATGGTTCCAGTTCTGCGTTTCAGTTTGGAGTGTTCGGATGTCCGGTCCGGTAGGAGTGGCATTGCCAAGAAAGAGGAAGTACTATGGACTAGTGGACATTATATAGGGGACTAAGGTGGGAGGGGACGGTTGCTATGGCAATATGTTAATTTGTTTCATTTTTCTTTGCTGCTGTGGCTGTCAGTAAAGAGAGATTAAGCAATACTCGCCTTCGTGTCTTTCATAAAATCATGACTTTACGTCATAAACTAGTAAAATCCTACAATTACACTACCCACTTGCCACAGCAAGATCCAGCCTGAAGTCTGTAGGAATAGCAGCAGACTTAGGCTACTTTCACACTAGCGTTCGGGGATCCTCTTGTGAGTTCCGTTTGAAGGCTCTCACAAGCGGCCCCGAACGGATCCGTCCAGCCCTAATGCATTCTGAGTGAATGCGGATCCGCTCAGAATGCATCAGTCTGGCACCGTTTGTCCTCCGCTCAGCAGGCCCACACCCGAACGCTGCTTGCAGCGTTCGGGTGTCCGCCTGGCCGTGCGGAGGCAAACGAATCCGTCCAGACTTACAATGTAAGTCAATGGGGACGGATCCGTTTGAAGTTGACACAATATGGCTCAATTTTCAAACGGATCCGTCCCCCATTGACTTTCAATGTAAAGTCAAAACGGATCCGTTTGCATTATCATGAACAAAAAAAAATACTAAATTTTTTTTTTTTTTTTTTGTTCATGGTAATGCAAACGGATCCGTTCTGAACGGATCTAAGCGTTTGCATTATAGGTGTGGATCCGTCTGTGCAGATACCAGACAGATCCGCACCTAAATGCAGGTGTGAAAGTAGCCTTAGTGAATGAGGTATGCCTGTGTCTGCTGCTGCACTTATTCTCTGTTGGAGGGAGGCTGAGAAGTGCCTAGTGCACCATGCCACCAGAAGTCCGCTCCGGCCCCATTGACTATAATGGGGGTGGGCTGGAGGTCCGGCCGCAGCACGGCAAACATGACGAGAGGCGGTCAAAATAAAACTACGACATGTCGTAGTTTTATTTCTGGCCGCCTCTCGGCATGTTTGCCGAGCTGCGGCCGGAACTCCGGCCCATCCCCATTATAGTCAATGGGGCCAGAGCAGACTTCTGGCGGCACGGTGCACTAGCGGCAGCACGGACCCGGCAGGCTGTTCATTGGCTGGAACAGCCTGTTGGAGAAGGCTGCCGCTAGTGTGAAACTAGCCTTAGTCTATGTATAATTTTTCTTTTGGTGGCGCATGAGAGTTAAAGAGTATTTCTGCGACTTAAACCTTTCGATGCCAGGGGTGTTAGGACATTTTCTCTCCTCTGTGCAGCCTTTCAGCATGTCCCCCATGCTGTCTGATATCATAACAGGCTGAAGGGGGGGGTTAATGGATAATCTTGAGATGCGAACTAGATATTGTTTTAAAACTGACAATCTAAGAGTTAAAACAAGACCAATATTGTAGCAATAGCCAATAGGTAGATTAAAAGTTACAGCCCTTAGAAATTCAGTTGGGATTAAGAGCTTGCAGGTCAACCACCAGGGGACCATAAATATGGGGGGACATAGAGGAGACTACTGCAATATTTCGAACGCTCCATTTTTAGTGGCTCAGTAATAGGCATCACAGCAATGGCTTCTCATCTCTATCATACTCTGTGATAAAGTGTGAGGACCCAACGACCTAAGGCCATAGTTGCTTTGTAATATTCTTACACTGCTTTCTCTGCAGCTGCCATGCCGTCTCTACTTCATGTGCGGTCTGACAAGTGATTTATAAAGTGGCAGTACTACAGTATGGTCTCCACTCGTGCATCTATGCCCCTTTTGATGCAACCCATTATATTATTGGCCTTGGCAGCAGCTGCCTGACACTGGTTCTACAGCTTAGTTTGCTGTTCACTAAAATTCCTAGGTCCTTTTCCATGTCAGTGTAAGGCCTCATGCACACGACCGTTGTTGTGTTCCGTTCCGCAAAATGGGGTTCTGTTGTTCCGTGATCCGTTTTTGTTTCCGTGTGTCTTCCTTTATTTTTGGAGGATCACCAGACATGAAGGAAAGTAAAAAAAAGTCTAAGTCAAGTTTGCCATGCAAATGATAGGAAAAAAACGGACGCGGATGACGATCTTATGTGCCTCCACGTTTTTTCATGGACCCATTGACTTGAATGGGTCCGCGAACCGTTTTCTGTGAAAAAAAAAATAAGACAGGTTATATTTTTTTTGACAGACTGGAACCACTGATCACGGACGACAAACGGTGCATTAGCCAAGTTTTCAACTGACCCATTGAAAGTCATGAAAAATGGAACAACGGACACGGAATGAAACAACGGTCGCGTGCATGAGGCCTTACCCAGTGTTTTACCATTTAGTATGTACAGATGACTTGCATTAATCCTTCCCATGTGCATTACTTTACATTTGTCAGTGTTAAACCTCATCTGCCACTTCTCTGCTCAAGCCTCCAGTCTATCCAGATCCCTCTGTAGTAGTATACTGTCCTCTTCCGTGTCAATTAGTTTACACAGTTAAATGTCTGCAAAAATTTTTATTTTACTGTGCAAGCCTTCTACAATATATTATTGCAGATATAAATATATTGGAGAATAGGGCCCAATACTGACCCCTGAGGTACACCACTAGTGACAGTGACCCAATCTGAGTGTGTACCGTTATTAACCACCCTCTTTTTTCTATCCCTCAGCCAGTTACTTACCCACATACAGATGTTTTCTCCCAGTCCGAGCATTCTCATTTTATATACTGACCTTTTATGTGGCACAGTGTCAAATGCTTTGGACAAGTCAAGATTTATGACATCTGTTGACTTATCCCAATCAAGTCTAGACTCCTCCCCATACCTCCTTATAGAAACAGATAAGGCTATTTTCACACCTGCGTTAGGTGCGGATCCGTCTGGTATCTGCACAGACGGATCCGCACCTATAATGCAAACTATTGTATCCGTTTAGAACGGATCCGTTTGCATTATGAAGAACAAAGTCAAAATGGTGCAATTGAAAACGGATCCGTCCCCCATTAACTTTCATTGTAAGTCAGGACGGATCAGTTTTCAATTGCACCATATTGTGTCAGTGAAAACGGATCCGCTCCCATTGACTTACATTGTAAGTCAGAATGGATCCGTTTGTCTCCGCATCGCCAGACGGACACCAAAACGCTGTCCACATCCAGAGTAGAATGGAGGTGGAACGGAGCCAAACTGATGCATTCTGAACTGATCCTTTTCCATTCAGAATGCATTGGGGCTGAAATGATCCATTTTGAACCGTTTGTAAGATCCCTGAAACGGATCTCACAAACGGAATTCAAAACGCCAGTGTGAAAGTAGCTTTAGTTTGACAGGACAGACCTAGATATTTCTCTCACCCAGCATGGGTATATGTAAAATGACACCCCAAAACACATTCCCCAACTTCTCCTGAGTACGGCGATACCAGATGTGTGACACTTTTTTGCAGCCTAGGTGGGCAAAGGGGCCCACATTCCAAAGTGCACCTTTCGGATTTCACCGGTCATTTTTTTTTTACAGATTTTGATTGCAAACTACTTCTCACACATATGGGCCCCTAAATTGCCAGGGCAGTATAACTATGCCACAAGTGACCCCATTTTGGAAAGAAGACACCCCAAGGTATTCCGTGAGGGGCATGGCGAGTTCCTAGAATTTTTTATCGCAAGTTAGTGGAATATGAGACTTTGTAAGAAAAAAAAAAAATCATCATTTTCCGCTAACTTGTGACAAAAAATAAAAAAGTTCTATGAACTCACTATGCCCATCAGCGTCTACCTTAGGGTGTCTACTTTCCGAAATGGGGTCATTTGTGGGGGGTTTTTACTGTCTGGGCATTGTAGAACCTCAGGAAACATGACAGGTGCTCAGAAAGTCAGAGCTGTTTCAAAAAGCGGGAATTCACATTTTTGTACCATAGTTTGTAAACGCTATGACTTTTACCCAAACATTTTTTTGTAATCAAAGACATGTAGAACAATAAATTTAGCGAAAAATTTATATATGGATGTCGTTTTTTTTGCAAAATTTTATAGCTGAAAGTGAAAAATGTCATTTTTTGCAAAAAAATCTTTAAATTTCGATTAATAACAAAAAAAGTAAAAATGTCAGCAGCAATGAAATACCACCAAATGAAAGCTCTATTAGTGAGAAGAAAAGGAGGTAAAATTCATTTGGGTGGTAAGTTGCATGACCGAGCAATAAACAGTGAAAGTAGTGTAGTGCAGAAGTGTAAAAAGTGGCCTGGTCATTAAGGGGGTTTCAGCTAGCGGGGTTGAAGTGGTTAATCAACTTTGAACGATGCAATCCCTTCTTTTGTTAGCTTGGTGACGACTTTTCTGTGATGCTCGACTACCCTCAACAAGAATTGTTTTTGTTGTTCGTCCCTGACCGATTCGTTAAACTTTTTTATCAGAGCAATTCCTCTTTCTGCGGTATCATTGACCACCTTAAAGGGAACCTGTCACCAGGATTTTGGGTATAGAGCTGAGGACATGGGTTGCTAGATGGCCGCTAGCACATCCGCAATACCCAGTCCCCATAGCTCTGTGTGCTTTTATTGTGTATATAAACCGATTTGATACATATGCAAATTAACCTGAGAGGAGTCAGAGCTTGAAAATATGACTCTTCTCTGGTCACACAAGTAAGATATGACTCTTATGTTAATTTGCATATGTATTAAATCTTTTTTTTTTTTACACAATAAAAGCACACAGAGCTATGGGGACTGGGTATTGTGGATGTGCTAGCGGCCATCTAGCAACCCATGTCCTCAGCTCTATACCCAAAATCCCGGTGACAGGTTCCCTTTAAGAGCATTCACATGGCTTCTTAGAGAATCACCACAGTATTCTGTCACGTTGTGGATCCCAAACAATTCAAAGAATGTCTTTGTTTTATTAGTAACAAAATGGCTCAGGTCTTTTCTTTCAAAAACTAGGTTTTTACCATATTTTTCTTGACAGCCTGAGTAATAGGTTTGTCCAAAAAAGCCAATCCTACGTTTGTTTCTGACAGATACCAAAAGGTGTCTCTTAATATTATCCAATCTTCTTGAAATTTGGCATATATATCTTTTACATCACTGAGACTTGGGGCGTAAGCAAAGTCTGCAAAAATTTTACATTTTATTTTTTTCCATTACAAAATGAAACACCCTAACAGATCTCTTATGCTGATACAGCGTTATTCACTTATTTTTATTGAGTTTACCCACGACATTAATTCTCTTAGAATACAGTGGTGTATGCCATCTGGCTCTGGTGATTTGTCTATTTTAAGACACCGCTGTACTTCTTCCTGGGTCAGACAGGCAACATTTAATGGGGAATTTATTTTTACATTCAGCATTTCATCTGACAGCTTATTTTCCTCAGTGAATACAGTGGAGAAAACATATTTAATAAATTAGCTCTCTCTTTATCTCCCTCTACATCTCCTCCCTCAGTCTTTAATGGGTCAACACTTTCAGGTTTAAACTTTTTGCCATTTATTTGGCAATGAGCCCCTCTGTCTCCAGCTTGGCTGCCTTTATATGTCTTTTACATATTCTATTTTTTTTCCTTAGTTTTTAGTGCTTCTACACTACATTTCTGTTTTAGTAGTTTAACCCCTTCTCGACTGGCTCGCAAGCATCATAGCCGCTAGGTGCCTGCTGTTTTAAAACAGCAGACACAGGGGCCTAATTTCCGCCACTAACAGTAATGTTGATCGTGGACTTTTAACTCTTCAGATGCTGTGGTCAAACGTGACCACGGCAACTGGGCTAGCGTGTGCTTCCGGGTGTGCTCTGGCTCCCCTAGCGAGGACTGGGATGCAGTGTGCGACAGCCTCTGCCCTCTTGAAGAATAAGAGGTTGCCACACATTACTTCTTATGGAGCCACTGCTAATGCATTGGAGTCGAAGAGAGAAGTTGTTTTTAAAAATAAAATTAAAAAAATATATCAAATCCCCCCCTTTTCCCCAAAATGAAAATAAAAATATATAAACAATAAAAAAATACCCACCATGGGCATTGACACGTGCAAAAATGCCCGCACTATTAAAATATAAAAATATTTATCCCATATGGCAAAACGAGGAAAAAAATCTAAATGGCGATTCATCGTCTTTTGGTCGCTTCACATTACATAAAAAAATTCAATAAAACGTGATTAAAAATGTCATACATGAAATGTATCAGTGAAAAGTACAGATCGCTCTGCAAAAAAGGAGCCCTTACACAGCTCCATACACATAACTACAAAAAATTATAGGGGTCAGAATATAGCAAAATTTTTTGAAGGTTTTTATTTCTTTCAGTAGAAAAAAAATAATAATATTGAAGAAAAACTATACGTATGTGGTACCCTCAATCATACTGACCTGGAAAATGAAGTCAGTTTTAGCATATAGGGAATGACTTCTTTTTGTTATTTATTGACCCCTTTAGGGCTCTTTCACACTTGCGTTCTTTTCTTCCGGCATAGAGTTCCGTCGTCGGGGCTCTATGCCGGAAGAATCCTGATCAGTTTTATCCTAATGCATTCTGAATGGAGTGAAATCCGTTCAGGATGCATCAGGATGTCTTCAGTTCCGGAACGGAACGTTTTTTGGCCGGAGAAAATACTGCAGCATGCTGCGCTTTTTGCTCCTGCCAAAAATCCGGAACACTTGCCGCAAGGCCGGATTCGGAATTAATGCCCATTGAAAGGCATTGATCCAGATCCGGCCTTAAGCTAAACGTCGTTTTGGCGCATTGCCGGATCCGACGTTTAGCTTTTTCTGCATGGTTACCATGGCTGCCGGGACGCTAAAGTCCTGACAGCCATGGTAAAGTGTAGTGGGGAGCGGGGGAGCAGCATACTTACCATCCGTGCGGCTCCCGGGGCGCTCCAGAGTGACGTCAGGGCGCCCCACGCGCATTGATGACGTGATCACATGGCACGTCATCCATGCGCATGGGGCGCTCTGACGTCACTCTGGAGCCCCCCAGGAGCCGCACGGACTGTAAGTATACCGCTCCCCCGCTCCTACTATGGCAACCAGGACTTTAATAGCGTCCTGGGTGCCATATTAACACTGAACGCATTTTAAAGACGGATCCGTCTTCAAATGCTTTCAGTACACTTGCGTTTTTCCGGATCCGGCGTGTAATTCCGGCAAGTGGAGTACACGCCGGATCCGGACAACGCAAGTGTGAAAGAGGCCTTACATTTCTATTTATCCAAATTGGGTTTTTTTCTTGTACCTTTCCCGATGAGAATTTAGGATGTTTTTAAAATGATCCCATTTTGTAGCTGCATTTTTTAGATTATTATTAGTGAAACTAATAGCCTGTGTAAGCTGGTCAAATTTTGCTCTTTGAAAGTTCTGCGTTTTTATGCTTCCCTGAAAAAACAAAGCAGTCTTTTGAACAACAATTAGAAGCTTATTATATTATAGTCACTATTTTCCAGTATGGCTGTCCCTCTAGTCGGGTCCTGAACCAGTTGGGAAAGGTAATGGTCTTTGGTTATTGCCAAGAACCTGTTTCCTATATGAGATGTACAGGTTCCAGTCTCCCCTAATAAGGGCCTCTCATGATTTGCTGCCTCGTCCATTTCCCTTAGGCCTCGTGCACACAGCAATTGTCTGGCCTTGCCTGTATTGTGGTCATTAAAAAGGATTCACTTGAATGGGTCCGCAATCTGGAAGGTCTGGTGCAGAACGGAGGCACGGAACCCCACGGAAGTACCACAGAGTGCTTCCGTGGGGTTTCTGTCCGTGCCTCCACACTGCAAAAGAGTAGTGCATCCACGGACCCATTCAAGTTGAATGGTCTGGACCGCAAATTGCGTTCCCCAATGCACGGAATGGCCGATCAACGGCCGTGTGCCAGGGGCCTTAGTAGTAGATTTTCTGTGGACTGAGTTATATTAGGTGACTTACAGCAAACTCCTATCAGAATTTTATTATTGTTTTTCCTGCCATGTATTTCTATCCACAGGGACTCCACAGTAAAATGCCAGTAAAATTACAATCCAATGCTATACAGTCAAAACAGAGGATTTTTAAACTCTAACCCCTCCCACAGAAATACTGAATTAATTTATGAAATAAAGATAATTGCTATCACTTTGTTAAACATCTGAAATAATAAAATATAATGTTATAGGTTATTCATCTTTCATTGTACTGTAAATGTTAATGTAAAGGTACTAAAACATGAAGAACAATGGCGAAATTGTGCTTTTCCCTATTCCACCCCACAAATAATTTTTTTACTGGTTCCACAAAAAATATGAAAAAACTCACAGGATATGTTCAACTTTGTATTCTTTGAACGAAGCAGCAGAAGCGCTCAGTGCAGAACTGAATGAGCGATGTATGGACTCCTTACTCCGCTACCTCTACAACTACACAAGTACAGTCAGAACCAAAGGGAACTTCACCACTACAGATTCAAATTTCCTTGCTATAATGATTCAGAGAAAGCCAAAAACCAAAAATGATTTATCCTCATGTAAGAAGAAAACCACGCCAATCAAAACAAATCCCAGATCAATGTCACCTACCAAAGCAATCTAATACAGATAACTAGCGACATTAGATTAGAAATTATCCAAACCCTCTCTAGTTTGCAAAGCGTGATGATGGAGACCAGCAATTAATCAATACATGAGAACAATCAGGCTGAAGAAAAGGGTCAACTCCAGAAAATGATGTAAAGTAGATCTTGACTGTAAAATACAATAAAAAGAAGCCATGAGGCAAATATCGAGTGACAAGGAGCAGGAAGGCTCCAGACATTTCATTTCCAGTCTCAGGACCTCGGTATTCAGTACAGTCTGACATTATCCCAAAGACCTTTAAATGGAAGTCTCAGAGGGAACAATAACCTATCACACTGCAGTTTACAGCAAACCTGCGGGACCTGCAATTTCCAACAGTTTGCTCGTGTGTCTGAAGCAATGATGCCTGATACATGTGCAATACATGAAGCCTAACCTTCATCTGCACATGTCCTCATGAAAGAATAGCATCCATCATGTTAACAGATTCTATGTCAATTTTAACATGGACGGTAGAGACAACTACCTGGAAACATCTGCGATTGGATATGCTTAAAAGGGTTCTCCGGGTAGTAAGAAAATGAAAATACTTAAATATTACTTTATTATAAATATATTCCCAAATACTTTTCATTAGCTATAGTGGCTTGTTTGGTCTGGGGAGCAATCATTAGGAGAAATAAAATGGCTGCAATGCTATTAGTACACACATAACCTGTCCTAATCACACAGCAGGACAAGCTACGTTACAACACTGAGCTAAAGAGCCTCCTTATCCTCCTCTCTACTCTACTTGTTAGGGATTATGATCCAGAATACAGCTGATAAAATGAATCCCTGTAGGAATGGAGATTATGAGCAGACATGAGGTACATAGAATAGGGTGGGGTAATAAGCATCAGCACTTGTATGCAGTCTCCATTACCTCAGTCTGTCCTCTCCGTCCTCCCTGTGATTCAGGTCTCCTCATGATCTCCATTCCTACAGATATTCAGCTGAAGATCATATCAGCTGGATTCAGGATCATAATCCCTGACAAGCAGAGCAGAGAGGAGGATGAGGCAGCTCTTTAGCTGTCCTGCTGTGCGATTAGGACAGGTTTTGTGTGTACTAATAGAACGGCTGCCATTTTATTTCCCCTAATGATTACTCCCCAGACAAAACAAGACATTCTAACTAATGAAAGGTATTTGGAAATATATTTAGAACAAAGCAATATTTAAGTATTTTAATTTTTTTAACTCCCGGAGAACCCCTTTAAAGAGCATTTCCATCTACAATTAAATGACAGCCCTAATCTCTTCTCATCTGCCATGTTGTTAGAAATTCTAATCAGGCATTTCTTAGTTATAGCCGTTTCTGGGTAAAAAACAGTGTGGCTGCCAACATAGTTCCCATAGCACTCGCCATCCAGCCTTCTCAAAGTAGACTGGTAAAGAGGTCTAATTTTCCAGCTACACATCCCCGCCTCATAGCACTGCAAAGCTAGCCATATCTGCCCTCCAGAAGTCCAGGAAAGCTAGGCGACAAGCCCAATGCCAGCTGGAATGGTGTACATTATCAGGAGATGATACAGAGAAGCAGACTTAAGTGGCTTCAGCGACTTAACAGAAGAGGACTCGGGGTCTTTTACTTTTTAATTAAAGTGTGCATGAGTTTTCACCAAAACGGAAAAACTATGCTTAATTGTCAAACAATTCTGTGCCAAAAGAGCCTCAACGTACTGCAGCCAGATACATTTTTCCTGACCTTGTCTCCCCATTTCTCTTGCAAGGCTACTTTTGTTGTCTCCACTGAAGGGTGTGTCCCTTAGACGTCAGTCTGACAGTTCTGTACTGAGAACACTTCCATTTCCACGCTTCCCTACATGCACTGCATGCTAAACAGAAGGATGATTTTGGATACTTGCGGGCACAATAACGACCAGCATCTAAAACGCTGGTCTTCATAAAGGCCCTGTGCTGACGGTGGATCCTTGGCTGTGATATACTCCTGCTCCACATAGCGGACAGGGAAATAAATTTCACTAATTCGTGGATCTGTGCAGGCCTCTCCATAACTTCGGTGGATCCAGCGGCAGTTCTAAATGTCAGACAGCTTCCGAGCGGTCTTACATTTAGACCATTTTCTACGCTGTCGGCCCATCCCTTTTCCCGTCCACAATTTTAGACCGTATTTTGGTATAGTAAATGACCCCCTTAGTTCTGTGTTATGTCTGGACTGCATGGCAGTAAGAGGCAGGACACAGAGCCAAGCAACTGGAAAAGCTCATTCACTTACACAGAATGCTGCATATCTGGCTGATAGGAGAGGCTAGCTGCCTGTGAGCAGATAGACTCCCCTCCCCTTCTGTAATCAGTCTCTCTGTCTTTGTATTAGGGTATGTTCAGAGGGGGGATTTTGTCTGCGACAAAATCCTCTTCATTTTCCACGGCAGAAATGGGTGTGATGTGCTGCAGGTTCTGTGGACCAGCTCTAGTATGGAGCTAGACTGTGACCAGGCTCCTGCTGCGGCTTTCTTAGGGGTCTGTGCGGCAACCGTGCCAAAAATGGACCTGTACATCTTGAAAACCACATGGCAGAAATTCTAGGCCGTATGAACTGCGGCAGGCCTCTGCATGAAAGCAACGGGAGCTGGTTTAAGTGCAGATGTGGTCCGGCTTTCATCACCAAATTAAATATATTTCCCGTTCTGACTTGTATGACTTAAAGATTACTTTAGGCTCTGTTTACAGTTTCGAAAAAATAAAAGTTTTTCTGGGGGAAAAAATAAATAAATGCTGGAACCGTATTATTACAGACACAAACTACACCTGACAGTCCCCCACTGACTTGTAACGGGTCCGTCGGCTTTCAGGCATTGCGACGGGAAGAATAGTGCAGCATGCTGTGTTATTTTCCTGTCAAATATGAAGGAATTTCCGACAGAGGCTCCTAATAGCCTTAGCAGGACATCACTTTCCCTCCACCAGAAGGCCTTCATTACCAGGCTATTGAACGTTAGAAGATAATCCATCTCTAGGGGAAGTAAAGGCTGTCTGCTACGCAGAGTATGCTTCTATGGCACAACCCCCATGTTCTTCCCTAAGCACTTTTTATAGGTTTGAAAAACACAGAAAAGATGTAACTTCAACGAAGGACCAAACACGAGCCTCACAGGTATCCGTTGTCCCTTGTGAACAAATAATGCAGAAGATTACATGGTTTCCAGTACTGAAAAAATAATGCGTCACTGAAATGGTTAAAAATCATATGACCCACCAGGGTCACATCCTCCCCCAAGCCAACACTTATTCCAGCCTCCCAGAGGACATGATTAATGGCTTTCTGGATAAAGGCCACAGGCCTGCTTACCTTTGCACCTGCTAAAAGCCCAAGGGAAATGGCAACTCTTGCTCGTAAATCAGGCCGGTCTTTGGGCCACACATAGGTAAACATAGCTTTCAAGATTTTCTTGGAATCCACTTCCTTTAGCTGATGGGGAAAAAAAGAAAGCACATTATGACCTGCTACACAATACACATTCTCCAATCCTACACCGTCCCCTATAGAGAAACATTAGAGGGAACTTTTCAAAGTTGAGAATGGTATCTGAGTGTTATAAATGAATCTTGTCCCACAAAACAATATAACTTACATTTTATTCATTTCCATTCCTGCTCATTCTGGTCTTTGGAAAAAAAAATCCCCTTTAAAGGGAACTTCTGGTTTCAGGATATTGATGGCCTATCCTCAGGAGAGGTCATCAACATCAGATCAGTGAAGGTCTGACTCTGGACAGATTGTGCACATTGAGGAGTCTCCCTACACTCGGCAGCTTTGTCCCGTGAACACGACTGCAATTTCCTGTACTGCCACTACAAAATAGAAAGTGCACGTACAGGCAGCCCCATGTAAACAATTAAGTGGCCTCAACACATACACGAGTGCTACAGTGCCTTCGAATATCTGATCAGCGTGGTTGTGAGCGTCAGGCCTCCACCGATCTGATATTGATTGCCATAACCAGAAAACCCCTTTAGATAAATTATGCACATCCTACTGTTAACTAATTAAAAATCCTCACAGCGCACATGCACAGGATACCGTCTGTAAGCAATCAGGTCATCAATATGCCCATCTCCAGATCGGCTTGTCAGATGGGGACATTCAATGTGCAAAAGGGAATTCTAAACTGAACAACCCCTGTAAAGGGATTCTCTTTGATTTACATAATGATGTAGCCTCCAGTCATAATATCTATTACAATGTTAAAAAAAAAAAAAAAAAAACACACAAACACAGTTTTATTTTTATTATATTAGAAACTATAATGGCAAACCCTATGCTATTGTCTACGCCAAGAAAAAGTTTTGCCTGACATCTGGCACCCAATCGTAGGATTAAGGAGCCCACATCAGGTTTCTGCCATCTGTATACGTTGGGGGAAAAAGGGATACAAAAAGTATAGCACACCATGCTTTTCCATCCTGCAAATGGAAACTTGTGTACGTTTTTTTATTTTTTACAATGGAACTCTATGGCAGGGATGGCCAACCTGAGGCGCTCCAGCTGTTGCAAAACTACAACTACCAGCATGCCCAGACTACCTACAGCTATTCGTCTACAGCAGGGCATGGTGGGAGTTTTACAACAGCTGGAGAGCCGCAGGTTGGCCAAGCCTGCTCTATGGTGACGGATGCCACTGTATAGCATCTGACAGAGGCGTCCGTTAACTTATACATTTTTGTATATGTTAAACAGATGTGAACCCAGCCTACATGACAAGTGTTAACACATGGTATATGTTGGTCCCACAGGGGAAAAACAAAAACAAAAACTACTGCTGTACTTTAGGTATACTTTAGGCAAAAAATAAAATTAAAATAAAAACTATACAAAAAATAAGGGATGCGCAGGGGGTCTTAGTATATTAAATAAGGTGTTTAGTAAATGACTTTAGTACAACAACTAAATATGTACAATATACCCATTCATTAGCGGTAATTACTGCCCAGGAAGATGAAGGACGGTAACAACAGAGAATGTGTCACTTTCTGAGTCATATGCTCGGCTGCACCAGCCTTTGTTCCGGCACTGCAGGCTAGATCTACACGGTAGACTCTCAGATCTCTACAGATATTTTATATTGTAGCCTTCACAGGCCACAGTGTCGCCATCATAGGTTCCATTACTATGCCAGAGTTTCAGGTTGCTCTGCCACAGCTGCCAATGTGACCATGCCCAAGCAACACCAGCCTTCCGGCATAGCCTGCTGTGTACCTGGCTTCATTTCCAGGACTAATGATTGGTGATGAAGAGGCACTCCCGTCTTCATAAATAATGTGCCACATCCACTGGAATACTTTCAGTGCCGGCTGCAGCGATCTTCCAGCTATGAACGGGAGAATTGTTCTAGCTTGCTTAATTGCGCGTAAAATGTCACCACTTCATTTAACCGTGCTGGCTCTGAAGTTGTGTAATCATCCATTATGAGTCCATTAAGCTATAGAGCACAAGACTATATTTAAAGGCTAAACATGGATTGCAGAGGTTCCTAAAAGAGCTCTTTAAAACATACAACCAATTGAAAGGAAAACCCCCAACTATGGAGTCAGGAAAAGGCGATACTGATGTATAAACGAGAAGATACTTGAAATGCCACCTAGAGAATCTGTCATTGCTATGAAAGCATTCAGTGGATGTCCTGTATGTCTACTACTGTGGTCAACACCACTTAGGTGTGCCAAATGATACAAAAATGATAACTACGCCAGGACAACATTTGGAGAACCTTTGGACACAGTGATTAATTAGACGTTAGACTCATCTTTCTCCACCTTGTCAGTGCTCACATAACTTCAATTAGTCTATGAATGGTGGGTCTGATGCCTACAACGGGCAGTTAGATTCCCCGTTCCTTGACAAGAAAGCTGTCTGAACAGATCAGAAATGCTATTATCACCACGCACAGACAGGCCACAGGGTACCAGACTATCTACAAATACCTTGGCAGCCCTATTTCAACTGCTGAAAATGTCATCTGGAAATTTCCTGCTCAAAGAACAGTCAGGGACGAGAGGAAACTGATGGCAGAATCCTGGGTAAGCTGAGCTGGAGACAATAAGAGTCATGGCTTTGACCCGAGACGCACTGAAGGGCTCTATTCATACTGTCAGGGTTTGGTCAGCGATTTCCATTAGCAACTGTGAGCCAAAACCAGGAGCAGGTCTAAGAGGAGGTAAAAATCTATTCATTTAACCTGTTGTACTCCTGGTATTGACCACTGACCCTAGACTAAGAATTTGTACCCAGAAACTCATTAGGCACCCGACCTATACAGGAAGCACTGCAATTAGCTCTTGTTAACCCCTTCCTCCTCTTCTTAGAAAATAGTCCCTCACATCTAGCCCCATAGATACATATGGTAGTGCTTCCAGAATTTCCTTCTCCACTGAGCAGGACAGTCCACCTGTGAATGCCACAAAATGTGGACCATAAGGATAAACAGCAGGGGGCAATATCAGAGGAAAATGTGATTTATCTAAGATAAAAAACAAAATAATATATTTACTCTATGGATATAACATTATTACGTTATTGTCTATTTGCCTATTAAATGCTTAGTAATAATTTTTGGGGCCTAAAAAACTTTTGGAGGCTGTGAATATTGCCAAAGGTTATACAAAGAAGTATTAGGGAAGGAAAACCTTTACGCTGGGGATCAACAGCAAATTGCAGACAAGTCACACAAATGATTTTGGTCCCGCAACTTTTCAAAAACGTACGGTTGCTTAGCGCATGTTGTAGTGGAGACCCTGCCTTAAAGGAGTTGTCCCATCTGGGACCCATTGCTAGGATATGCCATTAATGTCAGATAGGAGCAGGTCCCATGCCTAGGACCTGCAACTATCTCCAGAACTAGACCCTTGAAGTGAACAGGGAGCGGCTGCATATGTGGGGCCACCCTTCGTTCACCGATATGGGAGTTCTGGAAATAGCAGAGTGCTGGCTCAGCTATGTATGTCAGTCCCATATTGGTGATTAGAGAGATGGCTGTGGTTGCACGGTGCGCTCTCCATTCACCGCTATGGGACTTCCAAAAATAGAGCTGGCTATTCCACAGCAATGAATGGAGAGCATGCCACACATGCACGGTGCGCTCTCCTTCACTTCAGGGCTGCTGTTCTCCAGATAGGTGCAGGTCAAAGAGGGGGGACCTGCTTCTGTCTGATATTAATAGCATATCCTAGACAAATGTCATCAATATCCCAAATGGGCCAACCCCTTTAAATCCTGTTCACGTCAAGTAGTATGTTTTATTCTTTGAAATGGCTGCGCGCATGTTGAAAAAGCAAGTTTTTGGTATAATGCTCTTGGATATGCTATTGGCAATTTTCCATGTATTTTGGAAGATCCTGCCTCAGATATACAAAACAATACAAGGGCATGAAAAATGTTGAACGAGACTCGTGCCCTGCGTTCCTGGGAAGCAGCTATTGGAGAAATCTGCCAGCATTGTGAAAGATGATCCAGCATCAGAGGTCAAATGCTTCTCCTGTCCTTCAGGGATATACAGCAAGACAGATGAGGATTTATACGCTTATTATGGACAAGGTTTCATCTTTTGGGAACTTTCTTTAAAGGCATTCTGAGAAGTATAGTTTCAGTATAAATCAATACAGCGAGCAGCCTGCCACATACCTGCATAAAAAGCACGAGACACCGTCCTGAGCAGTCAGGGGAAGCGTCTGCACAAAACAGTCACCGTTTGAGGATGCTAAAAAGTAGTATTTTGCACAATAAAAAAGGGCGATGTACATGATGGGAATGTTTAATTGCAATAAAAATATTAACATGTCCTAATGTTTAAAAAAACAAACAAAAAAAACCATCAAATTGTAAAGGTTTATTCCATTCCATTTGGACCCCCCCCAACAAGTCTGTTAAACTCAGCTAAGTGTCCATGTGCTTTCAATAAGAAGAAAGAAGTAACCTACCGACAGACAGGTCTGGCAGTGGCTTATCTCCCTTGAGAACATCCAACATGCCCAAGCCTTCCTTCTTTTCTCCTGACACCTGATGGTCAACTGAAGTTCACCTAATGTGTACAGTCAGCTTAAAGGGGTTGTCCACTCCTTGACTTGTGATGGCCTATCCTCAGGGTAGGTCATCAATATTTGATCGCCGGAGGACAGTCACCCTGCACCTCTGCCGATCAGCTGTTTCAGAGTAGCTCCGGCGGCGGACGCTAACGCTGGAACTACATAGCTTTGTCTAATGTGCATTGGATGGAGCTGGTGACCGCAGTGTTGCTCCCATTCACTTAAGGAGGAAGTGCGGTAGTAAACAGTTACATCCACTGCACATAGGACAGGGCTGTGTACTTCCAGGGCCAGAGCTACTATGAAACAACTGATCAGAGGGGATGCAGGGTGTCAGACCCTCGCGGATTGATACTGATGTTTATCCTGATAATGGGCCATCAATAGTAAAAGAATGGAAAACCCCCTTAAAGGGGTCTTGTCACCTCCGCTGACATGTCTGTTTTAGTAACTACTTGCATTCCTAAGGATATTTTCACATCTGCATTTTCCTTTCAGGTTTTGAGATCTGGCAGAGAATCTCAAAACCGGAGGAAAACGCTTCAGTTCGATTTAATACAACAGGCTGCATCCGTTCCGTTCGGCTGCGGTTGTATTAAATTGAAAATGAACAAACTGAATCCTGTCTGAAAAAAAACGGATCCGGCACCATTGACTTACATTGTTTTTAGTGCGGATTGGCTTGTTCAGTTTTGCAAACCGGACACAAAACCACAATTTGCAGCAGTTTTGTGTCCTGTCACAAAAAAGCAATAAACCGGAACGGTATTTATTCTGATGTATTCCATTTCAGTTTGTTCAGTTTTGACCCACTGACAATGAATGAGGACAAATCTAAAGCGTTTTCCTCCGGTTTTGAGATCCTCTGTCGGATCTCAAAACGTGAAAGAAAAACGCAGATGTGAAACTAGCCTAAAGCAATAACTATTCACTTCCAACAATTACTGTAACAATTTAGTAACTACTTGCGTTCCTAGTAACATAGTACATAAGGCCGAAAAAAGACATTTGTCCATCCAGTTCGGCCTGTCATCCTGCAAGTTGATCCGGAGGGGGGGGGGGGGGGGGGGGGGGGGAAACTGAAGCCAATTTTACCCACTTTAGGGGAATAAAAAATTCCTTCCTGACTCCAATCAGGCAATCAGAATAAATCCCTGGATCAACGACCCCTCTCTAGTAGCCATATCCTGTAATATTATTACACTCCAGAAATACATCCAGGCCCCTCTTGAACTCACCATCACCACCTCCTCAGGCAGAGAGTTCCATAGTCTCACTGCTCTTACTGTAAAGAATCCTCTTCTATGTTTGTGTACAAACCTTCTTTCCTCCAGATGCAGAGGATGTCCCCTCGTCACAGTCACAGATGATAAACAGATGATGGGAGAGACCTCTGTACTGTCCCCTGATATATTTATACATAGTAATTAGATCTCCCCTCAGTCGTCTTTTTTCTCCAGTGAATAACCCTAATTTTGATCATCTTTCAGGGTACTGTAGTTGCCCCATTCCAGTTATTACTTTAGTTGCCCTCCTCTGGACCCTCTCCAGCTCTGCTATGTCTGCCTTGTTTACAGGAGCCCAGAACTGTACACAGTACTCCATGTGTGGTCTGACTAATGATTTGTAAAGTGGTAGGACTATGTTCTCATCACGGGCATCTATGCCCCTTTTGATGCAACCCATTATCTTATTGGCCTTGGCAGCAGCTGCCTGACACTGGTTTCTACAGCTTAGTTTGCCGTTTATTAAAATTCCTAGATCCTTTTCCATGTCAAGATCCTTTTCCTAAAGCATTAACGATTATGAAGAGCCATTCCCCTCTTATTCCTTGACATTTATCAAAGTATTGCCGTCAATCTGGGACAAAGGTCCATATGGGTGTTACCAGTTGGGGTCTGTATATGGCTGCAGCCATCAATTATTTTAGTAATCAAGTATTCTACCAATGAATCCAACGACTAATCAAATACTCCAATAAGAAAAAACTAATTAAAAGAACGTTTTCTATAAAAACTCAACAGCCCCCCAGCCATCAGTCTCCCCCCCCATGCCATTAATCCTCAGCACCATCAGTTCCCCCCAGTGTCATCAGTTCCTTCTCCAATGCTACCAGCTACCCTCAGTGCGTGAACTCCCCCATGCCATCAGCTCTCCTCACTGCCATCAGCTCCCCTCACTGCCATGAACTCCCCCATGCCATCAGTGCTGCAGAATCAGTGAAATCAATTACTTAGCTTTCCTGCTAGGGGCGCCACCGACACTTCACTGCTCTTCCATACTTCACCTGATGCATTGGGACCTGACGTCACACAGCATCTGGTCATAGTGACTGACGTGCATTATATCCTGACGATGTCTGTAAGTCAGGATACAATGCAGCATGGTGCCAGACAGCGGAAGACCATGGAGCGGTAAGTAATGGTACTAACGAATCCTCGATGCAAAAAATTTGCATCAAGGACTTTTTTGTGTAGAGTTACTCGATTGAGAGTATAGTGGTATACAGCGGCTCACCCACCTATTCCCCAAGGACCCGGTGCTCATTCCACGGATTCACCCAAATCCAATTGAGAAAATGCAAAAAGAAACAATGGTTGGAGGGCACTCAATTACCTGACAACATCAGACAGGGTGTCAATAAACCTATTTAATACTCATAAAATAATCGCTGACATCCAATAATCGCAAAAAATATTCGCAAGAAAATACACATAAAATAATCGCATGCACAATTCACATCAACACTAAAAGCAATGTGTACACATATACTCGCATCGGGGTATGTTCGGTTAATATATTCGATCCTGTTAGAGAATCCGATTATAACTGCAATATCAATGTACGGTCCCTTTGTACGGTATTATTGCCGCCTATGATCGCCAACCATGGTATATAATAGAAGCGTGTTCAAGGTATAATATCAATGTACGTTCAATGCAATATCAATGGAATTATAATTGCTAGAGAATCTATTCGCTCCTGTATTCGATCAAGATATTCGTTATACCTGGCGATTGAACACACTTCTATTATATACCATGGTTGCTGATCATAGGCGGCAATAATACCGTACAAAGGGACCGTACATTGATATTGCAGTTATAATCGGATTCTCTAACAGGATCGAATATATTATGCGAACATACCCCGATGCGAGTATATGTGTACACATTGCTTTTAGTGTTGATGTTGATTATTTTATGTGTACTTTCATGCAAATATTTTATGTGAATATTTTTAGCGATTATTGGATGTTAGCGAGTTACTCAATTGATTCCAGTAATTATTTAAGCCCTAGGTGTCTCCCTTCACAGTCCGATTCTGGCAGCACTGAATGGACACTGTCAGACTCTTTAGGACCACACCCCCAAATAGACCTTCAAAGGGGTTATCCAATTTCACAAACAGCCCCCACATGTGCCTTGGCCTCACAGGTAATATACTTACCCCGCTCCTGGTCCCCGCACCGCCGCTGCTGCTTCTTCCTGTACATGGATGAAAACATCTGGTGTCGGTGAGGGGAGCAGCCAATGGCAGGCAGGGACGGGGACGAACCTCCCTGGCTTCGTGGGTGACGCTAGGGAGGCTCGTCCCCGTCTGCCATTGGCTGCTCCCACTGACACCGGAAACAGCAGCGCCGGTGTAGGGACCAGGAGCGGGGCAAGTATATTACCTGTGAGGGGCCCGGCACATGGGGGGGGGGGGGGGGGGGGGGGGGCGCGTTTGTGAAATTGGATAACCCCTTTAATGCAGACTACTAGCAATTCATTCATAAACTTCTATTAGGAATAACAGCAGAATGGAACAACATAGAATAGATTCTCCGGAAACCTCATGGGGAACGCAAGTAGTTACTAAACCAGACAAGACAGTAGTGGAGACAGCTCCTCGTTAAGGCTGTGTTCACATAGGCATTGTGGTATCCATTTTTAATTGAAAACCACAATGCTGTGCTGGATCCAGTGCTTTTTGCTGTATGTCAAGCGGATCCATTTTAGACAGTAAAAAATGTACACAAGCGTATGTCATTTTGTGGTTATCTTTTTTTTTTATGTATACATTTGATGGATGTGCATATGTTTCAAAATGTTTGGATCCTGTGTTTTAACAAAAAAGTTATATGTTTTTGTGCAATCTTTCTTTTTTTAAATAAATATTTGAAGTGTATCAAAGGAAATAGGAAGTACATGGGTAAAAATGGATAACATTAGTGGATGGGAACCTATCATCTTACGTTTACATGCTTCTCCCATTCACTGCAATGTGAAAAAAAAAAAAAAAAAAAAGTATACATTTCTATACTTTTTTTTTTTTTTTGCAGGACAGAATAGTGTGGCATGCTATGCTCTTCTGTCCTGGAAAAAAAAAAACAACATACAGAAAAGTGAACCGTGACAAACTATACTTTTGAACTGTGTTGCCCAATTGTAGTCTATGGGTACGTCAGACGTTTCTATATGTTTTTTTTTTTTCCAAACGTATCTGCTTGACGACGTACAGCAAAAACACGGTGTGAACAGCTCCTTACAGTGAAGTCCGTTGGGTCCTGCTGAGG
Source organism: Bufo gargarizans (assembly GCF_014858855.1). Classification (NCBI taxonomy): domain Eukaryota; kingdom Metazoa; phylum Chordata; class Amphibia; order Anura; family Bufonidae; genus Bufo; species Bufo gargarizans. Next base: position 109,294,563 of record NC_058088.1, read on the forward strand.
TGTGTGTTGTTTTGATGGTAAAAATAGCATTGCATGCAGTGCAAAATGACTAAATCTGCGACAGAGGCTGCTAAAAGCACATCGGATGCAAATGAGAACACAGCCTAACAAATGTTACAGGGGTGTCAGGGTTTCAGTTTTACAGATACACATTTTTAGATGGAGCAACAGCCAAGATTTTTTATTTTTTTTTGCATAGCTCCTTTTGTTTAAATCTGCAGAATAAATATGTAGTACTACAATGCCAAGACAGGCACAAGCTGCCAACTATTTCCCAAGGTTGGGCAGCATTTTTGCACTTTCATGGCAAAACAAACAAAAAGCTGCGGTCCTCGAAGACACAGGAGGCAGAGAGACATACAAATTGCAGAGATAAAACACTAGCTGAAGAATTAAAAATACTAAAATGACAGCACAAAAATAAGGTATTTAAGCTTCTCCGTACCTGGTGGGAGAAAGAAAAAGCAGAAGAGCACAGTGACAGCTTTCCAGCCACAAATCCATCTTCTCATGGAAGGATAAAGAGCGAGGATATGCATAAATAGCTTTTTTGTATCACAGCACAGTCGGTAGCAGGTCTATGAGAAACACGAGGAGCTAGAAGTGGAAGGGATGCTGTGCGTGGATAAAAGAACCCTACGCAGAGAGAATGCGTGTAATTATATGTTGCTACCGGGTAGTCAGGCTAAGTCAAGACTGCGATTAGGAAGAGGGTGGAAAAGCACAGACAATATTAGGAAATAGGTGTTACAGTCTGTGTGGTGCAGGCTCGCTGTCTACCTAGACTATAGGACTCGCTCATGGACATGGTCTGGTTATTTGCTATCTCTACATCCTACTAGGTGGAAGGCGGACAATTAGAATCAGTATGCAGTCTTTACATGTTACATAGTCTTCAGGGAAATGCAGTGACCCCCCCAGCTCTAACTATGGGCATTGGAGATGGTAAACTGATCCGTGATGAGAACAGCAAGCCCTGATAATCCCAAATGGGGTCAAGGAAACGGACAATCTCCATGTATGTAAATAATGCATGCTGCACGTAGGCTACATTCACATCCCTGGTGAACGTCTCCAGCAGAGAACAGCCTGCTGGCGTCCACCGGATCCAACAGATCACCTCCGCATTCCTATTGACTATAACAAGATCCGTCCGTTTTCCGGTATAGATACCGGATTTCAGCTGAACAAGTACAGTGGTTTTTGCCTGGCCAACAGCCGGTATTTATGCCAGATCAGGCTGCTGGATCATCTCTGACGGAGATGTGAATAAAGCCTCAGATCTTAGTATATATACAGCACTCGTGCCACATCTAACAGAGGAGCAGATTACTCTGAACTTAGGGGCTCACGCACACGACCATATGTATTTTGCGGGCTGCAAAACACGGATCCGCAAAAAATACGGATGACGTCTGTGTGCGTTCCATATTTTGCAGAACAGAACAGCTGGCCCCTAATAGAACAGTACTATCCTTGTCCGTAATGCAGACAATATTAGGAAATGTTCTATTATTTTGCATAACGGACATACAGAAAAGGAATGCACAAGGAGCAGCATGATCTCGAAAGGGGTTGTCTCATCTCACCATTACTAAGGCGAGAAGGGACTAAGTCCTATAGAGGAGACGCCCAGCGCTCTGCTTTTTCAGTAGCTCCTAATACAGTGCATGGGAGCTACGAAAACAGCACAGCATTGAAAGCTTCATAGTTAATAAAACAACATCAGTAGCATCCACGCAATATATGGGCACTGGCTGTGTGCAGATTGACTTGAATGGGTCCGCGATCTGCAAGATACAGCCGAAGATAGGACATGTCCTATGTTTTGTGGAGTGGAGGCATAGATCGGAAACCATAGGAACACTATGAAGCGCTTCCGTGGGCTTTCAGGTCCGTGCTTCTGCACCACAAAACATGTCCTATCTTGTGCCGTATCTTGCGGATCGCCGACCCATTCAAGTCAATGAGTCTGAATCCACAGCACGGTCTGCACACACCCAGTGCCCATGCATTGCGGATCGCTATTTGTGGTCCAGAGCATGGGCACTGAGCCCCACAGAGAATATTGGAATAAAGCCCTCACAGGATGTCAAAAGCAGCAAGACAGCCAGCTATGTGAAGGTGTTGCACAGTTTCTACAAGAAAAAGGTAGTAACATTTACTAAAGACTATTTAATGGTATTCTGTATTGTCTGATTTTGTTTGTACATGTACGCTCATTGACATACCATCATACTTTTTGCACATACCTATGCAAGAGCCATTTTGGTTTGGCTATTAGAAATGAGTAGGCCCATCACTAATGAATGCTTTCTCCTCTCTTATAACCCTCAGATCTGTGGATAACATCAGCAGTCAAATAGAAGACACTTTGTGGCTTTGGCTGCAGGTGTCAACTGTGTTGACTCAATGTCTGTCCTGAAGGACAGTGATCAAAGGCTGTTAGGAAGCACCGAGTGGCCGGGGGATCTAATAGGTAAGGGCTGAATTACACACTGCGATGGAGCAGATGATTGTCAGGAGAGATGTGTTACTTCCCGTCAATCACCTGCTCGTTAGTGGAGGAGACCGCTGCTATTACATGTATGGATCTCCTCCAGAGTATGGAGAGGAGCAATCGCTAATGCCATCCCTCATCCCCATTATGACTAGTTGTTTGCCGGCAGCAGATCTCGATTACACAGGACAATCTGACGGAGGTAAACGATTTTTAAGCATGATTAAAAATCTGGATTGCCAGATGAACGAGCATTGGCTAAATCGGTGTCAGTATTACACTGCCAGATCATCGCTAACGAGGATTAGTACGAATGCTCACCACCAATGATCTGGCTGTCAATCTGCCAGTGTAGTACTGGCTTAAGTAATGCTACTTTTATTGTTTATGGCCACCATTACACTGCTTTAAGTTAAAAGGGGCTGTCTCACTTCAGTATGTGGCATTGATCATGTAGAGCAGGGGTGTCAAACTCAAATTCATCGGGGGCCGCATCAGCAGTTTGGTCACCCTCAAAGGGCCGGTTGTATCTGTAGGATGTATACGGTTGTATACTGTATGGGGGCAGGGGCCACAGGGTGACGTTATACTGTGCGGGGGCAGCCGCTTGGTGACGTTATACTGTATGGGGCACTAGGGCAGCCCCAAGGTGACGTTATACTGTATGGGGGCCACAAGGAGACGTTATACTGTATGGGGGCAACAGGGAGACATTATAGTTTATCAAGTGCCACGTGCAGTGCAGATTGCAGGCAGGGCCAGAGCCTCAGAAGACAGACAGCACAACCTTTATTTCTGACACCCCTGTAGATGAGCGTTCCTCCCGGAGCCTGTCCACATCGCAGCTCCCGGCCTGACCTGCAAGCGCTGACTGGGGTCACATAGCATTATACTGATTTATGATGCTATGTAACCCTTACAGTTCTGGAATGTGTTGGATAACACTGACATAATGCTGTCAGTGTTATCCAACACATTCCAGAACTGTAAGGGTTACATAGCATCATATGTAACTGCATGTCCCGGGCGTCGGGCGATAGGAATTCCACACCCCTGAAAGTGGAGGTTTCCTGTGTAGAACGGCCGGCGCCGCTAGAGGGCAGACGTTCTCTGGCTTGTAGGCTGCCGCGCATGCGCTGAAGAGGCGGCTTTCTTGTGTCAAAAAAAAAAAAAAGAGAATAAAAGGCGAAGGCTGGCGGCCGGCGGCGGCAACGCGGGCACATGACGAGGTCTGGCGGGCCGGATTCAGCCTGCGGGCCTTGTGTTTGACACCCGTGATGTAGAGAAAGTTAATACAAGCCACTTACTAATGTATTGTTATTATCCATATTGCTTCCTTTGCTGGCTGGATTAATTTTTCCTTCACATTATACACTGCTTGTTTCTATGGTTACAGACCACCCTGAAATCCATCTGTGGTGGTCGTGCTTGCACACTATAGGAAAAAGTGTCAGCCTCTTTGGTTGGCTGGGACCATGGGAGTGCACATAGGCTAGTGCTTTTTCCTGTATTGTGCAAGCACGACCACCACTGATTGATTGCAGGGTGGTCTGTAACCATGGAAACAAGCAGTGTATAATGTGAAGGAAAAATGAATCCAGACAGCAAAGGGACAATCACAATACATTAGTAAGTGGCTTGTGTTAACTTTCTCTACATGATCAATGTCCCTTACTTAAGTGAGACAACCTCTTTAAAGTGGTAGAATTATACATGCAGTATAGGTTAATGTGATAGCCCAGGATTCAGATATTTCTCTACTGTCACTGGTCTCTGCGTTGACTAAACACCAGTGCTAATGCATCTATGGTTATGTGACAGCGTAGTGCAATAGCTGCCATGAGATGTTATGTCATGAACTATGTGAAGTAAGAGATAGATATATATATATAGATTGATATTAAAAGCAGTTACTTTACAGGACAGTACATCACCGAGTTCTTACCCCTTGCTTTGGATCTGAGTGGAGGCCACCACCTGCGTGCCCATGCCAGCAAGTTCTGATGTGAGTTGAAGGCAAACCAGAGAGCACCTGTATCAAAGACATAGTATTAAAATACACATAGTAGAAATTTTCCACTGCAGATCTTGACCTATCAGCTTTGCACCCGGCCCCCCGCAGGTCAGCAGTTTGAGAAGCGTGGCAGCCTTCTCTGCGCTTACTAAGCACAGCGCTGAACATTGAATAGCTGCTGTGCTTGGCATCACGCTCAGGGTTGTCGTCATTGGAGCTGTGAGCAGGCTGCGGCACTCACAGGAGCGCGCGTGCCTTCTCAAACGGCTGGTCGGTGGGGATCCTGAGGATAGATCATTAGTATTAAAATCTTGGAAATCTCCTTGAGGGTATGTTCACATATAATGTACGTGGTAAAAAAAAAAATTATAGTTGTGTCTGTAATCTGGATTACAGCTGAATTTGCAGCATCAATTTATGCCACTGATTTTTCACCACAAATTTGAGTTTTTGCCACGCATAGGGTACACTTTACTGCAAATTCTGCAGTAAAGCCACAATGGATTTTTTTTCAGTTCAATGTGCGCTACTCACAAAAAGTTAGGAATATTTGGCTTTCAGGTGAAATTTATGGAAAACATAAAAAGTTTATGCTACAGTTTTATTCTATCATAAAATAGGGCATTTAAGTAGAAGCAGCAGTGGTGATTTCCTCATCTCAAACAATTTATTGAAACAAAAGCCAGCACCAGTGCTGGGTATACCCCATAAAAATGACTGGATTAATGATGTTATTCAAGTCGTATGGACTTGTTACTATACCATTCGTATAGTATGGGGCAGTTCTGTATTGACTAGACACACCTGCCCACACTGTAACACCACCGTCACCAAAGGCAAACAGTGGCTGATGCATAGCGCTCTCCTTGACGTCTCCAACATCATTGGTGGCCATAATTTCTGCTCAGAGTGAATCGACTTTCATCAGTGAACAGCACTGAGGTCCACTGGTCCCTCGTCCAGCTTAGATGTTCCCTATCCCATCCAAGACTATGACGCCTGTTCCTGGTGGTGTGGTCAGGTACCCTTTCAGGACATTTAGCACGCAGACCACACAGATGAAAATGATTTTGAATGGTCTGACATGACACTTGGGTGCCTCTCTTAACTGTGCCTGGAGTTGTGTGGCATTCATCATCCGATTCCGCAGGGCATTGTTCACAATGAATCGGTCAGGAGTGTGGGAGGTCACCCATAAGCCAAATATCCCTAACTTTTTGTGAGTAGTGTATGTCCCGTGTGATTGGAGCCTTACATTTATCACAGATGTAGTGAAGCTCTGATTTGAATTTTTTATGTTAATCACTACAATTCGTCTCCTCGTACCATCCAGAACCATGGCAGGTCAGCAGCCAGGAGTATGGGAAAGTATCCCACTTGTACAGGAGATTATAGTATATAATCTGCAATTCCCTAATATAATACAAACAGGCTCCTAACTACCATGGAGCCACACAAAACCTTATTTTAGGGGACAGCATTATCAGCAGTACTTTCATATACTTCTGTTTCTGGAATAACTCCCTATATAAACGGCCGGAATGCAGAACGACGTGTCCTGCCATTCATAGCTGCAGCCTGTATTCTGTGAACAGGATGAGAAGAATTACCGTGTCCGTCAGCGCCTCTGCTCTATCCATTCAGGCTGCCATATACAGGTCGTCTGAATGCTTAAAAGACAACCCTGAGCTAAAGCTGGAATAAGCAGAATGAAACTGTATATACACAGTGCAGACTCCTGTGGCAGGCGATGGCATGCAGAGCCATCCTTTATTTTCAGATTATCCAGGAATTAGCATACTTTCTTCTTCTGCTTACTGAGAGAGAAGAATTATTCATCCATTCCACATAATAAAAAGCATTATGCAAAATGATGCAGGATATGCTGGATAACTTGGAGAATAGTCCCAGGGTGTTACCCATCTCCTCTCCCAGCTGCCAATACAGGATGAAGATATTAATACCTTTGCTGCATCTAACAAGTGGCACGAGTTCTCTCTCCCCCAAATACACCAAGCGCTCTGCCTTGGGAACGGGTGTAGGATCTGAGAAAAAAAAAAGAAAGAAAGAGCACGTTAAAACAAAAAAGAATAGTAACTCTTCACAGAATAGCGTTTCTGCTTTTATGTTTGGCTATGCCCAGGAGGGAAACACAACCTATGAAGAGGATTCGGGGCCAGGAGAACATGGCAGCAGGTGGAAAGCAAATGAAAAACAAACATTAAAAATGCAGAATGACAAAAGGGACCTTTTTACAGCGTCTCCGTCCCCAGACGGCTCAGCCTTTGCTTCTTTGTATCGCCGAATCCCACTGCATTTCTCACAGACTGTCCCTTATGTTACTCTTCTCATACCAGTCTGCCCAAAACAGTCACTGTATGAAAGGCTCTGTTCAGACTGTGTTTGAGCCTTCCATCAGAGGCTAAGGTTGGGAGGATTTTCTAACGTGTGCCTCTGATGTGACTGTGGCATATACCGGCATAGGCTGCAATGTAATAACACACAGCAAGGCATACCTTTTCTTTTTTCCTACTGGAAGCCTTTGGACATAAAAGTGCAGTTCACGACATACACATTTACGGAATTCTTAAGTACACCAGCCTGTCACGGCTGGAGGATGGGGAAAACCCTCAGCCGTGCGATGACAGAGGATAGTAGTCACGACTTGGCCAGAACCACAGAATTAGGGAGCAGGTCACCTCCTATTGCTTCCCTAATCTGACCCTAACTCCTAGCGACATGAGCCGACCTTGAAGGTAGGAGGGCTCATGCTCTGGAACCTCGGGTCCCTACTAGCCCTCCGCAGGTCCCTAAGCTAGGAGCTGGGTAGACTACCTGTTCCTCCTGGACATGGAGAAATAGAAGTCTAAAGATGGCCAAACTATAAAGACAGGGGAAACAGAAACAGTCATATGGCAATGGCAGGTAAGTGCAACTAGTACTAACACCTACCTGCCACAGACACAGAGCCTGGGACCCAAGTATCAGTGCTGCTGTCACCAAACACAAACGACAGAGCACACACACCACACAGGACACCAGGAAACCATACGCTGCAAAGAATAGACATGACACACAAACACATCCTCATAACATCGTGTATAAACAATACATAACAAATTGTTTATGACCACAAGGGTGGCCCACACTGGCAGATGGAATTACCAGGAGGGTGTCTCCAGCAAAGCATGGCTGAAGAACCCCTCAGCTTCTGATCTCCAAAGAGGCTTTATAGCCCAAAGTGGCCACACCCACACAGACACACACAGGAGAGGGAATTAACCCTTCCAACACTAACCAGGGAAGTGAAACCACTTAAAGGGGAAGTGTCCAAATGAACATCACACTGCAGCTGTTACCACAGGCAACGACATGGGTGGCAACCATGTCCTGGGAGTCAGCCAGAAGGCCGAGACACTGCCACCACATGTACACATCCAAACCAAACGTTGCCACGGGCAGCCAGAGTGAAGGGAAGAGTCACAGTGCACACCAAACATAAACTTTGTGCACGCCAGACATACAAAGTGCATAACATACACACACACCTAACTGAGAGGTTGCTAGGTGCAACCGCATGAACATTGCCGCAAGCTGCCTAGCACCAGCTCAGGCTGCTCTACTGTGACAATACAAAATAACTTGTTGCCCGCGGCAACCACAAGTGAGGCAGCACACTAGCGGCCCTCACCTGTGGTTGAACACCCAATAACAAACCGCAGGCAACAGCCTGCGGTTCAGGAGTCACGACCATGACCATGGCCGCGACACAGCCTGACAGAGGCCAGAGGAACACCAACTACTGTCTTGCAATTCTGGTGCATCGTCTGTGTTGTGCTGTTCCTCCCTTTTTCCTACTAGGAATATTAAAGGGGTTCTCCAGGCTTATCATCAGGATAGGTCATCAATATCAGATCGGCGGGGGCCGACACCCAGGAACCCCGGCGATCATCTGTTTGAGGAGATGGCGTAGAGTGCTCACATGCCTTCTGCCTTCCTGTTCTCTGCTGTATGTCTATGGAACAGCAGCAGCAGACAGGAAGAGAGAAGGGAGACGGCACGTGAGCACTGCGCATTCAGCTGATCCGCGGGGGTGCCGGGTGTCGTTCCCCGCCGATCTGATATTAATGACCTATCCTGAGGATCGGTCATCAATAAAACAGCCCAGACAACCCCTTTAATACACTGACATCTGCATCTTACCAGATTGGGGGGGGGGGGGGGGTGTCCCTACACAGTCCAATCAGCACTGACAGGGCCAGACTGTATAGGGACACACCTCGGAGGATTAATACCACACAGAGTTGAGAGAATAGATAACTCTAGAATTGTGATTTTATTAAAACGGCCATTGTCAGAAGTGGTGCACGACCCTGTGTTACACTGCTGGACTATGACACAGGCAGCGGTTTGAGAAGGCACCAGTACGCCTAATAGGAACCCATGCAAACAGGAATCCCTAAAATCTTCCCCTGTTCTGAAACAATGATATCATAATCGTGTTAAACCAACAGCAAAGGATCCACGCCGGCCTTATCGATAGTGACGATATCTGTGACAAATTAACCCTGGGAAGGAAAAAAAAAGTCACAAACACAAAACCGTTGTGATCAGCTGAATTGTTATCAGCGCGAGGCACAGGGGTGATACAGGAGTACAGCTCCGTGTGCATGTACTGATAATGTTCTCAGCACTGAACCTGTATATACACGGGATGGTAAAAGTATATGCCATATGACTCCCATATCTATACTGCACGTTAGACAGCGGCACTGTACAACCCTTCAGTACCGAGGCCCCGGACTGAAATCTGACAGGGCACATTAAGCAATAATTTGACACCACAATAGCAGCAAGTAGAAGTTTAAACTATGGTGCATGCAATAACTTGCAACTTTCCACTTTTCTAAAGCAGGAGGTGTGTGGCCTCCCACAGCCAGATTTACTATAATTTACACCAGAAATAGGTGTAAACAGTGTCATCTCATAGCTGGACTCGCGCAGTTTACTAAATCCGCTGCATCTGGGCTTTGACTAGGCCACTGTAAGACATTTAAACGTTTCCCCTTAAAGAGGACTTGTCACCTCTCCTGACATGCCTGCTTTAATAGCGTCATGCATTCCCCGTGTAATAATAATTCTGGAGCATCTATTCTTATGTCTGTATGTCCTTCCTTTATTATTTCTACTAGAGGTTATGAATGAATTGCCAGCAGTCTGCAGTAAGGGTACAGAGGGGCGGTAACCAGTTGGGGGGGGGGGGTGTACCTGACAATCGGCTGCTCACTCAGTGAGGGTGAAGCTGCATTTACAGCGACCACCTCCACAGTATGAGGACGAGGGATGGCTACTGCTATCACTCGTTCTCATACATCTGCGTTGCCTTTCTCTAAGCAACGGCTTTTTCTGACCACTCATCCATAAAGTCCTGCTCTGTGGAGTGTGCGGCTTATAGTATGGACAGATACTTCCAACTCTGCTGTGGATCTTTGGAGCTCCTTCAGTGTTAGGGCTCATGCACATGACCGTACCCGTTTTTGCGGTATCCGCAAAACATGGTTACCGGCCGCATGTGTTCTGCATTTAGAAGAGGTTTTATATTTTTGCAGGGCCACAGAACGGACATACGGATGCAGACAGCACACAGTGACGTATCTGCTTCTTTTGCGGCCCTGTTGAAGTGAATGGGTCTTTATCTGTTTATTTAGGAAAAGGCGCGGCACTCTAGTCTTCTATATGATAGGGTGCAGGTTGTCTTGACCTCCCGGCCAAACAGAATGAAGTAAATATGGCAATCGCACTCCATTTGGGTCTTTATCTGACCATCAAAAAATGTGGATCGGATGCGGAATAAAGCCCTTAATGCAGAATCTCTGAATAATGCCCTCCTTGCCGGTCTGCAAGTTTTGGCATGTGGCCTTCTCTCAGATTTGTAGTTGTGCCATATCTTTTCCATTGCGTTATAATGGATTTAATGGGGCTCCGTGGAATGTTCACAGTTTGGGATATTTTTTATAACCTCACCCTGATCTATACTTTGGGGGTCATTTATTAAACTGGTGTAAAGTAGAACTGGCTTAGTTGCCCACAGCAACCAAGCAGATTCCTCCTTTCATTCTCCAAAGGAGCTGTCCTTTGATAAATGACCCCCTTTGTCTCTGACCTGTTTGGAGAGCCCCTTGGTCTTCATGTTGCTTGTTTAGGTGTACTGCAGAGTCAGGCCTCAGACTCTGTGTCCTTTCAGATCAGCTGCATTTATACTCACATCAATTTAACCCCTTTATTACCACCAATACGGGTTTCTATGGTGGTCATTACTGGGCTTTATTCTGGAGCGCTGTGTTCCTATGGCGGCACAGAATAAGCGCTGCACAGGTCTTCTGTGGAGCCAAGGGCAGGAGCCTGGCTGTTGCAGGTAGAACTGGCGATCCAGGTGTTTAATCCTTTAGATGCTACAGTCAGTTGCGACTGTGGTATCTAAGTGGTTTACAAGAAGGGGGCTCCTTCTGTCAGGAATTAAAAGCTCCGCGAAATTGGGGTGCCGATGTCTTAGCGTGCCCTCAGTGAATGCCCTATCAGGCAGTAAGCAGTACAATATTATAGAAGCGATCAGATAATAGCCTGTCAAAGTTGCAGGACCAATAAGTATTATAAAGAATTGGGTAACGTTTTATTTTTAAAAATTCTTCAAGTTAAAAAAAAATAAAAAATACACCTTTTTCCATTGAAAAAAAATCTGTGCTGCGGATGCGGACCAATTGACTTTATTTTTTTTGAACAAGAAATTTGTCTGGCCCATTACATGAAAACTTTAGATATAATCTATTTTAAATCTAGGTTGCAATGCGGCAAAACAAGAAAAACACCAAGGTCGGGGGAGGGATTCAGAAAGTCGCTGTGAGAAGGGCAGTGTAACAACAGGAACTTACAGGCTGTCCTCTGAGCTTCTTGAGAAAAGCATATTAGAAATCTTGGGACATTCTTTTGGCCGGTGTCGGGAGAATGGGGGCCTAGTGATACATTTGGCATATTCAATGGGACTTCCTGGCACAACAAACAGGCAGTAAAACCCAGTGTGAATGCAGCCGTACTTTCTATGATTACATGGTATATTCTCCAGGATGCCGACAACCGATTTTCTAAAATCTGTGGTGCACTGCCACACGTTCTGGTTTTTTAATGCAGTTTGTGGAGCCAAGATCAGGAGTGGATTTAAAAAGAGTCAACTCTGTACTTAGGGCCTCGTGCACACAAACAAATGTATTTTGCGATGACGTCAGTGCTGCATCAGTTTTGTTTTTCAGACCCATTAACTTTGACGATCCCCATTTTGTGGCCAAGTATAGGGCAGGTTTCATGCATCTTATTGCTGAACAGACTTAAAGGATAACTGTCACATTTAGACCCTAATTTCAATTTTCATATATGTAGTTACTAATAACATGATATTCCAGAATCAGTTACTATTAGACTGACTTACCCCATATTTAATAAGATGCAGCCCTTGAAAGAGGACCTTTCACTGATTATCACAATGTGAACTAACTACACAGACATGGAGAGCGGCGCCCGGGGATCTCACTGCGCGTACTATTATCCCCGGGCGCTGCTCCATTCTCCTGCTATTCCCTCCGGTATCTCCGGCCACTAAGTTATAGTAGGCAGAGATTTCAGTCACTGAGGCCTCATGCACACGACCGTTGTGTGCATCCGTGGCCGTTGTGCCGTTTTCCGTTTTTTTTCGCGGACCCATTGACTTTCAATGGGTCCGTGGAAAAATCGGAAAATGCACCGTTTTGCAGCCGAGGCCGTGATCCGTGTATCCTGTCCGTCAAAAAAATATGACCTGTCCTATTTTTTTGACGGACAACGGTTCACGGACCCATTCAAGTCAATGGGTCCGTGAAAGAACACGGATGCACACAAGATTGGCATCCGTGTCCGTGATCCGTGGCCGTAGGTTGCTTTCATACAGACGGATCCGAAGATCCGTCTGCATAAAAGCTTTTTCAGAGGTGAGTTTTCACTTCGTGAAAACTCAGATCCGACAGTATATTCTAACACAGAAGCGTTCCCATGGTGATGGGGACGCTTCAGGTTAGAATATACTGAAAAACTGTGTACATGACTGCCCCCTGCTGCCTGGCAGGTGCTGCCAGGCAGCAGGGGGCAGACCCCAGACCCCCCCCCCCCCTGTTTTTAACTTATTTGTGGCCAGTGCGGCCGCCCCCCCCCCCCCCCTCCCTCCCCTGTAGTTAACTAATTGGTGTCCAGTGGGCCCCCCCTCCGTCCGCTATAGATAACTCATTGGTGGCCAGTGGGCCCTCTCCCCTCCCTCCCCCTCCTAATTAAAATCGCCCCCTATCATTGGTGGCAGTGGTGAGTACCGATCGGAGTCCCAGTGTAATCGCTGGGGCTCCGATCAGTAACCATGGCAACCGGGACGCTACTGCAGTCCCGGTTGCCATGGTAGCTTAGCAATTTGTAGAAGCTTCATACTTACCTGAAGAGCAGCGATGTCTGTGACCGGCCGGGAGCTCCTCCTACTGGTAAGTGACAGGTCTGTGCTATAAGCAATGCGCCGCACAGACCTTTCACTTACCAGTAGGAGGAGCTCCCGGCCGGTCACAGACATCGCAGCTCTTCAGGTAAGTATGAAGCTTCTACAAATTGCTAAGCTACCATGGCAACCGGGACTGCAGTAGCGTCCCGGTTGCCATGGTTACCGATCGGAGCCCCAGCGATTACACTGGGACTCCGATCGGTACTCACCACTGCCACCAATGATAGGGGGGCGATTTTAATTAGGAGGGGGAGGGAGGGGAGAGGGCCCACTGGCCACCAACGAGTTATCTACAGCGGAGGGAGGGGGGGCCCACTGGACACCAATGAGTTATCTATAGCGGACGGAGGGGGGGCCCACTGGACACCAATGAGTTATCTATAGCGCACGGAGGGGGGGCCCACTGGCCACCAACGAGTTAACTACAGGGGAGGGAGGGGGGGCCCACTGGACACCAACGAGTTTACTACAGGGGAGGGAGGGGGGGGGGGGGGCGGCCGCACAGGGGAGGGAGGGGGGGGGGGGCGGCCGCACTGGCCACCAATGAGTTAACTACAGGGGAGGGAGGGGGGGCGGCCGCACTGGCCACCAATGAGTTAAAAACAGGGGGGGGGGGGGTCTGCCCCCTGCTGCCTGGCAGCACCTGCCAGGCAGCAGGGGGCAGTCATGTACACAGTTTTTCAGTATATTCTAACCTGAAGCGTCCCCATCACCATGGGAACGCCTCTGTGTTAGAATATACTGTCGGATCTGATTTTCACGATGTAGCTCATATCCGCCAGTATATTCTAACATAGAGGCGTTCCCATGGTGATGGGGACGCTTCAAGTTAAAATATACCATCGGATTGGAGAAAACTCCAATCCGATGGTATAAAAGAACTCCAGACTTTACATTGAAAGTCAATGGGGACGGATCCGTTTGAAATGGCACCATATTGTGTCAACTTCAAACGGATCCGTCCCTATTGACTTGCATTGTAATTCAGGACGGATCCGTTTGGCTCCGCACGGCCAGGCGGACACCAAAACGACTTTTTTTTCATGTCCGTGGATCCTCCAAAAATCAAGGAAGACCCACGGACGAAAAAACGGTCACGGATCACGGATCCACGGACCCCGTTTTTTCGGACCGTGAAAAAAAACTGTCGTGTGCATGAGGCCTAAGTTATGGTAGGCGGAGTCTGCCCTTGTTCTGCGCTAGCGCTGGCCAATCGCAGCGCAGAGCTCACAGCCTGGGAGGTTATTTGCTCCCAGGCTGTGAGCTCTGCAATGCGATTGGCCAGCGCTACAGAAGAACAAGGGCAGACTCCGCCTACCATAATTTAGTGACCGGAGATACCAGAGTGCATAGCAGGAGAACGGAGCGGCGCCCAGGGATAATAGTAAGTGCAGTGCGATCCCCGGGCCCCGCTCGCCATGTCTGTATACTTAGTTCACAATGTCATAATTGGTGAAAGGTCCTCTTCAACCGCCTCCGGACCGCCTAACGCAGGATCGCAGGCCGGAGGCAGCTCTCCCAGGCACAGTGACGCATATACGCGTCATCTCGTGAGACGTGAGATTTCCTGTGTAAGCGCACACACAGGCGCGCGCGTTCACAGGAACTGCAGGTAAGCGAGCTGATCTACAGCCTGCCAGTGGCGATCGTTTGCTGGCAGGCTGTAGATGCAATTTTTTAAACCCCTAACAGGTATATTAGACGCTGTTTTGATAACAGCGTCTAATATACCTGCTACCTGGTCCTCTGGTGGTCCCTTTTGCTTGGATCGACCACCAGAGGACACAGGCAGCTCAGTAAAGTAGCACCAAGCACCACACTACACCCCCCCCCCCCCCCCTCCGGTCACTTATTAACCTCTTATTAACCCCTGATCACCCCATATAGACTCCCTGATCACCCCCCCTGTTAGGCTCCATTTAGATGTCCATATGTGTTTTACGGATCCACGCATCGGATCCGCAAAACACATACGGACGTCTGAATGGAGCCTTACAGGGGGGTGATCAATGACAGGGGGGTGATCACCCCATATACACCCCCTGTCATTGCTCACCCCCCTGTAAGGCTCCATTTCGAGAAAAAAAATAGCACAAGTTAGCGGAAATAGATTTTTTTAGTTTTTTTGTTTTTTCTTACAAAGTCTCATATTCCACTAACTTGTGTCAAAAAATTAAATCTCACATGAACTCACCATACCCCTCACATTCCGTGAGGGGTATGGTGAGTTCATGTGAGATTTAATTTTTAAATGCGTAAAATTTTTTAGACATTTATATTCCAGGCTTCTTCTCACGCTTTAGGGCCCCTAAAATGCCAGGGCAGTATAAATACCCCACATGTGACCCCATTTTGGAAAGAAGACACCCCAAGGTATTTTGTGATGGGCATAGTGAGTTCATGGAAGTTTTTATTTTTTGTCACAAGTTAGTGGAATATGATGATTTTTTTTCTTTTCTTTTTTTTCCCCTTACAATCATCATTTTCCGCTAACTTGTGACAAAAAATAAAAAAAGTTCTATGAACTCACTATGCCCATCAGCGAATACCTTAGGGTGTCTACTTTCCGAAATGGGGTCATTTGTGGGGGTTTTCTACTGTCTGGGCATTGTAGAACCTCAGGAAACATGACAGGTGCTCAGAAAGTCAGAGCTGCTTCAAAAAGCGGAAATTCACATTTTTGTACCATAGTTTGCAAACTCTATAACTTTTACCCAAACCATATTTTTTTTTTTTTACCCAAACATTTTTTTTAATCAAAGACATGTAGAACAATAAATTTAGAGAAAAAGTTTATATATAGATGTTGTTTTAAAAAAAAAAAAATTACAACAAAGTGAAAAATGTCATTTTTTTTGGCAAAAATTTCGATTAATAACAAAAAAAGTAAAAATGTCAGCAGCAATGAAATACCACCAAATAAAAGCTCTATTAGTGAGAAGAAACGGAGGTAAAATTCATTTGGGTGGTAAGTTGCATGACTGAGCAATAAACAGTGAAAGTAGTGTAGTGCAGAATTGTAAAAAGTGGTCTGGTCATTAAGGGTGTTTAAGCTAGGGGAGCTGAGGTGGTTAAGATGGCCGCCACTGCCCTCACCCTGAGGCAAATTCCGCCTGCCCTCACTAGCACAAAGGGGTCCTCTTACCACATGTTGCTTTCATTTATACACTGAGCAGATGGCAGATCTCCTTTCCCTGGTCTGCGCTGCTTCAACTCTGCATTCTCCAGCTCTGCTGAGTAAGGCTAGGTCTACACGACGACATTTGGGCGCAACAGTTGTCGCGCGACATTTTGTTGCACCAATGTCGCGCAACAATTTTTATAATGGCAGTCTATGGTGTCGCACTGCAACATGCGACATGTTGCGACTGCGACGCGACAGTCGCAGAAAAATCCATCTTGAATGGATTTTCTGCGACTGTCGCGTCGCAGTCGCAGCATGTTGCAGTGCGACACCATAGACTGCCATTATAAAAAATGTCGCGCGACAAATGTCGTCGTGTAGACCTAGCCTTAGGGAGCGTCTGCCAAGCGCAGGGACAGGGAGAAGTGCACACAGCCCAGGCACTGTTATCAGCTGCTGGGGAGGACCTGGCTTTAATCATTTACTTACAGTCCCTGGCTGTCAGGAATGTGAGCTTGCATGCTGCGTCCTCCGTCCTTCAACACATAGACGGACCCTGCATAGCAACCCTATTTTAAGCACAGGTAAGGCTACTTTCACACCTGCGTTCGATCGGATCCGTTCTGAACGGATCCGCTCATATTAATGCAGACGGTGGCTCCGTTCAGAACGGATCCGTCTGCATTATAACTTAGAAAAATTTTCTAAGTGTGAAAGTAGCCTGAGCGGATCCGTTCAGACTTTACATTGAAAGTCAATGGGGGACGGATCCGCTTGAAGATTGAGCCATATGGTGTCATCTTCAAGCGGATCCGTCCCCATTGACTTACATTGTAAGTCGGAACGGATCCGGTCGCCTCCGCACGGCCAGGCGGACACCCGAACGCTGCTTGCAGCGTTCAGGTGTCCGCTCACTGAGCGGAGCGGAGGCTGAGCGCTGGCAGGCGGATGCATTCTCAGTGGATCCGCCTCCACTGAGAATGCATTAGGGCCAGACGGCTGCGTTCAGGGCCGCTCGTGAGCCCCTTCAAACGGAGCTCACGAGCGGACACCTGAACGCAGGTGTGAAAGGAGCCTAAAAGTAGGCAGTACAGGGAACAAAACTGTGTAATTAAGGGGTAATTGAATACACAGTGAAAAGTTGAAATAGGGCCACCATGGTGACATTAATCACCACATTCCAATACTCCCCAAAAAATAAAAATATGACAGTTATACTTTAAAGGAAACCTGTCACCATGATTTTGCGCATAGAGCTGGGGACATGGGCTGCTAGATGGCCGCTAGCACCTCTGCAGTACCCAGTCCCCATAGCTCTCTGCGCTTTTATTGTGTTAAAAAACGTTTTGATTGATATGCAAATGACATGATATGAGTCCTGTATCCGGAGATGAGTCAAGCGGAAAGGAGCCCAGCACCGCCCCGCGTCCTCCGAATCTCCTCCTTGCTGGCTGACGTCACAGAGCTGGAGCGCCGAAATCTCGCGATGCGCGAGCTAGCGCATGCGTAGTTCGTTCCCTGTGCTGATGCCAGTACAGGTAATGAACATGATGCCGACACTGCGCATGCGCTAGCTCGCGCATCACGAGATTTCGGCGCTCTGTGACGTCAGCAAGCAAGGAGGAGATTCGGAGGACACGGGGCGGTGCTGGGCTCCTTTCCGCTTGACTCATCTCCGGATACAGGACTCATATCAGGTAATTTGCATATCACTCAAAACGTTTTTTTTAACACAATAAAAGCGCAGAGAGCTATGGGGACTGGGTACTGCAGATGTGCTAGCGGCCATCTAGCAGCCCATGTCCCCAGCTCTATGCACAAAATCATGGTGACAGGTTTCCTTTAAGCCTCATTAACATGTCAGTGTTACACGTACGTGTGTTGTACATGTTCTCCATGGACAGCACACGTACCCATTAATTTTAATGTGTGTATTCACACAACAGATTTTTACCACGGTCCATGTTTTTAGCATGGATGCATGCTCTATTTTGTCCGTGTTCACGGATCCATCACGCCCATTATAGCCTATGGGTCCATGAAAAACACGGATGCCATCCATGTTTCATGGATCATTAGGAACAGTTGCTTTGAAAATGATTTTTCAGTTGCACAGTGTCAGTGAAATATGGACGACACACGCATCCTTCACGCACAGCTTCACAGATGCATCACAGACCATGGACGGACAAGGACGTGTGAATGAGGCTTTATGTATCCGCAAAGATTTCTTGAGATTTGTGCAATCTTATATACTTTGCTAGTTCTGTACTACGCAGCGTGGGAATCCACGCAGAAAAACAGCACATATTCTGCAGCATGTGCAGGTGGCCTTAGGGTGCAAGATAGAAGCATTCATAAAGCAGTTAGAAAAATGTAGTCAGTACAGGGCTCCAGATGGCAACCAAAACAGTCGCCAATGCTCCTTAAAATTTGCAGATGGCGACAAGACTTTTAAAGGGCTTTTAAAGTGTAACTGCCATTTCACTACCAAAAATGAAATTCCTAACATATTCATGAAGCTAATTTTACCTTTCTGATGTCTGTATTCAGCCCCTAGCAACCATATTTCTCTGTGCCTCTATTTCAGCAACTTCCTAAGATGGCCTCTGCTGCTCTTCCTGTGATATTTGGCCTTCCTTGAGGCCATCCTGTATTTCCCTCACTTCCCATGAGCCCTTGCTCTCCTCACATGAACTAGCAGAACCAATCAGAACGCAGATAACTTCCCACAGTACCCAGAGCAGTGTGCATCCTCACATACAGCTAACCAGAGACAAGCCCTGCAATTACATTATATCAGTAAGCATATCTTTTAACCTCCTAATAGCCAGCTGTCCCTAATTCTCTTCCAGACTGACAAGGAGGAGGGAAGCTACTTTAGCTGCTTACATCTCTGGTTTGATACCAGCTATGCGCTTTGTATCGTCTGAAAGCTAACATTTCAAGCTTTCAGACAATACCAGAATGACATAAATCTGTTCAGTACAGGGGAAGATATCAATGATAGAAATTGGAATGCTGTGAATGAAGCTGAAAGTGAAAGTAAAAGCAGATTTTACCCGTGATTATTCCCAACTATTTCGAACAGTGATTTCTCCTCTGTTGCTTGGGCTAGAGCTGTCATTCAGGTCTTGTATGAAAGCCTGGACTGTCAGCTTTCAAACAAGACCAGCTGCTACGATTGAGAAGAAATCACCATCTAAAGCAGCCCTCCCGCCTCCGCCCACCTTCTGCCTCCGCCCAGCTCCAGGCTGTCAGGACTGAGCTCCTCCGTCTCGTTAGAATACTGAGAAGACGAACTGCACATGGCAACGCTGTGAGATGACAGCTGCTGAATAAGAAAGTAGCATGCATCTGTGAGTTATTAGCAGGTAAAACTGAAAAGGATTAAATTTTAAATCACAAAAGCACTATGCTCGCTGCTATGTCTATGGCGAGCAGGAGGAGAGATAGGAGACGGCACGCACAGCCTGATCCTTCCCTTCATACAGTTGATCAGTAGGGGTGCCGGGTGTCATACCCCCGCCGATCTGATATTGATGACCTATACTGAAGATAGGTCATCAATATTAAAAGCCCACCGACTAAACGCTCCACAGAAATAAATATAAAAAAAGGTCAGAATATGGCGTTGCAAAGAAAAAAAAAATGTCCAAGTTATTATTTGGAAGTATGAAAGCACACGAAAACTATAAAAATGTGTTATTGCTGTAATCTCGCTGACAGTATGAAGTAAACTTGTCATTTTTACTACATAGGGAACACCATAAAAACCAAGCCCATAAAACAATTATGGAATTGCATTTTTTCCAATTCATTAAAGGGGTTGTCCGGGTTCAGAGCTGAACCCGGACATACCCTTATTTTCATCCCGGCAGCCCCCCTGAGCCTAGCATCGGAGCATCTCATGCTCCGATGCGCTCCAGTGCCCTGCGCTAGATCGCGCAGGGCACAGGCTCTTTTGTTTTTAATAACACACTGCCGGGCGGTAACTTCCGCCCAGCAGTGTGTTCGGTGACGTCACCGGCTCTGAGGGGCGGGCTTTAGCTCTGCCCTACCGTTTTTCCTGTGAGCCCCATGGAGAGCCCGGTACGTCACCGGAACTCTGAAAAATGCCTTTGCCCTGCGCGATTTAGCGCAGGGCAAAGGAGAGCATCGGAGCATGAACTGCTCCGATGCTCATGTCAGGGGGGCTGCCGGGGTGAAAATGGAGGGCTGTCCAGGTTCAGCTGTGAACCTGGACAACCCCTTTAAGCTTTGTGAATAGTAAAATAAAACGTTCTGGCTCCTGGAACACAGACAATTGTCAGGCTACAGTGAAGACAGAACCCGTGACACCAGTGTGAACTACAACAAACTTTCCAAAGTCCTATCTGAGAAGATGGGTGTGACACCGGCGGGATTCTCAGAACTCGCCTGACCTTCTAGGATAAGAGCCACATTTGACAGAAATTTGCCTAACATTTCTTATATTTATTCTTAAAAGGTATGTTCACATGGGGCATTTACTCCGAGGATTCGCCAGCCAAATTTGTGGTCGGACAATGTGCAGTGTATTACAGTAGCAGCAAAGTGGATGAGACTTTAAAGGGGTATTCCCATGATGGCACATCATTAGAATAGGCCATCCAGAGGTTGCACTATGTTTTTGCCAGAGGAGTATCCGGCCTCGGCTGAAAATACTCCTCAAAAATGAGTATTTTTTAGTCGAGGACAGGTACAAAAGTTGCAGTAATTGAGATACGCAGAACGTAGGCCTGCACTCGCTCACATCTGCGTTGGAGGCTGCGTTTGGAGCCTCTGTAGCAGGTTCTGTCGAAAGACCAGACAAAAAAGCCTTGTATGCAGCACTTTTCTGTCTGATAAAGACAGGCTCGTAAATGGAAACTGAATGGATCCCATCATAGTAAGCGGGGTCTGTTCAGCTTCTTCCCTGTCAGTTAGGCTGCGTTCACATCACATTTTTGTCAAACATTTAAGGCTACTTTCACACTCGCGCTTGGTGCGGATCCATCAGGTATCTGCACAGACAGATCCGTTCAGATAACAACTGTCTGCATCCGTTCAGAACGGATCCGTTTGTATTATCTTTAACATAGCCAAGACGGATTCGTCATGAACACCAGTGAAAGTCAATGGAGGACGGATCAGTTTTCTATTGTGCCAGATTGTGTCATAGAAAACGGATGCGTCCCCATTGACTTACATTGTGTGTCAGAACGGATTCGTTTGGCTCAGTTTTGTCAGGCAGACACCAAAACGCTGCAAGCAGTGTTTGGGTGTCTGCCTTCAAAGCGGAATGGAGACTGAACGGAGGCAAACTGATGCATTCTGAGTGGATCCTATTCCATTTAGAATGCATTGGGGCTAAACTGATCCGTTTTGGACCGCTTGTGAGAGCCCTAAAAGGATCTCAGAAACAGAAATCCAAGGTGCCAGTGTGAAAGTAGCCTAATGTACACCAAAAAAAAAAAAAAGTATATATCAGGGCTGTGGAGTCGGAGTCGGCAAACAGTGAACCGACTCGATTTTGATTTCAATTGGAATACAAAAAACAAAAGTTTAAATGGCCCAATTCACAAAAAGTTATAATTAATTACCGTATTTTTCGTCCTATAAGACGCACCTAGGTTTTTGAGGAGGAAAATAAGAAAAAAAAAAAAATGTTGAACCAAAAGGTGTGCTTTTGAACTAACAGTGGTCTGTGGATGGCACAGTTATGGGGGCATCTGTGGGTGGCACATATACAGCATCTTATCTTATGTGTCATCCACAGATCCCCCCATAACAGTGTCCCTGTGTAGTGAATGGGGGCCGGCATCTGTTTCTGTAATGGCAGCGGGGCCCGGTGCCTGCTTCATTCATAAGGTGGGCGGAGCAGGCGCGTGACGTAGTGAGCTACGCTACGAGCGCCCTTCCGGCCTCCTGACTGCCAAGAAGTTAGTAGTAAGTAGTACAGCGCTAGATTTAAGATGATTGGAATACTTTAACAATACCCACAAGTTAGATATGATTACCGTATACTACAGAGAGCGGAGCCCGGTGTAGTAGAATACAGCGACTGCACCGGGCCCCACTGCCATTACAGAAACAGATGCCGGCCCCCAGCCCCTCCTCCCTCTCAGCCTATTCACCGGACGGTCGTAGCATTCGCCCCATAAGACGCACTGCTATTTTTCCCCCACTTTAGCGAAAACATACGGTACTTCTCTACTGTAAGAATAAAGGTCAATGCACGCAACGCACAGTTAAGGAGCGGCAATACTTATACTTTCCATTGTGTTGTGTTCCGCTGTTACAGGGAACGCAACGCCCATGGTTAACCTAGCCTCTCACTGACAACTGATTAAGTAAACATGGTTTTTGCAGGACTAGACACTTGTATAAGTGAAGGGAATGGATGGTCAATAGCTCAAGACTGAAGCTGTAAACCATTTGAAAAACTGCTGTCATTCAGCTAAGGCTATAAAAACTTGTAAACTCAGATTGTTAGCTTAAACTTTAAACATGACTATGGGATTCTACTAGGGAAATCATGTTTTACAATAAATGCCCCTTCCCCTGCCCCGTCCTGGATCCTCCCACTGCCCTATCTTCAGCAGAAGATCAGCACACAAAGGAGAAGGCAGCAGCTTCCTAGCCAGTAGTTCTGTGGTAATGACATGTATATTGCCTTTCTTTCCTTCAAGGAATGTATAAAATACATTTGCATATTAAATACAGAGGAATCGGAACTACCAAAAACTGAGGAGTCGGAGTATTTATCTACCGACTTAGTGGTAGCATTGCTGTTTTTTTTCTATCTCCCGTCTGTAAAGAGTTAATAAAAGTTAATCAGTAAGTCATGTGTACCTCAAAATGGTGTCATTTAAACACTGCAACTTGTCCCACAAAAACCAAACCCTCATGTGGGTACATAGATACAAAAGTTATGGCTCTTATAGCGATGATGAAAAAATAAAAAAAACTCTTGGTCAATAGGGCCCAAAACAGGCTGGTGATGAAGGGGTCAATTATGTAAAATACCCTTACAACACATCAATTCAGAGCATCAGGGTCTGTTGACTGAACCCCTGCTGCTGGAGTGAGACCGTATTGTTATCCTGCCACTTCCTCTGCTCCTGCATTGTGTTTGCGCCATTTATACCTGCAACTCGCCTGTGTCACTTTACATGCTGCCTGTGGGGAGTAGTAGTCATTCACTAGGCTGGCACATGTAGTCACATATATTTTAGGCACATCAACGCGGGAATGATTCACTGCTACATTGCAAAGGGAGATGTATATTGTATTAAAAGGGTTAACACCAACACCGACCCCCGGTATTTATACCGGCTGGGTTAGTGTAACGTTATAAGCCAATGGAAGACTATTATTACCACTGTCCTGAGGATCGGCCATTTGTATTAGGTCGGTGGCGGTCTGACACTCAGCACCGTAGCGAATCAGCTGTTTGAAGGTGCTCCAGCAAGGCCAGTAGATATTTAGGGACGCTGGTTTCTGACTGCAGCCCCCCCAGCTTCCACTGGACGCAGATACAATTGAGCATGTGGCAACGCATGGTTCCCAGTCCCGCCATTTCCAGTGCATCAATGAGATCTACAGTTGTGGCCAAAAGTTTTGAGAATGACACAAATATTAGTTTTCACAAAGTTTTCTGCTAAACTGCTTTTAGATCTTTGTTTCAGTTGCTTCTGTGATGTAGTGAAATATAATTACACGCACTTCATACGTTTCAAAGGCCTTTATCGACAATTACATGACATTTATGCAAAGAGTCAGTATTTGCAGTGTTGGCCCTTCTTTTTCAGGACCTCTGCAATTCGACTGGGCATGCTCTCAATCAACTTCTGGGCCAATTCCTGACTGATAGCAACCCATTCTTTCATAATGACTTCTTGGAGTTTGTCAGAATTAGTGGGTTTTTGTTTGTCCACCCACCTCTTGAGGATTGACCACAAGTTCTCAATGGGATTAAGATCTGGGGAGTTCCCAGGCCATGGACCCAAAATGTCAACGTTTGTGTCCCCGAGCCACTTAGTTATCACTTTTGCCTTATGGCACGGTGCTCCATCGTGCTGAAAAATGCATTGTTCTTCACCAAACTGTTGTTGGATTGTTGGAAGAAGTTGCTGTTGGAGGGTGTTTTGGTACCATTCTTTATTCATGGCTGTGTTTTGGGGCAAAATTGTGAGTGAGCCCACTCCCTTGGATGAGAAGCAACCCCACACATGAATGGTCTCAGGATGCTTTACTGTTGGCATGACACAGGACTGATGGTAGCGCTCACCTTTTCTTCTCCGGACAAGCCTTTTTCCTGATGCCCCAAACAATCGGAGGCTTCATCGGAGAATATGACTTTGCCCCAGTCCTCAGCAGTTCATTCACCATATTTTCTGCAGAAGATCAATCTGTCCCTGATGTTTTTTTGGAGAGAAGTGGCTTCTTTGCTGCCCTTCTTGACACCAGGCCATCTTCCAAAAGTCTTCGCCTCACTGTGCGTGCAGATGCGCTCACACCTGCCTGCTGCCATTCCTGAGCAAGCTCTGCACTGGTGGCACTCCGATCCCGCAGCTGAATCCTCTTTAGGAGACAATCCTGGCGCTTGCTGGACTTTCTTGGATGCCCTGAAGCCTTCTTAACAAGAATGGAACCTCTTTTCTTTAAGTTCTTGATGATCCTATAAATTGTTGATTGAGGTGCAATCTTAGTAGCCACAATATCCTTGCCTGTGAGCCATTTTTATGCAAGGCAATGATGGCTGCACGCGTTTCTTTGCAGGTTAACAATGGAAGAACAATGATTTCAAGCATCACCCTCCTTTTAACAAGTCAAGTCTGCCATTTTAACCCAATCAGCCTGACATAATAATCTCCAGCCTTGTGCTCGTCAACATTCTCACCTGAGTTAACAAGACGATTACTGAAATGATCTCAGCAGGTCCTTTAATGACAGCAATGAAATGCAGTGGAAAGGTTTTTTTTGGGATTAAGTTAATTTTCATGGCAAAGAAGGACTATGCAATTCATCGGATCACTTTTCATAACATTCTGGGGTATATGCAAATTGCTATTATAAAAACTTAAGCAGCAACTTTTCCAATTTCCAATATTTATGTAATTCTCAAAACTTTTGGCCACGACTGTACATACAGCGCTACAAAACAGAGTAATACAGCGCCACATACCTCTTACATCCAGTGACTTTTCCTCTGATGTAGATGTTCTCTTTCCGTATCTTCTCCATTCAGAGCAGACTGCCATGATGATTTCTTGCCACCTCTTGTCTGCAGAGTTTGGCACACAGACATCTTAGTTCCTACTTTTTCATCCTCCTCCCCACCTTCTGAACACCTCATCCTGCCACCCCCAATACTGTGTCCTCTGTGCTCCTGCTCCCTAATACTATACTGTAGAAACAGTCCCCTGAAAATACTAGTACAACACAGATAGTTCCCCCTTCAATAATTATTGGCAAACAGTGCCATGAAAAATAACTGCGCCCAGCAAATAGTGTCCCTGACACTTGCCGTAGTGCTATGTTGATACTGTGCCAGGGTGCCCTCAACTGTAACATTCCTCCCAAATAATGTGTTATAATGAGTTTATACTGCAGTTTAAGTGAATTTAGACCTTATAATGTAATGTTATAATGAGTGCCAGTACAAAAAGTGTCCCTTTTTAGAGCTCCTAATGTCCCCATAGTGCTTTCCTCAGTCACAAAATAACAACCCTCATTGTAGCCGAACACCAGGCTGCCAAATAAAAAATAATAATCTCACATACTTGCCTCCATTCAGCTGTCAGTGGTGTGGTGCAGGACACAGACTCCTCCGGTCTGTTCCCCGAGCTCTATGCAGCGCGATAAGGATGACACCTGCCTCTAATAGCCCGTTACAGGAAACGGCGGGCCAGGGAGACCTCACTCCCATGCCCTGCTGCAGCAGTCAACTGTATCGCTGTCCTGAGTACAGCAATGCAGGTGAATATGTAGAGATGAGCGTTTCCACAATGGAAGCGCTCATTCCCTATGGCCCTTCTGCTGCCCCAACTTGTCCCTACCTGGCCTCACCTCGCCTCATTGGCGGTGCACCCCTGGATGCAGTGTATGGTGCATGTGATGCAGTGCGTGATGATCACACACTGCTGTCATCTTGATGACGGGGGCTGTAGTTTTTCACCACTGAGGAGTCCTCTTTACCTCCTCCGCTGCCATGTTTGCCAGGGTTGCAGCGCGCCCCGCTCTCCTTACTATAGAAACCCCCCGGAGCTAGCTCGCCAGCCTCCTCTGCTGCAGGGTGCTGTATCGCTCCAGCAGCTGCCCAACCCAACCAATAGCAAAGCTTCTTGTGGTGAGGAGCTTTGCTATTGGTTACTTCAGGCACAGGCAGCATCGCTGCGCTGCCCGTGCCAATCACAGCGTGCCCTGCGGTAATGAATTTCAGGGAAAAGTCTAAGGCGTATCGGTACGCCTTAAACTTTTTCCAGGGAGTAAAATGTCGTCTATGACGCTTGTACAGGCGTTATTGCGACCTCTGATGCCATCAATATCAGATAGGAGCAGGTTCCAGAGGTGGGATCCACACCTATCTTCAGAACTCGGTCCCTGATGTGAAGGAGAGCACATGGTGCACGTGCAGCTTGCTCTCTAATCGCCTCTATGGGAGTCCTGGCTCACGGTGAATGAAGAGCAAGCCGCACAAGCACAGCCACCTCCCCATTCATCGCTATAGAACTGCCGCAAATAGCCAAGCCAATCGCCGGCCACGGCAGTGACCTCCTCCCGTAACATCATGACGCAAGAGGATCTGGTCTCCGCTGTGGTCAGTGATTGGCTACGACAATGTCAAACTGGGTGTTTATAGCGAGGGAGCCCAGCAGAGCATCGCAGGCCTGGACAGGAAGCCGGAAAGAAACAGGTCCCACCAAGGGGGGATGGGGAGTTACCAACAATTCTGGGGCAAATGTAATTTTAACTGTTCCTCTGTTAGTCTTGTTACCAGTAGGGGTGATGTCCCTAAACAGAATGACACTGTCCAATCAGCGGTGCCAGTGTTACACTGTGCCCATCAATTCAAGCATACATTTCCAGGAGGAATAAGAGAGAAATTACATAATATACAATTATAAGAGAAGATGCTACAGACTTATTTCATAGGGAAGGCAGCTTTTTTATTTTTTTTTCCCCCACGCGCGACTTTGCGAATAACTAACTTTGGATCATCGGAGCCCATACATTCTAATACTGTACGGAGACGGATCTCCGCACAGTATTATTCCGAAGTTTTGAACAAAGAAACTTTGCTTGGCTCAACACTAGTAGAAACCCCACAGATTAGGGGATAAGTTGTTATGGGACAACCCCTCTAAGTTTAAAGATTCTAAGTGCAGAGAAGGTATTGGTCTGTCTTATCCGACTGCCCGAATAGAGTGGCGGAGCCTGCTGCGCTCTTCTGACATCCTATTGTAAGTCCGAGACAGTGAACAGAGCCCAATACCACAGGGATCTTCAGGAACAGCAGGACAGGACCTTATTGTTCCCAGAGAAAGAAGCTGAGCATCTATTGTCATTTTGACCTACATGTCTAAAATGTTGGGGTTTCAGCCATATTTGAGGAGGGTCATGTTTCTTCCGGGTTTTTTTTCTTTCGCCAAAATAGAGACAGAACCCACATTTCCAGTAGAGGGGGAACAGCACAAGCTTGTATAAAGCATCTCTCATGTATATTGTATATTACGGTGAAGGCTGCGTCCTCTAATCCTTAGTCCCCGCTGCTTTCATCCCCAGCCTGACATTGTCCTTCTTCTGGAGAAGCATGCACCCGAGTGCTACGCTCACAGCATCCTCCAGGAAGCACCACATTTGTTTTATTGTAGCAAGCGATGTATCTCAGAAGCTTTGGCCTCGGATCTCCCGCTGCTTACTATTACTAAAGAAATTGAGATTTGAAAGCGGGATCACAGACTGTGTTATTCCTCAATTATCCTCCCAACACATGGTCAGTCAAGGCCCTTTTAATGGATCCATGGGGGTTATTATGTCCTCCTTTTGAAATAATGCGGAGGAAGTACCGAGAAGTAGAACATTAGGTTGTTCCACTTAGTTTGCTAAATGTTATTTTAGTGAGGGGAGATATTTTTTCTGTAGTTAACACAAAAATGGCTGTTTACAGCTATAGTCGAGTATGGCACAACTGAGTCTTCTGGATGCAGGGCTTCCACTTAGGCCTCATGCACACGGCCGTTGCCCGGCTGTGGCCGTATTGTGGCCTGCAAACAGCAGGTCCGCATTACATGGGCACCAGCCGTGTGCACCCCACATCATGGATGCGGACCCATTTACCAGGGACCAGGACTACACAGCCTGGGCTGGTTACAGCAGCATTGCTCCCAGGCACCTGGGCTAGTTACTGCAGAGCTGCTCCCAAGCACTGGGGCCACACAGCGAGGGCTAGTTACTGCAGAGCTGCTCCCAGGCACCGAGGCTACACAGCCAGGGCTGGTTACAGCAGCATTGCTCCCAGGCACCGAGGCTACACAGCCTGGGCTAGTTACTGCAGAGCTTTTCCCAGGCACCGAGGCTACACAGCCAGGGCTGGTTACAGCAGCATTGCTCCCAGGCACCGAGGCAACACAGCCAGGGCTGGTTACAGCAGCATTGCTCCCAGGCACCGAGGCTACACAGCCAGGGCTGGTTACAGCAGCATTGCTCCCAGGCACCGAGGCTACACAGCCTGGGCTAGTTACTGCAGAGCTTCTCCCAGGCACCGAGGCTACACAGCCTGGGCTGGTTACTGCAGAGCTGCTCCCAAGCACTGGGGCCACACAGCCAGGGCTGGTTACTGCAGAGCTGCTCCCAGGCACCAGGACTACAGCGCCAGGGCTGGTTACTACAGCATTGCTCCCGGGCACCAGGGCTACAAAGCCAGGGCTAGTTACTGCAGAGCTGCTCCCGGGCACCAGGGCTACAAAGCCAGGGCTGGTTACTGCAGAGCTGCTCCTGGGCACCAGGGCTGGTTACTGCAGAGCTGCTCCCGGGCACCGGGGCTACAAAGCCAGGGCTGGTTACTACAGAGCTGCTCCCGGGCACCGGGGCTACAAAGCCAGGGCTAGTTACTGCAGAGCTGCTCCTGGGCACCGGGGCTACAAAGCCAGGGCTGGTTACTGCAGAGCTGCTCCTGGGCACCAGGGTTACAAAGCCAGGGCTGGTTACTGCAGAGCTGCTCCCGGGCACCGGGGCTACAAAGCCAGGGCTGGTTACTGCAGAGCTGCTCCCGGGCACCGGGGCTACAAAGCCAGGACTGGTTACTGCAGAGCTGCTCCCGGGCACCGGGGCTACAAAGCCAGGGCTGGTTACTGCAGAGCTGCTCCTGGGCACCGGGGCTACAAAGCCAGGGCTGGTTACTGCAGAGCTGCTCCCGGGCACCGGGGCTACAAAGCCAGGGCTGGTTACTGCAGAGCTGCTCCCGGGCACCGGGGCTACAAAGCCAGGGCTGGTTACTGCAGAGCTGCTCCCAGGCACCGGGGCTACAAAGCCAGGGCTGGTTACTGCAGAGCTGCTCCCAGGCACCGGGGCTACAAAGCCAGGGCTGGTTACTGCAGAGCTGCTCCCAGGCACCGGGGCTACAAAGCCAGGGCTGGTTACTGCAGAGCTGCTCGCAGGCAGCAGGACTACACAGCCAGGGCTGGTTACTGCAGAGCTGCTCCCGGGCACCAGGGCTACAAAGCCAGGGCTGGTTACTGCAGAGCTGCTCCCGGGCACCGGGGCTACAAAGCCAGGGCTGGTTACTGCAGAGCTGCTCCCAGGCACCAGGACTACACAGCCAGGGCTGGTTTCTGCAGCCATACTTAAGTATACCCATGAATCAGCTGACAAAAAGAATCAGCTGATCGAAAAAAAAAAAAAAATCATGCTTTTTGACATTGGAGGGAGGATTGCAAATGCCGAACGTTAGAGGATGTAACCGGCATTATTTTGGCACATCAGGGATTGGGTATAGGATACCTCATGCTTTTCTAATGGAGAATTGGAAAAAGCACCAGTTGAACCGTTGGAATTGAAGACGCTAATGCACACTAAAGAGGCGTTACTCCTGGATACTGCTAAGCAAAGTATATTGATTACTGATACATTGGCGACATCTTCGCAAGATGTATAAATGACTGATGTATGTTTCGGCATATATGCCGTTATGGTCTCTCCAGGCCTTCCCACAGGGATCCAAAAATAAACTGGAAGCAGAAGGGGATTTTGACATTAAAGGATGTCCTTAATAGATCAGGAGAAAGGATATGCTCATGGCAAGAATTGTGCAATAAGGCCTCATGCACACAAACTTATTTTCTTTCTGTGTCCGTTCCGTTTTTTTGCGGACCGTATGCGGAAACATTTCAATGGGTCCACAAAAAAACAAACAAAACACAAGTTACTCCATGTGCATTTAGTTTCGATATGTCTGTTCCGCAAAAAAATAAAACAGGTCCTATTATTCTCTGTAAATAGAGAAAAAAAAATTTATGATCGCTTGGTGTTGCAATTTTTGTGATGTAAGGTGACAAAAAAAAATTGCTTTTTTTGGCACCGTTTTTTTTTTTTACGATGTTCACCTGAGGGGTTAGGTCATGTGATATTTTTATAGAGCTGGTTCTTACGGATGCGGCAATACCTAACATTTATACTTTTATTTATTTATTTCACTTTAACACAATAGCATTTTTGAAACAAAAAAATTATGTTTTAATGTCTCCATGTTCTGAGAGCTATATATATATTTTGCGATTTTCTTATGTAGAGGCTAATTTTTTGCGGGATGAGGTGACAGTTTAATTGGTTCAATTTTGTGGGACATATGCCTTTTTGATCACTTGGAGTTGCACTTTTTGTGATCTAAGGTGACAAAAATGGCTTTTTTTGACAGTTTTAAAAAAAGTGTTTATCGGATGGAGTGTATCATGTGATATATTCATAGAGACGGTTGTTACGGACGCAGCAATACCAAATATTTCTATTTTATTTTTAATTTTTTTATTACTTAATTGGGGATTTTTATTTTATTTTTATTTTTTTACACTTTGCGTCCCCCATAAGGTCATACAAGACCTCTGGGGGATATTTACCTTCACTTTAATATTTAACTTCTCATTTTTTCCCACCATTGATTTCTCCTGTAACTGGGGCTGACATAGTAGCCCCAGTTACAGGGGAAATACACCCCCCAGAGAGGCTGTACAGCATTATACTATGCTGTACAGCCTCAGTGCAGGGCTGATCGAGGTCTGTAGAAGACCCGACAGCTCCTGCACTCTCCCGGCCCAAGCGGTCACATGATCGCCGGGCAGGGCTGGGACAGGAAGAGCATAGTGCTTCCTGCGCTGTGTATACAGCGATCTAGAAGACACGAATATCAAAATATGAAATTCGCCCATCTCTAATGACAATATATTGGGGGAGATTTATCAAAACTGGTGCAAAGGGAAACTGACTTAAAGGGGTTGTCCGGGTTCAGAGCTGAACCTGGACATCCCTCCATTTTCACCCCGGCAGCCCCCCTGACATGAGCATCGGAGCAGTTCATGCTCCGATGCTCTCCTTTGCCCTGCGCTAAATCGCGCAGGGCAAAGGCATTTTTCTGAGTTCCGGTGACGTACCGGGGCTCTCTATGGGGCTGACAGGAACCCCGGTGACGTCACCGGCACTGATGGGCGGGATTTGGCTCTGTCCTAGCCAGTAAAACGGCTAGGGCAGAGCTAAAGCCCGCCGCTCAGAGCCGGTGACGTCACCGAACACACTGCTGGGCGGAAGTTACCGCCTGGCAGTGTGTTATTGTAAACACAAGAGCCTGTGCCCTGCGCGATCTAGCGCAGGGCACTGGAGCGCATCGGAGCATGAGATGCTCCGATGCCAGGCTCAGGAGGGCTGCCGGGGTGAAAATAAGGGTATGTCCGGGTTCAGCTCTGAACCCGGACAACCCCTTTAATTGTATATAGCAACCAATCAGATTCCACCTTTCATTTTTCAGAGCTCCTTTGGACTAAGGACTTGTCCACAGTTCTTCACTGAAGTGTGCAGCCCACATTTTCCACACACACAGATGGTGAAAGCAGACTCACTGACATAAAACATTATAATGATTTATAATGCTGTGTGTCCCTGCCAGACCTCGGATCTACTGAACTGTACTGACATAAGACTGAAAAAACGTTGCCCACACCGTGCCAGTCCGGCAAGGCACTAATCCTGGGAACAGGGGATGTATCCGGATAGGTCTGTGTGGTCGGGATAGGTGCAAAGAGCTGTGCTCGCATGTAGCCATGTCTCTCTCGGGCATGGGGGGCCGCTCAGACATCTGAGATCCTATTAGCGTCTATGGGGAGATAAATCCTTTAAAGCCCCAGAAATCCTCGGCCTGTGTTCACATTCCACTGCCGGACCACTTGGACGGATCCGTGTTGCACAGGATTTGGACAAGCCGCTGACTTCACCGAGTTCTGTGAGGGATCTGCCATTACTGACAGCTGAACAGTGACCTGGCACCAGTAGGGCAGCCATCCCCTTCCTCTGGTGCTTCAGGGTCTCACCTGTAAGCACCAGTCTAGCAGCCATCTGACAGGAGCACTGGTCTATACGCTGCCCCCATACATGCCCCTAACTTTCCCTGCGCCCCATGCCCTTCACCACACCCCCTCACCTGGCTCTCCTGTCCCCTTGTCCGGGACCTGCTCGTCTTGAACCTTCGCTCCCCTGGATACCAGGAGCTGAGCGCCCTCCTGAGCTGCCATAGTGACTCCGGTCTCCTCTGGGACACACTATGCACTATGAGCAGCGCCATGTCCGGGGTCACGGGGTCTGCAGCAAGACTGAAAGACTCAGTCCTCCACAACCATAGAGCAAAAGCCTAGTAGCCGCCAGAGTGTACGAGTGTGACAGGAAGCCCGCCCCTGTCACTGGCAGCGGCTTGTTGTACGGAGCCGGCCGCACGCTTAATAATGGGACGTTCCAGCTAGAAATGAGGTCCAGAATTTGACATTTTACCGCCCGCATGACTTTATCCGAAAAGTTTATCCTAGAACCTGACAGCGGGGGGCGGGGTTTGCGTATGATTGACATTAGTGACAGCTAACCGGAATGCAGGCAGAGAAGCCTCGCGAGAGCTGCCAGGTGTCAGCACTAGCGGCAGAGCACGCTGCTTGGTGTAGTGTGAGGCCGGAGTGTGTGGGAGACATGCCGGGCGAGCAGCAGGAGGAGCCGCGGCAGGAGCCGGAGCTCTCCCACCGGCACATACGGTTTGTGGATGGCAGCGGAAGCAGCAATGAGGCGGACAAGGAGAGCGAAAGCAGCTGCAGTCCTGACGTGGATGTGCCCGAGGAGCAGCAGCAGCTGGTGGGACCTCAGCTCAAGCTGCTGCCCATGAATGACCAGATCCGGGAACTGCAGACCATCATCCGGGACAGGTGAGCACTGCAGAGTACAGCGCGCCTCATCCTGTCATCTGAGGGGTACCTACCTGTGATGGAAGCAGCTATCAGGGGGACAGGAGAAGCTCTCAGCCGGGACTTATACAGACACTGGGGTACGCTGCTCCCCTAAAATCTGATTAGTAGGGTCCTTTAAGGCCTGGTCCACGCAGAGGCTTTTGGCTCGGGTTCTGCAGGTTATTTACAGACCTAACCGGGCTCTGCTCCAGTCACTGCGGTAAAGCCAGCGTCTGCCACTTGTAGCCTGAGACCCGTACACCGTGCGATGCGGGTCCGTAATGAGCGTCAGGCGACCACGTTACACAGGCTTCATAGGGGATGAATGATCGTTACTACGATCATTCATTTTCCATACAACTTGCATACTGTTGATGTCTGCTGATAAATTAGGATTTCTGCGATTGCAGGAAAGATCAAGTCATCCAACAAATGAGTGTGTCAGCTGTTCAGCCTGTAATACCGTGCCCGAATACCGTGAGAGAACACATTGGCGCATTCTTCCCGTTTGCTTCTTTTTTTATGGATATTCTCTACTTTTCACCCAAGTTCCTCTTTGCTCTTTAGGGTGAGATTCTGGAAACAATAAGTTTTCCGCTGTTCACAGAATAGGGCATGGGTCAGAAACTTTCGACCCTTCAGCTGTGGTGAAACTATAACTCCCAGCATGCACACTTGCTTGCCTGTTCTCAGGACTTCACAAGAAGTGAATGGAGCATGCTGGGAGTTGTAGTTTCACAACAGCTGGTGGTTGCTGATCCTTGGGTTAGGGGATAACAGCTGGCTGGAGGTCTGACCACTGGGACCACATCACACATGAGAATGGGGATGCCATGTTCCCTGGTTGAATGGCGCGAGAGTCAAGCATACACAGTGACGGGACTGGTGCCAACATGTGTCTCTGACTTGGTAATGACCCAAATCATCAGTGGAGCAAAGAGCTGCAGTGAATGGTAGACATTGCCTGGGGCCCTGCATGCATTAAAGGGGTTCTCCGGGATTTGTATATAGATGGTCTATCCTTAGGTAAGGTCCTCAATATCAGATCCCTGGAGGTCCAACTAATCAGCTGTTCTGTAGTAGCTCCATCACTAGAGCTGGTCACTTGAATGAGAGCACAGCGTTCAGCATTCTGGATGGCGCTGTGTAGTTCTGGAGCTACTGCATCGCTTGGTGTGCCGGTGTCCATCCCCCACCGATCTCATAATGATGACCTATCCTAAGGATAAGTGAAAAAAATAATAATCCTGGAGAACCCCTTTAAGTATAGGAAGACGTCAGCTCTGATTTCGGATAATTAAATTTACCAGCACGTTCTCAGCACATTGTAATGTCGCCCATCCTGTGAATGTGACGAAACAGCTGTGGTCACTGGATTCTTGCTCAGAGATGACATGAAACTATGTGCACCCCCTTCTAGAAGGAAGCTATAACCTCAACGTGAGAACATCAAACAGGAATGATGCTAGCAGGATGCAGACGCTAGCTGTGACAGCCATAAGATTCGGTGTAAGAGGACATGTTGGGTATACGACCAGCAGGACCATCCCTAACCTCACAATCAAGTGTCTATGCATATGTCAGCATGTCCAATGCCAATTTCAATTGTGTGATTGACCCTTTAGACCAGGCCTTTGTAACCAGTCTTTACTTCTCCTTTCCAGGACCACAAGTCGAGGAGATTTTGTGTTTTCGGCTGATCGCTTGGTATGTATTTATGTACATCTCACAACTTTATAGCATCATGTGGGACACGACTTTCTAGGGCCTTTCAGAAGTCTTAGAACCAGTGAACTAAAAGGACTTATCTACCATTAGAGGGAAGTTTGAGTTTTAATGCCTACATTAGTTATTAAGGAGTCTTCCAGACTCCCAAATTAATATTTTTTAGAAGTGCCAGGTTTTCTAGGCAGCCGACTAGTAGTGAGGTGACCACACTTAAAGAGCTTTTCTCATCTCAGGCAATGGGGGCATATCGCTAGCATATGCCCCCATTGTCTGATAGGTGCGGGTCCCAGTGGTGGGACCCGCACCTACAATGAGAACGGAGCTGGGACATGAACGAAGGGCGCACTGCGCATGCACAGCCACCCTCCATTAATTTCTATAGGGCTGCCGAAAATAGCAGAGCGCTGGCTCAGCTGTTGCCGTCTGCCCCATAGGAATGAATAGGAGCCTGTGTGGTTCGCTCCTATTCACTTCCATGGGAGCAGCGCTTGGTGGTAGACGGACCCCGGGAAATCCGGGGTCCTCCAGCCACATCGCTCCCCGCTTCGTTCTCGTTGTAGGTGCGGGTCCCACCGCTGGTATATACTAGCGATATGCCCCCATTGTCTGAAATGGAGATACCCTTTTAATCCCCATGTGCAAACCAATGTGGTCATCTGCTGTGTTAGGCTGAGTTCACACGGGCGTTGCGGGAAAAGGTGTGGGTGCATTGCGGGAACATGCGCGATTTTTCAGCGCGAGTGCAAAACATTGTACTGCGTTTTGCACTAGCGTGACAAAATCGGCATGTTTGGGTTAGGTGCTCGGTTGATTGTATTGTATTATTTAAGGGAAAATAATAGCATTCTGAATGCAGAATGTATAGTATAATAGCGCTGGAGGGGTTAAAAAAATTATAATTTAACTCTCCTTAATCCACTTGCTCGTGCAGCCCGGCTTCTCTTCTTTTTTTCTATTTTGCTGTGTACTGGAAAAGGACCTGTGGTGACGTCACTCCGGTCATCACATGGTCCATCACCATGGTAAAAGATCATGTGATGAACGGAGTGACGTCGCCACAGGTCCTTTTCCTGCACACAGCAAAAAAGACAGAAGAGA
Source organism: Bufo gargarizans (assembly GCF_014858855.1). Classification (NCBI taxonomy): domain Eukaryota; kingdom Metazoa; phylum Chordata; class Amphibia; order Anura; family Bufonidae; genus Bufo; species Bufo gargarizans. The sequence goes on from NC_058088.1 coordinate 109,331,064, forward strand.
AGCTGGGCTGCGGGGGCAAGTGGATTAAGGCAGGTTAAATTATTATTATTTTTTAACCCCTCCAGCGCTATTGTACTATGCATTCTGTATTCAGAATGCTATTATTTTCCCTTATAACCATGTTACAAGGGAAAATAATAATGATCAGGTCTCCATCCCAATCGTCTCCTAGCAACCGTGCAGGAAAATCGCACCGCATCCGCACTTGCTTGTGGATGCTTGCGATTTTCACGCAGCCCCATTCACTTCTATGGGGCCTGCGTGATAAACGCACAATAGAGAGCATGCTGCGATTTTCACGCAACGCATAAGTGATGCGTGAAAATCACTGCTCATGTGCACAGCCCCATAGAAATGAATGGGTCCAGATTCAGTGCGGATGCAATGGGTTCACCTCCCGCATTGCACCCGCGCGGAATACTCGCCCGTGTGAACTCTGCCTTAAAGGGAACCTGTCACCGGGATTTTGTGTATAGAGCTGAGGACATGGGTTGCTAGATGGCCGCTAGCACATCCACAATACCCAGTCCCCATAGCTCTGTGTGCTTTTATTGTGGGGAAAAAACTATGTGATACATATGCAAATTAACCTGAGATGAGTCCTGTCCCTGACTCATCTCACATACAGGACTCATCTCAGGTTAATTTGCATATGTATCAAATCGGTTTTTTAAAGCAATAAAAGCACACAGAGCTATGGGGACTGGGTATTGTGGATGTGCTAGCGGCCATCTAGCAACCCATGTCCTCAGCTCTATACACAAATTCCCGGTGACAGGTTCCCTTTAAAGAAGTGCTGTTGGTGCATATTGCTTATTTGACCATTGCATTTTACAGAAGAGATGGCCACCAACACTGGAGTGAGCAATATTAGGTAAATGAGGTTTTTTTACATTTTGTTTTTTACAGGGAGTCTATAAGCAGGCGTAAGAACAAGAAAGACAGGAAACAAGGTCTGCTCTCATTTTTACCAATCAGTTCAGCACCATAGACAGCATCACTAAAGGGGCTTTCCAGATTAATGCCGTCCATAGTTTAGGCCATCAATATCAGATCAGTGGGGTGTGACTCCTGTCACCCTCACCAATAGTTAAAGGGGTTGTCCAGGTTCAGAGCTGAACCTGGACAGCCCTCCATTTCCCCCCCGGCAGCCCCCCTGACATGAGCATCGGAGCAGTTCATGCTCCGATGCTCTCCTTTGCCCTGCGCTAAATCGCGCAGGGCAAAGGCATTTTTCTGAGTTCCGGTGACGTACCGGGGCTCTCTATGGGGCTGACAGGAACCCCGGTGACGTCACCGGCACTGATGGGCGGGATTTGGCTCTGCCCTAGCCAGTAAAACGGCTAGGGCAGAGCTAAAGCCCGCCCCTCAGAGCCGGTGACGTCACCGAACACACTGCTGGGCGGAAGTTACCGCCCGGCAGTGTGTTATTGTAAACACAAGAGCCTGTGCCCTGCGCGATCTAGCGCAGGGCACAGGAGCGCATCGGAGCATGAGATGCTCCGATGCCAGGCTCAGGAGGGCTGCCGGGGTGAAAATAAGGGCATGTCCGGGTTCAGCTCTGAACCCGGACAACCCCTTTAACTGAAGGAGTTGGAGCACCACATTTCCTTTGTTTACCAGACGCGTCTCCATACACCTGGTAGTATTGTGCATGGTATTGCAGCTTAGGCTCATTCATTGAATATGAGCTGCAATACCATGCACAACCACTACCAATCATGGCGCTGCGCTGTGGCCCCAACTGCCGAAATCAGGGGCTGCACTTGTCTCAAGTGGCCTTTTGCTGCTCTCCCTGCATCCCCTGGCTTCATCCTCCAGTGTGTACGGTGCACAGCTCCATGTACAGAGGGCAGCAAGGGTCACACATGGACTGTGCATTTCCTCTAATATATCGTCTTCATATCCCATAGTCTGGATAACGGCACCTGGTCTGTATTTTATTATTGCTTTATCCCTGCAGATACGGCTGGTGGTTGAGGAAGGTCTGAATCAGCTGCCATATACAGAATGCACGGTTACTACACCTACTGGTAAGATTGTTGGGGTTCAAGTATTCCTTACCAGTCACTGCGTTTTACGTCCTGGGGAGCTGACCATGTAATCCTGCTTGGCCAGTCATGTTAGAGGGATGAGTGGGTTTCACTATATATATATATATATATATATATATATATATATATATATATATATATATATATATATATATATATATATATATATATATATTATACACACAGTACAGACCAAAAGTTTGGACACACCTTCTCATTCAAAGAGTTTTCTTTATTTTCAGGACTATGAAAATTGTAGATTCACACTGAAGGCATCAAAACTATGAATTAACACATGTGGAATTATATACTTATCAAAAAAGTATGAAACAACTGAAAATATTTCATATTCTAGGATCTTCTTCAAAGTAGCCACCTTTTGCTTTGATTACTGCTTTGCACACTCTTGGCATTCTCTTGATGAGCTTCAAGAGGTAGTCACCTGAAATGGTCTTCCAGCAGTCTTGAAGGAGTTCCCAGAGATGCTTAGCACTTGTTGGCCCTTTTGCCTTTACTCTGCGGTCCAGCTCACCCCAAACCATCTTGATTGGGTTCAGGTCCGGTGACTGTGGAGGCCAGGTCATCTGGCGCAGCACCCCATCACTCTCCTTCATGGTCAAATAGCCCTTACACAGCCTGGAGGTGTGTATGGGGTCATTGTCCTGTTGAAAAATAAATGATGGTCCAACTAAACGCAAACCGGATGGAATAGCATGCCGCTGCAAGATGCTGTGGTAGCCATGCTGGTTCAGTATGCCTTCAATTTTGAATAAATCCCCAACAGTGTCACCAGCAAAGCACCCCCACACCTCCTCCTTCATGCTTCACGGTGGGAACCAGGCATGTAGAGTCCATCCATTCACCTTTTCTGCGTCGCACAAAGACACGGTGGTTGGAACCAAAGATCTCAAATTTGGACATCAGACCAAAGCACAGATTTCCACTGGTCGAATGTCCATTCCTTGTGTTCTTTAGCCCAAACAAGTGTCTTCTGCTTGTTCCCTGTCCTTAGCAGTGGTTTCCTAGCAGATATTCTACCAGGAAGGCCTGATTCACACAGTCTCCTCTTAACAGTTGTTCTAGAGATGTGTCTGCTGCTAGAACTCTGTGTGGCATTGAGCTGGTCTCTAATCTGAGCTGCTGTTAACCTGCGATTTCTGAGGCTGGTGACTCGGATGAACTTATCCTCCGCAGCAGAGGTGACTCTTGGTCTTCCTTTCCTGGGGCGGTCCACATGTGAGCCAGTTTCTTTGTAGCGCTTGATGGGTTTTTGTGACTGCACTTTCAAAGTTTTCCCAATTTTTCGGACTGACTGACCTTCATTTCTTAAAGTAATGATGGCCACTCGTTTTTCTTTACTTAGCTGCTGTTTTCTTGCCATAATACAAATTCTAACAGTCTATTCAGTAGGACTATCAGCTGTGTATCCACCTGACTTCTCCACAACGCAACTGATGGTCCCAACCCCATTTATAAGGCAAGAAATCCCACTTATTAAACCTGACAGGGCACACCTGTGAAGTGAAAACCATTTCAGCTGACTACCTCGTGAAGCTCATCAAGAGAATGCCAAGAGTGTGCAAAGCAGTAATCAAAGCAAAAGGTGGCTACTTTGAAGAACCTAGAATATGACATATTTTCAGTTGTTTCACACTTTTTTGTTATGTATATAATTCCACATGTGTTAATTAATAGTTTTGATGCCTTCAGTGTGAATCTACAATTTTTATAGTCATGAAAATAAAGAAAACTCTTTGAATGAGAAGGTGTGTCCAAACTTTTGGTCTGTACTGTGTATATGTATGTATTTATGTATGTGTGTGTGTGTGTGTATATATATATATATATATATATATATAGAGAGATATATATATAGATAGATAGATAGATAGATATAAATTTTCTCTGGGGTCGCTGCTCCACAGCTCGTCCATCTTCTTCTCCACGCGCTGCACTGTCCTGATGTCATACAGCGTCAGATCGTAGTGCATGTAACCACTCACTATGTCCTGATGCTGTGTCCAGATACAGTGCAGTGCGGGCCGGCGGTGACCACGGAATGTGAGTAATAGCAAGCGCTTCACTCACCCTCCATGGTCACAATTTGCATCAATGTTTTTTTTTTTTTTTTGTGTCGAGTTACTCAATTTGAATCGAGTAATCGTCTCAATCCTATTGTGAACAGCATGAGACGTTGTTATCGAGCTGTAATTGATGCTCAAGGCCACATGACAAGTTATTGAGACACTGACATTTTATGGGGTATACCCAGCACTGGTGTTGGCTTTTGTTTCAATAAATTGTTTGAGATGAGGAAATCACCATTGCTGCTTCTACTTAAATGCCCTATTTTCATGATATAATATCAATGTAGCGTGAACTTTGATTTCCTTAAAGCCAAATATCCCTAACTTTCTGTGAGCAGTGTATAAATAGTATATTCTGTTTCTATTCATCCCTAGCATCTTGCAAATTGTCAGTAATTCCGTTGAAGAACACTGTTGGCCCTGCACCAGCCTGAAATGGCTACTTGCAGGGCACAATAAAGGTCCATTCACACGTCTGCATCTGTTCCGCAATTTTGCGGAACAGGTGTGGACCCATTCATTTTCAATGGGGCTAGAATGTGCTGTCTGCATTGCGGATCCGCACTTTCATTCCACAAAAAAATAGAATATGTCCTATTCTTGTCCGAAATTGCGGACAAGAAAGGGCATTTTCTATTATAGTACCGGCGATATGCGGTCCGCAAAATGCGAAACGCACATTGCCGGTGTCCGCAAAACACATACGGACACGTGAATGGACCCTAAACTTGTAGTCAATAGCCCAGACAATGTAGGCGATATAAACTTGTGTGAGAAAGCACTAAAACTGAAAAAAAAATATCTGTTTTTCTCCCTAGGTTACAAGTATGAGGGGGTGAAGTTTGAGAAAGGGAACTGTGGAGTGAGCATTATGAGAAGTGGTAAGTGGTTATTCACTGGCTGCTCATCTAGTATCAAAATGTGCTGCAACGTAGGGGGCGAGGGTAGAATCTGCTCCTATAAAGGAAGGAGGTTACTGTAGAGGAACATATTATTACAAGGAAAACCGTATGGACCCCTTTGCACAGAACTTTTGGCAATCAAAGCCTCCACACGGCTTCCTATTCATTTGAATGAGAAGGCGCACATGCCCTATCTTAGTGCAGAATGCACTCTGGAGCAGATCCGTAAGCAGTATACAACCCCCCCCCCCCAAAAAAAATAATTATATAAAACAAACAAACAAAACAGCAAAAAAGAAAGAAAATAAGTGATAGGCGGTTATTGTTGGGGGTAGCCACAAATCTAATGCTTTTTAACCCCTTAACAACTCATGACTGATATATCCGTGATAGGTACACAGATTGTGTGGAGTGGGCTCATGGACTAAGCCCACTCTGTGTGTATGGGTGCTGGCTCTGTAATACAGCTGGGGCCTTCAATAGTGACTGCAGCATCTGGGTAGTTAGGCTTATTGCACACGACCGTAGTGCTCCCCTGGCCGTATTGCGGCCCACATACGGTGGTTCCGCAATATACGGGGCACTGGCCGTGTGCATTCCACATCACGGATGCGGACCTATTTACTTGAACGAGTCCGCAAATCCAGAGGTACGGAACGGAAGCACTACGGAGTGCTTCCGTGGTGGTCCGTTCCGTGCTTCCGTTTCCCCAAAAATAGAACTTGTTTTATCTTTTTGTGGAACGGATGGATCATGGACCTCATTCAAGAGAATGGGTCCGCGATCCGCATGCGGCTGCCCCGCAGTCGGTGCCCATGCATTGCAGACTGCAAGTTGCGGTCCAGCTCTCTGTCCTCTTATCAGAGGCCCCATGGTGAAATTGCAGGGCTCTGATCAGTTACTACGACTGCCCAGGGCATTGGAAGGCTCCCAGGCCTGCCATAGTAAGCTGCCTGTTAAACCCTGCCTGTAGCATGGCTGAATTAGGCAGCCAGGGAAAATCCCATAGACTGCAATAGCAGACTGTGGTACCACCGATCAGAAGATCGCGTGTACAAGTCCCCTAAGGGGAATAAAAATGACTGTAAAAAGTTTTGAAACATGATAACATGAAACCGATACTTGGCTGTCAGAATATGGCTATACAAAGAATTTTTTCAAAGGTTGTTTTTTGTTTTGTTTTTGTAAGTAGAAAACATTATAAAAACTATATAAATTAGGTATTGTAATTGCACTGACCCACAGAATAAGTTCCTTGTCATTTTTAACACTCAGTGAACTTTGTAAAATTAAAACCCAATAAACTATGGTGGAATTTTTTTGGAATTGGATTTTTTTTTTTCTCACATAAAGAATGTTTTCCCCATTTTCCAATACAAGTTATGGTAAATTAAATGTTGCCATCAAAAATACAACCTGGCCTGCAAAAAAAATAAGTCCTCATATGACTCTGAACTGAAAACTAAAAAAGGTTATGCTCTTGGAAACCGTGGAGACATTAGATGGTGCCTATCAAAATGTGTGGGGCTCTTAAATGGTTTATCCATCACACCTTAAAATGAATTAGAAAACCCACAAGATTAGTATAATGTGACACTGACCAAAATCACCATTAAATAAAGTGTTGTGTGTGAGACTGGTCTCTGCCTATGGAGACCGAGCAGTGATGCAGAAATGAGAAAGCTACCAGCTCACTGCTGCTCCTTCACTTTTATAGGTGAGGCCATGGAACAAGGTCTACGTGATTGCTGTCGCTCTATCCGAATTGGGAAGATCCTGATCCAGAGCGATGAGGAAACGCAACGTGCCAAAGTTTACTACGCCAAATTCCCACCAGACATTTATAGGAGGAAGGTGTTGTTGATGTACCCAATACTAAGTGAGTGACGCCATTAAATGGGCCTTATCTCCTTTAGGCTTCATACATACATTTATATTTCAGTCCACAAACAACGGATTTGCAAATTACAGACACCTTCTGTTTGCAGTCCGTGTTTCTCACTTCCATTAATATAAAGGACTATTTTCATCCACAGTACGGACAAGAACAGGACATGTTCCATAATTTGTGTGTGGGATAGCCCCGTAAAATCTGCAAAATAAATGTAGATGGCATACGATTGAAAAATATAGTCTTGTGCATGAAGCCCAATTTATTTTTTTGTTACTTTGTATCTGGCCATTAGGGATGAGCGAATCGACTTCGGATGAAACATCCTAAGTCTATTCGCATAAAACTTTGTTTCAATACTGTACGGGGCGAGCGCTTTATTCTGAAGTCGATTCGCTCATCCCTAGTGGCCATATAAAACATCACTCAGTCTAGACATTATTCCATGTGTGTATAAATGCCCAAATATTCAGTCTCTGCACAGGTTAGGTCCATGTACCATGACTGTGGGAAGAATCAGAGTATGATTCAGCTAACCTGTTTTGGGTCGTCATTGACCATAGGAAGTACTGTCACCAGAGTAATGTTGAACGTCTCGCCTGTAATAGACCATGGGAAGTACTAGAGTATTTTAAACAGCTCACCCATCTCGGGTCATTGACCATGGAAAAGTACTACGATGATGCTGTGATGGTTTTCATCCGAGATTGGATGTCTGGGGAGCCATTGAGCTGGGGTAATGGCACCCATTAAATTATTGAAATGAATCATGTATAAATGTAAGGTTACTGTATGCACTTGGGAGGAAACGACAAATGTCACCGTTGGATATTAGTGGATAGCAAGCTAAACTACACTGCCAATGCCAGGCAGCTACTGCTAGGGCAGAGAAGTTCATGGATAAGGGCATACTTGTATAAGCATAGTTCTACCTCGCCACAAATCACCAGCTCAAAGTTTTAAGGGGTTTTCCGGGTTCAGGATATCCTCACCGTAGGCTATCAGTATCTGAATGGTAGGGGTCTATCTATTGGCATCACTGCCGATAAGCCGTTTGAAGGAGCCATGGCACTCATGTGAGTGCTGCAGCCTCTTGTTAACATGGATCCACCTACCTACATGCCGTTTACATAGTAGTACCATTGCAGGATATCGGAGATTCCTCCCATTTGAGTGAACAGGACAATGGACAGACATGGCGGAGTTGAAGCATGTTTAGAGGAGGGCAACCAAAATAATACATGGAATGAGTGGACTACAGTTCCCATAAAGATTATCAGGGTTGAGGGGTGACTTAATGTATAAATATGACCTACCTGTATAAATATATCAAAGGTCAGTTCAGAGCTCTCCTATGGTCTGTTTGTACCCAGAACAGTGACTCTACGTCTATCACAGTAGAAGAGGGTTCTTTACTGTAAGAGCAGTGAGACTATGGAACGCTCTACCAGAGGTGGTGATGGTGAACTGGCCTAATGTAATTACAAGTACTCGCTCCATTCAAGTGTATAAAGCAAGTACTTTTAATTACACGCGCTTCCGAGATGAAGTGCAGCGTAATGAACAGGAAGTGGCGCCCACATTAAGCGCCACCTCTTCGTCAAACAGCTGATTGGCGGGAGTGCCAGGTGTAGGGCCTCTACTGATCGGATATTAATGATGTCATCAGTATATATGGACGGACAACCCCTTTAAAGGGGTTTACCTGCAAGTCCCCTGACTTGCATGCCAGCGCTGCACTGCAAACTCAGCCCCTGATTCCGTCCATCAGCTGCCTCCAGGGACGGACTGCACATGCGCTAGATTCCCTGTCAATCTCCAGTACAAATTAATGAAGACCACTTATGGAGGATCCCGTGCATGTTCCTGAGCAGCGTCAGTATGCAGGTCATGGGGCCTGCCTGCAAACATGCATTGTTCATATTAAACGTTAAGACATCAGTGCCAATAGTTTAACCATGCTGATTACTAGCTGTAGACATGTGCTGTTACCTGCACATGTGCAGCAAGTAATATTATGTAAGTCTGATGATGATATAATGGGTCAACAATAATTTAATAATGGATATAAATCACTTACAAGCATTTCAACTGATCTCTTCTAATCATGAAATTCATTATAGGTACTGGAAATACAGTTATTGAAGCTGTAAAAGTTCTTATTGAACATGGTGTCCAGCCTGCTTGTATCATACTGCTCAGTCTCTTCTCTACTCCACATGGTGAGTCTATACCGTTAGTTTCCGTACACCGTAGCCCGACATTGGTTCCTAGTACAGTCCCTCTTAGGTCAGTTAGGACCACTACTGTAATTAAAGGATGTGGAATGTGAGATTAATATTAGACAATGTTTTATTTCAGCTTTTATTCCTTTCATTCCATTCTCAACGGCTCAGAAATTTACATATACCAAGTTGACTGACTTTGTAATAGCTTGGAAGACTCCATTAAATGATGTCATGGCTTTAGATGCCTCTGGCTAATTGATGATATTTGAGTTAATTGGAGGTATACGTATGGCAGTAACTACCTTCAAGGCATACTTGCCTCTTTGTTTAACATCATGGGAAAATCAAGAGAACAGCCAAGAGATCATAAAAAATGTGGACATCTGGTACTTCCTTGGGAACAATTGCCAAACCCCTGAAGATGCCACATTCATCTGGTTCAATGATATAACACCATGGAACCACAAAGCCATCATAAGGAGATGCCATCTGTCTCCTGGAATTGAACTTACTTTGGTGTGAAAAATACAAATCAATCCAAGAACAGCAGCAAAAGACCTTCTGAAGATGCTGGAGGAAACAGGTACAAAAGTATCTATATCAGTAGTAAAACATCAAGAAGCCCCCGCTCCAAAAGTGCCAGGAAAAAAAACAGGTTACAGTTTGCAACTGCACATGGGGATGAAGATCTTACTTATTTTGTGGCATATTCTCTGAATTATGAAACAAAAATTGAGCTGTTTGCTCACACTGACCATCATGAATAGAGGGTAAAAGTGAGGAGGCCTGTAGGCCCAAAGAACATATCCCAACCCTGAATCATGGGGGCAGCATCATGTGGGGATTCTTTGATGCAGGAGGAACTTGTACTCTTCACAAAATAGGAAAAGTATGTGGAGATATTGAACCAACACCTTAAGACATCACCTAAGAAGTTGAAACGTGGGCACTAATGGGTCTTCCAAATGGACAGTGACCACAAGGATACTGCCAAAGTTGTGGCAAAATGGCTTAAAGGGGTTAGCCGCTTTCTGGCTACTGTTCACCGATGTGTTTGAAAAATGATTACATGGCACTTGCTATTATATCCTTTTTTTAATGAAATCTAGAAAATGGTGCAGAATAAGGTATGCCACTATGTTTACAAAGTCTTATGTGCAGTCCACACAGAGGTCCTCTCCATAAAATGGCTACTGATAGAGGGTCATGTGATCAGGAAAATCTCCTCCATTCAGATACACTGCACCTGCCATCTGCACTACGATGATATGATATCTGGTCACATGACATAAGCGGCATCTTATGGACAGTACTTCTATGCAGATAGCACAGATTTGCTTAACAAGGGGGCATGGATTAACAAATATAGCAAACGGCAAAGAATATCAACAAAGGCTGTATTAGTAAGTGCCACATACACATTGGTCAGCAGTAGCCAGAAAGTGGCCAACCCCTTTAAGGACAACAAAATGGGGGTAATGGAGTGGCCATCACAAAAACCCATAAAAAAAAAAAAAAAAAATATGAGCGAAACTGAAAAGGTGCATAAGGAGGCATATGAACCTGACTCATTTAGACCAGTTCAGTCAGGAGGAATGGCCCAAAATTCCAGTGGGAAACTTGTTGAAGGCTACTCAAAAAGTTTGACCAAAGTTAAACAATTTAAATACAATGCCACCAAAAACTAACCACATGTATGTGAATGGGAGATCCACTGAGAATGTGATGAAATAAATAAATGTTTGGAGGAGATTGTCACCAATCGGTGCTTTTTTACACACACACAAAAAAAAAGTCGCAGACAGTGTGTGCACAACTTTTTAAAAGCCACTTGCAACAAATTTTGTTGCAAGTGGCGTTTCTGCGCCACCCTCTCCACTCTCTGACAAGGGGACATGGCGGGGGCAGGACCAGCGGGTGCGCCACATTTATCCTCATTTGTGCTTGTTTTCAGGAGCAAATGAAGACAGAAATCTACAGCAGCTCCGAGCTGTCGTACATTTCATTCTGACGCATGGATTTATGACTGGGCCTGCATCTCGTCATTAATGAGTTGCATACTCCAGCAGTGCAGGGCATATCCAAGACCGCCGTAAAATGACAGTTTTTTTAAAATAAATCTTTGCCTGTAGCATTATTCTGACATTACACATTCTTGCAATATAGTAGAGATTCTGACAGACCTAAAAGAGGGAATGTGTACAGGTAGTAAGTCCTTGGAGTTGTTTTACTGAATGTGGGTAAAGTGTATGTAAATGTATAACTGTATGTAGGTTTTTGGTGTTCATTAGCCTGCAATATAGCTATACTAAATAAATGCTTCCAGCTATGTGCCCCTTCTAGGGTATTTTATTTTTTTATTTTTTTTGTATGATTGCATTTTACTCATTTTGGGCTAAGAATTATTTTTTCAGCTGGTCTTTATTAAAAATGTTCAACCTTTTCTGAGATACAAGAGTAAAAAAAAAAAATCCTGACTTCAAAAACATTTATTTAAGCTATATTCTTATTAGAGATAAGAGCTGTACATGAGACATCAGCTGACGGGATTCAAAGAAAACAGAACGTGACATCTTGCAAACAATTTTTTTTTTTTAACTCTTGTATCTCAGAAACGGCTGAACATTTAAAGATCAATTGAAAAACGATTTTGGTCCAAAATGAGTAAAATGCAATAAAATAAAAAAAATTCCCCCAAAGCTTTCATGTTCAGTAGGAGCACTAAATTCTTGCAGAATTATATTTACTATAGAAAATGAAATCTGTAAATGGCTATATGCAATAGTATATTTTCCCTGTAGTGGCTGCTGAGTGGCCAATAGCCGTCTGTCCGGATTCTCCGGAGCTAGTGGCTATCATTAGTGGTGTTTCCTTTGATAAGACCTCTTTAATAGTAATCCACTGTGCTAACAGTGAGACCCCCTTCGATAGGGAGCTGAGGGATACCGAGGGCCTAGGTCAGTGATGGGGAACCTTTTAGAGACTAAGGTCCCAAACTGCAACCCAAAACCCACTTATTTGTCATGCCCTGCGCTAATGAATGGCGGGAATGGTCTATGACTTATTGGTACACCATAGACTTTTTCCAGGGTGCGGGTGCCTACAGAGAGGCCATAGGTTCGCCACCACTGGCCTAGGTGAACAACCCTTTAGGGCATAACAGTTGAGTGAGTAAATTGATCACATACTGTCTTGTACCTTGTGTAATATTTTTTACAGGTGCCATCTCCATAATCCAGGAGTTTCCAGACATAACCATTCTAACCACGGAGGTCCATCCGGTTGCTCCCACACACTTTGGACAGAAGTATTTTGGTACAGACTGACCATGTGGATCCCCCTGTGCTAGGAGAGACTTGACTGACTATTGCCTCAAGGTCTTGCAGTGTCCTGGCTAATCTTCAGTGCCTTGCCAACTGCTGCTTGGAGGGGGCACTAACTTATGCAATCTTTTTACTGTACATGATTTTCCAAGCTTTATATTCAAACTAACTGCTAGGCCATCATCCACAGAACCCGAATGGTATTTTTACTTGATGTTCATTGCTTACACACCTTCCCGAGTGTTCAATGCACATTCCATTCGAAAGCCGCTTCTACCCGTGCGCTGAGGAGTTCAAGGGCATCAGATACTATTTATTTATTTGTATTAACGGAAACTGAACAATAAATTTGTGGATATGATTCGCGGGCGTCAGATTTACTCATTTAGTGTAAATTTGCAGGGGCCTGTGTTTCCCTGTATGAATGAAACAGCAGGCACGCATGCTTGTCCACTGATCCATTCAACTCTATGGGGCTGTCAAAGATAGCAGAGTACAAGGGCTTAGCTACCTCCTGCAGTCCCATAGAGTTCAGTGGAGCAGCGGACACCCTTGTGTGTCTACCACTTTATTCAAGGGTGGGTTCAGGCGCCTGTTCTAGTGATCTCCCGCTGATCACACCCCTATCCTTTATCCTGTGGACAGGGGAGTTGTCATCGGACAAACTCTTTTACCCCCTTAACACCCAGCACCGTACGGGGGGGGGGGGGGGGGTCGCGGCACCATGCCTGCTCTTACCGGCAGGCAGCCATGCTGAGCCACCCTCCCCCTGTAGCTCCAAGCGCTGCGATTGGGCGATCAATGAAACCGGCACATCGCAGCGCAGGAAGCAGGTGCTGAACAAGTCAGCACCGGTCACACCAGTGTTTTGGGTCTCCTGCCAGGGCTGCTATTGGCTGGAACAATGCTCCAGCCAATGGCAGCGCTATAGCTGCACAGGAAGAGGCAGAACTTCCCTGCATGCAGCCATTCTAGCTGGTGCCTGCATGCAGAGAGGTTCTGTGCTGCTTGTTGGCTTGCTGGGACTTTTGGCGCATACCACAGCGATTTTAAACCCTTTCCTGCTGGAAAGAAAAACAACATCTGGAATAGTTGCACATTTTATTTTATTTTTAATTTTTTTCCATTTGCAGCTGTTCCAGATCCCTAAACCACCCGCCATCCAAGTCCCTCTCCCTTTACCATCCCCCCCCGTCTTTTATTTTTTTTAACAGATTCCATTTGGTCAGCTCTGCACCACTTTTTCAGCGTGCGAGCTGTGACCGCCAAGTGCTGTTCAGTGCATATCTGCCTGATCAGCACCTGCGGATTATTTGTGCTGATTTTTTGTGTTGGCAAATTTTTCTTACTTTTTTCTTTTAACAATTTTTTTTTTTAGGGATTTATATAAATATGAGTTCTATATTTTTATCTATATAGATATAAGTAAAATTTTTAGCCTGTGTAGTCAATTTTTATACTACAGTTTTTGCATGCACGCACGATCTGTGTGCGTGTTGCAGAGCACCAATCAGTAGTGTGCTCAGTAGCATCTGCACATTTTTTTGAAATGTGAAAAGAGCTGCAGTTAGATATAGAGAGAGATATAGATATACAGTCGGGTTCATAAATATTGGGACATCAACACAATTCTAAATTTTTGGGCTCTATACACCACCACAATGGATTTAAAATGAAACTAACAAGATGTGCTTTAACTGCAGACTGTCAGCTTTAATTTGAGGGCATTTACACCCAAATCAGGTGAACGGTGTAGGAATTACAGCAGTTTGCACATGTGCCTCCCACTTGTTAAGGAAACAAAAGTAATGGGACAATTGGCTTCTCAGCTGTTCCATGGCCAGGTGTGTGTTATTCCCTCATCATCTCAATTACAATGAGCAGATAAAAGGTCCAGAGTTCATTTCAAGTGTGCTATTTGTATTTGGAATCTGTTGCTGTCAACTCTCATGATGAGATCCGGAGAGCTGTCACTATCAGTGAAGCAAGCCATCATTAGGCTGAAAGAAAAAAAAAAAAACATCAGAGAGATGGCAAAAACATTAGGCGTGGCCAAAACAACTGTTTGGAACATTCTTAAAAAGAAGGAACGCACCGGTGAGCTCAGCAACACCAAAAGACCTGGAACACCACGGAAAATTGTGGATGACCAAATAATTATTTCCCTGGTGAAAGAAAACACCCTTCAGAATGCTCTCCAGGAGGTAGGTGTATGTGTGTCAGTCAACAATCAAGAGAAGACTTCACCAGAGGGAATACAGAGGGTTCACCACAAGATGTAAACCATTGGTGAGCCTCAAAAACAGGAAGGCCAGATTAGAGTTTGCCAAACGAAATCTAAAAAAAGCCTTCACAGTTCTGGAACAACATCCTATGGACAGATGAGACCAAGATCAACTTGTACCAGAGTGATGGGAAGAGAAGGGAAGGAACTGCTCATGATCCTAAGCATACCACCTCATCAGTGAAGCATGGTGGTGGTAGTGTCATGGCGTGGGCATATATGGCTGCCAATGGAACTGGTTCTCTTGTATTTATTGATGATGTGACTGCTGACAAAAGCAGCAGGATGAATTCTGAAGTGTTTTGGGCAATATTATCTGCTCATATTAAGCCAAATGCTTCAGAACTCATTGGACGGCACTTCACAGTGCAGATGGACAATTACCCAAAGCATACTGCAAAAGCAACCAAAGAGTTTTTTAAGGGAAAGAAGTGGAATGTTATGCAATGGCCAAGTCAATCACCGGACCTGAATCCGATTGAGCATGCATTTCACATGCTGAAGACAAAACTGAAGGGAAAATTCCCCAAGAACAAGCAGGAAATCAAGACAGTTGCAGTAGAGGCCTGGCAGAGCATCACCAGGGATGAAACCCAGCGTCTGGTGATGTCTATGCGTTCCAGACTTCAGGCTGTAATTGACTGCAAAGGATTTGCAACCAAGTATTAAAAAGTGAAAGTTTGATTTATGATTATTATTCCGTCCCATTACTTTTGGTTCCTTAACAAGTGGGAGGCACATATGCAAACTGTTGTAATTCCTGCACCGTTCACCTGATTTGGATGTAAATGCCCTCAAATTAAAGCTGACAGTCTGCAGTTAAAGCACGTCATGTTCGTTTAATTTCAAATCCATTGTGGTGGTGTATAGAGCCAAAAATGTTAGAATTGTGTCAATATCCCAATATTTATGGACCTGACTGTGTGTGTATATGTACAGTACAGACCAAAAGTTTGGACACACCTTCTCATTCAGAGTTTTCTTTATTTTCTTGACTATGAAAATTGTAGATTCACACTGAAGGCATCAAAACGATGAATTAACACATGTGGAATTATATACATAACAAAAAAGTGTGAAACAACTGAAAATGTCATATTCTAGGTTCTTCAAAGTAGCCACCTTTTGCTTTGATTACTGCTTTGCACACTCTTGGCATTCTCTTGATGAGCTTCAAGAGGTAGTCACCTGAAATGGTTTTCACTTCACAGGTGTGCCCTGTCAGGTTTAATAAGTGGGATTTCTTGCCTTATAAATGGGGTTGGGACCATCAGTTGCGTTGTGGAGAAGTCAGGTGGATACACAGCTGATAGTCCTACTGAATAGACTGTTAGAATTTGTATTATGGCAAGAAAAAAGCAGCTAAGTAAAGAAAAACGAGTGGCCATCATTACTTTGAGGCTACTTTCACACTTGCGCTTGATCGGATCCGTTCTGAACAGATCCGATCATATTAATGCAGACGGAGGCTCCGTTCAGTACGGATCCGTCTGCATTAATAACTTTAAAAAAATTCGCAAGTGCGCAAGTAGCCTGCGCGGATCCGTTCAGACTTTCAATGTAAAGTCAATGGGGGACGGATCCGCTTGAAGATTGAGCCATATGGTGACATCTTCAAGCGGATCCGTTCCCATTGACTTACATTGTAAGTCTGAACGGATCCGCACGCCTCGGCGGACACCCGAACGCTGTAAGCAGCGTTCAGCTGTCCGCCTGTCCGTGCGGAGGCTGAACGCCGCCAGACTGATGCAGTCTGAGCGGATCCGCTCCATTCAGACTGCAGCAGGGCTGGACGGAGCTCACGAGCAGACCAACGAACGCTAGTGTGAAAGCAGCCTAAGAAATGAGGTTCAGTCAGTCCGAAAAATTGGGAAAACTTTGAAAATGTCCTTAATTGTAAGCACAAAAATCATCAAGCGCTACAAAGGAACTGGCTCACATGCGGACCGCCCCAAGAAAGGAAGACCAAGAGTCACCTCTGCTGCGGAGGATAAGTTCATCCAAGTCACCAGCCTCAGAAATCACAGGTTAACAGCAGCTCAGATTAGAGACCAGGTCAATGCCACACAGAGTTCTAGCAGCAGACACATCTCTAGAACAACTGTTAGGAGGAGCCTGTGTGAATCAGGCCTTCGTGGTAGAATATCTGCTAGGAAACCACTGCTAAGGACAGGCAACAAGCAGAAGAGACTTGTTTGGGCTAAAGAACACAAGGAATGGACATTCGACCAGTGGAAATCTGTGCTTTGGTCTGATGTCCAAATTTGAGATCTTTGGTTCCAACCACCGTGTCTTTGTGCGACGCAGAAAAGGTGAACGGATGGACTCTACATGCCTGGTTCCCACCGTGAAGCATGGAGGAGGAGGTGTGAACCACCGTGAACCAGCATGGCTACCACAGCATCTTGCAGCGGCATGCTATTCCATCCGGTGTGCGTTTAGGCTACTTTCATACTAGCATTCAGAGCGGATCCGTTCTGAACGGATCCGCTCATATAATGCAGACGGTGGCTCCGTTCAGAACGGATCCGTCTGCATTATATTGTCAAAAAATGTCTAAGTTTGAAATTAGCCTGAGCGGATCCGTCCAGACTTTTACATTGAAAGTCAATGGGGGACGGATCCGTTTGAAGATTGAGCCATATTGTGTCATCTTCAAACGGATCCATCCCCATTGACTTGCATTGTAAGTCTGGACAGATCCGCTTGCCTCCGCACGGCCAGGCGGACACCCGAACGCTGCAAGCAGCGTTCAGGTGTCCGCCTGCTGAGCGGAGCGGAGGCTGAACGCCGCCAGACTGATGCATTCTGAGCGGATCCGCGTCCACTCAGAATGCATTAGGGCTGGACGGAAGCGTTCGGGTCCGCTTGTGAGCCCCTTCAAACGGAGCTCACAAGCGGACAGCCGAACGCTAGTGTGAAAGTAGCCTAAGTTGGACCATCATTTATTTTTCAACAGGACAATGACCCCATACACACCTCCAGGCTGTGTAAGGGCTATTTGACCATGAAGGAGAGTGATGGGGTGCTGCGCCAGATGACCTGGCCTCCACAGTCACCGGACCTGAACCCAATCGAGATGGTTTGGGGTGAGCTGGACCGCAGTGTGAAGGCAAAAGGGCCAACAAGTGCTAAGCATCTCTGGGAACTCCTTCAAGACTGTTGGAAGACCATTTCAGGTGACTACCTCTTGAAGCTCATCAAGAGAATGCCAAGAGTGTGCAAAGCAGTAATCAAAGCAAAAGGTGGCTACTTTGAATAACCTAGAATATGACATATTTTCAGTTGTTTCACACTTTTTTGTTCTGTATATAATTCCACATGTGTTAATTCATAGTTTTGATGCCTTCAGAGTGAATCTACAATTTTCATAGTCATGGAAATAAAGAAAACTCTGTGAATGAGAAGGTGTGTCCGTACTGTATGTGTGTGTGTGTGTGTGTGTGTGTGGGAAACTCGAAAAATTAAAATATCGTGCAAAAGTCCATTTATGTCAGTAATGCAAATTAAAAGGAAGTGCATTAATGCAGCTTAACCCTTTCATGAACAAAGGTCATTGATGCCCCAGTGTCCAGGTCAAAATTTACAAATCTGACATGCGTCACTTTAAGTGGTAATAGCTTTGGAACACTTTTTTTTACTTATCCACGCCATTCTGAGATTGTTTTCTCGTGACACATTGTACTCCATGACAGTCATAAATTTGAGTCAATATATATCACCTTTATTTATGAAAAAATCCCAAATTTACCAAAAATTTTTAAAAATTTGCAATTTTCTAAATGTCTCTGCTTCTAAAACAGAAAGTGATACCTCATAAAATATTAATTACATAACATTCCCCATATGTCTACTTTATGTTGGCATCATTTTGGAAATGTTGTTATTTTTTTTTTTTAGGACATTACAAGGCTTAGAAGTTTAGAAGCAATTCTTTAAATTTTTAAGAAAAATTCCAAAACCCATTTTTTAAGGACTAGTTTAGGTCTGAAGTCACTTTGTGGGGCTTACATAGTGGAAACCCCCCATAAATGACCCCATTGTAGAAACTACACCCCTCAAGTTACTTTAAACCAATTTTACAAACGTTATTAACCCTTTAGGTGTTCCACAAGAATTAAAGGAAAATGGAGATGAAATTTCTAAATTTCACTTTTTTAGAAGATTTTCTATTTTATTACATTTTTTTCTTTAACACATTAAGGGTTAACAGCCAAACAAAACTCAATATTTATTACTCTGATTCTGCGGATTACAGAAACACCCCACATGTGGTCGTAAACTGATGTAAGGGCGCACGGCAGGGCGCAGAAGGAAAGGAACAGATTTTGCTGGATTGGTGTTCTGAACGCCATATGTTTTTTATTTTTCTACCTATCGTCTTGTGCAGGGGCTCATTTTTTGCAGAAAGAGTTGAGGTTTTTATTGGTACCATTTTTGGGTACATAGGATTTTTTGATCATTCATTATTACACTTTATGGGACAAGGTGGCCCAGAAAATGACTGTTTTGGAACAGTTTTTATTTTATTTTATTTTTTACAGCTTTCATCTGAGGGGTTAGGTCATGTGACAGTTTTATAGAGCAGATCGTTACGGACGTGGCAATACCCAATATGTATACCGTATTTTTCGCCCCATAAGACGCACTTTTCCCCCCAAAAAAAATCGGGGGGAAATGCCCCTGCGTCTTATGGGGCGAATGCTGACAATTTAACATCGCTGGATGCGATGTAGCATGAGCTGGGGCCGGGGGAGGGACTGGGAGGAGGAGCTGGGGGCCGGAAATAGCGGCGGGGCGGTGCAATCAATGTACTATAGCCCCCCGCCGCTCCGGTATACTAATATTAAATGTCTTATTCGATAAAAATGTATTACATATGCCCCCTCACTCCTATATTGCTAATCGTACCTTAGATCCTATTCCTAGGTGCTGTAATGCAGGCTGGGCGGGCGGCAGCGTAACTCCTTGATGTCACGTGCCTGCGCCGCCTACTTTATGAATGAAGCAGGCGGCGCAGGCAAGTGACGTCAGCGAGTGACGCGCCGGCCGCCCGGCCTGCATTACAGCACCTAGGAAAAGGATTTAAGGTTCGATTAGCAATATAGGAGTGAGGGGGCATATCTAATACAATTTAATTGAATAAGACATTTAATATTAGTATACAGGCGGCGGGGGGGGCTATTGGATGATCGAGCTGATCCGTGGATGGCACAGTTAAGGGGGGGGGGGGGGGGGCTGTGGATGCCACTGTTATGGGCTGGGGGGCTGTGGATGGCACTGTTATGGGCTGGGGGGCTGTGGATGGCACTGTTATGGGGTGGGGGGTCTGTGGATGGCACATATGTAACAGTGCCATCCACAGATCCCCCCCCCGTAACAGTGCCATCCACAGATCCCCCCCCCCGTAACAGTGCCATCCACAGATCCCCCCCTGTAACAGTGTGTCAGTCATCCACAGATCCCCCCATAACAGTGTCCGTCATCCACAGATCCCCCCCCATAACAGTGTCCGTCATCCACAGATCCCCCCCATAACAGTGTCCGTCATCCACAGATCCCCCCCATAACAGTGTCCGTCATCCACAGATCCCCCCCATAACAGTGTCCGTCATCCACAGATCCCCCCCATAACAGTGTCCGTCATCCACAGATCCCCCCCCATAACAGTGTCCGTCATCCACAGATCCCCCCCATAACAGTGTCCGTCATCCACAGATCCCCCCCATAACAGTGTCCGTCATCCACAGATCCCCCCCATAACAGTGTCCGTCATCCACAGATCCCCAGTAATAGTGCCACCCACAGACCACCATTAGTTCCAAACCCACCAAAAGCACACCTTTTGGTTAAAAATAATTTTTTTCTTATTTTCCTCCCCAAAAACCTAGGTGTGTCTTATGGGCCGGTGCGTCCTATAGGGCGAAAAATACGGTACTTTTTCTTATTTAAGTTTTACACAATAATAGCATTTCTGAAACCAAAAAAATGATGTTTTAGTGTCTCCATAGTCTGAGAGCCATAGCTTTTTTTATTTTTTGGGCGATTGTCTTAAATATGGGCTCATTTTTTGCGGGATGAGCTAACGGTTTGATTGGTACTATTTTGGGGTATATTCGCCTTTTTTGATCGCTTGGTGTTGCACTTTTTGTGATGTAAGGTGACAAAAATGGCTTATTTTTTTACACAGTTTTTATTTTTTATGGTGTTTATTGGATGGTTTATAGAGATGTCGTTACAGACGCGGTGACACCTAATATGTGTGTTTTTTGTTTGTTTGTTTTTATAGGAAAAGGAAATTTATTTTTTAAATTTTTATTTATTTATTTATTTTAACTTTTATTATTTTCACTTTTTTTTTTTTATCAGTTCCCTCTTGGATCTTGAAGATCCAGTGGGGCTGATGGTTGTACTATACTTTGCAATGCTCTTGCATTGCAAAGTATAATACAATCGGATGCCTGTAGGTGGCAGCACTGGACGCCTATACCATGGCAACCGGACGCCTTTGCAAAGTGTCCGGTTGCCATGGCAACCATTGGGCGCTGCGATCGCAGCAGCCCTGATGGTTGAGAGAGGGGGAGCCCCCTCCCTCTATTAACCCCATGGATGCCGCTACTGCGGCATCTATGGGGTTACAGCAGTGTCAGCATAGAGCTGACACACGCTGCTGATGGCGGCGGCTCAGGAATGGAGCCGCCGCCATCACACACACAAGGGGGACCGCATCGAGGGCAGCGCTGGAAACGGGGGGGCATTTTACTTACAGATCGAGGCAGGAGGGGGCGGACCGCACCGCACCGCATCGGGAGGGCAGGATAAGATGATGGACAAGAAGGGGGCACAGATCGGGGGAGGAGGGGGCGGACCGCATCGGGGGCAGGACTAGAACAAGGAGGGGGCTTCAAGGGAGCACAGGACACATTACCGATTTTAGGCTCTGATCTGCAGAGTGCAGATCAGAGCCTGAAACCGGCATTTTAACACTGCCGCGATCCGATTGGTTAGTCTGTGCAGACTAACCAACTAACCAATCGGATCGATTGCCGGCAAGGGGCCACTCTGATTGGTCCCTTGCCGGCATTACTGCACTGTATGCTGTCCGTGACAGCATACAGGGCAGGGGCAGAAGCTTTAATCCAAGCGCTTTGCAGCGCTTGAATTAAAGAGCTGCCAGAACGTATATATACGTGGTAGCTGCACAGGGTATGTGCAGCTATCACGTATATATACAGATTGCAGTCGTGAAGGGGTTAAAATTCGAATTTTGTGAAAAGGTTCATTATTCTAGGCTCAAAGTGTCACACTCTAGTCAGCTATTTAATCCATACCCCCTGAGCAAAGGGTACCTCAAAATTGTGACTTTGGGGGTTCCATAATCATCCAAATTATAACAAATAAAGGCTTGAAATATCTCGCTTTGCATGTAATGAGTCTATCTCATATGTTAGTTTCATCTTTTAAGTTGCATAACTGAAATAAATGAACTTTGCACAATATTCTATTTCAGTTAGGCCTCATTTACACGGCCGTTGTGCAATTGTGGTCCCCAATGCACGGCGACATCCGTGCAGCGGGCTGGACCCATTGAACTTGAATGGGTCAGTGGTATGTCCGCAAAAAGAATATGACATGTCATATTTTGTTGCAGTGCGGAACCACAGAAAGAAATCGCACTGAAGCACTCCGTAGTGCTTCCGGTGTTCCGTGACTCCGTTCCGCATGTCCGGAACTGCGGACCCATTCAAGTGAATGGGTCCGCAACTGTGATGCGGGATGCACACAGCCGGCGGCCGTGGATTGCCAACCCGCTGTTTGCTGGCCGCAATACGGCCACGGTCGACCAATGCCCATGTGCATGTGCATGAGGCCTAAGTGTGAGTTTAGGTTTTTGCAGGAACGCACGCACGATTTGTGTGGGTGCTGCAGACCCCCGATCAGTAGTGTGCTCAGTAGCATCTGCACATTTTTTTTTAAAATTTTTGGGTGTGTGAAAAAAGACCTGCAGTTAGTGGTAGTTAGATTTATAGTGTGAGTTTAGGCTTTTGCACGAATGCACCACCTGCGTACATGCATTTTGCAACCACTGAGCACCAATCGGTAGTCTCCATAACTGATTGTGTCTGCTCATCTTGCAGTGCAAGGTTTTTTTTGTGCAGCAAAGACTTCTTTTTTTTTTTACAACGTTTCTTCTAAATTTAATTTTATTACAAGCCCCTTCACATGTGAAAACACTATATATACACCCCACACTAAATAAAGGTTTACACATTTCACATCACCTGTCACATCCCAATAAAATAAAAATGTCCCATCCCAACGAGTATACTCGGCTGAAGAGGCCCCACCCCCTGACTATTATCAACCCCCAAATTCCAGAGTTTGTGGGAAACTCTGGAATCCAAATTGACGCACGGGCTTCACAGAAATAGATTTTCTTTTTTTTTCAAAACCTTTTTACCTTTTAAAATTTGATGGTGACCCAAACAAATTTATATGCCCAGCAATTTA
The DNA here is from genome assembly GCF_014858855.1 of Bufo gargarizans. Classification (NCBI taxonomy): domain Eukaryota; kingdom Metazoa; phylum Chordata; class Amphibia; order Anura; family Bufonidae; genus Bufo; species Bufo gargarizans. The sequence goes on from NC_058088.1 coordinate 109,354,344, forward strand.
TTTCCTAGAACCCTACTTCGCCATATGCTAGACCCCTAGGTTGGACCCCAGTAAGTGCAGCAGAGGTGATGACATTTTGGGGACCCGTGCTGCATATGGGCATTGTAAAAAAAAAAACTAAAAAAAAACACACAATCATTAGGCAATATTGGAGTTCGGAGATTTTTTGGGACAGTCAATGACCATGACCCGGAATCGATTTGATTCAATTTGGACATTCCTACACTACAATGACTGCACAGTGCCCACCCCAAAACAACCCAACATTTGACTGTCTGTTCAAAGTTAGGCTTGTCATTGACCATTTCAACACCAAGTTTGATGAGGTGTACAACCCAGATAAAAATGTCAGTGTAGATGAGTCCCTGTTACTGTTCAAAGGGAGGATTAGATTCTGCCAATACCTGCCTAGCAAACGGGCAAGGTATGGCATAAAAATATACAAACTTTGTGAGAGTGGCTCCGGGTACACGCACAAATTCCACGTTTATGAAGGGAGAGATTCCTGGATGGAACCCCCCGAATGCACCCCCATCCTATGAGTTAGTGGGAATATTGTATGAGAGTTACTGCACCCACTGCTGAAATAGGGTTACCCCCTCTTTGTGGATAACTGTTATACCAGCATACCCCTATTCAGGTCCCTAACTGCCAGAGGTACTGTGGCTTGTGGCACAGTACGCAAAAATCAGAGAGGCCTCCCTAGATCCCTGGTAGGGCAACCACTGAGAATGGGTGAAAGTAGGGCTCTCCTCCATGATAACATGCTGGTGGTTAAGTACAAGGACAAGAGGGACGTCCTTGTACTGACCAACATTCACACTAATGCCAGCTCCCCTGCCCATGTACGTGGTTCCGCAACCACTACCCCCAAACCAGTTTGCATGCTAGACTACAACAGGCACTTGTGAGGGGTGGATCTTTCAGATCAACTTATGAAGCCCTACAGTGCCACATGAAAAACAAAAGTGTGGTACAAAAAACTGGCCGTACAGATGGCAATGTGCAATGCGTATGTGCTATTTCATTCTGCAGGCCACAGAGGAACTTCCCTTTGGTTCCAAGAGGTGGTAATCAAGGCCAGTGAGGGTCCCAGTACTTCAGGAAGTTATGGTGCCCGTATTGTACCAGGGAAACATTTTCCAGGTCAAGTCCCCAAGACAGCAAGGAAGGGAAGGACCCAAAAAGATGCAGGCTGTGTTCCAAAAGGGGGATAAGGAAAGACACCATTTACCACTGTGAAACCTGCCCTACCACACATCCATGGAGTATTAATTTAATTTCATCCTTTATGCTTCCTAAAATATTTCCACTTTATATCTCTGATTTAGTCCACCTCGCTTGCATATCCACTTTCCAACAACCACTACATATTTTATTCTGTGAGACAACCGTGTCCTGTTTGTACGGGGGTGCTCTTTCCAAAATGGGGTCACTTCTTGGGGTTTCCCATTTCTGGGGACCTCAGGAAATTTATTTAATGCGACATGGCAGCTGAAATCCATGTCTGTTTGTTCAGGCCTGCAAAACCCAGTTTTTGCACTTTGCCTTTAGAGACTTGCTGTGCGCCAGTACAGCAGGCTACGAGCACATATGGGGTGTTTGCAAAAAGGGGAGAAAATGGGGAACATATACTGGGGTGCAATTTCTCCTTTAACCCCTTGTGAAAGTGAAAAAGTGGGGTCTGCTAGTAATTTTTACAAATGTGTGCTTTGAAATCCTTTCTCTAGTATTTCTGCCTTCTGTGAGACACGTTTGCTGAAAAGTACCCTTTCCACCACTTAAAATGTTCCTACAGGGGTGCTCTTTGCGAAATGGGGTCACTTGTTGGGGTTTTTCAATTCTAGGGACCTCAGGAATTTATTTAATGCGACATGGCACCTAAAATCCATGTCTGACAATTCAGCCCTGTCGGCAAAATTCATATATTTCCGTTTGCCTGCTGTGTGCCCATACAGCAGGCTACAAGCACATATGGAGTGTTTACTGAATGGGGAGAAAATGGGGAACACAACCTGGGGTGCATTTTCTCCTTTAACCCCTTGTGGAAAAAAATTATTAAGGTCTGCTAGTAATTATATATTTTTCACAAATATATGGTTTGAAATGCTTTCACAAGTATTTCTGTCTTCTGTCTTCTGTGAGACACCTGTTTGCTGAAAAGTACCCTTTCCATTTGTACGGGGGTGCTTTTTCCGAAATGGGGTCACTTGTTGGGGTTTTTCATTTCTGGGGACCTCAGGAATTTAAATTCGCGTCTGCCAATTCAGGTCGGCAAAATCCATATTTAGCTGTTTGACTCTCGAGCCCTGCCATGCGCCCATACATAATTTTTTGAGCACATATGGGGTGTTGGCATATTCGAGGGGACATGGGGAACAAAATGTGGACTGTATTTTGTTCTGTTACCCCTTGTGAAAGAAAAGAAATGTGGGTGTAAAGCAACTTTTTATGGAAAATTTTTTAAATTTACTAATTCTGTGAAACGCCTGATTGGTAAAAGTGCTCACTACACACCTTGAAAAATTCCTTGAGGGGTGTAGTTTCTGGAACGGGGTCACTTTTTGGGGATTTCCACTGTAGGGCCCCCTCAGGGTGTCTTTACATGTGACATAGCTCCCAATTACCATTCCAGCTAAATCCGCTCTCCTAACGCCATATGGTGCTCCTTCCACTCTGAATGAAGCCTGCTGTGCGCCCATACATCATTTTTTTAGCACATATGGGGTGTTGGCGGATTCAGGGGGAAATGGGGAACAAAATGTGGGGTGCATTTTGTCCTGTTACCCCTTGTGAAAGTGAAAAATGTGGGTGTAAAGCAACTTTTTCTGGAAAAAAAATGTAATTTTTCATTTTCACAGCCAAGCGTTTCCTAATTCTGTGAAACGCTCGATGGGTCAAAGTGCTCACTACACACTTTGAAATATTCCTTGAGGGGTGTTGTTTTAGGAATAGGGTCACTTTTTGGGGGTTTCCACTCTAGGGGTACCTCAGGGTGTGTTCAGTTGCAAAATGGCGCCTGTCAATTATTCCAGTGAAATCTGCCTTCCAGAAGGCACTGTAGGGCCACCTCAGGGTGTCTTCACATGCGACATAGCTCCCCATTCCAGCTAAATCCGCTCTCCAAAAGCCATATGGTTCTCCTTCCACTCTGAAGCATGCCCATACATCAGTTTTTAAGCACACATGGGGTGTTTCTGTAAACTCCAGATTCAGGGTAATATATTGAGGGGTTTTTTGTCATAAAAATTTAAAATTTGCAAAACAAAAGTGAAATTTAGAAATTTCATTCCCATTTTCATTTAATTCTTGTGGGGCACCTAAAGGGTTAACAAAGTTTGTAAAATCTGTTTTGAATAGCTCGAGGGTGTAGTTTCTAAAATGGGGTGATTTATGGGTGGTTTCTAATATGTAAGCCCCAGATAGTGACCTCATAACTTCAAATTTGGGTTTGAAAATGTTCTTGAAAACTTTAAGATTTGCTTCTAAACTTTCTAACATCCCCAAAAAAAATGTAATTTTAAAACAATTTTCCAAACATGAAGTAGACATATGGGGAAAGTAAAGTAATAGCTATTTTTAAAGGTATTACTATCTATTATAAAAAGTAGAGAAATTAACATTTGGAAATTTCCAAATCTTTCAATTTTTTTTGTAAATGTAGTATTTTTTATAAATAAAAATGAAATATTTTGACTCAATTTTACCACTTTCATGAAGTACAATATGTGACGAGAAAACAATCTCAGAATGGCCTGGATAAGTAAAAGCGTTTTAAAGTTATTACCACATAAAGTGACTCGTCAGATTTCCTAAAAATGGCCCGGTCCTGAAAGGGTTAAAGGGGTTGTTTGCTTATCCTATATTGATGACCTATCTTCAGTATAGGTCATCAGTATCAGATTGGCGGGGGCCCAACTGTTAGCAACCCCACCGTCCAGCTCTATGAAGAGAACACAGTGCAAGTACAAGCGCTGTGTTCCCTTTAGTTTACCTGCCTGCCATCGACATTGCAGTGCAGAGCAGGTGTAATTATAGCTTCACTTCAATGGGACAACTCCCTCTATTCCCGTCCCATTGAAGTGAAAGGGTTGGAGGAGTTGGAGTTACACCTGCATGCCACTGCAATGATGGCGAGCAGGTAAACACAGGGCTTTGTTCCAGTATGGTTAATTAAAATTTTCCTATCAACCTCCACAACGGCACTACTCAGAGATGACCCTACCACAACCAGGCAGGGACAAGAAGAATACATTTAAACCTCCTTCAGCTCCTCCTCGTGTGCCAGGTGAGGAGGAGGATCACCAGCACCACTGAATTTGCCTGTGAGGCCCATCCTGTGCAGGCAGGAGCGGTATTTGTTTAATGGAAAAAAAAAAATGTAAAGGATGGTACAGGATGAGATGAGTGGGTTGGAACAGAAAAAAAAATCCTGTTAATAAAAACCTTCATATGTTAATTAAAAGAGAATGGAAGGTCCCTGATAGAAAATGGTTTATTCCTCAAACCATTAAAGGGATTGTCACCTGGATTTTGCTTATAGAGCTGCGGACATGTGCTGCTAGATCGCCTCTAGCACGTCTGCAATATACATTCCCCATGGGGATAGCTTAAAGCATGGATGTCAAACTCATGGCCCTCCAGATGTTGCAAAACTACAACTCCCATCATTCCCTGATAGCTGTAGTATGCCCAGGCATGATGGGAGTTGTAGTTTTGCAACAGCTGGAGGGCCACGAGTTTGACATCCCTGGCTTAAAGCATGGATCAGCAACCTCCGACACTCCAGCTGTTGTGAAACTACAATTCCCAGCATGCGCCATTCATTTATGTGAGAGTTCTGAGAAGAGCAGAGAAAATGTGCATGCTGGGAGTTGTAGTTTCACAACAGCTGGAGTGCCAGAGGTTGCCTACCCCTGGCTTAAAGGATTCATTTCTGTTATTGAAATGTTAAAAAAAATTATTTTTGTCTAGTGCCACTTCATTTTCAGTTTTCAGGCCCTTATTTTCAGGATTACATCAGCACCCAGGATCTTTACAAAAGTTATGCTAGAGAGTCTGATCTAGGAGTTCCAAGGTCTTCAGTCCTGCACAATCAAAAGGGCAATGTCTCTTTGGGGGTCCAAGACGGCGTGCATCCTGGCAGTAAAATGGGCTAAATTGCATTTGAGGCCTTTACAAAGAAACATATTGGTCTATTGGGACAAAAAGCAGACCTCATTAGATAACCAGATGCAGATTTACACAAGGGGGTACCTTGGGTGCCCTTAGGGCTGTTTCACACGAGCGGATGCCGTGCGTGACATCCGCTGCGTGAAAGACAGCCAAGACCCGATGCGGACTGCAGAAGCACGGAGCATTAACATGATTGATAATGCTCCGTGCCTCTCTGTGATCTCTTTACTCCGAAATCACAGTGAGATAAAGTTGTCACTGTGATTTTGTAGTAAAGAGATCACAGAGAGGCACGGAGCATTATCAATCATGTTAATGCTCCGTGCTTCTGCAGTCCGCATCGGGTCTTGGCTGTCTTTCACGCAGCGGATGTCACGCACGGTAACCGCTCGTATGAAACAGCCCTTAGACTTACAGATTCTAACCACAGCCGCAAGTTCATGGGTTTGGGGGGCTCACAGGTCTCAACTCTCTCTTCAGGGACAATAGTCAGATCATCAAAAAGAAATGTCCTCAATGGGGAGAACTTCATGTAAGATCTCTCTGTAGTTCATTTAAAAAGGGATCTAAATCCGAATGCAGATTTTCTCAGCAGAGTGAGATTACATCCAGGGGAATGGCGCCTATAACCGCAAGTCTTCGGTCTGATTGTGGACAAATGGGGAATTCCTCAAATAGATCTTTTCCCATCAGGAAAAATACAAGACTTCCAAAATATTTCTCCCTTTCTCAGAACGACAGGAACAGTTTTAGACACGCTTGCACAACCTTGTTAGTTCAAAGTAGGTTACGCCTTTCCTCCCCTATCTCTCATCCCCAGAGTTTGAAAGAAGATTTGGGAGATAAAAACCAAAGTGATTCTAATAGCCCCAATTTGGCCCAAAAAAATTATAATCTTGGTTTCCCCTGAAAAAGTTAATATCACTAGAAGGTCTGTGGTTACTCCTATGGCCTCTTTCACACGGCCGTTGCGGGAACACCCGCGATTTTTCCGCACGAGTGCAAAACATTGTCATGCGTTTTGCACTCGCGTCAGAAAAATCGCGCATGTTTGGTACCCAAACCCGAACTTCTTCACAGAAGTTCAGGTCTGGGATCGGTGTTCCGTAGATTGTATTGTTTTCCCTTATAACATGGTTATACACAAAACTAAGATCAAGACAGAAGGAGATCCCGGGCTGCGCGAGCAAGTTACATTTTTTTAAAAACATTTTTAACCCCTCCAGCGCTATTTTACTATGCATTCTGTATTCAGAATGCTATTTTCCCTTATAACCATGTTATAAGGGAAAATAATAATGATCGGGTCTCCATCCCGGCTGTCTCCTAGCAACCGTGCGTGAAAATTGCACCGCATCCGCACTTGCTTGCGGATGTTTGTGAAATTTTCACGCAGCCCCATTCATTTCTATGGGGCCTGTGTTACGTGAAAAACGCGGAATATAGAGCACGCTGCCATTTTCATGCAACGCACAAGTGATGCGTGAAAATCACCTGCGCATGTGAACAGCCCCATAGAAATGAATGGGTCGGTATTCAGTGCGGGTGCAATGCGTTCAACCCACGCATCGCATCCGCGCGGAATACTCGCCCGTGTGAAAGGGGCCTATGGATTCCCAACCTGCTGTTTCAGGAAGCTGTCATTCACCCTCACATAAAACATCTTCATTTAGCAGCTTTGCTTCGGAGAAGTTGACTCTTAGGACTAAAGGCCTGCCCGTGGTGTGAACAGTCTGGACTAGCTTCTGGTGATTTCTCTATTCAGACTATTTGGCTTTCTTGCAGGCAGGATTCAATAAGGGTCTCCGGCCTAGTAACTTGAAATTTCAGGTGCCAGCCCTCAGCACATTATATTAGTATTACACTCACCGGTAAATCCGGTTTCCTGGAAGTCTCCATGACAGCACAAACGGAGATTGACTTCCTCTGATAGGACAGGAAAAAGCACAGAGCGCTTTAAAAACCCCACCCCTTCACCTCATCGCCAGTGTATTTTAACCGCCTAACGCAGATCCGCGGTCCGGAGGCGGCAGCTGCAGGCAGAGTGACGCATATACGCGTCGTCTCGCGAGACGCGAGATGACGCGCTCAGCCGGCACGCACATGCGCATCGCGGGCCGGCATTTCTTTCAGGGGGGGTTGCGTCATCAACGATCATTGGCTGGCAAGCTGATGATTTTTTAAAAATCCAATGCGACGCCAGATAACACATTATATTAGTAAATAATACTAATAATCCTCTGCTGGTCCTTTTGGTTGAATGGATCCAGCAGAGGAGCAGGCTTCACAGTGAGTAGCACCAACAGTACACTTTAGCCCCAGATCACCCCCTGCACCCCAATTAACCCTTTGATCGCCCCTGTCAATCACTAGTGAAAGTAAAAAAGTGATCAGTGTAAACATTCAGGTTTTAGGATAGTTTAGGCCCCTTGGTTAGGTAGTTTAGGGATCAGTCAGCGCCCAGCCCACTGCACCGCAGTCCCTTATTCGCTGATTAGCGTATCGCTAATCAGCATTTGTACTTTTATAGTATCTGTAAGTGATCAAAACTGATCACAGTCAGATCTATAATAGTATTAGTGTCACCTTAGCTCGCCCTCCACCCAAAACGCAGTGTTTGCCCGATCAGGCCTGATCGGTCGCCCACACGTGCGTTCGCCCACACCCGCCCCAGTGACAAAAAATATATATATTTTTTGATCACTGCACATTCACTTTGCACGCGCTGCGGCGATAAAAAAAAAATCAGTTTTGATATTTTTTATCAACCACAGCAGCCTCCGGTACTTCGCTAGCCTCCCATTTGTAAGACAGGCTTGCTTTTTTTCTTGGGTAGTCTCAGGGAATACCCCTAAATTTTGTTGCCCAAATGTCAAACAGGGGGTATTCTTCTGAAGAGGCCTACAGGCTTCTGACCCAGTCGGATGAGGAATGGGAACCCTCATCTGACGAATCTAGCGGGTCAGAATATGAACCTGTAGAAAGCAGTGGCAGTCTGACTCAAAGTTCGGACGAGGAAGTTGAGGTCCCTGATAGCACCAGGCGTACCCGACCCCGTGTCGCTAGACCACAGGTTGCGCAGGATCCGCTTCAAGAGCAGCAGAGTGGGGCTGGCGCTGTCGGATTACGTGGTGAGGCATACACCAGCAGCACAGCCTATCCTGGACCTAGTACCAGCACTGCCGTACAACATGGTGAAGTGGCGAGCACCAGAAGGGCAGTTGAAGCTGGTACGGTGGCACGTGCAGTAGTTACCCCGTCGCAGCCACCGCACAGACAGGCCCGTAGACCCCCTAGAATCCCTGAGGTGCTGGCAAATCCTGATTGGCAGTCCCCAACTTCAGCCGCACCTGTAGTTCTCCCTTTCACCGCCCAGTCTGGAGTTCGGGTTGAGACAGCTCAGATCGGTTCGGCTCTGGGATTTTTTGAGCTGTTCTTGACCAAGGATCTGTTGGACATAGTCGTGGCAGAAACAAACCGGTATGCCACACAATTTATAACCGCCAACCCGGGAAGCTACTATGCCCAGCCTTTCCGGTGGAAACCAGTCCAAGTTTCCGAAATTAAAACTTTTCTGGGCCTTCTCCTCAACATGGGTCTAACTAAAAAGCATGAATTGCGGTCATATTGGTCCACGAACCCAATTCATCACATGCCCATGTTCTCTGCTGCTATGTCCAGGGCACGATTTGAGGCCATCCTGCGTTTCCTGCACTTTAGCGACAACACCACCTCCCATCCCAGAGGCCACCCAGCTTTTGACCGGCTCCACAAAATATGTTTAAATCACCCCCCTTTCCGTATAATAATAAAAAAAAAAAAAAAAAAACAACAATAAATATGAATATCCTGGGTATCACCGCGACCGAAAATGCCCATATTTTAAAAAGGAAAAAAAGAAACGTTATGGGGGGTCAGACTATGGTGATGTAAAAAAAAAAAAAAAAAAAAAATTAACGCTTGCTTTTTTTTTTTTTTACACTATTTACACATAAAAAAAACTGTAATCGTACCGACCCAAAGAATGGAGGGCATGGGTCAGTTTTGCCGTAAACAAGACGCTGTGGGAACAAAACTCGTAAAACGTTGGTGGGATTGTTTCTTTTTTTCCAATTCCACCCCATTTGGAATTTTTTCCCGCTTTCTACTACATTCTATGCCATAATTAATTATGTCATTAGAAAGTACAACTTGTCCCGCAAAAAATAAGCCCCCATCCTTGTGACTGGAAATATAAAAAAAGTTAGGGTTCACGGAAAATGGGGAAGAAAAATAAAAACTCCGGTAGCCTAAGGGTTAAGCTTTAATCAGCTTCTGGACGTTATCTGGCGACTAAAACACAGACCTTTGTCTTTCCCCTAGACCCCAGAATATCGCCTCCTGAACTGTTCTAGGCTTTCTAGAAATTAACTCTTCAATGTCTGCAGGGTTAAACAGAAACCTGTATTCATTATCTATATCGGACTCCTGTGTCATATCCAAGATCGCAGGGTCCGAAAGATCAGGATTTACTGAATCTGAGTCACTTCCCACACTAATAAGATCTCTAGAAGTTTCATGTCTTGGGGGGGGGGGGGGGGGAAGCTTCTCTTTTTTGTGAGGCCAGGGCTGATTGAACCTCCTCTCACCATAAACTTGATGTTCTCCAACAGGCTAGAGGACTCAGATTTCACAACTGATGCAGTACACTCCTTGTACAGCGGTTTAGACCCGGATGAGGGCAGACGCTTTAAACACAAGCCACACTTCCTGGCCTTAACTTTAACAGAGGAGGAAGACTCCTTTTCTCCCTGAAAATATATAAGGGAGAGAAAGGTCAACCACTACAGGGCAATAACAGTACATGAAGGGTGCCTGACTCAAGCTACTCACTGGACCCTGGGTAGTGGGGGGGGCGGGGCGGGGCTCCGATCCTGAGCCAGGTGTGGTAGAGGCACTCATGGTGCACAGGTCCCATCCACTAGAAACGCCAGAGGCATGAAGATCCGCTGGGTGCCATTTTCAAGCCAGCATTGCCCTCTTTTTATCCACTGGGCATGCGCCGGCGAGCCTCCATGTGTTTGATGTCATCACTTGGCAGCTGGAAGGAAGCGCATCCTAGCGTCGCTCCAGCAGCCACTACTGCTCCGCATATAGTCCTCCTAGACCGCCACAGGAGGGAACTTCGCCGGTGCCCAGGCACAGACCCCATTGGAGGAGGGAGAGCCGAACATGCCAGAATCGACCTCCGGTCTGTAAAGTAACAGGCACATGGATAATGCTGCCAGGAACCCCAAGGAGTTCCCAGCACTGGCGATGAGGGGAAGGGGTGGGGTTTTTAACCCCTCTGCTTTTTCATGTCCTATCAGAGGAAGTCAGTCTCAGTGTGTGCTGTCATGGAGACGACTAGGGAAATGAAGAATAGCAGAACACCCCACTATTAAACCAGTTGTCCTTCCCTGGAATCTGAATGTGGTTCTGTCAGGGCTTTGAACCACTGTCTAATATGTCAATTAGACTTCTTACTGTTAAAAGTAGGATTTTTGTCTTACCAGTAAAATCATTTTCTCGTTGAGTTCATTGGGGGACATAGAAGACTATGGGTATAGCAGCTGCCACGAGGAGGCGACACTAAGCAAAATAGTGTTAGCTCCTCCTCTCAGCTATACCCCTCCTGCAGACACTGAGCTAATCAGTTTGTATGAAAGCAGTAGGAACAGCCAGGAGAAGCCAACAGAAAACAATTAAAAGCAAAAAAATGTGAAGATGGGTCAGAGTCAAGAACTGGAGGGACCCATCAAGGAGAGCCAGCAATGTACTTACGGGGTGGGAGCTGTGTCCCTCACTGAACTCAGCGAGAAAATGATTTTACAGGTAAGACAAAAATCCTATTTTCTCGCTCGTATCATTGGGGGACACAGAAGACCATGGGACGTTAAAAAAGCAGTACCATGTACAGGGAACAAGACCAGAACAAATCCAAGGCCTGTCATAAGACCCCGCACAGAATTGCGTGGGGAGGATACACCCTGACCCCTGAAAAAGGACAGGAAGAGACATTCCCAGGAAGGCCAGACAGAGAGCGTCTGAATACCCAGATGCCCCGACTGGGCAGAAGAACAGCCCCGGGGACATAAGCCACGGCTTGGGAGACTTCGGAAAAAGTGGAGAGCACACCAAATATCCATGAGATAGACAAGAATGAAAACAAGTCAGTTGCCAGAGCAAACGGAGCAACTACGGAATATACCCGGAGACAGATAACATAGCCTGGGCCCAGACACTTCTAAGGAAGGTGATACTCGAGGACCAGCACCCCATGAAAAGCCCCCCCCCTTCCTAGGGAGATCAACAGACACGATATAGCATGTGAAGAAAACAAACTGAAAATGGTGTCTGGATACCAAGGGCCAGAGAACTGTGGACATGACAAATCTTGTTCCCCCCTGAGGGAAGAAGTAGATGTGTCAGAAGGCGACAACCCCCAACTCCATACCAGGCTGTCAAAGGAGCACTCCAGTAGAACCATTAACAAATCAGGGCTAGAAAACCTGAATGGCAGGCATGAACATGGCCCACAAGAAAAGAATATTGAGGTAAAGAAGAGACACAATGGGAACAAGGCAGTGGAACCGACCCCAATAAAAGTGTCTGCGATGACTTGCTCCCAGGTGTTTATGAAAGAGCCGACTCTTCCCCCAACCCTGATGGCGTCATTGCTTAGAGGAGGAAGGGGAAGGATCCCCTTTATTGGGATTGAAGAGGAAATTTCTTCCTTTCCCCCCTTTCGTATAGCTCCACCTCCCTGATTTCCCTCCATCTGTCTTGGTATCCTGAGGTTGTGGTTTGTTACGAAGAAACTGCCTCCTGTTTTTAGATTTATCTTCAGGAAACCCTTTTTTGCCATCAGTGGCGTTTTCTAGGATTTTATCCAAGTTGGGACCAAATACATACTGGCCATGGAACGGAAGAGATATCAACTTGTTCTTGGACATCATATCCCCCGACCAGGCCTTCAGTCAAAGGACCCTTCTAATTGTGTTAGACAGGACCGTCGTACCAGTGAATAGTCTTACGGACTCTGCTGAGGCATCTGCTAGGAAGCTAGTGGCCATCTTCAGTAGGGGAAGGCTGTGCAATCTTGTCCTCCCCTGAGGGAAGAAGTAGGGGTGTCAGAAGGCGAGAAACCCCAACTCCATACCAGGCTGTCAAAGGAGCACTCCAGTATAACCATTAACAAATCAGGGCTAGAGAACCTGAATGGCAGGCATGAACATGGCCCACAAGAAAAGAATATTGAGGCAAAGAAGAGACAGAATGGGAACAAGACCCCCAAAAAAATGGAAAAAATTGGGGAGTAACCTGGTAGGAAAAGAGTGCCCTCCGGGATGAAAAAAAAAGTCCCCTTTAGACCTACGGCCAAGGGATTTGTCTCCTAAGAATGTTCCTCAAGGAGAATGACAATGTGGTAAGCAGAGACATGGAGAGGAGGACTTTTAAGCTCCATAACAAGAGAAGAGAGAAGCAGTCTGATACCTATGGAAGGCTGCCTGAACTGGCAGACCTAACCGGAAGCTAAAGAAAAAGTATAGAGGCCTAGGGAACAGATAGAAGCAACGTACATGTCTGAAAACATAAAAGTTGCATAAACCCATCAGATACTATCGATTGCCACTACGGACCAACTCGCCTAAAGAATAAGAGAAGGAGGCTGTGAGGAATGTACTAAACAGCAAGACCGGAACCAGATATGGGATAAATACTGCGCCAAGAAGGGAGTGCGGATGTCGAACGCCACAAAGTCCCAGAAAAAAACTGTAACGGAACCATACTACTCGCGCAGATACTTCACAGCAGAAAGGGGGCGTACAAGAAGCAAACGGCTATGGAAACCTGCCAAGCAAGCAGAAACAGTATCTGGAGAAGTGCAACTACTCACCTTGCGGAATGGGAGAATAGAAGAGGCTGATACACTAGTTCTCTACTGAACCGGAAGTGGTGAAAACCAGGACAGTATGACCGCTGTACCAAGTGGGGGAAGCAGCGAAGACAACTCAGAGGTAAACTTCATAAGTGTATACCCAAACTTCTACAAGGAGGAAACGCTGATGCCGTCACCGTAGCAGATGGTAGAGGCAATGCACGACATGTGAAGGGAACAAGGCGGTAAACCAGCCCCACAGAAAATCGGTAGGTTATACCAGGTATAGAAAACCGCAATAGTGCCTACCAGAAGTGAGCAAATTCATCACCAGTAGCATGGCTTGGTATGGGCATTTGACCAGCTCCATAAGGAATAAGTGAACCTATCAGCCACAGTCTCAGGAACACCGTACCGTAAATGTGTTGTAGAAAACTGCATGAAATGCCAGGGTTGATACCCCACATGGAGGAAGGGGATGGGCAAGAACCTCAGGTGCCGCGCCCACTGACAATGCATCCTGTAAGCTAGAACCAGTGACTGGCATTTGAAGGAAGAACGCAAAAACTCCCCCTGGGAAGGGGGTCACACAGTAGTAGCCACGGAACAGCAGTAGCCCAAAAATCTACGGCCAGCGCAAAGACTGCCTCAGAGGGGGAGGCCATACCAGCACCAATGGCCTCTCCAGAGGGGAGACTCCACCTGAAAATGAGGTCAAACAGCAGTAGCCAACATGAACTGTTGGTGGCTCAATACTCCACCGGGGAAGGAAGAAAACTGGCAACCCGTGCAGACGTTCCACCTACTGAAGGAGTGTGGACGCCGATTGTGCCAAGGAAAAGCAACAAAATTAGAATGCTCCGCATGGGGACTCAAGGCACGAGGAGAGGCATGTCCTGGAAAAACATAGGTTGCCACATAGGTGCCCGACCCCAATCCGTACAATGACTACCTGAGGAAAAGGATAGTGTGAAAGTATTCACAGTATCCCGTGGTAGTGCCAAAATACCGCCTATGACGGGGGTAAGGCGATTGTGTCTAGCAAAGAGACCACCCTTGGAACGGATGGAATGCGACAAGGGGATAATGTGATAGGGAAGAAGATTCCAGAGGTAGTGGGAATACTCTGCCTATGGAAAGAGGGGAGCCTGACAAGATGTACAGTATCCACTGGTAGAACAAGTACCACTGGTTGTGGAACTACCCCGCCGATGGAAGGAGGTACAGGATCTTACAGTATGCAGGTGTGGTACCCATCTCCACCTAAAAAAGATGGAAAATTTAACAGTATAAACTGTTTCCAATGGTAGTGGAGTTACTCTGCTGACGGAAAAAGGGAAACCCGACAGATGTACAGTGCGCAGGCACTACTGGTTAACTGCTCAGTCAATAGAAGGAGGGTAATGCAACAGGATCTACATTATGCGATTGTGGTGAAACTAGTCCACCTAAAGAAGGTGGAAATCCAACCGAACAGAAGATACCCAGGATTAGTGCAATTACTCCGCCTGCGGAAGGGGTAATGCCACAGAACATACGGTCTCCGCTGGAAGTGCAATTACTCCGCCTAAGGAAGGAGAGTAAGGCTACAGTCTGTATAGGATCCAGTGATAACACAATTACTCCATGGAATGAGGATAATGTCACAGAATGTATCGTACCCAGTGGAAGTGTAAATACACCCACTATTGAAGGAGGGCAATGCTCCCGGGAATATATGATTCAGTGGCAGTGCCAATACTCCGCCTATGAAAGGAGGGTAATGGTACAGGATGTACAGTATCCAGTGGTATTGCTAGTACTCCGCCTATAAAAGGAGACTAATGTGACAGGCTGTACAGTATTCAGTGGTGAAGTAAATATTCCACCTATGGAAAGAGGCTTTGCTACCGGATGTATAGGGTCCAATGTGCAAATACCCCGCCTATGAAAAAAGAACAATGACACAGAATGAATAGGATCCAGTGGTAGCGCAAATACTTCGCCTAAGAAAGGAGAGTAATGCTACAGGCTGTACAGTATCCAGCGGTAGTGCAAGTACTCCGTCAAAGAAAGGAGAGTAATGCTACAGGCTGTACAGTATCCAGTGGTAGTGCAAGTACTCCGTCAAAGAAAGGAGGGCAATGCTACAAGCTGTACAGAATGCAGTAGAAGTGGAAGTATAGTACTCTGCCTAAGGAAGAAGGACAATGCTACAAGCTGTACAGTATCCAGTGGAATTACTCCGCCTAAGGAAGGCAGGCAATGCTACAGGCTGTACAGTATCCAATGGTAGTGCAAGTACTCCGCCTATGAAGGAGGGTAATGCTACAGGTCGGAAAGTATCCAGAGGTAGTGCAAGTACTCAGCCTATGAAGGAGAGTAATACTACAGGCTGTACATGATAACCTGGTAGTGCAAGTACTCCGCCTATGGAAGGGGGTAATGCTACAGGCTGTACAGTATCCAGTGATGATGCAAGTACTCCACCTATAAAAGAGGCCTTGCTACTGGAATGAGGGCCCGTGAGAGGCCAAGGATTTGAGGAAAAAAAAACATTTTACTGTGTTCACTTTAGAGAATACAGAAGGTCACCCAGCCTAAGGTTAACCCCTAGACCCTGTACACAGAGGAGGGGAGGAAGGTTAACCCCGCGCAGCAGGGAAAGGTAGGTAATACTTACCTGGACGGTCTGCCCATCCCGTTTCTAGCAGTGTCGCCTTCCTCAGTGTGCTGCCCCTTGGGGAGGACTTCTGGAAGTAGAAGATAAGGCTACTTTTACACTGGCATTTTGGCTTTCCGTTTGCGAGATCCGTTCAGGGCTCTCACAAGCGGTCCAAAACGGATCAGTTTGGCCTTAATGCATTCTGAATAGAAAAGAGTCCGCTCAGAATGCATCAGTTTGCCTCCGTTCAGTCTCCATTCCGCTTTGGAGACGGACACCAAAACGCTGCTTGCAGCGCTTTGGTGTCTGTCTGACGAAACTGAGCCAAACGGATCCGTCCTGACTTACAATATAAGTCAATGGGAACGGATCCGTTTTCACTGACACAATATGACAGAATATAAAACAATTCCATCTTCCATTAACTTTCAATGGAGTTCTTGACGGATCCATCTGGGCTATGTTAAAGATAATACAAACTGATCCGTTCTGAACGGATAAAGACGTTTGTATTATCTGAACGGATCCGCACCAAACGCGGATGAAAGTAGTGTGAAAGTAGCCTAAAGTGACACTGTAGCTGGCAGGTAACAGAGGATTTAAGAGCCACTGTTTGTCCTGGTCTTCCAGAGGTGGGGAACGAGCAGCGGGCTTGGGGACCCACTGGTCTTCCCCCTCAAGTGTGGGAACAGGTGGTTAGAGCCCACCTTTAGCCCGGAGCGAACAAAAAAATAAAATAAAAAAAAAGAGGAGGCGCTAACACTTTTTTTCTTAGTGTCGCCTCCTAGTGGGAGCAGCTATACCCATGGTCTTCTGTGTCCCCCAATGATACGAGCAAGAAAGTGTTTTTAGTGGCCATTGTATTGGCAAGGAGAGTGGGGGAAATTCAAGCTTTGAAGATAGAAGAACCCTTCTTCAAAGTTTTAGAAGACAGAATTGTCTTACGCTTTGAGCAATTCTTTCTTCCCAAGGTAGTTACAGACTCTTACAGGCAGGAGGTATTTTGCAGGTGGGTGCATGTGTGGGATTTAAGAACCTGTACAACGAACTGCAGCCAGTTTCCATACTTCTGATCAAATTGTGGGTCAAGCCGATGCAGCCAAGTACACCTTGGCTTTTCATATTTACCATGCACCAAGACGCTCTGAAGACGGTTTCATCTTTCCCACACATCTTTCTTAACTCACCATCAGTCATGTAATCTCAAATTTAACTCCTTGCTCTAATGTGTAAACAGGAACCCGGTCTCTTCTCCTGTGAACTACAGGATGACATCATCACCAATCAAATCCCCCCCTGGTAGTTCTCAAGCCCCTCCCAGCACCCCTCTGTATATCCCTTCATTCTGTTGAAGATGTGGAGGGGGGTGTAGGCTGGCCCCTACATATTTACTTACATTTTCGCTGACAGGTTTCTCCCTATACAGATATATACAAATAAATATCAAGCTGGGGAAGGGGGTTGCATGACCCACCCAGCAGACACTGCAGTTTTGTAGAACAAGACACAGTCCCTTGTAATGTGGGAGCCTGTCAGGATTTAATGCTGCCTGTGGTTAGGGCACTATGAATCTACTGACAGGTTCCCTTTAGGCCCCTTTCATACGAGTGTGGAGGATTGGCTCCAGATGCGTTCAGTGAAACTCGCACCATTTTGCAAGCAAATTCAGTCCGTTTTTTCCGTGCGGGTGCAATGTGTTTTGATGCGTTTTTCACGTGCATGATAAAAAACTGAAAGTTTACAAACAACATCTCTTAGCAACCATCAGTGAAAAACGCATCGCACTTGCTTGCGGATGCAATGCGTTTTTCACTGAAGCCCCACTCACTTCTATGGGCTGCGTGAAAATGCAGACTATAGAACATGCTGCGTTTTTCACGCAATGCAGAACTGAAGCATGGAAACAAAAAACACTCATGTACACAGACCCATTGAAATGAATGGGTCAGGATTCGGTGTGGGTGCTATGCGTTCACGTCACGCATTGCACCTGCGCGGAAGGGGCCTTAAAGTCGAAGTAATTGAAAAAAAAAAAATCATCATTAAGCTTTACAATCTGCACTGTGTGGAATAATCCTGGACATTACAAGACAACACTGCACACAATGGTAGTTAAATTACACACATTGATTTATTTGACAGGCAGCAAATAAAAAGGAAAAAAAAAAAAAAAACATTGAGGAAATGAAGGTTATTGTCCCTTAAAAAAATCCCTGCAAGAGCATAAAAATAATCACAGTATAAAACATAAAAAAGGCCTAGAGTAGTTCCAGTCCTGCTTAGGAACATAGCGCACAATAAGAAAAATGACTCTCAAGCAGCCCATTTCCATTATCTGTATGGCGTGCAGCTGCAACCTGCAGAGAACAGCAGCAGCCGTTTTCTGGTTGGATCCAACATTTATACAAATGGAGTGTATTGATTCAGACAAATGACAGCAATCAGGAATATTACTTCTCGGGATGGCTGTGGTGCACGATGGAGGAATTGTTCTGTCATCACTCGCTTTCAAACAGTCATGCGCGTTGCTGCCCCTAGTAAAGTGCAGCACATTACGGTGATGTGAGACCTGCAGAACCATTTGCCTCAGATTAGGCTACTTTCACACTGGCGTTTTGGCTTTCCGTTTGCAAGATCCGTTCAGGGCTCTCACAAGCGGTCCAAATCGGATCCGTTTGCATTCTGAATGGAAAAGGATCCGCCCAGAATGCATCAGTTTGCCTCCGTTCAGTCTCCATTCCGTTTTGGTGTCAGTCTGATGAAACTGAGCCAAACGGATCCGCCCTGGCACACAATATAAGCCAATAGGGACGGATCTGTTTTCACTGACACAATCAAAAACTGATCTGTCCTCCATAGACTTTCAATTGTGTTCAAGACTAACCCGTCTTGGCTATGTTAAAGATAATACAAACGGATCCGTACAAAACGAGAGTGTGAAAATAGCCTTAAAGTGTTAATCTAAAGGGGTTCTCTATATGAATTTAGAAAGCTTTGGAACATCTTATTAAAATACATGGTGGCCAGAACAGTATATGTACTGTATATAAGGCCTCATTTATTAAAAGTTCCTAGCAGAAACTTCTACCACCATGAACATATATTTTCCTATGGACCTCTCTGGGCCCAGTCCACACAGTATAGGCGGCTCAAAGCAGTTATCCTGTGATGGATAATGAGCACAGGATAGGTCATCATCATCAGTTTGGTGGAGGGGCAGAGTCTCAGCACCCCCCCAACCCCCCTTGATCAGCTGATTAAAGGAGCTGCCGCTGCGATCCCCAGGGCTCTAGGGGCCTTCCAAGCACAGTGCCATACATAATATAGCAGCTGTGCTTGGTATTGCAGTGCAGCCCCATTCACTTCATGGCAACTAGGCCATGTGACCGATGTACATTGACGTCACGTGGTCTAGGAAAAGGCTACAGCGCTCACAGAGCACCGGCCTCTTCTGATCGGATATTGATGACCCAGCCTGAGGATAGGTCATCAATAATAATTACTGGATAACCCTTTTGAAGGGGTTGTCCAGGATTTTTTATTTTATTTTTATGCGCTCCTCGTCCTCCAGTGGGACCTGTGAAGAGATCTACACTTACACTACACTCACTGCTCCATTCGGGCTCTGTGGCTCCTGGGGTGTCCGATCCCCACATGTAAACTTCCTGAACAGAAGAGGTGACTTGCGCCACTGCAGCCAACAACTGGCCTCAATGGTGATGTGGCACACGACCCAGCAGTGATTTGCTACTTGGGGACATGTCATTGGCTGCAGAGGCACACGTGATCGAGTCCATGTAGGGTACGGAAGTCTTGTGAAAACGTCCCAAGAGTCACAGGGCCTGAACAAAGTCTCAGGGGGAAGTTAAGTAAAGCTCTCTCCACAGGTCCCACTGGCTAGGACATTTGAAAAAAAAAAAAAATTCTGAAGCAACTGTATACTATACCACTGTATGTTTTTGTAAGCAGTGGCTCAGATAGTTTTGATAGTGAGGCCAATGGAGTTTGTTCTGGTCTGTACGGAGATGGTTATACCCCTTTAAAGCTAGATCTCTACCAACTGTTTTCTTTGTCGGACTTGATTATAGTTGCATTGTCACCACCATTTTCATGCAATTTGTGTTGCTGCTTATTCACAGCCTTAAAAGGAAATCTGTCACCATTTTTGCTGCCCTATTCGGGAACTTGTCACCAGTTTTATGCTGTCTGATCTGAGGGCAGAATAAACTGGTGACCGACCCTAAAATAAACACTTGGTTACTTACTGGGATTAACCTGGTGGTTTTCTTAAAGATCAGTACTGAGCAGCTCCAGTGCGACCCACGTGCTTTGTCAGCACAATCCAGTGCACGCACAAGGAGTCCTCATATGCATCAGCTCCCGGCTCCTACCACCCCCATATCATTGATGAGGGCTGTCAGCCATTCACGAGGCATCCGAGAGCTTATGACTAGAAAGACTCCCTGGCGCATGCACAGTATTGTGCTGACGCCAGCACTCGGCTCCTGCGGGAGCTACTTAAGAACACAAGTAGGTCAGTCCAAGTAAGTAACCCAGTGTTTGCTTCAGGGTCTCTTTCACCAGTTTATCCTGCCCTCAGATCGGACAGCATAACACTGGTGACCGCGTCAGTAGTTATGATTAAGTGGAGTTACACTTTTCACTATTAACTATGGTCAAGCATCAAGAGAATATGTTCCCAGTTCTCCTGTTATGGACGCAATACTGAAAAAAGTTAACCCATCATCACATACAAATACTGGGCAATCTGCAAATGAATGAGCATACATTACAAATAATACACATAACAAGTAGGGATCATGGAAATCATATACCCACATAATTATAGTCTCTGATTAAAACGCCATGCACTCAACCATATCAGTTCTGCAGTCTGCAATTCGCGGATCCGCAAAATACAGATGTGGTCCGTGTTGCATCCTTTGCACATTTCTGCCTAGCCACTGACTTCAAGGGTCGCAGTCCACGTTTTGCGGACAAATATAGGACATGTTCGATCTTTCTGTGGAACGGACATAAAGGTGCAGAAAACAGGCGGATTATCCGTGTGCTTTCCGCATCTGTATGTCCATTCTGCAAAAAGATAGAACATGTCCGCCAAACGAAGAACACATACCATTGTTTTCAAATACAATAAGGGCAGTACACGGACCACGTCCGGATATGGTCGTGAGAACAGGAGTCCAACTGCAGCAGTAAGGAATAGGGCACACAAGCGCCTTGGACGCATTAGGTTATAATGGATGTAATTCTAGGGATGGTGCTGCTGTTGTGTCATACAG
Organism: Bufo gargarizans; assembly: GCF_014858855.1. Lineage (NCBI taxonomy): Eukaryota > Metazoa > Chordata > Amphibia > Anura > Bufonidae > Bufo > Bufo gargarizans. The sequence goes on from NC_058088.1 coordinate 109,375,366, forward strand.
AATTATGTACAAATCACACCATTCACTTCCAGGCAACTGTGGTGCAATCAGGAATCTACCAGACCGTAACTTCCTTTATTCCGGCGTTAATGTGATCTGACGTGGTACAGTATCAAGTATTCTGGAGTATCAGACAATCATAGAAAAGGTATATACAGAGTATTCTTAGACAACCAGGGCAATTATGCAATTTTGCACTGGAAACAAGCTGTCTGTCAGACCTTTTGGACTATTTGATGCCGGAATTAGTATTCTGGCCCCTGATATATCAGAAGTAATGCTTTGGTACAGAAATGACAATGGATTTAGGCTGAGATAAAGAACAAAGCGGGCACATGAGATACCAAGTTGGTTTTGAATCTGCCCAGCATTGCTCTACAGTGCAAAAAATCCCACCTACCAAGACATGAAATACACCTCAATCTATACTGGAAATTGTGTACAGATCCCAACAGTCTCCAGTGTATGTATGCACAGAATAACATTACTTCATTGCTTAGAGATCTTACAAGGAAATGCCCTTCCAGCGTCAATTTACAAGTAAATATGAAAAAAAAAAAAACAGTCTAAAAATCAATAAATTATAATATAAAAAGTTTAAAGCACATCATCACTGTGCAACTGAAAAATTCTCTTGCATAAAAAGAATGCACAGAGTTTTAATAAATATGGTCCTGTGCCTCTTTCCCCACCCACCAAATACATACAATCTCCTAAAATGAAGGGCAGAACACAGACGGAACCGTTCCTGAGGATGACATCCTACAGCTGTGCCATGTCTGGATGGGCCGATCTTCTAGCTTGGCGATGTTATATGCAATATTCCCAGGGTTCTGGCCCCTGCAATACAGAAATGATCAGAACTTAATTTTCTGCATGCAAATCACTTAAAATCTACCCTAATTATATAGTTACGTCTAATTAACATAAGGTTGGAAATGTCGAACAGGTGAGAGTCTTCTTGCCCGACTCTACTGTTTCCCCAATAATAAGGAGGTGTCTTACAATGGCCATCGCCTCTTGCTCTATAAAATTGCAAGATTTGTTTCATGCACCAGTCTTTGTGTCGTGGAGCCAGAAAACTAGCATACAGCTAATTTTTCGCATTGAGGATTCGTTTGTGTCATGTGACCACGGAGCGGGAGTGAAGCGCTTGCCATTACTTACCACTCTGTGGTCAGCCACCGGCCCATACCACTGTACTGGATCTGACACACGTAAGCGCACACTATGACCCGACGCTGTGTGACGTCAGGATGCAGTGCAGCGCGCGGAGAAGAAGAGCGCTCCTTCCTGGCACCGGGGGACATGGAGGGGCTGATCTGATGGCACCGGGGGACATGGAGGGGCTGATCTGATGGCACCGGGGGGACATGGAGGGGCTGATCTGATGGCACCGGGGGGACATGGAGGGGCTGATCTGATGGCACCGGGGGGACATGGAGGGGCTGATCTGATGGCACCGGGGGGACATGGAGGGGCTGATATGATGGCACCGGGGGGACATGGAGGGGCTGATCTGATGGCACCGGGGGGACATGGAGGGGCTGATCTGATGGCACCGGGGGGACATGGAGGGGCTGATCTGATGGCACCGGGGGGACATGGAGGGGCTGATCTGATGGCACCGGGGGGACATGGAGGGGCTGATCTGATGGCACCGGGGGGACATGGAGGGGCTGATCTGATGGCACCGGGGGGACATGGAGGGGCTGATCTGATGGCACCGGGGGGACATGGAGGGGCTGATCTGATGGCACCCGGGGGACATGGAGGGGCTGATCTGATGGCACCCGGGGGGACATGGAGGGGCTGATCTGATGGCACAGGGGGGACATGGAGGGGCTGATCTGATGGCACCCGGGGGACATGGAGGGGCTGATCTGATGGCACCCGGGGGACATGGAGGGGCTGATCTGATGGCACCCGGGGGACATGGAGGGGCTGATCTGATGGCACCCGGGGGACATGGAGGGGCTGATCTGATGGCACCCGGGGGACATGGAGGGGCTGATCTGATGGCACCCGGGGGACATGGAGGGGCTGATCTGATGGCACCCGGGGGACATGGAGGGGCTGATCTGATGGCACCCGGGGGACATGGAGGGGCTGATCTGATGGCACCCGGGGGACATGGAGGGGCTGATCTGATGGCACCCGGGGGACATGGAGGGGCTGATCTGATGGCACCCGGGGGACATGGAGGGGCTGATCTGATGGCACCGGGGGACATGGAGGGGCTGATCTGATGGCACCGGGGGACATGGAGGGGCTGATCTGATGGCACCGGGGGACATGGAGGGGCTGATCTGATGGCACCGGGGGACATGGAGGGGCTGATCTGATGGCACCCGGGGGGACATGGAGGGGCTGATCTGATGGCACCGGGGGGACATGGAGGGGCTGATCTGATGGCACCCGGGGGACATGGAGGGGCTGATCTGATGGCACCCGGGGGACATGGAGGGGCTGATCTGATGGCACCCGGGGGACATGGAGGGGCTGATCTGATGGCACCCGGGGGACATGGAGGGGCTGATCTGATGGCACTGGGGGGACATGGCAATGGATGGCATGGAAGGGCTGATGGCACTGGGGGGACATGGCAATGGATGGCATGGAAGGGCTGATGGCACTGGGGGAGTGGAGCTGAAGGCACTGGGGGGAACTGATGCACTTGGGCTGATCGCAGGGGGGGGGGACGAAGGGTTTTGGGGACTGATAGCAGGGGGTCTGAGTTTTTATAAAGGAAAACAGTCTATTAGTTCATTTTTTCTTATTAGATTACTCAATTAATCGTAAAAAATAATCGATAGAATACTCAATCACTAAAATAATAGTTTACTGCAGCCCTACAGCCAATGATAAGCCTGTAGGCACGCCAAGTGGCACCAGATAAGGCCTCTATAAGGCACCATATTCTCATCTAGAACCAATGCTTATATGGGAGAATACTACCTGTATAATATAGCATGTGATGGGGCATGCTACATTTTCTCTCTCACGGATTCATATAGAATACTTCTGCCTCTAAGTATAAAATTAGAGGAACAGCATGGGCTCATAGTCTATTATGTGTCATGTTACCGATCTGTAACAAGGACATGTGCATGATGTCTTGAACAGAATGCGGGAAGATAATCATAAAAAATATAAGACAAGTCACATGCATGTCAGACTTACCAATCTTAACAACTCCCAGCTAATGATCTGCAGATGACTATGTGTCCATTTCCAGGATTATGTGTGATGATTCATGAGAAACTGAAGAGAAAGTATTGGCCAATTAGTCTTTACACATCATTGGAGCAAGGGTAGTAGAAATGACATATCGAAGAGATAACAGAGGGCGTCCCCCTATGCAGCATGCCACATTGATTTCAAAGGGCATTATGTAATTCTTCACCATTCAGGTCCCAACTTACCTTATGGGTTTTCCAAACTGAACAACAGCTTTGATAACCGTTGTAGCCCAAGAGATCATAACCATCGCTACACGTCTATCTTCTGTATGTACTACTGCACTATTCTGCACTATTCTCACTGTCACAGTTCTTCTCTCCTGTAAGCCCAGTAGTTAGTAAATATATGCAGACTCAATAAAAAGACTACAAGATAATACGGAACTAGCTGGAGAATTACACACAAGCTATAGAAGAAATCAGGCATAATAAATAGCAGTCAGGTAAGATGCCCAGATCAAGAGAATTACAATTCCTTCCAGTGACCAGTAAAATACCTGGGTTCTCGTCATCTGTGCCTTCATCATCCCATTGATTGTCTCTGCCTAGGAGTGGGTTTTGAGATTCAGAAACCATCCTCATTGGAAATGAAAGTCCATCCCCAATGCTAAGAAAAGAGAAGAGGCTATGAATGATGAGGGGCACCGAATACGCAGTACTGTGAAAGATAGGATGGATTAATTAGGGTTAATTAGAAACCCAAAACCATATAATGTACCTTGTGAAAACAGGAATTAACCAAAGTCTTTTCCTCTTCCCAAACACTTGCTCCAGGTTTTTTCGGATGCCCAAGTGGAAGCCATTCTTATCAGAACCACTGGGAAACACCGGGGCTGAAAAGGCCTCTAAAAATTGCAAAAGTAAATGAACGTGTTATTGGTGTGCTAAGGCAATGACGGGAGAGTAGTGATGTTTCATGTGCATTTTATTAGAGATGAACAAATCGATTCTAACTAATCAAATTTGTTCAAAATTAGCCTTCTGGAGCACCAAGCGGCTAACCCCACTGCTCAAGAGACTCCCCCTCCCCTTAATTGATAGAGCCAGACATCTCGTCTGACCCTGTTAATCTCATGCCAGCACAGTTTCTCCGAATATCTGCACAAATGCAGAAAATCTGCTCCAGCTACCTGAGGAGCACAGATACCGCCTCTGGAGTCTGGGTACACCTGGAAGTGGAGGTGGCACTTCTCTACACAAAGCCATTGGCTCCACTTATAAGTGTATCCAGACATCAGCGGCACATGATCTACACTCCTCAGGTAGCAGCAGCAGATCTTGTACACTTGCACCGATACTTGGAACAATGGTGCTAGACAAGATGTCTCGCCAGTCAATCAATGGGGTGGGGAGTCTCTTGAGAAGAGGGGCCAGCCATCCAGAGGACCAATAATGAATGAATTTGATATTATCTGAATTGACTCATCTCTACATTTTTTCACTTCAATCATTAAGATATGATTGCTAAAAGCTAGGCCCAAACATTGAGGCTGTACTATTGAGGAAATGACAAGGTTACCCGTTGCGACTTCTATCAGGGGCAGTGTTGTCATAAAGCAGATTTAAACGGACATGCAGCTTTCTATAAAATCAATAATACAAGCAAATAGAAGCTTTATAGAGAAATACATTTCTCCTCTTATCCCTGCTCCCCACTTTCCTAAACTAACATACTCTCCGAATTCTATGCTAAATCCATTTTGGGAGACAAAGATAGGAGGAGGAGCAGCGGTGAGAGAGACACACACAAACAAACTATCTCAGTTAATAGAAAGTATTATATCTCACTAAAGTGCTTTATTTACGTCTATACTGCACAGTACTTGGCTAATCTCCTATATAGTGACTGAGCAGAAACTCCTGTCTCCATGTGCACTCTATGGACAACTGAGAATAAGGCCACATGCACACGACCATATCCATTCTGCAGTTTGCATTTTTTGCGCATCCACTGACTTCAACGGGTCCGCATTTTGCAGAAAATTATAGGACATTTTCTATCTATCAGCCTTACAGCTGTTCCTAATTAGTTCTACTGGGTATGGATGTTCTTAAAAGGGTTGTCCACCCCATTACAAGTGATGGCCATCAGTATATGATCAGTGGGAGACCAACTCCACACACCCCACCTATCAGCTGTTCTGCAGTAACATCGGCAATGCAACTAAACAGCTCTCTGCGTTGTGCAGTGGACAGCACTGGTTAATGCAGCTCTGCTCCCACTGAAGGGACCGAGGATAGGCCATCTCCTGTAAAGGAGTGGACAACCCCTTTAAGGCCGGATTCATACATCCATATTCCAGATGCGTTTCCTGGTCTGACCACAGGTTTAATATATCCCCATGATGTTGTGTGTTCAGGTCAGTAAACTCATGATCAAGCTGGGATTCCCACATCCAGAATACACGTGTGAATCTGGCTTAGGCTCCAAGTGCACATAGTAGATCATTGGAAGATACTGCAATATTATCACAGGTAATAATAATCAATGAATAAGGAATGGACATATGAAATAGTCTACATGCCATTTCATAAAAAAATAATTAGGTTTGCCGTACAGTAACAGTCCATCTTTCTGCGTGAGAATCCTGATAGAGCCACTTTATATTTCTGCTCTTACGGCCTCATTTACAACACATTTACCAGTGCTCTTGAGGACTGGCAACATATTGTATTACAGACTATATTGTTATAAAACCTGCAGTACAGGGCACGAGTACAAGGGAGGCCTTTTATTCGTTATTTTTTAGGAGGATATGTACTAGTGGAATATATAGTGCAAGGCAACCTCAGACTTTGCACACAAAATGCTCCTAATTAAGCAATAATCCCCTGCAATAAAGCTTCATAATTACTTGGGAGTTAGAGAAGTCTGTGCGAGGGTTGCCACAGCAACACACCATTATAATATTAGCCGCGTTGCTGCAGTTTTCAAGCAAAGAAATGAAATTTGTATCATACCAGCTGCACAAAGACTACGAATGGTGATTTTTTTCCTAGCTGCTCTCTGGTGAGAGATGACAAGAAGAGCTAATCCTTCTGCATAAGGCCTCCTGCACACGACCGTGTGCTGGCTGTGCCCGTGCTGCGGACCGCAAATTGCGGTCTGCAATGCACAGGCACTGACCGTGGGGAAGCCGCATTCGGATCGCTGTCCCATTGACTTGAATGGGGTCCGCGATCCGTCCATTCCGCAAAAAGCTAGAACAAGTTCTCTCTTTTTGCAGAACGGAAGCACATAAAGGAACCCCACAGAAGCCCTTGGTAGTGCTTCTGGGGGGTTCCGTTCCATGCTTCAGTTCCATTCCGCACCGCATCTCCAGATTTGCGGACCTATTCAAGTAATGTGGAATGCACACGGCCGGTGCCCCGTGTATTGCGGTCCCGCCGTATGCGGCCACGGCCAGCACACGGTCGTGTGAAAGAGGCCTAAGGGCCTGCAGTAATGCTTAAAGGGTTTTTCAAGGCTCCTGGTAGTGATAACCAGTCCTCAGGACAGGTCATTGATATCTGATCATTGGTGGCTCGACACCCCGCACCCCTTCATCAGCTGTTCCCTGCACCCGAGTTACTGCAGTTCAGCTCTCATTCTCCTCAATGGGAACAGAGTTGCAGTACCCCAGCACGGCAACTACTGGAGGCTGCAGGGAACAACTGATCAGTGGGGGTGTCCAAGAGCTGTGTGCTAGCAATATCATATACTCTATGTACTATAGTTTCACCACACTGAGATCTGTTTAGAAAGCTAATATACATATTACTGCTTTAGGCTACATGCACACGACCGAATGTGTTTTGCGGCCCGCAAAAAAAAAAAAACATCAGTTTTTTTTTTTTTTGCGGATCCATTGTAACAATGCCTAAAACGAACAAGAATAGGACATGTTCTATTTTATTTTTGCGGGCTATGGAACGGACATACTGATGCGGACATCCGCATTTTTTGAGGACCTTTTGAAATGAATGGCTCCGTATCCTATCCGAAAAAAAAAAAAAAAAAAAAAAAAAAAACACGGAACAGACACGGAAACAAAATAAGTTTGTGTGCATGAGGAGTTATTCACAGGCACAATATAGAAATATACAGACACTGGTAATGTGTTCGCTTATAAGCATAGAAAAAACATACTGCTTTGTGTGGTAATGTTACAGCTCAGTGGTTAAGTGGTTTTGCATGTAGAGATCCCAGGTTTGAATATTGGGAGAGACTTCAAAAGTCTTATTCCTTATGTTACGAATAATGTTTTTTTTTTTTTTAAAGTTAATAAATATTACTGGTTTCTTTATAATCATACATCGTGTCTATGAATAAACCAGTAATAGGTTTTAGCAAAAAAACAAAACACTATTCAATACAGTAAGTTTTTTAATAATATGATTTTAAATAAAAGAGGAAAAATAAAAAATAACAGAAAGAAAACTTACATCTCTCCTGGGACTTGAACCTGGGATCTCTATGTGCATGGCAGACCACTACTGAAAAACATGTTTTTTCTATGCATATAAGCCAACACATATTATTGGTATCTTTCTTATCATATATTGTGCCTGTAAATAAAGCAGTAATATGTAATATTAGCTTTCTGAACAGATCCGTCTTCAAATGCTTTCAGTTCACTTGCGTTTTTCCGGATCCGGCGTATAATTCCGGCACATGGAGTACACGCCGGATCCGGACAACGCAAGTGTGAAAGAGCCCTAACGCAGGGATGCGTCCTGCGGGCGGCCGGGTTATTCCTCCTTGACGCATCGATGTGTCATCTCGCAAGACGTGAGATGACGAGCATATCCGGCCCGCACATGTGCAGTGCAGGTCGGCAAAAGGCGCAGAAGGAGTTGGTCACCAGCCTGCCAGCCAATGATCAGCGCTGGCAGGTTGGTGACTTTTAAAATAACGAACCACAAGCCATATAACACATTATATTTATAAATATAATGTGTTAAATGGCTTCTGTGCTCTCTGCTTGGTCCTTTTCGTCGGTTGGTCCCAGCAGAGAGCACAGATCACAGTGAGTACACCAAGCACTACATATTTAGCCTCAGATCACCCCCCCCACCACCCCCAATTAACCCCTTGATCACCCCTGTCAATCACTAGTGAAAGGGAAAAAAGTGATCAGTGTAAACTGTCACTTTTTTTTCTTCACCAGTATTGACCGTTAGGTTTAGGTTAGTTTAGGCCCCTTTGGTAGGTAGTTAGCGTCGGTTAGCACCCAGCCCACCGCACTACAGTCACGGATTCGCTGATTAGCGTATCGCTAATCAGCATTGGTACTTTATAGTATCTGTAAGTGATCAGAACTGATCACAGTCAGATCTATAATAGTATTAGTGTCACCTTAGCACGCCCTCCACCGAAAACGCAGTATTTGCCCGATCAGGCCTGATCGGTCGCCCACACGTGCGTTCACCCACGCTCGCCCCGCCGCAGTGACAAATTTATTTTTATATTTTTATCACTGCACAAATCACTACACAAGTGCTGCGGCGATAAAAAAAAACAAAAAAAAAAAAACTGTTTTGATATTTTTAGCAATCACAGAGGCTTCCTGTACTTCGCCTTTTTTTTGTTTTTGTTTTTTACCTTCTAGGTGGACCAAGCGATCAACCAGCTGCAGCACTGATGTGCATTCTGACAGATGCATTGCGCTGCTGTCAGATTACACAAAAGTCGGTGTATGCGGCGCTGCAAGATGATATTTCTCCTCTGCAGTAAAAAAAGATACGTTTGCCGAGGCATATCAGCTGAGGAGGCAGCGGTGTTCATATGCTTTGGCAAACACTTTGTATATATAAAAAAATAATAAAAAAATTCCGGCAATGATTTATTCATCCACATCGATTGATGTGAATGGAGAAATCGGGTTTGCCAGGGCATACGGGCTGAGTGGGTTTGGATGTTGGGCGGAGCTCCTATGTCCTGGCAGACGCCTTTCCCCTCTTTTTTTTTTTTGCACATTTTTTGGCAGAGATTTTTTCATTCACATTGATCGATGCGAATGAAGAAATCTGTGCCGTTCATTTTTTCTTTCAGCCCAGAGGCTGAACGGAAAAAATAAAATAAAAATCTCATTACCCGTATGCTCAATATAAGGAGAATAGCAGAAACTCCTAATGCTGACCATACATGTAATGATTGCGGAGACCCTCAAATGCCAGGGCAGTACAAACACCCCACAAATGACCCCATTTTGGAAAGAAGACACCCCAAGGTATTCGCTGAGGGGCATATTGAGTCCATAAAAGATTGAACTTTTTGTCACAAGTTAGTGGAATAGGAGACTTTGTAAGAAAAAATAAAATAAAATTCCATTTCCGCTAACTTGTGACAAAAAATAAAAACTTCCATGAACTCACTATGCCTATCAGCGAATACCTTAGGGTGTCTACTTTCCAAAATTGGGTCATTTGTGGGGTGTTTCTACTGTCTGGGCATTATAGAATCTCAGGAAACATGACAGGTGCTCAGAAAGTCAAAGTGCGCAAATTAATTTTTTTGCACCATAGTTTGTAAACGCTATAACTTTTACCCAAACCAATAAATATACACTTATTGCATTTTTTTTAAATCAAATACATGTAGAACAATAAATTTAGAGAAAAATGTATATAGAAATGTAGTTTTATTTGAAAAATTTTACAACAGAAAGTGAAAAATTTTATTTTTTTGCAAAAATTTCGGTCATTTTCGATTAATATCAAAAAATATAAAAATGTCAGTAGCAATGAAATACCACCAAATGAAAGCTCTATTAGTGAGAATAAAAGGAGGTAAAATTAATTTGGGTGGTAAGTTGTATGACCGAGCAATAAACCGCGAAAGTTGTGTAGTGCAGAATTGTAAAAAGTGGTCTGGTAATTAAGTGGGTTTAAGCTAGGGGAGCTGAGGTGGTTAAAATGTAAAAAAACAAAACACTAAACATGTTTGGTATCGCCACGTTCGTAACAACCTCATCTATAAAAAGGCTCATGTACTTTTACTGCACGGTGAACTATAATGGAATTGCAATTTTGCCCACCACACTTCCCACAAAATGGTATAAAAACTGATCAAAAGAGTCATATGTACACCAAAATAGTACCAATCAAACCGTCATCTCAAACCACAAAAAATGAGCCCCTACCCAAGTCAATCGCCCAAAAAAATAAAAAAAAAATATGCCTTTCAGAAAATGGAGAAACAAAAACATGATTTTTTTGTTTCAAAAATGCTCTTATTGTGTAAAACCAAAATATATTTAAAAATACAGACATATTAGGTATCGCCACGTCCCTAACAACCTGCTGTATAAAATCACACGCGCCGCTAACCTGTCTGGTGAACGCCGTAAAAAAAGCAATTTTTTTTTAATCAATGCAACACAAAAAGTGTAATACCAAGTGATCAAAAAGTAATCTGTGCCCCAAAATGGTACCACTTGAAGAGGCATCTCATCCGGCAAAAAAAATGAAACCCTACCTAAGACAATTGCCCAAAAAAGTTTAAAAAAAATTGCTTTCAGAAAGTGGAAACACAAAAACATGATTTTTTTTTCAAAAATGCTTTTATTGGGGATTTTTTTTTTAGGCATCACTGTGTCCGTAACAACTTTCTCAATAAAAATATCATGTGATCCAACCCGTCTAGTGAACGCCGTAAAAAAAAGTGTGCCAAAAAAGCCATTTTATATTACCTTACATCACAAAAAGTGTAATACCAAGCGATCAAAAATTCATATGTGCCCCAAAATGGTACCGATCAAACCATCATCTCTTCCAGCAAAAAATAAGACCCTACCCAAGACAAATCGGCCAAAAAATAAATTATGCCTTTCAGAAAATGGAAACACAGAAACATGATTTAAAAAAAAAAAAATACAAATAAAAATGTATTGTGCGAATCCAAAATAAATAAATAAATAAATAAATTAAAAAAAAAAGACATTAGGTATAGCTGCGTCGTTACGACCTGCTCTATAAAAGATATAGCATTATCTACTCTGTCAGGTGAGCAGTGTAACAAAACAAAAACAAAAAAATTATATACAACTATATATATATATATATATACAGACGTGGACAAAATTGTTGGTACCCTTTGGTCAATGAAAGAAAAAGTCACAATGGTCACAGAAATAACTTTAATCTGACAAAAGTAATAATAAATTAAAATTCTATAAATGTTAACCAATGAAAGTCAGACATTGTTTTTCAACCATGCTTCAACAGAATTATGTAAAAAAATAAACTCACGAAACAGGCATGGACAAAAATGATGGTACCCCTAGAAAACACAGAACATAATGTGACCAAAGGGACATGTTAATTCAAGGTGTGTCCACTAATTAGCATCACAGGTGTCTACAACCTTGTAATCAGCCATTGGGCCTATATATATGGCTCCAGGTAATCACTGTGTTGTTTGGTGATATGGTGTGTACCACACTCGACATGGACCAGAGGAAGCAAAGGAAAGAGCTGTCTCAAGAGATCAGAAAGAAAATTATAGACAAGCATGTTAAAGGTAAAGGCTATAAGACCATCTCCAAGCAACTAGATGTTCCTGTGAGTACAGTTGCACATATTATTCATAAGTTTAAGATCCATGGGACTGTAGCCAACCTCCCTGGACGTGGCCGCAGGAGGAAAATTGATGACAAATCTAAGAGACGGATAATCCGAATGGTAACAAAAGAGCCTAGAAAGACTTCTAAAGAGATTCAAGGTGAACTTCATGCTCAAGGAACATCAGTGTCAGATCGCACCATCCGTCGTTGTTTGAGCCAAAGTGGACTACATGGGAGACGACCAAGGAGGACACCATTGTTGAAAACGAATCATAAAAAAGCAAGACTGGAATATGCCAAACTACATGTTGACAAGCCACAAAGCTTCTGGGAGAATGTCCTGTGGACAGATGAGACAAAAATCGAAGTTTTTGCCAAGGCACATCAGCTGTATGTTCACAGACGAAAAAATGAAGCATATCAAGAAAAGAACACTGTCCCTACTGTGAAACATGGAGGAGGCTCTGTTATGTTCTGGGGCTGCTTTGCTGCGTCTGGCACAGGGTGTCTTGAATCTGTGCAGGGTACAATGAAATCTCAAGACTATCAAGGAATTCTAGAGAGAAATGTACTAGCCAGTGTCAGAAAGCTTGGTCTCAGTCGCAGGTCATGGGTCTTGCAACAGGACAATGACCCAAAACACACCGCTAAAAACACCCAAGAATGGCTAAGAGGAAAAAATTGGACTATTCTAAAGTGGCCTTCTATGAGCCCTGACCTCAATCCTATTGAGCATCTTTGGAAGGAGCTGAAACATGCAGTCTGGAAAAGGCACCCTTCAAACCGGACACAACTGGAGCAGTTTGCTCATGAGGAGTGGGCCAAAATACCTGCTGAGAGGTGCAGATGTCTCATTGACAGTTACAGGAAGCGTTTGATTGCAGTGATTGCCTCAAAAGGTTGCGCAACAAAATATTAAGTTAGGGGTACCATCATTTTTGTCCATGCCTGTTTCATGAGTTTATTTTTTTACATAATTCTGTTGAAGCATGGTTGAAAAACAATGTCTGACTTTCATTGGTTAACATTTATAGAATTTTAATTTATTATTACTTTTGTCAGATTAAAGTTATTTCTGTGACCATTGTGACTTTTTCTTTCATTGACCAAAGGGTACCAACAATTTTGTCCACGTCTGTATATATATATATATATATATATATTACATACAACTACCTCTAGCAAAAGATTTATATACTGCAGGGATAAACCTAATATATAACAATGGCAGCACATCAAATATAAATATGGAGGTGCAGGCCAATAGATCCAGCAATAAATCCAGGACAATATAAGAATAAAAAAAAAAAAAAAAATGGCAACAAAAAATTAGTGAAAAGAAAAGCACTTTAGTCACCCCTGTGGTCGCAATTCAGGATGAGCGAACTTGTGTTTCAAGTTTGGCTTACAAGGTTTGAGTTATGTAAGAATTCGGTTATGGATTCTGCTACCACAGACCATAACTAAGGGTCCATTCACACGTCTGCATAATGGTTCCGCAATTTTGCGGAAGGGGTGCGAACCCATTCATTTTCAATAGGGCTGCAAATGATGCGGACAGCACCACCATGGGCTATCCGCACTTCCGTTCCGCGGCCCTACAAAAAAAATAGAGCATGTCCTACTCTTGTCTGCAGCCACGGACAAGAATAGGCATTTCTATCATATTGCCGGACGGTGTCCGTGTTTTGTGGATACGCAATTTGCGGACTGAAAAACAGTTGCGGACGTGTGAATGGACCCATATGGTCCGTGGTAGCGGAATCCATAACGGAATTCATAGATAACATGAACCTTGTACGCCGAACTTGAAACATGTCATTTATCAAACTGGTGTAAAGTAGAACTGGCTTGGTTGCCCATAGCAACCAATCAGATTCCACCTTTCATTTTTAACAATGAAAGGAGGAATCTGATTGGTTGCCATGGGCAACTAAGCCAGTACTACCAGTTTTGATAAATCTCTCCCCTTTTTACTTCTATGTGTACATAGCATTGTGTCGTCACACTGTACTAATCTGTGTGGGACAAGTGAGTATTCAGAAGAGAGCGCATGTAGTGAGAGCGTCAGTAATGAAATCTATATCCTGCCTTTAATGTCATAGTTCTTACTGTAGATCGCTGCACTAACGTTATCAGCAGAGATATCTATTGTGTCTACAAATAATGGACTTTCTACAGAATGGAAAGTAAGAAATAGATCTGCTGATTACAAGCAGTCTGTATGTAAGTGGCTGCTAGCTGTGCTGTGCAACAGGATGTGGGGGCGGGGCAGCAGAGCTGAGGCTGTGCAACAGGATGTGGGGACGGGGCAGCAGAGCTTGTGCTGTGTAACAGGATGTGGGGGTGGGGCAGCAGAGCTGAGCTGTGCAACAGGATGTGGGGACGGGGCATCAGAGCTTGTGCTGTGTAACAGGATGTGGGGGTGGGGCAGCAGAGCTGAGCTGTGCAACAGGATGTGGGGGTGGGGCAGCAGAGCTGTACTGTGTAACAGGATGTGGGGGCGGGGCAGCAGAGCTGAGCTGTGCAACAGGATGTGGGGGTGGGGCAGCAGAGCTGTGCTGTGTAACAGGATGTGGGGGCGGGGCAGCTGAGCTGAGCTGTGCAACAGGATGTGGGGACGGGGCATCAGAGCTTGTGCTGTGTAACAGGATGTGGGGGTGGGGCAGCAGAGCTGAGCTGTGCAACAGGATGTGGGGGTGGGGCAGCAGAGCTGTACTGTGTAACAGGATGTGGGGGCGGGGCAGCAGAGCTGAGCTGTGCAACAGGATGTGGGGGTGGGGCAGCAGAGCTGTGCTGTGTAACAGGATGTGGGGGTGGGGCAGCAGAGCTGAGCTGTGCAACAGGATGTGGGGACGGGGCATCAGAGCTTGTGCTGTGTAACAGGATGTGGGGGTGGGGCAGCAGAGCTGAGCTGTGTAACAGGATGTGGGGGTGGGGCAGCAGAGCTGTACTGTGTAACAGGATGTGGGGGCGGGGCAGCAGAGCTGAGCAACAGGATGTGGGGGTGGGGCAGCAGAGCTGTGCTGTGTAACAGGATGTGGGGGCGGGGCAGCTGAGCTGAGCTGTGCAACAGGATGTGGGGGCGGGGCAGCTGAGCTGAGCTGTGCAACAGGATGTGGGGGCGGGGCAGCAGAGCTGTGCTGTGTAACAGGATGTGGGGGTGGGGCAGCAGAGCTGAGCTGTGCAACAGGATGTGGGGGTGGGGCAGCAGAGCTGTACTGTGTAACAGGATGTGGGGGCGGGGCAGCAGAGCTGAGCTGTGCAACAGGATGTGGGGGTGGGGCAGCAGAGCTGTGCTGTGTAACAGGATGTGGGGGTGGGGCAGCAGAGCTGAGCTGTGCAACAGGATGTGGGGACGGGGCATCAGAGCTTGTGCTGTGTAACAGGATGTGGGGGTGGGGCAGCAGAGCTGAGCTGTGCAACAGGATGTGGGGGTGGGGCAGCAGAGCTGTACTGTGTAACAGGATGTGGGGGCGGGGCAGCAGAGCTGAGCTGTGCAACAGGATGTGGGGGTGGGGCAGCAGAGCTGTGCTGTGTAACAGGATGTGGGGGCGGGGCAGCTGAGCTGAGCTGTGCAACAGGATGTGGGGGCGGGGCAGCTGAGCTGAGCAACAGGATGTGGGGGCGGGGCAGCAGAGCTTGTGCTGGTGCAGGTGAAATCAATCTTGGCAATGTTAACAATATGTTAAAGATAATACAACCGGACCCGTTCATAACAGATGCAGAGGGTTGTATTATCAGTAACGGAAGCGTTTTTGCTGAACCCTGCCGGATCCAGGAAAACACTAGCGTGAATGTAGCCTTACTTTATTATGCCTTTTGGAGATCATTTAATCTTCAACTTGCTTAACTGTTTACAGTAACAGTAATTTTGACCAGAGGTGCCCAAATGCTTGCATGCTACTAAGTATTTCAATTAAAATGTCACCTAAAGGTGTCCGAAGCATTTAAATCTGGTTCTTCTAAACAACATTTATTATCTATCCACAGGATAAGTGATAAATATATGACCGCTCCCTTTAGCGGTTTCTGGGCACCATCTCTTCTGTGCAGGCAGTGAAGGCAAGTGTACGCATCCAGTGCATAATGCCGACACGTTCTGGGCCTGTGAGGAATCAGTCACCGCCATCTTGCAGCCCGTGGAGGTGAAAGCTGACAGGTGAAAATGTTCACTTTCCTGACACCAGGGCAGCTGCGAACCTCCATTAGGACAGATGAGGGACAGTATAAAGTCATGCATGATAATATGGCGCACACATGACTGTACATGGCATTTTGACAAATAACATTGGAAATTACCAACCCCTTTATTTTGGTTATTAGACACTAAATATCTTCAGGGGAAAAATACTGTATTCCCTCTGTGTCTTCATGACAAGTAAGGGTGAAAATTAGATAAAAACACATAAAATGTTGTCGTGCCTTTTCATAGGTAAATACATTGATATCCAATTCATTTTTAGTCAAGATGGATGTTCATTACCTTTAAGAGCCATGCTCCACTATAGTTACAATTTTGTATGTCTTGAGAAAGCCTAGATAAGACAATGTATTCGAGTTCTGATGATTTTAGTGAATAGAAAGACTCTAATCTTTCTTTGTGGTTTTTATATTAATCAATATAGGAGTAGATTGATTTTATATTATCAATTTTAATAGGTGTGCTGAATATATAGTATATATATATATATATATATATATATATATATATATATATATATATATAAGAGTATAGTCCTCATAGATATATTCAGTTTTAAGATTAGAAACGAGGTATAAACTCCTCTGTCATGTTTAGAATCTGTCTCAGTGTAACACACAAATTAATTATTTCTTTCCTGGAATGGAGAAATGTGGACACAGGTGATCATGAACAAACCCTGTCTCCTCCAAGAACAATGAATTGAGATAGCCCTATTTATCTTGATTTAATTAAGTCTGGTCAAAAGACTTAAGGATACACAAGGTAGTTGACCAAGTATAAAACTCATTGTCTCTTCAAGATCTTCTCAAGGTTTTGTCTGAAACCTTAGATAACATTTATTGCTAGTATATTAGATAAGAGAAATATGTGAGTGATTAAATTTTTGTATGGAATACTAGTGCCATCTAGTGTTAGGGTAAAATACTAGAGGGAGGTTATATTGATTATAAAGTGAGGTCACTAGTTAATGATAAAACTTGGCCAAGCCCTTTCTAAGATAGGATAAAAAAGATGGTATGGGCTAACAGAAGGGGAAGACATGAGAAAGAAGGGAGACAAGAAAGAAAGAGAGGAGAAAAAAGGGGAGCTCTCTAGAGGGGTCTATCAAGATGGAAGCCATGGTGAGATGTGCTATGATGGACCACCCAGCTTTCCTAGGAGCAGAAGTGAGATTTCTACTAGAACTTGGTAAGAGACACAGAAAATGATATTTCATTTTATTAAGACTAATTTGATAGTGTGGGTGAAATTATACCATCTAGATTGGCGAATAAATACATAATTAAATTAATTGATCATCTCCATATTGAGATGTAGTTTTAGGATATTGTGAGACTTCATTCTACCTGCAGAAGAATCAAGACTCATAATCTAGCAGAGCATTAAATAATTGCTTATATATATATATATATATATATATATATATATATATATATATATATTGATAGAACATTCTTCGCCAAGCTAAGTGATGGTTTCCCACAGGAAAGACTTATTTCAAGTCCTTTCCAATTAAGATATGGTCTAGCAAAGATCATATATCCCTGTCATTTGTCTTAATAGTCTTACCAAAGTTATATATGTGAAAATAGTCCAGGATGGGGCGGAAGGATACAGTTATCTCTTCTAAGTTATATCCTTGGATGGATTTGCCCATGCCTGAAGTCATGTGATGTGTAGTTGGTTAGAGGGGGGGGGAATGTATTTAGCATTCCATATTGATGTCTAGGATTAGACATGCCCGTCCTGATATCATGAGGTTTTCTCTGAACAGAGGTAATATATATATATATATATAACTTGTGTTTATATTTGATATCCTAACCTAATAATAGCTTTGTTATAATGTGACAAGTTATTTCCTCTCACATGTATTGTTAAGCTTGTAATGCTATATATATTCATTTGCATGTATCATTGTGTTTATCTACTTATATATGTTTATAACCTTGTAACCAATAAATCTGCATATTTTTATAAACCTGTGTATAATTGTATAATGCAGAACTACATGTTTTATCATTAACGTCATCTCACGTCAAAAAGAACTTATTTATCTGAGGAAATAGTCGGCCTCAGATGTGAATTGTATCAATTAGGTTGTCTACAATTCACCAGGTCATGATTTTAAGAATTTATGACAAAATTTATAAAATTAATTTTTTTATGATTAATTATTTTTATGACCATAATTAATAATTCTTAATTGAATTATTACAACCCGACAATGTTAATAGCGGTAACTGAGGAATCTATAACATGGTTAATAAGTTTACTTTTAATTGTTTTAGTGATCCATTCCATAGTTCTCACTCACAAGTGAAGTTACACTATACTGCTGCTTCCATGTCCAATGCTCACAAATAACAGATTCTGCTGTGATATTCTAGTTCTTAAAATACAAAACAATGGCTGCTCTATGCAGCACCGGAGTATAGACATACCGTAAGATTTACTCATGTGAAGTCCACAGCAGATGTACTATTCATGTATTCCTGGAGCGGATAGGGCAGGTTCAACCTGCTAAGAGTCAGTTACCTGGTTTACAATATGCAGCCCAATTAAAGGGGTTGTCTCATTACAACTCACCCTATCTATAGGATGGGGGGATAAGTGTCAGATCGGCAGAGATCTGACCACTGGACCCCCACCGATCACTGGAATGGGTCCTATGTTCCCATTTAACTGGAGCAGCGGACATGCACGTTTTCTGCTGCTCTAGTCACTACTATGGGGCTGCCACAAACAGCAGAGCGCTTGGACTTTAATATCTCTGGCAGCCCCATAAAGCTTGTCCGCTGCTCTAGTCAAACGGCAGCACACAGGCCCCTGTTCCAGTGATCAATGGGGGCCCCAGCGGTTGCAGCACCGCCAATCTGACACATCCCCCACCCTGTGGATAGGGGTATGTTGTTATAAAGGGACAGTTCCTTTAATTTGGCTGGATTTTGCAAACCAGTTAACAGCTCTTAAAGAGACTCTTTTCACCCTGAACCTGTTAACTGAATGCTGTGAATAGGCGTAAGTTGTTAATGGGACAATCCCTTTAAGTTCCCTCATCATGTCCAAAACCTGACCACATCACATATGTACTTACCAAGGGTGGTTCTGTTTACTGCCACAAGCCAGCAATGGTATCCAAAGAGAAACATGAGGCTGATGAAGAACATTAATGAGACGAAGAGTAGGAAAAGCACATGGAATTTTGCACGATTATTTGTTAGTTCTGCCTGTGGACACAATGGATGACATAAAATTAGTTGTTAGTACACAGGTATCTGATGGACATTTGTACTTACAAATATAAACTAAAAGGAGACTACACCTGCACAGACAGACAGTAGCCCTCAAAATGCCACTAGATGGCGCTGTTTACAGATACAAACATCAAGACTTCCATCTGTAATGGATCTGTTTCTATCCGACTGAAGCAAAAGGTATAATAGATCCTAAGGCTTCATTCAGACTCCATTCATTTTCAATGGGGCCGGAAAAGATGTGGACAGCACACAGTGTGCTGTCTGCATCCGCACTTCCATTCCGCGGCCCCGAACTTCAAAATCTGCAGCTCTGCCAAAACATAGAACATGTCCTATTCTTGGCTGCAATAGCGGACAAGAATAGGCATTCTCTATTCTAGTGCCGGCCATGTGCACATGGTCGGTGTCAGTGTTTTGCGGATTCGCAAAACACGTACAGACGTGTGAATGGACCCTTAAGGATATAATGTTAAAACACACGCAAACAATACAGAAATGAATGGGAAGTTAATTTTTTTTTTCTAAAACCAGGTAAAACTGAAGCTAACGGAGACCATCAGAAAAATTCTATGGAAATCTAAGAGGACATTACTACATATGCTTCTCTATGTTTTTCTATAAAAATGACTGAACAGAATAAGAAAAATGTGAACAGAGCCCAAAGATAATATTGAAGATGAATATTTACCCAAGGACTGTTTTAGCACATTAACAATGTCTCAATGCCTGAATGTCCCCCGTAAGTTTTCACCTGATTCTTAAGGCTCATTCACACGACCGTAGGTTTGTCTGCATCAGTTCTGCAATTTTGCGGAACGGATGCGGGCCCATTCCTTTCAACGGAGCGCAAAAGTTGAGGTCAGCATACTGTGTGCTGTCCGCATTTGTACTTCCGTTCCACAGCCCCGCAGAAAAGATAGAACAAGTCCTATTCTTGTCCGCAACTGCAGACAAGAACAGGCTTTCTATCATACGGTTGGCCGGTTCGTTCCGCAAAACGCGGGATGCACGCTGCCGGTATCCGCATTTTGTGGTTCCACAATTTGCGGACCGCAAAAACTGACAGTCGTCTGAATGAGCCCTCAGAATAATGTATTTTGTATGCTTTGTCCAAATATTTTTTTCGGGCATAAATTGGAAGGATATGCTATCACTTCATGACTGGAGGAGGTTCAACTTCTGGGAGAAGGTAAGTGACACAGTCCTGGATTAGCGCTGCTTCCCCTTATCTTATTTCCCCTGCACATCAGCGCTCCAGCCATCTGCTGTGCAGGAAATGACTGCACTCTCATTCAAGGGGATAGACCGGTGATGGCTAACCTCCGGCACTCCAGCTGTGGTGAAACTATGACTCCCAGCATGCTCAATTCATTTCTATGGAGTTCCGAGAGCAGCCAAGCAAGTGTACATCTTGGGAGTTTTACCACAGCTGGAGTGCCAGAGGTTAGCCATCACAGGAATAGACCATCACTTGATGAGAATAGCCCTTCAATAATATCTACTACTCCTAAATATATGTCATCAATATGTAATACTCACAGTCCAGTATAAAAGGAAGTATTTTAAAACAGTAGCAGAAATGTACGAACAGTATAACATCGCATACGCCAGGAACAGGAGAAAGAACTTGTAGTTTGAGAATCCAATGCAGTTGTTCACCCTGAAATACAAAGTAATCTGTGTAACACAAGAAGAGAGACATTCACCTCCACCGAAGGAGCTCTTATAACTAGGATATGCTAGCAATATGGAGTCTGTGCAGGCCTGAGGGGGAGTGACAACTCCTTTAGTGCTTAGCAGACAAAGCGCCATCCACACTGCATTGTATCTGGTATAACAACATAAGGACGATTGTGGCATTGTGAGGCTGGGGCATTGCACAGGGCACCATCCTTGTTGGGCTTTCTTATTTAAACCTTTCTACCCTGGAGGATTGTTTGTTTTTGCGTTTTTGTTTTCCCAGAGCCATTACTTTTATTTGTCTGTTCACTTGTTTTCTGCAGGACAAGTTGTACTTTCCAACAACACCATTTAATATTGCATATGATGTAGTGGGGAAAAAATTCCAAATGGGGTCAAATTGAAAAAAAATAAAAAAAGCAATTCCACCACAGTTTTATGGTCTTTTTTTAATTTATTTACGACGTTTATTTACAACCAGTTACTTTTATTCTACAGGTCGGTACGAATCCTGCGATACCTTGTCCCCCCCAGAATCTAACAGATGGATTTAATTGATTACACTCACATATGCAGTGCAGGTGCACTTAAAAAATGAATATATGTTGCCCACTGAACTAAAAGAACAGGATTACATTATTGTCCCTGGCACATATGCTGTGCTGGTGCACTGAATTTGCACAAAATGGCCACCGACACCCATCTAACTAAGGGCTCTTTAACACTTGCATTCTTTTCTTCCGGCATAGAGTTCCGTCGTCGGGGCTCTATGCCGGAAGAATCCTGATCAGTTTTATCCTAATGCATTCTGAATGGAGTGAAATCCGTTCAGGATGCATCAGGATGTCTTCAGTTCCGGAACAGAACGTTTTTTGGCCGGAGAAAATACCGCAGCATGCTGCGCTTTTTGCTCCGGCCAAAAATCCTGAAGACTTGCCGCAAGGCCGGATCCGGAATTAATGCCCATTGAAAGGCATTGATCCGGACTTAAGCTAAACGTCGTTTCGGCGCATTGCCGGATCAGACGTTTAGCTTTTTCTGAATGGTTACCATGGCTGCCGGGATGCTAAAGTCCTGTTTGCCATGGTAAAGTGTAGTGGGGAGCGGGGGAGCAGCATACTTACCATCTGTGCGGCTACCGGGGTGACATCAGGGTGACATCAGAGTGACATCAGGGCGCCAGAGTGACATCAGGGCGCCCCACGCGCATGGATGACGTGATCGCATGGCACGTCATCCATGCGCATGGGGCGCTCTGACGTCATTCTGGAGCGCCCCGGGAGCCGCATGAACTGTAAATATACTGCTCCCCCGCTCCCCACTACTACTATGGCAACCAGCACTTTAATAGCGTCCTGGCTGCCATAGTAACACTGAATGCATTTTGAAGACGGATCCGTCTTCAAATGCTTTCAGTACACTTGCGTTTTTCCGGATCCGGCGTGTAATTCCGGCAAGTGGAGTACAACACAAGTGTGAAAGAGGCCTTACAGACGCCGAACACCAAACTCAAACTTTTACTGAAATGTTCGGGTTCGGGGTCAAAAAATCCTAAAGTTCGGTACGAACCCGAACTTTACAGTTCGGGTTCGCTCAACCCTAGTGGTGACATAAATGACAAAGCAGCACCAAATAATAAATGCTTGTTTGACATTCTATATGTACACAGTATGATGAAATCATAATCTTATAAAACCTTTTACTGAACTAAAGATTCCCATCTCCTTGTCTGAGCTGATAGCTGAAACTACACATTGTCAAGAAGTGCAGTGTGAATAGCATTTAAAGCAGAGCTGTCAGCTTCAAGGAGTTGCCCGAGAGTGGAAAATAATTATAATAAATTATTAAATAATTATAATTTCTGTTGGGATGGGCACAATGTTAAAAAAAACACCTCTGTAAACTGTTCCAGGTTCAGCACTGGGTTCCTGCTGCTCATGGTCCCCGTTCGACTGAAAGTGTGGCATCCTAACCACATGCACGTCACCACTGTAGTACAATCAATGGCCTCAGTGGAGATGTTTCAGGAACAACACATGACTGCAGAGGCCATCGATGGTCCCTTAGTGGAGATGTTCGTGTTAACGGCAAGTCACACCTCTGAATCCATGTGTGGACAACAGCTTCAGATTATGCGCGGGACCCATGTGAAAAAACAAAAAAAGGGCCAGGTCCCTTCGAGATGAGAATCTGGAACCCATGCAGGGAAAAATCCAGGATCACATGAATGGCAATGCAGATTTTCATTGGAAACAACGGGGCATAGATTTTGCATGCTTTTCAAATGGATTTTGGCATAAAATACACGCAAAAATCCAAGTGGGATTTCGACTATGTAAACATACCCATAGTAAGAATATGATACTGCTGATTAAAGTTATTTAAATACAAACTGGCTGTATTCACAGCTGCTAATAGTGTGCTGTGTCGTCAAAAAACACCGCCAATTAGTGATTCTTGTCCATGTGCCAGGCTACTAGCCTCTATAAATACACCCATAACTAACATTTCCAAATAACCTGCTCTGAAATTCTCATGGCAGTCATTTCTATTGCCCAAATAAATTCTGGCCTTGATGCATTAGTCAAACATACAAGCATATTAGGCTGGCAAGAGCTATAGCTAGCAAGTTATTATAATAAAAGGTAATGTACAATCATCAGAACATACATCATAAAGCCTTGCTCACACCATGAAGTTTTGTTGCAGATTTTGACACACTTATCCAGTCAATACCAGGTTCTGGAACCTAAAAATGAGAAAGGTTTTTTCCTTTATTCCCCCACCCCTCTTTATGACTGGGAAAAAATAAAAATAAAAAATTGCACTAAAACTGCACAATGCGAACAAGGTCTTATTTATTATAGATTTTAGGGAAGGAATGATATACACTACATACCAAGGACAATGATGATCCATCTTCAGGATACACCTGTGAAGAGGGAAGACAAAAAAATATCAAACCTGCTGTCAAAAGCAGAACATAAGAAAGGGTAAGGAATAAACCTAATGAACACAAAACACATAGCACAGAATTAAAGTACTTGGCTAAGCCTGGGTTAAGACGACTCACTACTGGACAAAACAGATTGTATACGGTAAGGTACAATGGCTGCTTCCACCTCGGTGGCTATAAGCAAACTACCTACTTATACTAGCTAGTATATGCCACACAAATCATGCAAGAACACATTGGGCCAGATTTATCATTAGCTCAAGTCAAAATAATGCAGTGAAACTTTTTTTGCGCAAAAATATGCGACTTTTATTGGCTCTGCATTATGCTCGCCAGTTTTCTAATAGTGGGCGTGTTTTCTTATGTAATCTAATCTCTAGACAGATTTCCAATTTAAAAAGTTGCAAAAATTTGTGCAATTTCACTCCAGTGAGGTTCATGGTTATCTTATGCGACTTTTTTTAAAAAAAACATGCGACTTTTTCGTAAAGACGTGCGACTTTTATAAAGCTGCTTACTAAAGGATAAACTGCTACCGTCAAACCACATTTATCACAGTATTAAAGGACCATTAATAAATCTGACTTCGCCAAAAGCAACTTTGGACACATGTAAAAGTGGAGTAAGATGTAAGTGTAATGATAAATCTGGCCCATTGTCTTCCTATGTATAACACTAATCCTAGGAAATGGCTTGCACATGTGCTGACACTGTACTAGCGGTCCTATGAGAGGTGGTATGAGTTATCATTTTGTATTCATACTAGGTTCACTCTAGTAGAGAACAGAAAGTCAAGGTAAATTGCTGTAAAATCTTGTAGAAATTTTTGAAATAGGCGACTTACAGAAATCCACAGCCTTATTACCATCTAGGCACTGGAAGGAATTACCCCTAGGGGTGGGCGATATGGCCTAAAATCTATATTGCAATATAATTTTAAGCATGTGCGATATGCGATATATTGTTTTCTATATTTGGGGGAAGGGGGTAAACTTTTTTTTTTTTTTACTTTTTATTTAATAAATATCAGCCCCCTTAAGGGCTAGAACCCTTGTCATATTTACCCTAATAGAGCTCTATTAGGGTGAATAGGACTTTACACTCTCCCTGCTGCCCTGTGCTTTGTGCACACAACAGCAGGGAGCTGACCATGGCAGCCAGCCTCTCATGTGCCCCCCAGCCTCTGATCAGCCCCCCAGCCTATCATGTGCCCCCCAGCCTCTCCCTCTTAGCATTAGCAATGCGCCGCACAGACCTATGAGAAGAAGGAGCGCCCAGCGGCCACGGCGCACGTGAGCTATAAGCATTAGCAATGCGCCGCACAGAGAGAAGAAGGAGCGCTCGGCGGCCACACCGCACGAGAGTATAATGCTGCTCACTGACATACCATGGCAGACAGGACTTCAGTAGCGTCCTGGCTGCCATGGTAACCGATCGGAGCCCCAGCATTACACTGCTGGGACTCCGATCGGAACTGTCGCTCCGTGGTCATATCGCAGTCTGGCGATATGCACAAAATCCATATCGTTGCACAAATTGATATCGCCTATATCGCCCACCCCTAATTACCCCCCCCAAAAAAAATATTGGGAATTAGGGCATCCTGTACTAGGATAACTATGAGGCCAGAAGAAGCATAAGTTGGAGCCAATAGCCCCCTTGGCCCGGACTTGTGCTCCTGAACACATAAATTATATATATATATATATATATATATATATATATATATATATATATATATATATATATATATATATATATATATATATATATATATATAAATAAACTCACCTGTCTGTTGTCCCACCTCTGACAGTTCCCAGACACTGACACTGACTATACATCAAGTTACCTTGACTTTACCTTTTGTCTTCTCTCTTTATATTTAGGGGCACAGATCCGGACCAATGGGGTTGCTGGCTACAAGGCCAGACAAACCCTTTAAGTTTATGAACCCATGAACAGAAAAGTATAGCTGTAAAATATAATAGTTTGGGAGGTTTTTATACTTAGGTGCGATAAGTTAAAAAATTAAACTCTTAAAAGGGGTTTTCTGGGATTTTAATATTGATTACCTATCCTCAGGATACATTACGCTGTGATGTCGACGGTGGGCAGGTATACAATAAAGGGAAGACTGCACTTGCACGGAGCGTGGCCTTCTCTCCAACCAGCTGATCAGCTGGAGTGCCATGTGTTGGACCCTCGCTAATCTGATTTATAGGTCATCAATGCTAACAATTCAGAAAAAAAACCTTTAAATCTTTCTAGTCCCATATAAATTACTATTAATAACAAATTGAGGGAAACTAATAAAAAGTTAGATTAATATTTGATTTACTTACATCCCACATACGGAACAATGGTGGCAGCGATCAGGCTTTACCACCTGACATCGGTCACAAAAACGGATTGCTAAAGTAGAAAGGAAGACAGGTCACCAAGTGACAGACATGATTTGCCTCATTCATGGCACATCTCCATTTTACCACCTACAAGTGTTTCCTCTCCTCTCATATAATACTAAAGGGAGCGGCCTACCTGTACCAAGTGGCGTAGCTAGAAATGACTGGGCCCCACAGCAAATTTTTGAATAGGGCCCTCCTCCCCCAGTAATTCTTTTGCAACCCCTTCCTTTCAGGCCGCCCCCATTCCTGTGGCTAGTAAAGATCGCTCTCAGACTAGACCCGGCAGCTGTTCCATGCGTTTCCTACAATGTCTATACTGTCACTGTATAAAATTTCATTGTGTACTACGGCTCTGACAAAATCTTTTAGTCCTCGTCCTCCTGGATAGGCCCCTTTTGGGTCAGGGCCCCAAAACAGCTGCTTCCCCTATAGCTATACCGCCGCCTGTACCCTATTTTACTGTCAGTATCTTGTCATTGCACCTCTGAGAATTTTTCCTTCCTTTGCATTGTCCAGACCATAGCTTAAAGGATAACTGTCGTATTATTTTTTTTTTGAGTATTGGATTGTGGTGATTAATATCTCCTTGGTGGCCCTATTTCAACTTTTCACTGTGTATTCAATTACCCCTTAATTCCACAGTTTTGTTCCCTGTACTGCCTACTTTTTCCTGTGCTTAAAATAGGGTTGCTAGGCATGGTCCGTCTATCTGTTGAAGGCCGGAGGACGCAGAAGCATGCAGCGTGCAAGGTCACATTACTGACAGCCAGGGACTGTAAGTAAATGATTAAAGCCAGGTCCTTCCCAGCAGCTGATAACAGTGCCTGGGCTGTGTGCACTTCTCCCTGTCCCTGCGCTTGGTAGACGCTCCCTCACTCAGCAGAGCTGGACAATGCAGAGCTGAAGCAGCGCAGACCAGGGAAGGGAGATCTGCCGTCTGCTCAGTGTATAAATGAAAGCAACATGTGGTAAGAGGACCCCTTTGTGCTGCAGGAGATTAACCCTTTAGGGGGAGGGCTCTGGTTACTGACACTTTTGGGGGGCTATTGTTACTGGCTAGTGAAGGCAGGCGGGATTAGCCTCAGGGTGAGGGCAGTGGCGGCCATCTTAACTGAATAATGAAATTGCAGTTTTATGCAGACTGGTTGCTAAGGGCTGAATCTTATTAAATATGGGGTAAATCAGTCTAATAGTAACTGATTCTGGAATATCATGTTATTAGTAATTACATATATGAAAATTGAAATTAGGGTCTAAATGTGACAGTTATCCTTTAAATATCCTGGGCCTCCATCTAACCACCATATGTCATATAGAACCGGCATAGGTTGTGATGTGTGTTCATTTTTATAGTGAATTGATTTGATCTGGCATGATTCTATGATAATAAAGTACAAGTTATACAGAATATTTTCTCACCAAACTATGTATCAATCTGCCCAGCTCCTCCTGCCTGCAGACCAGACACCACGTTCAGCGTGGCACAATTCTGGACTATTATCTGCAGGTAAGGAGTCCAGGTCACCATTTTTTAATTTTCCTACTGCCCCTGGTTCCCCCACTGTCAGCAATCAAAGCTGCACTGAAATACACATTCCAGAATGCTGTGATGTTCTAACATAATGGAGAGGAGTCCTGTTATTTTTTGGGCGATTGTCTTAGGTAGGGGGGTTCATTTTAGCAGGATGAGATGATTGTTTGATTGGTACCATTTTAGGGTACATAAAACTTTTTAAACACTTGGTATTACACTTTGTGAGGCAAGGTGACCAGAAAATTGCTTTCTTGACAGTTTTTTTTTTTTTTTTGGTGGGTTTACCTGACGAGGTGGATCATGTGATATTTTTATAGAGCCAGTCGATACGGACGCGGCGATACCTAATATGTGTATTTTTCCCTATTTTTAACTTTATTTTTTTGTCCCACTCTGGGACTTCAACTTTTGGGGGTCTGATGCCCTTTACAATGCATTACAATACTTCTGTATTGTAATGCATTGGCTGTAAGTTTATTACACCGTGTAATAAACTTTAGCCTGCATGCCTGTGAGATCCAGGGGGCTGGATCTCACAGGCTCTCCCAGAAGGCAGCCACGACGCCTAAGGAAGGTTTTCACCGTTGCCGGGTCATACAGCAGGGGTCCAGCTATCTGTGACTGCCTGGCCCCTGCGCCCGCCCGATCAGAGCACCGTAGCTGTATGGCGCTGGGATTTGTGACCCAGATACCAGTGCTGTACATGTACGGCGCTGGTATCCTTTGGGTTAAATCCCCATGAATTTCAGATTCCATAAAACACACATACCCTGCTGTACTGTCTATACAGACAACATAGGAAGGCTGTGCCTCCAATATGGCCACCCCAGCGGAAACATTAAAACTAAAAAATCTCTTACTTAGAAGACTTCATTAATGACATCAATACAGATATACGTGTGTAACCGATTCCTTATGGAGTCATAAGTTTCTCTATGGTTTACTTAGATCAAAGTCAATATATAAAATGTCTCCACAGAAACTGATGCAGACGCCCAGACAAGATGCATTTGATTTTTACATATATAAAAGAAGTAAATGTCTACACGAAGGCGGAATGCTAAGAATAGGGCCCCTTAACCCCACTGGCCCATGATTCAGATGCATCATAACTATTGATTTCTTTTCATCTCATGATAGTTAATGACTTTGAAATGATTTTCCGTTGGAAGTCAAGCCGTTCAATATCATCCTAAACCTGAGCGTTCTGAAAAGAGGATGTTCAATTTACAGGAAGAGAATAAAGAGCAACCGTGATCCAATAATTCATAGGGCCGGTACAGCATGCAAGAAACACTGACCTCTGCTCCCTGTGCAGGTATACACCGGCAACTTCTTTGCAAACTCAGCTAGGATCTGTCGCTGAACCTCTGGACGCTCCTCGCTGTCGTAACGCTCCTTCTCCGCATAGGGCAGCAGAAACTTAAAACACAATGATATATAGTTAAAGACAGATATGCATTATGCTGAAAGTCTGTGCCCAGAAAATGACAGTGTTGCCCTTAAGTTGTGGTTTTCATAGAATGTGTCGGCAGAAAAGAACCATTTGGCCCATCTAGTCTGCCCAATATACTGAATACTATGGATAGCCCCTGGCCCTATCTTATATGAAGGATGGCCTTATGCCTATCATAATGGCAGAATCCCATTCACACATGGTAAGAAGCCAGCAGTTTTTAGGACCTGCTGCACTGTGAATGCACTGACCTGATTGATTATAATGGCGTGCATTAATATATACACAGACATGACTTACGTCGGTGACACCCAGGGCAGTAGGGTAATGTAAAATCCCTGACAGGCTAATATTGGTAGACGTTCCACCATCAAATTATAATATCACTGTAGTTAGGAACGCTATGGGAATTAGATAAAACTAATACTTTATTAAATATACAAAAAATAGAGGAAAGGAAACCTACTAAACTATATAAAAATCTAAGTGACCAAAATGTACCCACAATTCCTGAGGCGGATCGAGGTAACACAACAAGGACCACGATCTGCGGTACCACTCAGGTGTGGAGACGGTCACTAAGAAATCCACTTCAGGTGCACTATGGCTGATTGCATAACCATGCCTGCGGCTATAGTAATCTATGCACAACCAAAATTGTGCACCGTGGCACGGACAAGGTGCTCAGCTCATTCACCCAGTTTAGATGGCCCTGGGCTAGATTTCATAAATAGACTAATCTAGTCTATAAACATCTACCCTCAGGATCGGACTTGCATCAAGAACCACCTGTCATAATTATGAACCAGATGTCAGATTGTCGTCCCTTAGAGCACAAATCAAGTAATACTAACTACCTGGGTGTGAGCTTGAGTGCATCTGTTCACATATGGCAGAGGGCCATGTAAACGCAATTCAAGCAACAATCAAAAACATAAGTCTGCCCCCACTAATCGCTTGATGCGTTTCGCCATACTCTGGCTCGTCAGGAGCATAAATTGTGGGTGAAAGGACAAACAGATCAGCTGCTAACCTCCATGACAGAGGCTGCAGCTTTCAGCACTGAGTGGCCGTGCCACGGTACACAATTTTGGTTGTGCATAGATTACTATAGCCGCAGGCATGGTTATGCAATCAGCCATAGTGCACCTGAAGTGGATTTCTTAGTGACCGTCTCCACACCCGAGTGGTACCGCAGATCGTGGTCCTTGTGTTACCTCGATCCTCCTCAGGAATTGTGGGTAAATTTTGGTCACTTTGATTTTTATTTAGTTAGTAGGTTTCCTTTCCTCTATTTTCTGTATATTTAATAAAGTATTTGTTTTATCTAATTCCCATAGAGTTCCTAACTACAGTGATATTACAGTAGGATAATGTACCTGCGGTTTACGAGTAACTAATAGCTGCTCCATCTAATCCTGCGATTAGTCTTTGATGGCCGGATTAGGGTTTACTGCATTTTACTACAATAATTATGTTACACAAGTTTCATTCTTACATCCATACGATTATATTAGGACAGGTTCATGTGTGTAACCCGTCTTGTAATTTTTAGGGTCCATTCACACGTCCGTGTGTGTTTTGCGGATCAACAGATCTGCAAAACACGGACATCGGCGATGTGCGTCCCGCACATCGCCGGCACTTAATAGAAAATGCCTATTCTTGTCCGCAATTGTGGACAAGAATAGGACATCTATTTTTTTCGGGAACGGAATTGCAGACCCGGAAGTACGGATCCGCAATTCCACATCGTGCTGCCCCATAGAAATGAACAGGTCCGCAATTCCGTTCCGCAAAATGCGGAACAAAATTGCGGACGTGTGAATGGACCTTTAGACTGCTTTTTTTCTTGCACAGAAATCGCAGTGGACATTACATAGAAATGTACACAACAAGGAAGAAACTTCCGATCAGAAAGACCGGAGTGAGATGCCTGCGCTGGTGAGAGAACTAACTGAGAAATGTAACCCTCAATGGAGCATGTAATATGCTTTACCTTCAAATAGAGTGGAGTCTCTTTAACCTGGAGTGGCGATAGTGTCTTCGTGCCTTCAGTATCCAGTTGAGTAGCTTTTGAAGATTCTTGCACAACCTTCCAGCACAGCCTCGCTCCGGCCGGCAGCAGAAGCTCATGCAAGGAAGCTTGCAGATCCAATACCTGACGAAGGAGCCTGGTAGGCTCCGAAACGTGTTGGAGGTTTTTTGTCTATTGGAGGCACCAGTAGCAAGTGTGCTGACGTCACATGCCGAAGGTCCCAGGTATCAGATCTGCAGGCTCCCTCACACGAGCGTCTGCTGCCGACCGGAGCAAGGCCGTGCTGGAAGGCTGAGCAAGAATCTTCAAGCTGGATACTGAAGGCACAAAGACACTATCACCACTCCCCCCATTGGCGGACAGGTAAAAGAGACTCCACTCTATTTAGAGGTAAAGCATATTACATGCTCCATTGAGGGTTACATTTCTTAGTTCGTTCTCCCACTAGCGCGGGCAGTGAGTCAGAGCAGCGGACTCCTCGGAGATGCCCAGCAGCGGCTCCCGACAGGGAGAAGGACGTCACTGACCTTAGCGCGGGTGTCACCATCTCTTTCAACATTACATAGAAATGGTTGTGTTTTTCCCAAAAAAGGGCATATTCACATTGTTTTCCCTTACCTGCATATGGTGCCTTTTCGGCACCAAAATCAGAGTAAGAAACGCTTACAATATAAAAGCTTTCAAATGTGCTGCAAGTGCAAATTTGTGAAGCAAACCACAACAAAAAGGGTCAGCCTCGAATTTCGGTCATGAGTTCAATGGCAAAAATGTTTGACAGATTTTTATCACGTGTATTATGCCGTGAGAACATGTCCTGTGTTTAAAGGAGTTCTCATCACAGACAACCCCTCTAACATGGGAACCACTGTGGGGTGGGGGTGGGGGAGGTTGCTAGGCAATACTACCTCGCAGCGGCCACTACAGGGGAGATGTAGTATTACACTCTGGCACAATAAAGGTTACTGCTTCTTCTCTGGCCACTTCAGGATGCCCTATATGTTTTCTGTTGTGTTTTCTCCAAACTGATCTCAATAAGGGTACTTTCACACTAGTGTTTTTCTTTTCCGAAACCGAGTTCCGTCACAGGGGCTCAATACCGGAAAAGAACTGCTCAGCATTATCCTAATGCATTCTGAATGGAGAGCAATCCGTTCAGGATGCATCAGGATGTCTTCAGTTCAGTCACTGTACAGTTTTTGGACGGAGAAAATACTGCAGCATGCTGTGGTATTTTCTCTGTCCAAAATTCCGGAACACTTGCCGGAATGCCGGATCCATTATTATTTTACATTAAAATGCATTAATGCTGGATCCGGCCCTAAGTGTTCTGCATGCATGCGCAGACCTTTAACCCCTTAAGGACTTAGGACGTATCGGTACGGCATGGTTCCCGAGTCCTTAAGGACCCATGACGTACCGGTACGTCATGAGTTTAAAATAAGATTGCGGCGCCCTGGGGGTTAATCCGAACGGGATTTCGGCTGAAATCATTCAGCCGGCATCCTGTCACAACGCCGAGGGGGGTCATGTGACCCCCCCCGTATCGGCGATCGCAGCAAACCGCAGGTCAATTCAGACCTGCGGTTTGCTGCGCTTTTAGCCGATTCTGATCCCCGCGGTCTCTGACCGCGGGGATCAAACGTTAAAATGCCAGAAATTAAGTTTTTATTAACCCCCCCTGCACCCCTGAATGATATTATGTGGGCGGGTGGTGCAGGGGGGGTGTCGCAGGCGGTGCGGGAGGTGCGGGAGGCGGGCGGTGCGGGAGGCGGGATCACGATCCCCCGCCCGCCTCCCCTTGAATAATCGTTGGCTTCTAGTGGGTATACCAGGGTGCCAGCACATTGCTGGCACCCTGGTATAAACGGCTGACATCGGTGATGCGATGTCAGCCGTTTAACCCTTTCCATACAGCGGTCCGTACGGACCGCTGTATGGAAAAGGTTAACAGGTCAGGGAGCTCCCTCCCTCTCCCATCGGGGGGCTGCTGTGCCTTTGCAGCCCCCCGATGGGAGAGGGAGAGAGCTCCCAGGCAGCCCCCCAAGCCCCGTCCTTACCCTTCCCCGTCTGCGAAGTTCTGAACACTACTGAGCAGACGGGGAAGGTTCCCATGGCAACAGGACGCCTTCTCAGGCATCCTGCTGTCCATGGTGCTGAACAGATCTGTGCTGAAAGCAGAGATCTGTTCAGACAAAGTGGTAAGTAAAATACAGTACAGTACAATATATATTGTACAGTACTGTATTATACAGACATCAGACCCACTGGATCTTCAAGAACCAAGTGGGTCTGGGTCAAAAAAAATGTAAAAAAAAAGTGAAAAAAGTTAAGATAAAAAAAAAACATTTATCACTGAATAAAAAAAAAAAAAAAAAATACACTACACATATTAGGTATCGCCGCGTCCGTAACGACCTGATCTATAAAACGGTCATGTTACTTTCCCCGCACGGTGAACGCCATAAAAAATAAAAATAAAAAACTATGAGAAAATTGAAATTTTGCCCACCTTACTTCCCAAAAAAGGTAATAAAAGTGATCAAAAAAGTCGCATTTACGCCAAAATAGTACCAATCAAACCGTCATCTCATCCCGCAAAAATCATACCCTACCCAAGATAATCGCCCAAAAACTGAAAAAACTATGGCTCTTAGACTATGGAAACACTAAAACATGATTTTTTTTGTTACAAAAATGAAATCATTGTGTAAAACTTAAAAAAAAAAAAAAAGTATACATATTAGGTATCGACGCGTCCGTATCGACCAGCTCTATAAAAATATCACATGACCTAACCCCTCAGATGACCACCGTAAAAAAATAAAAATAAAAACGGTGTAAAAAAAGCCATTTTTTGCCATCTTACATCACAAAAAGTGTAATAGCAAGCGATCAAAAAGTCATATGCACCCCAAAATAGTGTCAATCAAACCGTCATCTCATCCCGCAAAAAATGAGACCCTACTTAAGATAATTGCCCAAAAACTGAAAAAACTATGGCTCTTAGACTATGGAGACACTAAAACATTTTTTTTGTTTTAAAAATGAAATCATTGTGTAAAACTTACATAAATAAAAAAAATTGTATACATATTAGGTATCGCCACGTCCGTGACAACCTGCTCTATAAAAATACCACATGATCTAACCTGTCAGATGAATTTTGTAAATAACAAAAAATAAAAAGGTGCCAAAAAATCTATTTCTTGTTACCTTGCCGCACAAAAAAGTGTAATATAGAGCAATCAAAAATCATATGTACCCTAAACTAGTACCAACAAAACTGCCACCCTATCCCGTAGTTTCTAAAATGGGGTCACTTTTATGGAGTTTCTACTCTAGGGGTGCATCAGGGGGGCTTCAAATGGGACATGGTGTCAAAAAACCAGTCCAGCAAAATCTGCCTTCCAAAAACCGTATGGCATTCCTTTCCTTCTGCGCCCTGCCGTGTGCCCGTACAGCGGTTTACGACCACATATGGGGTGTTTCTGTAAACTACAGAATCAGGGCCATAAATAATGAGTTTTTTTTGGCTGTTAACTGTTAACCCTTGCTTTGTAACTGGAAAAAAAATATTAAAATGGAAAATCTGCCAAAAAAGTGAAATTTTGAAATTGTATCTCTATTTTCCATTAAATCTTGTGCAACACCTAAAGGGTTAACAAAGTTTGTAAAATCAGTTTTGAATACCTTGAGGGGTGTAGTTTCTTAGATGGGGTCACTTTTATGGAGTTTCTACTCTAGGGGTGCATCAGGGGGGCTTCAAATGGGACATGGTGTCAAAAAACCAGTCCAGCAAAATCTGCCTTCCAAAAACCGTATGGCATTCCTTTCCTTCTGCGCCCTGCCGTGTGCCCGTACAGCGGTTTACGACCACATATGGGGTGTTTCTGTAAACTACAGAATCAGGGCCATAAATAATGAGTTTTTTTGGCTGTTAACCCTTGCTTTGTAACTGGGAAAAAAATATTAAAATGGAAAATCTGCCCAAAAAGTGAAATTTTGAAATTGTATCTCTATTTTCCATTAAATCTTGTGCAACACCTAAAGGGTTAACAAAGTTTGTAAAATCAGTTTTGAATACCTTGAGGGGTGTAGTTTCTTAGATGGGGTCACGTTTATGGAGTTTCTACTCTAGGGGTGCATCAGGGGGCTTCAAATGGGACATGGTGTCAAAAAACCAGTCCAGCAAAATCTGCCTTCCAAAAACCATACGGCGCACCTTTCCCTCTACGCCCCGCTGTGTGCCCGTACAGTAGTTTACGGCCACATATGGGGTGTTTCTGTAAACGGCAGAGTCAGGGCAATAAAGATAAAGTCTTGTTTGACTGTTAACCCTTGCTTTGTTAGTAGAAAAAATGGGTTAAAATGGAAAATTAGGCAAAAAAATGAAATTCTCAAATTTCATCCCCATTTGCCAATAACTCTTGTGCAACACCTAAAGGGTTAACGAAGTTTGTAAAATCAGTTTTGAATACCTTGAGGGGTGTAGTTTATAGAATGGGGTCATTTTTGGGCAGTTTCTATTATGTAAGCCTCGCAAAGTGACTTCAGACCTGTAGTGGTCCCTAAAAATTGGGTTTTTGTAAATTTCTGAAAAATTTCAAGATTTGCTTCTAAACTTCTAAGCCTTGTAACATCCCCAAAAAATAAAATATCATTCCCAAAATGCTGCAAACATGAAGTAGACATATGGGGAATGTAAAGTCATCAACATTTTTGGGGGTATTGCTATGTATTACAGAAGTAGAGAAACTGAAACTTTGAAATTTGCAAATTTTTCAAAATTTTTGGTAAATATGGTATTTTTTTATCCAAAAAAATTAACTTTTTTGACCCAATTTTTGCAGTGTCATGAAGTACAATATGTGACGAAAAAACAATCTCAGAACGGCCTGGATAAGTCAAAGCGTTTTAAAGTTATCAGCACTTAAAGTGACACTGGTCAGATTTGCAAAAAATGGCCAAGTCCTTAAGGTGAAATAGGGCTGAGTCCTTAAGGGGTTAAAAATGTGAAAAAGATAAATACCGGATCCGTTTTTCTGGATGACAACCGGAGAGACGGATCCGGTATTGCAATACATTTGTGCATCCGGATCCGTCTACAAATGGTATCCGTTTGCATACAGATTGCCGATCCGGCAGCCAGTTCCGGTGACGGAACTGCCTGCCGGAATCCAGCGATTCTAAATCCACAGTACAGAAAGCCAGACCTTTCAATCATAGAGACCTTGGAACATTGTGGCTCAGTGTGGCACCGCTGGCACAACCAAGAATACCCTCATTATGGGGGAAGGGGTAAGAAAACTAAAGTGCTGTCTATGGATGCTTTAACCAGTTGATGCAGCCAACAAAATCAAAACAGAGGACATAGGCAATGTCATGTAGAAGTGGATGAGAGGGGCAGACCTATAAAAGCCACCTGTATTCTATCGACCGCACAGGGGGAGCAAAACCCGAGAACATGACATCCCTTTACTTGTTCTTATGACGTCTCACGCATGCAACCGTAATTTCAGTTCATGTCCGATCCGCATTATTTGCCCATTCATGTCTATAGGACTGAAAAAGAGCTGGATATGCAGAATGGGAGAATGCGGAACGGTATCAGTGTTTTACGAAGCCTTGGTTTGTGGACCACACAGCACATATGGTCGTGTGCATGAGGCCAATACTAATTTAACCAATTAGTATACTGAATTTCTATAAATGCAGTTCACCAATATAGAAATGCAACTTAGGCCTCATGCACACAAACGTATTTTCTTTCCGTGTCCGTTCCATTTTTTTGCGGAACCATTCATTTCAATGGGTCCGCAAGAAGTTACGCCATGTGCATTCCGTTTCTGTATGTCCGTATTTCCATTCCGCAAAAAAATAGAACACGTCCTAATATTGTACGCATTACGGACAAAGATAGTACTGTTCTATTAGAGGCAAGCAGTTCCGTATCACAAAATACGGAATGCACATGGACGTATTTTTTGCGGATCCATTTTTTGCAGACCGTAAAATACATACGGGTCGTGTGCATGAGCCCTTAACCAGATTCCTTCAGTGAATTTACAAGAGGCAGTTCACAGAACGGGCAACATACCTTTTTTGTTGGCTGTGTTGGAGGGGTGAAAATTGCTTTCCAATACGTCCAAGAAAACAGCAAGAAAACTATGTGAAAGATGAGCAGGTAGACAGCTGCCAATGACAAGGACAGAGAGCATTGCCATATTAAAGCAGATTTGGGTTACAGACATTAGAACTTATGCTGACCACATACATTATACTATGGGGCCATCATCACTATAAGGCCTGTCTCACCTGGCGTTACTCGTTCCGGCAGGAGAACAGCCTGCCAGATCCGTAACTACAGTGTACAGCCGTGCGCTACCTTAGGTCAGCCAAGCCCCATTCACTATAACGGGGATCGGCAGATATCCGGCTGCAGCACGGTAAATATGATGAGAGGCGGCCAGATCTCCGTCAGTCCCAGTTATGGTGAATGGGGCCGGGTGGACTTCAGGCAGCACAAGGATGTACATGTGTCGCCCTGTGCAAAGACAAAGGAGTAGAAAGCAGAAGTAGCAGCTTTAGGCTACATGCAGACAACAGTGGAAAAAAAAGTCAGTTAAAAACTGACATTTTCAACGGACGTTTATTTCACTGATGCCTTTCTGAGAATCGGACGTTAAATATGGACCCGTTCAATTGTATGTGGGCAGTATGTCAGTGAAAAACGGACAAGATAGAACATGTTCTATTTTTTTACATCCGTTTTTCAATGACCTTCAAAAAAACAGCCGTGTGAATAACCCCATAGACTACCATTAGTCTTAAAACAGAAGTGCGATGGCCGTTAAAATAATGTACATCACAAGTCCGTTTTTCATATGCTTCACAACAGCAATGATAAAACAAGAGCAGAGAGGGAGCGTCAGGGGAACCAGTAATGGTCACACTCCAGGCATTAGGACACTTCCTGTATGAGACAAGACCAGAATGGCTTCTAGTGTACGACATCTTACAACCTCCTCTTATAATACAGCCTGTCTGATGTGCATCACAGGGTTTCCAGTGGCATCAGCAAACGTCATCCTAGCAAAAAGTATCACTTCTTGCACCCTTGTGTCTGTAGGACCCAACTACACCGGGGCCTTCCTTCCACTGGAGACGCGCTGTCCTGCATAGGAGCTGTATACATAAAATATACAAAACGGGGTCGTCACACACTGTATAACCAGATTTTATGGGTGGGAGTGTAAAATCAGCTTTTTACAGGTCACATCAGGTCATGCGGTATTATTAGAGGTAACATAATACTGCTATATGACTGACTACCACCAATTACTATGTGATGGGACAAACGTGGATTTTCTTACCTTTTTCCAATGTATTTTCTACAGTCACTATATAAAAAAAAAAAAAAATAATAATAATATATTAGCAGTTAAAATAATAAACTTCAACCTTGTATGGACTAGTTAAAAAATCCAACCAACATTACAGGCCTTTTTTCATCAAGACAACCCCTGTCCATAAGGCCTATTAGGACATATGTATGTCATGTAGTGAAGTCCTTTGCATGGGACCCTCGCCCCTCTATTTGTCAGAACGGAGAGCTGAGGCTGAAGATGCGTAAACGAGTGTAGGAGTATGACGTGCAAGTGCCCCTTCTAGTGTATTTGAGCCTTTTGTCTGATTTATTTCTACAGGGTGGTGCAGGGGCGTTGCTAGGGTCTCAAAAGATCCAAAGCCCAAGCCCTAATAAATATGGCCCAGTTCTCTAAGTCGACCTCCCCTCCCCACACACACCGCATTTTGCTGCACTTGCCATACAGCAGCACATACCTGTCACATCCAGGGCCTCCCAGGTGACGTCGCCTCCGATGTAGATCTTCTCTGTCATCATCTTCTACATTTAGTCCCTGCAACTTCTTTCATCCGCGCCTCCACCAACCATCTTTCAGTCTATCATCATCCCCCAACAACGAGTCCCTATCGTTCCCCCAGTAGTAATCAAGCTCTCTACAGACCCCTCAGTAGTAATACCTACAGTTTTATATTACCCATACAGTGCCCCCAGTATTTATATTGCCCCCTACTGTTATAATGCTCACCCTGACGTGCCCCCACTATTTATAATGCCCCCTGCAGTGCCCCCTTTAGTTATATTTCTCATCCACCATACAGTCCCATGTAAATAACATCACACCATCTCTCATGCACCCTCCAAAATACAGTCCTATGTAAATAACATCACTCCCCACCTTCAGCCCCTCCAACATACAGTCCTATGTAAATAACACTATTTCCCTCCCTCTGCCATAAAGCCCCATGTAAATAACATCACAACATCTCTCCAGCCCCTTGCAATATCAGTCCAATGTAAATAATATCACTCCATCTACAGCCCCCTCCAAAATACAGTCCCATGTAAATAACATCACCTCCTCCCCAGCCGCCTTCAACATACAGTTCCATGTAAAAATCACCCCCTCAACATTCAGTCCCATGTATATAACATCATTCCCCCCCACCAGCCACCTTCAACATACAGTCCCATGTAAAAAACATCACCCTCCCCCAGCCCCCTCCAACATTCAGTCCCATGTAAGTAACATCACTCCCTCTTACAGCCACCAACATACAGTCCCGTGCAAACAACATGACCCCCTCCCCAGCCACCTCCAACACACAGTTCCATGTAAATAACATCCCTCCCTTCAACCCTAACATACATCCCAGTTAAATAACCACAACTCCCAGCATTGCTCTGCCTCTCCCTTCACTTACCTCTCGTCATGTGGCAAACATCACCACAGCTTCTTCCCCCAAGACTTCTGGGCTTCACTGCCATCCTCTCCTGCACTGGTCACGATGGTGACATCATGGCAGGTCCTTCTCAACCACTGCCTTCTGCACTGATCACATGACCTGTGATGTCGCCACAGGTCCTTCAGCATTTTCTAGTGCATTAGATGCAATTGTATTGCCATCCTGAGGATAGCAATACAGTTGTATCTAGCTGGCAGGCAGGACATTCGGGACCTGGGACAAAACATCCGGGGCCCAGGCCCCGAATGTTTTAACCTAGCAACGCCCCTGGGGTGTTAGTTGAGCACAAAGCCATATTCCGAAACCACAGCAATTCTAGATGTAGCACAAGGTTATTTTCCATTTGTTTCGCTGCTGTTCTGGTTGCATTTTGCTTCTTTTACAGAAGCGGCCATCATGCTATACCACATAGAAAAAAACTATGAAGTAATATTATGGCTTTGTTAGCTCTGGTTTTTCCACCAAGGAGAAAAAAAACACCACAAATACAACACGCTGCTATTCTTAACCCTCCACGCCCTTGTATCTGATAAACTGGAACATTTCTCCATTTTCTGACAGAAAACTGCAGTGACGTCTAAATAATGGCCATCATTAAATAGAACCTGTCACCATGAAATGCAGTACAATCTGCAGGAGCATGCTATAGAGCAGGAGGAGCTGAGCAGACTGATAGTTTTATGGGAAAAGATTCAGCAAAAGATTATACATTTATTTTAAATCTCTGCTCTTTCTGACCTCAAGATGGCTATTATTAGCGATTGCTAGCGTTCCCCGAGTCCTCATGCACATGAACGTATTTTCTTACTGTGTCTGTTCCATTTTTTGTGCGAACCATATGCGGAATCATTCATTTCAATGGGTCCGCAAAAAAAAAGAGTAAGGTATTCCGTGTGCATTCTGTTTCCGTATGTCCGTATTTCCGTTCTTCAAAAAAATAGAACATTACGGACAAGGATAGGGCTGTTCTATTAGGGGCCAGCTGTTCCGTTCTGAAAAATACGGAACGTACACAGATGTCAACCGTATTTTTTGCGGATCCGTTTTTGGCAGACCGCAAAATACATATGGGCATGTGCGTGAGGCCTAAGTGTGTATACGGAGATAACTGTCAGTCACTGATAACACCTCCCCCCCGTGTACAACAAAGTCAGAAAAAGCAGAGATTTAGGCTACTTTCACACCTGCGTTAGGTGCGGATCCGTCTGGTGTCTGCAGACGGATCCGCACCTATAATGCAAACGATGGTATCCGTTCAGAACGGATTCGTCTGCATTATATTTCTGGAAAAAATCTAAGTCTAATTGTTAGTCAGACGGATCCGTCCAGACTTTGCATTGAAAGTCAATAGGGGACGGATCCATTTGAAATTGCACCATATTGTGTCAACGTCAAACGGATCCGTCCCCATTGACTTACATTGTAAGTCTGGACGGATCAGTTTGGCTCCGCACGGCCAGGCGGACACCAAAACGCTGCAAGCAGCGTTTGGGTGTCAGCCTCCTGAGTGGAATAGAGGCAGAACGGAGCCAGACTGATGCATTCTGAGCGGATCCCTATCCACTCAGAATGCATTAGGGCTGGACGGATCAGTTCGGGGCCGCTTGTGAGAGCCTTCAAACGGAACCCCGAACGCAAGTGTGAAAGTAGCCTTCAATGTGTAAAATACAAGTTTTATTGCATCTTTCCCCACAAAACTACATATCCATCTGCTCAGCTCCTCCTGCTCTATATATTTTTTTTTTATAGCAGATTTTTACAGCACCATTTCCGCAAAGAAAGCAGCAACAAAAATATAATTTGGTTTATTTTTTTCTGCTGCAGATTTCCAGCATAAAATCTGCATCACTTCAGTCACATGCAAACAAGCCCTTAGGGCCCGTTCACATGGTGGTTTATGCCATCGGCATTTTGATGTGGACTCTAGCACAACAGTGGCAAGATGGGGCCACACCAAGAAGGGATATTTCCTTCATGCCACGTGTTAGGATGGACAGAAGCTGCAGCAGGTGTCCTTTCATGGTTTAGCTAAATCGGTTGAAAATTTTACAAGACTAGAGTAAGGGAAAAGTGGAGCAGATGCCCGCTGCAACTAAATCCCATTACTGACTAAGAAGGAGTTGTCAGAATGGAATGAAACTTTCTATGTGTGAGTGACGACAATATTGGAGAGAAAGTATAGGTGTATTGGGGAAAACTGTACCACTGAAAGGAGGCTCTAGGACCCTGTTGTGCCTCCTCTAGCCCGGATACAAGATGAGACATGGTTTGGCATGGAGGCATACAGGTTCTGAATGGTATCCTGCGGCACATTTACCCACAGATGTTGCTGTTGGGCCTGTAGATCCTGCATACTCGTAGGGAGCCATAACTACAAATCTGATGACCGGAGAGGCCGGGGAAGTGTTATAATCTGGTGGAGACATTCCTGGGAAACACTTGCTGTGTGGTGAGGGCTATCCTGCTGAAGAAGCCCAGTTGGCAGGAACACATGTGGCTGCAGGATGTCCTGCACAAATCAGTGTCCCTCTCATCACTACTAGGGGTGACCGAGTGTCTTTTACAATGGCTCCCCAGATCATCGAACCAGCAGATGGGGCAGTGTGTCACTCCACAGCACCAGGCCTCCATACTTAAAACCTGACCATTGTCTGATCCCAAACAGAACCTGGATTCATTGCTAAAGACGATACGGTTCCAGTCCTTAGCAGTCCAGGTTTCTCGTTCTCAACACTACTGCAAATGAAGGTGACAGTGGCTGGTGGTCAATGGCAGGACACTAAATTTCCTTCTGCTAAGAACCTGAAGATGGTTTGGGCAGAGACAGGGGAGTGTAATGAAAGTGCCACCTGTGTCTTGATGGTGAACAACGAAACTGTGGGAGCTGCTCGTGCTCGTCGGTGGACCTCCAGAGCTTGGTCACTGTGTGTGCCCTCACATAACCATTTCTCCCAAC
This sequence comes from Bufo gargarizans, assembly GCF_014858855.1. NCBI lineage: Eukaryota > Metazoa > Chordata > Amphibia > Anura > Bufonidae > Bufo > Bufo gargarizans. The sequence goes on from NC_058088.1 coordinate 109,418,478, forward strand.
ACCTACATCAGAACAGCCCAGATGGCAGCCAATTCTTTGAAAGGACCATCCTGTTTCTCTCAGTCCAGTAATGTGCCCCCTCTCATGGTCAATAGGGCAAAATGCTTTTGAGCGTGAACTAGAAGCATGTCTAGCAGACAAAGATCTCTGATCAAAAGGTACACTACCCAAAAGTGGCCCCTGAGAGTCTTTTTATAGGGCAGTGGGGGACTCACTTTTACACCCTCTTGGGGCAAGACCCAGTGTCTAACCAGACCAGACCTGTAATCATTTAGCTGAGATATGGCAGCACGCCCGGTTTTGTAGCAGTCTGACATTTCTACCAGGGTCTATCATTTATTTATTTTTTGTCAGTGAGTGTATTTTGCATTATGAATGGTGGAATCACCCTATGGGCGCATTCACAAACATGGTTTGGTTCCACATCCGAGCCGCATTTTTTTTGCTCAGATGAGAACCCATTCACTTCAATGGGGCCACAAAAGATGCGCACAGCACACCATCCGTTGCCCCACAAAAATTATAGATCATGTCCTACTCTTGTCTGTTTTGTGGACAAGAATAGGCATTCCTATAATGGGCCGCCTGTTCCGTTCCAAAAATTGTGGAACGCACACGGGTGGCATCTGTGTTTTGCAGATCCGCAATTTGCAGACCACGTTCATGTGAATGCGCCCGTACATTGAAAAATCTACTTGCATCAGTGAATAAAAGCATTCTTTATAGGGATGAGCGAATCGACTTCGGATGAAGCATCCGAAGTCGATTTGCATAAAACTTTGTTCCAATACTGTACGGCGCGAGCAAAGTTATGTTTTTTTTGCAAATAACATCATAAATTAATAGGGTAATAACATCATAAATTAATTTGTACTGTAAAAAAAACATTTCATGAACTCGGGTTCAAATTAGTACAAATTAATTTCTGAAGTTATTCCCGGAAGTCTTGCGTGACTTTGCGAAGCAATAACTTCGGCTCATTGGAGCCAATACATTCTAATACTGTACTCGCCGTCCGTACAGTATTAGAACAAAGTTTTATGCAAATCGACTTCGGAAGCTTCATTGATTCGCTCATCCCTAATTCTTTATATTCATTGTTCATTTGACTTTTGGCGCACGGACTTCCCATAATGCTGCAAATTAGGCCTCATGCACACGACTGTATTTTGTATCCATGTGCAGATTGGAAACGGACCCATTCATTTCTATAGGTCTGCAAAATAAAAATGTCAGCGCGCTGTCTGCGTCCGTGAGTTCGTTTTGCAAATAAAACATGTCCTATTCGTTGTGGAAAAGACTACTCATTTCTAGTAATAGGAGTATTTCGCAGATCCGCGGTCTGTGGACCACAATACGGGGACGGTCGTGGGCATGAGGCCTAGGTGAGCATGGCATGTTCCCATTCAGAGGCTGACAGCCGACCCTGATGTCATGTCCAGCTGATGTGTGTGAACAGCTGGGTATCTGAGCAGTGCAGATTCCGAATGTAAATAAAGTTCCCATTCAAAGAAGGCAAGCAAAGATCTTGAAACTGGCAAGGGCTGACTGATGCCAGCCTTTGACATACAGACTGTGTGCCGCCTCCATTCCGATCCACAGAGGTGAGCACGGAAGGGTCTCCTCTATGGCCGCCCGCCAGAAGCTCCCAATGCCGGCGACACTTCCTCCTTCCACCCTGCTGTTCCCAGACACAGCCCTGTCCTCAGCCGCTACTCACCCAGGCACAGCTCCCACACGTAGGCGTAATAGGACCACAGCACCACGGAGGAGATAATGACCACCGGCACCCATGACAGCACCCGCTGGCAGCACCTCAGCCCCCTGGACAGGGCCATCCTGCAGCTAGTCTGCATCCTGCTCCATGCAATCGGCGCTCCTCACAGCAAGCCTTATCGACATTCGATTAAGGCAAGGCACATGCGTCGTTATCTGAACGCGCTGTTCGCGCCACCTAGTGGTTGCATGTATTCTGTGCATGTGTGTAAACTATGTAAATAAATATATGGAGATGAGAGTAGATTAGATATTTCCCCATTCCTTGCATACTGTAAGCTGTGGCAGGCAGGGCCCTCTCTCCTTCTGTGCCACTTTGTAATTTGTCTTGTTCATGCAGATTGCATGTATTGGTTTGTATTATGTATGTATATCCCTTTTTACATGTACAGCTCCATGGAATAAATGGCGCTTTAACAATAATATAACTATATTTTATATCCCAGTCCTCTTTCTCCCACCACGCGATAGAATGCCCCCTTAGCATACCTCCCAACTTTTGAAAAGAATGAAGAGGGACACAGATTTTTTCAGCACTAGGCCATGCCTCTAAGCCCACCCAAAACATAACTAAATACCTAATCCCACCAGTCCTCTAAATGCCCCCACATAGCAATTATCCCCCCTTTATGCACAATGTAGCAGTAAGACAGCACTACTCACTGTTTATCCAGTCATTCCAATTTGTGGTGGTGCCTGCAGCGTTGGATCCCGGTCCTAAGGGTCCCGTAGTTGCCAGCAATGATTAGTAGAGCCACGGCACTCCAATGGATATTTTCCAATACCTTTATTACACCTAAATCAGCAGCGACGTTTCGACCTTACGGTCTTTATCAAGCTCACATTATAACAATGACACAGTAAACATTTAAATACCACCCCAAGGCCTGTAATAAAGGTATTGTAAAATATCCATTGGAGTGCCGTGGCTCTACTATTTATTGCTTCATGCACAGTAGTTATGACAGATATGTGCCCCCTCACAGTAGATATGTCCAGATATGTGCCCCCTCACAGTAGATATGTCCAGATATGTGCCCCCTCACAGTAGATATGTCCAGATGCCCCCTCACAGTAGATATGCCCAAATATGTGCCCCCTCGCAGTTATGTCCAGATATGTGCCCTCTCACAGTAATATGCCCAAGATTGCGCCCCTTCAAAGGATTATACCCAGCATTGTGCCCCCTTCATAGGTTATGCCCAGCTGTGCCCCCTCACAGAATTATGCCCAGCTATGACCCCTTCACAGGATTATGCCCAAATCTGTGCCCCCTTCACAGGTTACACCCAGCTGCACCCCCTCATAGAATCAGGCTACATGCACACGAACGTTGTTTGTTTCCGTGTCCGTTCAGTTTTTTTTTTTTTTTTGCGGATAGGATGCGGACCCATTCATTTCAATGGGTCAGCAAAAAATGCGGACATCTCACCGTGTGCTGTCCGCATCAGTATGTCCGTTCTGTAGCTCCGCAATTTGCGAACCGCAAAACACATACTGTCGTGTGCATGTAGCCTTATGCCCAGCATTGTGACCCCTTCACAAGAAGGTGTATAAAAAAATAAAAACTCAACACGCTCACCTTGTTCCTAGCAGCAGCAGGATACATCGGCTGCTCTGGTCTGTGGAGGAGCCAAGACTCACTGCCGGCCCCGCCCCCCGCACAGACCTGCAGTGTGGAGCGCCGGCAGGGGGAGCAATGATGGATCAAGGAGCTGACCGCTCCTATGCCTGAAAGCAGGACATACCTCCCCATACCGGGACTGCAGGGCAGTCACTGCAATCCGGGACTGTCCCACTGGATCCTGGACGGTTGGGAGGTATACCTTAGTGCTCCAACACAGTGGTTATGCCTTGGTGCCCCTCTTATTATGAATGCCCGGATAGAGCTTCCTTCACAGTAGTGCCCCCACAGCAGGGGCGTTGCTAGGGTCTGACGAAATCCGGGGCACAAGCCCACGTGAAGCCACACCCCACCCCATGAAGCCACGCCCTCATTGCTATCAGGGGCCTTCACAGTAGTTATTAACCCCTTTCAGCAGTCACCCCTTCAGTGAATGGGAAGTGCTGAAAGGGGTTAATAACTACAGTAAAGGGTCTAGCCATCTGGGCAACCCCACTGATCATCTTAACCTATGGTCAGCCTAATTTAAAATTAAGCAAACGCCCTAACTATAAACTAATCACAGAAGTTGGAACCCATCAACCCCCCTTGTACTTGTTCTGCTACTTGCAGGCTACGCAGACATGAGTTCAGAACTTCGGACCGAAGTTCTGATCTCATGCCCATGCAACCTGCAAGTAGCGGAACATGTACAAGGTGGGTTGCGGGATGATCTGTGGGATTGCCCAGACGGCTAGGAATAGCCTAATAAATAAAAAAAATCCCACCAGCATAGGCGTGCACAGCCTATTGCATTAGGGTGTGCACCCTAAAGCACAAACTCACACGCCGCACGTTTATGTATGTATGTTGTGGGGATTCGCTTTGGTAGGCAGGGTAAGCGGACGCAGTACAGAGGCAAAAAACAAGGTTTAAATCAAAGTTTAGTGTTTATTCACACATAGCCAGAAAACAAGCCAAAAGAAAGTGTTCAGTCTTGGTGCCTGTTCACACCACACAAAGTTCACAGTGCAAAAAGACGTCACCTGGTCAGCAGATGATTTTCACCCAGAGTCCGCAGCAGTCTTTAGTGGCCTGTTTCCCCAGCCTATGGCTCACACAAACAGATCCCTCAGTGTCTCAAACCACAGACTCCTCAGCTCCTCTGTCATGGAGGATAATTTTCCACCTGAACATGCTGGCTGGGTTTTTTATATTCCAGCCAAAACCCGGCCTGGAACCGTGGGGAACAGCCACCCACCCTGCTCTTTGGCTGCTCCCAATAAGAACCGGCCCGGATTGGCTTTACAGCCATTCTAACAGTTGAAGTGTCAGATTGCACTACAGACCTGACACTTCAGGAAAAAACCCGGTTCTTACCTCACCGAGGCCAGGAACCTCGGTGACACGTATCTTCCGTCAAAGACGGCTCCTTGTTCCTTCTTACATACCTCCCCCCTTTGTTCAACCCTGAGGGGGTGAACACTTGCCAGACAGTGTACGCGGGATAGGGCATCCGCGTTTCCCTGTAACCTGCCTGCCCTGTGTTCCACGGAAAACTTAAAATTTTGCAAAGATAAGAACCACCTGGTGACCCGAGCATTCCTCTCTTTGGCCTGGCTCATCCATTTCAAAGGGGAGTGGTCGGTCACCAGACGGAACCTTCTCCCCAAAAGGTAGTAGCGGAGAGACTCGAGTGCCCACTTGATGGCCAGGCACTCTCTCTCCACTATACTGTACCTAGTCTCGGCTGGGCTGAGCTTCCGGCTGAGGAAGACAACGGGATGCTCCTCCCCGTCAATATCTTGAGACAGTACAGCACCGAGACCTACCTCAGAGGCATCGGTCTGCACTATAAACTCCCTTTTGAAGTCGGGCGCCACCAAAACCGGGGACCCACACAGGGCCGACTTCAAAGCGGAGAAAGCCTTTTCCGCCTGCTCATTCCAGTGGACCGTCACTGACTTGCGTCCCTTCAAAAGGCCTGTCAATGGTGCGGCGACTGTAGCAAAATTGGGGACAGACCTCATATAGTACCCCACCATACCCAGGAACGATTTTACTTGCCGAGTAGAGACAGGTCGGGGCCAATTCCTAATTGCCTCAATTTTGTTCACCTGAGGTTTGATCACTCTGCGCCCAATGACATACCCCAGGTACTTGGTCTCTTCTAACCCTATCGAGCACTTTTTTGGGTTAGCGGTTAAGCCAGCCTTCCTAAGGGAGTCCACTACAGCCTGGACTTTAGGTAAGTGACTTTCCCAGTAATTGCTATGGACAACGATATCGTCCAGGTACGCTGAAGCGTATCGACGATGTGGACGGAGTACAATATCCATTAACCTTTGAAACGTGGCGGGAGCGCCATGTAGACCAAAGGGTAATACCTTGTACTGATACAGCCCCTCTGGCGTGACGAAAGCCGTTTTTTCTTTGGCAGCCTCCGTCAAGGGTACCTGCCAGTACCCTTTGGTGAGGTCCAACACAGAAAAATACCGGGCTTGGCCCAACTTTTCAATAAGCTCATCCACTCGGGGCATGGGATACGCGTCAAACTTGGACACCTCATTAAGTTTGCGGAAGTCATTACAAAACCGCAATGTCCCGTCTGGCTTGGGTATTAATACTATCGGACTGGCCCACTCACTTTTTGACTCCTCGATGACACCCAGCTGGAGCATTAGCTGCACTTCCTCCGTGATGGCTTGTCGCCTAGCCTCGGGTACCCGGTACGGTTTTAACCGGACTTTCGCCTGAGGCTCAGTGACAATGTCATGCCGGATTACGGACGTGCGTCTAGGGAGGTCTGAGAACAGATCCGTATTCCGACTAATGAGCCGTATATCCGTATTCCGACTAACACAGCCGCTTCCCCTGCTTCAGACTGAGGGGCCAAAACCGCTTCCCCTAGGAACCCTGGTCGTGGGCTGTCTTCCGTACAGGTTTCCCTTTCCTTCCACGGCTTGAGCAGATTCACATGGTACACCTGCTCCGGCTTTCGCCTCCCTGGCTGGTGTACTTTGTAATCTACTGGTCCAATTTTTTCTAGTACCTCGTAGGGCCCCTGCCACCTAGCTAGGAACTTACTATCTACCGTTGGTACCAGAACCAACACCCGATCACCCGGGTTAAAGTTTCGGACCCGAGCCTGCCGATTATAGACCCTACTCTGGGCTCGCTGCGCTGCCTCCATATGCTCCCTAACCAGAGGTAACACTGTTTCCATCCGTCCCTGCATCTGGGTGACATACTCAACTACACTTTTGTGCGGTGTGGTTTGTTGTTCCCACGCCTCTTTGGCGACGTCTAATAAACCACGAGGGTGTCTGCCGTATAGTAGTTCGAAGGGCGAGAACCCAGTAGAGGCCTGGGGCACTTCTCGCACTGCGAACATGAGATAGGGCAGAAGAAGGTCCCAGTCCCTCCCATCCTTAGACACCACTCTTTTCAGCATATTTTTTAACGTCTAGTTAAACCTCTTTACCAGGCCATCCGTTTGCGGATGATACACGGATGTCCGTAACTGTTTTATTTGGAGCAACTTACAGAGTTCCCTCATGACCTTGGACATAAATGGGGTCCCTTGGTCAGTTAGAACCTCCTTAGGCAGACCCACTCTAGAAAACATTTCCATTAACTCCTTAGCTATGAGTTGACGTATGACGCAATGGCACCGCCTCCGGGTACCGCGTGGCGTAGTCGAGGATGACCAGGATGTGCTGGTGCCCTCTAGCTGACTTCGGTACTGGGCCTATAAGATCCATAGCGATCCGCTCGAAGGGAACCTCAATAATCGGGAGAGGGACCAGAGGACTACGGAAATGTGGCTGGGGGCTGGTTATCTGGCAGGTTGGGCAAGACTTGCAAAACTCTTCTACCTCTCTGAACACACTGGGCCAGTAAAACCGCTGTAAAATCCGGTCCTGCGTTTTCTGCTGGCCCAGGTGTCCCCCAAGAACATGTTGGTGGGCTAATTTCAACACGAGCTTGCGATATGCCTGGGGCACCACCAGCTGTTCAATATGTTCACCCCGTAGTTTATTTACCCGGTACAGCATCTCCTGTTGAACCACAAAACGGGGGAACATAGATTCGGCCCCCGGTTGTTGCGGCTCACCCTCAACTACTACCACATTTTCCCAGGCTCGAGATAGAGTTGGATCCTGGTGTTGTGCTGTACCGAAATTATCCCTAGAGACATTGAGGTCTGCCAGCTCAGGACCCGGCGGCAAATCCTCTACGTCTCCCACCATCACACTTAACGGGGTTGTCTCCCCCTCTTCCACCGAAGTGGCGGTCACCCCTACAGCTGGTCCTTCTGACTCCGGTTCCCAAGGTTCTGGCCTCCCCCCTGAGTCAGGCCACTCTGCTAGGGGTACATCTGTCTCCCGGGTAACTTTCGTATCCGGCCAGAGTGCCAGGAACCCGGGGAAGTCTCTCCCAATGATCAATTCATATGGTAGCTTTGTGGCGACGGCCACCTCATGCATCCACCTGCCGGCCACCATTGACAGAGAGACCCGGGCGGTGGGATACTCCTTTAAGTCCCCATGTATGCAAACAACACCGACTTTTCGGCCAGTATACTCAGCCGGCTGCACCAGGGCAGCTCTTACCAGGGACACCAGGCTCCCTGAATCCAGCAGAGCCACCGCCAGAGTGCCCCCCACTTCCACCTGGCACAGGTGGCTATTGTCCATAGTCTCTGAAGTTCCTGTGGCACACAACATCCTGGCATATAATGAGTGGCGGAAGCCATAGTTGGTGTCCATGGGTTCCCCCCGATGGGGACAGTCCGCCCTTATGTGTCCAGGCTCCTGACAACGCCAGCAGACCACCGGGTTTATGTCGGCAGGGGGTACATCCCGGGCGGGTCTAGCTGGCACCGGCCGCCGGGTCTGGGGCGGAGTTTTCCGGGGTTTGACTGGCCCCCTCCCAAAAGAACCCCCCTGTAGATTTCTGGTGGCCTCATAGCGCTCCACCAGGTCGACCATCTCCAGGGCATTATTCGGAGACACCTGGCCGATCCAGTGCTGGAGAGGGTACGGCAAAGCCCTCCAAAACACATCCGCCAACAGCCGATCCAACATAGCAGTGGGAGTCAACATGTCCGGCTGCAGCCATTTTTGCAAACGGTGCAGCAGATCATAATATTGTGGTCTAGCGGGTTCAGCCGGGTTAAATTCCCACCGATGCACCCTCTGGGCCCGGACCAATACATTCACCCCGAGTCTCGCCAGGATCTCACCTTTTACTGTCGGGTAGTCGGCCGCCTGACCATCGGGGAGATCAAACAATACTTGCTGGGGACCGGACGCTAGGAACGGAGCAACGACCTCAGCCCACTGGTCTCGGGGTAACTTTTCCCTCACGGCCACTTTTTCGAAGACCGCCAGATAGGTCTCGACGTCATCCGAGGGGGTCATCTTCGGAATCGCCGCGCGGACAGCTTTCCGGGCATCGTGGACATTCTGGGACGCTCCTGACGCCTGCAACACCATCACATGTTGCAATAGCAGCTGGTTCGTTTCTTGTTGCTGCTTGTTAGCCTCCCGCTGCTGCAAGTTAGCCTCCACGAGGGCCTTCACGACCGCCTCCATTTTGTCAGGGGATACGGGTCGTAACCTTGCCGGCTTAATGTAGAACATGCACTTGTGCCCGGATAAACAAAAACTTTTCGGCCTTCAGGCCTGCCTCACTGCGTTTGCCCGCATTCTCCACCAAATGTGGGGATTCGCTTTGGTAGGCAGGGTAAGCGGACGCAGTAACGAGGCAAAAAACAAGGTTTAAATCAAAGTTCAGTGTTTATTCACACATAGCCAGAAAACAAGCCAAAAGAAAGTGTTCAGTCTTGGTGCCTGTTCACACCACACAAAGTTCACAGTGCAAAAAGACGTCACCTGGTCAGCAGATGATTTTCACCCAGAGTCCGCAGCAGTCTTTAGTGGCCTGTTTCCCCAGCCTATGGCTCACACAAACAGATCCCTCAGTGTCTCAAACCACAGACTCCTCAGCTCCTCTGTCATGGAGGATAATTTTCCACCTGAACATGCTGGCTGGGTTTTTTATATTCCAGCCAAAACCCGGCCTGGAACCGTGGGGAACAGCCACCCACCCTGCTCTTTGGCTGCTCCCAATAAGAACCGGCCCGGATTGGCTTTACAGCCATTCTAACAGTTGAAGTGTCAGATTGCACTACAGACCTGACACTTCAGGAAAAAACCCGGTTCTTACCTCACCGAGGCCAGGAACCTCGGTGACACGTATCTTCCGTCAAAGACGGCTCCTTGTTCCTTCTTACAATGTATATATTATATACACATATACACACACAATATATATATATATATATATATATATATATATATACTGTACAGACCAAATGTTTGGACACACCTTCTCATTCAAAGAGTTTTCTTTATTTTCATGACTATGAAAATTGTGGATTCACACTGAAGGCATCAAAACTATGAATTAACACATGTGGAATTATATACATAACAAAAAAGTGTGAAACAACTGAAAATATGTCATATTCTAGGTTCTTCAAAGTAGCCACCTTTTGCTTTGATTACTGCTTTGCACACTCTTGGCATTCTCTTGATGAGCTTCAAGAGGTACCTAGGTTTTAGAGAGGGACAATAAGAAAAAAAAATATTTTACATTACACTCGAAGTCAGACCACCAATCAGACCCCCAATGTTAATCAGACCTCAGCTGACAGCACCAATAAGACCCCCAATGTTAATAAGACCCCAATAAGAGCTCAGATCAGACCCCAATGTGAATGACCCCCAATCAGACCTCAGATAAGAGCCCCAGTGCCCCATATCAGCCCCCCCCGTGCCCCTCTTCAGCCCCCCCGTGCCCCTCTTCAGCCCCCCAGTGCCTCATATCAGGTCCCAGTGCCTCATATTAGCCCCCAGTGCCTCTCTTCAGCCCCCCAGCAGCCTCTCTCCAGCCCCCAGTGCCTCATATCTGCCCCAGTGCCTCTCTTTAGCCCCCCAGTGCCTCATATCTGCCCCCAGTGCCTCACATCAGCCCCCAATGCCTCATATCAGCCCCCCAGTACCTCATATCAACCCCCAGTGCCTCATATCAGACCCCCCGCCGGCCTCTTTTCAGCCCCCAGTGCCCCTCTTCAGCCCCCAGTGCCTCCATCAGCCCCAAATAAAAAAATAAATAAAAAAAACACTTACCATTCCTTCTCAGGATGCTGCCCCTCTTCACCACTCGGTAATCCTCTTGTATAGTCTGCTGTGTGTGTGGGCGCGCACAGTGTGAGGTCACAGCGCGGCCTCACACTGTGAGCAGCCTTCACAGTGGAGCGCCGAGGACCAGGAAGGAAAAGGTGAGTATAGCCCTTCCCAGCCCTGACAGAACCTCTATGTCTATACCCACCACCAGCTGCCAGCATAAACATTCGGGGCACTGGACAAAACATTCAAGGCTCCAGCCCCGAATGTTTTGACTTAACGATGCCCCTGCCGCACAGTCATGCCCTCTTAGTGCTCCCAAACAGTAGTTATGCCCCCTTAGTGCCCCACATAATAGTGTTGCCCCCTTAGTTCCCCCTCACATTAAGAATGACCTCTTAGTGCTCCCCTCACAATAGTGCTGCCCCCTTAATGACCCCATTACAATAGTGTTGCCCCCTTAGTGCCCTCTCACAATAGTACTGTCCCCTTAGTGCCCCCTAGTGGCATCGCTAGAGGGGGCGAGGGGGTCAATCCTACTAATGAGCGCTTCCATTATTATTATTTTTTTTACGGTGTTCATCTGAAGGGTTAGGTCATGTGATATTTTTATAGAGCTGGTTGTTACGGACGTGCCGATACCTAATATGTATATTTTTGGGGGGTATTTCACTTTAGCACAATAATAGCAGTTTTGAAACAATAAAAATGATGTTTTAGTGTCTCCATGTTCTGAGAGCTATAGTTTTTTTTTTTTTTTTGGGGGGGCTCATTTTTTGCGGGCTGAGGTGACAGTTTTATTGATACAATTTTGTGGGACATACACCTTTTTGATCGCTTGGTGTTGCACTTTTTGTGATGTAAGGTGATAAAAAATGGCTTTTTTTTACACCGCTTTTATTTTTTTATGGTTTTTATCGGACAGGGTGGATCATGTAATATATTTATAGAGCTGGTCATTACGGACGCGGCGATACCTAATATGTGTGGGTTTTGTTTTTCAGTTTTTTATTCGCCATGCCCCTCACGGAATACCTTGGGGTGTCTTCTTTCCAAAATGGGGTCACTTGTGGGGTAGTTATACTGCCCTGGCAATTTAGGGGCCCAAATGTGTGAGAAGAACTTTGCAATCAAAATGTGTAAAAAATGACCGGTGAAATCCAAAAGGTGCACTTTGGAATATGTGCCCCTTTGCCCACCTTGGCTGCAAAAAAGTGTCACACATCTGGTATCGCCGTACTCAGGAGAAGTTGGGGAATGTGTTTTGGGGTGTCATTTTACATATACCCATGCTGGGTGAGAAAAATATCTTGGTCAAATGCCAACTTTGTATAAAAAAATGGGAAAAGTTGTCTTTTGCCAAGATATTTCTCTCACCCAGCATGGGTATATGTAAAATGACACCCCAAAACACATTCCCCAACTTCTCCTGAGTACGGCGATACCAGATGTGTCACACTTTTTTGCTGCCAAGGTGGGCAAAGGGGCACATATTCCAAAGTGCACCTTTCAGATTTTGCAGGCCATTTTTTACACATTTTGATTGCAAGGTACTTCTCACACATTTGGGCCCCTAAATTGCCAGGGCAGTATAACTACGCCACAAGTGACCCCATTTTGGAAAGAAGACACCCCAAGGTATTCCGTGAGGGGCATGGCGAGTTCCTAGAATTTTTTATTTTTTGTCACAAGTTAGCGGAAAATGATGATTTTTTATTTTTTATCTTTTTTCCTTACAAAGTCTCATATTCCACTAACTTGCGACAAAAAATAAAAAATTCTAGGAACTCGCCATGCCCCTCACGGAATACCTTGGGGTGTCTTCTTTCCAAAATGGGGTCACTTGTGGCGTAGTTATACTGCCCTGGCAATTTAGGGGCCCAAATGTGTGAGAAGTACTTTGCAATCAAAATGTGTAAAAAATGGCCGGTGAAATCCGAAAGGTGCACTTTGGAATATGTGCCCCTTTGCCCACCTTGGCATCAAAAAAGTGTCACACATCTGGTATCGCCGTACTCAGGAGAAGTTGGGGAATGTGTTTTGGGGTATCATTTTACATATACCCATGCTGGGTGAGAGAAATATCTTGGCAAAAGACAACTTTTCCCATTTTTTTATACAAAGTTGGCATTTGACCAAGATATTTTTGTCACCCAGCATGGGTATATGTAAAATGACACCCCAAAACACATTCCCCAACTTCTCCTGAGTACGGCGATACCAGATGTGTCACACTTTTTTGCTGCCAAGGTGGGCAAAGGGGCACATATTCCAAAGTGCACCTTTCGGATTTTGCAGGGCATTTTTTACACATTTTGATTGCAAAGTTCTTCTCACACATTTGGGCCCCTAAATTGCCAGGGCAGTATAACTACGCCACAAGTGACCCCATTTTGGAAAGAAGACACCCCAAGGTATTCCGTGAGGGGCATGGCGAGTTCCTAGAATTTTTTATTTTTTGTCGCAAGTTAGTGGAATATGAGACTTTGTAAGGAAAAAAGAAAAAAAAAGAAAAATCATCATTTTCCGCTAACTTGTGACAAAAAATAAAAAATTCTAGGAACTCGCCGTGCCCCTCACGGAATACCTTGGGGTGTCTTCTTTCCAAAATGGGGTCACTTGTGGCGTAGTTATACTGCCCTGGCAATTTAGGGGCCCAAATGTGTAAGAAGTACCTTGCAATCAAAATCTGTAAAAAATGGCCGGTGAAATCCGAAAGGTGCACTTTGCAATATGTGCCCCTTTGCCCACCTTGGCAGCAAAAAAGTGTCACACATGTGGTATCGCCGTACTCAGGAGAAGTTGGGGAATGTGTTTTGGGGTGTCATTTTACATATACCCATGCTGGGTGAGAGAAATATCTTGGCAAAAGACAACTTTTCCCATTTTTTTATACAAAGTTGGCATTTGACCAAGATATTTTTCTCACCCAGCATGGGTATATGTAAAATGACACCCCAAAACACATTCCCCAACTTCTCCTGAGTACGGCGATACCACATGTGTGACACTTTTTTGCAGCCTAGATGCGCAAAGGGCCCCAAATTCCTTTTAGGAGGGCATTTTTAGACATTTGGATCCCAGACTTCTTCTCACACTTTCGGGCCCCTAAAAAGCCAGGGCAGTATAAATACCCCACATGTGACCCCACTTTGGAAAGAAGACACCCCAAGGTATTCAATGAGGGGCCTGGCGAGTTCCTAGAATTTTTTTTTTTTTTGCATAAGTTAGCGGATATTGATTTTTTTTTGTTTTTTTCCTCACAAAGTCTCACTTTCCGCTAACTTAGGACAAAAATTTCAATCTTTCATGGACTCAATATGCCCCTCACGGAATACCTTGGGGTGTCTTCTTTCCGAAATGGGGTCACATGTGGGGTATTTATACTGCCCTGGCTTTTTAGGGGCCCTAAAGCGTGAGAAGAAGTCTGGAATATAAATGTCTAAAAATGTTTACGCATTTGGATTCCGTGAGGGGTATGGTGCGTCCATGTGAGATTTTATTTTTTGACACAAGTTAGTGGAATATGAGACTTTGTAAGAAAAAACGTCTGAATGGAGCCTTACCAGGGGGGGGGGGGGGGGGGGGGGGGGGTGATCAATGACAGGGGGGTGATCAATGACAGGGGGGTGATCACCCATATACACTCCCTGATCACCCCCCTGTCACTGACCACCCCCCCCTGTAAGGCTCCATTCAGACATCCGCATGATTTTTTACGGATCCATGGATACATGTATCGGATCCACAGAACGCATGCGGACGTCTGAATGGAGCCTTACAGGGGGGTTATCAATGACAGGGGGTGATCAGGGTAATCAGGGTGATCACCCCCCTGTCACTGATCACCCCCCCTGTAAAGCTCCATTCAGACATCCGCATGATTTTTTACGGATCCATGGATACATGTATCGGATCCACAGAACGCATGCGGACGTCTGAATGGAGCCTTACAGGGGGGTTATCAATGACAGGGGGTGATCAGGGTAATCAGGGTGATCACCCCCCTGTCACTGATCACCCCCCCTGTAAGGCTCCATTCAGACATCCGCATGATTTTTTACGGATCCATGGATACATGTATCGGATCCACAAAACGCATGCGGACGTCTGAATGGAGCCTTACAGGGGGGTTATCAATGACAGGGGGTGATCAGGGTGATCACCCCCCTGTCACTGATCACCCCCCCTGTAAAGCTCCATTCAGACATCCGCATGATTTTTTACGGATCCATGGATACATGTATCGGATCCACAGAACGCATGCGGACGTCTGAATGGAGCCTTACAGGGGGGTTATCAATGACAGGGGGTGATCAGGGTGATCACCCCCCTGTCACTGATCACCCCCCCTGTAAGGCTCCATTCAGACATCCGCATGATTTTTTACGGATCCATGGATACATGTATCGGATCCACAAAACGCATGCGGACGTCTGAATGGAGCCTTACAGGGGGGTTATCAATGACAGGGGGTGATCAGGGTAATCACCCCCCTGTCACTGATCACCCCCCCTGTAAAGCTCCATTCAGACATCCGCATGATTTTTTACGGATCCATGGATACATGTATCGGATCCACAGAACGCATGCGGACGTCTGAATGGAGCCTTACAGGGGGGTTATCAATGACAGGGGGTGATCAGGGTAATCAGGGTGATCACCCCCCTGTCACTGATCACCCCCCCTGTAAGGCTCCATTCAGACATCCGCATGATTTTTTACGGATCCATGGATACATGGATCGGATCCACAAAACGCATGCGGACGTCTGAATGGAGCCTTACAGGGGGGTTATCAATGACAGGGGGTGATCAGGGTAATCAGGGTGATCACCCCCCTGTCACTGATCACCCCCCCTGTAAGGCTCCATTCAGACATCCGCATGTGTTTTGTGGATCCGATCCATGTATCCATGGATCCGTAAAAAATCATGCGGATGTCTGAATGGAGCCTTACAGGGGGGGGTGATCAATGACAGGGGGTGATCAGGGAGTGTATATGGGTGATCACCCGCCTGTCATTGATCACCCCCCTGTCATTGATCACCCCCCTGTAAGGCTCCATTCAGACATCCGCATGATTTTTTACGGATCCATGGATACATGGATCGGATCCACAAAACGCATGCTGACGTCTGAATGGAGCCTTACAGGGGGGTTATCAATGACAGGGGGTGATCAGGGTAATCAGGGTGATCACCCCCCTGTCACTGATCACCCCCCCCTGTAAGGCTCCATTCAGACATCCGCATGATTTTTTACGGATCCATGGATACATGGATCGGATCCACAAAACGCATGCTGACGTCTGAATGGAGCCTTACAGGGGGGTTATCAATGACAGGGGGTGATCAGGGTAATCAGGGTGATCACCCCCCTGTCACTGATCACCCCCCCTGTAAGGCTCCATTCAGACATCCGCATGATTTTTTACGGATCCATGGATCGGATCCACAAAACGCATGCGGACGTCTGAATGGAGCCTTACAGGGGGGTTATCAATGACAGGGGGGTGATCAGGGAGTGTATATGGGTGATCACCCGCCTGTCATTGATCACCCCCTGTAAGGCTCCATTCAGACGTCCGCATGTGTTTTGCGGATCCGATCCATGTATCCATGGATCCGTAAAAATCATGCGGACGTCTGAATGGAGCCTTACAGGGAAGTGATCAATGACAGGGGGTGATCAGGGAGTGTATATGGGTGATCACCCGCCTGTCATTGATCACCCCCCTGTAAGGCTCCATTCAGACGTCCGTATGCTTTTTGCGGATCCGATCCATGTATCCGTGGATCCGTAAAAATCATATGGACGTCTGAACGGAGCCTGACAGGGGGGGTGATCAATGACAGGGCGGTGATCAATGACAGGGGGGTGATCAGGGAGTTTATATGGGGTGATCAGGGGTTTATAAGGGGTTAATAAGTGACGGGGGGGGGGGGGGTGTAGTGTAGTGTTTGGTGCGACTGTACTGACCTACCTGAGTCCTCTGGTGGTCGATCCTAACAAAAGGGACCACCAGAGGACCAGGTAGGAGGTATATTAGACGCTGTTATGAAAACAGCGTCTAATATACCTGTTAGGGGTTAAAAAATTCGGATCTCCAGCCTGCCAGCGAGCGATCGCCGCTGGCATGCTGGAGAGCCACTCGCTTACCTTCCGTTCCTGTGAGCGCGCGCGCCTGTGTGCGCGCGTTCACAGGAAATCTCGGCTCACGCGAGATGACGCCAATCGGCGTTAGTGTGACCTGGCAGCGCCGCAGCATTGACGCCTTTCGGCGTTAGCGAGACGGGAGGAGGTTAAAAGTGTCCTGTCTGACCCAGGAAGAAGTACATCAGCGACTTAAAGATTAAAATAGACAAATCGCCAGGACTGGATGGCATACACCCCCGTATCCTAAGGGAATTAAGTGATGTCATAGCCAGACCCTTATTTCTGATATTTGCAGATTCTATACTGACAGGGAATGTCCCACAGGATTGACGCATAGCAAATGTGGTGCCAATATTCAAAAAGGGTCCAAAAACAGAGCCTGGAAACTATAGGCCGGTAAGTTTAACATCTGTTGTGGGTAACTATTTGAAGGTTTTCTGAGGGATGCTATCTTGGAGCATCTCAACGGAAATAAGCAAATAACGCCATATCAGCATGGCTTCGTGAGGGATCGGTCATGTCAAACTAATTTAATCAGTTTCTATGAGGAGGTAAGTTCTAGACTTGACAGCGGCGAATCAACAGGTGTCATAAATCTGGACTTCTCCAAAACATTTGACACTGTACCACATAAAAGGTTAGTATATAAAATGAGAATGCTCGGACTGGGAGAAAACGTCTGTAAGTGGGTAAGTAACTGGCTCAGTGATAGAAAACAGAGGGTGGTTATTAGTGGTACATACTCAGATTGGGTCCCTGTCACTAGTGGGGTACCTCAGAGGTCAGTATTGGGCCCTATTATCTTCAATATATTTATTAATGATCTTGTAGAAGGCTTGCACAGTAAAATATCAGTTTTTGCAGATGACACTAAACTGTGTAAAGTAATTAACACTGAAGAGGACAGTATACTACTACAGAGGGATCTGGATAGATTGGAGGCTTGGGCAGATAAGTGGCAGATGAGGTTTAACACTGACAAATGTAAGGTTATGCACATGGGAAGGAATAATGCAAGTCACCCGTACATACTAAATGGTAAAACACTGGGTAACACTGACATGGAAAAAGATCTAGGAATTTTAATAAGCAGCAAACTAAGCTGCAAAAAACAGTGTCAGGCAGCTGCTGCCAAGGCCAATAAGATAATGGGTTGCATCAAAAGGGGCATAGATGCCGTGATGAGAACATAGTCCTACCACTTTACAAATCATCAGACCACACATGGAGTACTGTGTACAGTTCTGGGCTCCTGTGAACAAGGCAGACATAGCAGAGCTCGAGAGGGTTCAGAGGAGGGCAACTAAAGTAATTAGGGGAATGAGGGAATTACAGTACCCTGAAATATTCTCAAAATTAGGATTATTCACTTTAGAAAAAAGACGACTGATTTATATGTATAAATATATCAGGGGTCAGTACAGAGATCTCTCCTATCATCTATTTATCCCCAGGACTGTGACAAGGGGGCATCCTCTGCGTCTGGAGGAAAAAAGGTTTGTACACAAACATAGAAGAGGATTCTTTACGGTAAGAGCAGTGAGACTATGGAACTCTCTGCCTGAGGAGGTGGTGATGGTGAGTACAATAA
Source organism: Bufo gargarizans (assembly GCF_014858855.1). Taxonomy (NCBI): domain Eukaryota; kingdom Metazoa; phylum Chordata; class Amphibia; order Anura; family Bufonidae; genus Bufo; species Bufo gargarizans. Next base: position 109,436,802 of record NC_058088.1, read on the forward strand.
AGGAATTCAAGAGGGGCCTGGATGTATTTCTGGAGTGTAATAATATTACAGGCTATAGCTACTAGAGAGGGGTCGTTGATCCAGGGAATTATTCTGATTGCCTGATTGGAGTTGGGAAATAATTTTTTATTCCCCTAAAGTGGTTATAATTGGCTTCTACCTCACAGTTTTTTTTTGCCTTCCTCTGGATCAACTTGCAGGATAACAGGCCGAACTGGATGGACAAATGTCTTTTTTCGGCCTTATGTTCTATGTTACTATTATAGCTCAGTGCTTATCCTACTGATAGGAATGTGGCTTAAATAAGTCTTAATGACCTCTTAATAAATTAGAGATAAGGGTTATTAGATGACTGGCACAAAGTGAAAAAAGTACCAGTTACACAGATAGACCAACAGTCAGTGGTAGATTATAATATGGACATTCGGGTTGGCAGTTCCAGGGTCGGCATTGCTGGGGGCCCAACAACGACCCGAATGCCCACATACTGTGGCGGGGCACGAGAGTGCAACGTGCCAGTCCACAGGGGTAGAACATATAAGATTCACTGTGGGCCAAAGTGTACAAGACAGTTCATTGGTTACTCACGGTTTAGCAGACGCCTCTCTGGGCCAGCAGTGCACTTAAAGGGAGAACAGCACTGGATTCTCTGGGGCACACTCGGTTACAGGGGACAGCGGCCAGGTAGTGATTGATGGTGATTGGGTTTCTGAGTCCTTGTGCTGCTGGGCCCCTGAATTAGGTATTGTCGTGAGACCAGCCGCTTGATGGTGCAAAATGTTGAGAGTGGTCGTGGTAGGAAGTTAGAAGAATGAGGCAGGTTTAAATCCAACTGTGAACTATAACCAGGTTCTAGATAACAGTTTACATCCAGTAATAAAGCAGTCTCTGATACACATGCAAGTGGGATGAGATTAGTCTCAGTAACAGGCTGTGCTGGTGGTAATGTGTCAGGCTAGGGTAGTTAGTTATCTACTCACTGATATTCAGCTCTTTGCCTTGCTTCAGTCTCAGTTGAAGTAGTTCCAGTCTTTTTCTTCTACACACAAGTTATGCAACAGAACCCTTATCTGTACTTAGAATAAGAATAAGGTGAGGCTGCCAGAAGCTAATAAGTCCTTCACCTTTCAAGTCAACAATCTAAAAAATATATAGATAAGGTTCGACTGATTGATGGTAGGATGGTCACTAGACAGGGCCCGGTAGAGAAGGCCTTTGTTGACTATTTCCTTGATTTGTATAAAGCCGAATCTAATATCACAGATGATAAGATAGATTTTTATCTTGACAGGATCATCTTTCCAACTATTACTGAGACACAAAAGAAAGCACTTGAACTAGAGGTCTCAATTCAGGAACTTGAGGGAGCTATTAAATTATGCTCAGCTAACTCCACTCCTGGTTCAGATGGGCTCCCATATGAATTCTACAGTAAATATAGGGATTGTATTCTCCCGAGACTGTTGGAGGTCTTTTCTGAATCAATGGAGGATGGGAAGCTGCCAGACTCAATGATGGAGGCTGTAATAATATTAATTCCAAAAAAAGGCAAGGACCCTTTAGATTTAGAATCTTACAGACCAATCTCACTGCTTAATGCAGATGTAAAGCTTCTTGCGAGGGTCCTGGCTACAAGGCTTTCTAGGGTCATTTCCTCTATTGTCCATCCGGATCAGAGTGGCTTTATTCAAAACAAGGGCACACATCATAATCTACACCGGCTTTTTTCTAATATTCAGGCCCCTGGGGGGACCGCTCGCTCCATCCTGTCGTTGAATGCCTCCAAGGCCTTTGACAGGGTGGAGTGGCGCTTCCTCTGGAAGGTTCTGGCAAGGATGGGCTTTGGGGAAAAGTTTATACGTACTCTTAAGTTATTGTATAGATCTCCAAGGGCAAAATTGAGTCTTAATGGAATCCTGAGTAGTAGTATTGATTTAAAAAGAGGCACGCGGCAGGGCTGTCCATTATCTCCCTTATTATTTGATATTTATATCGAACCCCTTGCGATGGCCATCAGGCAGGATGATCAGGTTAAAGGATTTGGTACGCTAGGAGTACAAGACCGTATCTCCTTATATGCGGATGATGTTCTGTTTTTTATAGACCATACGGAAATCACTCTTCCTAGGATTATTCAAATGGTTAAAGCATTTAGTGAGGTGTCTGGTCTTCTTATAAACTGGGCCAAGACCAGCTTGATGCCAATAGACCCCCTGCCACAGAAAGAGGTTCTTGTGACACAGTTAGATATTGTTGACACTTTTCAATATTTGGGTTTGACTATATCACCTCGGGTTGAAAATTTCGTACAACTCAATTTGATTCCCATAATGGTAAGGACTAGAGCTAAAATAGGGATCTGGCTGAGACTTCCCCTATCCAGAGCTGACCGAGTTTCACTAGTTAAAATGGTGATACTACCACAATTTCTTTATGTCCTCAGGAATACACCTATTTGGATACAAGACAAATATTTTATACTCATGGAAAGAATAATTAATGATTTAATATGGGGAAGAAAGCGAGTTCGAATAAAGCTGGAATATTTGTATAAATCAGTGGAGTGCGGGGGTTTAAATCTCCCTTACTTTAAAGGGTACTTCATTGCAGCCCAGCTATTGATGTGCTATGAATCAGAGAACAGTGCATTGCTGGGGAAGTTGGTAACTAGCCCACAATAATATTTTTACCTTGTTGGAATCTGGTTTATTAAAGAGTTATGAGTGGGGCTACAGAGAGACTATAAAACTACTCCTGAAAGTGTGGGCTACAACTAGGACATGGTTAAAGGTCAAGGGTTCACTTACATTTACGCCTCTTTGGCATAATCTGTACTTACAAAGGCTAGATGATATTGCAGATGACACATTTTGGCAGAAGAATAAAATTCTGTATATTTCACAGGTAGTTAAAGACAGAGAAATTAAACCATTTATAGAGATGACACACAGTATAACAAACCTTTCCTGGTTTAGGTATTTTCAATTGCGCTCAGTACTATCCAGTTTGGATGATAAACTGGTGTTGGATATAGATAATTCGTCTTTTTTGAATGATTGGGTAGGGGGTACACTGTCTAGAATAAAAATTTCAAATATATATAAGTCATTACTTAAGGCACGGTTTAGTGACACACAGTCACCAGGACAAAAAACGTGGGAGGTGGATTGTCCGAATCTACAAATAGAAGGGTGGGAGAATATTTTTGGGAACCTAGTCTCACTATCCCAGAACTTCAACCATGTTTTAATACAATTTTATATTTGCCATAGACTATATATTACTCCTTTATGGATGAATAAATGTGGATTAAGAGACACGTCTAACTGCCCCAAATGCGATACCGTAGGAGCGGATTTTCTTCATATGATATGGACTTGTCCAGAACTCACAAACTTCTGGAATACTATAAATAATTGTATTATGTATAAACTAAAAATACGAATCCCTTGTGAACCACAAGTATTCGTGCTTAATGATCTCTCCAAATTAAATAATCATAAGTATCAAAAGATCCTCCTGAGTAGGATATTGATGTTGGCCAGAGTGCTGGTCAGTCGAACCTGGTTTGCTCGATATACTCCAGATATAAGTACATGGATAAATCTAATTGCTAAGGTAAAAAATTATGAGAAAATTATGTATAAACAGAGGGAAGCTAAGGAGAAGTGGATTAAGATATGGGGTGGTTGGAGAACTTGATTAGTTGTGTTTAATTTCCTCAATGATAAAGGTCTTATTTTGACGCACCACAGGCAGGGGGGGGAGGGGAGTTTTTTTTTTAGGGAATTGGGGTTGGGGAGAAATTGTATATTTTTTTTTTCTTCTATTTGTAATGTTTCGATATATTAATTAATAAAGATAATCAATTTAACAAAAAAAAAAAGGGAAAAAAAAAAAAAGTCCTTCACCTAGATACAAAGGCTCCTAGAGCCTACAATAATGGCTTTGTCCTTACTTTGTCTTAATCCAACAATAAACTTGACCAAAATTCACTTGCTACTCCAGAAGAGTGAATGGTAGACTACAGACTTTCCCTCTGCCTATCTTCCTGGCTTGATACTGAGATCCACGATGGCTCCTCTGGTCCGTGGAGCCCAAGAAAGAGCTGAGGGGAGAGGGAACCTCTTCGTCCCCCTAGCTCCTCACTCCATCTCCTTCTGCTTCTCTCTCCAACTGCCAAGTACCTAACTAGGCCTGAACTGCAGTATATATACTGTGGTGCTACCCCCCATCTAGTGGTGGAATGCACGTAGTGCACCTGACAGCCTGGTAAAAGGGATTTCACATAATAATACAATACAGCATGGTATTTACAAATGACAGAAACAAGCTTTTGCAGTGCCCACATAAGCTAGTGGGACACTGCAGGAGCACATAGTTCCCTGGCCCGCCGCCTATCACGACCACAGGTTTCAGGCCTAGTAGGCCTGATGCCTATGTGATAGTAAAAGCCCAGCGCAGGGCAATGACGTCATTGCGCGCCTGTGTCGTGGCGCAGGGCTTTGATCTACGCACGCCTGCCTCACCATCATGGACACAGGTAAGTATTAGCCTTTTTTTTTTTTTGTGTGTGTGTGCCAACTTTGGGAGGCAGAGGAGGTCATATTACTGCAGGGACAGTGGGGGCAAATGATTACATGGGGACAAATTACTTAATGAGGAGCAGTGTGGGGGCAAAATACTTAATGGGGGCAGTGTGGGGGCAAATTACCTAATGGATCAGTGTGGGGGCAAATTACTTAATGGGGACAGTGTGGGGGAAAATTAATTAAATGGGGCAGTGTGGGGGCAAATTACTTCATGGGGACTAATTACTTCATGGGGCAGTGTGGGAGGCAAATTATTTTGTGGGGCAAACTAATAAATGGGGGCAGTGTCAGATAAATAACTATATGGGGCAGTGTGGGGGAAATTACTATATGGGGCAGTGTGGGGGAAATTACTATATGGGGCAGTGTGGGGGAAATTACTATATGGAGCAGTGTGGGGGAAATTACTATATGGGGCTGTGTGGGGAAAATTACTATATGGGGCAGTGTGAGGGAAATTACTGTGGCGGGGCAATTTGGGGGAAATTGCTATATGGGGCAGTGTGAGGGAAATTACTATATGGGGCAGTGTGGGGGAAATTACTGTATGGGGCAGTGTGAGGGAAATTACTATATGGGGCAGTGTGAGGGAAATTACTATATGGGGCAGTGTGGGGTAAATTACTATATGGGGGAATGTGGGGGAAATTACTATATGGGGCAGTGCGAGTGAAATTACTATATGGGGGGAATGTGAGGGAAATTACTATATGGGGGGAATGTGAGGGAAATTACTATATGGAGATAGTGTGAGTGAAATTACTATATGGGGTAGTGTGAGGGAAATTGCTATATGGGGGCAGTGTGGGGGAAATTACGATATGGGGCAGTGTGGGGGAAATTACTTTATGGGGCAGTGTGGGGAAATTAATTTATGGGGCAGTGTGGGGAAATTAATTTATGGGGCAGTGTGGGGAAATTAATTTATGGGGCAGTGTGGGGAAATTAATTTATGGGGTAGTGTGTGGGAAATTACTGTGGGGGGCAGTGTGGGGGAAATTACTATATGGGGGAAGTGTGAGGGAAATTACTATATGGGGCAGTGTGAGGGAAATTACTATATGGGGCAGTGTGAGGGAAATTACTATATGGGGCAGTGTGGGGCAAATTACTATATGGGGCAGTGTGGGGCAAATTACTATATGGGGCAGTGTGGGGCAAATTACTATATGGGGCAGTGTGGGGAAAATTACTATATGGGGCAGTGTGGGGGAAATTACTATATGGGGCAGTGTGAGGGTAATTACTATATGGGGCAGTGTGGGGGAAATTACTATATGGGGCAGTGTGGGGGAAATTACTATATGGGGCAGTGTGGGGAAATTAATTTATGGGGCAGTGTGGGGAAATTAATTTATGGGGCAGTGTGGGGAAATTAATTTATGGGGCAGTGGGGGAAATTAATTTATGGGGCAGTGGGGGAAATTAATTTATGGGGCAGTGTGGGGAAATTAATTTATGGGGTAGTATGTGGGAAATTACTGTGGGGGGCAGTGTGTGGGAAATTACTATATGGGGGAAGTGTGAGGGAAATTACTATATGGGGCAGTGTGAGGGAAATTACTATATGGGGCAGTGTGGGGGAAATTACTATATGGGGCAGTGTGGGGGAAATTACTATATGGGGCAGTGTGGGGGAAATTACTATATGGGGCAGTGTGAGGGAAATTACTATATGGGGCAATGTGGGGGAAATTACTATATGGGGCAGTGTGGGGGAAATTACTATATGGGACAGTGTGGGGGAAATTACTATATGGGGCAGTGTGGGGAAATTAATTTATGGGGCAGTGTGGGGAAATTAATTTATGGGGCAGTGTGGGGAAATTAATTTATGGGGCAGTGTGGGGAAATTAGTTTATGGGGCAGTGTGGGGAAATTAGTTTATGGGGCAGTGTGGGGAAATTAATTTATGGGGCAGTGTGGGGAAATTAATTTATGGGGTAGTATGTGGGAAATTAATTTATGGGGTAGTATGTGGGAAATTAATTTATGGGGTAGTATGTGGGAAATTACTGTGGGGGGCAGTGTGTGGGAAATTACTATATGGGGGAAGTGTAAGGGAAATTACTATATGGGGCAGTGTGAGGGAAATTACTATATGGGGCAGTGTGGGGGAAATTACTATATGGGGCAGTGTGGGGAAATTACTATATGGGGCAGTGTGGGGGAAATTACTATATGGGGCAGTGTGGGGGAAATTACTATATGGGGCAGTGTGAGGGAAATTACTATATGGGGCAATGTGGGGGAAATTACTATATGGGGCAGTGTGGGGGAAATTACTATATGGGGCAGTGTGGGGAAATTAATTTATGGGGCAGTGTGGGGAAATTAATTTATGGGGCTGTGTGGGGAAATTAATTTATGGGGCAGTGTGGGGAAATTAGTTTATGGGGCAGTTATGGGGCAGTGTGGGGAAATTAATTTATGGGGTAGTATGTGGGAAATTACTGTGGGGGGCAGTGTGTGGGAAATTACTATATGGGGGAAGTGTGAGGGAAATTACTATATGGGGCAGTGTGAGGGAAATTACTATATGGGGCAGTGTGGGGGAAATTACTATATGGGGCAGTGTGGGGGAAATTACTATATGGGGCAGTGTGGGGGGAAATTACTATATGGGGCAGTGTGGGGGAAATTACTATATGGGGCAGTGTGGAGGAAATTACTATATGGGGCAGTGTGAGGGAAATTACTATATGGGGCAGTGTGGGGGAAATTACTATATGGGGCCGTGTGGGGGAAATTACTATATGGGGCAGTGTGGGTGAAATTACTTATTGGGGCAGTGTGGGGGAAATTTCTTATTGGGGCAGTGTGGGGAAAATTACTATATGGGGCAATGTGATGGAAATTACTATATGGGGCAGTGTGGGGGAAATTACTATATGGGGCAGTGTGGGGGAAATTACTATATGGGCAGTGTGGGGGAAATTACTATATGGGCAGTGTGGGGGAAATTACTATATGGGCAGTGTGGGGGAAATTACTATATGGGCAGTGTGGGGGAAATTACTATATGGGCAGTGTGGGGGAAATTACTTATTGGGGCAGTGTGGGGGAAATTACTATATGGGGCAATGTGGTAGAAATTACTATATGGGGCAGTGTGGGGGAAATTACTATATGGGGCAGTGTGGGGGAAATTACGATATGGGGCAGTGTGGGGGAAATTACTTTATGGGGCAGTGTGGGTAAATTAATTTATGGGGCAGTGTGGGTAAATTAATTTATGGGGTAGTGTGTGGGAAATTACTGTGGGGGGCAGTGTGTGGGAAATTACTATATGGGGCAGTGTGGGGGAAATTACTATATGGGGCAGTGTGAGAGAAATTACTATATGGGGCAGTGTGGGGAAAATTACTATATGGGGCAGTGTGGGGGAAATTACTAAATGGGGCAGTGTGGGGGAAATTACTATATGGGGCAGTGTGAGGGAAATTACTATATGGGCAGTGTGAGGGAAATTACTATATGGGCAGTGTGGGGGAAATTACTATATGGGCAGTGTGGGGGAAATTACTATATGGGCAGTGTGGGGGAAATTACTATATGGGCAGTGTGGGGGAAATTACTTATTGGGGCAGTGTGGGGAAATTAGTTTATGGGGCAGTGTGGGGAAATTAGTTTATGGGGCAGTGTGGGGAAATTAATTTATGGGGTAGTATGTGGGAAATTACTGTGGGGGGCAGTGTGTGGGAAATTACTATATGGGGGAAGTGTGAGGGAAATTACTATATGGGGCAGTGTGAGGGAAATTACTATATGGGGCAGTGTGAGGGAAATTACTATATGGGGCAGTGTGGGGGAAATTACTATATGGGGCAGTGTGGGGGGAAATTACTATATGGGGCAGTGTGGGGGAAATTACTATATGGGGCAGTGTGGAGGAAATTACTATATGGGGCAGTGTGAGGGAAATTACTATATGGGGCAGTGTGGGGGAAATTACTATATGGGGCAGTGTGGGGGAAATTACTATATGGGGCAGTGTGGGTGAAATTACTTATTGGGGCAGTGTGGGGGAAATTTCTTATTGGGGCAGTGTGGGGAAAATTACTATATGGGGCAATGTGATGGAAATTACTATATGGGGCAGTGTGGGGGAAATTACTATATGGGGCAGTGTGGGGGAAATTACTATATGGGCAGTGTGGGGGAAATTACTATATCGGCAGTGTGGGGGAAATTACTATATGGGCAGTGTGGGGGAAATTACTATATGGGCAGTGTGGGGGAAATTACTTATTGGGGCAGTGTGGGGGAAATTACTATATGGGGCAATGTGGTGGAAATTACTATATGGGGCAGTGTGGGGGAAATTACTATATGGGGCAGTGTGGGGGAAATTATGATATGGGGCAGTGTGGGGGAAATTACTTTATGGGGCAGTGTGGGTAAATTAATTTATGGGGTAGTGTGTGGGAAATTACTGTGGGGGGCAGTGTGTGGGAAATTACTATATGGGGCAGTGTGGGGGAAATTACTATATGGGGCAGTGTGAGAGAAATTACTATATGGGGCAGTGTGGGGAAAATTACTATATGGGGCAGTGTGGGGGAAATTACTATATGGGGCAGTGTGGGGGAAATTACTATATGGGGCAGTGTGGGGGAAATTACTATATTTGCAGTGTGAGGGAAATTACTATATGGGGCAGTGTGGGGGAAATTACTATATGGGGACAGTGTGAGGGAAATTACTATATGGGGCAATGTGGGGGAAATTACTATATGGGGCAGTGTGGGGGAAATTACTATATGGGGCAGTGTGGGGGAAATTACTATATGGGGCAGTGTGGGGGAAATTACTATATGGGGCAGTGTGGGGGAAATTACTATATGGGGCAGTGTGAGAGAAATCACTATATGGGGCAGTGTGAGGGAAATTACTATATGGGGCAGTGTGGGGGAAATTAATATATGGGGCAGTGTGAGAGAAATTACTATATGGGGCAGTGTGAGGGAAATTACTATATGGGGCAGTGTGGGGGAAATTACTATATGGGGCAGTGTGGGGGAAATTACTATATGGGGCAGTGTGGGGGAAATAACTTATTGGGGCAGTGTGGGGGAAATTACTATATGGGGCAATGTGGTGGAAATTACTATATGGGGCAGTGTGGGGAAAATTACTATATGGGGCAGTGTGGGGGAAATTACTATATGGGGCAGTGTGGGGGAAATTACTATATGGGGCAGTGTGAGGGAAATTACTATATGGGCAGTGTGAGGGAAATTACTATATGGGCAGTGTGAGGGAAATTACTATATGGGGCAGTGTGGGGGAAATTACTATATGGGGACAGTGTGAGGGAAATTACTATATGGGGCAGTGTGAGAGAAATTACTATATGGGGCAATGTGGGGGAAATTACTATATGGGGCAGTGTGGGGGAAATTACTATATGGGGCAGTGTGGGGGAAATTACTATATGGGGCAGTGTGAGAGAAATTACTATATGGGGCAGTGTGAGGGAAATTACTATATGGGGCAGTGTGGGGGAAATTACTATATGGGGCAGTGTGAGAGAAATTACTATATGGGGCAGTGTGAGAGAAATTACTATATGGGGCAGTGTGAGAGAAATTACTATATGGGGCAGTGTGAGGGAAATTACTATATGGGGCAGTGTGGGGGAAATTACTATATGGGGCAGTGTGGGGGAAATTACTTATTGGGGCAGTGTGGGGGAAATTACTATATGGGGACAGTGTGAGGGAAATTACTATATGGGGCAGTGTGAGGGAAATTACTATATGGGGACAGTGTGAGGGAAATTACTATATGGGGCAGTGTGGGGGAAATTACCATATGGAGCAGTGTGGGGGAAATTACTATATGGGGCAATGTGGGGGAAATTACTATCTATATGGGCAGTGTGGGGGAAATTACTATATGGGGCAGTGTGAGGGAAATTACTATGTGGTTTGGGGGACGTTGCTATTGGGGAGGCACTGTAGGGGCCTTTCTGTTACAAGAAATATTAGGGGACATTATTCGAGCATTGTTACCTGGAGCACAATATAGGATGTTATTATTACTGGGGGCGCTCTAGGGGATTATAATTGCTGTAGACACTATAGGGATCTTTGGGATAGTTTATCAAACTGGTGCAAATTAGAACTGGTTAGTTTCCCTTAGACACCAATTAGATCTCATCTTTCATTTTTGACAGCTCCTTTGGAAAATGAAAGGTGGAATCTGATTGGCTGCTATCGGTAACTTAGCCAGTTTTACTTTACACCAGTTTGATAAATGACCCCATTATGTCTGCAGGGGTCACTATTTTTTCAGCATTATAGTATCTGGGACATTGGGGAGCACAGATGGCACAGTATTGGGAATGGCAGCAGGATGACATTGTTGAGACACCAGGATGGGGAGGTTGATCAAAAAATTGAGAAATGTAACATGTCTGTGTAACAAACTCTGTAGAGACGAGATGCGGCTGAAAGAATTAGTCATGGCGGTCAGGGTCAGACGCAGGAGAAGAGGAAATAGAAGGTCTACATGACAGGAGATGTCCCTGGATGTAAGAGGTATGTGTATTCTCCTCCAAGTCTTTTTTATTATAATCATATGTATTTTAAATTTTGCAAATTTGTAACAGCCCAGATAACAGTGATAACTTTCTGTGTACAAACAATGTAGTAGATGTTCCCTGCAGTCCTACAGGTATGTAGCACCCCATATAACACAATAATTAACTTTGTTGTGGGGTGTTACATAGGACTGCAGGTAACATCTATGATATCTGTATTTAGAGAGTTATGAGATGGTGGGGGTCCGACTCCTGGCACCCCCTCTAATCCGCTGTTTGAGGAGGCCGCGATGTTCCAGTGAGCGCTGCAGCCTCTTTGCTTCTTACCAAGCACAGCTCTGTCCATTTGATAGCACTGCGCTTGGCACTGCAGCTCAGCCCCAATCACTCTGATCTGCACCTAGACCATGTGAGCGATGAATGTGATGTCATATGGCCTAGGAAGAGACTGCGGCACTCACGGAGCACCACACCCTCTTCATACAGAAATTATTTTTAACTAAAATGGAGGGAGGGGCCCAAGCTGGGGAGACAGCCCCGGGCCTATTATACACTTAATCTGCCCCTGCCAACAGTTAACCCTTTGAGATAGAACAGTTCAATATTTTTAATAAAGGCCAATTGAAAATATGATTTTTAGCTAAAAATTAGTAAAATGCATACACCAAAATTGCCTCCAAAGGTGTACATATCCTTTAAGGGGCTGGGGGGCTGTGTTTACCTGCGCAGTGTCTTGAATGAGACGAACAGCTGTAATGACACTGCAGTGGCATTACTACCTAGATGGCATGCAGGTAGGTAAATAATGAAGGGGACACAGCACTGAAAACAGCTAATAGGCAGGCGTGCCGGGTGTTGGACCACCACAGATCTGAATCTGATATTGACGACCTATTCTGAACATAGGTCATAAATATCATCGAACCACACAACCCCTTTAATGACCAATTCAGGTGGTAGGGGGGCCTGGCCTGCCCAGACCTACGAGACTTCTGAACTGGTCACTACAATATTTTTTTTTCCAAAATAAGTGAGGGACATGGTCACTGGCGGATTTACCTAGACTGTCAAGGCAGACAGCAGTCATTTTTCTAGGTTCTGTAACCTTTCCACAAATTCCAATGGCGGTTCCAGCTTGTCCTGTGACCACTCACTCACACACTGTGCTCCAATGTCTGGGGGAGGGGGGTTGGTTGTGTGCCATGTTCTCTGTCTGCATGGACTAATATATACAGTTATGTGCAAAATAATAGCAGTCTAACATCACTCATGTTTATTTACTGTTTTGAACGCTGAATTTTGTGGTGAGGATGCAGGAGAGGATTTTTTCTGATGACTCTTCCCTGAAGGTCATATTTGTGCAGGTTTATGTCCAACAAGGTGGCCCTCAAGGACTGGGCAGAATCACCCAGGAAAGGAGCAGAGCTCCAACACCAAACAAGGCTGGAGTACCACTGACTCCAGCCAGGAGGCCACAGGTAATATCCACATAGTGGCCACACCCAGGACACACCTAGATCCCCACAAGCTGGAAGATTAACCCCTCATTCACCAAACAGCAGGGAGACACACCTTAAAGGGGAAATGCACGTGCAAACCAACAACAACACGTTGCCACCGGCAACCAGTCTGCAAGGCAACCGCGTCACGGTCAAACAACAATATGAGAGTGACAGTAATAGGGCAATGAGAACATATACAGATATATCATGTTTTTTAAGGGGTTGTTAAACCTGGAACTTCTCTAGGATATGCCATTAATGGAACCTAATCCTATCTTCCCCAGAACAGGGCCCCCAAAGTGAAGGAGAGCACACTACCCATGTGCAGCTTGCTTCCCATTCACTGCTATGGTATTGAAATAGCCGAGCAAGCTTACTATATTGGATAAAAAATAAAAATTATTTCATGTTCTGATTAGGTAACATTGCTTGATCGGCAGACCGGATGTCATGCCCCATCATCAAACACAGGAATCTTGAGGTTGCGAGATCGCAGGGCGTGGATCGCAGCCAAAATAGAAAGTTATGTGTAATTCTTAGTGGTATGAGGACACTTTCAGTACTCTGTTTTAATAACTCACTGCACAACCCCTTTAAGTTATGTCTGCGTCTGTTTCCTTATGCCTAGAGTGGAGACCTTCTCATATCACACAGGGTGTCTTTGGCAGACACCCAGCACCTTTCCTCTGGACCATACCTTTTCCAATGAACATGGTAGATCTAATACTACAATACTAGTTACATACCAGACTCCAGCCAGCTTATCCACAATTTGCACCACATCACCTGGGAAGGAGACTTTAGGTTAGTAACAATGGATGTGACATCACATTAGATATACGTTGGGTATTCAGTGTGTGGATGACTTTTCCCATAGCTGATTCCCATATGCCACATGAACAAAAGACCTTCATACTGAATGGCTTGGAGTTCTTACTGACACATAACTTTTTTCGTATGGGAATAAGATCTATCATCAGTTGACCGGTTCACCACCTTTACCTACTTTAACCCCTTAAGGACACAGCCTTTTTACACCTTAGGACCAGGCCATTTTTTGCAAATCTGACCAGTGTCACTTTAAGTGCTGATAACTTTAAAACGCTTTGACTTATCCAGGCCGTTCTGAGATTGTTTTTTCGTCACATATTGTACTTCATGACACTGGTGAAATGAAGTCAAAAAAATATATTTTTTTGCACCAAAAAATACCTAATTTAACAAATTTTTTGAAAAATTAGCAAATTTCAAAGTTTCAGTTTCTCTACTTCTGTAATACATAGTAATACCCCCAAAAATTGTGATGACTTTACATTCCCCATATGTCTACTTTATGTTTGAATTGTTTTGGGAATGATATTTTATTTTTTGGGGATGTTATAAGGCTTAGAAGTTTAGAAGCAAATCTTGAAATTTTTCAGCAATTTACAAAAACTACATTTTTAGGGACCAGTTCAGGTCTGAAGTCACTTTGCGAGGCTTACATAATAGAAACCACCCAAAAATGACCCCATCTAAGAAACTACACCCCTCAAGGTATTCAAAACTGATTTTACATACGTTGTTAACCCTTTAGGTGTTGCACAAGAGTTATTGGCAAATGGGGATGAAATTTGAGAATTTAATTTTTTTGTCAAATTTTTTATTTTAACCCATTTTTTCCACTAACAAAGCAAGGGTTAACAGCCAAACAAGACTGTATCTTTATTGCCCTGACTCTGCCGTTTACAGAAACACCCAATATGTGGCCGTAAACTACTGTACGGCCACACAGCGGGGCATAGAGTGAAAGGTGCGCCGTTTGGTTTTTGGAGGGCTGATTTTTATGGACTGGTTTATTTACACCATGTCCCATTTGAAGACCCCTGATGCACCCCTAGAGTAGAAACTCCCTAAAAGTTACCCCATCTAAGAAACTACACCCCTCAAGGTATTCAAAACTGATTTTACATACGTCGTTAACCCTTTAGGTGTTGCGCAAGAGTTATTGGCAAATGGGGATGAAATTAGCAAATTTCATTTTTTTGTCTAATTTTCCATTTTAACCCATTTTTTCCACTAACAAATCAAGGGTTAACAGCCAAACAAGACTGTATCTTTATTGCCCTGACTCTGCCGTTTACAGAAACACCCAATATGTGGCCGTAAACTACTGTACGGCCACACAGCGGGGCGTAGAGGGAAAGGTGCGCCGTTTGGTTTTTGGAGGGCTGATTTTTATGGACTGGTTTATTTACACCATGTCCCATTTGAAGCCCCCTGATGCACCCCTAGAGTAGAAACTCCCTAAAAGTGACCCCATTTTGGAAACTACGGGATAAGGTGGCATTTTTTTGGGGACTATTTTTAGGGTAAATATGATTTTTGGTTGCTCTATATTACATTTTTGTGACGCAAGGTTACCAAAAGTTGAAATTCTGAAATTTCATCTCCATTTGCCAATAACTGTTGAGGAACACCTAAAGGGTTAATGAAGTTTGTATAATCAGTTTTGAATACCTTGAGGGGTGTAGTTTCTTAGATGGGGTCAGTTTTGGGGAGTTTTTACTCTAGGGTGCATCAGGGGGGCTTCAAAAGGGACATGGTGTCAATAAAAAAGGCCATCAAAATCGGCCTTCCAGAAACCATGTCGGTCCTTTCCTTTTGCGGCCTCCCTTTTACTGATACAGCAGTTTACGACCACAAATGTGGTGTTTCTGTAAACTGCAGTATCAGGGTAATAAATATTAAGTTTTGTTTGGTTGTTAACCCTTGTTTTGTTACCGGAAAAAACGGATTGAAATGGAAAAGTGCCAAAAATAGCGGTTTTGGCACCGTTTTTTTTTTTTTTTTTAACTGTGTTAATCTGGGGGGTTAGGTAATGGGATATTTTTATAGAGGAGATTCTTACGGACGCGGCAATACCTAATAAGTCTACTTTTTTTTACAATTATTTAGGTTTTTGACTATATTATCTTTTTTGATACAAATCTTTTTTTGGGTATCTCTAAAGTCTAAGGGTCATTTTTTTTTTTTTTTAATCCAATTATCTCATGTGGGGACTCATTTTTTGCGGGATGAGCGGACGGTTTTATTGGCACTATTTTGGGGGCTATATGACTTTTTTTATCGCTTGCTATTAAACTTTTTGTTATGTAAGGTGACAAAAAAAATCTTTTTTTGCACCTATTTTTTATTTTTTTTGACCGTGTTAATCTGGGGGGTTGGGTCATGGGGTATTTTTATAGAGGAGATTCTTACGGACGCGGCAATACCTGATAAGTCAACTTTTTTTACAATTATTTTGGTTTTAGACTATATTATCTTTTTTGATTCAAATTTTTTTGGGGGTATCTCTAAAGTCTAAGGGTCATTTTTGTAAATTTTTTTATCCAATTATCTCATGTGGGGGCTCATTTTTTGTGGGATGAGCGGACGGCTTTATTGGCACTTTTTGGGGGGCTATATGACTTTTTGATTGCTTGCTATTAAACTTTTTATTATGTAAGGTGACAAAAAAAAACTTTTTTTGCACCTTTTTTTTTTTTTTCCTTGACCGTGTTAATCTGGGGGGTTAGGTCATGGGGTACTTTTATAGAGGAGATTATTACCGACGCGGCGATACCTAATATGTCTACTTTTAATAAATTATTTTAGTTTTTTTTGGGTGTCTCAAGTCTGAGAACCAGTTTTTTTTTATCCGATGTCAGTGCTAAATTGGGATATAAATTTAGTACTCCATGGAAGTGTGATACTCCCTGAAGCAAGTGGCAGCACCCCTGGGGGGTCTAGGGTCACACAGCTGTGCTGTGGACCCCAGACACCCTAACTTAGGGTGATGCAATCAAAGTTCAGAAACTAACTTTCCCTTTTTTTTTCCCTGCCTAAATCAAACTTTCCCTAGCTGTCCCTATGTACCTGATGGGGTCCTGGGGGGCACAGATGGGGTCCTGGGGGGCACAGATATGGTCCTGGGGGGCACAGATCGGGTGCAGCAGACACGTGCAGGCAGCTCCTCTCTCCTCCGGCTCCGGAACACAAAAGGAGGAGGAGAGGAGCGCCTGCCTCTTTTGAATCTGCCGCCGGACCGCCCACAGACCAATCAGAAAGCGATCCTGAGTGGTGATGTCACCATCACCACTCAGGATCGCTGGATGGTGATTGGTGGGGTGAAATCACACCACCATCACCATCCTGTTCCGGGTTATCGGGACTTCAGAGACCCGAAAAACCCAGAAACGCAGAAAACCGCAGGTCTGAATTGACCTGCGGTTTTCTGCGATCGCATACATGGGGGGGTCACCGGACCCCCCGGCGCATTTGCTCCAAGTGCCTGCTCAATGATTTGAGCAGGCACGGGGTTCTGATCACCGCCCGCCGTGCGGCGGTGATCGAAAATGCACAGGGCGTACATGTACGCCCTGTGTCCTTAAGTACCAGGGCACAAGGGCGTACCTGTACGCCCTATGTCCTTAAGAGGTTAAAACAGTAGATAGTATTAGTGATTTCGATTTCTCTAGCCTTCATTACAAGTAATGGGTATTGAATTTCCCCTACAGCCAATTTCAGAGAATAAGGCCTCTTGCAGACAAACGTTGTGCATCCGTTCCGTGCATTGGTGGCCGGGACGGATCGAGACCCATTCAATTTGAATGGGTCCGTGATCTGTCTGCACCTGTAGTGCTTCCGTGGGGTTCCGTTCCATGCTTACATTCCACATCTGAATGGGTCCACATCCGTGATGCGGATTGCACACGGGCCGGTGCCCGTGTATTGCGGACCCGCTGTATGCGGGCCGCAATACGGCCACGGGCACACAACGTTCGTGTGCAAGAGGCCTAAGGGTACTTTCACATAGCATTAGAGGAATCCGGCAGGCAGTTCTGTTGCCGATCCATTTGACAAATGCATTGAAATACCAAATCCATCTCTCCGGGGTCATCTGGAAAAACAGATGCGCAGATCGGGAAGGATCTGTTTTTCCGGAACACTTGGTACCGGATCCGGCATTAAAACATTTCAATGGAAATTAATGCCGGATCAGGCATTCCGGAAAGTGTACCGGAATTTTGGCAGGAGAAAATACCACAGCATGCTGCAGTATTTTTTCCGGCCAAATACTGCAAGAGGGACTGAACTGAAGACATCTTGATGCATACTGAACGGAATGCTCTCCATTTAGAATGCATTAGGATAAAACTGAACCGTTTTTATCCGGTATTGATCCCCTATGACGGAACTCAATACCGAAAAACGTTTATGCTAGTGTGAAAGTAACCTAAGGATTGCTTGGAATTGCTGTGTTTTGTAAACAGACACAAACACTGAAGAAAAGGTACCCACCCAAGTTAATAGATAGCGCCTATCAGAGAGCGAAAGCTCTCAATCAAAAGGAGTACCTAAGGCCCAAGATACTCAAAACAAAAACAATCACTCTTCAATAGCGGCCAATACTTACACAGGATCTTTCTGATTTCTGAGATAAGGATTAGGTGACGAAGGTGATAAAATTCAGTTTAACGTCGATAAAGGACTTTAAACAGAATTTTATCACCTTCACCACCTAGTTTTATCCTAATGCATTCTAAATGGAGAGCATTACGTTCAGTATGTATCAAGATGTCTTGCAGTATTTGGCCGGAAAAAATACTACAAGTAGTTTCCAAAACAGACAAATCAGGAGAGGTGAGGGGTCCTCTTTAACGAACGGTGATAGAAATCGATCTTAGGACAAACCCTTTAAACCTCAGAAAATCACTGCAACAGTGACCGCAGTGGTGCCGACCCCCTCAGAGCAACAGTGACCTCAGTGGTGCCGACCCCCTCAGAGCAACAGTGACCTCAGTGGTGCCGACCCCCTCAGAGCAACAGTGACCTCACTGGTACCGCGCCCTCAGCGCAACAGTGACCTCAGTGGTACCGACCCCTCAGATCAACAGTGACTTCAGTGGTACTGACTCCCTCAGAGCAACAGTGTCCTCAGTGGTGCCGACCCGCTCAGAGCAACAGTGACCTCAGTGGTACTGACTCCCTCAGAGCAACAGTGACCTCAGTGGTGCCGACCCCCTCAGAGCAACAGTGACCTCAGTGGTACCGACCCCCTCAGTGCAACAGTGACCTCAGTGGTACAGACCCCCTCAGTGCAATAGTGACCTCAGTGGTACCGACCCCTCAGAGCAACAGTGACCTCAGTGGTACCGACCCCTCAGATCAACAGTGACTTCAGTGGTACTGACTCCCTCAGAGCAACAGTGTCCTCAGTGGTGCCGACCCCCTCAGAGCAACAGTGACCTCAGTGGTACCGACCCCCTCAGTGCAACAGTGACCTCAGTGGTACCGATCCCCTCAGTGCAATAGTGACCTCAGTAGTACCGACCCCCTCAGAGCAACAGTGACCTCAGTGGTACTGACTCCCTCAGTGCAATAGTGACCTCAGTGGTGCCGACCCCCTCAGTGCAACAGTGACCTCAGTGGTACCGACCCCCTCAGTGCAACAGTGACCTCAGTGGTACCGACCCCCTCAGTGCAATAGTGACCTCAGCGGTGCCGACCCCCTCAGTGCAACAGTGACCTTAGTGGTGCCGACCCCTCAGATCAACAGTGACTTCAGTGGTACTGACCCCTCAGTGCAATAGTGACCTCAGTGGTGCCGACCAGTGCAATTGTGACCTCAGTGGTACCGACCCCCTCAGTGCAACAGTGACCTCAGTGGTACCAACCCCCTCAGAGCAACAGTGACCTCAGTGGTACCGACCCCTCAGAGCAACAGTGACCTCAGTTGTGCCGACCCCCTCAGAGCAACAGTGACCTCAGTTGTGCCGACCCCCTCAGAGCAACAGTGACCTCAGTGGTACCAACCCCCTCAGAGCAACAGTGACCTCAGTTGTGCCGACCCCCTCAGAGCAACAGTGACCTCAGTAGTACGACCCCCTCAGAGCAACAGTGACCTCAGTGGTACCAACCCCCTCAGTGCAATAGTGACCTCAGTGGTGCCGACCCCTCAGAGCAACAGTGACCTCAGTGGTACCAACCCCCTCAGAGCAACAGTGACCTCAGTTGTGCCGACCCCCTCAGAGCAACAGTGACCTCAGTAGTACGACCCCCTCAGAGCAACAGTGACCTCAGTGGTACCAACCCCCTCAGTGCAATAGTGACCTCAGTGGTACCGACCCCCTCAGTGCAATAGTGACCTCAGTGGTACCGACCCCCTCAGTGCAACAGTGACCTCAGTGGTACCGACCCCCTCAGTGCAATAGTGACCTCAGTGGTGCCGACCCCTCAGTGCAACAGTGACCTCAGTGGTGCCGAGTCCGACCCCTCAGATCAACAGTGACTTCAGTGGTACTGACCCCTCAGTGCAATAGTGACCTCAGTGGTGCCGACCAGTGCAATTGTGACCTCAGTGGTACCGACCCCCTCAGTGCAACAGTGACCTCAGTGGTACCGACCCCCTCAGTGCAATAGTGACCTCAGTGGTGCCGACCCCCTCAGAGCAACAGTGACCTCAGTGGTACCAACCCCCTCAGAGCAACAGTGACCTCAGTTGTGCCGACCCCCTCAGAGCAACAGTGACCTCAGTGGTGCCGACCCCCTCAGAGCAACAGTGACCTCAGTGGTGCCGACCCCCTCAGTGCAATAGTGACCTCAGTGGTGCCGACCAGTGCAATAGTGACCTCAGTGGTGCTGACCAGTGCAATAGTGACCTCAGTGGTACCGACCCCCTCAGTGCAACAGTGACCTCAGTGGTACCGACCCCCTCAGTGAAATAGTGACCTCAGTGGTGCCGACCCCCTCAGAGCAACAGTGACCTCAGTGGTACCAACCCCCTCAGAGCAACAGTGACCTCAGTGGTACCGACCCCCTCAGAGTAACAGTGACATCAGTGGTGCCGACCCCCTCAGAGCAACAGTGACCTCAGTAGTACGACCCCCTCAGAGCAACAGTGACCTCAGTGGTACCGACCCCCTCAGAGTAACAGTGACATCAGTGGTGCCGACCCCCTCAGAGCAACAGTGACCTCAGTAGTACGACCCCCTCAGAGCAACAGTGACCTCAGTGGTGCCGACCCCCTCAGAGTAACAGTGAACTCAGTGGTGCCGACCCCCTCAGAGTAACAGTGACCTCAGTGGTGCCGACCCCCTCAGCGCAACAGTGACCTCAGCTAAATGTAAAATTGTCTAAATTTTCTATTTCTGAAAGGAAGACAGTTCTAGATATTAGTAATGGTTTCCCTGCATAAATAGCAATACCTTAATGTTATGTAGGCCTTTGTATTAACTATTTCAATTACTGTAACTTTCGTACTCCTCATCGGCTGAAAATACTCCTCAAAAATGGTAAGAGGAGTATTTTTACTCTTCCAGAAAAAATGTAGCGCGACCTGTGCTCTGGATAGATCATCAGCATCTGATCGGCGGGGGTCCTACACCAGGACCCTTGCCGATCAGCTGTTTGAGAAGGCAGCGCCGCTGGCAGTAGCGCCGCGGCCTTCTTGCTGTTTACCTCAGGCCCAGTGACATCATGACTAGTATCAATGGCCTGGGGGGGGGGCTTAGCTCTGTTCACTTGAATTGAGCTTAGCCCCACCCAGGCCATTGATACTAGTCGTGACATCACTGGGCCTGCGGTAAACAGCGAGAAGGCTGCTGCTCTACTGCCAGTGCCGCTGCCTGTTCAAACAGCTGATCGTGGGGGTCCCGGGTGTCAGACCACCACCGATCAGATGCTGATGATCTATCCAGAGGATGGATCATCAGTTTAAAAAAACTGCAGAACCCCTTTAATGATAAATGAAGTTCCAGCACTGCAAAGTAATTGTTGTGCTGCTTGTGTCTTTATTTGTGGCAGCAAAATTACAGCATGTGGATAAAACCTCACACTCCAACACCAATTGACGCGTTTCAGACACTTAGTCCTTCCTACCAAAGGACTTACTTATCTGTTCCGTGCACCAGGGGCTGATTAAATCTACTAAAGGTGAGCTGGAATTTTACTGTGAAAATAAAATTACCACAAATCACAGCGCCAAGCATAGGCAGTAACCTATCTTATCACAGACTATGATTTGCATAGGCCACTTACTGAAAATACTGGTATTATTAAAAGAGCATGTGACTAGAAAGTCGCAGTGTGTACAGTGTCTTATGGCAGTTATTAAAAACCTTTTGGAAAATCCCTAAAACTTCCCCTGCAACAACCGAGTGCCCGGCGCATCAGCATCCGCCGCCTGCCCCGCACAGAAAGCCGCATCCCGCACAGAGCGATGCTCCCCAGAGCTCCCCGCAGATCCAGCACAAGCCCGTGACCCTATGCAAGGCCATTCAGGGAAGGAACAGAGTGAGTACCATGTCCTGCTCCAACCCAGGAGGTGCCCTCTTATAGTTTCCATGGATGTCTGTATGTTTCTTGCCCTCTATTGGCTCCCTGGATTCAGCTGGTCTCAGTAGAGTTCTTACAGTAGTCCATTTACACAGGTGCCCTCTGTAGGTTTGGTATCATTAGTTGCCCTTTGTAGGGTCCATGGAATCATTAGTCATCCATAGGGTCAATTAATTCAGCTGCTCTCTATAGGGTCCATAGCTTGAACTGGTCCATGGATTCAGCTCCCCAAATAAAAGATCCATGGATTTTGCTGTCCTCTGTAGGATCCATGGAATCAGCGGTCATTCATAGGGTTCATGGATATACGGTAGCTACCCTATATAGGGTCCACGGATATGCTACCCTATATAGGGTCCATGGATATAGCTACATTATATAGGGTCCATGGCTATAGCTACCCTATATAGGGTCCTTGAATTTAGCTTCCCTTTATAGGGTCCATTGCTTTAGCTGCCCTCTATAGGGTTCATAGATATGGCTTCCCTCTATGGGGTCCATGGATTTGACTGTCCTCTATAGCTTCCATGGACCCTATAGAGGCCAGCCATCTATATACACAGGGGGCAAAATGGAATATATATATAAAGAGGGGGCAAAATGGATATATATATATATACAGAAGGGGAAAATGGTTGATATATAAAGAGAGGTCAAAGTGGGAATATATATGGGCTCAAGGGGGGGGGGGGCAATTCAAAGTTCGCCCTTTGGCTCATAGACCTCTAGTTACGCCACTGCATGTGTATATGTTTTTCTTCATGTGCTTGTGCTGGCTGTCATATACAGATTGGAGAGGCAGTCGGCCCCCAGGATGGTATGGACTGATTCCGGCCAGTGCACGGACAACAGCTTGTGTTCCCTCAGGAGGATCTGCCGCACGTTTTCAGTGCCCATAATGTGCACGGTTGGAGTTCCAAACAGATGTGTCTTGTATATGTGTCCGTACTTTGAGCTTCAGTTGCAGGCGGCAGTGTTATATGAAGAAAAGAGAAGTTAATAAAGAAGTTATTTCAAGCTATGGGGTCCTTAGACTCCGTTCAGCTATGTGCCTTCTCCGTCCTTTCCGTTCTCCTGCTCGTAAATGGAGCAGGAGAACGGACAGGCTGAACGCTGATGTGAATGAAGCCTTATAAACATTGCCCATACTGATATTACAATCTTTTATTTATGTAACATCCAATTTTACCTAATGATAAATTCTCTATGAGATAATACTATAATATTATTATGAGGATCACCATTATATATTATCTAGTATTTATTATTTATTGACTATTAATATAGATTTTATGAATGCCATTTACATTCTTTATAGGTTTGACCAGAGGAGCTCTGTTGCCCTCAAGTGTCATAATTGCAAAATGCAGCCTATGGATGTAAGTCGAGTTATTACTATTATATTTCTGTCTAATCAACCATTTTTGTCCTGTTATAACTTCTGTTTACATGTTTTTGGCTTTGTTTTTTTTTATCAAATTAACCCATATACATGATTTGTTTGCTCTTGATTACCGACTCCTGCACCATACGCCTGCCACTGCATCTACATCTCCTGCCTTGCACCTGCATCAAACCTACAAAATGAAGAAACGATCCGAGAAATTGCTACACTATTAGGAGCTGCAAAATCTACAGTTTGGTACATCCTGAGAAGAACCTCAACAATGCAAAAAGACCTGGACACCCACAGAAGACAACAGTGGTGGATGATCGCAGAATAATTACCATGGTGAAGAGAAACTCCTTCACAACAGCCAACCAAGTGAACCACACTCTCGAGGATATAGGCGTATCAATATCCAAATGATTAATATTATTATTATTTTATGCACTTATATAGTGCTACTATATTCTGCAGCGCTTTACAGACATTAGCATCCAACTGTCACTAATAGGACTTTGCATATAGTCTTGATTAAATGTATTCTACCCTTTCATACTTACCAACATTTATGTTGGTAAATTGAGACATTTATGTCCTGCCCCATCCCCACACCTGGGAACACCCACTTCTGTGCAGGGTTTCATGTAAAATTAAGGATTCTTGGCAACTATGCCCTTTGCTCCTAATGAGGCTTATGTGCACTATGTGGTGGTGATGCTGATCCATAGTCAGCAACACAGACATTAGCCAGTACATTGTCTCTTATCAAAAACCATGGCAAAAGTGCACGTATTGTTTACAAGTGTTTTCAAGCTTCAGAAGAAAATGCTGGGAGATCCTAATAATACAATATAACTTACATGCCCATATAGTTATAGAGTGCAGTGGCCTGAAGTCAGTATGGAATCAACAGTATCTATGGTTGTATGCAAAACCTTGACCATTTCTTTGAACCCCCGAACAAGGTACCTGATTTGTTATTTAATGTTATGTAATTTTATGCCATGTATATTCCCAGTATGGTTATGTATGGAAGTGATGGAGTTAACCTATTCTGACACAGCCCCAGTAGGAATCTATGGATCCTCCCCTAGCTCAATCTAGCTAATGGATTGTTAGCAGAGGAAGCTGCCATATAAACTCCTGTTTTCACAAGACTGGACCAGTTTTACAGAGAATCGCCTTCTCCGAGGATTATCTACTGAGTTAAAGACCTCACCGGTTCTGCAGTACTCAAAGACAGTATTCAGTACACAAAGAGAGAGAAAGAAAGGAAAGAACCAAGGAGGTAAAAAATCTGCATGGCCAAGCATTGGAGTCAGGCAGTAAGGTATTTACTGATCAAAGTTCATAGACATTACTGCTGCAAGAGGGACAATGTTGATACACCCGTCATGTTTGGACTCGACCTGGCCAGTCATATCTTAAACCCTGTATCCCTCAGTTGGAAATTACTGCCACCATTGCAAGAGTATAGCCATCCATAGATTCTGTACTGAAAGAGTACTACATTTCCCATCCTGCTCAAATCCTTACATTGCTATCTAGAGAGATTCTCACTGTGAAATGTTGGAACTGTGTTTTAATACTATTGGATGTACTACAACTCCCATTCTGCTCTTCAGTAAAGAGAGGCATTTGTTTTCTACATCCAGCCTGATTACCGACTCCTGCACCATACGCCGACCACTGCACCTACATCTCCTGCCTTGCACCTGCATCAAACCTACAAAATGAAGACCACCGTAACTACCATCAGGCAGGAGCCCCAACATCTGGGTGTCCCCTGAGGGAAATAATGGCGCACCTTCTTTTCACTGACCTGGCCCTAGGGAGCGTAAGGATTGACACTATGATTGACTGTTATAGCCAGAGCCACTATAACTCCCATTCTCTGCACCGCTCCTCCTGGGTTGATGCACCTTATCAAATTAATTCTGGAAATCTTACAGGAAAGTAAGCAAAATGACCCTCACCTGACAAATTGGCTACCGATGACAATGGAAAAGAAAATGTCACCTTGTCTGGTCAGCAACATTGTTCAAGGTATAGACAGAAATGCAGTCAGCTGAACGACAAGGCTCAAATCTAAGGCTACATTCACATGACACTGAAAAATGGACGTGTGACAGATGTTTTTTTAACGTCCGTCACATGTCCATTTTAAGAACAATGGTGGTCACGGACGTTTTTTGGATGGCCAGTGAATAACAGACGTAAAACAATAGAACATGTTTGTGGCGGAACCCTCCTCGCCACTGGGCATTGGAGAGGCCTGGCTGCCCGCCTCCTACCTGCTGACTATGGCCCATGGTGATTTGGTACGTTTGAATGCAATATTTGGGCATGTGGTATTTTATATTGCTGCTACTGGCCCTTTAATGGCCATGTTATGACTTTTAGGAACAATGCCCCTTTAAGACTGTGTAGCAGATTGCATTCAGGCTGTCTTAAATACTATGTATGTTATTATGTGTTCGGTTAAATTGTATCTGTGTATGCCAGGGTTCAAGTTAGTCGATTACGTTTGGTAATTGTATTTTGTGGATTACATCTCAGACAATGCTCATTGTGTTTTGTTTATTGCGTTACAGATAGAGGGAAGGGGATTTTGTGTACAATTGCTGGGAAGGTTTAAATACTGTAGATACACATGATTGGCTGTTTTTGCAGAGTCTGTGGGTAGTACCTTGTTGGAAGATGTGTATAAATCAATGCTTGTGTTAAAATAAAGGGTGTTCCTGTTTTTACCCTCAAGGTGAAGTGTCGTCTCATTCTTGGGGGAGGATTTATTGCATGCTGTCCCAGTTTGACTGCTAGGAGTGTAAACCTATTCGTATGGTTTCCTATTCAACTGTCTACAGCATTCATATGTTTGAAGAGGATTCATCTGCTTCTTCGGTTCGGTGATGGTGGTGTCTGCCAGAGTGCTTGGAGACCTCAGGAAAACGCTAGGAGCATCCAGCAACGGAGCTACTCAGTCGGGGTGCCAGGTGATCCGTTACATGTTTAATCCTGTCCCTTTTCACTGAACAACAGTTCACATACAATCGAATGGGAACGTTTTTAATGTCCGTTTCTCAGACAGGCATAAGTGAAAAGAATATTTGTTAAAAACTGACAGTTTATCCTGTTTTAACGGACGTGTCTGGTTTACTGAATATGTTCTGATTAACCCTTTTTAAATTCAAGAAATGGTTAATTGAAAAATATAATGTACACGTATACATCCAGCAAGGAGTAGTTTGGGCAATCCAAATAAATCAAGTAACGCATAGAGACATGTGATATAGTAAGCCTGCTCAGCACATGGTCATGATAAATGGCGCCACATAGAAGTATTACAGTAGGTATATAGTATACTCACCAATGAGAGACAAAATCATAACCTAACAAAAACAAAAAAAGAAAACATATTTTAATAATAAAGTGATCTTGACTTTGACCGACCACCGAGGGGCAGGAGGCGAAGCATATTCGAGGAAGCCGACTAACATTTGTAGTCACCAAGTGTAAATAACTACAGTCCCGACAGTTCAGCTCCCGTCAAGTAGGCAACAACCACAGACTACAGCAATCTAGAGAGTGAGCTTAATATCAGCCTATCAAATTAGAGTTGGAAGTAGTCCAGATAGCATAGAATTAGGGTTTCCTCGATGTTGTTAATCAGTTGTTTATACGGAAACCCCTCTATGCTCCCTCCACCAACGCGTATGCGCTGAGTTCAGTGTCAGCCAGAGCGCATTTTTAAAGGGCACGCTACATTCTAGAAACATTCCGGAGTGCTGAGGCACATCTCAATAGCGCACTGTTCCCTCCACTCTCTAGCGGCACCAGTTAAATAGTGTTTAAGGGACCTGTTGATTCAATACCTTCCTACCCTCCAGGATACATTCTGAATAATGTCCACTGCATGTGAATTGTTTTTTCTTGGCTCATTTATTAAACACAATACCATGTAACTGAAATCTTCCTTATTATTATTCTCATACATATGGATTCAACTTACTGATCCATAACTGAACCTAACCTATTGATCAATAACTATGCATCAAGTAATACTGATCTATTTTTGTTATTTCTTTCTTTCGCTGTAGTTTGATAAAGACCCGGTGTGGCCAAAACTTCACATGATTTGTACAGCCGGATCCTTGAATAAACACCAACAATTTTGCAACCATATTGCGGAAGTGAGCTATTCACAGTTCAGACCCTTTGAGCACAGGATGGTATAACGGTTATCCGGTTTTAACAGACGTGTGAATGTAACCTGGAACAGGGCGTAACCACACAGCTCATTGCCATTCAAGTTCATTTGAACTGAATTGCAATACAAGACAAAGCCCATTAGCAAATGTGTGTCTCATTCTAAACAGTCTCTTTAACCATTAAGCGCTTTAAAACCATTAAGGGTCTTTAAACATGGCACCCTTTCGCGGGTGCAGCAGTCTCTGCTTTTTCAAACAGCAGAGGTTCGCGGCTCATGTCTGTGACTGGCAATAATGCCGATTGCTGGCATTTAAGACTTTAGATGCCGTGGTCAAGTGTGACCACAGCATCTAAATGGTGAAAAATCCAGAAGAGCGTGCACTTCCTGATTAAGACCAGCCCAATGTGGCAACTGTGGAAGACGATCATTAATTCTAGATGAAAAAACAAAACTTAAAAAAATTTGATCCGGATGCAATGTTTCGGCCAAAATAGCCTTTGTCAAGCTATTTGGGCCGAAACGTTGCATCCGAATTAAATTCCACCACCTTGGACGTGCTGTCTCCAGTTTTTTGTTTTGTTTTATCATCTATTTGATCTACATGCTGGAAGGGGCTTTTTACCACCCCCTGAAGACGTACACCCACCACATTTATATCAAGGAGTGCTGTTCACCCCTATATTTTTTCGAATCGAATGGTCATTAATTCTAATCAGCTGAATCTCTCTGAAGAGACTCAATGTATTAAAGCTGCAGTTCCTATGTTGTCCAGCAGGTGACAGGGCAACATAGGATAACAGCAATTGGAGCTTATACTGTAGTTCTATGGAAATACAGTATAAGCCATAAAAAATAGTGGTTATTGTAGCCTAATAGAGGGGCTACAAAAAAGTTTAAATTAATAAAAATAAAACTTAAAAAATAAAAAATAAAATTCTCTAGAGTAAAAAAATTAAAATACATAAAAAATTAAAATAGAAATATCATGACCATACTATTAATATATAAAAATATTTATTCCATACGGCAAATGGCATCATGGAAAAATATCAAAATGGCCAATTCGCCATTTTTACATCACTTCACTTAACTGAAAAAATTTAATAAAATGTGATACACACTCCAAAATGGTATCATTAAAAACTACAGATCGTCCCGCAAAAAATGAGCACCCACACAGCTCAGTGCACATATCTATAAGTTATGGGGGTCAGAATGTGACAATGTAAAAAATAAAATATATATTTTTTTTCAGTATTAAAACATAAAAAAAAACATATGTGGTATTATTGTAATTGTACTGACCCAGAGAATGAAGGGCACAAATCAGTTTTTCTGCACAGAGAACGCCATAGGGACAATATGCATAAAACTGTTTTTTTTTTTATTCCACCCTATTTGGAATTTTATTTCCACTACACTGTGTGACATATTACATGGTGGCATTAGGTACAACTTGTCCCGTAAAAAACAAGCTCTCAAACGGCTATGTGAACAGAAAAATAAAAAAGTTATGACTCAGGGATGACCTGGAAAAAAATGAAAACGCAAAAACAAAAGAAGTTCTGGTATCCAAGTGTACAAGTGATTGGTAGGATGCTGAGAGCCATCATTATTACTCAGACAAATAGACAATTAAACCCATTACTGTACAGCATGTCGTTTTTCATTTTTATCCATTTAGATTTCGGGTTAAAAACAAATTTTTTGTTATTGGTTTTTATCAAAAACATTTGTACCCTTTGGCTTCTGCAACTTCTTTGCTTCACAGTACACTGCAGCCGCAGAATGTGATTCACAGTTAAATCCATCAGACTGGCTGTCTAAAGGCTCGCTCTTCAGTCCCTCTCTCCTCCCTTTTTCTAAGCTGATTTATGGACAAATAAACAACCAGTCTGATGGATTTTACTGTTAACAGTATTCCATTTTTAAAGGGGTTGTGCAGTGCAAAGATATTTATGACTAATGGGACAAGCAATTGTAATTACACCCTCTGGCTACTGCAGATGGTGCACAGGTAATTTTGAAGCGGAAACAGCTCTCGCACGAGTGCCGCTACTCCTTCAAATAGCTGGTAATGATGTCTCCAGGACATTAATGACATGGAGAGAACATCATTGTTTAGGGCTGCTTTGCTGCCCCAGGGCCTGGACACTGTGAGGTCATTGAGGGAATGATGAACTCTAAGCTATATATAAGGGAAGCAGGCCATGAACTCAAGCTGAAGAGATGTTGGATGAATGACCCAAACTCAGGAGTCCTGACCTCAACCCTATCGAGATGCTGTGGCATGACCTGAAGAGAGATGTGCATGTATGTGATCGCAGAAATACAGATGAACTGGGTCTCAAAAATTTTATAAGCCCAAGCCCCAATGCATATGTATCAATACTGTTCCTGCTTTGTTTGCAATGTCCCTAAATACTATACTTACAAAATGACAGTGCCATACAGATTGTTCCAAATATGCCCCAAAGGTCCCACCAATAGTAATAATTCTAGAGTGCCCTTATTGGTAATAGTGCCCCTCACAGTGATAATGCACCCTGAGAGTGCTCCTGTTAGTAGTAGTGCCCGCCATATTGTTTCCAATAATAATGATGGCGCTGCAGAACCCCCATAGTAATAATGACCCACACTGCTCAAGTAGTGATAAAACTCCCCAAGGTGCCCCCATAGTAATAAGGTCCCTCCATAATCCCCCTTGTAGAGTCCCTAATAGCTATAATGGCTCCTTTAGTGCCCCCAGTACTTATAGTGCTCCCTATAGTGCCCCTGGTAATTGTAGTGCTCCCTATAGTTCCTCCAGTACTTATAGTGCCCCAGTACTTACAGTGCACCCATACAGTGCCCCTAGTACTTATAGTGCCCATGTATTTATAATGTCCCCCTGTAGTGCCTCCAGTACTGAAAATAGCCTCCCTACACAGTGCCACAGTACTATCGTTTGAATAAAGAAAAAACTACTCACCTGACTCCCTGCGTCTGTAATGCAGGCCACTGGTCTCTTCTGGCCTGCGGTTCCGGTGTACACAATAAGGTAAATGCACCACCTGTGTCTTTACGCAAGGAGCTTGTGATGACATCATTGAGTCCCCTGAGATGCAGTGCAGCTGGTCGAGATGATGTTTCGATGGCTTGAGGCCTAGTGGCCTGTAAACTATGAGAGTGGAGGAGAAGGCCCCCATTGGCCCCCATGTCTCCCCACAGCGATTCAGCTGTATCACTGTCCTCGACATTGTGTAAACCCTATTTACAGCTGCAGTAAACATTTAGTGGAAATATTGCTGCTGAAAGGGGATCTACAGGTTATTACAATGAAAAGAATCCACTTACTTTTACTCCCTGCACTCAATAAGGGCTCATTCAGACGGCCGTAGTGTTTTGCAGTCTGCAAATTGCGGATCTGCAAAACACGGACACTGTCCTGTGTGCATTCTGCAATTTGCGCACTGCCAGTAGCGTATCGTGGGGGGTTAGCTGTTGCCCCGGGCTCCAAATTACAGGGGGCGCCCCTCCGTTATGCCTCATAGGCTTCAGGCCAGTAGAGCGATGCAGGAGGTCACAATTACCTCACTGTGACCTCCTGCGTCAGGTCTATTGAGATGATGCAATGACACTGTGTGAGAAGGAACAGTGAGGCGTTTGTGACCGCCTGCGCTGGGACGCCACAAGCTGTGATAGAGAGAGGTAAGTATATATATATTTTTTAAATGTATGTACCCTACCCTAACTGTGGAGGTACTGGGGGCACTATGGGGGTGGGGGAGGAGCAGAGAGAGGAGGACAGAGGACATTATACTAATAAGAGTGGCCACTATACTTAAAACAAAGTGGGGGCCATTATATTAATAATAAAGAGGGGGCCATTATATATATTAATAATGCAGAGGTGCCATTATAATAATGATACAGAGGGGGCCATAATTATAATAATAATAATAATAATAATAATAATAATAATAATAATATGAATAATATTAATAATACAGAGGTCCCATTATAATAATAATAATAATAATAAAGAGGGACCATTATAATAATAATAATAATAATACAGAGGGGGCCATTATAATAATGATACAGAGGGGGCCATAATAATAATAATAATAATACTGAGGGGGCCATTATAATAATAATACAGAGGGGGCCATAATTATAATAATAATAATACAGAGGTGCCATTATAATAATAATAAAGAGGGACCATAATAATAATAATAATAATACAGAGGGGGCCATCATCATCATCATAATAATAATAATAATAATAATAATAATAATAATAATACAGAGGGTCCATTATAATAATACAGAGGGGGCCATTATAATAATGATACAGAGGGGGCCATAATAATAATAATAATAATAATACTGAGGGGGCCATCATCATCATCATAATAATAATAATAATAATAATACAGAGGGGGCCATCATCATCATAATAATAATAATAATAATAATAATAATACAGAGGGTCCATTATAATAATACAGAGGGGGCCATTATAATAATAATACAGAGGGGGCCATAATAATAATAATAATAATAATACAGAGGTGCCATTATAATAATAATAAAGAGGGACCATAATAATAATAATAATAATAATAATAATAATAATACAGAGGGGGCCATCATCATCATAATAATAATAATAATAATAATAATAATAATAATAATAATACAGAGGGTCCATTATAATAATACAGAGGGGGCCATTATAATAATAATACAGAGGGGGCCATAATAATAATAATAATAATGATAATACAGAGGTGCCATTATAATAATAATAAAGAGGGACCATAATAATAATAATAATAATAATAATAATAATAATAATAATAATACAGAGGGGGCCATCATCATCATCATCATAATAATAATAATAATAATAATAATAATAGAGAGGGTCCATTATAATAATACAGAGGGGGTCATTATAATATACAGGGGGAATAATATTATGGAGAATGGGGGACTGTATGACACAGTATTGGGGGCAGCAGGATGACAGTGTTGAGACACCAGGAAGGAGGAGGATCATAGTAAAGTCGGGATTAGGGATGAGCGAACTCGAACTGTATAGTTCGGGTTCGTACCGAATTTTGGGGTGTCCGTGACACGGACCCGAACCCGGACATTTTCGTAAAAGTCCGGGTTCGGGTTCGGTGTTCGTCGCTTTCTTCGCGCTTTTGTGACGCTTTCTTGGCGCTTTTTGAAAGGCTGCAAAGCAGCCAATCAACAAGCGTCATACTACTTGCCCCAAGAGGCCATCACAGCCATGCCTACTATTGGCATGGCTGTGATTGGCCAGAGCACCATGTGACCCAGCCTCTATTTAAGCTGGAGTCACATAGCGCCGCCCGTCACTCTGCTCTGATTAGCGTAGGGAGAGGTTGCGGCTGCGACAGTAGGGCGAGATTAGGCAGATTAACTCCTCCAAAGGACTTGATTAACTGATCGATCTGCAGCTGTGGATCATTGAGCTGCTGATCCTCAATTGCTCACTGTTTTTAGGCTGCCCAGACCGTTTGTCAGTCACATTTTTCTGGGGTGATCGGCGGCCATTTTGTGTCTTGTGGTGCGCCAGCACAAGCTGCGACCAAGTGCATTTAACCCTCAATGGTGTGGTTGTTTTTTGGCTAAAGCCTACATCAGGGTGAAGCTGTCACACCAAGTGCATTTAACCAGCAATAGTCTGTTCATTTTTTGGCCATATACAAAATCAGGGGCAAGCTGCGCCTGTCACCAAGTGCATTTAACCCTCAATGGTGTGGTTGTTTTTTGGCTAAAGCCTACATCAGGGTGAAGCTGTCACACCAAGTGCATTTAACCAGCAATAGTCTGTTCATTTTTTGGCCATATACTAAATCAGGGGCAAGCTGCGCCTGTCACCAAGTGCATTTAACCCTCAATGGTGTGGTTGTTTTTTGGCTAAAGCCTACATCAGGGTGAAGCTGTCACACCAAGTGCATTTAACCAGCAATAGTCTGTTTATTTTTTGGCCATATCCCAGTCTAATTCTGTCACTAAATCCATACCGGTCACCCAGCGCCTAAATACTAGGCCTCAAATTTATATCCCGCTAAATCTGTCCTTAGTGCTGTAGCTGGGCGAGTTATTTAGTGTCCGTTCAAGCACATTTCTTGTTCTGGGTTGAAATACAATTCCCAATTTAGCAATTTCATAATTTAGTGGTTTCTGCTATATCAGAGCTATTTGAAATCTATCCCTAAAAGGGTATATAATATTCAAGGTGCACATTGGGTCATTCAGAATAACTTCACACACACCCGCTACTGTGTATTTCCAAGTCTAATTCTGGCACTAAACCCATACCTGTCACCCAGCGCCTAAATACTAGGCCTCAAATTTATATCCAGCTAAATCTGTCCCTAGTGCTGTAGCTGGGCGAGTTATTTAGTGTCCGTTCAAGCACATTTCTTGTTCTGGGTTGAAATACAATTCCCAATTTAGCAATTTCATAATTTAGTGGTTTCTGCTATATCAGAGCTATTTGAAATCTATCCCTAAAAGGGTATATAATATTCAAGGTGCACATTGGGTCATTCAGAATAACTTCACACACACCCGCTACTGTGTATTTCCAAGTCTAATTCTGGCACTAAACCCATACCTGTCACCCAGCGCCTAAATACTAGGCCTCAAATTTATATCCCGCTAAATCTGTCCTTAGTGCTGTAGCTGGGCGAGTTATTTAGTGTCCGTTCAAGCACATTTCTTGTTCTGGGTTGAAATACAATTCCCAATTTAGCAATTTCATAATTTAGTGGTTTCTGCTATATCAGAGCTATTTGAAATCTATCCCTAAAAGGGTATATAATATTCAAGGTGCACATTGGGTCATTCAGAATAACTTCACACACACCCGCTACTGTGTATTTCCAAGTCTAATTCTGGCACTAAACCCATACCTGTCACCCAGCGCCTAAATACTAGGCCTCAAATTTATATCCCGCTAAATCTGTCCTTAGTGCTGTAGCTGGGCGAGTTATTTAGTGTCCGTTCAAGCACATTTCTTGTTCTGGGTTGAAATACAATTCCCAATTTAGCAATTCCATAATTTAGTGGTTTCTGCTATATCAGAGCTATTTGAAATCTATCCCTAAAAGGGTATATAATATTCAAGGTGCACATTGGGTCATTCAGAATAACTTCACACACACCCGCTACTGTGTATTTCCAAGTCTAATTCTGGCACTAAACCCATACCTGTCACCCAGCGCCTAAATACTAGGCCTCAAATTTATATCCAGCTAAATCTGTCCCTAGTGCTGTAGCTGGGCGAGTTATTTAGTGTCCGTTCAAGCACATTTCTTGTTCTGGGTTGAAATACAATTCCCAATTTAGCAATTTCATAATTTAGTGGTTTCTGCTATATCAGAGCTATTTGAAATCTATCCCTAAAAGGGTATATAATATTCAAGGTGCACATTGGGTCATTCAGAATAACTTCACACACACCCGCTACTGTGTATTTCCAAGTCTAATTCTGGCACTAAACCCATACCTGTCACCCAGCGCCTAAATACTAGGCCTCAAATTTATATCCCGCTAAATCTGTCCCTAGTGCTGTAGCTGGGCGAGTTATTTAGTGTCCGTTCAAGCACATTTCTTGTTCTGGGTTGAAATACAATTCCCAATTTAGCAATTTCATAATTTAGTGGTTTCTGCTATATCAGAGCTATTTGAAATCTATCCCTAAAAGGGTATATAATATTCAAGGTGCACATAGGGTCATTCAGAATAACTTCACACACCCGCTACTGTGCATTTCCAAATCTAATTCTGTCACTAAACCCATACCTG
This sequence comes from Bufo gargarizans, assembly GCF_014858855.1. NCBI lineage: Eukaryota > Metazoa > Chordata > Amphibia > Anura > Bufonidae > Bufo > Bufo gargarizans. Next base: position 109,472,233 of record NC_058088.1, read on the forward strand.
TCACCCAGCGCCTAAATACTAGGCCTCAAATTTATATCCCGCTAAATCTCTCGTTACCGCTGTCCTGTTGTGGCTGGGAAAGTTATTTAGTGTCCGTCAAAGCACATTTTTTGTTCTGGGTTGAAATACAATTCCCAATTTAGCAATTTCATAATTTAGTCGTTTCTGCTATATCAGAGCTATTTGAAATCTATCCCTAAAAGGGTAGATCATATTGAAGGTGCACATAGGGTCATTCAGAATAACTTCACACACACGCTTCTGTGCATTTCCAAGTCTAATTCTGTCACTAAATCCATACCGGTCACCCAGCGCCTAAATACTAGGCCTCAAATTTATATCCCGCTGAATTTGAATACAATACATTGGGCCAAATAATATATTTGTTGTTGTGGTGAACCATAACAATGAGAAAAACATCTAGTAAGGGACGCGGACGTGGACATGGTCGTGGTGGTGTTAGTGGACCCTCTGGTGCTGGGAGAGGACGTGGCCGTTCTGCCACATCCACACGTCCTAGTGTACCAACTACCTCAGGTCCCAGTAGCCGCCAGAATTTACAGCGATATATGGTGGGGCCCAATGCCGTTCTAAGGATGGTAAGGCCTGAGCAGGTACAGGCATTAGTCAATTGGGTGGCCGACAGTGGATCCAGCACGTTCACATTATCTCCCACCCAGTCTTCTGCAGAAAGCGCACAGATGGCGCCTGAAAACCAACCCCATCAGTCTGTCACATCACCCCCATGCATACCAGGGAAACTGTCTCAGCCTCAAGTTATGCAGCAGTCTCTTATGCTGTTTGAAGACTCCGCTGGCAGGGTTTCCCAAGGGCATCCACCTAGCCCTTCCCCAGCGGTGAAAGACATAGAATGCACTGACGCACAACCACTTATGTTTCCTGATGATGAGGACATGGGAATACCACCTCAGCATGTCTCTGATGATGACGAAACACAGGTGCCAACTGCTGCGTCTTTCTGCAGTGTGCAGACTGAACAGGAGGTCAGGGATCAAGACTGGGTGGAAGACGATGCAGGGGACGATGAGGTCCTAGACCCCACATGGAATGAAGGTCGTGCCACTGACTTTCACAGTTCGGAGGAAGAGGCAGTGGTGAGACCGAGCCAACAGCGTAGCAAAAGAGGGAGCAGTGGGCAAAAGCAGAACACCCGCCGCCAAGAGACTCCGCCTGCTACTGACCGCCGCCATCTGGGACCGAGCACCCCAAAGGCAGCTTCAAGGAGTTCCCTGGCATGGCACTTCTTCAAACAATGTGCTGACGACAAGACCCGAGTGGTTTGCACGCTGTGCCATCAGAGCCTGAAGCGAGGCATTAACGTTCTGAACCTGAGCACAACCTGCATGACCAGGCACCTGCATGCAAAGCATGAACTGCAGTGGAGTAAACACCTTAAAACCAAGGAAGTCACTCAGGCTCCCCCTGCTACCTCTTCTGCTGCTGCCGCCTCGGCCTATTCTGCTGCTGCCGCCTCGGCCTCTTCCTCCGCCTCTGGAGGAACGTTGGCACCTGCCGCCCAGCAAACAGGGGATGTACCACCAACACCACCACCACCACCTCCGTCACCAAGCGTCTCAACCATGTCACACGCCAGCGTTCAGCTCTCCATCTCACAAACATTTGATAGAAAGCGTAAATTCCCACCTAGCCACCCTCGATCCCTGGCCCTGAATGCCAGCATTTCTAAACTACTGGCCTATGAAATGCTGTCATTTAGGCTGGTGGACACAGACAGCTTCAAACAGCTCATGTCGCTTGCTGTCCCACAGTATGTTGTTCCCAGCCGGCACTACTTCTCCAAGAGAGCCGTGCCTTCCCTGCACAACCAAGTATCCGATAAAATCAAGTGTGCACTGCGCAACGCCATCTGTGGCAAGGTCCACCTAACCACAGATACGTGGACCAGTAAGCACGGCCAGGGACGCTATATCTCCCTAACTGCACACTGGGTAAATGTAGTGGCAGCTGGGCCCCAGGCGGAGAGCTGTTTGGCGCACGTCCTTCCGCCGCCAAGGATCGCAGGGCAACATTCTTTGCCTCCTGTTGCCACCTCCTCCTTCTCGGCTTCCTCCTCCTCTTCTTCCACCTGCTCATCCAGTCAGCCACACACCTTCACCACCAACTTCAGCACAGCCCGGGGTAAACGTCAGCAGGCCATTCTGAAACTCATATGTTTGGGGGACAGGCCCCACACCGCACAGGAGTTGTGGCGGGGTATAGAACAACAGACCGACGAGTGGTTGCTGCCGGTGAGCCTCAAGCCCGGCCTGGTGGTGTGTGATAATGGGCGAAATCTCGTTGCAGCTCTGGGACTAGCCAATTTGACGCACATCCCTTGCTTGGCGCATGTGCTGAATTTGGTGGTGCAGAAGTTCATTCACAACTACCCCGACATGTCAGAGCTGCTGCATAAAGTGCGGGCCGTCTGTTCGCGCTTCCGGCGTTCACATCCTGCTGCTGCTCGCCTGTCTGCGCTACAGTGTAACTTCGGCCTTCCCGCTCACCGCCTCATATGCGACGTGCCCACCAGGTGGAACTCCACCTTGCACATGCTGGACAGACTGTGCGAGCAGCAGCAGGCCATAGTGGAGTTTCAGCTGCAGCACGCACGGGTCAGTCGCACTACAGAACAGCACCACTTCACCACCAATGACTGGGCCTCCATGCGAGACCTGTGTGCCCTGTTGCGCTGTTTCGAGTACTCCACCAACATGGCCAGTGGCGATGACACCGTTATCAGCGTTACAATACCACTTCTATGTCTCCTTGAGAAAACACTTAGGGCGATAATGGAAGAGGAGGTGGCCCAGGAGGAGGAGGAGGAGGAGGAGGAAGAGGGGTCATTTTTAGCACTTTCAGGCCAGTCTCTTCGAAGTGACTCAGAGGGAGGTTTTTGGCAACAGCAGAGGCCAGGTACAAATGTGGCCAGCCAGGGCCCACTACTGGAGGACGAGGAGGACGAGGATGAGGAGGAGGTGGAGGAGGATGAGGATGAAGCATGGTCACAGCGGGGTGGCACCCAACGCAGCTCGGGTCCATCACTGGTGCGTGGCTGGGGGGAAAGGCAGGATGATGACGATACGCCTCCCACAGAGGACAGCTTGTCCTTACCCCTGGGCAGCCTGGCACACATGAGCGACTACATGCTGCAGTGCCTGCGCAACGACAGCAGAGTTGCCCACATTTTAACCTGTGCGGACTACTGGGTTGCCACCCTGCTGGATCCACGCTACAAAGACAATGTGCCCACCTTACTTCCTGCACTGGAGCGTGATAGGAAGATGCGCGAGTACAAGCGCACGTTGGTAGACGCGCTACTGAGAGCATTCCCAAATGTCACAGGGGAACAAGTGGAAGCCCAAGGCCAAGGCAGAGGAGGAGCAAGAGGTCGCCAAGGCAGCTGTGTCACGGCCAGCTCCTCTGAGGGCAGGGTTAGCATGGCAGAGATGTGGAAAACTTTTGTCAACACGCCACAGCTAACTGCACCACCACCTGATACGCAACGTGTTAGCAGGAGGCAACATTTCACTAACATGGTGGAACAGTACGTGTGCACACCCCTCCACGTACTGACTGATGGTTCGGCCCCATTCAACTTCTGGGTCTCTAAATTGTCCACGTGGCCAGAGCTAGCCTTTTATGCCTTGGAGGTGCTGGCCTGCCCGGCAGCCAGCGTTTTGTCTGAACGTGTATTCAGCACGGCAGGGGGCGTCATTACAGACAAACGCAGCCGCCTGTCTACAGCCAATGTGGACAAGCTGACGTTCATAAAAATGAACCAGGCATGGATCCCACAGGACCTGTCCGTCCCTTGTCCAGATTAGACATTAACTACCTCCCCATAACCATATATTATTGGACTCCAGGGCACTTCCTCATTCAATCCTATTTTTATTTTCATTTTACCATTATATTGCGAGGCTACCCAAAGTTGAATGAACCTCTCCTCTGCCTGTGTGCTAGGCCTAAATATATGCCAATGGACTGTTGCAGTGGTGGCTGACGTGAAGCCTCATTCTCTGCTATGACATGCAGACTGATTCTCTGCTGACATGAAGACAGATTCTCTGTTACGGGACCTCCCTCCTCTGCCTGGGTGCTGGGCCTAAATATATGCCAATGGACTGTTGCAGTGGTGGCTGACATGAAGCCTGATTCTCTGCTATGACATGCAGACTAATTCTCTGCTGACATGAAGCCAGATTGTCTGTTACGGGACCTCTCTGCTCTGCCTGTGTGCTAGGCCTAAATATATGCCAATGGACTGTTGCAGTGGTGGGCTGACGTGAAGCCTCATTCTCTGCTATGACATGCAGACTGATTCTCTGCTGACATGAAGCCAGATTGTCTGTTACGGGACCTCTCTGCTCTGCCTGTGTGCTAGGCCTAAATATATGCCAATGGACTGTTGCAGTGGTGGCTGACGTGAAGCCTCATTCTCTGCTATGACATGCAGACTGATTCTCTGCTGACATGAAGCCAGATTGTCTGTTACGGGACCTCTCTGCTCTGCCTGTGTGCTAGGCCTAAATATATGCCAATGGACTGTTGCAGTGGTGGCTGACGTGAAGCCTGATTCTCTGCTATGACATGCAGACTGATTCTCTGCTGACATGAAGCCAGATTGTCTGTTACGGGACCTCTCTGCTCTGCCTGTGTGCTAGGCCTAAATATATGCCAATGGACTGTTGCAGTGGTGGGTGACGTGAAGCCTCATTCTCTGCTATGACATGCAGACTGATTCTCTGCTGACATGAAGACAGATTCTCTGTTACGGGACCTCCCTCCTCTGCCTGGGTGCTGGGCCTAAATATATGCCAATGGACTGTTGCAGTGGTGGCTGACATGAAGCCTGATTCTCTGCTATGACATGCAGACTAATTCTCTGCTGACATGAAGCCAGATTGTCTGTTACGGGACCTCTCTCCTCTGCCTGGGTGCTGGGCCTAAATTTATGACAATGGACTGTTGCAGTGGTGGCTGACGTGAAGCCTGATTCTCTGCTATGACATGCAGACTGATTCTCTGCTGACATGAAGCCAGATTGTCTGTTACGGGACCTCTCTGCTCTGCCTGTGTGCTAGGCCTAAATATATGCCAATGGACTGTTGCAGTGGTGGCTGACGTGAAGCCTCATTCTCTGCTATGACATGCAGACTGATTCTCTGCTGACATGAAGCCAGATTGTCTGTTACGGGACCTCTCTGCTCTGCCTGTGTGCTAGGCCTAAATATATGCCAATGGACTGTTGCAGTGGTGGGTGACGTGAAGCCTCATTCTCTGCTATGACATGCAGACTGATTCTCTGCTGACATGAAGCCAGATTCTCTGTTACGGGACCTCTCTCCTCTGCCTGTGTGTGTGCTGGGCCTAAATATATGCCAATGGACTGTTGCAGTGGTGGCTGACGTGAAGCCTGATTCTCTGCTATGACATGCAGACTGATTCTCTGCTGACATGAAGCCAGATTGTCTGTTACGGGACCTCTCTCCTCTGCCTGTGTGTGTGCTGGGCCTAAATATATGCCAATGGACTGTTGCAGTGGTGGCTGACGTGAAGCCTCATTCTCTGCTATGACATGCAGACTAATTCTCTGCTGACATGAAGACAGATTCTCTGTTACGGGACCTCTCTCCTCTGCCTGGGTGCCGGGGCCTAAATATCTGAGAATGGACTGTTCCAGTGGTGGGTGACGGGAAGCCAGATTCTCTGCTATGGAACCTCTCTCCAATTGATTTTGGTTAATTTTTATTTATTTAATTTTTATTTTAATTCATTTCCCTATCCACATTTGTTTGCAGGGGATTTACCTACATGTTGCTGCCTTTTGCAGCCCTCTAGCTCTTTCCTGGGCTGTTTTACAGCCTTTTTAGTGCCGAAAAGTTCGGGTCCCCATTGACTTCAATGGGGTTCGGGTTCGGGACGAAGTTCGGATCGGGTTCGGATCCCGAACCCGAACATTTCCGGGATGTTCGGCCGAACTTCTCGAACCCGAACATCCAGGTGTTCGCTCAACTCTAGTCGGGATTCAATTTTTTTTCTGTGAAACGAGACCAGAAGCGGCTGAAAAAGGTGTCATGGCGGTCTTATCTCTGAATGAAGACGTTGAGGAAAGAGTCTACATCCCAGGAGACGTCACTGGATGTAACAGGTATGGTGCTGTATTCTACTGTATATTTAATAGCGATGTATGTAATGTCCATCCAAATATCTGTTTCATGGTAGGATTGGGGGGAGGAGATTGTGAATTTGGCCCTCACTGACGCATCCTGGCCCCAGACTTCAGGTCACACTGTACGTGTTATGAATTCTGGGGCCTAACACCCATCTACTACATTATCTGTACTCAGAGTTATCACTGTGTTATCTGAGGTGTTACATAGGACTGCAGGGAACATCTATTACATTATCTGTACTCAGAGTTATCACTGTGTTATCTATGGTGTTACATAGGACTGCAGGGAACATCTATTACATTATCTGTACTCAGAGTTATCACTGTGTTATCTGTGGTGTTATGTAGGACTGCAAATGATCTACTACATTATCTGATAAAAGGGGCTGGCTTGCCCCGGGTGCTGGCAAACCATGCTACGCCACTGCAGACCGCACATGCCTGGCGCTATGATAGAAATGTCAAGAATAGGACATGTTCTATCTTTTTTGCAGGGCCACGGAACAGAACTACGGATGTGGACAGGACACGGTGTGCTGTCTGCATCTTTTGCACCTCATTGAAATGAACGTATGTGGACCCATGAATGGTGGCACAGTTCACTTACTTTTTCCTATAGCTGCAGAATGCTGTTCACAGCTAACTCTGCCGGACAGATTTCCCGATGGCTTGTTCTCCTGCGCCACGTGCCGCTGAATGCTATTCCATACACTTATAGCTTTACCCTTTGACCACACTCACATATTCAGGTTTGGTCAGTATTTGTTATCAGAATTTATAAGTCAAAAACAGAAATGGATCCACAACAGAAGAAGCACAAAACTTATCACATCATCTTTCTTTCTATAGAATCCCATCCTGGTTATGGCTTAAAATGACTGATGCAAAACACTGACCAATTGCTGACTGTGTGAAATGCTAAGATTGTTAATACAGATCAGATAATTACAGCCATCTAAGCAGTAAAAGCTAGATTGTTGTGCAATTTAATTTTTACAGTTTTTAGTTTTCATTGATCTACAATCTGCCAAACGTCCAGCAGAAGGCAGCACAGGTCAGGAAAAGTTGTAGACATATCCCTGGGCTTCAGGCTGTGCAGATGTTTGACAGTATGTGTAATCAGGGCCACGCTGTCTCTTTCTGGCCCCCATACTCGATAAGTCAAGAAAGTTTATCTGGCATTACGGACTAAATGATAGTCACAGAAACATGTTTAGCTTCACACCTTCACTATACTTCTAAATCTACTAAACATGGAGGAGGTGATCTGATGTCTCTGCTGGTCTTGTGTAGCTTGGTGGATAAATATGTGTTATGGCTGAGTTCCCATCACCGTTATTTTTCAGTTCAATGGATCCTGTAAAAAAATGAAATATAACAGATTCTGAGCACATTTGTAATCTGTTTAAGACATTTCCATATAAGATCCATTATTTTTTACAGAAAAAAAGTTCTGCATGTGTTTTCTAATGAAGTTTTAGCTGCATCTCCACATGAGAATATGCCCCAATTCCAAAATAAAAAAAGTCTAAGGCCCCTTTCACACGGGCGAGTATTCCACGCGGATGCGATGCATGAGTTGAACGCATTGCACCCGCACTGAATACCGACCCATTCATTTCTATGGGGCTGTTCACATGAACTGTGATTTTCACGCATCACTTATGCGTTGCGTGAAAATCGCAGCATGCTCCTCTTTGTGCGTTGCGGTGCGATAATCCACGCAACGCAGGCCCCATAGAAGTGAATAGGGTTGCGTGAAAATCGCAAGCATCCGCAAGCAAATGCGGATGCAGTGCGATTTTCACGCACGGTTGCTAGGAGACGATTGGGATGGAGACCCGATCATTATTATTTTCCCTTATAACATGGTTATAAGGGAAAATAATAGCATTCTGAATACAGAATGCATAGTAAAATAGCGCTGGAAGGGTTAAATTTTTTTTAAAAATAATGTAACTCACCTTAGTCCACTTGCTCGCGTAGCCCGGCATCTCCTTCTGTCTTGATCTTAGCTCTGTGTAGCAACAAGGACCTTTGGTGACGTCACAGTCATCACATGATCCATCACCATGGCAAAAGATCATGTGATGGATCATGTGATGACTGTGACGTCACCAAAGGTCCTTGTTGCTACACAGAGCTAAGATCAAGACAGAAGGAGATGCCGGCTACGCGAGCAAGTGGGCTAAGGTGAGTTACATTATTTTTTAATTATTTTTAACCCTTCCAGCGCTATTGTACTATGCATTCTGTATTCAGAATGCTATTATTTTCCCTTATAACCATGTTATAAGGGAAAATAATGCAATCTACAGAACATCGATCCCAAGCCCGAACTTCTGTGAAGAAGTTCGGGTTTGGGTACCAAACACGTGCGACTTTTCTCACGCGAGTGCAAAACGCATTACAATGTTCCCGCAACGCATCCGCACATTTTCCCGCAACGCCCGTGTGAAAGGGGCCTAACAGTAGCGAATGTTGAAAAATAAAAAAATAAGCAACACTCAGCTGTTACATTTCTGGCCACTCGGGCACCACTACTCTGGTGGTCCCCACAGTCTTTGTTTACTTTGTTGCAATGATGAGGTGCCATACAGCCAGATGACCCATGCAGCCAATCACTGGCACAGTCTGACTATCCATTCAGTGCTGCCAGTGGTAGACTGCAGGGACACAGCCCCAACAGGCAATGCCATGATATGGACATTTACTTCTGACTGCTGGCCAATCATTTATAAACTTTTAGACGGAATAACAGAGGAATGGCACAACATAAAGTCATAAGAATAGATGCTTCAGAATTGTTATTACATAGGGATCAGGTGTGTAGTCAAAAGCTCAAGCCCCGGATGTTTTGTCCAGAGCCCCCCAATGTAGTGGCCACCGACCATACAACTGAATCGCTCTCCTCAAGACAGCTATACAGTTGAATCACTCTGTTGGGACATGGGAACCAATGGCTCCCTGCTCGGCCATTCACTCTTATAGGTCACAGTCCACTAGTCCTAAAGCCTGGCGCAGACGGTCACAAAGTAATGACATCATTCGGACTGTCAGAGCAGCGTGATGACATCATCACGAGCATCTGCGCCAAGATGCAGGCGGCATGTTGACTTTATCGTGAGCGCCTGATCTGAGAAGTTGGCAACTCAGGCCACACCAGAAGAGGCCTATGGCCTGTATTGCAGATGACTGCAGGTAGCGGAGTGAAGTATTTTATTTTATTCTCATTTTTGGGGAAGTTATTACTGGGGCACTATGTAGGCGGCATTTTAACTACAGAGAGGCACTATCTGGACACACTAAAGGGGGGAAGGGGAGCATTATACATACTGGGAACACTACAGAAGGCCATTTTAACTGCTGGGGCACTATAGAGGGCATTATGCTTACTGGGGGTATTATACCTGCTGGGGGCACTACAGAGGGAATTATACCTATTGGAGGCCACTAAAAGGGGCATTATACTTAGGGGGTCACGACATGGTGGCATTATAACTACTGGGTGTACTAAATGAGAGCATTATAACCACTGGGGGGCACTATAGGGAGAATCAAAGGGGTACTACTAGGAGGTACTAGGGGGCATTATACCTACTGGAGGAACTACAGGGATACATACCTACTTGGGATACCAAAGGGGATATTATTTATACTGGGGGCACTAAAGAGGAACTGTGGGGGGCATTATAACAACTGGAGGAACTACAAGGGGTAATTATAACTTCTCGGTTACAAAAAAAAAAGCCCTTATAAGTACTTAGGGAACTATAGGTGGCATTATATCTATAATTACAGAGAGCAGCATGGGGGGAATTATAACTACTGGGTACACTGTAGGAGATATTATAACTACTGGAGGCTTCACAACAGGACCTTATGGAGGGGACTTATTAATAATAGGGAGGGGCTATGGGGCATTATTACTACTTGGAGCACATTGGGGAACTTTATCGTTACTGGTGGCACTACTGGAGCATTATTACTACTGGGGATTTCATTGGGGGCATTCAAATTATTATTATTATTATTATTAGGAAAGCACTACTCCTTACATGGGCACTCTCAGGGAATATTATAATTGCAGGGGGCACTATTACAGATGAGGGCACTCTGGGGGAGAATTACTACTATTGGTGTGAATTCTGGGAGCACTTTGGGCTCTGCATGGCATTGGTATTTTGTACTATCTGGGGGCATTAGGGAACACAGCGGGCACAGTAGTGAGGGGTAGCAGCAGGAGGAGGTGGATGATAGAAAATTGAGGAACCTAAGATATCTGTGTGGCAAACTCTGAAAAGACGAGAAATGGCTGGAAGAAGTTGTCATGGCTGTCTTGACCAAATGTAGACGATAAGAAAAGAGAACATCTACATCAGAGGAGACATCATTGGATATAACAGGTATGTAGTACTATATTGTCCTGTACGTATGATAGCACCAAATGTAATGTCCATCCATGTAATGTCCATCCAAGTAGGCCTTTAGCACTGGGGTAGGGGATCTGGATCCAAAAATGTTACACATATGCATTAATTTGCAGACCCTAGCAATGCCCTAGCAACCAGTTGCTAGAAAAGACATGTCGGAGAGATGTGTTATTGCATTGGGTGTAGAACCACTGCACCAACCAACAGATTTGGCTTTGGCAAACTATAACGGTGTTATCCCGATATTCACCTTTTAACTCCTCTACAGGGGAATCTGTACTTCGACACAGAGGAGCAACAAGGCTGCTACTTCTTGTCTGGCAGCTAACCCACAGGAGTCAGAGACACCATTGCAAAGCACTGCAGGATCAGGCTAAATTGCAGTCAGGAACAGGCATAGTACTGGCAAACTGGCAAACTGGCAGACAGACCGAAGTCAGGGCAGGCCGTGAAGGTGAATATGGTAAACAGGCTCAGGATTCAGGCAGAAGTCAGTACATGGGCAGACAAACGGGACAGCACACCTTAGCAGGAATTAGCAAGCTAGATAAACCTATTGCTCAGGCACCTTTCCACTGGGGAAGGTGCCTTAAGTACACCAAGGTGACCCACCATAGGTTGGCGAAGATAAAGGCACACAGGCCCTTTAAGATCTTAAGGGAGCATGCACATTCCCTAATCTTACAAAAAAAAAAAGGAGGTCTGCCTGGCGTGCATCCAGGCTCTGTACTGGACATAGGACCAGGAACCAGAAAGCCGGACTGTCCAGCCTAAAACCAGACGTTTGGCCACCTAACATCTCACCTTACGGCCTGGCATCCTGCTGACAGCAGGAGCGCATGGTGTCATTGAGTGCTTTGATGCCTTGCGCTTCATGCCGCCGCTGCACTACAGTAATACACTTGTATGATTTATACGAGTGTATCACTGTAGTGCAGTGGCGGCATGAAGCGCACAGTGTCATAGCAACCAAGGCCGGGATGCCAGGCCGGGATACCAATGACCGCTCACGTCCGTGTTCCACGGCCGTGTGCATTCGGCCTACTACAGCTGTCACTGTTGCCATCAGCTGCACCTGTAGCCATATTCAGGTCATCACAGCTGTAGTGACCTCTTCTACTCATCCCTAGCCAGGGTCTCCACACAAACCCCACAGGCCCCATTAGCATCTTTGTTCTTGCTCTAGCACACCCTGCTTGGGGACCTGCAGCATTCAACAATACTGTGCCAAATTTCTTGGGGAAGTCTCATTCGTGTTCACTGCCTTATGGCTGGATCAGACACTCTTTGCCTGGTGCAGCAATCCCTCTGGTGATAAACTGCTTTTTGATCACAGGGAGCAGCTCTGGTCACTATGGCTGCTTGCTGGATGCAAGCATGCTAGATGCATAATCCAGCATCAGTCACAGAATACCTTCTTAGATGAATGTCTCATCTCCAGAAATCTAGTAATATAACTTGATATGTTTACTTTCAAGAAAGGCTTCCATGCCCTTCTTGAGCTTGTTTGATGAATCAACCACCACAGCCTCCTCTGTCAGAGAGTCCCATAATCTCACTGCTCTTACAATAAAATAAAATAAAAAACAGTCTGTATTGATGGTGTAACCTTCCTTCCTCCATAAACTTACAGGATGCTCTCTGACATTGTGATGTTGGTGGCCCATACCTGCTACGGTCCCGTTTCCCTGGCGGATATGGGCGCCACCTTTCTTACCTTAGCAGTCTGGACCCGCTGGCCCTCCTCTGCTCTACAGCAGTGGGTCCGGCTACTGTAATTTTATGTGTGGTCTTCTCCTGCAGGCCATGGCCTGCATTTGCCAGCTAAGCCACTTCAGTCTACCCATAGGGTGCACTTGCACACTTCTCTGCTCTTAAATGGTCAGCACACACATCCTAATCTTCACCAGCCAATGGTTTTCAACCATGGGGTACTTAAGGCACCTTCTCCAGTGGGAGGGTGTCTGAGCAATAGGTTTATCTACTTTGCTAGTCCCTGAGAAGGTGTGCTGTTCTGTTCTTCTGTCTGTGTACAGACTTCCGCCAGATTTCTTACTCTGATTCTCCTCTGCCTGATTGGACCTATGCCTGATTACAGTATTTGCTTCCTGCCTGGACCTTGGCCTGTCCCTGACTATGGTTTTGCCTTATCCCTTGTTGCTTTGCAGTGATGTCTTTGACCCTGTGGGTTTAGCAGCCAGTCACATGGAAACTACTCCAAGAGGTAGAGGCCTGGTGTGTTCCCTGCAGTGAAGTCCAGATCCCTGTATAGGGGTTAAAGGGTGAAAACCAGGGAACCAACAGGATAATAGCCTTAGGTTTAGCCCCAAGTTTAATCTGTTCGTTGACACAGTGGATTTATACCCACTGTGCAACAGTCAAGGTTACAGATCTAGGTATAAAAGGATCTTTAGAAGGATCTATGTATTGTACATTCATATATTTTTGCATTCTAATTATGTGGCCCCTGAACCTGAGATATATTTGTGACAAACATAATAGGAACAAATTTGGCCACTGTAAACAAGTTACATTGCCACACGTTCTTTTGTGATGCCCGGACAAGGTATCATGCGATATGTAGCTACCAGAGCTGGTGCCTGCAGACACTGATTTCTACAATCAAGATGGCTAGGGGACAAAAGAGCACAGCTAATGTAGTCATTCTCACAGACTTCTTCCAGACAAAGGCTTTAGTGTCCAAAGAGTGCATTTATTTGGCAGTTTTCATGCACAAACAGCAACCAAAACATAAATCAAAACAAATCCTAAGCCGTCTGGCCACTGACTAAACAGTATAGTCCCTCTGTAGCAGGATCCGGGTCTACCACCCAGCTCCTCAAAACACTGCAGTGCTTACCCCACACAGGGTCAGAGGGTCCCAGCTCCCACAGGCTTTAGCACAGCCTGCTCCTTCTGCAACGGAGCAAAGGACCGCAGTACGGTGCAGTGGGTCAGGATATGTATATATATATATTTATGAGTAGTTTGTGACGCCAATTGCAGTGTGCGCAGGTACTGTAGCAGGGCCCTTTAAGATGTTATAGCTCACGTACCAGGTGAGGAATGCCAGAGGGGGATAATGTCTCTGTGTAATAGGCATAGTGTCAAAGGCGTCTCCTACCTTGGTACGGCTGGACTCCTGAATCCTGGTTCACTTGCAATAAATTGAATGTTGTTAATAGGAGTAACTGAGGAACTTTGGTAGCAGTAAATGAGATCCAGACTGAAGATATAATCCAACTTGTCTTTACTTAATAGCAGCAGTAAGCTGTACGAGTTACAGCAATAGTCTTGGGTCCCAGCAGGTATAGGCAATGTATGGCAGGGATCAGTATCTCTTCTGCTTCTTTACTATGTGCCTAGAGAATCTGGCAGGTATTTATCTTCTGCTCTGTCTGTCTTCTGCTTGTAATGGGCCTGACTAGCTGAGGAGGAATTTGGGCTTCTCCTGGACTGGATGTGTACTCACAGCTTGGCTCACAGGGGATGCTTCTTCCTGGAGGCTGGAGATGGCTGCTTTTCTTGTCAACCAGCTGAGGCTGATGGCTCAGGCTGGGAAGAGTGATCTTTGGCCTCAGCCGAGGCAAGATCCTGTTTTGGGATCCCTGTTTCTGGGAGCTCCTACTAACACAGCCTACCCCAGGCCAGTGGCGGGTCCAGAGCCTGGTCTCGGGAGGGGCACTTTCAGATTATTTTCTGTCCGCCGCCACAAAACAATGGTGCTTATAGAACAGACTACACAGTGTATGCTCTATGTGTATAACAAACATATTTCACATGAAAACTTACAGTTACTTGGCTTGACCCTTGGGGATCTCGGACGCCACTTCCACACTTTGGCCGGGGGCTCGGCGGAGCTGATGTTGGGTTTTATCCTAATGAGAAAGATTTCATAATAAGGATTTAGAGAAGGGGCAGAGGGATAGCAGAGCAGGGAGAGGCTGGTGCTGCTACTAGAGGGCTCATACCATGGGGGAGTAATAAAGCCCACCATAATGCCCCCCCTAGTAGTAATAATTCTCCTTATAATGTGACAGTGCAAAAAATACCCCCTTGTAATGCCCCCAGTTGAGCTAATGTCCCCATAGTGCCCCCATAATGTGCCCGTATAAAATACCCCTATATAGTGCCCCTAGTAAATGACCCCATAGTGCTCCACACCCTCCTTCCTCCAAGTGCCCCCCATAATGTACCAGTATAAAATGCTCCAGTAGATGCCCTCAGTGTCCCCCATAATTTGCAAGTATAAAATACCCCTTCTTAGTGCCCCCCGTAGATGACCCCATAGTACTCCTCTCCCCCCTTCCCCATAGTACCCACCATAATGTGTCCCAGTATAAAATTGTACTGTACAGAGAGCCCATATAAAATACCCCTTCTTTGTGGCCTCAGTAGATGCCCCCCCCCGTGCCAGTAATAACAGCCCCCAGTAATAGCAGCCCCCCTGTGCCAGTAATAACAGCCCCCCTTTGCCAGTAATAACAGCCCCCAGGTGCCAGTAATAACAGCCCCCCTTTGCCAGTAATAACAGCCCCCTTTGCCAGTAATAACAGCCCCCCCTTTGCCAGTAATAACAGCCCCCCCTTTGCCAGTAATAACAGCCCCCTTTGCCAGTAATAACAGCCCCCCTTTGCCAGTAATACCAGCCCCCCCTTTGCCAGTAATAACAGCCTCCCCTTTGCCAGTAATAACAGCCCCCTTTGCCAGTAATAACAGCCCCCCTTTGCCAGTAATAACAGCCCCCTTTGCCAGTAATAACAGCCCCCCCTTTGCCAGTAATAACAGCCCCCCCTTTGCCAGTAATAACAGCCCCCGCCAGTAATAACAGCCCCCACCAGTAAAAGTATTGTATATAATAAAAAAAACCAAAAAAACCACATACTTACCTCCATGTCAGTGATGCGATGCAGGCCTCTTCTGGCCTGTGTCCCGCGCTGTATGGCTCAGGCGGCGCGATGACATCATCGCGCCGCCTGCGCCGGCCTCTGATAGGCTGCAGGCACTAGGCCGGCAGCCTATCAAAGGAAGGGAAAGGGACACGCCTCTCCCTCCCCTACCGCAGCACAGGCAGGCATCTGTTTCGCTATCCTGAGGACGGCGATACAGATGACTGGAGATGAGCGCTTCCACAATGGAAGCGCTTATCTCCCTGTGCCCAGCCGCCGCGCGCCGCCAGCCCAGGGGGGGCAATTGCCCCGTTGCCCCCCCTGGATCCGCCACTGCCCCAGGCGGGGGTAGCTGGTACACTAACTAAACTTCCTTCTTCTGCCCATTAGACAGGACATGGGACCAGCCCACTTCTGCTCACAGAGGAGGGGGAGATAAAACTGGAATTAACTATTCCAGTCCAGCAATACTAAACTGGCTAAGGTCTGCTGAACACATTGCTGCCACCTGCTGGTGTACAGGGAAATTACAGCATAATATGAAACAGGCATAGAAATACATTAAATTACATTAATGACAATATACTTATATAGACGGACAATAAAATTACACTTAACAGGTTGTAGCAGGGAAAGAGAGTTTAGTAACATACTTCGGGATGTTACATTTCCTCAGACTTAGAGCCCCACCCAAGTCCAGCAACAGGATTAAATAGCATCCCTGGACATGGGCATATTCTTAAATCCCAGAGTGGAGCATGGGGAACAGGCACCCATCCAACACATTGCCTGTTCCCAGTAAAAGCCCGCCCTGGACTAGCTGGAGCCAGCTAAGCTAAGTAGCTTTGTGTCCACCAACTAGCTTAGTGGCCACCTCTATCTAGGGCCTTTACTGCACCAATGCCAGGCCCCTTGGTGACACAATCCTGGTGCAAACAACACCCCCTTTTCATGATTTGCTGGGACTTTTCTGTTCTCACCCCGGCTCCTTTCAATGGTCGCCATGTGGCCCTCTGGCAGCTCTACTGCCACAGTAGGTTAGGGGTAAGTATATAATTTCATGCTGGACCTTCTCTTCAATAAAGCTGTGCCTATTGCCTGTTTACCATATATTTCTGCTGTGTTATTCCCCTGCAATGAATCATAGGCTGTCTACATGAGCTGCAAGTTATTATATTAATATTACATTGTTGATATATGACGTGGCAGTTTTCCTTTTTGGGAAACAGTATGAGAAGGCAGATTTATGCTTTTCAGAAGCATCCCTGAATTATTACATGGCATAATCCATTAGACTTTCGTTTAAGGTCAATGTGACTTAGAAAAGGAAAATATCATTCTTTAAAGAGTAGCTTTGTAGAACAGATGGGATTCTCCCTTAATTGTTCTCACTTATGGTGAGTCAAAGAGGCTTAATATATTCACTCAATTATTGGGGTTTTGCAGTTCATGTTTTTATGATTCTGTTCCAAAGAAATTCTCAATTGTAAGCTTATTTGGCTTGTGGTTAAAACACAATCAAACTCTCCTAAATTCCAAAAGATGACTTATTTGGACTGCAGAACCTTTGCAATATATTATGCCATTACACACCAATGGAATCCACCTTGAGTATGCAGCAGAGAAGCCCTGAGGGACATTGAAAGATGTTTGTGTTGATGTGGTGGAAACATGAGAAAACACATTTTGACTAATCCCATCACCCAAGAGAACAATACAAATTCATTTAGAAATATGTTCCATTGCAACTTGTTGGAAGCCTAACAAAGGCTCAATAAACAAACCTTACATCAACATTTCTGTTCGACTGTTCTGAAAAGAAATCACCTAGTAGGACATACAAGAAGAAACTAAGGGTTTCTGCATTCAGTTTTGGAAGCCAAAATAAGGGGTGGATCATAAAAGGAGAGAAAGTATACAGGCAAAGGGGCGCCGTCAATGGGGCAATGTGAGGTGGTTGCAGGGAAAGTGGCAGCGCATAGAGTACTGTATGGTAGAACCAGTTCAGGAAATGCTGCGTGCACTGCTCTATTGAGGGGCATCACTTCCTGACAAAGTTGCCTGCAGCCCAGACTGTGATCAGTGACAGGGAGTGCATGCGGTGCAGGTCCTTTGAGAAGCAGCACAGGCCAGTGATTCTAAACTAACCAAATTTATTATAAATTTCCCAAAAACTTTGGTTTCCAACAAATCCTAAGTTTTCGGGATGTGTCCTGCATGAATTGTTCAAAATGGCATCCGCCGTTTTACAGTTCCGAAGACAGTAAAGAAGGCATTTTTGGAGCGCTTCTTTAAATTAAAATCCAACAATGCAGTGTGTTATTAAATAAGGTGTTTATGACTGCCGGCTACTATCCATTCACCCATAGCTATATACTGTATGTTTCTGTTACTTTGACATTACTAATCCTGTCTTGATGTTAAAGATCTTTTAAAAGTTTGGATACAGTTCTAGAAGATCCCAGATTGTCATACACAACTTTTTTTGGGCAACTGGGTCACTTTTGATTTGGGTTGAATTTATTCAGGCCTAATCAATTTCGTAAAAATGAATCCCAAAATGATTTTTTTAAAATGATATTGATGGATGAAAGTTGGGAACATCTATCTATCTATCTATCTATCTATCTATCTATCTATCTATCTTTCTCTTTGTCTATATTCTGAGATATATTTAACAGTTAGTCTTTTTCAGTTTTCTATACACATTCCATCGACATCACTAAATGTGATGGTTGAGTCTACATCAGACAACATTTATGATCTAACCATTTTACTCTAATTTAATACATATTTTGGCAAGCAGTGTCAAAGCACAATTATTTATTCTAGCTTTCACCGTAACATGTACTACTTTTGGTTTATTTATTTATTTCTTTATTGCTGTGAAACTGTGTCCTACCTTGACTCAATCACATAAAATGTGTCTTTTTGAAAGAACACACATAAAAGTATCATATGGAGAATGATTCACAACAACTGGATTGCATACCATGCGCAAAAAGCCAGAGCTTCCCCAGAGTAATTCCATCACTGAAGTGGCCAACAGTCCTAAACTGCTTCTTCTCATGAAATCTTCTTAGCAATGGATCAATAAACAGAACCTATATCTGAGGGAATCTGTCACTAAATATCTCTTAATAAAACCGGCTGACATGGGAGGTGTGCCCTTGTGAGCTGAATCACTTCTCGCTCAGTGCCCGCTTTACAAACAAAAAATAAAATCTTAATAATGTGCAAATTAGTCCCTTGGTACAACGAGGTTGTGGATGCTGTTTGGCGCAGGCGCAATACTGTACACTTAGGGTACTTTCACACTAGCGTTATTCTTTTCTGGTATTGAAATCCGGTAAAGGGTCTCAATACCGGAAAAAAAATGCATCAGTTTTGTCCAAATGCATTCTGAATGGAAAGCAACCCATTCAGTATGCATTAGGATGTCTTCCGTTCAGTCCATTGTACTGTATTTTTTTCCGGCCGAAATCCCGGAACACTACTGGACTTGCCGGATCCGGTATTAATTTCCATAGAGATGTATTAATGCCAGATCCGGTACCAAGTGTTCTGGAAATTGCCACGTCGGGGGCAAATTATTATGGGAGGGATTACTATGTGGGTGCAAAAAATTATGGGAAGGATTACTATGTGGGGCAAAAAATTATGGGCGGGATTACTATGTAGGGGGCAAATTACTAAATGGGGCAATGTGGGAGAAGCTACTGTGTGGGGCAAATTACTATATGGGGGGCAGTCAATGGGGACAGATCCGTTTTCTATGACACAATCTGGCACAATAGAAAACGGATCCATCCTCTATTGACTTTCAATGGTGTTCAAGACGGATCTGTCTTAGCTATGTTAAAGATAATACAAACGGATCTGTTCTGAACGGATGCAGACAGTTGTATTATCTAAACGGATCCGTCTGTGCAGATGCATGATGGATCCTCACCAAACGCGAGTGTGAAAGTAGCCTAATGATGTGATATGTCACCAGTACCATTAGATTTAGCTGACATGGCCACATCTTCCATTTCAGCTGGTTTTATTGAGAAGTATTCAGTGACAGATTACCTTTAACCACTTCCCGACCAGCGTCGTATTAGTACGGCGCAGCGGGACAGGACTTTCAGCCCAGTGCAGTACTATTACGGCGCGCTGATCAAGCCGGTGCAGGAGCTACGCCCGCCCGACCAGCTGCAGGGGACCGGCTGTTCCCATTAGCCGGACCCCTGCTGTATGTGCCAGCATCGGTCAAAACACTGATGCTGGCACATTAACCCTCACTATGCCGTAGTCAACGCTGACCGTGGCATGTACGGGATGTGTGGAGGGAGCTCCCTTCCCTTCCCCTTTGGGTCCCCGCGCTGCTGTGACGGGACCAAGATGGCATGGAAGGCAGCCCGATGGATTCCTTAGGCATCGTGGCTGCCTTCAGGGAGAGCCTGTGAGATCCAGCCCCCTGGATCTCACAGGAAGCAGGCTGTAAGTGTATTACACTGGTAATACACTTACAGCCAATGCAATACAATACAGAAGTATTGTAATGCATTGTAAAGGGGATCAGACCCCTAAAAGTTGTGAAAAAAAGTAAAAACCTTTTCTTTTACTAGAAATATTAAAAGTTTTAAGTAAAAAAGAAAGCATCCTTTTCCCCAAATAAAGTTAAAAAAGTAAAAAAAAATGTAAAAAATAGGTAGACATATTAGGTATCGCCGCGTCTGTATTGAATGGCTCTATAAATAAATATAAACTGTGATAAAAAAATAATGTTTTGCCACCCTTACATCACTAAAATTGCAACACCAGGCGATCAAAAAGGTGTATGCCCCCCAAGATAGTACTAATCTAAAAATCAGCCCCTACCTAAGACATTCACCCAAAAAATAAAAAAAACTATAGCTCTCAGACTATGGAGACACTAAAATATTTTTATTTATTTTTTTCATGATTTTATTGTGTAAAATGTAAAAAAAAAAATAGTAGGTATCACCGCATCCATAATAATTTTCTGTATAAAAATATCACATGACCTAACCCAGAGGTGCACAACCTGCGGCCCGGGGGCCACATGCGACCCTTGATATCATTCTATGCGGCCCCCAACCATCTGGTGACAGACATGTATGTCTATGTCTTGTGGCTGCTCACATGCATTTTTCTTGTATTTTCCCATTAAATGGGAATCCTGTAGGTGTAACCAGATATTTATAGTATATACTGTATGTACAATACGCCATAAATACAGTATTTCAGTTGGTAGTACCCCTTTAACTTTTAATTTCGGCCCTTGGGATTCCTTCAGTCTGATAATGTGGCCCCCGACCAGAAAAGGTTGTGCACCCCTAACCCCTCAGATGAATACCGTAAAAAAAAAAAATATATAAAGTGTGTCAAAAAAGCAATTTTTTGTCACCTTAAATCACAAAAAGCGTAATACCAAGCGATCAAAAAGTCATATGCACACTAAAATAGTACCAATCAAACCTTCATCTCATACTGAAAAAGATTAGCCCCCCAAAAAACAAACAACTATGGCTTTCAGAATATAGAGACAATAAAAAATCTTTAGTTTTCAAAAATGCTTTATTATGTAAAACTGAAACAAACAACCATTTGGTATTGTCGTGTCCGTAACAACATGCTCTATGAAAATACCACAGGATCTTAACCTGTCAGACATTGTAAATAACAAAAAATAAAAATGGTGCCAAAACAGCTATTTTTTGTTACCTTGCCTCACAAAAAGTGTAATATAGAGCAACAAAAAATGTACCCTAAAATAGCACCAACAAAACCATAGTTTCCAAAATGGGAGTTTCTATTCTATTGTAGTTTCTACTCTAGGGGTGCATCAGGGGGTCTTCAAATGTGACATGGCAACTTAAAATTATCCCAGTGAAATCTGCCCTCCAAAAACCATATGGCATTCCTTTCCTTCTGCGCCCTGCCGTGTGCCGTACAACAGTTTACAGAAACACCCCATATGTGGTCGTAAACTACAGAATCAAAGCAATATATATTGAGTTTTGTTTGTCAGTTAACCCTTGCTTTGTTACTGGAAAAAGAATGATTAAAATGGAAAATCTGCCAAAAAAGTGAAATCCTACATATTCCTTTAATTCTTGTTGAAGACCTAAAGGGTTTACAAAGTTAGCAAAATCAGTTTTAAATACCTTGAGGGGTGTAGTTTCTGAAATGGGGTCATTTTTGGGTGGTTTCTATTATGTAAGCCTCACAAAGTGATAGTGACTTTAGATTTGGAAATTTTCAGAAAAATTTCAAGATTTGGTTCTAAACTTCTAAGCCTTCTAACATCCCAAAAAAATAAAATGTAAAGTAATAACTATTTTGGAGGTATCACTATCTATTATAAAAGTAGAGAAATTGAAATTTGCAATTTTTTCAATTTCTTTTGTACATTTGGCATTTTTTTAATAAATAAAAATGAAATATTTTGACTGAATTTTACCACTGCCATGAAGTACAATATGTGACGAGAAAACAATCTCAGAATGGCCTGGATAAGTAAAAGAGTTTTAAAGTTATTACCACATAAAGTGACACATGTCAGATTTGCAAAAAATCGCCTGGGCAGGAAGGTGAAAAATGGCCTGGGGTTGAAAGGGTTAAAGAAAATTCTAAAAGGTTGTCAGGCTGATAAATAATAAATAATGGGTTACTCACCTTAATGATCTCCCACCACTCCCATGCTGATGCTTTCCATTCCCCCACCAATCTCTGCTACTTAGTCCCATAGGCAGGAAATAATGGCTCAGGCAGCTCACCACTGAGTTCAGTGATTGGCTGAGTGAACATTTCCTGTGTGTCAAGAGAGACCAGTGATGACCTGGGGAGAGATGGAGTAGGAGTGGCATGGGAGCAATAAGGTAAATATCACTTTTTATAGCTTTACACTGATCTTAACCTGTTTAAAAAAATGATTCAGACAGACAGCCCCTTTAACAATATCTTAGATTAGCGCTTTCAGTACTGTGAACACAATCTAAACAGGATGTCCTTCTTCAGTGGTCCAAATTGCATCCATTAGGCCTCATGCACACGACAGTTTATTTTCACGGTCCGCAAAAACGGGGTCCGTAGGTCCGTGATCCGTGACCGTTTTTTCATCCGTGGGTCTTCCTTGATTTTTGGAGGATCCACGGACATAAAAAAAAAGTCGTTTTGGTGTCCGCCTGGCCGTGCGGAGCCAAACGGATCCGTCCTGAATTACAATGCAAGTCAATGGGGACGGATCCGGGCGTTCAATGGGGACACAATATGGTGCCATTTCAAACGGATCCGTCCCCATTGACTTTCAATGTAAAGTCTGGAGTTCTTTTATACCATCGGATTGGAGTTTTCTCCAATCCGATGGTATATGTTAACTTGAAGCGTCCCCATCACCATGGAACGCCTCTATGTTAGAATATACTGTCGGATATGAGCTACATCGTGAAACTCAGATCCGACAGTATATTCTAACACAGAGGCGTTCCCATGGTGATGGGGACGCTTCAGGTTAGAATATACTACAAACTGTGTACATGACTGCCCCCTGCTGCCTGGCAGCACCCGATCTCTTACAGGGGGCCGTGATCAGCACAATTAACTCCTCAGGTGCCGCACCTGAAGGGGTTAATTGTACTATCATATCCCCCTGTAAGAGATCAGGGCTGCCAGGCAGCAGGGGGCAGACCCCCCCTCCCCAGTTTGAATATCATTGGTGGCCAGTGCGGCCCTCCCCTCCCTCTATTGTAATAAATCGTTGGTGGCACAGTGTGCGCCCCCCATCGCCCCCCCCTCCCTCCCTCTATTGTAATAAATCGTTGGTGGCACAGTGTGCGCCCCCCATCGCCCCCCCCTCCCTCCCTCTATTGTAATAAATCGTTGGTGGCACAGTGTGCGCCCCCCATCGGCCCCCTCCCTCTATAGCAGTAACAACATTGGCGGCAGTGTGCGGCCTCCCATCTCCCCCCCCCCCCGATCATTGGTGGCAGCGTAGTTCCGATCGGAGTCCCAGTTTAATCGCTGGGGCTCCGATCGGTAACCATGTCAACCAGGAAGCTACTGCAGCCCTGGTTGCCATGGTTACTTAGCAATAGTACAATAGTAGAAGATTCATACTTACCTGCTTGCTGCTGCGATGTCTGTGACCGGCCGGGAGCTCCTCCTACTGGTAAGTGACAGTTCTTTAGCAATGCGCCGCACAGACCTGTCACTTACCAGTAGGTGGAGCTCCCGGCCGGACACGAACATCGCAGCAGCAAGCAGGTAACTATGAATCTTCTACTATTGTACTATTGCTAAGTAACCATGGCAACCAGGACTGCAGTAGCGTCCTGGTTGCCATGGTTACCGATCGGAGCCCCAGCGATTAAACTGGGACTCCGATCGGAACTCCGCTGCCACCAATGATCGGGGGGGGGGGGGGAGATGGGAGGCTGCACACTGGCCACCAATGTTGTTACTGCTATAGAGGGAGGGGGGCCGATGGGGGGGCGCACACTGTGCCACCAACGATTTATTACAATAGAGGGAGGGAGGGGGGGGGCGATGGGGGGCGCACACTGTGCCACCAACGATTTATTACAATAGAGGGAGGAAGGGGGGGCCCGATGGGGGGCGCACACTGGCCACCAAGCTATTATTACAATAGAGGGAGGGAGGGGGGGCCGCACTGGCCACCAATGATATTCAAACTGGGGAGGGGGGGTCTGCCCCCTGCGGCCTGGCAGCCCTGATCTCTTACAGGGGGATATGATAGTACAATTAACCCCTTCAGGTGCCGCACCTGAAGGGGTTAATTGTGCTGATCACGGCCCCCTGTAAGAGATCGGGTGCTGCCAGGCAGCAGGGGGCAGTCTTGTACACAGTTTGTAGTGTATTCTAACTAGAAGCGTCCCCATCACCATGGGAACGCCTCTGTGTTAGAATATACTGTCGGATATGAGTTTTCACGAAGTGAAAACTTAGATCTGAAAAAGCTTTTATGCAGACAGATCTTCGGATCCGTCTGTATGAAAGCAACCTACGGCCACGGATGCCAATCTTGTGTGCATCCGTGTTCTTTCACGGACCCATTGACTTGAATGGGTCCGTGAACCGTTGTCCGTCCAAAAAATAGGACAGGTCATATTTTTTTGACGGACAGGATACACGGATCACGGCCTCGGCTGCAAAACGGTGCATTTTCCGATTTTTCCACGGACCCATTGAAAGTCAATGGGTCCGCGAAAAAAAACGGAAAACGGCACAACGGCCACGGATGCACACAACGGCCGTGTGCATGAGGCCTTATACTGTAAATGGTCACTGATTCGGTGTGGGTACATTTGCAAAAAATTAAATAAAAATATTAAAGCTTATATTTCATCATGTTCCCTAAAATAATTCTTTAATGTATTATTTTCTACAGTTTTTGGAATAGAAAACGGCTTAAATCTGCGCCAGCAAGGGAGCTGGCATAGTGTTAAGCTTGTTGTACACCCGGACCATGCACCTAAGTTATGTAGAGGCCTGCGTATATAAATCTTAATCTTAGGTCTTAATAAATGACCCCATAAGAGCTTGAGTGCTCATGTTTTGACTCTCGCGTAAAGTCTGTCCCTTTATAACCATCCATTATGGCTCCAATCTATTGCAAAGCAACAGAATCACTAGTGCGATGCCTCACAGCCAGTTCAAAGAGTTATGTTTTTTGTATAGATTCAATATTTCTTACTTTTTGATAGATTATGTGGTATAGAATTGCTTTCACGTGCCAGGAAACATTGGCTATGAATATTGCTATAACACTCGGACATTCTGATTGCATGTGGAGCCTATTTGATAAAAGCAATTTGATATTATCAATGCGACATGATCTTTTGAAAATCATTCTCTTTAGATTATTAATACAAGCAGCATTGCCTTCCAAGCCACATGTTTAATGTGCAGTTGTTATGACCTGTGTGAAGAGTTTTTAGGGGCCTGTAATGTGAGCTCTGGTTAAAGCCGCATTGTGGACCACTGGATATATATCACACATTCTTTTCTTTTCTTTGATTGTCAGATCTGTTCTTTCACAGCCAGTAAATCCTCTCCGGACTCTAGCACAAAGAAAAGCTGCCTGGGAGGTATACTGTACAAAAGAACTACAAGAAGGACACTTACATTAGGTGTGCAGAAGTGGTCCACACTCCACATCCTAATATTTAGGAACTTTATCTCAACTTATTGCTTTGCAATAAGCTACTTTCCATAGTAAACATACGGTATATGCTTCCTATTCTTGCAGTTTTTGCCAATACAGATGGAAGCGCTCATTGCTAGAGTGACGGGGAGCTGGCGGTCGTTTCACTTACTGACTGCTCAGATCCCTGCACTCCTTCCCGCCTCCATCCGCCTGCTCCCTGCTTCACCATTCAGCCCTGCAGGCACAGATTGTGCTACCGGCCTGTGCAGGAGGATCGTGCAGGCCCAGGAATCTGCCTGTGCCGTCCTCCCACACAGTGCTGCAGGTGATCTGATCATCAGGAATGGGACAAGGAGAGTACTTACAGTTTTTTTTATTTTATTAAGAGTCCATTCACACGTTCGTAGAATGGGTCCGGATCCGCTCTGCAAACTTGCGGAACGAATCCGGACCCATTCATTCTCTATGGGGCCGGAAGAGATGCGGACAGCACACAGTGTGGCTGTCCGCATCCGCATTTCCGGAGCGCGG
Organism: Bufo gargarizans; assembly: GCF_014858855.1. Classification (NCBI taxonomy): domain Eukaryota; kingdom Metazoa; phylum Chordata; class Amphibia; order Anura; family Bufonidae; genus Bufo; species Bufo gargarizans. The sequence goes on from NC_058088.1 coordinate 109,498,459, forward strand.
CCCCGGTCTTCCGGTCCGCGGCTCCCGAAAAAGATAGAACATGTTCTATTGTGGACAAGAATAGGCAGTTCTATGGGGGTGCCAGCCGGGTGTATTGCGGATCCACAATACACTATGGACGTGTGAATGGACCCTAACACTGAGGGAGCACAATGTGAGCATTACTACTGTTCTGGGGCACAGAGAGACATTACTACTATGAAGTGACATAACAATGCTGGGGCATAGAGAGGGCATATCTACTGTGAGAGGAGCAACAACGAGGGCATAACTACTGTGAGAGGGGTACAATGAGGGCATAACTACTGTGAGGGGGAACAATGAGGGCATAACTACTCTGGAGAGGGCACAGAGAAGGAATAACTATTGTAAAGGGGTCACAATGAGGGCATAACTACTGTAACATAGTAAGGCTACTTTCACACTTGCGAACAGATCCGTACAGCCCCCATGCATTCTGAGTGGATGCGGATCCGCTCAGAATGCATCAGTTTGGCACCGTTTGGCCTCTGTTTCGCTCAGCAGGCGGACACCTGAATGCAGCTTGCAGCGTTTTCGTGTCCGCCTGGCCGTGCGGAGCCAAACGGATCCGTCCTGAATTACAATGCAAGTCAATGGGGATGGATCCGTTTGACGTTGACACAATATGGTGCAATTGCAAACGGATCCGTCCCACATTGACTTTCAATGTAAAGTCAGGAGACCCTATTATACCATCGGATCAGAGTTTTCTCCAATCCGATGGTATATTTTAACTTGAAGGGTCCCCATCACCATGGGAACGCCTCTATGTTAGAATATACCATCGGATTTGAGTTAGATCGTGAAACTCAGATCCGACAGTATATTCTAACACAGAGGCGTTCCCATGGTGATGGGGAAACTTCAAGTTAGAATATACTAAAAGAACTGTGTACATGACTGCCCCCTGCTGCCTGGCAGGTGCTGCCAGGCAGCAGGGGGCAGAACAACCCCCCCTCCCTGTTTTTAACTCATTGGTGGCCAGTGCAGCCGGCCCCCCCTCATCCCCTGTTTTTAACTCATTGGTGGCCAGTGCGGCCACCCCCCCCATTTTTAACTCATTGGTGGCCAGTGCGGGCGGCCCCTCCTTCCTTCCCCCCCTGTTTTTAACTCATTGGTGGCCAGTGCGGGCGCCCCCCTCCCCCCCTGTTTTTAACTCATTGGTGGCTAGTGTGGCCGGCCACCCCTCCCCCCCTAATTAAAATGACCGACCCCTCCATCATTGGTGGCAGTGGAGAGTTCCGATCAGAGTCCCAGTTTAATCGATGGGACTCCAATCGGTAACCATGGCAACCAGGACGCTACTGCATTCCTGGCTGCCATGGTTACGTAGCAATTTTAGAAGCATTATACTTACCTGTGATGTCTGTGACCGGTCCGGCGCTCCTCCTACTGGTAAGTGAAAGGTCTGTGTGGTCACAGACATCGTAGGTAAGTATAATGCTTCTAAAATTGCTAAGTGCTAAGTAACCATGGCAACGAGGACTGCAGTAGCGTCCTGGTTGCCATGGTTACCGATCGGAGTCCCAGCGATTAAACTGGGACTCCGATCGGAACTCTCCACTGCCACCAATGATGGGGGGTTGGTCATTTTAATTAGGGGGGAGGGGGGGCCGGCCACACTGGCCACCAATGAGTTAAAAACAGGGGGGGGGGAGGGACGCCCGCACTGGCCACCAATGAGTTAAAAACAGGGGGGGGAGGGGGGGGCGGCCGCACTGGCCACCAATGAGTTAAAAACAGGGAGGGGAGGTGGTCTGCCCCCTGCTGCCTGGTAGCACCTGCCAGGCAGCAGGGGGCAGTCATGTACACAGTTCTTTTAGCATATTCTAACTTGAAGCGTCCCCATCACCATGTTAGAATATACTGTCGGATCTGAGTTTTCACAAAGTGAAAAATCAGATATGAAAAAAACTGTTATGCAAATGGATCCGTTCTGAACGGATGCAAGCGTCTGCATTATTGAAGCGGATCCGTCTGTACAGACACCAGACGGATCCGCTCTGAACGCAAGTGTGAAAGTAGCCTAACATAGTACATAAGGCCGAAAAAAGACATTTGTCCATCCAGTTCGGCCTGTCATCCTGCAAGTTGATCCAGAGGAAGGCAAAAAAAAAAAAACCCTGTGAGGTAGAAGCCAATTTTCCTCACTTTAGGGGAATAAAAAATTCCTTCCCGACTCCAATCAGGCAATCAGAATAACTCCCTGGATCAACGACCCCTCTCTAGTAGCTATATTCTGTAATATTATTACACTCCAGAAATACATCCAGGCCCCTCTTGAATTCCTTTATTGTACTCCCCATCACCACCTCCTCAGGCAGAGAGTTCCATAGTCTCACTGCTCTTACCGTAAAGAATCCTCTTCTATGTTTGTGTACAAACCTTCTTTCCTCCAGACGCAGAGGATGTCCCCTCGTCACAGTCACAGTCCTGGGGATAAACAGATGATGGGATAGATCTCTGTACTCACCCCTGATATATTTATACATATTAATTAGATCTCCCCTCAGTTGTCTTTTTTCTAAAGTGAATAACTCTAATTTTGATAATTTTTCAGGGTAGATAGTTGCCCCATTCCAGTTATTACATTAGTTGCCCTCCTCTGGACCCTCTCCAGCTCTGCTATGTCTGCCTTGTTCACTGGAGCCAAGAACTGTACACAGTACTCCATGTGTGGTCTGACTAATGATTTTAAAGTGGTAGGACTATGTTCTCATCACGGCATCTATGCCCCTTTTGATGCAACCCATTATCTTGTTGGCCTCGGCAGCAGCTGCCTGACTCTGGTTTTTGCAGCTTAGTTTGCTGTTTATTAAAATTCCTAGATTCTTTTCCATGTCAGTGTTACCGAGTGTTTTTGTCACCGCCAGATATCTGAGAAGCTCTGACAGACGTTCTTCAGAACCTCTTGCTTGAGGTTCTTTGTTTTGCTTACGTTTTGTCATCTCGTTTCCCTCTCTCAGCTGTCATCTAGTTGCACTGATTGCTTCCCTTTAAATCCCCTCCCATACTGCATCACTTTGCGGTTTATACAACTTCCTGGATCGTGCGCATGCTGGATGCTGCAACTGATGCTTCTACAGATAAGTCTGTTCCTTTATTTGTGTTTTCCTGTTGGCTTGATCCTAGGTGACCCTGACTTCCTCCGTATTAAGTGTAGGGAGCCGTGGTCATGTCCCCTCACTATTATAGGGTGTTCATGTGTCATACAGTCGAGGCACGAGGGCATGCAATTATCTATCATAGAGATCTTTGCATGGGCTGAGAAGTCAGGGAGAGAGCTAGGGCTTTTACAGGGCTCACCCTTATGTTCCTTAGTTTGGGATCAAGTCAGTCGGATCTTCATTTGTTCTCTTCTAGTTTTCTGCAACACCATCCGTGACAGTTTTACCATTTAGTATGTATGGGTGACTTGCATTATTCCTTCCCATGTGCATAACTTTACATTTGTCAGTGTTAAACCTCATCTGCCACTTATCTGCCCAAGCCTCCAGTCTATCCAGATCGCTCTGTAGAAGTATACTGTCCTCTTCAGTGTTAATTACTTTACACAGTTTAGTGTCATCTGCAAAAATTTATATTTTACTATGCAAGCCTTCTACAAGATCATTAATAAATATATTGAAGAGAATAGGGCCCAATACTGACCCCTGAGGTACCCCACTAGTGACAGTGACCCAATCTGAGTGTGTACCGTTAATAACCACCCTCTGTTTTCTATCATTGAGCCAGTTACTTACCCACTTACAGACGTTTTCTCCCAGTCCGAGCATTCTCATTTTCTATACTAACCTTTTATGTGGTACCGTGTCAAATGCTTTGGAGAAGTCCAGATACACGACATCCATTGAGTCGCCGCTGTCAAGTCTAGAACTTACCTCCTCATAGAAACTGATTAAATTAGTTTGACATGACCGATCCCTCACAAAGCCATGGTGATATGGCGTTATTTGCTTATTTCCGTTAAGATGCTCTAACATAGCATCTCTCAGAAAACCTTCAAACTGTTTACCCACAACAGATGTTAAACTTACCGGCCTATAGTTTCCAGGCTCTGTTTTTGGACCCTTTTTGAATATTGGCACCACATTTGCCATGCGCCAATCCTGTGGGACATTCCCTGTCAGAATAGAGTCCTCAAATATCAGAAATAAGGGTCTGGCTATGACATTACTTAATTACCTTAGGATACGGGGGTGTATGCCATCCGGTCCTGGCGATTTGTCTATTTTAATCTTTTTAAGTCGCTGTTGTACTTCTTCCTGAGTCAGACAGGACTTTTAATGGGGAATTTATTTCAACATTCAGCATTTCATCTGACAGTTTATTTTCCTCAGTGAATACATTGGAGAGAAAAAATATTTAACAGCTTTGCTTTCTCCTCGTCGCTCTCTGCGACTCCCCCCTCATTACTCTTTAAAGGGCCGACACCTTCAGATTTATACTTTTTAACATTTATATAATTGAAGAACATTTTAGGGTTCGTTTTACTCTCTTTGGTAATTAATCTCTCGGTCTCTAGTTTGGCTGCTTTTATTTGTTTTTTACATGTTCTATTTTTTTCCTCTTAGTTTTTCAGTGCTTCCGTGCTACCCTCCTGTTTTAGGGTTTTATATGCTTTCTTTTTGTCATTTATTGCTTTCTTTACAGTTCTGTTTATCCACATTGGTTTCTTTTTGTTTCTTAACCTTTTATTCCCATACGGTATGTACCTCTCACAATGAGATTTTAGGATGCTTTTAAAGATATCCCATTTTGTGGCTGTATTTTTATTTGTGAGGACTTTATCCTATTTAGTCGGGCCTATGTCCTCTCTTAGTTGGCTAAATTTAGCTTTTTTGAAGTTTGGTATTTTTGTTCCTCCCTGTAGAAACTGTCTTTTGAATGATAATTGGAAGGTTATTACTTTATGGTCACTATTTCCCAGGTGTCCCCTAACCTGCACGTCTGTTGTTTTGTCAGGCCTATTGGTTAATACTAAGTCCAGTATGGACGTCCCTCTAGTCGGGTCCTGAACCAGTTGGGAGAGGTAATTGTCTTCGGTTATTGCCAAGAACCTGTTTTCTTTATGAGATATACAAGTTTCAGTTTCCCAGTCTATATCTGGGTAGTTGATGTCCCCCATAATAACCACCTCATTATGATTTGCCGCCTTGTCTATCTCATTTAGTAGTAGATTTTCTGTGCACTCTGGTATATTAGGTGGTTTATAGTAAACTCCTATTAGTAATTTATTATTGTTTTTAGCTCCGTGTATCTCTACCCACAGTGACTCCACATGTTCATGTCCCTCACTTATATCTTCACGGAGAGTGGGCTTTAGACAGGACTTTACATAAAGGCAGACCCCTCCCCCTCTCCGGTTTTGACGATCCTTTATAAACATACTGTAACCCTGTACATTAACCGCCCAGTCATAGCTATCATCCAGCCATGTCTCAGTTATTCCCACTATGTCATAGTCCTCTTCACACATCACTAATTCCAGTTCACCAGTTTTATTAGTCAGGCTTCTGGCATTAGTATACATACATTTGAGAGGTTTATGTATATTTTTTACCCTACACCTTTCCTTCTGAATTGTTCTAGTCCCTCCTTCCATTCCTCCCCCAGTCCCACTATCTTCCCCTCCTATAACATAATTACCCTCCCCCCAGTCTCTAGTTTAAACACTCCTCCAACCTTCTAGCCATCTTCTTCCCCAACACAGCTGCCCCTTCCCCATTGAGTTGCAGCTCGTCCCTACGATCCTGTACCCGACAGAGAAGTCGGCCCAGTTCTCCAGGAACCCAAACCCCTCCTTCCTACACCAGTTCTTGAGCCACTTGTTAATCTCCTGCTGCCTTTCTTGTGTGGCCCGTGGTAAGGGGCAAAGAGAATACATAACTACAGTGGGGGCATAACAACTGTTATGGGGGCACAGAGCGGGCATATCTACTGTGAAAGGAGGAACAATGAGGGCATAAATACTCTGAAAGGGTCACAGAGAGGGAATATCTACTGTGAGGGGGGCACAATGAGGATATAACTACTGTGAGGGGGGTACAATGAGGGCATAACAACTGTGAAGGGGCACAATGAATGGATAACTACTGTGAGGGGGGTACAATATGGGCATAATTACTGTGAAGGGGCACAGAGAGGGCATAACTACTGTGAGGGGGCACAATGTGGGCATAACTACTGTACTGTGAAGGGGCACAATGAAGGGATAACTATTTTGAAGGGAGCACAATGTAGACACAACTACTGTGAAGTGGCGCAATGAGGGATTACTACTGTGAGGTGGGCACAATCAGGGCATAACTACTGTGAGGGGGAGAAAATGAAGGCATAACTACTGAGAGGAGGCAAAATGTTTTAAAGTATGTTGGGGGAAGGGTGCCAGAGAAAGGACTCGCCCCAGGTACCAAACACCTTAGGCATGCCACTGTTCATATGTGCCCGCATTGCAGAGAAAATTGAAGGAAGGGAATGGGGTTGCTCTTCCTGATTTCTGTGGAGAAAATGGAGTGGGGTCCAGTGGGGAGGTAGTAATGTTAAAAGAGTTTTCTGGGATTCCCAACATAAGAAACTTTCTAATATACTTGCCTTACCACTGCATCTCTTTTCAAATATCCCCAATGTGCATGCTGATGTCTTGTACATAACACATCAGCTGACAACTGTGGGCAGTTGATGGCTGCAATAGTGGCCCTCCATCAGTATTAACTTAACAAAAGGGACCAATTACTGACTAATCAAGTAAATTAGAGGCCATCTGTCAGCAGATTTGTATCTATGAAACTGCTGACCTGCTACATGTGCGCTTGGCAGCTGAAGGCATCTGTGTTGGTCCTATGTTTACATGTGCCTGCATTGCTGAGATTTTTTTTTAAATATATATGCAAATGAGCCTCTAGGAGCAACAGGGGCGTTGCTGTTACACCTAGAGGCTCTGCTCTTTCTGCAACTGCTGCCCTCTATGCACTTTGATTGACAGGGTCAGGTCTGGGGAGTTTTTCACTGTAATCGGATCCCATTATAGTCAATGTGGATTTGGCGATGGGCAGCGGTATCTGGCTATGCTGGAAACAGTAACTCTGGTAGTCAGTTCCTCTGCAGATCACCCTGTAGCTGAGATGTGAACCTACCATTATTTGATGTTACACAGTAATTACAACAATAGGCAAATTATTGAATATTTTTAATCTACTGGGTTTTTTTCATTCATTTTTTAACCACTTCAGCCCCGCTAGGTGAAACCCCCTTCATGACCAGAGCACTTTTTACACTTCGGCACTACACTACTTTCACCGTTTATCGCTCGGTCATGCAACTTACCATACAAATGAATTTTACCTCCTTTTCTTCTCACTAATAGAGCTTTCATTTGGTGGTATTTCATTGCTGCTGGCATTTTTACTTTTTTTGTTATTAATCAAAATGTAACGATTTTTTTGCAAAAAAATGACATTTTTCACTTTCAGCTGTAAAATTTTGCAAAAAAAACGACATCCATATATACATTTTTCGCCAAATTTATCGTTCTACATGTCTTTGATAAAAAAAAAATGTTTGGGCAAAAAAAAAATGGTTTGGGTAAAAGTTATAGCATTTACAAACTATGGTACAAAAATGTGAATTTCCGCTTTTTGAAACAGCTCTGACTTTCTGAGCACCTGTCATGATTCCTGAGGTTCTACAATGCCCAAACAGTAGAAAACCCCCACAAATGACCCCATTTCGGAAAGTAGACACCCTAAGGTATTCGCTGATGGGCATAGTGAGTTCATAGAACTTTTTATTTTTTGTCACAAGTTAGCGGAAAATGATGATGATTTTTTATTTTTATTTTTTTCTTACAAAGTCTCATATTCCACTAACTTGCGACAAAAAATAAAAAATTCTAGGAACTCGCCATGCCCCTCACGGAATACCTTGGGGTGTCTTCTTTCCAAAATGGGGTCACTTGTGGGGTAGTTATACTGCCCTGGCAATTTAGGGGCCCAAATGTGTGAGAAGAACTTTGCAATCAAAATGTGTAAAAAATGACCGGTGAAATCCAAAAGGTGCACTTTGGAATATGTGCCCCTTTGCCCACCTTGGCAGCAAAAAAGTGTGACACATCTGGTATCGCCGTACTCAGGAGAAGTTGGGGAATGTGTTTTGCGGTGTCATTTTACATATACCCATGCTGGGTGAGAAAAATATCTTGGTCAAATGCCAACTTTGTATAAAAAAATGGGAAAAGTTGTCTTTTGCCAAGATATTTCTCTCATCCAGCATGGGTATATGTAAAATGACACCCCAAAACACATTCCCCAACTTCTCCTGAGTACGGCAATACCAGATGTGTCACACTTTTTTGCTGCCAAGGTGGGCAAAGGGGCACATATTCCAAAGTGCACCTTTCAGATTTTGCAGGCCATTTTTTACACATTTTGATTGCAAGGTACTTCTCACACATTTGGGCCCCTAAATTGCCAGGGCAGTATAACTATGCCACAAGTGACCCCATTTTGGAAAGAAGACACCCCAAGGTATTCCGTGAGGGGCATGGCGAGTTCCTAGAATTTTTTTTTTTTTGTCACAAGTTAGCGGAAAATGATGATTTTTTTTTTTTCTCTTTTTTCCTTACAAAGTCTCATATTCCACTAACTTGCGACAAAAAATAAAAAATTCTAGGAACTCGCCATTCCCCTCACGGAATACCTTGGGGTGTCTTCTTTCCAAAATGGGGTCACTTGTGGCGTAGTTATACTGCCCTGGCAATTTAGGGGCCCATATGTGTGAGAAGTACTTTGCAATCAAAATCTGTAAAAAATGACCGGTGAAATCCGAAAGGTGCACTTTGGAATATGTGCCCCTTTGCCCACCTTGGCAGCAAAAAAGTGTGACACATCTGGTATCGCCGTACTCAGGAGAAGTTGGGGAATGTGTTTTGGGGTGTCATTTTACATATACCCATGCTGGGTGAGAAAAATATCTTGGTCAAATGCCAACTTTGTATAAAAAAAATGGGAAAAGTTGTCTTTGCCAAGATATTTCTCTCATCCAGCATGGGTATATGTAAAATGACACCCCAAAACACATTCCCCAACTTCTCCTGAGTACGGCGATACCAGATGTGTCACACTTTTTTGCTGCCAAGGTGGGCAAAGGGGCACATATTCCAAAGTGCACATTTCAGATTTTGCAGGCCATTTTTTACACATTTTGATTGCAAGGTACTTCTCACACATTTGGGCCCCTAAATTGCCAGGGCAGTATAACTACGCCACAAGTGACCCCATTTTGGAAAGAAGACACCCCAAGGTATTCCGTGAGGGGCACTGCGAGTTCCTAGAATTTTTTATTTTTTGTCACAAGTTAGCGGAAAATGATGATTTTTTTTTCTTTCTCTTTTTTCCTTACAAAGTCTCATATTCCACTAACTTGCGACAAAAAATAAAAAATTCTAGGAACTCGCCATTCCCCTCACGGAATACCTTGGGGTGTCTTCTTTCCAAAATGGGGTCACTTGTGGCGTAGTTATACTGCCCTGGCAATTTAGGGGCCCATATGTGTGAGAAGTACTTTGCAATCAAAATCTGTAAAAAATGACCGGTGAAATCCGAAAGGTGCACTTTGGAATATGTGCCCCTTTGCCCACCTTGGCAGCAAAAAAGTGTGACACATCTGGTATCGCCGTACTCAGGAGAAGTTGGGGAATGTGTTTTGGGGTGTCATTTTACATATACCCATGCTGGGTGAGAGAAATATCTTGGCAAAAGACAACTTTTCCCATTTTTCTATACAAAGTTGGCATTTGACCAAGATATTTTTCTCACCCAGCATGGGTATATGCAAAATGACACCCCGAAACACATTCCCCAACTTCTCCTGAGTACGGCGATACCAGATGTGTGACACTTTTTTGCAGCCTAGATGCGCAAAGGGGCCCAAATTCCTTTTAGGAGAGCATTTTTAGACATTTGGATCCCAGACTTCTTCTCACGCTTTAGGGCCCCTAAAAAGCCAGGGCAGTATAAATACCCCACATGTGACCCCACTTTGGAAAGAAGACACCCCAAGGTATCCAATGAGGGGCCTGGCAAGTTCATAGAATTTATTTTTTTTTTGCATAAGTTAGCGGAAATTGTTTTTTTTTTTTTTTTCTCACAAAGTCTCACTTTCCGCTAACTTAGGACAAAAATTTAAATCTTTCATGGACTCAATATGCCCCTCAGCAAATACCTTGGGGTGTCTTCTTTCCAAAATGGGGTCAGTTGTGGGGTGTTTGTACTGCCCTGGCATTTGAGGGTCTCCGCAATCATTACATGTATGGCCAGCATTAGGAGTTTCTGCTATTCTCCTTATATTGAGCATACAGGTAATGAGATTTTTTTTTCCGTTCAGCCTCTGGGCTGAAAGAAAAAAACGAACGGCACAGATTTCTTCATTCGCATCAATCAATGTGGATGAAAAAATCTCTGCCAAAAAAAAAAAATGGAGGGGAAAGGCGTCTGCCAGGACATAGGAGCTCCGCCCTACATCCATACCCACTTAGCTCGTATGCCCTGGCAAACCAGATTTCTCCATTCACATCAATCGATGTGGATGAATAAATCATTGCCGGGATTTTTTATTTTTTTTTTTATATATATATATACAAAGTGCTTGCCAAAGCATAGGAACGCCGCCTCCTCCTCAGCTCGTATGCCTCGGCAAACGTATCTGTCACTGCAGAGGAGAAAATCCCGTCTTGCAGCGCCGCATACACCGACTTGCGTGTAATCTGACAGCAGCGCAATGCTTCTGTCAGAATGCACATCGGTGCTGCAGCTAGTCAATCGGTTGGTCCACCTGGAAGGTAAAAAAAGAAAAAAAAAAAGAAAAAACCAGGCTGCAACGCAATAATTTTATTAACTTTGCAACAGAACATATAAACTTTAACTTTTTTAACTGAACATTAACGTGTTTGCTTACTGGTGTGTGTTTTTTTTTTTTTTTTTTAACCTTTATAGAACAAACCTCTCCTTCCCCATGGGTCAATGTGCAAAGCGCAAATCGCCCAAAGATGTGGCGAAGTGCGTTATGCACTTTGTCCCATGTGAAAGGAGACGTTTGCAGCAGCAGTGAGTGAATGGGCCCTAATAGCCCTGTGTGCCTGTCCTGGTGAGATGATCCCTATGCTAATAGTGTACCTGTGAGTGGTACTTCCGGAAACACTCTCCAAAGCATAGGGCAGGGTGGTCCGGACAGTCAGGACAGAAATAGCGGGTGTCACGCCTTATTCCACTCCTGCTACAGACACGACATCTTTTTCGGGGTGACTGTTGGGTTGAGGTACCAGGAACGACATTGGGGAAATGTCGCTCGTGTAGACGGCTAACTACACTGGTGGTTGGGGCCACGGAACCTCCTGGATACAGGAGGTTCTCGATGATCTCTTCCTGAAATTTGAGGAAGGATCCAGTTCTCCCAGCCTTACTGTAGAGAACAAAACTATTGTACAGAGCCAATTGAATTAAATATACAGACACCTTCTTATACCAGCGTCTGGTGCGTCGGGAAACTAAATACGGAGACAACATCTGGTCATTGAAGTCGACCCCTCCCATGTGGAGGTTATAGTCGTGGACTGAGAGGGGCTTTTCAATGACACGGGTTGCTCGCTCAATTTGTATTGTCGTGTCTGCGTGAATGGAGGAGAGCATGTAAACGTCACGCTTGTCTCTCCATTTCACCGCGAGCAGTTCTTCGTTACACAGTGCGGCCCTCTGCCCCCTTGCAAGACGGGTGGTAACGAGCCGTTGGGGGAAGCCCACGCGACTAGTTAGCGGTACCACAGGCGCCAATCCGTTCTAGAAACAAATGCCTAAAGAGGGCCACACTTGTGTAAAAATTGTCCACATAAAGATGGTACCCCTTGCCGAATAAGGGTGACACCAAGTCCCAAACTGTCTTCCCACTGCTCCCCAGGTAGTCAGGGCAACCGACCGGCTCCAGGGTCTGATCTTTTCCCTCATAGACCCGAAATTTGTGGGTATAGCCTGTGGCCCTTTCACAGAGCTTATACAATTTGACCCCATACCGGGCGCGCTTGCTTGGGATGTATTGTTTGAAGCCAAGGCGCCCGGTAAAATGTATCAGGGACTCGTCTATGCAGATGTTTTGCTCTGGGGTATAAATATCTGCAAATTTCTGGTTGAAATGGTCTATGAGGGGCCGAATTTTGTGGAGCCGGTCAAAAGCAGGGTGGCCCCTGGGACGGGAGGCGGTGTTGTCACTAAAGTGCAGGAACTGCAGGATGGCCTCAAAACGTGCCCTGGACATGGCAGCAGAGAACATGGGCATGTGATGAATCGGGTTCGTGGACCAATATGACCGCAATTCATGCTTTTTTGTCAGGCCCATGTTGAGGAGGAGGCCCAGAAAAGTTTTAAGTTCGGAAACTTGGACTGGTTTCCACCGGAAAGGCTGGGCATAAAAGCTTCCCGGGTTAGCGGTGATAAATTGTGTGGCATACCTGTTTGTTTCGGCCACAACTATGTCTAAAAGCTCCGCAGTCAAGAACAGCTCAAAAAATCCCAGAGCCGAACCGATCTGAGCCGTCTCAACCCGAACTCCAGACTGGGCAGTGAAAGGGAAAACTACAGGTGCGGCTGAAGTTGGGGACTGCCAATCAGGATTTGCCAGCACCTCTGGGATTCTAGGGGCTCTACGGGCACGTCTTTGCGGTGGCTGCGACGGGGTCACTACTGCACGTGCCACCGTACCAGCTTCAACTGCCCTTCTGGTGCTCGCTACTTCACCAGGTTGTACGGCAGTGCTGGTACTAGGTCCAGGGAGGGCTGGGCTGCTGGTGTATGCCTCACCACGTAATCCGACAGCACCAGCCCCACTCTGCTGCTCTTGAAGCGGATCCTGCGCAACCTGCGGTCTAGCGACACGGGGCCGGGTACGCCTGGTGGTATCAGGGACCTCAGCCTCCTCGTCCGAACTTTGGGTCAGAGAGCCACTGCTTTCTACAGGTTCATATTCTGACCCGCTGGATTCATCAGATGAGGGTTCCCACTCCTCATCCGACTGGGTCAGAAGCCTGTAGGCCTCTTCAGAGGAATACCCCCTGTTAGACATGTGGGCAACTAAATTTAGGGGTATTCCCTGAGACTACCCAAGAAAAAAAAAGCAAGCCTGTCTTACAAAGGGGAGGCTAGCGAAGTACCGGAGGCCGCTGCGGTTGATAAAAAATATCAAAACTGATTTTTTTTATCGCCGCAGTGCGTGTAAAGTGAATGTGCAGTGATCAAAAAAAAAATTTTTTTTTGTCACTGCGGTGGGGCGGGTGTGGGCGAACGCACGTGTGGGCGACCAATCAGGCCTGATCGGGCAAACACTGCGTTTTGGGTGGAGGGCGAACTAAAGTGACACTAATACAATTATAGATCTGACCGTGATCAGTTTTGATCACTTCCAGATACTATAAAAGTACAAATGCTGATTAGCGATACGCTAATCAGCGAATAACGGACTGCGGTGCGGTGGGCTGGGCGCTAACTGATCGCTAACTACCTAACCAAGGGACCTAAACTATACCTAAAACCTAACGGTCAATAACAGTGAAAAAAAAAGTGACAGTTTGCACTGATCACTTTTTTCTTTTCACTTGTGATTGACAGGGGTGATCAAAGGGGTGATCAAAGGGTTAATTGGGGTTCAGGGGGGTGATCAGGGGCTATAGTGTAGTGTTTGGTGTACTCACTGTGAAGCCTGCTCCTCTGCTGGATCCAACCGACGAAAAGAACCAGCAGAGGAGCAGGCAGCCATATAACAGATCATATTTACTAATATGATCTGCTATCTGGCACTTTGATTGGATTTTTTAAAAATCCGCAACCTGCCAGCCACGATCAAATGCCGGCGCGAACTGCGCATGCGCGCGCGCATATTCGCGTCATCTCGCGTCTCGCGAGATGACGCGTATATGCGTGACTGTGCGCAGCGCTGCCACCTCCGGAACGCACATGTGCGTTAGGCGGTCCGGAGGTGGTTAAAGCAGTGCTAAAAAACTACTCACATTATGGAAAATGTGATTCAGAATACCAGCCTTGATAAGAGGAGTCTAATGTGACCCAGTCATACTATCACATGACTGCTTTCCTGGACATCATGGATGGGATCAGTAGTCGTTTTCCATGTTGTGTGCACAGCACTCATTATAAAATGTGTTTCAGACAATGGAGAAGGCAGAGATCTCTTCACTGGGCCAGTGGCCACGTGATTTTCTGAAAGTTCATTAATAACGCAGAGCTCTAAGGGTGGGTTCACATCACACTTTTGCTATCCATTTAATGTATACAAAAAAATATAAGTTAACAGATGCCGTACGGTAGCATCTGTTCGCCATAGAGTACCATTGTGAAAAAGTATACACTAACATATACAGTACTTTTTTTTACCGGACTCTACAGGATACAAAAGCGTGGTGTGCTACGTTTTTGTATCCTTTTTTTTTAAATTATAACATATCTGTTAAACGGATAGGAAACATTCAGCCTCCAGCTCTGCATAATCCATGGGCTAGAGAATGTCGCTTTGACAGCGGACCGCCCCTGCTTATTAGGTTGAGAAAGTCCACGCCCCCGCGCTAGGACAGAACCGGAAGAGGTTCTTACAGCGGACTGAGTTATGTAACTTTGGGATTATCAAATACAAGCCCCAAAAAATAAAATGTATATATATTTTTTTACAGATCCTGGATAATTTTGGAATTTATAGAGCCTCGATAATCCCTTTAATGATAGTCATAAATAGCTTAGGGTCTGAGAATCCTTGAAACAAGAGGGGACGGTTCCAAAGTAGTTTCAAATATTATCAATTCATTAAGCTAAAGTACACATATTCTGTGCGCTGCACTGTACATTTTTGGTAAAACATATTCTATAACATTGAAGTGAATATTTGCTTAGTGTGGTTGTTAATTGAAAGTGGCTACATGTAAAATTTCAGATTTTACAGTATACTATGTCACCCAATTTTTTTTTGAAAGGATAGACTTTTTCTTATGTTCCTGTTTCTAACAGGAGAGGGCGGTATTTAGCCTTATTGATCTTCATTGTTTATCTCACTAATTTCAGCCTGTGCAGATTTCTTCGTATCTAGAAATGCAGCATAATAACGAGTTCTGGATTGTGTCAGTGCATTTCCTAGGTATAATGAATGAATCTTTGATTGATAATAGAGCCTCATTAGTACTATTGCTACACTGGAACATCAATGACAGAGGAAGAAATAAGGCAGGGGCTGACCACACACAGCAGGCAGCCAGACATTCAATTCATCAAGCGCAAAAATGTATTCCCACCTTAAAGGTTTACAGGAAAAGCCATCAAATAGGTTAATATTTACAGAATTGCACAGATTTATTCTTGCGGATGGTGATTAGCTTGCATATTTCAGTTGATTTAAATTGTTTCTTTTTTAATTGCGCTGACATGGGCCCTTGTTTTCAAAGTAGGTTTTTCTCACAATAAATTGAATGGTTAATTCATTTTACATATTCACAAATTACAGTTATGCATTATTTCATTTTACTCATATAAGGGATTAGGTTTATTTGTTTCTTCTGTTTAGGTCCCACCTCTGGACATACCGTACAGTGCTGAAAGTAACATATGGCCATATAGTGCTGAGATAAGACTACTATACAGTGCCCAACAGAGCAATAGCTAGGCTGTCCTTCACCTGTGGGAAAGTGTAGTGTACGGGAGAGTAATACCCCGTCACTACTGAAGGGTCACTTGGGTATTGTCGTTCCCCCTGTATTTAAGGGGAGGTTGGTATAGAATATCTTATAATGTCATGCTATGTATTTTCCTGTTACTGTGAAACGTGCATTTGCAGGCCGGCTAGGGTGTAGTTCCAGCTCTGAGTCACTAGAGGGAGCTAGGGAACCCTAGGTTATATAAGGCCCAGTCAGGAAGTAGTAGTAGTGTGTTCAGACAGTGGGAGCAGAGGTCAGAAATGATCCTGTGTCTGAGGGAAGGCCAGGCTATGGGCCTGTGAGAGCATAGCAGGCCTGAAGCCTGCCGGCTAGGAGAGGGTAGTAAAGGCCCTGTAACCGGGTTCCGGATCCAAGGAAAAGGTTCCCCTCCTGAGTCACCATCCGTTTAGCTGAAGCAGCATAAGCAAGCCACCAGCCAAGACACAGATTACCACAGAGGCCGATCAGATAAAGCAAGAGGTACTCAAGATAACAGAGGAGGTACTAGATAAGGACAGCTTCAAGGGTACGCCAGATAAAGGGCATTAGACCTTGGAGAGCAAGTCACATGTGTCAGGACCAGTCAGGAATAGTGTGCAAGCCGCCTGTACTGCATCTCCTGCAATCAACACTCTGTATTATACATTGCTAAGACCGGCCATTCTGTACTCCCAAGAACCACCTGTATCTGTATGGAAAACCAACCGTCTTTCATGGAACTGTGCTCTACCTGTGTCCATGTATTATCCTGACTGATATTCAGTAAAGTTCCAGTTTTTGTTGGCTACCCTATGCTTGCTTCATTCTTTTATAACATCATACACGGCGTGTCACCGTTTAATTGACACTGGCGTCACGAACTCTTTAACTACCTGCCTGTTCCAGCATTCGCCCCGATTTGAAGACGACAGTGGATCCCAGGTTAGTGGTCAATCTGCACTACAAAGCCCAGCATACACTACTGACCCCCTGGGACACTGCATCGCTCTTTTTGGCGTCACGAACAGGATCCGCATACTTCTGAAGTGCAGAGAAGTGTGAACTGTGTGCTTTAACTATTCCACCACCGTATTGCAAAGACTGTAACCTTTATTCCTAATCTGTGGATTACAATTGTGCCTGGGAGGAATCGGATGCGCTGTACTGTGTTGCGCTACCCCCAGAGAGAAAAAATCGTATTTGTGGACTGTGTTTTATTGGACTTTTCATCATCCTGCTTGCTGTCAGTGAATTGCGGCATCAGGACCCTTAAAATGGCCGCCGACGCCATGAGGCTTTTTACTGCGCCATCAGGATGTGCAGAGGCGCGAATATTTGGCGCCGAAACCTTCCAAGAAGAAGGAGGAGACGATTGCCCTGGAGCGCCACCCACCTTGAGGAGTGACGACATGGCTGATTGCTTTGAAGAGTTACGCCTGGGAGGCGGGGCTCAGAGGGAGATAGACTGGCCCAGTGCGTGGGAGGAGTCAGAGTCGCAGCAACCAGGAAGAGAAGAGATGGCGTGTGCTGCAGAGAGAGAGGTTGAGACCACGTGCGAGTGGGGCGCCACTCCACCGGACTTTCCGGAGTTGGGGCCGTGGGACCCTCTAGCCTGGACGGCCACCCCCTGGGCCCAGGCCATGGACTTAAGCATCACCCGACCTGAGTCCCCACCGATCCGTCGCCGGCATGCAGAATGGCCGGCTATCATGGAGGAGTTGAGAGCCGCGGTGGCAAAAAAGAACACCAGCCGGAAGAAGCGGTTTGAGGAGATGGCTAAGTCCATACAAGGAGACTCCTTTCCGGGTAAGCCCCAGCTAGAAAGGCGCCGCGGGATCGTGGTGTCCTTTGATAAGGAAAAAGGCTACGGGTTTATCCAGGAGTTGGGGACTGGCCGGGACTTCTATGTAAACCGGCGATCGGTGAAGCGGCACTACCTCCCGGAGCATCTCCACAATCTGACTATGGGGGAGATCGTAGAGTACACCCCTGCCGAAAGTCTAAGGGGCCCCTACGCCACCGCAGTGACTCGCCCGAAGGCGCCGGCTGAAAACTGGGACTCTGGGAAAGAGAGGTCAGAACCAGTAGAGACGGAGAGAGCGCACGTGGAACAGGCCCGAACCACCCATCTGCAAGGCCAGGCATACCTCAGTCCCGACGTTTTCTGGGAGCCCATCGTGCTGCAGGGGCTGGAGGAGCGGTATCCCCCTCCGGATGCAGTGAGACGTGAGGAAGAGAAGGAACGGCAGGACAGCTGCCGGAGAGCAGAGGAATGTGCTGAGGCCCGGCGCCAAACAGCAGCTGCCATTGTTACCCCAGCGGCCGCACCCCCTGAACCTCCGGTAGATCCGACCACCTGCACTAAAGCGGAACTAGAGGCCCTGCGCAAGAGGGTGTATTGGGTGGCGGACCTCGGGTACGCAGGAGGCGTGCGATGGTTCCCGTTTCCGAGGACGGATGCTGAAATGGAGGCCATGAAGGACAAGCCTCCCCCTCTAAAGATTGTCAGGGGTGACGGTTTCCAAATGTGGCCGGCCTTGCCAGAACAACTGCTGCAGGTTCCCTACATTGACTCGTCATCCGAGGAAGAACATGATACTCGTCTGTGAGTACTCCTGCACTCCTGTCTATCTCCTTAATGGCCGTTTGTCCCTCCAGTTGGCAGAGCTGGTGAAGCTCGCTGCCAGTTACCCACGGCCGGTGGCATCCTAGTTAAATAATGTGCCACTGTGTATCAATGCTTCCAGCTGCCTTTGTTTTGTTTGGGACATCCGGTTTGCTGCTACAATCCCAGTTGTGCCTTAAAATGTTGCACCATTTTATCCCTTTTTACCCCCATTTCAGGTTGAAAGGACATTTTTATGTCAGCACTATTTTAAAGGGTAAGCAGGACTTGCCAGGATAACAAGGCCCTGGTATTGTCAGAGTCCTGTATTGTCATTTTATATATGTGCTGCTGACAGTATTTAATAACCGGTTTTTTATTCAAGTATATGTGCCCAGAGATGGACTTCCTATGTGCAAGCCTCTGAGAGGTTAATTTATTATGGACTTATTTATTGTCATGGACTATCCTGGTTCTTTCAACATCCGCTGTGCCAGGTCAGCGCCCCCGTTCCACTCACTATCCTGTGAAAAAGAGAACGACGCCCCTTGTCACCAGACTTCACCATTTCCAATTGGGTCTGATAAGAGTGTAATGGACATATATGCATGCATGTGTCTTTCTCTATTTCAGGTCATGATTCCAGTTGGGCGGGCCCTGATGGAGTACGAGGTCGTACTCAGCTTAAAGCAGCGGGGTATGTAGTGTACGGGAGAGTAATACCCCGTCACTACTGAAGGGTCACTTGGGTATTGTCGTTCCCCCTGTATTTAAGGGGAGGTTGGTATAGAATATCTTATAATGTCATGCTATGTATTTTCCTGTTACTGTGAAACGTGCATTTGCAGGCCGGCTAGGGTGTAGTTCCAGCTCTGAGTCACTAGAGGGAGCTAGGGAACCCTAGGTTATATAAGGCCCAGTCAGGAAGTAGTAGTAGTGTGTTCAGACAGTGGGAGCAGAGGTCAGAAATGATCCTGTGTCTGAGGGAAGGCCAGGCTATGGGCCTGTGAGAGCATAGCAGGCCTGAAGCCTGCCGGCTAGGAGAGGGTAGTAAAGGCCCTGTAACCGGGTTCCGGATCCAAGGAAAAGGTTCCCCTCCTGAGTCATCATCCGTTTAGCTGAAGCAGCATAAGCAAGCCACCAGCCAAGACACAGATTACCACAGAGGCCGATCAGATAAAGCAAGAGGTACTCAAGATAACAGAGGAGGTACTAGATAAGGACAGCTTCAAGGGTACGCCAGATAAAGGGCATTAGACCTTGGAGAGCAAGTCACATGTGTCAGGACCAGTCAGGAATAGTGTGCAAGCCGCCTGTACTGCATCTCCTGCAATCAACACTCTGTATTATACATTGCTAAGACCGGCCATTCTGTACTCCCAAGAACCACCTGTATCTGTATGGAAAACCAACCGTCTTTCATGGAACTGTGCTCTACCTGTGTCCATGTATTATCCTGACTGATATTCAGTAAAGTTCCAGTTTTTGTTGGCTACCCTATGCTTGCTTCATTCTTTTATAACATCATACACGGCGTGTCACCGTTTAATTGACACTGGCGTCACGAACTCTTTAACTACCTGCCTGTTCCAGCATTCGCCCCGATTTGAAGACGACAGTGGATCCCAGGTTAGTGGTCAATCTGCACTACAAAGCCCAGCATACACTACTGACCCCCTGGGACACTGCAAAAGGTTCAGGTATAGATGTTTTCCAGGTTATAGATATTGATTACCTATCCTTAAAATAGCTACACCCTTGGTGCATATATAAGGCCACCAAACCGAGCTGAAATGTTGCCATCATACAGTACCCACATAAAATGGTCATATAGTGCTCACCTATACTGCTGTAGAATGCCAGCATAAGGGCTCATGCACACGGCCATTTCCCAGCCATGCCCGTATTGTAGCCTGCCAACAGCAGGTCCGCAATATATGGGCACCGGCCGTTTGTGCACCAATTTACTTGAATGTGTCCGCAATCTGGAAAATGTAGTGCAGAAAGGAACCCCACGGAAGCACTCCGTAGTTTGTGTCAGTGCCTCCGCACCATACAAAAGTAGTTCATAAACTACTTTTTTGCGGTGCGGATTGTGGACCCCATTCAAGTGAATGGGCCCTGCTTCCGCATACGGCGGCCGTACAGTTGCTTCCGCATACGGCGGGCCGTACAGCAGAACGGGCCCGGCTGCAAACATTCATGTGCATGAGCCCTAATACTGAAGCACGCAGTGTCACATAATACTATATAGTTCCTGAGCAATTCATTGATGTAATAATACCTCCCTACAGTGTTCAAATACTACCATCATATAATGTACTACTCAATTACTAAAAATTACAAAACATTGAGCTGGCACACCGCTACTGCACACTTTCTCTGTAGTCACCGGGTGAAGGCATCACTAGCGCAGAGACTTTTTTCTGGGCAGCAGATCGTGCTGTCTAAACAGTGATTTGTCGCTCAGAAACAATAAGTGTGTACGGGGAAGAGTGATCACTCTAGTGATCGCTCATCGCCATATAGCATAAATGCTGCTTTCATCTCCTGTAATAAACAGGCAGTTATGGCGAACAAACAGTTCATTCCCGATAATTGCCTGTCCGTGTAAAGAAGCCTTACATTGTTCAAAATAATACAAGTGAAATACCTGCATGGATTTATGAAATGCAGAATTTGGCCGACACAATCCTGTTTCAGCAATAAAAGAAAATATGTCAGCTCTAAAACACCCCCCTAACTAGAGTAACCGACGTATAGTGTAAGTGATGCTGAGCCTAGTTGTGTCATTTTTATCTTTATACGCTTACTCTAGTTTGGGGGTGTATTGGAGCTGACAAATTTCTTTTAAAAGAAATACATTTACGATATATATGTGGGAGTAAATATTTACCCCCACCTGCAGTGGGGAAAATAAGTATTTGATACACTGGTGATTTAGCAAGTTTTCCCACCTAAAAAGAATGGAGAAGTTTGTAATTTTTATTGTAGGTAGACTCCAACTGTGAGAGAAAGAATCTAAAAAAAAAAATAATCCAGAAAATCACATTGTATGATTTTTATAGAATTAACCGCCTCCGGATCGCCTAACACAGATCTGCGGTCCTTTTGATTAAAGATCACAGCCTTAGAGCTTCGGTTGAAATGCTTTTATTTTTGCATTAATTAGATAGACATGTGGCAATCTCGTGTGAACGTTTTCGGCACAGATCTGCGGTCCGGAGGCGGCAGCGCTGCGCACAATCACGCATTGGCGCGTCATCTCGCATTTCGTCAAGGGGGGTCGCGTCATCAGCTTGCCAGCCAATGATCGCGGCTGGCAAGCTGATGATTTTTAAAAAATCCAATCAGAAGCCACATAGCAGATCATATTAGTAAATATGATGTGTTATATGGCTGCCCTGCTCCTCTGCTGGTCCTTTTCGTCAGTTGGATCCAGCAGAGGAGCAGGCTTCACAGTGAGTACACCAAACACCACACACTAGCCCCAGATCACCCCCTGCACCCCAATTAACCCTTTGATCACCCCTTTGATCGCCCCTGTCAATCACTAGTGAAAGGAAAAAAGTGATCAGTGTAAACTGTCACTTTTTTTTTTACTGGTATTGACCGTTAGGTTTTAGGATAGTTTAGGCCCCTTGGTTAGGTAGTTTAGCGATCGGTTAGCGCCCAGCCCACCGCACCACAGTCCCTTATTCGCTGATTAGCGTATCGCTAATCAGCATTTGTACTTTTATAGTATCTGGAAGTGATCAAAACTGATCACGGTCAGATCTATAATAGTATTAGTGTCACTTTAGTTCGCCCTCCACCCAAAACGCAGTGTTTGCCCGATCAGGCCTGATCGGTTGCCCACACGTGCGTTCGCCCACACCCGCCCCACCGCAGTGACAAAAAATATATATTTTTTTATCACTGCACATTCACTTTACACGCGCTGCGGCGATAAAAAAATCTGTTTTAATATTTTTTATCAACCGCAGCGGCCTCCGGTACTTTGCTAGCCTCCCGTTTGTAAGACAGGCTTGCTTTTTTTCTTGGGTAGTCTCAGGGAATACCCCTAAATTTAGTTGCCCAAATGTCAAACAGGGGGTATTCTTCTGAAGAGGCCTACAGGCTTCTGACCCAGTCGGATGAGGAATGGGAACCCTCATCTGACGAATCTAGCGGGTCCGGGTCAGAATATGAACCTGTAGAAAGCAGTGGCAGTCTGACCCAAAGTTCGGACAAGGAGGCTGAGGTCCCTGATAGCACCAGGTGTACCCGGCCCCGTGTCGCTAGACCACAGGTTGCGCAGGATCCGCTTCAAGGGCAGCAGAGTGGGCTGGCGCTGGCGGATTACGTGGTGAGGCATACACCATCAGCGCAGCCCTCCCTGGACCTAGTACCAGCACTGCCGTAGAACATGGTGAAGTGGCGAGCACCAGAAGGGCAGTTGAAGCTGGTACGGTGGCACGAGCAGTAGTTACCCCGTCGCAGCCACCGCAAAGACAGGCCCGTAGACCCCCTAGAATCCCTGAGGTGCTGGCAAACCCTGATTGGCAGTCCCCAACTTCAGCCGCACCTGTAGTTCCCCCTTTCACCGCCCAGTCTGGAGTTCGGGTTGAGACAGCTCAGATCGGTTCGGGCCTGGGATTTTTTGAGCTGTTCTTGACTGCGGAGCTCTTGGACTTAGTCGTGGCCAAAACAAACCGGTATGCCACACAATTTATAACCGCCAACCCGGGAAGCTTTTATGCCCAGCCTTTCCGGTGGTAACCAGTCCAAGTTTCCGAAATTAAAACTTTTCTGGGCCTTCTCCTCAACATGGGTCTAACTAAAAAGCATGAATTGCGGTCATATTGGTCCATGAACCTAATTCATCACATGCCCATGTTCTCTGCTGCTATGTCCAGGGCACGTTTTGAGGCCATCCTGCGTTTCCTGCACTTTAGCGACAACACCACCTCCCGTCCCACAGGCCACCCAGCTTTTGACCGGCTCCACAAAATTCGGCCCCTCATAGACCATTTCAACCAGAAATTTGCAGATTTGTATACCCCAGAGCAAAACATCTGCGTAGACGAGTCCCTAATACATTTTACCGGGCGCCTTGGCTTCAAACAATACATCCCAATCAAGCGCGCCCGGTATGGGGTCAAATTGTATAAGCTCTGTGAAAGGGCCACAGGCTATACCCACAAATTTCGTGTCTATGAGGGAAAAGATCAGACCCTGGAGCCGGTCGGTTGCCCTGACTACCTGGGGAGCAGTGGGAAGACAGTCTGGGACTTGGTGTCACCCTTATTCGGCAAGGGGTACCATCTTTATGTGGACAATTTCTACACAAGTGTGGCCCTCTTTAGGCATTTGTTTCTAGAACAGATTGGCGCCTGTGGCACCGCGCGAACTAGTCGCGTGGGCTTCCCCCAACGGCTCGTTACCACCCGTCTTGCAAGGGGGGAGAGGGCTGCATTGTGTAACGAAGAACTGCTCGCGGTGAAATGGAGAGACAAGCGTGACGTTTACATGCTCTCCTCCATTCACGCAGACACGACAATCCAAATTGAGGGAGCAACCCGTGTCATTGAAAAGCCCCTCTCAGTCCACGACTATAACCTTCACATTTGAGGGGTGGACTTCAATGACCAGATGTTATCTCCGTATTTAGTTTCCCGCAGAACCAGACGCTGGTATAAGAAGGTGTCTGTATATTTAATTCAATTGGCTCTGTATAATAGTTTTGTTCTCTACAGTAAGGCTGGGAGAACACGATCCTGTCATGGTCTTACCTTCTTGCTGTTCTCCTTCGTTTGACATGTGCTGGCGGCCATCTTGGTTTCTGGGTTTCTTGTAGCCTCCCACCCTGCGGCTTCTCCTTCCCACTGGGAGGAGCTGGATGCCTAGCTCATATATATAGGAGGTCTGTGGCTTCAGTTCCTTGCTTGGTCCTCCTGTGTTCACATGCTTCTAAGACTGCTGCTGCTTCTGGTTCCTGATCCTGGCTTCGTCTGACTACCCTGCTGGTTCCTGATCCAGGCTTCGTCTGACTACCCTGCTGGTTCCTGATCCAGGCTTCGTCTGACTACCCTTCTGGTTCCTGACCTCTGGCTTCGCAAGACCCTGCTTCGGTTTAGCCATCCGTTTGGACTTTCGCCTTACAGCTTGATTTTCAATAAAGCCTTCTTATTTCCACTCATCTCTTGTTGTACGTCCGGTTCATGGTTCCCTGACATTAGGATCAAGCCATGAATTCTGACGGTACAGGGCCATCCTCGCTACCTACGCTGGTTGCCAGACTTGATCAGCAGGATCACCTGTTGGGTCGGTTCGCTGTGGCGTTGCAAACCCTGCTTGAACGCACGGCTCATTTAGCTTCCGTTGCCGATGGGTCGGTTGTCGCTCCTGGGCCCGCTCCTACTGCCGCTTCGGTTGTTGCGCCAGAGTCTACCCCGACACCTGTTGCTGCGCCTGCGGTGTTTCGGGGTATGACCGGTTCTGCCCCCCTTCCACAGCGCTTTGGGGGAGAGCCAACTCAGTGCCGAGGTTTCCTTAACCAGGTGGGCATTTATTTCGAGTTGCTGCCACATGCCTTTCCTACTGAGAGATCAAAGGTGGGCTTCTTGATCTCGCTGCTCTCGGACAAGGCCTTGGCCTGGGCCAGCCCTTTATGGGAGAACAACAATCCGGTGGTTGCCGAGTTTTCCGGTTTTGTTGCTTCTCTTCGGAAGGTATTCGATGTGCCGGTTCGTGCTGCCTCTGCTGCGAAGCTCCTTATGTCCATCAGACAGGGTTCATGATCCGTAGCTGAATACGCCATTGAGTTTCGTACCCTGGCAGCAGAGGTGGGCTGGAATAATGAGGCTCTGGTCGCTGCTTTCTCTCATGGTCTCTCGGATGCCTTGAAGGATGAGGTTGCAGCTAAGGACCTACCAGTGGAGCTCGAGTCTCTTATTTCTTTCCTGATTTTGATTGACACCAGACTCAGGGAGAGACCTTCCTTTAAGGAGAGCCTGCGGAGGTCTTCTAACAGATTGGCGCCTACGTTTGCTGTCCCACCCGTGCCTCCCTCTCCTCCCACGCCTCCTGGGGATGACTTGTCTGGGGGTGAACCCATGCAGCTGGGGTTTGCTCGCCTGTCCGAGGGGGAGAGGGTACTCCGGAGACGCGAGGGCCGATGCATGTACTGTGGTCTCGGTGGGCATTTTCGGTTGGCATGCCCGAACCGTCCGGGAAACGCTCGCACCTGAGATCCTGTCGGGGGCAGATCTTGGGTGGAGTCTCCTCGTCCCCGGTTTCCCGTGTTGACAAACCACTGATTACTGTTGTCCTCTCCTGGGTCGGGGGCTCGGTGACGACCCAGGCGTTGGTGGACTCTGGTGCTGGTGGTTTGTTCATTGATAGTGTGTTCGCTGCCGCCAATTCCATTCCTCTGCAGCCTCGAGGTTCCCCACTGGCTCTTGAGGCGATAGACGGCAGACCCCTTCTGCCGCCACATGTGACTCATGAGACCCTTCCAGTGGGGATGGCCATTGGTGCCGTTCACAGAGAGTCGGTCTGTCTCCAGGTTATTTCGTCTCCACACTACTCGGTGGTCTTGGGGTACCCCTGGCTCCAGAAGCATAATCCGACTTTCGATTGGAGATCGGCCGAGATCCTCTCGTGGTCACCGCAGTGTGGGGCTAGTTGCATCCATGGGCTTGTCAAGTTGCTGTGTACTTCCTCGGACTCTCTGTTGCCTCCTGAATACGAGGAGTACCGGGATGTATTCGATAAGGTGCGTGCGGTTGCCCTACCTCCGCACCGCCCATACGATTGTGCCATAGAGTTACAATCTGGTGCCGTTCCTCCTCGTGGCAAAGTCTATCCACTGTCGGTAGCGGAGAATGAGGCCATGGAGGAGTACGTGAGGGAGGCGCTTTCACGCGGACACATTCGCAAATCCTCGTCCCCGGCAGGGGCTGGATTTTTCTTTGTGAAAAAGAAGGGCGGTGAGTTGAGGCCTTGCATCGATTACAGGGGTCTCAATCGCATCACGATCAAGAACGCTTACCCGATACCCTTGATTTCCGAGCTGTTCGATCGCCTCAAAGGGGCCACGGTCTTTACCAAACTCGACCTGAGGGCGGCATATAACCTGGTAAGGATCAAGGCGGGCGATGAGTGGAAGACCGCGTTTAACACCAGGACCGGTCATTATGAATCCTTGGTTATGCCCTTTGGGTTGTGCAATGCGCCCGCAGTCTTCCAGGAATTCATCAACGATGTTTTCCGTGACCTGTTGCAGCAGTGTGTGGTGGTCTATTTGGATGACATCTTGGTATATTCTGAATCCATGGAGGCCCACATTCTGGATGTCAGATGAGTGTTGCAACGGTTACGAGAGAACAAGCTGTTCGGTAAGCTTGAGAAATGCGAATTTTACCGATCCCAGGTAACCTTCTTAGGTTACATCATTTCCGCTGAGGGGTTCTCCATGGATCCTGAGAAGGTTTCGGCTGTCTTACAGTGGCCCCAGCCCAGTGGTCTTCGTGCCCTGCAGCGCTTTTTGGGCTTCGCCAATTATTATCGGAAGTTCATCAGGGACTTTTCCATGCTAGCCAAGCCTCTCACGGATCTGACCAGGAAGGGCAGTAATCCCCAGGTCTGGCCGCTCTAGGCCATCCGAGCTTTTGAGGCTCTAAAGTCCGCCTTTGTGTCGGCTCCGATTCTGTCGCATCCCAACCCTGGGTTGCCTTTTGTCCTCGAGGTGGACGCGTCTGAGACGGGAGTAGGCGCCCTCCTGTCTCAGCGTAGAACACCAGAGGGTCCTCTGCTTCCTTGTGGGTTTTACTCCCGGAAACTGTCTTCCGCGGAGTGCAACTATCAGATTGGTGACAGGGAGTTATTGGCCATCGTGCAGGCCCTTAAAGAATGGAGGCACTTGCTCGAGGGCTCGGTGGTTCCGGTTCTCATCCTGACGGACCACAAGAATCTGACCTACCTCTCTGAGGCCAAGAGATTGACACCACGTCAGGCCAGATGGGCTCTGTTCTTGTCACGTTTTAATTACGTGGTCTCCTACCTACCCGGTTCCAAGAACATCAGAGCGGATGCCTTATCACGGCAGTACTCCGAGCTGTCCGGGGAGGAGTCGATTCCGACTTCGGTCATACCTCCGAATCAGATCCTGGCCGCCATTCGCACCAGCCTGACCTCTCCCCTGGGTGAGCAGATTTTGGCGGCTCAATCTGGTGCTCCCTCTGGGAGACCCAACGGCAGATGTTTTGTGCCTGAGGAGTTGCGCACTCGGTTGTTGCGAACCTACCATAACTCCAAGGCCGCGGGGCATCCTGGAAAGAATCAGCTGTCCTGGGCTGTTTCACGTCTGTTCTG
Organism: Bufo gargarizans; assembly: GCF_014858855.1. Taxonomy (NCBI): domain Eukaryota; kingdom Metazoa; phylum Chordata; class Amphibia; order Anura; family Bufonidae; genus Bufo; species Bufo gargarizans. The sequence continues at coordinate 109,526,154 of NC_058088.1, forward strand.
GTGGCCTTCTCTACGTTCCGACATCGCCGCATATGTAGCGGCATGCTCCGTTTGTGCCCAGAGTAAGTCCCCTCGGCACCTTCCGTTGGGCCTTTTGCAACCCATAGCCACCGGGGAGCGTCCATGGTCACACCTGGGGATGGATTTCATTGTGGACCTCCCTGCATCCCGAGGCCATACGGTCATTCTCATGATTGTGGATCGGTTTTCCAAAATGTGCCACTGTGTTCCTCTCAAGAAGTTACGCTCTGCACAAGAGTTGGCCACGATTTTTGCCAGGGAGGTCTTCCGGTTGCACGGGTTGCCCAAGGAGATTGTGTCGGATCGGGGGAGTCAGTTTGTGTCCAGGTTCTGGCGCGCCTTTTGCTCCCAGTTGGGGATTCATCTCTCTTTCTCCTCGGCCTACCACCCTCAGTCCAATGGGGCCGCAGAACGATCCAATCAGGCCTTGGAGCAATTCCTTCGTTGCTATGTCTCCGATCACCAAGACAATTGGGTTGACCTCCTGCCTTGGGCTGAGTTTGCCAGGAACACGGCGGTGAACTCTTCCTCTGGGACGTCTCCCTTCATGGCCAATTATGGGTTCCAACCTGCCGTGTTACCGGAGGTATTCTCTCCACAGGATATTCCGGCTGTGGAGGATCACCTTTCCGTCCTACGTGCTTCTTGGGTACAGATCCAGAGGTCCCTTAAGGCCTCTGCGCAGCGCCAGAGACTCCAGGCTGATCGCAGACGAGCGCCCGCTCCTTCCTACCAGGTCGGAGACCGCGTATGGTTGTCCACCCGCAACCTCAACCTTCGAGTGCCCACTCCCAAGCTGGCGCCTCGCTTTGTTGGTCCCTTCTGAGTGCTTCGCAGGGTAAACCCGGTAGCCTATGCCCTTGCGCTTCCTCCTGGCATGCGGATCTCCAACGTGTTTCATGTCTCCCTGTTGAAGCCACTGGTGTGTAATCGTTTCACTTCCTCGGTTCCTCGGCCTCGTCCGGTCCAAGTGGGCAATCGTGAGGAGTATGAGGTGAGCAATATCCTGGACTCACGCCTGGTCCGCGGTCGGGTGCAGTTTTTGGTCCATTGGCGTGGTTATGGTCCAGAGGAGCGTTCCTGGGTTCCCTCCGCAGATGTCCATGCTCCTGCCTTGCTCCGAGCCTTCCACGCACGCTTCCCTCAGAAACCGTTCTTTACTCCGCGGAGGAGGGGCCCTTGAGGGGGAGGTACTGTCATGGTCTTACCTTCTTGCTGTTCTCCTTCGTTTGACATGTGCTGGCGGCCATCTTGGTTTCTGGGTTTATTGTAGCCTCCCACCCTGCGGCTTCTCCTTCCCACTGGGAGGAGCTGGATGCCTAGCTCATATATATAGGAGGTCTGTGGCTTCAGTTCCTTGCTTGGTCCTCCTGTGTTCACATGCTTCTAAGACTGCTGCTGCTTCTGGTTCCTGATCCTGGCTTCGTCTGACTACCCTGCTGGTTCCTGATCCAGGCTTCGTCTGACTACCCTGCTGGTTCCTGATCCAGGCTTCGTCTGACTACCCTTCTGGTTCCTGACCTCTGGCTTCGCAAGACCCTGCTTCGGTTTAGCCATCCGTTTGGACTTTCGCCTTACAGCTTGATTTTCAATAAAGCCTTCTTATTTCCACTCATCTCTTGTTGTACGTCCGGTTCATGGTTCCCTGACAGATCCTTCCTCAAATTTCAGGAAGAGATCATCGAGAACCTCCTGTACCCAGGAGGTTCCGTGGCCCCATCCACCAGTGTAGTGAGCCGTCTACACGAGCGACATTTCCCCAATGTCGTTGCCGTTACCTCAACCCAACCGTCACCCCGAAAAAGATGTCGTGTCTGTAGCAGGAGTGGAATAAGGCGTGACACCCGCTATTTCTGTCCTGACTGTCCTGACCACCCTGCCCTATGCTTAGGTGAGTGTTTCAGGAAGTACCACACACAGGTACACCTAGCATAGGGATCACATCTCACCAGGACAATAATAGAAAAACTCCAGTTGTATTTTGAATCAAATGGTATTCTGTTTATTTTGACATGCGGCTTCAAAGTGACGTTTCGGCCTAGATGGCCTTTATCAAACTGTGACAATATCAATAGAAAAGTGACAATTACAATTTAGTGAATACCAACATCTGGTTACATATTTATATATGTTATTAATAAGACAATTATTCATACGCTATTCGCATTATATGTACGTATTCATTGCCATATAGTATCGGTGTTCCACAGAACAAAAGCAAAATCAAAACAAAATAGAAGGCAGAAGTTAAAGAAGGACATAGAAAAGAAACATAACATAATACTTAAATTATCATTGCCAGTAGGAGCAGTGTATATGGTAGTCTCTATGTTAAGGAGAAGCAACCAAGTGGACCAAGATCTAGAGGTGATGGGTAAAGGATATCTGGTCATATGTCGCAGTCCGACATTGATTATGTAGCCTATGAGAAAGGAGAAGAAAAATGGTTAGAAATGCATAATAACTCTTATTATATCATAACCATGGGACAGGTCAGGATTTCATGTAAAACATTGTATTTCGTAGTCTCTGTTGAGTCCCTTGGGTTCCAAGCAGTCCATTTTGTGGATCCAAAATGCTTCCCGTTTTTTTAGTTGCGTTATGCGATCATATCCTCTCCTATGGGGTAAAACCTGTTCTATGACCTGGTATTTAAGTTGTGATAGATGGTGCCCGGCTGTTTCAAAATGGGACGGTATTGGGAGTAGTAGATTTTTGCGTCTAACCGAAGACTTGTGTTGGCATATGCGATCACGTATTTTTTGGGTCGTTTCCCCTATGTAAATTTTGCTGCACGGGCATTTCAGTAAATATACTACAAAGGCCGAGTCGCATGTGAAAAAGCCTTTCACGGGAAAGCTTTTTCCTGATTGGGGGTGATGAAAATGAGTACCTTTTTGTACATTGCTGCATTGTTGGCAGTGAATGCATGGGAAGGTCCCTGTTTTTTGTGTTGTGAGGAACCTCTGTCTAGGAATGGTTTGTGTGGGGCCAATGTCCGCCTTGACTAGAAAATCTCTTAGGTTTTTGGGTCTCCGTGTGCAAGCTAGAATGGGATTCCTAAATTCTTCTACTGTGGGGAAAGCTTTGTGCAGGATGGACCAATGATTTCTGATACTGTTCAGCATCTTTTTATTGGTAGGATGATAGGTATGAACAAATGGTATGCGACTGAGTTTGGTTTTTGGTTTCCTGATGACGGTAGTTGTCTCATCTCTAAGGATTTGTTCTGGATATCCTCTCTCTATGAATCTATCTTTCATCTCCGTCAGGCGTGTTTGTAGTTGATTGCTAGATGTAACAATACGTTTGATTCTTGTGTACTGGGAGGTGGGGAGGGATTTCTTGGTATTTAATGCATGGAAACTCTTAAAGTGTAGTAGGTTGTTGCGGTCTGTTGGTTTTCGGTATAGGTCTGTGGAGAGTGTGTCTGATGGAGTTTTAATGACTGTTGTGTCTAGGAAGCTGATGGATGTCGGATCAGAATGAATGGTGAACTGTAATTCTTGATATATACTGTTGAGGTATGAGTGGAAGTCGTTCAGGGACTCCAACGAACCCCTCCATATGCAAAAAATGTCATCGATATAACGTTTCCAAACGAGAACATGTTCACAAAAACGACTGTCAGGATAAATGAAGGATTCCTCGAACTCGGCCATGTAACAATTTGCATATGGAGGGGCTACATTGGACCCCATCGCGGTCCCTTGGCACTGTAGATAAAAAGTGTCTTCAAAAAGAAAAAAATTATTGGTGAGAACAAGTTCCAGTATATCCATATAGAATGATATAGTGTCAGGATTGTTGAAGTTGACTGTAAGGCATTTAGAGACGGCCTGTAATCCTTTGTTGTGCTGGATTGAAGTATATAGGCTCGAGACGTCCCAAGTGACCAGTAATGTTTCTTGTGGTAGTGGTGGGAGATTGTAGATAATCTTTAAGAAGTCTGATGTGTCGAGTATAAATGATTTAGTCTGTTTGATCAAGGGGGTGAGTGATTTTTCTAGTAAAATGGAAAGTGGTGACAATATCGAATTAGTTGAGGCCACGATTGGTCTCCCGGGTGGTTTATGTAGGTCTTTATGGATTTTGGGTAGTGTATATAGAACAGGGATGACTGGATGGCTATTGGATAGGAAGGTGGCTGTAGTGTTGTCAATGATGTTTAGCATCTGGTATTGTTGTAAAATCTTGTGTATTTTCTCCCTAATCTGTGGGGTGGGGTCTGAGGGAAGTTTACGGTAAATGGTTGTATCTTGTAATTGGCGGTGAATCTCTGTTGTATATTGGGCTTTATCCATTAGTACCAGTGCACCCCCTTTATCTGCTGGTTTTATGATAAGGTTTTTTCTTTTTGTTAAGGAGAGGAGGGCCTGTTTTTGAACGTTGTTAAGGTTATTTTGGTATTTATATTTGCCCATGTGGAGATCTTTCCTAAATTGGGTCATGTCTTTTTGGACCAGGGCTATAAAGGTCTCTATGGCCGGTTTTGTCTTAGGTGGCATGAAGTGACTCTTGTTTCTTAGTCCCAAGTCACCAATGGAAACTTGTGGGCTAGGATTACAAGAGATGGTTTTGTTGCGTTCCTGTAGTTCAGAAAAATGTGCCTTTAGGCGAATGTTTCTGTAAAGTCTGTGTAGGTCTAGATCCAATTGGAAAGTGTCCACTTGGTTAGCCGGACAGAACGATAGTCCCATCTCAAGAAGGGATATCTCAGCAGGTCCTAGTGAGTGTGATGAGATGTTTACGACTAAAGACGGTACCTGAGATCTAGTCGTCATATTGGGTGGTCTCCGTGTTGTTGTTGCCATTCTTCCTTGGTTTCTGCGTCGGCCTCTGAAGGAATGTTGAGTATAGTTGTCCTGTTGAGAGTAGGGGTCACCTTCTGAGCCTGAGTGTGACGAGTCCCTTGATTGGGAGCGGTGTCTGTAGCGGCTGTTAGTGGAATTGGTGGGGTCGGGCCATTTATATACCCTGTTGAGTCTGTAATCCTCGGTATCGCGTAGAAACTTGTTACGTTTCGTGGACTCGACTTCCTTCTTGTGGTTCTGTAGAGAAGATTCAGTACCTCCCAGTACACAAGAATCAAACGTATTGTTACATCTAGCAATCAACTACAAACACGCCTGACGGAGATGAAAGATAGATTCATAGAGAGAGGATATCCAGAACAAATCCTTAGAGATGAGACAACTACCGTCATCAGGAAACCAAAAACCAAACTCAGTCGCATACCATTTGTTCATACCTATCATCCTACCAATAAAAAGATGCTGAACAGTATCAGAAATCATTGGTCCATCCTGCACAAAGCTTTCCCCACAGTAGAAGAATTTAGGAATCCCATTCTAGCTTGCACACGGAGACCCAAAAACCTAAGAGATTTTCTAGTCAAGGCGGACATTGGCCCCACACAAACCATTCCTAGACAGAGGTTCCTCACAACACAAAAAACAGGGACCTTCCCATGCATTCACTGCCAACAATGCAGCAATGTACAAAAAGGTACTCATTTTCATCACCCCCAATCAGGAAAAAGCTTTCCCGTGAAAGGCTTTTTCACATGCGACTCGGCCTTTGTAGTATATTTACTCAAATGCCCGTGCGGCAAAATTTACATAGGGGAAACGACCCAAAAAATACGTGATCGCATATGCCAACACAAGTCTTCGGTTAGACGCAAAAATCTACTACTCCCAATACCGTCCCATTTTGAAACAGCCGGGCACCATCTATCACAACTTAAATACCAGGTCATAGAACAGGTTTTACCCCATAGGAGAGGATATGATCGCATAACGCAACTAAAAAAACGGGAAGCATTTTGGATCCACAAAATGGACTGCTTGGAACCCAAGGGACTTAACAGAGACTACGAAATACAATGTTTTACATGAAATCCTGACCTGTCCCATGGTTATGATATAATAAGAGTTATTATGCATTTCTAACCATTTTTCTTCTCCTTTCTCATAGGCTACATAATCAATGTCGGACTGCGACATATGACCAGATATCCTTTACCCATCACCTCTAGATCTTGGTCCACTTGGTTGCTTCTCCTTAACATAGAGACTACCATATACACTGCTCCTACTGGCAATGATAATTTAAGTATTATGTTATGTTTCTTTTCTATGTCCATCTTTAACTTCTGCCTTCTATTTTGTTTTGATTTTGCTTTTGTTCTGTGGAACACCGATACTATATGGCAATGAATACGTACATATAATGCGAATAGCGTATGAATAATTGTCTTATTAATAACATATATAAATATGTAACCAGATGTTGGCATTCACTAAATTGTAATTGTCACTTTTCTATTGATATTGTCACAGTTTGATAAAGGCCATCTAGGCCGAAACGTCACTTTGAAGCCGCATGTCAAAATAAACAGAATACCATTTGATTCAAAATACAACTGGAGTTTTTCTATTATTATCATACGGGGTGGGAACCCGACTCCAATTGATTACTTCCAGTGTGCCAGGAGGTTATATCTCTACTTGATCTCACCAGGACAGGCACACAGGGCTATTAGGGCCCATTCACACAGAGCTGCTGCAAACCTCTCCTTTCACCTGGGACAAAGTGCATAACGCACTTCGCCACATCTTTGGGCGCTTTGCGCTTTGCACATTGACCCATGGGGAAGGAGAGGTTTGTTCTATAAAGGTAAAAAAAAAAAAAAAAAAACACCAGTAAGCAAAAAGGTTAATGTTTAGTTCAAAAAGTTAAAGTTTATATGTTCTGTTCCAAAGTTAATAAAATTATTGCGTTGCGGCCTGGTTTTTTCTTTTTTTTTTACCTTCCAGGTGGACCAACCGATCAACTAGCTGCAGCACTGATGTGCATTCTGACAGAAGCATTGCGCTGCTGTCAGATTACACGCAAGTCGGTGTATGCGGCGCTGCAAGACGAGATTTCTCCTCTGCAGTAAAAGATACGTTTGCCAAGGCATATGAGCTGAGGAGGAGGCGGTGTTCCTATGCTTTGGCAAACACTTTGTATATAAAAAAAATATATATATAAATCCCGGCAATGATTTATTCATCCACATCGATTGATGTGAATGGAGAAATCTGGTTTGTCAGGGCATACGAGCTAAGTGGGTATGGATGTTGGGCAGACGCCTTTCTCCTCCTTTTTTTTTTTGGCAGAGATTTTTTTATCCACATTGATCGATGCGAATGAAGAAATCTGTGCCGTTCATTTTTTTCTTTCAGCCCAGAGGCTGAACAGAAAAAAAAAATCTCATTACCTGTATGCTCAATATAAGGAGACTAGCAGAAACTCCTAATGCTGGCCATACATGTAATAATTGCGGAGACCCTCAAATGCCAGGGCAGTACAAACACCCCACAACTGACCCCATTTTGGAAAGAAGACACCCCAAGGTATTTGCTGAGGGGCATATTGAGTCCATGAAAGATTTAAATTTTTGTCCCAAGTTAGCGGAAAGTGAGACTTTGTGAGAAAAAAAAAAAAAACAATTTCCGCTAACTTATGCAAAAAAAATAAAAAATTCTATAAACTCGCCAGGCCCCTCATTGAATACCTTGGGGTGTCTTATTTCCAAAGTGGGGTCACATGTGGGGTATTTATACTGCCCTGCCTTTTTAGGGGCCCTAAAGCGTGAGAAGAAGTCTGGGATCCAAATGTCTAAAAATGCCCTCCTAAAAGGAATTTTTTATTTTTTGTCACAAGTCAGCGGAAAATGATGATTTTTTTTTTTCTTACAAAGTCTCATATTCCACTAACTTGCGACAAAAAATTCTAGGAACTCGCCATGCCCCTCATGGAATATCTTGGGGTGTCTTCTTTCCAAAATGGGGTCACTTGTGGCGTAGTTATACTGCCCTGGCAATTTAGGGGCCCATATGTGTGAGAAGTAGTTTGCAATCAAAATCTGTAAAAAATGACCGGTGAAATCCGAAAGGTGCACTTTGGAATGTGGGTCCCTTTGCCCACCTAGGCTGCAAAAAAGTGTCACACATCTGGTATCGCCGTACTCAGGAGAAGTTGTGGAATGTGTTTTGGGGTGTCATTTTACATATACCCATGCTGGGTGAGATAAATATCTTGGTCAAATGCCAACTTTGTATAAAAAAATTGGAAAAGTTGTCTTTTGCCAAGATATTTCTCTCACCCAGCATGGGTATATGTAAAATGACACCCCAAAACACATTCCCCAACTTCTCCTGAGTACGGCAATACCACATGTGTGACACTTTTTTGCAGCCAAGGTGGGCAAAGGGGCACATATTCCAAAGTGCACCTTTCGGATTTCGCTGGCCATTTTTTACACATTTTGATTGCAAACTACTTCTCACACATATGGGCCCCTAAATTGCCAGGGCAGTATAACTACGCCACAAGTGACCCCATTTTGGAAAGAAGACACCCCAAGGTATTTTGTGATGGGCATAGAGAATTAAACTTAGCTGTCTCTATAGTCAACATTCCTATTTGATTGCTAGAATTAGCGAAGTTGACGAATAGGTAGCTTAAACGAAGATGGAGAATACTTCGTTATCTTAATTTTGAGGAATATGACGAATACATTTGTCATATTCGCTAATTCTACAAAGCCAACCATAGTAAACCAGGTCCAAGTTGAAATCACAATTCGATTATAACTTGAATTAATCGAATTGCAATTTCAACTTAGCGCTGCTATATTCCATATTAGGCTAGAATTAACGAATATGGAATATAGCAGTGCTTAGTTGAAATCGCAATTCGATTATTATAACTTGAATTAATCGAATTGCGATTTCAACGTAATTCTCGAATCCGACAGTACATTCTAGTATGCAGACGTTTCCATGGTGATGGGGACGCTCCATGAGCATGGAAGTCGGCAGAAGCGGCAACAGGCACTGACTGGAGCAGCCAGGAAGCCAGGAATCCTAAGGACAGGTAAGAACTACTTTAGGGAAGTGGGAAAGAAAAAAATAACAATAAAAAAAATAAAAGAAATATTCAAAATATCGAATTTATAGCACTATATTCGAAATATTTGCGAATTAGCGAAGTGCCGATATTCGCAAAAAAAAAAAATCGATATTCGAATATTCGCGCTCAACACCAGTGATGACAGATATAACTTGCTTATTGATATCAGTGGATGTGAGCCTGATAATACATGGTGTTATTCATTTATAGGCATCTGCCCTGGACTGCAGAATCAGCTATACATAGCTATTTTATTTCTTCTTGACTTTATCATAAATTTTTCTTTACAAATAACTCACCATGCAGCTAAAACTAGACATGCATTTTATGTTCTCACTATGTTTCTCTGATACATAAAATCATTGCTTAATCCAAACCCCCATGAATGTGACCTTCCTGTTCACGGCTGCTCGTCTCCCGTCATGCATTTAGAATGATCAATTCAGGCATTGCCCCTCAGCACATGTCCATATTATTTTGTAGCGCAATATCAAATGTTTCTAAAATGTTAAAGATCCCGCTATATAAATTACCGTATCTTGACTCCTGTTTATCTTTGACAGTACACTTTTACACAATGTAAATATGATAATTTCTCTGTAGCCACAGATGGGGTTCTCCCTCCAACTATCCTTAATATTAATAGGGTTTACAAAATTGACAAGTGCATACAGTTTATATACAATGCATTCGGAAAGTCTTCCGAACCTTTCACTTTTCACATTTTGTTATGTTGCTTGTGGTAAAACAAAAAAATTTCCAGTTTTCCCCATCAATCTGCACTCAATACCTCATAATTAGGCTTGAGCAAATTGAGCTTTGGATCATAGATCCGAAGTCGATTCATTAAAAAACTTTGTTGGTAATGTTGTTTCCCTACAGCATTAAAATGTATAGGTTCCATGTAGCAAAACTTCCTATCTGCGTCTTTAAAAACATTTTTAAATAGGAATCTGAAGTCGGCTTTGTTACCGAGGTACCAACCAGTACTAGTGTTGATCAAGCACCTTAGTGCTCGGGGGCTCGGGCCGAACACATCGGGATGCTCGGGTGCTCGGTAGAATAGTGGAAGTCAATGGGAGAACCCAAGCATTAAATCAGGCACCCCCTGCCCTGAAGAGAGAATGGTGCCTGGTTCATAGAAAAAGGTCAGAAATTGATGGAAACTTCACCGAAATGGTTCGGAAAAAGCATGGGTAGGATGTCTGGATGCATCTTGGACTCCCAGGTCGCTGCTGGGAACGATGTTGTCCAAATAGTACGCCACTTTTACAGACTGACAATAATACGCACAAAACCAAAGATAAAATCGATTTTATAGGAAAATTGTTAGGAAACATACTTTCCTGTATATTTATTTGTATATAAAGTGCAAGTGCTGCCAAAAATTACAAGGAAGAGGCACTCCGATACAACCTGTATATCACATAAAAGAGGGCCTCATTCGCAATGTGGTACAATTGTTCAGGTAATGGGACTCCTACACTCATGAAGCCTATGCACTAAGGGAAAGGGCTGCCAAAAATTACAAGGAACCGGCACTTCAATACACCCTTTGTTAAACATAAAGGAGGGCATCATACACAGCCTTGAAAAATTATGATTGATGGCCTGCTGGTGACCCTCAAAAATATTTGGAGCAAGGGCCTGCTGATCTGACCATCTAAAACTTTATGGGCGAGGGCTGGCTGCCGCTTTGGTGACTCTAGATAACCTGGGCCCGATCGCACGTCCCCGTAATGGTGACGATCAATTCGGATGTCTGCCCTATCAACTTTCGATGTTATTTTCAGTGCCAACCACGATGACCACGGGTAACGGGGAATCAGGGTTGGATTCCGGAGAGGGAGCCTGAGAAATAGCTACAGCTACCACTTCCAAGCAAGGCAGCATTCGTGCAAATTACCTATTAGGTATAATTAGGTGAGGGCCTGCTGGTGAGCAGACCCTCTAAAAGGTTGTAGGTGAGGGCCTGCAGGTGAGCTGACTCTTTAAAAAATTATATGCGAGGGCCTGCAGGTGATCTGACACTCTAAAAAATTATATGCGAGGGCCTGCTGGTGAGCTGACCCTCTAAAAAATTATATGCGAGGGCCTGCAGCTGAGCTGACCCTGTAAAACATTATATGCGAGGGCATTATATGCGACGAATAAGCATGTTGATATGATGGAAGAGGAGGATGAGAAAAGGAAGATTTAACCATTTATCCTTGTTTGTGGTGGAAGGGGTGCATGGGAATACAGTATATTCAGTACATTATAAACAACACATTTAAAGTGCCTTTATGTTCATCAGCTTTCGTCTGGTGGAGTTGAGAAGTCATGGTCAATCCAGGCCTTGTTAATTTTTATAAGAGCCAACCTGTCAGCATTTTCAGTTAAACGTGGCCACAAGAGGAAAAAGACGCTCATAGGGTGAGTATGTTAAAAAAGCATCCAAACACAGGAAGTATGGTACTGCTCACCTGTTTTTGTTGCACCTAATATTGGGTGCAACCACAATGAAGGCGAATAGAGGCGATTAGTTCTAACTGGTTGGTGCTGCCGATTTCGTCCGTATTCTCCTTTGGCTGGGGCCAGGCCGCCGTCTGGATCAGCAACTATGGTAAGCTTTCACTGGACTGGACAGGTCAAGTGGAGAGGTGGACCATAGGCACAAAAATGCAACCAGAGATATTCAAATCAGTAGGTTTTTATTAAGACTACTGATTTGAATTTCTCTTGTTGCGTTTTTGCGCCTATGGTCCACCTCTCCACTCGACTTCCCCAGTCCAGTGGAAGCTTACAGCATTTTTAGTTGACAGGTGGATACGCTAATGTGTTATTTTGCCACCAGCAGCACTAAATACCCGCTCAGACAAAATGCTGGCTGCAGGGCAAGCCAGCACCTCCAAGGCGTAGAGCGCCAGTTCGTGCCATGTGTCCAGCTTGGACACCCAGTAGTTGTAAGGCACTAAGGGATCATTGAGGACGCATCGATTGATGTGAATGGAGAAATCTGGTTTGTCAGGGCATACGAGCTAAGTGGGTATGGATGTTGGGCAGACGCCTTTCTCCTCCTTTTTTTTTTTGGCAGAGATTTTTTTATCCACATTGATCGATGCGAATGAAGAAATCTGTGCCGTTCATTTTTTTCTTTCAGCCCAGAGGCTGAACAGAAAAAAAAAATCTCATTACCTGTATGCTCAATATAAGGAGACTAGCAGAAACTCCTAATGCTGGCCATACATGTAATAATTGCGGAGACCCTCAAATGCCAGGGCAGTACAAACACCCCACAACTGACCCCATTTTGGAAAGAAGACACCCCAAGGTATTTGCTGAGGGGCATATTGAGTCCATGAAAGATTTAAATTTTTGTCCCAAGTTAGCGGAAAGTGAGACTTTGTGAGAAAAAAAAAAAAAACAATTTCCGCTAACTTATGCAAAAAAAATAAAAAATTCTATGAACTCGCCAGGCCCCTCATTGAATACCTTGGGGTGTCTTATTTCCAAAGTGGGGTCACATGTGGGGTATTTATACTGCCCTGCCTTTTTAGGGGCCCTAAAGCGTGAGAAGAAGTCTGGGATCCAAATGTCTAAAAATGCCCTCCTAAAAGGAATTTTTTATTTTTTGTCACAAGTCAGCGGAAAATGATGATTTTTTTTTTTCTTACAAAGTCTCATATTCCACTAACTTGCGACAAAAAATTCTAGGAACTCGCCATGCCCCTCATGGAATATCTTGGGGTGTCTTCTTTCCAAAATGGGGTCACTTGTGGCGTAGTTATACTGCCCTGGCAATTTAGGGGCCCATATGTGTGAGAAGTAGTTTGCAATCAAAATCTGTAAAAAATGACCGGTGAAATCCGAAAGGTGCACTTTGGAATGTGGGTCCCTTTGCCCACCTAGGCTGCAAAAAAGTGTCACACATCTGGTATCGCCGTACTCAGGAGAAGTTGTGGAATGTGTTTTGGGGTGTCATTTTACATATACCCATGCTGGGTGAGAGAAATATCTTGGCAAAAGACAACTTTTCCAATTTTTTTATACAAAGTTGGCATTTGACCAAGATATTTATCTCACCCAGCATGGGTATATGTAAAATGACACCCCAAAACACATTCCCCAACTTCTCCTGAGTACGGCAATACCACATGTGTGACACTTTTTTGCAGCCAAGGTGGGCAAAGGGGCACATATTCCAAAGTGCACCTTTCGGATTTCGCTGGCCATTTTTTACACATTTTGATTGCAAACTACTTCTCACACATATGGGCCCCTAAATTGCCAGGGCAGTATAACTACGCCACAAGTGACCCCATTTTGGAAAGAAGACACCCCAAGGTATTTTGTGATGGGCATAGAGAATTAAACTTAGCTGTCTCTATAGTCAACATTCCTATTTGATTGCTAGAATTAGCGAAGTTGACGAATAGGTAGCTTAAACGAAGATGGAGAATACTTCGTTATCTTAATTTTGAGGAATATGACGAATACATTTGTCATATTCGCTAATTCTACAAAGCCAACCATAGTAAACCAGGTCCAAGTTGAAATCACAATTCGATTATAACTTGAATTAATCGAATTGCAATTTCAACTTAGCGCTGCTATATTCCATATTAGGCTAGAATTAACGAATATGGAATATAGCAGTGCTTAGTTGAAATCGCAATTCGATTATTATAACTTGAATTAATCGAATTGCGATTTCAACGTAATTCTCGAATCCGACAGTACATTCTAGTATGCAGACGTTTCCATGGTGATGGGGACGCTCCATGAGCATGGAAGTCGGCAGAAGCGGCAACAGGCACTGACTGGAGCAGCCAGGAAGCCAGGAATCCTAAGGACAGGTAAGAACTACTTTAGGGAAGTGGGAAAGAAAAAAATAACAATAAAAAAAATAAAAAAAATATTCAAAATATCGAATTTATAGCACTATATTCGAAATATTTGCGAATTAGCGAAGTGCCGATATTCGCAAAAAAAAAAAAATCGATATTCGAATATTCGCGCTCAACACCAGTGATGACAGATATAACTTGCTTATTGATATCAGTGGATGTGAGCCTGATAATACATGGTGTTATTCATTTATAGGCATCTGCCCTGGACTGCAGAATCAGCTATACATAGCTATTTTATTTCTTCTTGACTTTATCATAAATTTTTCTTTACAAATAACTCACCATGCAGCTAAAACTAGACATGCATTTTATGTTCTCACTATGTTTCTCTGATACATAAAATCATTGCTTAATCCAAACCCCCATGAATGTGACCTTCCTGTTCACGGCTGCTCGTCTCCCGTCATGCATTTAGAATGATCAATTCAGGCATTGCCCCTCAGCACATGTCCATATTATTTTGTAGCGCAATATCAAATGTTTCTAAAATGTTAAAGATCCCGCTATATAAATTACCGTATCTTGACTCCTGTTTATCTTTGACAGTACACTTTTACACAATGTAAATATGATAATTTCTCTGTAGCCACAGATGGGGTTCTCCCTCCAACTATCCTTAATATTAATAGGGTTTACAAAATTGACAAGTGCATACAGTTTATATACAATGCATTCGGAAAGTCTTCCGAACCTTTCACTTTTCACATTTTATTATGTTGCTTGTGGTAAAACAAAAAAATTTCCAGTTTTCCCCATCAATCTGCACTCAATACCTCATAATTAGGCTTGAGCAAATTGAGCTTTGGATCATAGATCCGAAGTCGATTCATTAAAAAACTTTGTTGGTAATGTTGTTTCCCTACAGCATTAAAATGTATAGGTTCCATGTAGCAAAACTTCCTATCTGCGTCTTTAAAAACATTTTTAAATAGGAATCTGAAGTCGGCTTTGTTACCGAGGTACCAACCAGTACTAGTGTTGATCAAGCACCTTAGTGCTCGGGGGCTCAGGCCGAACACATCGGGATGCTCGGGTGCTCGGTAGAATAGTGGAAGTCAATGGGAGAACCCAAGCATTAAATCAGGCACCCCCTGCCCTGAAGAGAGAATGGTGCCTGGTTCATAGAAAAAGGTCAGAAATTGATGGAAACTTCACCGAAATGGTTCGGAAAAAGCATGGGTAGGATGTCTGGATGCATCTTGGACTCCCAGGTCGCTGCTGGGAACGATGTTGTCCAAATAGTACGCCACTTTTACAGACTGACAATAATACGCACAAAACCAAAGATAAAATCGATTTTATAGGAAAATTGTTAGGAAACATACTTTCCTGTATATTTATTTGTATATAAAGTGCAAGTGCTGCCAAAAATTACAAGGAAGAGGCACTCCGATACAACCTGTATATCACATAAAAGAGGGCCTCATTCGCAATGTGGTACAATTGTTCAGGTAATGGGACTCCTACACTCATGAAGCCTATGCACTAAGGGAAAGGGCTGCCAAAAATTACAAGGAACCGGCACTTCAATACACCCTTTGTTAAACATAAAGGAGGGCATCATACACAGCCTTGAAAAATTATGATTGATGGCCTGCTGGTGACCCTCAAAAATATTTGGAGCAAGGGCCTGCTGATCTGACCATCTAAAACTTTATGGGCGAGGGCTGGCTGCCGCTTTGGTGACTCTAGATAACCTGGGCCCGATCGCCCGTAATGGTGACGATCAATTCGGATGTCTGCCCTATCAACTTTCGATGTTATTTTCAGTGCCAACCACGATGACCACGGGTAACGGGGAATCAGGGTTGGATTCCGGAGAGGGAGCCTGAGAAATAGCTACAGCTACCACTTCCAAGCAAGGCAGCATTCGTGCAAATTACCTATTAGGTATAATTAGGTGAGGGCCTGCTGGTGAGCAGACCCTCTAAAAGGTTGTAGGTGAGGGCCTGCAGGTGAGCTGACTCTTTAAAAAATTATATGCGAGGGCCTGCAGGTGATCTGACACTCTAAAAAATTATATGCGAGGGCCTGCTGGTGAGCTGACCCTCTAAAAAATTATATGCGAGGGCCTGCAGCTGAGCTGACCCTGTAAAACATTATATGCGAGGGCATTATATGCGACGAATAAGCATGTTGATATGATGGAAGAGGAGGATGAGAAAAGGAAGATTTAACCATTTATCCTTGTTTGTGGTGGAAGGGGTGCATGGGAATACAGTATATTCAGTACATTATAAACAACACATTTAAAGTGCCTTTATGTTCATCAGCTTTCGTCTGGTGGAGTTGAGAAGTCATGGTCAATCCAGGCCTTGTTAATTTTTATAAGAGCCAACCTGTCAGCATTTTCAGTTAAACGTGGCCACAAGAGAAAAAAGACGCTCATAGGGTGAGTATGTTAAAAAAGCATCCAAACACAGGAAGTATGGTACTGCTCACCTGTTTTTGTTGCACCTAATATTGGGTGCAACCACAATGAAGGCGAATAGAGGCGATTAGTTCTAACTGGTTGGTGCTGCCGATTTCGTCCGTATTCTCCTTTGGCTGGGGCCAGGCCGCCGTCTGGATCAGCAACTATGGTAAGCTTTCACTGGACTGGACAGGTCAAGTGGAGAGGTGGACCATAGGCACAAAAATGCAACCAGAGATATTCAAATCAGTAGGTTTTTATTAAGACTACTGATTTGAATTTCTCTTGTTGCGTTTTTGCGCCTATGGTCCACCTCTCCACTCGACTTCCCCAGTCCAGTGGAAGCTTACAGCATTTTTAGTTGACAGGTGGATACGCTAATGTGTTATTTTGCCACCAGCAGCACTAAATACCCGCTCAGACAAAATGCTGGCTGCAGGGCAAGCCAGCACCTCCAAGGCGTAGAGCGCCAGTTCGTGCCATGTGTCCAGCTTGGACACCCAGTAGTTGTAAGGCACTAAGGGATCATTGAGGACGCTGACACGGTCTGCTATGTACTCCTTCACCATCTTCCAAAGTTTTTCCCTCCTTGTGACACTAGGCCATGCATCGGGGTGAGGGTGCTGGCGGGGTGTCATAAAACTGTCCCAGGCAGAGTGTTGTTCTGCCTCTGTTGGAACTGCTGTGTGTTCCCCTTGTCTTCCCTCCTCGGTTGGCCAAGGAAGTACGGACTATGCCGCCGGCGTTGTCAGATGGAAAATTTTGGAGCAATTTTTCAACAAGGATCTTCTGGTATTGCACCATTTTGCTTGTCCTCTCCACCAGAGGAATGAGAGATGAGAAGTTCTCTTTGTAGCAGGGGTCGAGAATGGTGAACAACCAGTAATCTGTGTTGCGTATACACAGCCTAACATGAAGTCAGCCATGTGTAGGTGAGGGCCTGCTGGTGAGCTGACCCTCTAAAAAATTATATGCGAGGGCCTCACATATAAGGTCTTACCCCATTTCCACCTTTTCCACATGCAAAGTGTCGTCATTAATTGTGAGCAGTGAGCGTTTGAGTAGACACAGAAGTGGGATGGTTACGCTGAAAATAGCGTTATCGCCGCTCACCATCTGTGTTGATTCCTCAAAGTATCTTAAAACCTCGCAGAGGTCAAACATCCATGCCCATTCGCTTGTAAATAGCAGAAGCTGACTGGAAAGGCGACGACCATGTTGCAACTGGTATTCCACTACTGCC
Organism: Bufo gargarizans; assembly: GCF_014858855.1. NCBI lineage: Eukaryota > Metazoa > Chordata > Amphibia > Anura > Bufonidae > Bufo > Bufo gargarizans. The sequence goes on from NC_058088.1 coordinate 109,543,687, forward strand.
CTCTGCTGCTCACAAAGCCTGGCCAACATGTGGAACGTCGAGTTCCAGCACGTGCTCACGTCTCACAACAGCCGGTGAGCTAGCAATTTCAACCACTGCTGCAGCGTTCACAGACCATCTGAAGCTGTCGATGACTTGCGGAAATGTACACATACGCGGCGCAACTTCACCAGTAGCTCAGGTAAATTGAAGTAGGTTTTGAGAAACAGCTGAACCACTAAGTTTAAGATGTGGGCTAGCTTCAAAGCCGCCACCACTTTATGGCCATTATCAAACACAACCATGCCTGGTTCTAGGTTGAGTGGCGAGAGCCACAGCTCAGTCTGGTCTCTTATCCCCTGACACAGCTCTGTGGCAGTGTGCTGTTTGTCCCCTAAGCATATCAGCTTCAGCACGGTTTCACGCGGATAATTCGGAGGTGGAAGTAGAGGAGGAGGCGGAGGAGGAGAAGTGGGGGTTGGAGCCACTAACGTAGGTGCTGTTGCTGGACACATGTTGGTGTAAGGCAGGCGCGGCACACCTTGAAAAATAATGGCGGATGGGAACTGCGTAAAGCGGGACGGCCACCGACATCAGGCTGTGGAAGGTCTCAGTGTCCAAAAGCCTATTTTGGAAAGCTGCGCATTTAGTGCTATGGCTTGTGGGTGGGTGGCTGGCTATTTTCACTTGCGTTCAAATGCCTGGGGTAAGGACATTTGTAGGCTGAGCTGGGACACAGAAGTGGGTGTGGTTGCTGATGGTGCTTGTGAAGGTCCAGGTGCAGGGAGGGAGGCATCCGGGCCTGTGTCTTGGACAAGGGATTGGCCAGCATGTAACACAGGGGAAGAGGAGGCAGTGGTGTGACACGCAGACACAGATTGTGGACCCAGGCATTCGGCCCGCCTATTACGGTGCTTTGATGCCATGTGGCGGATCATGCTGGTGGTGGTGAGGTTGCTATTGTTTACGCCCCTGCTCATTTTCGTATGGCACAGGTTGCAAATTAGAATTCTTTTGTCGTCTGCACTTTCCTAAAAAAAGTGCCAGACTGCGGAACACCTACCCCTTGGCAAGGGAGATTTCCGGAAGGGGGTGCTCCGTGGAATAGTTGCGGGCCTGTTTGGTATGGCCCGCCTTCTCCCTTTTGCCACCCCACTGCCTCTTCCAGCCTGTTGCGATGCTGCAGATCCCTCCCCCTCTGTACTGCTGTCCTTGCTTGGCTTTCCACCTTCCCAGTTTGGATCAGTGACTTCATCGTCCACCGCCTCCTCTTTCACTTCCTCACTCTGCTCATCCTCATGACTTGTTGACCTAACCACAACCTCAGTGATTGACAACTGTGTCTCATCCTCTTCCTCAACCTCTTGAGACAGTAATTGCTGAGTTATTGGCAACTGTGTCTCATCATCATACACCTCATTAAACAGTAATTGCCCACCGTCATCTTCTCGTGACTGTGGATGCTCAAGAGTTTGGGAATCAGGGCACAAGATCTATCCCTCTTCAAGTGTGCTTGGCGAGAGGGCAAATCAAGGAATGGCGAGAAAAAGAGGTCCTCTGAATATCTGAGTGTGGGATCACTTGTTTGATCAGACTATCCATGGTGGGAGGAAGGAGTGTCAGGACTGTGCAGCGTCCCACTCAGGACATGTGGGAACTGCAAAATTAACTGTGAAACTACATTACAGTGTTGAATGTCATTCTGCATTACATCAACTGTTGTATCCCTGTTCATAGGCTGGTTAGGTGTAATTTATACATCCCACCTATTAGACGCTATTTACTTAGTTTATATAAATACTTTCGTCAGGCCTAGTGTAGAGACAGAGGTGTTTGTTGTTGAGAGGTGTAGAGTCAGTTGTTAAGCTGAGGCTACACACCACAGATTAGTGGGTGAAGTCTGAAGCAGCAATGAGGTAGAGCCGAGGTATGAACATTTTCCTCCTGTGATCCTCTTAGTTCCTTTTTTCCTTCAACCAGAGGATAGTGTTGTGTCATCGGTGATAACAGCCACTACCTAAGGCTTAACAGGCACCTTTGCACATGGTGGAGGACAATCTAGCTACAGGCAGCCTCACCATACATTATAGAAGACAGATTAGCTACCTGTTCAAGGGCTTGGAAGATACAGAAATAATAGGACTAAGGCCTCTTTCACACTTGCGTCGTCCGGATCCGGCGTGTACTCCACTTGCTGGAATTACACGCCGGATCCGGAAAAACGCAAGTGAACTGAAAGCATTTGAAGACGGATCCGTCTTCAAAATGCATTCAGTGTTACTATGGCAGCCAGGACGCTATTAAAGTCCTGGTTGCCATAGTAGTAGTGGGGAGCAGTATTCTTACAGTCCGTGCGGCTCCTGGGGCGCTCCAGAATGACGTCAGAGCGCCCCATGCGCATGGATGACGTGCCATGCGATCACGTCATTCATGTGCGTGGGGCGCCCTGACGTCACTCTGAAGCGCCCTGGGAGCCGCACGGACTGTAAGTATACTGCTCCCCCGCTCCCCACTACACTTTACCATGGCTGCCAGGACTTTAGCGTCCCGGCAGCCATGGTAACCATTCAGAAAAAGCTAAACGTCGGATCCGGCAATGCGCCGAAACAACGTTTAGCTTAAGGCCAGATCCGGATCAATGCCTTTCAATGGGCATTCATTCCGGATCCGGCCTTGCGGCAAGTGTTCAGGATTTTTGGCCGGAGCAAAAATCGCAGCATGCTGCAGTATTTTCTCCGGCCAAAAAACGTTACGGTCCTGAACTGAAGACATCCTGATGCATCCTGAACGGATTTCTCTCCTTTCAGAATGCATTAGGATAAAACTGATCAGGATTCTTCCGACATAGAGCCCCGACGACGGAACTCTATGCCGGAAGAAAAGAACGCAGGTGTGAAAGAGCCCTAAGCATACCAGAAATACCTCTACAGAACCACAGCCTGAGTAAAAACCTAGCCAAATCTATTAACAGTGGATCAACAGAATTCCTCTAAAGAACTTTACACTGGAGATGTGGCACAGATAATTGCGGACACCGTGTACGGAAAAAGTACACTGGATGTCACAGATATTTTTTGGATGTGCACACTTTACACAGGAGATGTGACGAGGATAATTTAACTGTCCGCAACGGACACCGTCTACGGAAAAAGTACACTGGATATCACAGATATTTTAGGGATGCGCACACTTTATGCAGGAGATGTAGCGCAGATAATTTAATTGTCCACAGCGGCCTATTAGACGCTATTTAGCGCAGGATGTGCTAAAAATATATATTGCTGCTGTCACACAAAATAGTCCTTAAAAGGACTTTTGGTTCTCTTAAAAGTTTTTCTAATAAAAATCTTCCAATAACACTCCCTACACTCTGTCCCTTCCTATGCACAGCTCTCCCTAAGACTGAGCAATTTAGTGCAGGTTGCGCTACAAACATATATTGCTGCTGTCACACACAACAGTCCTTACAAGGGACTTTTGGGTCTCTGAAAAGTTTTTGTTACAAAAGTCTTTCCTTTCCTATGCTCAGCTCTCCCTGACTAAGGCCGAATGCACATGGCCGTGAGCGGTCCGTGGAACCGCGGCCTGGATTCCTGCTGAGAACAGGAGCGCTAGATCATACCAGTGTATTACTGTACTGTGGCGGCAGCAGGGAGCGCACAGCGTCATAGCAATCAATGACGCCGTGCGCTCCTGTTCTCAGTAGGAATCCAGGCCGCGGTTCCACGAACCGCTCACGGCCGTGAAAAACGTCCGTGTGCATTCGGCCTAATACTGAGCCGAACACGTGTCATCGGTTGCTTTATAGCACCCAATGACGCGTTCCGGCCAGCCGATCACTGTAATGCCAGTAGCCAACATGGCTACGGCATTACAGTGAAGGGCAGTACTTACCTGCACATTTTTAGGCTGCGTAGTGCTGAGGAGCACTATGGAGGCACTATATAGGGGCGTTTTTTACTGGCACATTATAGGGGGCACTATGCCGAAGGGAAGGACAGAAGCACTATGGGGGCATCCACTGGAGGCACTATATAGGGGCATTTTACACTGGCACATTATGGTGGGCACTATGGGGACACGGTGAGAGGAGCACTATGGGGAAAATTACTGGGGGCACTATATAGAGGTATTTATGGATACTTTAGCTCAACTGGGGGCATTAAGAGATGGTATTTTTTGATCTGGCACACAGAACAGGGACATTTTGTTTTTCAGAGCCCTAACTTGAACCCAATTGAACATCTTTGGAGAGATCTGAAAGTGACTGTCACCATCCAACAGGATCTGCAGAGAAGAATGGCAGAAAATTCTCAAATCCAGGTGTGCAAACCTTGTGGCATCATACTCAAGGAGACTGGAGACTGTAATCGCTAGCAAAAGAACTATTTGTTCAGCACAAGGATAACATCATATCCACTTTATTGTAATTATATTAAAAATAAAAAAAACATTCTGAAAAGTACCACTAATGCGTTTCAGTTGAGGAATCGTTCTCAGTCATGGTACAGTCGGGTCCATAAATATTGCGACATCAACAAAATTGTAACATTTTTGGCTCTATACACCACCACAATGGATCTGAAATGAAACTAACTAGATGTGCTTTAACTGCAGACTGTCAGCTTTAATTTGAGAAAATGTACATCCAAATCAGGTGAACGGTGTAGGAATTACAACAGTTTGCATATGTGCCTCCCACTTGTTAAGGGACCAAAAGTAATGGGACATAATAATAATCATAAATCAAACTTTCACTTTTTGATACTCGGTTGCAAATCCTTTGCAGCCAATTACAGCCTGAAGTCTGGAACACATAGACATCACCAGATGCTGGGTTTCATCCCTGGTGATGCTCTGCCAGGCCTCTACTGCAACTGTCTTCAGTTCCTGCTGGTTCTTGGGGCATTTTCCCTTCAGCAAGTGAAATGCATGCTCAATCGGATTCAGGTCAGGTGGTTAACTTGGCCATTGCATAACATTCCACTTCTTTCCCTTAAAAAAACTCTCTGGTTGCTTTTGCAGTATGCTTTGGGTCATTGTCCATCTGCACTGTGAAGCGCCGTCCAATGAGTTCTGAAGCATTTGGCTAATTATGAGCAGATAATATTGCCCGAAACACTTCAGAATTCATCCTGCTGCTTTTGTCAGCAGTCACATCATCAATAAATACAAGAGAACCAGTTCCATTGGCAGCCATACATGCCCACGCCATGACACTATCACCACCATGCTTCACTGATGAGGTGGTATGCTTAGGATCATGAGCAGTTCCTTTCCTTCTCCATACTCTTCTCTTCCAATCACTCTGGTACAAGTTGATCTTGGTCTCACCTGTCCATAGGATGTTGTTCCAGAACTGTGAAGGCTTTTCTAGATGTCGTTTGGCAAACTCTAATCTGGCCTTCCTGTTTTTGAGGCTCACCAATGGTTTACATCTTGTGGTGAACCCTCTGTATTCACTCTGGTGAAGTCTTCTCTTGATTGTTGACTTTGATACACATAAACCTACCTCCTGGAGAGTGTTCTTGATCTGGCCAACTGTTGTGAAGGATGTTTCCTTCACCAGGGAAAGAATTCTTCGATCATCCACCACAGTTGTTTTCCGTGGTCTTCCGGGTCATTTGGTGTTGCTGAGCTCCTTATTTTTAAGAATGTTCCAAACAGCTGTTTTGGCCACGCCTAATGTTTTTGCTATCTCTCTGATGGGTTTGTTTTGTTTTTTCAGCCTAATGATGGCTTGCTTCACTAATAGTGACAGGTCTTTGGATCTAATCTTGAGAGTTGACAGCAACAGATTCCAAATGCAAATAGCACACTCTGGACCTTTTATCTGCTCATTGTAATTCGGATATTGAGGGAATAACACACACCTGGCCATGGAACAGCTGAGAAGCCAATTGTCCCATTACTTTTGGTCCTTTGGGAGGCACATATGCAAACTGTTGTAATTCCTACACCGTTCACCTGATTTGGATGTAAATACCCTCAAATTAAAGCTGACAGTCTGCAGTTAAAGCACATCTTGTTTGTTTCATTTCAAATCCATTGTGGTGGTGTATAGAGCCAAATGTGTTAGACTTGTGTCGATGTCCCAATATTTATGGACCTGGCTGTATATACCATGACTAAGATTGATTTCTTGTTGGTAGTACTTCGCAGAATGTTATTGGATTTTTAATGTAACTACAATAAAGTGGAGATGATTTTATCCTGGTGCTGAATACTTTGTTGGGGATTTGCTGCTCTGCTTGGAGCGTAGATTTGTGCACTGGAATCACCACCAAGATCCACCCAGCTGGTCTTCTCACTATCTACAGAGTTTAAGGCTTGTTTCACTTTCGCTTTTGCCAGTCTGGTAGGCTGTTCCGGTCACGAGCAACCTTCCAGATCTAGCGTTACTGGACACTACCGGAATGCTATCTGGCCCCATTAACTATAATGGGATCCGTTGGCGATTTGGCAAATATACAGAGAATCGGCTGGACTAATAGGTTTTTGTCTGGCCGATTCCCAGCATTCTATGCTGGCAGTGTGAAACAAGCCTAATCGCCTCTAAAGGTGCTTCAACTAATTACTGAGTAAAGGGTCTGAATACTTATGTCAATGCAATATTTTACTTTTTCCTTTCAATAAATTAGCAAATATTTTGAACATTCTTTTTTCACTTTATCTTTATGTGGTAAAGAGTACCGAATGATGGGGAAAACCTGAAATTTTTTTCAATTTTAGCACAACCCTGCAACATAACACTGCAGCACGGTGGCTCAGTGGTCAGCATTGGTGCCCTAGGTTTGAATCCTAGTCCTACTAAGAACAACATCTGCATGACATTTGTATGGTCTGTGTTTGCGTGGGTTTCCTCTGGATATGTAGATTGTGAGCTCCATTACGGACAGCAACTGATTATAATGTAATGTAAAGCGCTTCAGAATATGTCAGCGCTATATATATGAATAAAATAATAATGAACATAACAATGTAAAAACGGAAGACTTTAAAACTGGTCATAGGAGCCCACAGCATTACAATGTATACAATGCATTTAAAGACAGGCAGGGACACAACAAAGTCACTTCAATACAGTTTATTGCTTGTTCCAGCCAACTTACAGTTCAGTTCAGCCGGATCGCAGCTGGGACAAGTAATCAATTCATGTCATCCACAATACAGGGAGTGCAGAATTATTAGGCAAATGAGTATTTTGACCACATCATCCTCTTTATGCATGTTGTCTTACTCCAAGCTGTATAGGCTCGAAAGCCTACTACCAATTAAGCATATTAGGTGATGTGCATCTCTGTAATGAGAAGGGGTGTGGTCTAATGACATCAACACCCTATATCAGGTGTGCATAATTATTAGGCAACTTCCTTTCCTTTTGCAAAATGGGTCAAAAGAAGGACTTGACAGGCTCAGAAAAGTCAAAAATAGTGAGATATCTTGCAGAGGGATGCAGCACTCTTAAAATTGCAAAGCTTCTGAAGCGTGATCATCGAACAATCAAGCGTTTCATTCAAAATAGTCAACAGGGTCGCAGGAAGCGTGTGGAAAAACCAAGGCGCAAAATAACTGCCCATGAACTGAGAAAAGTCAAGCGTGCAGCTGCCAAGATGCCACTTGCCACCAGTTTGGCCATATTTCAGAGCTGCAACATCACTGGAGTGCCCAAAAGCACAAGGTGTGCAATACTCAGAGACATGGCCAAGGTAAGAAAGGCTGAAAGACGACCACCACTGAACAAGACACACAAGCTGAAACGTCAAGACTGGGCCAAGAAATATCTCAAGACTGATTTTTCTAAGGTTTTATGGACTGATGAAATGAGAGTGAGTCTTGATGGGCCAGGTGGATGGGCCCGTGGCTGGATTGGTAAAGGGCAGAGAGCTCCAGTCCGACTCAGACGCCAGCAAGGTGGAGGTGGAGTACTGGTTTGGGCTGGTATCATCAAAGATGAGCTTGTGTGGCCTTTTCGGGTTGAGGATGGAGTCAAGCTCAACTCCCAGTCCTACTGCCAGTTTCTGGAAGACACCTTCTTCAAGCAGTGGTACAGGAAGAAGTCTGCATCCTTCAAGAAAAACATGATTTTCATGCAGGACAATGCTCCATCACACGCGTCCAAGTACTCCACAGCGTGGCTGGCAAGAAAGGGTATAAAAGAAGAAAATCTAATGACATGGCCTCCTTGTTCACCTGATCTGAACCCCATTGAGAACCTGTGGTCCATCATCAAATGTGAGATTTACAAGGAGGGAAAACAGTACACCTCTCTGAACAGTGTCTGGGAGGCTGTGGTTGCTGCTGCACGCAATGTTGATGGTGAACAGATCAAAACACTGACAGAATCCATGGATGGCAGGCTTTTGAGTGTCCTTGCAAAGAAAGGAGGCTAAATTGGTCACTGATTTGTTTTTGTTTTGTTTTTGAATGTCAGAAATGTATATTTGTGAATGTTGAGATGTTATATTGGTTTCACTGGTAAAAATAAATAATTGAAATGGGTATAAATTTGTTTTTTGTTAAGTTGCCTAATAATTATGCACAGTAATAGTCACCTGCACACACAGATATCCCCCTAAAATAGCTAAAACTAAAAACAAACTAAAAACTACTTCCAAAAATATTCAGCTTTGATATTAATGAGTTTTTTGGGTTCATTGAGAACATGGTTGTTGTTCAATAATAAAATTAATCCTCAAAAATACAACTTGCCTAATAATTCTGCACTCCCTGTATAGTCATGCAGGCTCGGGGCTCCTTTAGAAGCATCCACAGGTTAGTGTTTGCTTCACACATGCCTTGCAGGGTGTGATTTGCAACCTCTCACACATATATTGTGGTGATGTGTACAGTATAAGTGCTGGGAGGCGTGTATATCCCATCCAGATACCTCAGCTGGGTGAGATAACTGAAATTCAGAAAGCTGCAGTGGTTTCAGAAAAGTGTAGTTTCCTGAGACAGTTTTGTCTAGATGTCCTGGGCTGAATTTCATGTGGACTGGGATATAGGTTTGGTAGTGGGATCTGCCAGTCCACACACTTCCATTACATGTATTGTCTTTTGCCGGAGGTGATCGCAGGTGAGGCCTGCTGCTCTAATCACAGAGGGATAAAACAACCCTCTGTGTATGACTTGGAGGAAGAAAGGCTGAGGCAGCCTGAGAGGCTCTGTGTGGTTTCAGCCAGGAGGGTTAAGGGGCCACAAAGATTTGTAAAGCCTGATGTTTGGGGAGCCCACCGGTGCATACGGAAAGAGGGTTGCACGGTCAGAGTCAGGAGGACACCATCTAACTGTCTGGACTTACTAAGAACTAATGTTCCCCGTATTAATTAACTTTTGCACCTGCCTGCGAGTGATAACAACTTGAGAAAAGCACGACGTGGTCTAACCCCTGCTAATTCCATCTAGGTGTTTGGATTTACCAAGACATAACGTTTCTTATATTAATTAACTAATTTATGTCTCTACTACATGATACGTGGACTGTGTGAACTGTAATAATATTAACAACGTATAACTTGACTGTTTTGTCTCGGGTGTGTCCCCTTTTTTTTTTTTGTTTCTCCCTTTTCCTCTATCTGCGGTGAAAACTGAACTTGCAATTTGGATTTAAGTGAAGTGTTGGGAGAATAACTGAAGTAGTTGTGAGAACGGGAGGTATAGAGTTGGTGGGGGGAGGTAGTAGATAGGAGAGAGGGGGAGGGGGTGAAAGAGGAGAGAGGCAGAACGGAGGTAGAGGGGAGGGGAGATAGAAGACGAAAGGAGGAAAATATATGGATGTGTGTATATTATATACACATATATAGATATAAAGATGCCCTCAAAGAAAAAAGATGACCAGCGTGCTCCCATTAATTCCAGTAGTAGGAGATCAATAACAGGTGTAGAGACCGGGCAAAAACAGCATAATCTAAGTAAATACCTGACTCCTAGTTCCCCAGCCACTACTCCTCTACAAAGGGAAAAAAGGATAGACACAGAAGTATATACCATGACACAGGAGAAGGCAAATGAGGGTGCTATGGGAGGGCCAGGTACGCCCGAGCTGGCCCCAGAGATGGATGTAAAGATGGTGAAGGATATATTTCAGACCGTTTCTAGGACGGAAAATATAATGGGGAGTATAGTGATCCAGATTGGGGCATTACAAGCTGACGTTAGTATAATTCGAGGGGACATGGAAAAAATAAGGGAGTGATTACATGAGATGGAAAAAAGGATTCCGGCTTTGGAGCACTCGGTAGAGAAGTTACAGAAAGAGGTGCTGGGCTTGCAGGAGTCAAATACTAAGATGGAACAAAAAATAATATATCAGGAAGATAGATCGAGGCGGACAAATATATGATGTGTAGGGATTCCAGAACGGGAGGAGGGGAACAACAGTATTGATTATATGGAGCGATGGATAAAAGGAAATTGTACTGAGGGTATTCTGTCTCCCATGTTTGCTATTGAAAGAGCACATAGGGTTCCTGGAAAAAAAAGGGTCCCGGGTGATTATCCCAGACATATGCTGGTGAAATGTCTACTTTCCAAGGATCGGGATGCAATACTAGCAGATGCCAGAGTTTCTGATAAGTATCAAATACAAGGGGTAAAGATAAGACTCTTCCCAGACTATTCGGCAGACACTAATGCACGCAGGAAGGAGTATATAAGTGTAAAAAAGAGATTAAGGGAACTAGGTTTGAAATATAGTTTACTCTTTCCTGCAAAGTTAAGAGTGGAATACAAAGGAAAGGCTGAATATTTTCAGACACCGGCGGATGTAGAGGAGTGGTTAGACAGGAGGGACAGCAGGTAGGGTAAGGGGGAGGTTGGGGAGCCAGTATGCTGAGTAATGGAGCTGCCTTGTCTGCGGAGCTGTGACAGGGGAGCTACTCAGAAGGGGGGGAGGGGGGAGGGGAGAAGGGAGAGAGGGGTGTTTTTTTTTTTTTTTCTTCCCCCTCCGCTAGATGGTTAGGTTTGTCTCGTTAAATGTGAGAGGTTTGCGGGAAAGGACAAAGAGATATGCTGTCTTTGAGTGGATCAGGAGGTTCTTGCCGGCCGTCGTCTGCCTCCAAGAGACACATTTAGTTAAAGAGTTCCTCATATGGATGGACAAGGGATGGATAGTTGAGGGATACTATTCGGTATATACTACCTATTCCAGAGGGGTTTCAATTTTGGTGCATAAAAAGATCAAATTTGAATGTGTTACTTGTGAGGTGGACGGCTGTGGCAGGTACCTGTTTTTACATTGTAATGTCGAAGGGGTTAGAATGGTAATCGCAAATGTATACATTCCTCCACCATATAAGTCAGAAGTGTTGTATGAGTTGTACAGATTTATGTTGAATAAACAGGATTGTATTATGATTGCGACAGGAGACTATAACGCTGTAATGGACCTACTCATTGACAGAGTCTCTGGCGGAGGGGGAAGAATACAAAATGTAGATTTTTGCAAAACGGTCTTGGAGTTCAACTGGATTGATGTCTGGCGTCATTTAAATCCAGAGAAAAAAATGTATTCCTGTTACTCTAAAACACACCAAACCTGGTCAAGAATAGATATGGTTCTAGGAAATAAAAATTTAATGATCCAAAATGGGATAAAGATAAAGTATTTACCTATGGCTTTATCCGACCATAGTGTTATTGTAATGGATCTGGATCTGAACAAGAGGAAAAATTTGCCATTGTTCAGGTTCAATCCACAATGGTTATTGTATATCCCAGAGGTAGAGAGTATAGGGTTAGAACAAAAAAAAAAAATTTCTGAAAATAATGGGTCTGCCAAAAGATCTATAGTGTGGGATACGACAAAGGCATACTTGAGAGGATCTTTGTTTAAAAAGGTGAATTACTTTATAAAAATCACTAAAGAAAAGGGTAAACCATTGGAAAAAAACCTAGAAGAAGCAAGATCAATATGTGTAATGAATCCGACCGGAAATAATAAGAAGAAATGGGAGCAAGAACATGAAAAATTAAAAATACATTATATGGATAAAACAAGGAAGGAATTATTCTTCCAGGGGTTCCAGTTGGCTTCGGAGGGAGAAAAGGTTGGAAAGATCCTAGCAGGTATAGTTAAAAATCAGAAAGGAAAAACATGTATAGGGGCAATTAAGAATAATAGAGATGAAATAGTTAGTTCACCCGAGGAAATTAAAAAGGTTTTTGTGGATTATTTTGAGGAACTTTACAAGTTTAGGGTTCAATACAACAAAAAAGACCTGGACAACTATTTAGATCAGATTGTTATTCCTGAGATAACGAAAACACAAAAAGAAAACTTGGATAAAGAAATTTCTAATGTAGAGATAGAGGAAGTTCTGGGTCAGGTTAAACCATTAAAATCACCAGGGTGTGACGGACTCCCCTTTGAAATATATAAAACTTTTTCGCAGGTGTTAATACCGGAACTGAGAGCGACATTGAGTGAGGCCCAAAAAAATGGAGATCTACCAGAATCAATGAAAGAAGCAATAATAACATTGATCCCTAAAAAGGGTGAAGAACAATTAGACCCTGGCTCATATAGACCAATATCTCTGTTGAATACGGACGTGAAGATTCTAGCAAAGGTTTTGGCAGGTAGGCTTTCTAAGGTGATTAACGGTATAATCCAAGAAGATCAGACAGGTTTTATACCTGGGAGGACTATATACGCAAATATTAGAAGGTTGTATCTTAATATCGAGGCGAATAAAATAGAAGCTGGTGAAAAAGCTATACTTTCACTAGATGCTCAAAAGGCTTTCGATTCTATTGAGTGGGAGTATTTATGGGCAGTATTGAAAAAGGTTGGCATAGGGGAGGGATTCATAAGATGGATCCAACTCATATACTCCAACCCAAGGTCTAGGGTGATGGTGGATGGGAGCTTGTCCATGCCCTTTATAGGGGCACTAGGCAGGGATGCCCTCTTTCCCCATTATTATTCGCCATAGCAATAGAACCTTTAGCATGTTTGATAAGAAATAATAGGGAATATAATGGTTTTCAGTATAAGGATGGAAAGGAAAAATTATTAATGTATGCCGATGATATTTTATTATTTTTGCACAATACAGGGGATGAGTTTAATAGAGTCATAGATATAATAGATACGTTTTTTTTTTTCAGGGTTAAAGATAAACTGGGAGAAATCCCATATGATGTTATTGGGGAGGGGGTTAGCACAGAATTCGACAAGGGTGCACGTGCTTGAACAACAGGAGAGGTTAAATATTTGGGTATACAGATCTCTACAAATACTCAAGATTATGAGAAACTAAACATACTCCCTTTAATAAAAGAACTTAGAACCAAAATACATATTTGGAAAAAATTACCATTGTCAATACAGGGCCGAGTGAATTTAATAAAAATGATTTTTCTTCCAAAAATATTATATGTTTTACAAAATTCCCCAATGTGGTTGCCGAAAAAACTCTTCAGGTTGCTAGATAGTTTAATGGGGGAGTTTATCTGGAAAGGTAAGACTCCCAGGTTAAGGAGAGAGGTTCTTCAGCTTCCAGTAAGAGATGGTGGTTTAGCAGTTCCAAATTGTTTTTTTTTATTATTTAATAACACAATATACTCAGACAAATGGAACGTTAAAAGGAACGGTGGGGAGGGAGGAGTTAATAAAAATGGGGTGGATTGGGGACACAAATTATTTAGAGATTCTGGAGTCAGGAACATTGGGGAAAAATAGCACAGGAAATAATATAATGAATTTAATGGGAAACACATGGGTGGAACTTAAAAAAATTATGCATATTAAGGGGTATTTGCACTACACACCTATTTGGAAAAATATAAACCTAAAGGAAGTGCAAAGGATTAAATCCTATATAGATTGGGAAAAAAAGGGGGTAAAATATTTAGCGCAAATATTTGAGGGGGATAATCTGAAGGACTTCTCTTCCTTGAGAATGGAGTTTGGGATCCCTCAAAAGGATAGTTTTAAATATCTCCAGCTAAAAAATGCAGTTAGGATACCAGTCAATTTAAATAAATATAGAAAAGAACAATCAAATAGAATATATAAATTCACTAATGGAGGGGAAGAAAAAGGAGCTACGAAAAAAAGATATGGAATTTTGATGGAGGCAAAAAAAGAAGGGATTATAATATCAGCTAGAGGAAACTGGGAAAAAGATCTCCTATTTTTTACGGAGGAAAAATGGAACGATGACCTTAGAAGTTATACTACGGTTTCAGAAAGGGCCTCACATAAAATGTCGCAATTTTTTATACTTCATAGATTACATCGATCTCCCTGGGGGCTAAAGAAAATGGGGGTTAGAACCTCGGATAATTGTCCTAAATGTAGAGGTGAGAGGGCGGATCTTATACATTGTTTTTGGAGATGCCCAAGATTGATGAGGTATTGGAAGGAGATTGTAGAGATGACCTCACTATTTTTGGGCATTCAAGTTTTGGAGGACCCTATGGTCTGTATACTGGGTGCTACTGCACATCTAAACAGAGAGCTAAAGGAGGTGCTGAATAAAGTATTATTCGAGACCAGATTGTTGATACTTCGGAAATGGATAAATAAAGATCCCCCTACAGTAGGACAGTGGCAGGAAGCTGTGCTTAATTTGATCAGAATGGAACAGGTTACAGAGAGATTGAGTGATAGACAGAGAAAAATTGATAACATTTGGAAGAAATGGTTGAACCAGGGCCGAGAAGTTTGAGTTAATATGTATTTATTTTTATTTTTTCCCTCTCTCTTCTCAACGGGGTGGGTTTTGGTATTTGGGGTAAAAGTTTAATGTGAATGTTAATTCAAAGGGAGAATGTTAACATATGATATAGTTTTGTAACATGGGCCCTTTGGACGGTTCATTTTTATTAATGTATTTGTCTTTTTGTATTTTGGAAAATAAAACATTTAAATAAAAAAAAAAAAAAAAAAGAGTCAGGAGGACTTCTGGACCATCTCCCCCCAAGGGTATATAGTGGGGGAAATAAGTATTTGATACACTGGCGATTTTCCAACCTACAAAGAATAGAGAGGTATGTAATTTTTATTGTAGGTAGGCTTCCGCTGTGAGAGACAGAATCTAAAAAAAATCCAGAAAATCACATTGTATGATTTTTATAGAATAATTTGCATTTTATTGCATGAAATAACTATTTGATCACCTACTAACCAGCAAGAATTCTGGCTCTCACAGATTGTTAGTTTTTCTTTAAGAAGCCCTCCTACTTTGCACTCATTACATGTATTAATTTCACCTGTTTGAACTTGTTACCTGTATACAGACACCTGTCCACACACTCAATCAATCACACTCCAACCTCTCCACCATGGCCAAGACAAAATATCTGGACATCAGGGACAAAATTGTAGATCTGCACAAGGCTGGGATGAGCTACAGGAGAATAGACAAGCAGCTTGGTGAAAAGGCGAAAACTTGTCGACAGGACTTTTTTTTCTGTCATACCTAATGGAAAGAAAACTGAACCGTTATTTGTGCCCATAGAAAAAATGTAATGCCTCTTAAAGGGTTCCGTTTTGCATTTTGTTCTAAAATTCTGTTATATTCCGTTATAGCCCTGTTATAATAGAAAAGTATAACGGAATTACCTAACACTGATGCAAGCCTACCCTAAGAGTTCCAGCAGTTGGACCTGTGCAGAGAGCCCCTGAGGAGTAAGTGCAGAGGGTGGGAGACAGTGGTAGTGGCCGTGATAAGGTGTTGTGTCATGATGTACCCCTTCAGAACATCGCTCCCTGGGGTTTGGTGCAGTGAAAGTGTAGATTGAAGAATCAGGCCAGAAGTAAACTTAGAACACTTTCTTTATACTTAGTGCAAAATCTAACTTATGGCACATTCAGCAGTATTAAATACAAAGTGCATTTTAATGTCACCAGTTAAGGAGGTATATAGAAACATAGAATGTGTCGGCAGATAAGAACCATTTGGCCCATCTAGTCTGCCCAATATACTGAATACAATGAATAGCCCTTGGCCCTATCTTATATGAAGGATGGCCTTATGCCTATCCTATGCATGCTTGAACTCCTTCACTGTATTTGCAGCTACCACTTCTGCAGGAAGGCTATTCCATGCATCCACTACTCTCTCAGTAAAGTAATACTTCCTGATATTACATTTAAACCTTTGCCCCTCTAATTTAAAACTATGTCCTCTTGTAGCAGTTTTTCTTCTTTTAAATATTCTCTCCTCTTTTACCTTGTTGATTCCTTATATGCATTTAACATTTTCTATCATATCCCCTCTGTCTCGTCTTTCTTCCAAGCTATACATGTTAAGGTCCTTTAATCTTTCCTGGTAAGTTTTATCCTGCAATCCATGTACCAGTTTAGTAGCTCTTCTCTGAACTCTCTCCAAAGTATCAATATCCTTCTGGAGATTGAATGGTCTCCAGTACTGAACACAATACTCCAAATGAGGTCTCACTAGTGCTCTGTAGAGCGGCATGAGCACCTCCCTCTTTCTACTGGTAATGCCTCTCCCTATACACCCAAGCATTCTGCTGGCATTTCCTGCTGCTCTATGACGTTGTCTGCCTACCTTTAAGTCTTCTGAATAATGACCCCTAAATCCCTTTCCTCAGATACTGAAGTTAGGACTGTATCACTGATTTTATATTCTGCTCTTGAGTTTTTACGCCCCAGGTGCATTATCTAACATTAAATTTTAGTTGCCAGACTTTTGACCATTCCTCTAGTTTTCCTAAATCCTGATTTCCATTTGGTGTATCCCTCCAGGAACATCAACCCTGTTACATTAAAGCAACACATTCATATTGCAATAATACAGAAATTGTGACCAGCCTGATGCGTCTGGAGTCAAGATAATGCTAGCTACATCTTTCTGTATCTTTACATTTTTTTGGGGGGTTTTATGTACTGTATTGATACTTTCCCACACAATGTCAAAAAGTCCACAGTGCACCTGAGCAACTTCACAACTCCAAAACTCTATAGCTCTGGACCAATGAAATGAAATCTCATCCTTGCTTAATTAATCTATTATAATAACAAACATACATCTGATACAAATTAAATTAATACAACATTGAAGGCAGGTAAACAGATCAGGATGACCATATATGAGAATATGCCACATTTACAGGTAAAGTGAATAACACTGATTGTCTTGTGATAATGACACCGTCAAGGGGTGTGATATACACTATAAGGTGGGCATAACTACTGTGAACAGGTACAAAGATGGGCATAACTACTGCGAAGGGGCACAAAGGTGGGGTTAACTACTGTGAAGTGGTACAAACAGTGGCCTACATAGAGAAGTAAGGGCCCCATAGCAATTATCAAACCAGGCCACCCACACAGGACAGAAGGTTGTCTGCCTAAACCCTTTTCAATGACCCTTGGGCCATTTTTCCACTGCCTCATTTGCTAAAAGTTGTTCCTTTAGAGGGTAGAGTCCTGACCAAGTTGCACTGGGCCCCATAGCAGTCACATGGTCTGCCGCTATGGTAGTTACGTCCCTGGGTACAAAGGTAGGCACAACTACTGTGAGGCACACAAAGGTGGGCATAACTACTGTGAACGTTCAAATAGTTGGGCATAACTACTTTGAAGGGGCCACAAGGAGGACATAACTACTGCGAAGGGAGCACAATGTGGGTTACTTATTGTGAAGGGGCATAAAGGTGGTCATAGCTGCTGTGAAGGGGCACAAAGCTGGGCATAACTACTGTGTAGTGGCCACAAGGAGGACATAACTACTGTGAAGGGACTACAAGGAGGACATAACTACTGTAAGGAGACATAATGTGGGCAAAACAGCAGTGAGGGGCACAATGTGGGCATTTCTGCTGTAAAGGAGGCACCTGTCACGGCAAGTGGGGATAAGAGGAACACCGAGTGAACAAAGCTAGGGAGAAGGGAATGGAAGCCTCCCCTGACTGCTGACAGTATGAGCAGGTCCTGATGGTGAACAAACTCATACGCTGGAACCTAAGCCCTGCTGACACTGTAGCAAACCCTAACTTAGGGAGAGGGGAATGAGACAGTCGGTACCTTCCACCGTGGAGGGACCAGCATCTCCCTGAGACCTATCAGCAACACACGCACAAAGCAGAAAACAGGAGGACTTAGCTTAGGACGAGTGGGAAGAAGAGGATCCGCAAACAACCAAGATAGAACTCCATAAGGAAAATATCAACCGCAAAGTCAGCAGTAAGAGGCAGACTTAAATAGAGCCTCTAAAACAGCTAATGAGCAGAACCTTTGAAGAGGTGGAATCCAGCCTACAACAACAAACGGAAAGGAAACACAGAAAGACCTGTCAAATAGACTCACATGCTGCAAGTCTATCCAATCTTCTCAGATCTCTCACGGGGCAGGCAGTGACAGTACCCCTGTCAACACGTTCTTTTCTTATGTTTTGAGATATTATGGGTCCTCTCATCAATATTTTTCTCTCTAAAGTCAGTTTTCAGACCCTTTTAAAATATACTTTGTATTATTTATACTTAAAATAAATGCCCCTTAATGGTGGCTTGATGTCATACATAAAGTACAGGCCTCTAGCCGGCTACTCTTATTGTATGATAGCATCCGCCACAGTTATGACATACAGACAATACAGACTTACACAGTGTATAATGGGAATTGGAAGGTAGATGGTTGGTGTAGGAAATCTTTCCCTAATATACACTCTATCTAACCTTTGCCCAGGGGTCGCCCCTGATGGTGGGGTTCCCTGTCCGCGTACCTTCCCTCCTTTCCCTATAACACCCTACCAGTGATAGTGTAGTGTAAACATATAACATATATACAATACTGCCACAACATAGATAATTGTTATACAAAGCAATGCCCCAACGCGTTTCGCCCATTCAAGGGCTCCTCAGGGGGTCTCAGTTCAGTGACAGTACCCCACCTTCTGCGGGTGACCTCCGGGCACCCAAGACCAACCTTATCTGGGTGTGCCCTGTGAAAAGCCTTCAGAAGGTGACTAGCACTGACATCAGTCGCCGGAACCCACATTCTTTCTTCTGTTCCGTAACCCTTCCAATGTACAAGGTACTGAAGGGAACCACGAAGAATACGCAAGTTAATTACTCTGGAGATCTGAAACTCCAGATTACCATCTACCAAGACAGGAGGGGGTGGCAAGGGAGATGGTTCAGCAGGTTCCACATAGTTTTTCAACAAAGACCTGTGAAACACATTATGGATCTTCCAAGCCTGCGGAAGTTCGAGATCAAACGCAACCGGATTAATAATGGCAGAGATCTTGTAAGGACCAATAAATCTTGGGCCCAACTTCCAAGAGGGTACCTTCAACTTAATGTTCTTAGTAGACAACCACACCAAATCACCCACACACAGTTCCTGCACATGCTGCAAGTCTATCCAATCTTCTCAGATCTCTCACAGGGCAGGCAGTGGCAGCACCATGTATGCATTACTACCATGAAGGGACACAATGTAGACAAAACTACTTTGAAGAAAGCATAATGTAGGCATTAGTACTGTGAGGGGCACAATGCGGGCATAACTACCCTGAGGGGACACTGTGGGCATTAGTACTGTGAGGGGTACAATGTGGGCATAACTACTGTGAGGGGCACAATGTTGGCATTAGTACTGTGTGGTAGCACTAAGGGAAAATTACCCTAGATTACTCTGTTATACATTGGGATGGCTTGGTCTTAAAGGGTGAGCACAACGCCCCTCGATGGGGATTTCACAGGGGAAGTTACCATCCCTTCCTTATAGGATTATTCTTTTCGCTTTATCACTACAGGGACCTTGTTCTGGATTTCGCTCCAGATCTTCAAGCAAGATGGCAGTGGCTGGCCCGTCACGAGCAGATGGAGGCGGTAAGTTTAATTAAAACATTTTTTATTGTAAATTTTACACTGTTTTTACACTCAGATGCTGCGATCATGTATGACGGGAGCTGCGTTATTTATTGCAGTAAAATTTGCTGAATCAGCCGAATTGAACTTTTCAATTATTTGCTCATCTCTAATAGTTGCACGTTTCATCCTGGTATCTAATTAGAAATCTCCCTAATGTCCAGGCAACCTGGATATAATTTATCGTGTGACCCTGCTACCCTGGTAATCTCGCCTTTGCCATCAATGTCAACGGTTAGAACATTTATGAGCTTTATGGAACTCTTAGTTATTACTGTGCTGCAAGTTGGCATAATTTCATCTTCATTTAATTTATATTTAAGGTGTACCTCTAGTACAAGAGAAAATAAAACGACTTTGTAATATATTTGTGGCGAAACCAACCTCGCCACTGGGTTTTGGAGAGGGCTGTTTAAAAGCCTCTTGCCTCAGGATTATGGCCCATAGTAACTTTAAAGGAGAAGACAGACCGGCCGCACAGCTTAAATCTGTCTGTGGAATTGTATTTTATGTTGTTATGCGTTCGGTTAAATTGTATGTTATGTGAGGGCACCCAGATAGCTAATATTATTGTATTCGTGTATTCTGAGTGCCATTCACCTAATGATATGCACTCAGACTTGAGCTATCTGGGGATATGTTAAATGTCTGTGTTTGCTGTGGGGGTGTGCCATTGTGTGTTTGAATGGCAATGTCTGTCCTGTTGTCTCCACATGTGTATTGGTGATCTCCCTTTGTCCTGAGAGATAGTTGGATTGCCTTCGGTTGTCTCTGGGACAGAGAGGAGGAAACCATGATGCATTGTGGGGATGTGTTGTATCTGTTCTGTATTTGCAAAACTGTAATAAAAACCAGGCTGGGTGTGCCAGCACATCAGACCACTGCTGACCCTCAAGACGGAGCCTTGTCTCGTTATTGGGGGGATTCCCTGTATGCTGTTGGAGACTGATTGCCAGGAGTGTAAGCTGACTGTACGCTTTTCCTGTTCGTCTGCCGGCAGCTATTCGCGAGGTTCCAGTTTGGAGTGCTATTTTGTATCCAGTTCGGGAGGTTGGTGTTCTGCAGTAGCTGTGCCTGTCTCTCAGAAAGGGGCATATCGCCTAAACGGATTTTAACCCCTTGTCTGCTGAAACGGTCCGTTACATTGGTGGCAAGCAGCGGGATCGTTCCTACAGCCAGAAGGACAGCTACAGGAGACACCATTTCTGTGGATTCTACAATTTAAGGGCAACGCATGTCTCAGTACAGCGACCCTAAAAGCACCAGGATGGAACCAGCAGTGGAGTACAGATACTCTGTTGAGGAATTTGACTGTATGATGTGGTTGCGGCTGAACTTCTTCGGACCCAATCCAGCTGAGAAATACGTGAAGTTCGTGAGGAGTCTAGTGTTCAAGACCCTATTATACCGGGCAGAAGGTGACGGTCAGCTGCCACGTTGGGTGGACCTCCATCGGAAGTTACAGTTGCGGGACAGTGGGAGCCCAGTCTCCATTCCCCAGCGGCAGTGTGAAGTGCAGGGAGGGGAGAGCAGCGGCCTCCCTCCCCAGCGGCAGGCTGAGTTACAGGGGGCAGAGGTAGTTGTTCCTGCCCCCCAGCAGCAGCATGATTTTTTGGGAATTGGGAGCCTAGTCTCCATTCCCCAGCAGCAGTGTGAAGCGCAGGGAGGGGAGAGCAGCGGCCTCCCTCCCCAGCGGCAGGCTGAGTTACAGGGGGCAGAGGTAGTTGTTCCCGCCCCCCAGCAGCAGCATGATTTTTTGGGAATTGGGAGCCTAGTCTCCATTCCCCAGCGGCCGTGTGATGTACAGGGAATTGGGAGCCGAGTCTCCATTCCCCAGCGGCAGGCGGAGTTACAGGGGGCAGAGACAGTCAGTCCTGTCCCCCAGCAGCAGCAGGATTTGTTGGGAACTGGGAGCCTAGTCTCCATTCCCCAGCGGCAGCTTAACGGACCAGGGGGAGACAGTAAGCCCCACAACTGTGCAGATGGGACCGTGGTCTCTGCACTCACAGCACAGGGGGTAGGGACAGTCAGTCCTGTCCCCCAGCAACAGGGCTGTTTAGCCAAAGAGGAGACAGTTGGTCTCCCCCTCAAACAACCAGATCTCCAGCCATCTCCGCAGGGATACCAGGAGGAGGAGGTAAGCGAGCCCTCCCCTTCCCAGCTACTTCCCAATCGAGTTCTGGGGGCAGGGGATGAGCCTGCAATACCCACTGATCCCTTCCCAGCGGAAGAGCTGGCATCAGGGCAGAGCGCAGTCGGCCTCTGCCCTTCCCTATCCTCTTGTCCAGAGACTGACTTCCCACAGGCATCCCCAGCAGAAGAGCTGGCATCTGGGCAGAGCACAGTCGGCCTCTGCCCACCAAGTACCTACAGCTCCAAGCTGGAGAACCACAAAGCAAGGAGTAGCAGATGCCCACTCAACAGCTGGGGACATACAGAACAGAGCCAGGCCCTAAGATTCAACAGGTCCAATATTGGGTTGTGGGTGGGCTGCCAGACTAACTCAGGTACCGACCGGCGTGAGGTCAGGTATCTGGTTAGTCTTCCCTGGGGGGGGGAGAGATGTGTGACGAAACCAACCTCGCCACTGGGTTTTGGAGAGGGCTGTTTAAAAGCCTCTTGCCTCAGGATTATGGCCCATAGTAACTTTAAAGGAGAAGACAGACCGGCCGCACAGCTTAAATCTGTCTGTGGAATTGTATTTTATGTTGTTATGCGTTCAGTTAAATTGTATGTTATGTGAGGGCACCCAGATAGCTAATATTATTGTATTCGTGTATTCTGAGTGCCATTCACCTAATGATATGCACTCAGACTTGCGCTATCTGGGGATATGTTAAATGTCTGTGTTTGCTGTGGGGGTGTGCCATTGTGTGTTTGAAGGGTGATGTCTGTCCTGTTGTCTCCACATGTGCATTGGTGATCTCCCTTTGTCCTGAGAGATAGTTGGATTGCCTTCGGTTGTCTCTGGGACAGAGAGGAGGAAACCATGATGCATTGTGGGGATGTGTTGTATCTGTTCTGTATTTGCAAAACTGTAATAAAAACCAGGCTGGGTGTGCCAGCACATCAGACCACTGCTGACCCTCAAGACGGAGCCTTGTCTCGTTATTGGGGGGATTCCCTGTATGCTGTTGGAGACTGATTGCCAGGAGTGTAAGCTGACTGTACGCTTTTCCTGTTCGTCTGCCGGCAGCTATTCGCGAGGTTCCAGTTTGGAGTGCTATTTTGTATCCAGTTCGGGAGGTTGGTGTTCTGCAGTAGCTGTGCCTGTCTCTCAGAAAGGGGCATATCGCCTAAACGGATTTTAACCCCTTGTCTGCTGAAACGGTCCGTTACATTGGTGGCAAGCAGCGGGATCGTTCCTACAGCCAGAAGGACAGCTACAGGAGACACCATTTCTGTGGATTCTACAATTTAAGGGCAACGCATGTCTCAGTACAGCGACCCTAAAAGCACCAGGATGGAACCAGCAGTGGAGTACAGATACTCTGTTGAGGAATTTGACTGTATGATGTGGTTGCGGCTGAACTTCTTCGGACCCAATCCAGCTGAGAAATACGTGAAGTTCGTGAGGAGTCTAGTGTTCAAGACCCTATTATACCGGGCAGAAGGTGACGGTCAGCTGCCACGTTGGGTGGACCTCCATCGGAAGTTACAGTTGCGGGACAGTGGGAGCCCAGTCTCCATTCCCCAGCGGCAGTGTGAAGTGCAGGGAGGGGAGAGCAGCGGCCTCCCTCCCCAGCGGCAGGCTGAGTTACAGGGGGCAGAGGTAGTTGTTCCTGCCCCCCAGCAGCAGCATGATTTTTTGGGAATTGGGAGCCTAGTCTCCATTCCCCAGCAGCAGTGTGAAGCGCAGGGAGGGGAGAGCAGCGGCCTCCCTCCCCAGCGGCAGGCTGAGTTACAGGGGGCAGAGGTAGTTGTTCCCGCCCCCCAGCAGCAGCATGATTTTTTGGGAATTGGGAGCCTAGTCTCCATTCCCCAGCGGCCGTGTGATGTACAGGGAATTGGGAGCCGAGTCTCCATTCCCCAGCGGCAGGCGGAGTTACAGGGGGCAGAGACAGTCAGTCCTGTCCCCCAGCAGCAGCAGGATTTGTTGGGAACTGGGAGCCTAGTCTCCATTCCCCAGCGGCAGCTTAACGGACCAGGGGGAGACAGTAAGCCCCACAACTGTGCAGATGGGACCGTGGTCTCTGCACTCACAGCACAGGGGGTAGGGACAGTCAGTCCTGTCCCCCAGCAACAGGGCTGTTTAGCCAAAGAGGAGACAGTTGGTCTCCCCCTCAAACAACCAGATCTCCAGCCATCTCCGCAGGGATACCAGGAGGAGGAGGTAAGCGAGCCCTCCCCTTCCCAGCTACTTCCCAATCGAGTTCTGGGGGCAGGGGATGAGCCTGCAATACCCACTGATCCCTTCCCAGCGGAAGAGCTGGCATCAGGGCAGAGCGCAGTCGGCCTCTGCCCTTCCCTATCCTCTTGTCCAGAGACTGACTTCCCACAGGCATCCCCAGCAGAAGAGCTGGCATCTGGGCAGAGCACAGTCGGCCTCTGCCCACCAAGTACCTACAGCTCCAAGCTGGAGAACCACAAAGCAAGGAGTAGCAGATGCCCACTCAACAGCTGGGGACATACAGAACAGAGCCAGGCCCTAAGATTCAACAGGTCCAATATTGGGTTGTGGGTGGGCTGCCAGACTAACTCAGGTACCGACCGGCGTGAGGTCAGGTATCTGGTTAGTCTTCCCTGGGGGGGGAGAGATGTGTGGCGAAACCAACCTCGCCACTGGGTTTTGGAGAGGGCTGTTTAAAAGCCTCTTGCCTCAGGATTATGGCCCATAGTAACTTTAAAGGAGAAGACAGACCGGCCGCACAGCTTAAATCTGTCTGTGGAATTGTATTTTATGTTGTTATGCGTTCAGTTAAATTGTATGTTATGTGAGGGCACCCAGATAGCTAATATTATTGTATTCGTGTATTCTGAGTGCCATTCACCTAATGATATGCACTCAGACTTGCGCTATCTGGGAATATGTTAAATGTCTGTGTTTGCTGTGGGGGTGTGCCATTGTGTGTTTGAAGGGTGATGTCTGTCCTGTTGTCTCCACATGTGCATTGGTGATCTCCCTTTGTCCTGAGAGATAGTTGGATTGCCTTCGGTTGTCTCTGGGACAGAGAGGAGGAAACCATGATGCATTGTGGGGGTGTGTTGTATCTGTTCTGTATTTGCAAAACTGTAATAAAAACCAGGCTGGGTGTGCCAGCACATCAGACCACTGCTGACCCTCAAGACGGAGCCTTGTCTCGTTATTGGGGGGATTCCCTATATGCTGTTGGAGACTGATTGCTAGGAGTGTAAGCTGACTGTACGCTTTTCCTGTTCGTCTGCCGACAGCTATTTGCGAGGTTCCATTTTGGAGTGCTATTTTGTATCCAGTTCGGGAGGTTGGTGTTCTGCAGTAGCTGTGCCTGTCTCTCAGAAAGGGGCATATCGCCTAAACGGATTTTAACCCCTTGTCTGCTGAAATGGTCCGTTACAATATTCTATTACAGAAAAATACCTATTTTTCTACTTATCAGGTTCCTGTCCTCAAGCATCCCCCACTCATCCAGTTGGATACTGTGGTCAATTGAGCAGTACCTGGTTTTCCAGCTCAGTCTCATTCACTTGAATAGGACTGGGCTACTGTGAGTTACAGTATAAAGCACAGTCACTACCAAATGTATAGTGCTGCTTCTGGTACACCACAGGTCCTGGGTTCAAATCTGACCAAGGGCAACATCCGCATGAAGTTTGTATGTAGGTTTCCTCTAGGTGCTCTGGTTTACTCTTACGTTACAAAAACATACAGACAGGTTCATTTAGATTGTGGGGACAGGGACTGATGTGACAACAATCTTTGAGGAATATGTAAGCGCTATATAAATGACTAAAATAAACGGTGGATGTTGCATAAAGTTAATGTTGCAATCACTGGAGAGCTGTGGTCTGTACTGTATGATTGACAAGGGTGCCAGAGTTAGACCCCCACAGGTCTGATATTATTGGCTTTTACTAAGAATATGTCATAAATGTTATGGTCCTTTAAGAAGTGACACACTGCCATCTAGGCATCAGAGGGCTAAGAAGTGGCAGTTCCGTTTTGGGTCCGACCAAGGCAGGAATGATAGTAATAATTTGAAAAATATTCAGACAAAATAATGTAATCATTTGACATGACTACCTATTACAATAAAGAGTGAACCTCTCTCTACACATTATCAAACCTGTGAATAATCAAGTTGTTTATTTGTGAACATCAGCAAAGGGCTATGCATCGACATCTGTCTTGTTTACAAGGATGTTCTCAGAATATGCTGAAAATGCATAAACTAATTAATTATCACATAACAAGTGCTACTTATAATGCAACATATAACGATGTCTTGAGACAAATAGAGGTTGGTGACTTCACCGTTTTCAGCCTGGTGGCCTGGAACTACAAGTCCAAGTAGCCAGTGTTGGCTCCCTTTTTATCATTTTCCTATGGCCACTATATGGCCTAATGGGTATTAAAGGAGACTGATGGCAGAATAATAAAAGTTCCTCTTTATTTCATATTTTATTATATTTGCTTTACTTTTCATTCTTATGTGACCATTTAATGCAATGTGAAAGGTTACGTCTTTAAACAGAACATTTCAACAGAAATGTCTTTATTTTCCACTACTTAAGAAATTATAATTTGCTTTCAACTTAAAACTCTCCATTGATATCCTCTAGGCATTAGGCACCCTGTGAAACTGATTGCACTAGACGTCTGTTGTACTTTTGGTTAGGTTCCAGCATGACCTATGGATCTCTACATCATCTGTTCTATTTTGCACCTGATGAAAGAAGCAGGGCCCAACCTGCGGGGAAATAAACACACATCCTTCATTTTGATGTTGAGCAGACCAGTTGCAAAACTGGATCTGTTGGTAGCCAGAAACATAGGAGCGGTCAGCAGCCCAAGCAGACGTGCGTCATTTATATCAAGTCTAAGAATGTTATAATGGGGTGGGTTCCACATGTTGGGTTTGATATTATTATATTGGAAGGAGCTGGCAATTTCTGGAGCTCACAGACATTGGAAAGTATGAACAAAGTTACATGTTTAGTGTTGGTATTTGGTCTTGCGACACTCTCCAAACTCTCATATCTTTGTAATTTCTATATGATAAAAGCATATGAAGGGCATGGTTATTGTACTGGGAGACGCTACATAGAAAACAAGAGATTAATATATTAAATCTTTCCTTTTCTATATTATTTTATGTACTAACTTCTGTGCTTACATGATGAATTGTTCTAAACCCTACATTTAATAAAGTAATTAATTAATTGTAAAATAACTTTGTATTGAGAAATAGGAAACATATGTATTTCCTTTCCTTTGTGGCTTAATCACACTTAATCATTGCCAAAAGCTACAAGTTGTAGACAATGTAGCTATGGCCAACTAGGAATATTAACATCTAACACAATAACAGCTCTCAGAGGCTCTGTTCTAAGCCATATAATTCCAAATCTTCCAGTTACATCCTATATCATATAGCAGTGGAAACGTTTCTCAATTATGTGAACTTAATCATAAGGTAAACTTAAATACCGGTAAATAAAAGCTAAATAGAAAATATTTAAGAAGCAAAAATATATTTTAATATGTAGTTTTACTATAAGTTAAGGAATAATTCAGTTGAACTACTAATCAGAATATTTTTCTCTCACGTCAGATAATATTAATGGAAGGTGTTGAATATTGAGTCACTGTTAATTCCTATACATATACATGGTGGAAATACTGTAGATTTTCCACAGTTGAACTGTACGTTGTAAATTAGCAATGTATCGTAATAAAGTAGTAGCATTTTTTAAAATCTCATCCACATGCTGCAGAATATCTCTGCAACACAATGCACACATTCAATGAAGAGGGTGAACTCTGCAGCACGGGTATTGCTAAGGTCTTAAAAAATCCAGGGCCCAAGACCCACTGAATTAGTTTCAACACATGCAGCAAAAATCCCACTTTAAAAGACATCAGTCAGCAGATTTGTACCTATGAAACTGTCTGACCTGTTACATGTGCACTTGGCAGCTGAAGGCACCTGTGAGAAAAAGTAAATTGCTGAGAAAAATTATGTTTTAATATATGCAAATGAACCTCTAGGAGCAACAGGGGTGTTGCCGATACTTCTAGAGGCTCCGCTCTCTCTGCAATTGCCTCACCCTCTCTCCTTTGATTGACAGGGCCAGGCACTGAAAACATCATCAAGCCTGTCAAAGTAGGGAGGGCATGGCAGTTGCAGAGAGAGCAGAGCCTCTCAGTGTAATGATAACGCCCCCATTGCTCCTAGAGGCTCCCTTGCATATATTAAAAAATATTTTTTCTCAGCAATGCGGGCACATATGAACATGGGAATAACACAGATGTCTTCAGCTGCCAAGTGGATATGTAACAGGTCAGCCAGTTTCATAGGTACAAGTCTGCTGACTGATGTCCTTTTAAGGATATATCCAGCCTTGCAAAAATTTTTCAAGTAACTTAGAAATAGCATTGATGAAAAGTCTCAAATATCCTGCCATTATGTAACTATAGGTCCTATACAACTTTCTATTCTTGCTAACCTACAAATAATAAAAGCTCATTTCTAGAAGTCTGTAACCACTTTGACCTATAGGTCTGTATAAAAGGATAAAACAGATCCGGCATTGCGGTCTGCGCATGCTCAAACCGCAAAAAATTTGAAAAAAATAAATGCCGGATCAGTTTTTCCGGTTGACACCGGAGAGACGGATCCGGCATTTCAATGCATTTGTCATACGGATCAGGATCCTGATCCGTCTAACAAATGCCATCAGTTTGCATGCGTTTTGACGGATCCGGCAGGCAGTTCCGGCGACGAAACTGCCTGCCGGAATCCTCTGCCGCAAGTGTGAAAGTACCCTAAGATGCAAACTAAAATAGGTTCTCAACACAATAGTGTTATCATACAACAATATATGGTTAAATGCTAAAATCTTAAATAATAAGAAGCATCTAGCAACCAATTTTCCAAAGGAGCTGTCAAATCTGAAAGGTACAATCTGCAGTCATTGAGCATGGACTCCCATATTGTTGAGTGGATTAGGCAGTGGCTGAGTGACAGACAACAGAGGGTTGTAGTCAATGGAGAACATTCAAAACAAGGTCATGTTACCAGTGGGGTTCCACAGGGATCTGTCCTGGGACCAATTTTGTATAATATCTTCATAAGTGATATTACAAAAGGCCTCGATGGTAAGGTTTGTTCCTGGAGGGAAACGCCAAATGGAAAAGGATTTAGGAAAACTAGAAGAATGGTCAGAACTCTGGCAACTGAAATTTAATGTGGATAAGTGCAAGATAATGCACCTGGGGCGTAAAAACCCAAGGGCAGAATATAGAATATTTGACACAGTCCTGACCTCAGTATCTGAGGAAAGGGATTTAGGAGTAATTATTTCAGAAGACTTAAAGGTGGGAAGACAATGTAATAGAGCAGCACGAAATGCCAGCAGAATGCTTGGATGCATAGGGAGAGGTATAAGCAGTAGAAAGAGTGAAATGCTTATGCCGCTGTACAGAACACTGGTGAGACCTCACTTGGAGTATTGTGCGCAGTACTGGAGGCCATATCTCCAGAAGGATATAGATACTCTAGAGAGAGTTCAGAGAAGAGCTACTAAACTAGTACATGGATTGCAGGATAAAACTTACCAGGAAAGGTTAAAGGACCTTAACATGTATAGCTTGGAAGAAAGAAGAGACAGAGGGGATATGATAGAAACTTTTAAATACATAAAGGGAATCAACTCGGTAAAGGAGGAGAGCATATTTAAAAGAAGAAAAACTACCACAAGAGGACACAGTTTTAAATTAGAGGGGCAAAGGTTTAAAAGTAATATAAGGAAGTATTACTTTACTGAGAGAGTAGTGGGTGCATGGAATAGCCTTCCTGCAGAAGTGGTAGCTGCAAATACAGTGAAGGAGTTTAAGCATGCATGGGATAGGCATAAGGCTATCCTTCATATAAGATAGGGCCAGGGACTATTCATAGGATTCAGATATATTGGGCAGACTAGATGGGCCAAATGGTTCTTATCTGCCGACACATTCTATGTTTCTATTTTTCTATGATTGGTTGCTATGGGCAACTAAGCCAGTTCTACTTTACACGAGTTTGATAAATTACTATATATCTATATATAACTATATATATATATATATATATATATATATATATATATATATTTATCCAGTTAAAATCATTTGTATTTTGAATGCCCCAGTCATTGCAAATTCAATGAGCATACTGACAATACTTTGACAAAACTAAGAGCCCATGCTGTAGTTTTAGAATATGTTGGATTTGTTATCTTCATTATATTTTCCTTACACCTTGAACATCTGTGCAGTGGAAAGAAACATTTATTATCTCCAAGTGCCATCACTTGTAAATATGTCTGTTGCTATAACTCTGAGCCTTTGATATAGAAGCTTAGTAGTTATACCATGAAAGGAAAGTTTTCCCATGCCTTTGTCCTAAATCCCATTGGCAGGATTATACTTGCTGCACTGTTATCATAAATCTACAAAAATGTAGGTTTGCATGAAGAAACAATTTAATAGATGCGCATAAGAAAAAGTAGAAAGGATGATTTATTTACAGTCTTTTTCCAGAGAGGAAACATCCAACACCACCTTTGTCATCACCCCAAGTAAATGTTCTGTAATAAGCTGGAACCACAGAAGTTCTTCTTCATCGGTGAGTGATGACACAAAGTATCTCCTAATGACTGCATGACTAAAACTCCACAGAATAACGTTTAGAAGGTGCAATTTGAGGCCCTCTAATTCACAAGCACAAATAAAAATAAAATTGTTACAGAAAGTACATAGAAATAGGTTTCTCCTTGTCAGCAATCAGAAGGCAGGGGAGAGCAGTGTGAAGCTGCAGGTCATAGAAATATACTGGAGATTCTGAACACACAGATAGACTATGTGGACAAAGTATTCGACTCACCTCTTAATCATTGAATGAAGGTATTTCATTGTGTCCCATTGCCATAGGTTTATAAAATCCAGCCCCTAGCCATGCAGTCTGCCTTTACAAACATTTATGAAACAATGGGTTTTCTTAGCATCTTGGAAATCGGCTTTATATAGTCAATTAAATGTTTTAAATTAGTGTTGAGCGAAGCTTCTGATGCTTCATCCGAAGTCAATTTGTTCAAAACTTCAGAATAATAATGTATGGAGATGGATCTCCATACAGTATTAAAATGTATGAGCTCCGATGAGCCGAATGTAGTTATTTGCGAAGTTGCACAGGACTTCGTTGAATAAATTCAGTAATTGATGTTTAACGTGGAAAACCACTTTAAAACTTGAAACCGAACTTGGTTTCAGTTTGGAGGTACTAGTCGGAACCAAAGCCGCGTTTGATTTCAAGTTTTAAAGTGGTTTTCCACTTAAAAAATCAACTACCGAAGTTAATCAACGTAGTCAAGCCCATACATTCTAATACTGTACATAGACATGGTGGTTTTGTCCATCGTTATCTCCCCTGTGGGCTTCTATTTCTGATCTCATAAAAGAGGTGATGGAACTATATTGTTAACACCTGAACTGATGATTTTATGTATTGGTTGTCTAACATTCCCTCCCTGTGCTCGATGGGTTGTGGTGCATATACTTACCGCTACACGGAAAGTGATTACACATTACTGGAAAATGCCCTACACACTCCATATCTCTGAGGTTGTCCAGCTGATCAATTATCACATGGACTGAGAACTTTTTTTTTTCACCTTCCTTGCAGTCCAGGATCACTCTTCACAATTAATAGCTACTATGGCTTTCCAGTCGATTTTGAAAAGCCTTTGTGAGTACCTTATGGCCTTACTGTAACGACTGTAGGTAGGGACAGACAAGGGCAGTGAGCCCTAAGGCTACAACCCAGCCTGCTTTCCCTACCTACTTGCAGTACTAGCCCAAGAAAGGGTCAGAACCAGACAGGCTACGCAGTACCAAAAAAGAGACAGGAAGGGATTTAAATAGAGTGCAGATGTCATGGACGTACCAAGACATACAGACATTCCCGCAACAGGTGGCAGGAGATCTGTAAGACTGGAAAAACGTGGTTTAATCTGACATGTATTCCTTTTAAATCAAAATATGTGTGCGTTGTTTCTGGTGCTTGCCACACCTTCTTTTCCCAGGTGTGGCTATTGTGGTCATTTAACCTTCTCTATAAATTGTTGTTTCTCCCACTATGCTATGTGGTTTATAGCTTCTGTTGGACTTGTGGTTAGCTTGTGTTTGGTTCTCGACTGAGTTCCTGGTGCTACCAAAGCTACATTGAAGATAAGTGTTTCCTTTCCCTTTTGTATTTTGTATATATATATATATATATATGTATGTATGTGTTGCCTTTCCCTGTTGTTTGTCATTAGGGCTGATAGAGACTCCTGTTTGTCCTTCCCTTTGGAGGAACAGGTAGACTCAGTCCTTACATTAGTTACAGGGTCCTATAGGGTGAGATAGGATTCTAGGTATCCGGTGTATGAACTTGCCTACCTTTGGGGCCTGTTTTTACTGGTAGTCTGTCAGGACTGGAGTTAGGGTTTTCTCTAGGAGGTGTCCATCTTCCTTCCCTAGTTTGCAGGCCTTATTCCGGTATCCCTTTCCCTATGCTCCTATGCTTGTTGTGTTGTTTTCCCTCCCATATACAAGCGTGACAACAGAGTCCCTGGATCAGAACCTGATAGGTCTATGACTCAGCACTCCATTAGTCAGAAACACAAATACACAGTAATAGTGCATGCTGTTACTAAGGATACAGTTGCATCACCAGGAGCGTGGTTCAGCAGTGCGTTTCAGTGTGCCAAGACTGAGGATTGCACCGCTGGAGCCTGGACAGGTAAGTTTATTACATTATCCCCCTTTTAATAGGGGCCACCGTTCCCTCAACATAGGGAGCAGGCTTTGATGGAAATTTGAGACTAAACTTCCTTATTAGACAAGGCGCATGAACGCCCTGAGCCGCGACCTATGTTCTCTCCTTAGTACCATATCCTTTCCAATGGATAAGGCACTGCAGAGAGCCCTGAACTCTCCAGAAGTCAAGAATTTTCTCTACCCCAAGGTCAGAAGACAAGCTGGGGTCAGAAGCACGAGCAATTGAATAAAGCACAGGAACAAGAACTAGGAACAGAGCTAGTGAGTCAAAAGACTATTACTTGCAATGGTGTATGGCCATGAAGGGATTTAAATAGAGTGCCGAGTTACTGGATCAGAACCTGATAGGTACATGACTCAGCACTCCATTAGTCAGAAATAGAGATGAGCGAACCCGAACTGTATAGTTCGGGTTCGTACCGAATTTAGGGGTGTCCGTGACACGGACCCGAACCCGAACATTTTCGTAAAAGTCCGGGTTCAGGTTCGGTGTTCGTCGCTTTCTTGGCGCTTTTTGAAAGGCTGCAAAGCAGCCAATCAACAAGCGTCATACTACTTGCCCCAAGTGGCCGTCACAGCCATGCCTACTATTGGCATGGCTGTGATTGGCCAGTGCAACATGTGACCCAGCCTCTATTTAAGCTGGAGTCACGTAGCGCTGCCCGTCACTCTGCTCTGATCAGTGTAGGGAGAGGTTGCAGCTGCGACATTAGGGCGAGATTAGGCAGTGATTAACTCATCCAAAAGACTTCATTCAGTGATCAATCTGCAGCTGTGGATCATTGAACTGCTGCTATTCAATTTCTCACTGTTTTTAGGCTGCCCAGAGCGTTTTTAATTCACTTTTTTCTGGGGTGATCGGCGGCCATTTTGTGTCTTGTGGTGCGCCAGCACAAGCTGCCACCCAGTGCATTTAACCCTCAATAGTGTGGTTGTTTTTTGGCTAAATCCTACATCAGGGTCAAGCTGTCACACCAAGTGCATTTAACCATCAATAGTGTGGTTATTTTTTTGCCATATACTACATCAGAGGCAAGCTGAGCCTGTCACCAAGTGCATTTAACCCTCAATAGTGTGGTTGGTCAAGCTGTCACACCAAGTGCATTTAACTATCAATAGTGTGGTTATTTTGGGGCCATATACTACATCAGGGCCAAGCTGAGCCTGTCACCAAGTGCATTTAACCCTCAATAGTGTGGTTGGTCAAGCTGTCACACCAAGTGCATTTAACCATCAATAGTGTGGTTATTTTTTGGCCATATCCCAGTCTAATTATGTCTGTAAACCTATACCTGTCACCCAGCGCCTAAATAACAGGCCTCAAATTTATAGTCAGCTAAATCTGTGGTTATTGCTGTGGCTGGGCAAGTTATTTAGTGTCCGTCAAAGCACAGTTTTTGTTCTGGGTTGAAATACAATTCCCAATTTAGCAATTCTCTAAATTAGTGGTTTCTGCTGTATCAGGCCTACTTTAAATTTATCCCTAAAAGGGTATATTAGATTCAAGGTGCTGATAGGGTCATTCTCAATAACTTCACACACACGCTACTGTGCACATACTAGTCTAATTCTGTCCGTAAACGTATACCTGTCACCCAGCGCCTAAATAATAGGCCTCAAATTTATAGTCAGCTATATCTGTGGTTATTGCTGTGGCTGGGCAAGTTATTTAGTGTCCGTCAAAGCACAGTTTTTGTTCTGGGTTGAAATACAATTCCCAATTTATCAATTCTCTAAATTAGTGGTTTCTGCTGTATCAGGCCTACTTTAAATTTATCCCTAAAAGGGTATATTAGATTCAAGGTGCTGATAGGGTCATTCTCAATAACTTCACACACACGATACTGTGCATATACCAGTCTAATTCTGTCCGTAAACGTATACCTGTCACCAAGCGCCTAAATAATAGGCCTCAAATTTATAGTCAGCTAAATCTGTGGTTATTGCTGTAGCTGGTCAAGTTATTTAGTGTCCGTCAAAGCACAGTTTTTGTTCTGGGTTGAAATACAATTCCCAATTTAGCAATTCTCTAAATTAGTGGTTTCTGCTGTATCAGGCCTACTTTAAATTTATCCCTAAAAGGGTATATTAGATTCAAGGTGCTGATAGGGTCATTCTCAATAACTTTACACACAAGCTACTGTGCATATCCAAGTCTAATTCTGTCTGTAAACGTATACCTGTCACCCAGCGCCTAAATAATAGGCCTCAAATTTATATTCAGCTAAATCTGTGGTTACTGCTGTGCCTGTATTAGTGTAATACGGTACCTAAATAGATAGCCAGATAGTGTTAGGTGTCTGTAAAAAAAGGCCTGAATTTGAATTCAATACATTGGGCCAAATAATATTTTTGTTGTTGTGGTGAACGATAACAATGAGGAAAACATCTAGTAAAGGACGCGGACATGGTCGTGGTGGTGTTAGTGGACCCTCTGGTGCTGGGAGAGGACGTGGCCGTTCTGCCACAGCCACACGTCCTAGTGTACCAACTACCTCAGGTCCCAGTAGCTGCCATAATTTACAGCGATATTTGGTGGGGCCCAATGCCGTTCTAAGGATGGTAAGGCCTGAGCAGGTACAGGCATTAGTCAATTGGGTGGCCGACAGTGGATCCAGCACGTTCACATTATCTCCCACCCAGTCTTCTGCAGAAAGCGCACAGATGGTGCCTGAAAACCAAGTCCATCAGTCTGTCACATCACCCCCATGCATACCAGGGAAACTGTCTGAGCCTCAAGTTATGCAGCAGTCTCTTATGCTGTTTGAAGACTCCGCTGGCAGGGTTTCCCAAGGGCATCCACCTAGCCCTTCCCCAGTCTCTGATGATGACGAAACACAGGTGCCAACTGCTGCGTCTTTCTGCAGTGTGCAGACTGAACAGGAGGTCAGGGAGGAAGACTGGGTGGAAGACGATGCAGGGGACGATGAGGTCCTAGACCCCACATGGAATGAAGGTCGTGCCACTGACTTTCACAGTTCAGAGGAAGAGGCAGTGGTGAGACCGAGCCAACAGCGTAGCAAAAGAGGGAGCAGTGGGCAAAAGCAGAACACCCGCCGCCAAGAGACTCCGCCTGCTACTGACCGCCGCCATCTGGGACGAGCACCCCAAAGGCAGCTTCAAGGAGTTCCCTGGCATGGCACTTCTTCAAACAATGTGCTGACGACAAGACCCGAGTGGTTTGCACGCTGTGCCATCAGAGCCTGAAGCGAGGCATTAACGTTCTGAACCTTAGCACAACCTGCATGACCAGGCACCTGCATGCAAAGCATGAACTGCAGTGGAGTAAACACCTTAAAAACAAGGAAGTCACTCAGGCTCCCCCTGCTACCTCTTCTGCTGCTGCCGCCTCAGCCTCTTCTGCTGCTGCCGCCCCGGCCTCTTCTGCTGCTGCCGCCTCGGCCTCTTCCTCTGCCTCTGGAGGAACGTTGGCACTTGCCGCCCAGCAAACAGGGGATGTACCACCAACACCACCACCTCCGTCACCAAGCATCTCAACCATGTCACGCGGCAGCGTTCAGCTCTCCATCTCACAAACATTTGAGAGAAAGCATAAATTCCCACCTAGCCACCCTCTATCCCTGGCCCTGAATGCCAGCATTTCTAAACTACTGGCCTATGAAATGCTGTCATTTAGGCTGGTGGACACAGACACCTTCAAACAGCTCATGTCGCTTGCTGTCCCACAGTATGTTGTTCCCAGCCGGCACTACTTCTCCAAGAGAGCCGTGCCTTCCCTGCACAACCAAGTATCCAATAAAATCAAGTGTGCACTGCGCAACGCCATCTGTGGCAAGGTCCACCTAACCACAGATACGTGGACCAGTAAGCACGGCCAGGGACGCTATATCTCCCTAACTGCACACTGGGTAAATGTAGTGGCAGCTGGGCCCCAGGCGGAGAGCTGTTTGGCGCACGTCCTTCCGCCGCCAAGGATCGCAGGGCAACATTCTTTGCCTCCTGTTGCCACCTCCTCCTACTCAGCTTCCTCCTCCTCTTTTTCCGCCTGCTCATCCAGTCAGCCACACACCTTCACCACCAACTTCAGCACAGCCCGGGGTAAATGTCAGCAGGCCATTCTGAAACTCATATGTTTGGGGGACAGGCCCCACACCGCACAGGAGTTGTGGCGGGGTATAGAACAACAGACCGACGAGTGGTTGCTGCCGGTGAGCCTCAAGCCCGGCCTGGTGGTGTGCGATAATGGGCGAAATCTCGTTGCAGCTCTGGGACTAGCTGGTTTGACGCACATCCCTTGCTTGGCGCATGTGCTGAATTTGGTGGTGCAGAAGTTCATTCACAACTACCCCGACATGTCAGAGCTGCTGCATAAAGTGTGGGCCTTCTGTTTGCGCTTCCGGCGTTCACATCCTGCCACTGCTCGCCTGTCTGCGCTACAGCGTAACTTCGGCCTTCCCGCTCACCTCCTCATATGCGACGTGCCCACCAGGTGGAACTCCACCTTGCACATGCTGGACAGACTGTGTGAGCAGCAGCAGGCCATAGTGGAGTTTCAGCTGCAGCACGCACGGGTCAGTCGCACTGAGGAACAGCACCACTTCACCACCAATGACTGGGCCTCTATGCGAGACCTGTGTGCCCTGTTGCGCTGTTTCGAGTACTCCACCAACATGGCCAGTGGCGATGACGTCACTATCAGCGTTACAATACCACTTCTATGTCTCCTTGAGAAAACACTTAGGGCGATGATGGAAGAGGAGGTGGCCCAGGAGGAGGAGGAGGAAGAGGGGTCATTTTTAGCACTTTCAGGCCAGTCTCTTCGAAGTGACTCAGAGGGAGGTTTTTTGCAACAGCAGAGGCCAAGTACAAATGTGGCCAGCCAGGGCCCACTACTGGAGGATGAGGAGGACGAGGATGAGGAGGAGGAGGATGAAGCATGGTCACAGCGGGGTGGCACCCAACGCAGCTCGGGCCCATCACTGGTGCATGGCTGGGGGGAAATGCAGGACGATGACGATACACCTCCCACAGAGGACAGCTTGTCCTTACCTCTGGGCAGCCTGGCACACATGAGCGACTACATGCTGCAGTGCCTGCGCAACGACAGCAGAGTTGCCCACATTTTAACGTGAGCGGACTACTGGGTTGCCACCCTGCTGGATCCACGGTAGGGGGCGTCATTACAGACAAACGCAGCCGCCTGTCTACAGCCAATGTGGACAAGCTGACGTTCATAAAAATGAACCAGGCATGGATCCCACAGGACCTGTCCATCCATTGTGCAGATTAGACATTAACTACCTCCCCTTAACCATATATTATTGCACTCCAGGGCACTTCCTCATTCAATCCTATTTTTATTTTCATTTTACCATTATATTGCGGGGCAACCCAAAGTTGAATGAACCTCTCCTCTGTCTGGGTGCCGGGGCCTAAATTTATGACAATGGACTGTTCCAGTGTTGGGTGACGTGAAGCCTGATTCTCTGCTATGACATGAAGACTGATTCTCTGCTATGACATGCAGACTGATTCTCTGCTGACATGAAGCCAGATCCTCTGTTACGGGACCTCTCTCCTCTGCCTGGGTGCTGGGCCTAAATTTATGACAATGGACTGTTGCAGTGGTGGCTGACGTGAAGCCTGATTCTCTGCTATGACATGAAGACTGATTCTCTGCTGACATGAAGCCAGATTCTCTGTTACGGGACCTCTTTCCTCTGCCTGGGTGCTGGGCCTAAATATCTGACAATGGACTGTTCCAGTGTTGGGTGACGTGAAGCATGATTCTCTGCTATGATATGAAGACTGATTATTTGCTGACATGAAGCCAGATTCTCTGTTACGGGACCTCTCTCCTCTGCCTGGGTGCCAGGGCCTAAATATATGACAATGGACTGTTACAGTGGTGGGTGACGTGAAGCCAGATTCTCTGCTATGGGACCTCTCTCCAATTGATATTGGTTAATTTTTATTTATTTTATTTTAATTTTTATTCATTTCCCTATCCACATTTGTTTGCAGGGGATTTACCTACATGTTGCTGCCTTTTGCAGCCCTCTAGCTCTTTCCTGGGCTGTTTTACAGCCTTTTTAGTGCCGAAAAGTTCGGGTCCCCATTGACTTCGATGGGGTTCGGGTTCGGGACGAAGTTCGGGTCGGGTTCGGATTCCGAACCCGAACATTTCCGGGAAGTTCGGCCGAACTTCTCGAACCCGAACATCCAGGTGTTCGCTCAACTCTAGTCAGAAACGCTAATACACAGTAATAGAGCATTGCATGTTGTTACTAAGTATGCAGTCATGTCACCAGGGGGCATGGCTGAGCAGAGCATCTGTCCTGACGTGGCCGTACAGAGGCGGAGGCTCCTCCCTGTATTCTGCGTGTCCACTGCCATGTTACTTGTCTTTTTTTCTGTTTCTTTGTTTCCTTTGTATTTTGATATGTTTGTAATTACCTAAAAAAAAAAAAATAGTGCTAAAAAATAAATAAATTGAGAGCTCACTGAGTTCCAGCGTGTTACTATAATAGGATGCCACTGTTACAGATAGCTATTCCACCATCAACTGTGAGTGGTATTATTGTAAAGTGGAAGTGTTTATAGACTACAGCCATGAAGTGGAGACCACATATGTAAAGTTACAGAGCGGGGTTGCCGAGTACTGAAGCACATAGGGGGTCATTTATTATCCTGAAATATGCCTATATTAGACATATTTCAGGCGCAGATTGTGGCACATCGGTTAGTTGCGCCGCAATCTGCGACTTTTCCCCGCTCAGGCCAGGTCTAAAAAAGTGGGCATGGCATGGGTTGGGAAGGGTCAGCAAGGTTGTTCAAGAGAAAATTAGTTTTCACAGGAGTCTGCAGCCTGCTTCTGTTATGGAAAAAAAACATACTTCCTGCTCCCCGTTGGCTTCTGTGTGCTCATCTTCTGGTCTGTGGCTTGTTTAATTCCTCCTCTGCATGGGCATGATCATCTGCCAAGAGGGATGAGCGAATCGACTATGGATAAAACATCAGAAGTTGAAACTTAGTTTGAATACTGTACGAGAGCAAGTGCTCCGTACAGTATTAGAATGTATTGGCTCCTGTGAGCCAAAGTTATTACTTCACGAAGTCTCGCCTGGAACCAAAACCGAGTTCGGTAAAAGTTTTTTTGCAGTAGAAATTAATTTGTGAAGTTATTACCTGAAGTATCGCTCGCTCTGTACAGTATTCAAACAACGTTTTATGCGAATTGACTTTGGATGTTTCATCTAAAGTTGATTCACTCATCCCTATCTGCCAACCATGCCAGGGAGGAAGTAAACAAGATGCGAACCAGAATATGGACACGCGAGATCCAGGGCAGGAGCAATGAGGGACAGGCAAGTATGATTATTATCATAATGGGCACAGGCTGCTCCTGTGAAAAGTTATTTATTCCCAGACAACTCCTTTAATGAATGCTACTGCATAACAAGACATTTCGGACAATTGTATGCCTCTGACTTTGTGGTTAAACATTGAGGAAGGACCTTTTCTGTTTCCAGCAAGATTGTGCCTCAGTTCACAAATAAAGGTTCATAAAGACATGGGTCAGTATGGTGTGGAAGAACTTAATTGGTGCACAAGAAGCCCTGACTGCAACCCTATTGAACACCTTTTGGATGAACTATAGCAGAGATTGCAAGCCAGGCACTATCATCAAAAAATGCTCTTGTGGATGAATGGACAGAAATTCTAACAGACACACTCTAAAATATTATAAAAGGTTTAATGGCACCCCGGGCATAAAAGGGGTAAACGCCGTTTATCAGATATTCGCTTTCCAGATGCAAAGGCAGCTACTAAAGACACCAATCTCCCGAACTGGAAACCATATGAATGCTGCATACAGCCGAATAGGAAAAAACATATGAAAGGTTTACACTCCTAGCAGTCAAACTGGAACAGCATACAATCGCCCAAGAATGAGACCAAGCTCTGTCTTGAGGGAAAAGCAGTGGACAGCCAGAGCTGTGTGTTTATTGTTCTTATATACACATTCTTACACATTAGTACCACCCACAGGGTTTTGTAAAACAACCAGTAACCCCGTACAATACACAGACATTCCCACACAAAATCCTCCCCTCTGCCTGTGATACAATTACCTTACACAATGGGTTAATGTAATTATCACAGGTAGGAGAATACACAGTTTTACACATTATCTTCTGTTCTGGAGACAGTTGGGAAGTAATCCAATTTTTCTCCAAGGGCAGAGGCAAAACTTCATTAGCCACATGGTAGCAAAAGACAATAAAAGACATAAGAATATTTAACTGTGCAGCTATTGCATAAAACATAGACATTTAACATATCCCCAGATAGCTCAGGTCTGAGCGCATATTATTAGGTGAATGGCACTCAGACTAAACGAATACAGTAGAATCGCCATGGAGCCAAAGTCTT
This sequence comes from Bufo gargarizans, assembly GCF_014858855.1. Taxonomy (NCBI): domain Eukaryota; kingdom Metazoa; phylum Chordata; class Amphibia; order Anura; family Bufonidae; genus Bufo; species Bufo gargarizans. Next base: position 109,584,917 of record NC_058088.1, read on the forward strand.
TCACATAGTCTTTCGTTATCCGAATGGGCTCCATGGCATAGCTATCTGGTATCGCTGTGCAAATAGGGCAAGTACCAAATGATCCGGCTTTCATGTCTTTGCAGGGGAAAATCAAGCGTTTCAACATGGGGCCATAGTCTAAAGGAAGCAGGCGGGCAACCAGGCTTCTCCAATGCAATGTGGCGAGATTGGTCTTGTTACAGAAGGCCTTCCCAGAAGAGTGAAAGCCGTTTTAGCTACAAAGGGGGACAACTCTATATTAATACCTATGGATTTAGCATAATAAAAACCCCTGTAGTTGTAATGTGTACCTGCCCCACACATATAGTTCACCAAAGTATTACAGTTAAAAGAGTTTATTTCATATACATACATAAAAGAAGGTTGGTGGAAGGAACAGAGTAAATTTGCTTAGGAACCTACAGCATAATTTTGTGCATAATGAAACTGTATTGTGCACTAAATTAACAGCTGCATAGTTAATAGCTGCACTATATTAACAGCTGCATGCTGTGGACATTGGGCTGCCCGCTGGGCTATTGTCCCGCACTCATCTGATCATATGAGAGCGGGACAATAGTCCTGCGGGCAGCCCGACGTGCACAGCACCATTGTAATCTATGATGCTGTGTGTTCCCGTGCGCACGATCAAAGCTGCTCTGGGACATATAGCCCGCTCACGGACCGTATATCTCAGAGGGCATACGGTCGTGGGCAAAAGAGGCCTTACTGAGGTGCTGATTAGGTGATCGCCGAAAATAAATCTTAGTTAATGAGCAATAGTATAAAATCACTCTTGTTATATATCCTGTTATCACTATGCTCTTGTTATAGAAGTAGTGCTAGTAGTACCTCAAAAGTAAGTATAATAAGAAAAAAACTATAGACCATATCAAAAGAGTTAAAAAGTTAAAGTGAGGAGAAGAAGGGTTCAATTCTAGCTTTACTGGCAGAGGGATATGGTGAGCATCAGGTTGCTTCCATCCTTAAAATTTAGCTGTACGGTCAGCTGAAAGGTAAGGAAGGAGATAAATATATAAAACTTACCTGGGATCTTTGTTCTCAATATCATGATGATATATTACATTACCAAATGTATATAGAGGTTTCATTTGTGATACAAAATGTTTTCATGAAAGAAATTGCCATAAAGGGGTTGTCCAGCCTTGTGGCTGTTTCTAATTAGCACCTGCAGTGTGTTGTACCTAGTAAAAGATCATATTCACTTGCTCTCTGCTGCACCCTGGCTCCATTGCGTGATCTTCTGGTTCATAGCCTATAAACTACTAGACATGGTCATGTGCACCGCTGCAGCCAGTTACTGGCCTCAGCTGTGACGTGTACCTAATTGGAACATGACCCAACAGTGATGGGCAGTTTGGGGACACATCACCACTAGAGATGAGCGAATTTCAAAAAAATTGGTTGGCCGGATTTTCCGAAAAGATTCGATTTGATCTGAATTTATTTACAGCGAATCGAGTTTAAAAAAAACAGCTATTTCCTGGCTGCAGAGAGCCTGTATAGTGGTGTAGAAAACTGTGCCTTGCAGTAACACACATAGGGAGTCTGCTGTGGTAGTGAAACAATACTGTGAGTCAGTATAACACGCACATGACAGGCGTCGCTCTTAGAATCACTGCACACTTCACTTATTTGGGCAGTTACGTGGCCAAAACTGACCAAATAACTCAAGTGTGAACTCACTTATTACAGGTCGATGTTAGCACCAGGTATAAAGAACCGTGCAGAGGCCCAAGATCCTACTTTAGCGTGAAAGAGCGCAATCCTTTTACACCGTCGTCAGCTGATTCCACATAGATGTCTACAAAACCTATTAAACGCGTATACAAGTAGAGTCCCCCTGAGAGAGTGTTGAGGGTGTCAGCAGTAAGTTTGTGTTGATGTCACTGATTATTTTGCCCTTCCTCTGATCCATCAGAACAATAACCCCCCAAAAAACAGATCCTGTCTGTTGATCATCCGCCTTCACTCGGTCAGCATTCGGTCAGTAATCCATTAGTATTGCTAAAGCAAAATAAAACAGGAGTGGATCCAAAACAGAGATGACACGTGAATGGAATATTTGCATGTCTTCTGTGTTTTTGGCTACCAAATCATAAGCCAATTCTGATGGGATCATACAGGCCTTACAGCTGCTATACAGACAGGATCGGTTGTGGGTCTCATTTTTCCTTCCTTCTGACAGATCGGAAGAAGGGTCAAATAAATGATGATGTCAACCAGGCCAAAAAGGCAAAATAGTGGCTCACTCATGGAGTGGGGAGGGTGGGAGAACAGCTTGAGAAGTCCACAGAGTGGCCGAATGACATAGTGTTGATGTAGCAGCAGCATGAGGATACCACAGAGTGGCCCAGTGACATAGTGTGGAGGTGGCAGCAGCATCGGCATGAGGAGACCACAGAGTGACCCATTTATATATTGTTGAGGTGGCAGCAGCATGAGGAAGCCACAAAGTGGCCCAGTGACAAAGTGTTGAGTTAGCAGCAGCATGAGGAGGCCACAGACTGGCAAGGTAGAGGTGGCACTGTGGCAGGTGCAGCACTATGAAGTGCCTTTTGCGCTGTGGAATTAGAAGAATTCTGATATCTCAGACTTTTAGTCTAACCAGACTGTCTGTTACGCTGCATTTCCTCTAGTGCCGTTCTATGGAAACAGTAGGTTTAAAGAGCACACCAAATGCTTGAAATAACTTCTTTATTAACTTCCAATTTTATTCACATAACACTGCCGTCTCCGCAGCAGATAGTCCATGTACAAAACTTGTGTTGAAGTATCACAAAATGGTGGTATGCAAAGGATGGTGGTTCAACTGTTCAATCTTGTCATTTAACATAAAATGGTGGATATATTTCTCTCTTCAGTATCTGTACTCTCACTTTAAGTTATTTAAGCACTTTATGATCTCTCTCAGAGGTATATCTTAGGTCTAACTAATAGTTCTACTTGCTGAATTTGGTCGCAATTTGCAGGATGCAGTTAGCAGTAACTATTTGCAGATTGGTTGAGTATGATCTGATATGGCTGTATGCAATTTGGATTGAAATATGGAATTTTAATTTGTATGTGAACTTTGCAGTTTGCAATTGGTGGAACTGTAACTAAACACACATATAACTGTCTCAGTATACAGTTCTAATCACTATATTAACAGTAGGAAAATTATATAACTGTTTTAAATACCTATTTTGGCATCTCTGCTTCCATAAAACACAGCTCTTAGTGGTGTGAATGTCTGTTCAGCTTCTCTCCTCTGGTGTAATAATTCTAGCATCTCCTGCTAGGGGGATTTACCACATAGGCTGTGTGTGAGGCTGGCTATGATTGGTAAAAACTCCTGCTGTGTGTGAGGCTGGTTGTGATTGGTCTAATCTCAAAGTTTAACTCTATGCTTTCTGTTGTTTCTGCTGTGTCATTGAGCTTACCTTACATTATATAATGAATCTTAAAGGCATACTATCTTTTCTGCTTCTGTGAACACAAAATATGACAGTTATTTGACATCCAAACATGAAGTCACTGTATATAACTCTGCTTTTGTCTTTAAAACACAAACATAGGAACTGTATTAAGGTTATTGGCAGGTTTAGCTGTATAAACAAATAAGCCATACTAGCAACCTAGGCCAGGTCTTACCTATACTTCTATGCTCTTAGTGGTAGGACTTAAACATGAATTTAGGAAATTTTTCATCAGGTTCTCTACTTCCAAGTGTCTTTTATCACTTTCAAGTAGAACATCTAACTTCTGTATAGGACGTTTCAACTCGAGTGGAGTAGTGTGACGTTTTCCTTTTTTGTCAAGTTTTGAGTCTCCTATTTGCAACAACATTCTTCTTACTAGTTTGTCTTCATCCTTTTGAACTTCTAGAACGTTGTCCAATTTCCATTGACATCTAGGTAAATCTTGGACATTTCTTCTAGGTGTTTGCCATTTACTTCTTACCATCAAATTGGCTAAGTAATCTTTTCTCTATCTATTCCAAAACTGTTCTGATAGATATTCAACTCTTCGCCATCTCCTTTTGGCATATAAATCCTCTTTGGTGAACTTGTTAGGTGGTGGCTGTATGTAATCAGACTTAATGTGAAGTGGATGGTTGGGAGTTAAAGGGTTCAAACTTGTTGGATCGTTGATGTTATCAACTGTAGGTGGACGACTGTTAACAACAGACATTACTTCATAGAATAGGGTCCTAAGTGAAGCATCATCTATTCTTCCGGCATTCTTTTTAACACTGAACTTAACACATTTCTTACAGTTCTGATTTGTCTTTCCCAAACCCCTCCTGTATGACATTCATATGAAAATCACACTGTTTCTCTAACAAATACTATTTTTTCTTTATCAATCTCTTTTAGAGCTTTCTTCAATTCATTCTTTGCTCCAACAAAATTAGACCCTTGGTCAGATCTAAGCTTTAACGGTACCTCTAATGGTTATGAAACATCTCAAGGCGTTGATGAATGCGTCAGTTGACATATCCTCTAACATTTCCAAGCAAATTGCTCTGGAGCTCAGACATGTAAATATTAGTCCATATCTTTTGTACTCCTTGCGGTTCTGTTTGGTGATGAATGGGCCAAAACAATCCATTCTGTTATAAAGAAATGGTGGTGTTGAGTTTACACGATCTGCCGGTAAATCTGCCATTCTTTGTTCTTCCGTAGGTCTACTTGCCTTTCTGCAGACTACACATTTAATTATATACTTTGCTTCCTTTGACTATCCAGTAACCACCTTCTCTCAAAGAGCTTTGGGTAAAGCTTTTTCCTTGATGCAAGGATTTGTTGTGGTAGTGATCAATAATCAATCTTGTGAAGGTTCAGTTTTTGGGTAGATTTGTTGGATGCTTCACTCTGCTAGGTAACGATGCATTTTCCAGTCTCCCTTGCACCTTTAGTATGCCATCCTGCAGAACAAGATTAAGCTTGTACAATGGATGGTTGTTTGGAAGCCTTTTAGGCTCTTGCCTAAGTCTCTTCAACTCTTCACTGTAGAATCTCTGTTGAATGAGTCTTATGACTGTTTCTTCAGCTTACATTCTTTCTTCTACATTCAACAATTCCTTCTTTCTGATTCCTTTTGCCAAATGTTGAATTCAAGCTTCTACATTTATGACTGTATTCCATTTTGAACATCTGGCTAATCTTTCAAGTATGTCATTTTGACACTTGGCAGCAGTGCTCAATGTTTGTACAATTTTTAATTCTGGATCACCCATAGACAATTCTGTGTAACCTTTACTGGACGTGATTTCCTTTTCTCAAAGGAACTCATGGCCTGTGAACCAATTAGAATGTTTTAATTCTGTTAGATTCAGGCCTCTTGAATAGAGTTGAGCGAACACCTGGATGTTCGGGTTCGAGAAGTTCGGCCGAACATCCCGGAAATGTTCGGGTTCGGGATCCGAACCCGATCCGAACTTCGTCCCGAACCCGAACCCCATTGAAGTCAATGGGGACCCGAACTTTTCGGCACTAAAAAGGCTGTAAAACAGCCCAGGAAAGAGCTAGAGGGCTGCAAAAGGCAGCAACATGTAGGTAAATCCCCTGCAAACAAATGTGGATAGGGAAATGAATTAAAATAAAAATTAAATAAATAAAAATTAACCAAAATCAATTGGAGAGAGGTTCCATAGCAGAGAATCTGGCTTCCCGTCACCCACCACTGGAACAGTCCATTCTCAGATATTTAGGCCCCGGCACCCAGGCAGAGGAGAGAGGTCCCGTAACAGAGAATCTGTCTTCATGTCAGCAGAGAATTAGTCTGCATGTCATAGCAGAGAATGAGGCTTCACGTCAGCCACCACTGCAACAGTCCATTGGCATATATTTAGGCCCAGCACCCAGGCAGAGGAGGGAGGTCCCGTAACAGAGAATCTGTCTTCATGTCAGCAGAGAATTAGTCTGCATGTCATAGCAGAGAATGAGGCTTCACGTCAGCCACCACTGCAACAGTCCATTGGCATATATTTAGGCCCAGCACACACACAGGCAGAGGAGAGAGGTCCCGTAACAGACAATCTGGCTTCATGTCAGCAGAGAATTAGTCTGCATGTCATAGCAGAGAATGAGGCTTCACGTCAGCCACCACTGCAACAGTCCATTGGCATATATTTAGGCCCAGCACCCAGGCAGAGGAGGGAGGTCCCGTAACAGAGAATCTGTCTTCATGTCAGCAGAGAATTAGTCTGCATGTCATAGCAGAGAATGAGGCTTCACGTCAGCCACCACTGCAACAGTCCATTGGCATATATTTAGGCCCAGCACACACACAGGCAGAGGAGAGAGGTCCCGTAACAGACAATCTGGCTTCATGTCAGCAGAGAATTAGTCTGCATGTCATAGCAGAGAATGAGGCTTCACGTCAGCCACCACTGCAACAGTCCATTGGCATATATTTAGGCCCAGCACACACACAGGCAGAGGAGAGAGGTCCCGTAACAGAGAATCTGGCTTCATGTCAGCAGAGAATCAGTCTGCATGTCATAGCAGAGAATGAGGCTTCACGTCAGCCACCACTGCAACAGTCCATTGGCATATATTTAGGCCCAGCACACACACAGGCAGAGGAGAGAGGTCCCGTAACAGAGAATCTGGCTTCATGTCAGCAGAGAATCAGTCTGCATGTCATAGCAGAGAATGAGGCTTCACGTCAGCCACCACTGCAACAGTCCATTGGCATATATTTAGGCCCAGCACCCAGGCAGAGGAGGGAGGTCCCGTAACAGAGAATCTGTCTTCATGTCAGCAGAGAATTAGTCTGCATGTCATAGCAGAGAATGAGGCTTCACGTCAGCCACCACTGCAACAGTCCATTGGCATATATTTAGGCCCAGCACCCAGGCAGAGGAGGGAGGTCCCGTAACAGAGAATCTGTCTTCATGTCAGCAGAGAATTAGTCTGCATGTCATAGCAGAGAATGAGGCTTCACGTCAGCCACCACTGGAACAGTCCATTCTCAGATATTTAGGCCCCGGCACCCAGGCAGAGGAGAGAGGTCCCGTAACAGAGAATCTGTCTTCATGTCAGCAGAGAATTAGTCTGCATGTCATAGCAGAGAATGAGGCTTCACGTCAGCCACCACTGCAACAGTCCATTGGCATATATTTAGGCCCAGCACCCAGGCAGAGGAGAGAGGTCCCGTAACAGACAATCTGGCTTCATGTCAGCAGAGAATCAGTCTGCATGTCATAGCAGAGAATCAGGCTTCACGTCACCCACCACTGCAACAGTCCATTGTCATAAATTTAGGCCCAGCACTAGTGTTGAGCGGCATGTCCCATATTCGAATTCGCGAAATTTTGTGAATATTCGAAAGAATATTCGTAAAATATTCGCGATTATTCAAATTCGTTATTATTTCGCATATGCGATAATTCGAATTATCGCATAATACATATGCTATGCAAAATTCACATGTGCGCTAATGAAATCGCCTTACGAAGATTCGCAACTCAATTCAATCACTAATGTATGAATGCAATGCCCTTTGCCTCTGTTCTGGGACAAGTGTAGATATTCGCATGTGCGCTAATAAAATCGCCTTACGAAGATTCGCACCTCAATCACTTTCTAGGGAATGTGAGACTTTTGGGAATCAATCGAGATACAGTGGGGGGTGATGACAGTAGTTGACAGAGTACAGATCAATGTAATCTGTAAGGTGGAAAGTAAAATAAAAAATACGAATATTCGTAAATCGACTTTCACGAAGTTCTACGTATTCGCGAATATGGTGCTATACTATATGAATGCACAGGCCTTTGCCTCTCTGTTCTGGGGACAAGTGTAGATATTTGCATTTGCGTTAATAAAATCGCCTTACGAAGATTCGCAGCTCAATTCAATCACTAATGTATGAATGCAAAGCCCTTTGCCTCTGTTCTGGGACAAGTGTAGATATTCGCATGTGCGCTAATAAAATCGCCTTACGAAGATTCGCAACTCAATTCACTAATGTATGAATGCAAAGCCCTTTGCCTCTGTTCTGGGACGTGCCGATATTCGCATGTGCGCTAATAAAATCGCCTTACGAAGATTCGCGCCTCAATCACTTTCTAGGCAATGTGAGTAAGATCTGAGCTGTTGGACCTTTGGGAAACAATCAATTATATGTGTACTGTAATTTTGTGGGGGGGGGGGGGGAAACAAAAAACGAATATTCGTTTTTACGAATATATAGCACTATATTCGAAATATTCGCGAAATCGCGAAGTTGCGATATTCGCGAAAAAAATTTGCTTTTCGAATATTCGCGCTCAACACTACCCAGCACCCAGGCAGAGGAGAGAGGTCCCGTAACAGAGAATCTGGCTTCATGTCAGCAGAGAATCAGTCTTCATATCATAGCAGAGAATCAGGCTTCACGTCACCCACCACTGTAAGAGTCAATTTTCATAAATTTAGGCCCAGAACCCAGGCAGAGGAGAAAGGTCCCGTAACAGACAATCTGGCTTCATGTCAGCAGAGAATCAGTCTTCATATCATAGCAGAGAATCAGGCTTCACGTCACCCACCACTGCAACAGTCAATTGTCATAAATTTAGGCCCAGCACCCAGGCAGAGGAGAGAGCTCCCGTAACAGAGGATCTGGCTTCATGTCAGCAGAGAATCAGTCTGCATGTCATAGCAGAGAATGAGGCTTCACGTCACCCACCACTGCAACAGTCCATTGGCATATATTTAGGCCTAGCACACAGGCAGAGCAGAGAGGTCCCGTAACAGACAATCTGGCTTCATGTCAGCAGAGAATCAGTCTGCATGTCATAGCAGAGAATGAGGCTTCACGTCACCCACCACTGCAACAGTCCATTGGCATATATTTAGGCCTAGCACACAGGCAGAGCAGAGAGGTCCCGTAACAGACAATCTGGCTTCATGTCAGCAGAGAATCAGTCTGCATGTCATAGCAGAGAATGAGGCTTCACGTCACCCACCACTGCAACAGTCCATTGGCATATATTTAGGCCTAGCACACAGGCAGAGCAGAGAGGTCCCGTAACAGACAATCTGGCTTCATGTCAGCAGAGAATCAGTCTGCATGTCATAGCAGAGAATGAGGCTTCACGTCACCCACCACTGCAACAGTCCATTGGCATATATTTAGGCCTAGCACACAGGCAGAGCAGAGAGGTCCCGTAACAGACAATCTGGCTTCATGTCAGCAGAGAATCAGTCTGCATGTCATAGCAGAGAATGAGGCTTCACGTCACCCACCACTGCAACAGTCCATTGGCATATATTTAGGCCTAGCACACAGGCAGAGCAGAGAGGTCCCGTAACAGACAATCTGGCTTCATGACAGCAGAGAATCAGTCTGCATGTCATAGCAGAGAATGAGGCTTCACGTCAGCCACCACTGCAACAGTCCATTGGCATATATTTAGGCCTAGCACACAGGCAGAGCAGAGAGGTCCCGTAACAGACAATCTGGCTTCATGACAGCAGAGAATCAGTCTGCATGTCATAGCAGAGAATCAGGCTTCACGTCAGCCACCACTGCAACAGTCCATTGTCATAAATTTAGGCCCAGCACCCAGGCAGAGGAGAGAGGTCCCGTAACAGAGAATCTGGCTTCATGTCAGCAGAGAATCAGTCTTCATATCATAGCAGAGAATCAGGCTTCACGTCACCCACCACTGTAAGAGTCAATTTTCATAAATTTAGGCCCAGAACCCAGGCAGAGGAGAAAGGTCCCGTAACAGACAATCTGGCTTCATGTCAGCAGAGAATCAGTCTTCATATCATAGCAGAGAATCAGGCTTCACGTCACCCACCACTGCAACAGTCCATTGGCATATATTTAGGCCTAGCACACAGGCAGAGGAGAGGTTCATTCAACTTTGGGTAGCCTCGCAATATAATGGTAAAATGAAAATAAAAATAGGATTGAATGAGGAAGTGCCCTGGAGTCCAATAATATATGGTTATGGGGAGGTAGTTAATGTCTAATCTGGACAAGGGACGGACAGGTCCTGTGGGATCCATGCCTGGTTCATTTTTATGAACGTCAGCTTGTCCACATTGGCTGTAGACAGGCGGCTGCGTTTGTCTGTAATGACGCCCCCTGCCGTGCTGAATACACGTTCAGACAAAACGCTGGCTGCCGGGCAGGCCAGCACCTCCAAGGCATAAAAGGCTAGCTCTGGCCACGTGGACAATTTAGAGACCCAGAAGTTGAATGGGGCCGAACCATCAGTCAGTACGTGGAGGGGTGTGCACACGTACTGTTCCACCATGTTAGTGAAATGTTGCCTCCTGCTAACACGTTGCGTATCAGGTGGTGGTGCAGTTAGCTGTGGCGTGTTGACAAAAGTTTTCCACATCTCTGCCATGCTAACCCTGCCCTCAGAGGAGCTGGCCGTGACACAGCTGCCTTGGCGACCTCTTGCTCCTCCTCTGCCTTGGCCTTGGGCTTCCACTTGTTCCCCTGTGACATTTGGGAATGCTCTCAGTAGCGTGTCTACCAACGTGCGCTTGTACTCGCGCATCTTCCTATCACGCTCCAGTGCAGGAAGTAAGGTGGGCACATTGTCTTTGTAGCGTGGATCCAGCAGGGTGGCAACCCAGTAGTCCGCACAGGTTAAAATGTGGGCAACTCTGCTGTCGTTGCGCAGGCACTGCAGCATGTAGTCGCTCATGTGTGCCAGGCTGCCCAGGGATAAGGACAAGCTGTCCTCTGTGGGAGGCGTATCGTCATCGTCCTGCCTTTCCCCCCAGCCACGCACCAGTGATGGACCCGAGCTGCGTTGGGTGCCACCCCGCTGTGACCATGCTTCATCCTCATCCTCCTCCACCTCCTCCTCATCCTCGTCCTCCTCGTCCTCCAGTAGTGGGCCCTGGCTGGCCACATTTGTACCTGGCCTCTGCTGTTGCCAAAAACCTCCCTCTGAGTCACTTCGAAGAGACTGGCCTGAAAGTGCTAAAAATGACCCCTCTTCCTCCTCCTCCTCCTCCTCCTCCTGGGCCACCTCCTCTTCCATCATCGCCCTAAGTGTTTTCTCAAGGAGACATAGAAGTGGTATTGTAACGCTGATAACGGTGTCATCGCCACTGGCCATGTTGGTGGAGTACTCGAAACAGCGCAACAGGGCACACAGGTCTCGCATGGAGGCCCAGTCATTGGTGGTGAAGTGGTGCTGTTCTGTAGTGCGACTGACCCGTGCGTGCTGCAGCTGAAACTCCACTATGGCCTGCTGCTGCTCGCACAGTCTGTCCAGCATGTGCAAGGTGGAGTTCCACCTGGTGGGCACGTCGCATATGAGGCGGTGAGCGGGAAGGCCGAAGTTACGCTGTAGCGCAGACAGGCGAGCAGCAGCAGGATGTGAACGCCGGAAGCGCGAACAGACGGCCCGCACTTTATGCAGCAGCTCTGACATGTCGGGGTAGTTGTGAATGAACTTCTGCACCACCAAATTCAGCACATGCGCCAAGCAAGGGATGTGCGTCAAATTGGCTAGTCCCAGAGCTGCAACGAGATTTCGCCCATTATCACACACCACCAGGCCGGGCTTGAGGCTCACCGGCAGCAACCACTCGTCGGTCTGTTGTTCTATACCCCGCCACAACTCCTGTGCGGTGTGGGGCCTGTCCCCCAAACATATGAGTTTCAGAATGGCCTGCTGACGTTTACCCCGGGCTGTGCTGAAGTTGGTGGTGAAGGTGTGTGGCTGACTGGATGAGCAGGTGGAAGAAGAGGAGGAGGAAGCCGAGAAGGAGGAGGTGGCAACAGGAGGCAAAGAATGTTGCCCTGCGATCCTTGGCGGCGGAAGGACGTGCGCCAAACAGCTCTCCGCCTGGGGCCCAGCTGCCACTACATTTACCCAGTGTGCAGTTAGGGAGATATAGCGTCCCTGGCCGTGCTTACTGGTCCACGTATCTGTGGTTAGGTGGACCTTGCTACAGATGGCGTTGCGCAGTGCACACTTGATTTTATCGGATACTTGGTTGTGCAGGGAAGGCACGGCTCTCTTGGAGAAGTAGTGCCGGCTGGGAACAACATACTGTGGGACAGCAAGCGACATGAGCTGTTTGAAGCTGTCTGTGTCCACCAGCCTAAATGACAGCATTTCATAGGCCAGTAGTTTAGAAATGCTGGCATTCAGGGCCAGGGATCGAGGGTGGCTAGGTGGGAATTTACGCTTTCTATCAAATGTTTGTGAGATGGAGAGCTGAACGCTGGCGTGTGACATGGTTGAGACGCTTGGTGACGGAGGTGGTGGTGGTGGTGTTGGTGGTACATCCCCTGTTTGCTGGGCGGCAGGTGCCAACGTTCCTCCAGAGGCGGAGGAAGAGGCCGAGGCGGCAGCAGCAGAATAGGCCGAGGCGGCAGCAGCAGAAGAGGTAGCAGGGGGAGCCTGAGTGACTTCCTTGGTTTTAAGGTGTTTACTCCACTGCAGTTCATGCTTTGCATGCAGGTGCCTGGTCATGCAGGTTGTGCTCAGGTTCAGAACGTTAATGCCTCGCTTCAGGCTCTGATGGCACAGCGTGCAAACCACTCGGGTCTTGTCGTCAGCACATTGTTTGAAGAAGTGCCATGCCAGGGAACTCCTTGAAGCTGCCTTTGGGGTGCTCGGTCCCAGATGGCGGCGGTCAGTAGCAGGCGGAGTCTCTTGGCGGCGGGTGTTCTGCTTTTGCCCACTGCTCCCTCTTTTGCTACGCTGTTGGCTCGGTCTCACCACTGCCTCTTCCTCCGAACTGTGAAAGTCAGTGGCACGACCTTCATTCCATGTGGGGTCTAGGACCTCATCGTCCCCTGCATCGTCTTCCACCCAGTCTTGATCCCTGACCTCCTGTTCAGTCTGCACACTGCAGAAAGACGCAGCAGTTGGCACCTGTGTTTCGTCATCATCAGAGACATGCTGAGGTGGTATTCCCATGTCCTCATCATCAGGAAACATAAGTGGTTGTGCGTCAGTGCATTCTATGTCTTTCACCGCTGGGGAAGGGCTAGGTGGATGCCCTTGGGAAACCCTGCCAGCGGAGTCTTCAAACAGCATAAGAGACTGCTGCATAACTTGAGGCTGAGACAGTTTCCCTGGTATGCATGGGGGTGATGTGACAGACTGATGGGGTTGGTTTTCAGGCGCCATCTGTGCGCTTTCTGCAGAAGACTGGGTGGGAGATAATGTGAACGTGCTGGATCCACTGTCGGCCACCCAATTGACTAATGCCTGTACCTGCTCAGGCCTTACCATCCTTAGAACGGCATTGGGCCCCACCATATATCGCTGTAAATTCTGGCGGCTACTGGGACCTGAGGTAGTTGGTACACTAGGACGTGTGGATGTGGCAGAACGGCCACGTCCTCTCCCAGCACCAGAGGGTCCACTAACACCACCACGACCATGTCCACGTCCGCGTCCCTTACTAGATGTTTTTCTCATTGTTATGGTTCACCACAACAACAAATATATTATTTGGCCCAATGTATTGTATTCAAATTCAGCGGGATATAAATTTGAGGCCTAGTATTTAGGCGCTGGGTGACCGGTATGGATTTAGTGACAGAATTAGACTTGGAAATGCACAGAAGCGTGTGTGTGTGAAGTTATTCTGAATGACCCAATGTGCACCTTGAATATTATATACCCTTTTAGGGATAGATTTCAAATAGCTCTGATATAGCAGAAACCACTAAATTATGAAATTGCTAAATTGGGAATTGTACTTCAACCCAGAACAAAAAATGTGCTTTGACGGACACTAAATATCTTGCCCAGCAACAACAGTACAACGGTGGGTAACGAGAGATTTAGAGGGAATTAAATTTGAGGCCTAGTATTTAGGCGCTGGGTCACCGGTATGGATTTAGTGACAAAATTAGACTTGGAAATACACAGTAGCGGGTGTGTGTGAAGTTATTCTGAATGACCCTATGTGCACCTTCAATATTATATACCCTTTTAGGGATAGATTTCAAATAGCTCTGATATAGCAGAAACCACTAAATTATGAAATTGCTAAATTGGGAATTGTACTTCAACCCAGAACAAAAAATGTGCTTTGACGGACACTAAATATCTTGCCCAGCAACAACAGTACAGCGGTGGGTAACGAGAGATTTAGAGGGAATTAAATTTGAGGCCTAGTATTTAGGCGCTGGGTCACCGGTATGGATTTAGTGACAGAATTAGACTTGGAAATACACAGTAGCGGGTGTGTGTGAAGTTATTCTGAATGACCCTATGTGCACCTTCAATATTATATACCCTTTTTGGGATAGATTTCAAATAGCTCTGATATAGCAGGAACCACTAAATTATGAAATTGCTAAATTGGGAATTGTACTTCAACCCAGAACAAAAAATGTGCTTTGACGGGCACTAAATAACTTTCCCAGCTACAACAGGACAACGGTAACGAGAGATTTAGAGGGATTTAAATTTGAGGCCTAGTATTTAGGCGCTGGGTGACAGGTATGGGTTTAGTGACAGAATTAGACTTGGAAATACACAGTAGCGGGTGTGTGTGAAGTTATTCTGAATGACCCTATGTGCACCTTCAATATTATATACCCTTTTTGGGATAGATTTCAAATAGCTCTGATATAGCAGAAACCACTAAATTATGAAATTGCTAAATTGGGAATTGTACTTCAACCCAGAACAAAAAATGTGCTTTGACGGACACTAAATATCTTGCCCAGCAACAACAGTACAGCGGTGGGTAACGAGAGATTTAGAGGGAATTAAATTTGAGGCCTAGTATTTAGGCGCTGGGTCACCGGTATGGATTTAGTGACAGAATTAGACTTGGAAATACACAGTAGCGGGTGTGTGTGAAGTTACTCTGAATGACCCTATGTGCACCTTCAATATTATATACCCTTTTTGGGATAGATTTCAAAGAGCTCTGATATAGCAGGAACCACTAAATTATGAAATTGCTAAATTGGGAATTGTATTTCAACCCAGAACAAGAAATGTGCTTGAACGGACACTAAATAACTCGCCCAGCTACAGCACTAGGGACAGATTTAGCTGGATATAAATTTGAGGCCTAGTATTTAGGCGCTGGGTGACAGGTATGGGTTTAGTGACAGAATTAGACTTGGAAATACACAGTAGCGGGTGTGTGTGAAGTTATTCTGAATGACCCTATGTGCACCTTCAATATTATATACCCTTTTAGGGATAGATTTCAAATAGCTCTGATATAGCAGAAACCACTAAATTATGAAATTGCTAAATTGGGAATTGTACTTCAACCCAGAACAAAAAATGTGCTTTGACGGACACTAAATATCTTGCCCAGCAACAACAGTACAGCGGTGGGTAACGAGAGATTTAGAGGGAATTAAATTTGAGGCCTAGTATTTAGGCGCTGGGTCACCGGTATGGATTTAGTGACAGAATTAGACTTGGAAATACACAGTAGCGGGTGTGTGTGAAGTTATTCTGAATGACCCTATGTGCACCTTCAATATTATATACCCTTTTTGGGATAGATTTCAAATAGCTCTGATATAGCAGGAACCACTAAATTATGAAATTGCTAAATTGGGAATTGTACTTCAACCCAGAACAAAAAATGTGCTTTGACGGGCACTAAATAACTTTCCCAGCTACAACAGGACAACGGTAACGAGAGATTTAGAGGGATTTAAATTTGAGGCCTAGTATTTAGGCGCTGGGTGACAGGTATGGGTTTAGTGACAGAATTAGACTTGGAAATACACAGTAGCGGGTGTGTGTGAAGTTATTCTGAATGACCCTATGTGCACCTTCAATATTATATACCCTTTTTGGGATAGATTTCAAATAGCTCTGATATAGCAGAAACCACTAAATTATGAAATTGCTAAATTGGGAATTGTACTTCAACCCAGAACAAAAAATGTGCTTTGACGGACACTAAATATCTTGCCCAGCAACAACAGTACAGCGGTGGGTAACGAGAGATTTAGAGGGAATTAAATTTGAGGCCTAGTATTTAGGCGCTGGGTCACCGGTATGGATTTAGTGACAGAATTAGACTTGGAAATACACAGTAGCGGGTGTGTGTGAAGTTACTCTGAATGACCCTATGTGCACCTTCAATATTATATACCCTTTTTGGGATAGATTTCAAAGAGCTCTGATATAGCAGGAACCACTAAATTATGAAATTGCTAAATTGGGAATTGTATTTCAACCCAGAACAAGAAATGTGCTTGAACGGACACTAAATAACTCGCCCAGCTACAGCACTAGGGACAGATTTAGCTGGATATAAATTTGAGGCCTAGTATTTAGGCGCTGGGTGACCGGTATGGATTTAGTGACAGAATTAGACTGGGATATGGCCAAAAAATGAACAGACTATTGCTGGTTAAATGCACTTGGTGTGACAGCTTCACCCTGATGTAGGCTTTAGCCAAAAAACAACCACACCATTGAGGGTTAAATGCACTTGGTGACAGGCGCAGCTTGCCCCTGATTTTGTATATGGCCAAAAAATGAACAGACTATTGCTGGTTAAATGCACTTGGTGTGACAGCTTCACCCTGATGTAGGCTTTAGCCAAAAAACAACCACACCATTGAGGGTTAAATGCACTTGGTGACAGGCGCAGCTTGCCCCTGATTTTGTATATGGCCAAAAAATGAACAGACTATTGCTGGTTAAATGCACTTGGTGTGACAGCTTCACCCTGATGTAGGCTTTAGCCAAAAAACAACCACACCATTGAGGGTTAAATGCACTTGGTGACAGGCGCAGCTTGCCCCTGATTTTGTATATGGCCAAAAAATGAACAGACTATTGCTGGTTAAATGCACTTGGTGTCACAGCTTCACCCTGATGTAGGCTTTAGCCAAAAAACAACCACACCATTGAGGGTTAAATGCACTTGGTCGCAGCTTGTGCTGGCGCACCACAAGACACAAAATGGCCGCCGATCACCCCAGAAAAATGAGACTGACAAACGGTCTGTGCAGCCTAAAAACAGTGAGCAATTGAGGATCAGCAGCTCAATGATCCACAGCTGCAGATCGATCAGTTAATCAAGTCCTTTGGAGGAGTTAATCTGCCTAATCTCGCCCTACTGTCGCAGCCGCAACCTCTCCCTACGCTAATCAGAGCAGAGTGACGGGCGGCGCTATGTGACTCCAGCTTAAATAGAGGCTGGGTCACATGGTGCTCTGGCCAATCACAGCCATGCCAATAGTAGGCATGGCTGTGATGGCCTCTTGGGGCAAGTAGTATGACGCTTGTTGATTGGCTGCTTTGCAGCCTTTCAAAAAGCGCCAAGAAAGCGTCACAAAAGCGCGAAGAAAGCGACGAACACCGAACCCGAACCCGGACTTTTACGAAAATGTCCGGGTTCGGGTCCGTGTCACGGACACCCCAAAATTCGGTACGAACCCGAACTATACAGTTCGGGTTCGCTCATCCCTACTCTTGAAGCATGATCTTCTGGGTTATGCTTTGTGTCAATGTGATGCCAGTGTTCTGAATTTATTTCACAAATTTTATCAACTCTGTTGGCTACAAAGATATGGAATCTTTGAGCTTCGTTGTTTATGTATCCTAGGACAACTTGTGAGTCTGTCCAAAAATATTCTTCATCTATTTTTAACTCCAATTCTTCCCTCAGAAACTTGCTAACTGATGTTGAAACTACAGCTGCTGTCAGTCTTGGTATTGTCTGAATACTGGTAGGTGCAACTCTGGCCTTCCCTATAACCAGGGCACAGTGTATCTTTTCTTTTCCTATTACTCTGAAGTAGGAGCACTGACCATAATCATAACTACTGGCATCTGAAAAGTGATGAAGTTATATTTTCTTGTACTTTCCGAGGTACAAAACATCTGGTTATTTGAACCTCTCTCAAATTTTGCAAGTCTCTTATCCAACTATACCACCTTGGCCTCAAATTTTCAGATATGGGCTCATCCCATCCCAACTTCTATCTGCATAATTCTTGTAGTATTTATTTTGCTCTGAGGATTACTGGGGCCAAGAATCCTTAAGGATTATATATAGAAGCCACTGTGGAAGGAATGGTACGTCTAGTTGCAACTTTCTCTTCAATAGATACTTCAAAGAAGAACTTGTCATTCTCTACATTCCATCACAATTCAAGTACGGTCTGGACTGGAAGATGATCAAAATTGAGATCTATATTCTTCATTGTTGATGCACGTTCAGAGTCACTGATGGATTCCAGTACCTCTCTGTTGTTTGAGATGAATGCTCTTGCATGTCTTATCTTTCTTGCAGGCCTTTCTTCTAGGGATTTTAAGACGTAAGATGATGTTACTGGATTACTTGCTATCCGTGCTTCCTTATTGAGAACTCTTTAAAACTTGGGAAGTTCTTGCCTAGATCTAACTGTTCAGTCACATAGTCATTCCATTTAGAAGCCACTTCTTCATGTAGTTTGGCTAGCATCCTATGGTTTTCTAGATAATTGTTCAGTACTTCTAGTCATCGTACATGTGGGATGGCATTGCTTCATGCTTGCAGGAAGTCACCATACTTTTGGAGTCTAAAGTGTTCTTTAGGACCTATTTTAGGCCAGTTATTCCGTTTCTTTCTAAAGGCCCTTTGTACTAAGAAAGGATGACCATATCTTGCATTAAATTTTTCCCAAGTTTGCTTGTAGGCTTCTTTGTCTTTTCTATAGAAGTTACCTTCAAGAACTTCCTTGGCTTCTCCACCAACATATCTCTGAAGGTAGAATAACTTGTCAACTGGACTGTGCTGACTTGTGATGATCTGTGCAGACTTGCGATGCTCTGTTCAGACTTGCAATGCTTCCGATACGCTGGTGGTTTGGATGCGCTTCTTGCGATGCTCTCTGCTGACTTGCGATTCTTTGTGCTGACTTGTGATGCGCTGGATTAGATACACTGCTGCAGACCTGGGGCCTAGTTGCGGGAAACTAGCTGGCTACAGTACGTGGTCTCTCTGTGGATAGCGGTGCGGGCACTCTAGCTTTGCACTTTGGCGTCCCTTTCTCTCTAGGGATCGCAGGAGGGTTGGCGCTCTTTGACTATTTTGCCTTTGCCATTCTGAAACTTTAAGAGTCGGCTGCAGTTTGACTAATGCACACGTTCTATGGCCTCTATGGTAGCTCCACTAAAATGAATTTTCTTGCTCTCTCACGGAACAGTTGCTGCATGGCAGTAAATGCTGGCGCTCTGCTGCTCTAATGCGCTCTTTACTCTGCAAGTTGAGGAGCGCTATTACTTCACCCAGTGAGGGTAATAGTTCCACTGTGGCAGGCGCAGCACTATGAAGTGCCTTTTGCGCTGTGGCATTAGAAGAATTCTGATATCTCTGACGTTTAGTCTAACCAGACTGTCTGTTACGCTGTTATTCCTCTAGCACCGTTCTATGGAAACAATCGTTTTAAAGAGCACACCAAATGCTTGAAATAACTTATTTATTAACTTCAACTTTTTTTTCATATAACAAAGCCATGTCTGCAGCAGATAGTCCATGTACAAAACACATGTTGAATAAAGTATCACAAAATGGCGGTATGCATAAGATGGGTTCAAGGTGGTTCAACTTTTCAATCTTGTCATTCAACATAAAATGGTGGATATATTTCTCTCTCTTTAGTATCTGTACTCTCACTTTGTTATTTAAGCACTTTATGATCTCTCTGAGAGGAATATCTTAGGTCAAACTGATATTTCTACTTGCTGAATTTGGTTGTAATTTGCAGGATGCAGTTAGCAGTAACTATTTGCAGATTGGCTGAGTATGATCTGGTATGGTTGTATGCAATTTGGATTACAATATGGAATTTGAATTTGTATATGAACTTTGTAGTTTGCAATTGGTGGAACTGTAAGTAAACACATATATAACTGGTTAAGTAGAGTACAGTTAAGTATAGTACAGTTCTAATTACTATATTAACAGTAGGAACATTATATAACTGTTTCAAATACCTATTTTGGCCTCTCTGCTTCCATAAAACACAGCTCACTTCCGGTTCCGGCGCCGACATGACAGGCGGCAAGTGAGCGCAGCTCCGTCCCGAATCGCTCCAAATCTTACACATCCCCTCACATTTGTGCGGCTAGACAGCCAGAAACTCCCATAGCGATGGGGACGTCGCATGGATCGTTATTTAAAAGCGATGGGGAGCAAAGCCAGAGGGAAAGCGCAAACTAAAGGCGCCAAGGCAGACGCTGACATGCCGAAGATGGCGGAGTCAGCCTTGCTTCTACCTGATAAGGAGGACGCTCCGCAGCTTGTTGACAGCCAAATAACTGGAGCGGAGAATGCAGAGGAGATGTCACCTCAGGTAGACTACAAGAGGCTAGCCCTGGAAGTGGCAAATCGAATATTGCCAGACTTGCAAGACTCCTTAACCACTACAGTAGCGGCAACCCTAGCAGCGCTGCGGACTGAAGTGGCGCGAAATACAGAGCGTCTAGATATAGTAGAGAACGGAGTGCAGTCCTTGCAGATGGAAGTGCAATCTCTACAACAGCAGGTACAAGGAATGTCTACAGATAATAAACGCTTGTGGGAGAAAATAGATGACCTTGAAAACCGAGCCAGAAGGAATAATCTCCGCATAGTAGGCCTACCTGAATCAATTACTGGAAAGGAGCTTCATCTTATATGCGAAAGAGATATACCAGAGGCGTTGGGGCTCCAGTCTAACTGCAGAGCGGAGAGATCGAACAGAATTGGCCCGGTGAGAGCCTTGCCAGACAGCCGGAGAGGGGAAGATAATAAGCCCCAGAGACAAAGGCAGGTCATCGTCAGATATCTAGACTATTTTGAAAAGGCTGAAATACTGCGCCTATACAAGAGTAGGTCTAGAGATCTGGAAATAAAAGGGCACCGCATCCTGCTTTTCGGCGACTTCTCAGCTGAGGTAACGAGGAGACGCAGAGCATTTTCACAGATCTGTTCGCAGCTATATCAGCAAAAGAAAAAGTTTGCTCTAATGTACCCAGCGGTGCTAAAGATTTTTCGAGCTGACGGGCAAGTGGACATATTTTCAAGTCCGGAGGAGTTCAAGGACTTAACAGAAGATCCTAGGAGAGGTTGTGAAGCGATCCAAGCGGAGAACCACACGCGCAGGAGATTACCAGCTCCATGGAACTCTCCTCCGACTGATAGATGGAGCTCTTCACAGCCGAAAGACCAGCGTCAGAGACCATAAAATGGACGTGAGCCATGTTAATGTATTGCTTTATGGTGGAGCAGACAATAGGCAGATGAAGGGGTGAAGAGTCTGCACCAACTATTACAGAATATGCGATTAGTATTCTGACAATGTGTGTTCTGCTAACGGATTATTATTGAATGCATAGACAGGTTAACTCTTGATTTTACATGTCGCTTACACAGGTTTATAGTGAGCGAGGGACATAAGATGAGAATGTTTAGGAGGTTATATAAATGTTATATCGATATGCATACTTACCCTGTTGTGTCAGGAAGAAGTGAAGTCGGGAAGGTGGGGGACATAGAGACAGGAGAATGTTTTGAGGTGTTAGTATGGGGGGTGGTTGGGGAGGGGGGGGGGGCAGTTTATGGCGGGAAGTCACCTTCAAGAAGATCTGGTCAGGCATAAGTGCACCATGGTTACTTAGGGAGTCTATGAGATTATACCTTAAGACATTTGATAATGGTTAGGGTAGTCTCATGGAACGTGAGGGGATTGAGATCTCCACAGAAGCGGATGATGATATTGAGGCACCTGAACAGATTGGGAGCGGACATCGCTCTCTTGCAAGAGACACATCTGGGAGAGGAAGATTTTCATAGGATGAGGAAGTTATGGGTGGGGGAAGTTTATGGGTCTAAGGCTTGCAAACGGAAAGCTGCAGTCTTAATTTTGATCCGGAAGAATCTTAACTATCGAGTGTCCTCCCACTCTTGTGACAAGGAGGGTAGACTAGTACAAGTCTCCGTACAATCGCTGAACAAAACCATGAGTATATATAACATATATGGCCCCAATGACTCTAGCGAGCCGTTCTATAGGAAAGTCACAGAGAGGTTGTTGGGAGACCAGATTGCAGACAAGTTGATTGGGGGAGACCTTAACCTAGTAGCGGACTGGGGGGAAGACAGAAGGACAGACAGAGGAGCTAACCCTCCCAAACAGCATAATACTAAGATCCTGCAAGATTTCATGGAGACTTTAGGATCAGTGGATGTCTGGAGAACTTTAAATCCGGAGGGACGCGACTATACGTATTACTCTACAGTACATAAGTCGTGGTCGCGCATTGATTACTTATTGATGTCCAAGACTATATTTGGACGGTGCAAATCCTCCACCATAGAGGATATTGCGATATCGGATCACGCACCGATAACTATTGAACTGCAGGACCTTACTCCTAGAGGATCCGACTATATATGGCGTTTCCCTTCGGATTTATATGATAATAAGGACTTTCATAACCTACTGATAGGATGGTGGGATGAATACATTAGTATTAATGACATGCCCGAGAATGCTCAGTTGACATGGGATGCGGGGAAGGCAGTATTGAGGGGGAGACTGATCTTGCATGTCGTGGGTCTCAAAAAAAAGATACACTCAGAGATAGAATCTCGGAGTCTAAAACTCAGGAAAGCTTACAGTGACTTTACATTGAACGCTTCGGACACATTGGAAGGAGTGTGGAAGGTAGAGAAGCAGGAGTATGAGTATTGGTTACAGAAGAAAGAACTTTTGTATAAATCAAAAGTTGATGCGCAGATGTATAAATTCGGGAATAAAACAGGGAGACTGTTGGCGAATTTAGCAAAGGGTTTCCAGTACACACCTCCGATCTTAACCTTAAGAGACAAAGATGGCTCATTGAAACATGACCCAAAAAGAATAAATGAGATTATCAGGGATTTCTATAGTAATCTTTATAAATAAAAGGAGGAAACCGTGGAAACTGGAAACAATTGGCTGGATTCTATTAACCTCCCGAATATATCCCAAGAAGATTTAGATTCCCTTAACACCCCTATTTCGGCCCAGGAAGTACAGAGAACTATTTAAAACCTGAAACTAAGGAAAGCCCCTGGCCAGACAGATATTCGGGAGAGTTTTATAAAATCCTGGGGGGAAGAACCTCGGAGCTCCTTTCGACGGTTTTTAATTCGTATTTATCAGGGTCATTGCTCCCAGAATGTGCTAATACGGCATATATAAAAATAATACCGAAGCCAGGTAAAGACCCCCTGCAGGCGGCTTCATACAGGCCGATTTCGTTGATTAATACGGATTTAAAAATCTTTTTTAAAATACTGGCTGAGAGATTAGCACAAATACTTCCCAAGATTATCTCGGACTCCCAGGTAGGCTTTATCAAGGGACGTTCGGCAGTCACGAATGTCCGAAAAGTCCTGACAGTGTTAGATGAAATAAAGATGAGACCGGACTTACATCCATCCCCAGCTCTACTAACCATAGATGCGGAAAAAGCATTTGATAATGTAAGCTAGGGATGGATGAACAGGGTTTTGGACAAGATAGGGTTAGAAGGGAATTTTAGGAAGTATAGCCAAGTGCTGTACACGAATCCATTAGCCAAAATTCACACCCCAGGTTTTCTCTCGGCGGCTTTTAGTATTGACAAAGGGACTAGGCAGGGCTGCCCACTCTCGCCATTACTTTTCAATATTGCTCTGGAACCCCTATCTCGTTACCTTAGTGACATCGGAGAGATAGAAGGAATCAAGATAGGATCCAAAGAAATAAAACACACCTTATACGCGGATGACTTATTAGTCTTTTGGCAAATCCTAGGAGGGACTTAGGCACCCTGTTTCAGAAACTTTCAGATTTTGGTAGCGCGTCAGGGTTTAAAGTTAATGTAGACAAGAGTGAACTCCTGCTTCTCTCCCAGACATGCCAGACCAGGGACTTTAATTGTAGCAACTGTCCGGTTAAGATTGCCAAAAATGCAGTCAGATATTTGGGTATAAATATAGGGAAGACACCGGAATCGATCTATTCTCTGAATTACCCCCCTTTGGTGCAGAAGATACAGGGAGACATCGATAGATGGTGGCACCTCCCACTTTCATTGATGGGCAGATGTTATCTACTGAAAATGGTCAGCTTTGCACGCCTATTATATCCGATGCAAACGATACCATTATTAATCAGACATACTGACATACAGACCTTAGAATCGGCATTCAGGTGTTTTATATGGAAAGGAAAGCACCCGAGGATATCACTGAGGAAACTCCAGCTCCCAAGGGAAAAGGGGGGAATATACTTTCCTGACATAAGGAGGTATAATCTTGCAAGCAATATAAGACATGCCCTGGACTGGATATCAGGAAGGAATAGCTATTCCAATTTTAAAATAGAGTCGGAGTTGGCTACTCCCTGGTCTTTCGTAGCATTACTACACACGAAGTTTGCTAACTTGCCCTCTAATCTGAAAAAGAGTCTTATGATAAAGGACACAGTAGCAACTTGGAAGGCAGTGCGCAAGGAGTTTGGGCTGCCTTTTACTTTATCAAAATACATGACTATTTGGGACCACCCTGAATTTGCGGAAGGCAGACAGAATAAACAATTCCGTGAATGGAAAGCACAAGGAATTCACACAGTAAAGGACATATGGCATGATACTGGTCACAGATTTCTTAACTTCGAGGAATTATGTAATAAGTTCTCACTGAGTGCTGGCCAATATTTATCATACTACCAGGTTTATAACTTTCTAAAATATAGGATAGCGGACCTGAGGAAAGAGTTCCCCACAAGTAGATTCGACTCATTGAAAGGCACAGCCACTGCTCCATTGTCTTTATCAGACTTGCAAGGCAAATTGCATGGAGCCAGGCAGGAAAATTCCCCTATACAGCCATTTAAGGAATGGGAGAAGGAACTCAGTGGGCAGGGTACGCATGCAGATATTTTGAAAGGTTGGTTGGGACTCAGAAGGATGATCCCCTGTGAAATCTGGAGGGAAACCCAATTTAGAATATCGCATAGAGCCATATACGGGTTTCATAAAATGCAGTCAGCTATACAGGCTAAGAAAATAACACAATGCCCGAAATGTGGGCTGGAGAACTCCAACCTATTACACGGTCTATGGGACTGTCCTAAAATAGTGGAGTTCTGGACGACTTTCTCAGCTTGGCTTAAAAATGTCCTACATATCAAGATTGCTACAATGCCAGGGCTTATTCTATTTCACTATTACCCCGAAGGTACTAAAATAGCACAGATAACCCATATATGTGTTTTGGCGGCAAAAAGATGCATACTAAAGAATTGGTTACACCAGGCCACTCCCTCAATTGACGAGGTTATCATACAGGTGAAATGGTGCCTACACAGAGAGTTCTACTTGGCAGAAAAAAATTCGGATAAAGCACTGCAAAGGTTGATGACCAGGTGGAAAGGCTTTATTGTAAATGTTCTAGAAGCCGCTGACGTTACATTGTTAATGAACCCCCTGAGACAAACATCTTGGTACTTGCGGGAACAACTGAAAGGCACTTTAGGGAAATTGGAACAGTAGAGCAACTATTAGACTCCATGGATAGTACGAAAGTATGAATATACGATGAGGAGGATGTGACCTGATCTTCTTGAAGCTGAGGGAGGGGGGAGGGAGGGTTTTTGAGTTATAGCTTGTTTGGCTCATAATGTCAATCTTTAGTAAATCCATAATGAGACTTATGTAATGTAATACTGTAAGCATTGGATTGCGTACAATGTAATTGATTGAATGAACTGAAAATGAATAAAATTTGGTTTTAAAAAAAAAACACAGCTCTTAGTGGAGTGAATGTCTGTTCAGCTTCTCTCCTCTGGTGTAATGATTGTAGCAGCTCCTGCTAGGGGTATTTCCCACACAGGCTGTGTGTGAGTCTGGCTGTGATTGGTAAAAACTCCTGCTGTGTGTGAGGCTGGCTGTGATTGATCTAGACTCCTGCCTAGAAACAAAAGTTTAACTCTATGCTTTCTGTTGTTTCTGCTGTGTCATTGAGCTTACCTTACCTTATATAATGAATCTTAAAGGAATACTATCTTTTCTGCTTCTGTGAACACAAAATATAACAGTTATTTGACATCCAAACATGAAGTCACTGTAAATAACTTATTTTGTCTTTAAAACACAAACATAGGAACTGTATTAAGGTTATTGGCAGGTTTAGCTGTATAAACATATAAGACATATTATCAACCTAGGACAGGTCTTAGCTGGCCAGCTACAGAAAGAAGCATGATGAGGCCACAGAGTGGACCAATGACATAGTGTTGAGTTAGCAGCAGCATGAGGAAGCCACAGAGTGGCCCAGTGACATAGTATTGAGTTAGCAGCAGCATAAGAAGGCCATAGAGTGGCAAGGTCACATACTGTGGAGGTGACAGCAGCAGCTTGAGGAGGCCACAGAGTGGCAAGGTCATATAGTGTGGAGGTGGCAGCAGCAGCATGAGGTGGCTACAGACTGGCAAGGTCACATAGTGTGGAGGTGGCATCAGCAGCAGAAGGAGGAGGCTACAGACTGGGAAGGTGACATAGTGTTGAGTTAGCAGCAGCTTGAGGAGGCCACAGACTGGCAAGGTGACATAGTGTGGAGGTGGCAGAACCAGCAGCATGAGGAGGCCACATTGTGGCACAATGACAGAGTGTGGAGGTGGCAGCAGCATGAGGAGACCTGAGTGGTGAGGTGGCAGCAGCATAAGGAGACCACAGAGTGACTGTCAAGGGACCATGAACCAGACGTACAACAAGAGATAAGTGGAAATAAGAAGGCTTTATTGAAAATCAAGCAGTAAGGCAAAAGTCCAAACGGATGGCTAAACCGAAGCAGGGTCTTGCAAAGCCAGAGGTCAGGAACCAGAAGGGTAGTCAGACGAAGCCTGGATCAGGAACCAGCAGGGTAGTCAGACGAAGCCTGGATCAGGAACCAGCAGGGTAGTCAGACGAAGCCAGGTTTAGGAACCAGAAGCAGCAGCAGTCTTAGAAGCATGTGAACACAGGAGGACCAAGCAAGGAACTGAAGCCACAGACCTCCTATATATATGAGCTAGGCATCCAGCTCCTCCCAGTGGGAAGGAGAAGCCGCAGGGTGGGAGGCTACAAAAAACCCAGAAACCAAGATGGCCGCCAGCACATGTCAAACGAAGGAGAACAGCAAGAAGGTAAGACCATGACAGTACCTCCCCCTCAAGGGCCCCTCCTCCGCGGAGTAAAGAACGGTTTCTGAGGGAAGCGTGCGTGGAAGGCTCGGAGCAAGGCAGGAGCATGGACATCTGCGGAGGGAACCCAGGAACGCTCCTCTGGACCATAACCACGCCAATGGACCAAAAACTGCACCCGACCGCGGACCAGGCGTGAGTCCAGGATATTGCTCACCTCATACTCCTCACGATTGCCCACTTGGACCGGACGAGGCCGAGGAACCGAGGAAGTGAAACGATTACACACCAGTGGCTTCAACAGGGAGACATGAAACACGTTGGAGATCCGCATGCCAGGAGGAAGCGCAAGGGCATAGGCTACCGGGTTTACCCTGCAAAGCACTCGGAAGGGACCAACAAAGCGAGGCGCCAGCTTGGGAGTGGGCACTCGAAGGTTGAGGTTGCGGGTGGACAACCATACGCGGTCTCCGACCTGGTAGGAAGGAGCGGGCGCTCGTCTGCAATCAGCCTGGAGTCTCTGGCGCTGCGCAGAGACCTCAAGGGACCTCTGGATCTGTACCCAAGAAGCACGTAGGACAGAAAGGTGATCCTCCACAGCCGGAATATCCTGGGGAGAGAATACCTCCGGTAACACGTCAGGTTGGAACCCATAATTGGCCATGAAGGGAGACGTCCCAGAGGAAGAGTTCACCGCCGTGTTCCTGGCAAACTCAGCCCAAGGCAGGAGGTCAACCCAATTGTCTTGGTGATCGGAGACATAGCAACGAAGGAATTGCTCCAAGGCCTGATTGGATCGTTCTGCGGCCCCATTGGACTGAGGGTGGTAGGCCGAGGAGAAAGAGAGATGAATCCCCAACTGGGAGCAAAAGGAGCGCCAGAACCTGGACACAAACTGACTCCTCCGATCCGACACAATCTCCTTGGGCAAACCGTGCAACCGGAAGACCTCCCTGGCAAAAATCGTGGCCAACTCTTGTGCAGAGGGTAACTTCTTGAGAGGAACACAGTGGCACATTTTGGAAAACCGATCCACAATCATGAGAATGACCGTATGGCCTCGGGATGCAGGGAGGTCCACAATGAAATCCATCCCCAGGTGTGACCATGGACGCTCCCCGGTGGCTATGGGTTGCAAAAGGCCCAACGGACGGTGCCGAGGGGACTTACTCTGGGCACAAACGGAGCATGCCGCTACATATGCAGCGATGTCGGAACGTAGAGAAGGCCACCAGAACAGACGTGAAACAGCCCAGGACAGCTGATTCTTTCCAGGATGCCCCGCGGCCTTGGAGTTATGGTAGGTTCGCAACAACTGAGTGCGCAACTCCTCAGGCACAAAACATCTGCCGTTGGGTCTCCCAGAGGGAGCACCAGATTGAGCCGCCAAAATCTGCTCACCCAGGGGAAAGGTCAGGCTGGTGCGAATGGCGGCCAGGATCTGATTCGGAGGTATGACCGAAGTCGGAATCGACTCCTCCCCGGACAGCTCGGAGTACTGCCGTGATAAGGCATCCGCTCTGATGTTCTTGGAACCGGGTAGGTAGGAGACCACGTAATTAAAACGTGACAAGAACAGAGCCCATCTGGCCTGACGTGGTGTCAATCTCTTGGCCTCAGAGAGGTAGGTCAGATTCTTGTGGTCCGTCAGGATGAGAACCGGAACCACCGAGCCCTCGAGCAAGTGCCTTCATTCTTTAAGGGCCTGCACGATGGCCAATAACTCCCTGTCACCAATCTGATAGTTGCACTCCGCGGAAGACAGTTTCCGGGAGTAAAACCCACAAGGAAGCAGAGGACCCTCTGGTGTTCTACGCTGAGACAGAAGGGCGCCTACTCCCGTCTCAGACGCGTCCACCTCGAGGACAAAAGGCAACCCAGGGTTGGGATGCGACAGAATCAGAGCCGACACAAAGGCGGACTTTAGAGCCTCAAAAGCTCGGATGGCCACGAGCGGCCAGACCTGGGGATTACTGCCCTTCCTGGTCAGATCCGTGAGAGGCTTGGCTAGCATGGAAAAGCCCCTGATGAACTTCCGATAATAATTGGCGAAGCCCAAAAAGCGCTGCAGGGCACGAAGACCACTGGGCTGGGGCCACTGTAAGACAGCCGAAACCTTCTCAGGATCCATGGAGAACCCCTCAGCGGAAATGATGTAACCTAAGAAGGTTACCTGGGATCGGTGAAATTCGCATTTCTCAAGCTTACCGAACAGCTTGTTCTCTCGTAACCGTTGCAACACTCGTCTGACATCCAGAATGTGGGCCTCCATGGATTCAGAATATACCAAGATGTCATCCAAATAGACCACCACACACTGCTGCAACAGGTCACGGAAAACATCGTTAATGAATTCCTGGAAGACTGCGGGCGCATTGCACAACCCAAAGGGCATAACCAAGGATTCATAATGACCGGTCCTGGTGTTAAACGCGGTCTTCCACTCATCGCCCGCCTTGATCCTTACCAGGTTATATGCCGCCCTCAGGTCGAGTTTGGTAAAGACCGTGGCCCCTTTGAGGCGATCGAACAGCTCAGAAATCAAGGGTATCGGGTAAGCGTTCTTGATCGTGATGCGATTGAGACCCCTGTAATCGATGCAAGGCCTCAACTCACCGCTCTTCTTTTTCACAAAGAAAAATCCAGCCCCTGCCGGGGACGAGGATTTGCGAATGTGTCCGCGTGAAAGCGCCTCCCTCACGTACTCCTCCATGGCCTCATTCTCCGCTACCGACAGTGGATAGACTTTGTCACAAGGAGGAACGGCACCAGATTGTAACTCTATGGCACAATCGTATGGGCGGTGTGGAGGTAGGGCAACCTCACGCACCTTATCTAATACATCCCGGTACTCCTCGTATTCAGGAGGCAACAGAGAGTCTGAGGAAGTACACAGCAACTTGACAGACCCATGGATGCAACTAGCCCCACACTGCGGTGACCACGAGAGGATCTCGGCCGATCTCCAATCGAAAGTCGGATTATGCTTCTGGAGCCAGGGGTACCCCAAGACCACCGAGTAGTGTGGAGACGAAATAACCTGGAGACAGACCGACTCTCTGTGAACGGCACCAATGGCCATCCCCACTGGAAGGGTCTCATGAGTCACGTGTGGCGGCAGAAGGGGTCTGCCATCTATCGCCTCAAGAGCCAGTGGGGAACCTCGAGGCTGCAGAGGAATGGAATTGGCGGCAGCGAACACACTATCAATGAACAAACCTCCAGCACCAGAGTCCACCAACGCCTGGGTCGTCACCGAGCCCCCGACCCAGGAGAGGACAACAGTAATCAGTGGTTTGTCAACACGGGAAACCGGGGACGAGGAGACTCCACCCAAGATCTGCCCCTGACAGGATCTCAGGTGCGAGCGTTTCCCGGACGGTTCGGGCATGCCAACCGAAAATGCCCACCGAGACCACAGTACATGCATCGGCCCTCGCGTCTCCGGAGTGCCCTCTCCCCCTCGGACAGGCGAGGAAACCCCAGCTGCATGGGTTCACCCCCAGACAAGTCATCCCCAGGAGGCGTGGGAGGAGAGGGAGGCACGGGTGGGACAGCAAACGTAGGCGCTAATCTGTTAGAAGGCCTCCGCAGGCTCTCCTTAAAGGAAGGTCTCTCCCTGAGTCTGGTGTCAATCAAAATCAGGAAAGAAATAAGAGACTCGAGCTCCACTGGTAGGTCCTTAGCTGCAACCTCATCCTTCAAGGCATCCGAGAGACCATGAGAGAAAGCAGCGACCAGAGCCTCATAATTCCAGACCACCTCTGCTGCCAGGGTACGAAACTCAATGGCGTATTCAGCTACGGATCGTGAACCCTGTCTGATGGACATAAGGAGCTTCGCAGCAGAGGCAGTACGAGCCGGCACATCGAATACCTTCCGAAGAGAAGCAACTGGGGCTGGCCCAGGCCAAGGCCTTGTCCGAGAGCAGCGAGATCAAGAAGCCCACCTTTGATCTCTCAGTAGGAAAGGCATGTGGCAGCAACTCGAAATAAATGCCCACCTGGTTAAGGAAACCTCGGCACTGAGTTGGCTCTCCCCCAAAGCGCTGTGGAAGGGGGGCAGAACCGGTCATACCCCGAAACACCGCAGGCGCAGCAACAGGTGTCGGGGTAGACTCTGGCGCAACAACCGGAGCGGCAGTAGGAGCGGGCCCAGGAGCGACAACCGACCCATCGGCAACGGAAGCTAAATGAGCCATGCGTTCAAGCAGGGTTTGCAACGCCACAGCGAACCGACCCAACAGGTGATCCTGCTGATCAAGTCTGGCAACCAGCGTAGGTAGCGAGGATGGCCCTGTACCGTCAGAATTCATGGCTTGGTCCTAATGTCAAGGAACCATGAACCAGACGTACAACAAGAGATAAGTGGAAATAAGAAGGCTTTATTGAAAATCAAGCTGTAAGGCAAAAGTCCAAACGGATGGCTAAACCGAAGCAGGGTCTTGCGAAGCCAGAGGTCAGGAACCAGAAGGGTAGTCAGACGAAGCCTGGATCAGGAACCAGCAGGGTAGTCAGACGAAGCCTGGATCAGGAACCAGCAGGGTAGTCAGATGAAGCCAGGATCAGGAACCAGAAGCAGCAATAGTCTTAGAAGCATGTGAACACAGGAGGACCAAGCAAGGAACTGAAGCCACAGACCTCCTATATATATGAGCTAGGCATCCAGCTCCTCCCAGTGGGAAGAAGAAGCCGCAGGGTGGGAGGCTACAAGAAACCCAGAAACCAAGATGGCCGCCAGCACATGTCAAACGAAGGAGAACAGCAAGAAGGTAAGACCATGACAGTGACCAGGTGACAGACTGGGAAGGTGGGTGGTAATACCAGTCCTCTGACTATGGTGGGTGTCAGAAGGAGCATTTGGCATCAGATGTGTGGCATCAGGGGGTGGCAGAATCAGACTAGTAGCTGAGGCAGGTAGCCAGAAAAAAATGGTCTCCTTTGTCAAGGTTTGGGTGAGGCAGCATGAATGATCTAATCTGATACATCAGGCATTGGTGGGTGGAAATAATGGCTGATCCACGCCTGAATCATCTTATCAAAGGTCAGTCTCTCCACATTTTGGGTGGGCAGGTGAGTTTTCCTTGGGGTAACCTTGCAGCACTAAAAACCCGCTCTGATGCCACACTACTGTCGCGGATGATATTGCAGATCGCTGGAAGTTATGGATAAACATCCGACTGGCTTGATCCCAAACTAAGGAGCATAAAGGTGACCCCTGTAAAACCCTAAGAGCTCACTCTGACTGCTAAGCACATACAAGGGTCTCAGAGGTAGACAATTGCATGCCCTCGTACCTAGACTGTGTGACACCTGAAAACCCTATAATAGTGAGGGGACACGACCACCGGCTCCCTGCACTTAATACGGAGGGAGTCAGGGTCACCTAGAATCAAGATAGCAAAGAAACACAATACAAGAAAGGACTTATCTGAACAAGCAGTAACCGAAATCTCCAGCAGTGATCACTTCAATGCAGGAAGTAGTATAAACCGCAAAGTGAGGCAGTATGGGAGGGAATATAAAGGGAGGCAATTAGTGTGAATAGGTGACAGCTGGTAGAAGGAAAGGAGATGACAAAGTGAAACCAAAACAAAGAACATCATGCAAGAGGTACAGAAGAACGTCTGCCAGACCTTCTTAGAGAGCTGGTGGTGACAACTACTGGCCGGGCAGGACAGCTTTTCCAGGGCAAACTCGGCTTGTTGCAGCCAGAAATCCAGTTTGGCTGCCCAGAAGTCCAGCAGATATTCAATGTGGGGTGGCAGGGTGCTGTCCAATTATGCTACCACTTGCTGGTTCAGTTTCTGCTCCAGGTCTAGCTGCTGGTGCTAAGAAAGCTGCTCATTATCGACTCTAGACTCAAGCTGCTGCTGATGGAGCTGGTACTGCTCCTAGCCCCCCACCCTTCCACAGCAGCCATAGCAGTGGAACTAGAGTACAGTGAGCCCCCCGGTCAGACCTGCGAGTGGATGGACGATGGCGCAGATAGGCAGCGGCCAACTGTCTACATAGGATGTCTCTATAGTATTTCAGTTTGTCCTCCCTCTCAGCGGGTGTAAAAAAGGCCCCCATTTTGGACCAGTAGCGAGGGTCCAACAAGGTGGAGAGCCAGAAGTCATCCCTCTGCCGAATGATGACAATTCGGCTGTCACTACCTAAGCAAGTGAGCATGCAGCGGGCCATTTATGTAAGTTACTCGGAGGGACACCCTGCCTCCTTCTCCACTGCATACTGCCACGGTGTGCCTGGGTCATCTGCCTCATCTTCCTAATCTCCCTCTTGCTCCTCTGGCTGCTCCTGCTCCTCTCCTGTCACCGCTGTAGAAAAACCACCCATTTCACTACACATTGCTCGTGGTCAAATGTCCTCCTCCTCCAGTTCAGCCCCCACAGGGCTCATCTGGCCGTGAAATCTAGGTGCCACGTCTCCAGTCCCCTGACTAGCCAGATTTACCAGCATCTGTTCCAGGATATAAAGCAGTGGAATGACGTTGTTCATCCCATAGTCCTGGCAACTGACAAATATCATTGCATCCTAAAAGGGCCTGAGAAATGAGCTGCCACTGGCTGACATCGAAGTTACACAGAGAAGTACTCCTGTCCGCTTGGATCATCAAGAAATAATTTATGGCCTTTCTCTGTTCGTATAGCCTGTAAAACATATGGAGGGTAGAATTCCAACGGGTGGAAACATTGCATATCAGCATATGTTGGGGAACGCCGTTCTGCCGCTGCAGCTCAAGGAGAATGTGCTTGGCATTGTACGAGTGGCTGAAGTGCATGTTAAGTTCCCTGGCCATTTTTAGGATGTCTTGCAGATGGGTGGAAGACTTCAGGAACAGCTTGACAACCAGATTGAACACATGTGCTATGCAGGGCGCATGGCTCAGCCCTCCATGATGCTCTTTCCATTGTCTGCCACCATGGTTCCGATTTTGAGTTGTAGCGGAGATAGCCAGGATTTGATTTCTTGATGAAGGACACGGAGCAGTTCCTCCCTTGTGTGACTCCATTAACCCAGGCAAACGAGGTGTGGAACAGAGTGACACAGCTGTGCCCTGCACATGTGGTATGCTGGAGGAGCACTGTGAATTGCCCCTGCAGTGGAGGCTGACACGGTGGAGGATGAGGAGGCAGCGGTGGACATTGTCGCGGGATTAACAGTGTGAGAACGTTGAGGCAAAAGAGGCATCACCTGGCCAAGTTGCTAGTTTGGCTGGGCAGGAACCACATTTACCCAGTGGGCCGTAAAGGACATATACCGTATTGTCTTTGACCGTAGTTACAGCTCCACACGTCGGCGCTGCCGTGCAGTTTGGCAGACACCGGCAGGCTCAAGGACTGGCCCACCTTCTGTTCTACATATTTGTGTAGGGCTGGTATTGCCTTTTTGTCAAATAAATGATGGCTTGAGACTCCACCTCGGCTCAGCACAAGCCATGAGGTCTCTCAAAGGTGTAAGGTCCACTACTTGGAAAAAGAGGGACTGAAGCACCATCAATTTGGCCAGGAGCACATTCAGCTTCTGCGCTATTGGATGAGTGCACACATACTGTTGTCTCTTGGCAATCGCTTTGGCGATCGATTGCTGATGGAATGACTGACGAGGAGTAGGAGAGCGAGAAGCATTAGCATCAGGACCGGTAGATGACGGGAAGGACTGACAGCTTGTAACGGGGAGCCAGCAACGCGCTCGCTCCCTGCAGCGCCACCGGAATCCTATCCCTGAGGAGGAGCGAGGATACGGCCGGGGTCCTCATCTCCATAGTAACAAGGGGGCAGGGAGGACCCGGCCGAGCATACCTCATCAGTGTGGCTGGTGTCCTTCATCCCCTAGACAACGAGCAGGTGGGAATGGGCTGATGACAATGAGTCGGCACGTGACCCATCAATTGGACCTATTTTGGAATTATTACCTCACTAGCATTCTCTGCATGTGTGACTTTGTTTGTTTGACTTCGCCTTGTATTTGACCTTGACCTGGTGTTATCCCTTGTACTGACGACAATCTCTTGGCTCCTGACCTCGGCTTGTATTGGCTTCGATTTTGTATTTACCCTTTGTGCCTGTGTTACTTCCTGGCTCTTGACCTCAGCTTCCAGTTGTTCCTGTTGTGGTACTTTCCCAGCCTGGGAAACTTTGCGATTTTGTTTGTTCTGTCTTTGTCTTTTGTTTTAGTTATCTCCTTCCTTTAGGCCCCTGCACGTAGGTAAGCGAGGGACTGCCACCCAGATGTACCTCGTCGGTTAGGACGGTCTGTGCAAGTAGGTAGGGATAAAGGAGTGGGTGGAGTTTAGGGCTGCACTTATGCCTTCCTTTTCTTGACACAGCTCCCTTCGGCTGATGTGGTGGAGCCTTGACTGCCTGAAATTGGGTGTGTGCCATTTGGTGATGCTGGACTATCACACTGGAGCCACCGTTCTCCCAGGCCACTTTATGCTGACGCTGCATATGTTGAAAGAGGGCCATGGTGGCCACGCTTCACCTTCTTCCCACAGATTCTACAAATGGCCATGTTCACCTCCTCCGGTGGCTTAACAAAACATTGCCACACCGCCGAGTAGGTGATTTTATCCCAACACTCCGCACTGACTGACTGCTACCGCCGCTGCCTCCGTGATCCCCCTGCAGCACGACTTTTCAGGCAGGTAGGCTCCTGCGAAGCTAGAGGTCTACCCCGGGCACGGTTGGCTCCCGACCTTCCACTGCTGCCACTCTGCTCACTCCCGGCCACGCTACCGACTTGCTGGCTCCGCCGCTGCCTCATGCGCAAGCTGCCACCCTCTTCTCCCGATGATGATGAAGCCCCTTCGTCATCCGGCTCCCAATTGCAATCGGCTACATCATCATCGAGTATTGTCTGGGCAGTAGCTGCTGACTGTCCTCTAGTACCTCATCCTCGCTGTATAGTGGAGCTGAGCCCACAATATAGAATACTTCTCTGGCTAAGGTAACAGAAAAGGACAGAGGCAGGTTGATGACAGGTGAGGGCACAGGGCCTGCTCCCAGGCCATGCCAACTAAAGGTTGTGAGCTGACGAACACACTGACTCTTGGCTGGGGGTGTCTGATGTCACTTGGGATGAAGTGGATGACTGAGTCAACCATTTAAGAACTGCTGGGTTGCTGGTCAAGACACGACCGCTAGATGACACCGGGAGCTCAGGCCTCTCGAAGTGACCCCTGCTGCCATGCCCCCTTACACTGCTGCGACCTGTGCCTGCGTCAGAAACATTTAGGCTTCTGCCCCTCCCCTGTGCAGTGCCTGTCACTTCTCTGTCTGACATACTGTTAAATCAAATAATTAAATAAAAAGGAAATTGATACACCCCAAAAAAGGTCTTAATTTTGTCACTTCACCACACATATTACTGCACAGCTGAATGGCAAATAATGCTTTTTTTTTGCCACTGATACACTCCAAAAAAGGCTTAAAAGCATTTAACTGCACCGCTGAACTGCAAATAATACTTTTTTTTGCCACTAATACATGACAAAAAAGGCTTTAGAACATATAACTACACCGCACAAGTGCAAATAATACTTTTTTTTTGCCACTAATACACACCAAAAAGGGCTGTAATTTTCTCACTTCACTTCACAATGGCTAATAAACCCTTTTTTCTCACTTATACATGCCAAAAAAGGCTTTGGAACACATAACTGCACCGCTGAATGAAAATAATACTTTTTTTTGCCACAACAAAAAAGGCTTTAGAAGATATAACTGGACCTCTGAACAGCAAATAAGCTCTTTCCCCCCCTACTAAAAAACGCCAAAAAGGCTTTAGAACATATAACTGCACCGCACAAGGGCTAATAAGACGTAGAAATATTTCCTAGTAATACACCCTGTTAATGGCTGTATCAAACAGCACTTGCTCCCTAATAAAGAGAACGGTTTGCTGGAATTACAGAGGTATCATCTATTGCAAACCTGAACGCAGCAGTATAATTGCAATTTGAAGTCAGTCAGTGCAGCAAGGTGTAATATGATTGTTCCAATTACCCAGGCTGTACACTCCCCTATTAAACCCGATTCTGCTTCAATTATTTTGAATAATTCCACTCTATCCTTTCTCTACGCTTTTAATGCAATTTCCCTGAACGTCTATTTAGCAAAATAAAAGTTTTCATGTCTTTCTTAGCACTGTCCCTAGCGCCTGCTGATGTGTCTCCCTGCACTAAGTACACTGGAAAATGGCGGAATCCAAGATGGCTGAGGCTATTTATAGGGCTGTGACATCACAGGGCTTGCTGGCTGCTGATTGGCTGCATGCATGGCATTGTGGGTGATCCCTCGTTCCCAGAGTTCTTTGCTCCATGTCCTAACATGGGCAGCAGACATTTAAGGAAAAAATGCGATTTGTTACCACGAAGCATCAGGAAATTCGGATTCGGTGTGAATTGAAATTTTTTGGGGGATTGAATTCCACTTCGTCAACCTCGATTTGCTCATCTCTAATCACCACAGAGGCCATCCAAAAATATTTCTTAGAATGCATCATTCCAAAAGGTGAACGTTTTCTCGGAAGAAAGGGTTTCACTGTTTCCATACTTTCAGTTAAAACCATAATAAAGATGGTCTGTTTCTCCTTAGATAATATAGCTTTGTGGAAGATGCATCACATCTGATTTTATGTGCCACAAGAAAGATCCCCCAATGAATGAGCTTGGTAATCGTGGCAGATTTACATGAGTCAGTTATTGGGAATGAGTGGCTCTACAAATACCCGTTCTCAATAATTTCCCATATGCCCTGTGTAAAAGGGCATCAAAGCTAGAAACACTCATGCAATTTTTGGGGCAGCTTTTGATTTAGTTTTTTTAGGAAAAGTCAGAAATGCATGCAAAAAGGATGAAATGTATAAATTAAAGAATGACATGTCCCCACTCTGTTGTATACGCTCTTCTGTTTGTAAAGAGGTTTCAAAGTGTTTCATATTACAGCTTATAGCTAAAAAAAAAGAAGGAAACAGTGGTTTGTGGTGTAAAATGTTTAAAAACAGAATATTGGTCGGTAGATACAATGTCAGTCATGTTAACCTTGTGGTATTGCACTAAGGGCACAACACCTATAGAAGAGTATCAAGTGTCTGGGCATCAGGTCTTGGAGGTGTTGTGGCCCTCAGGTAAATATCCCGGAATTGAAATCAAACAACAAGGTTCATAGGCACTGTTGTAATAAGGTTCAAACCAGACTGGAGGCATTCATCAACTTTTTTACAATTATTTTATTATGATATAACAAGGTACATGTGAATGACTTACAGACTGGACCAGTATGGTGTATGAAGAGACTCTTAAAGTCCTGAGGCAGGTTCTTTGTGAAGTCATAAATAATAATAGAAAAGTATACTTGCAGCCTGGATCTTATTACAGCAGTGCCTTCAAGGACCCTGTTGTTTGCTTTTCAGTGTTCATATTGTAGCTTAACCTAATTCAAGTGACTAGGGCTGACACCAGACATGGCCCATGGGCAAGAGTCGTGTTGTTTCTGGAAAAATAGCAGAACCTTTTTTCTAATTTTATACAACTCCTTCAACTTCCCCAGAGAATACCCTCCATAATGTGCACATAATAGAATAGCACATCATATAAACTGTACAGCTTTGTGGATGATATTTTAGCATAACCGTTAAAACTGTGCCACTTTTTTACTTGAAAGTACCATCTGCTATTAATTGTGCAGGCCTCTTTTTCCATTACCTTAGAGTCTGGGAGGGGCGGTTTGAAAGGAGTCACAAATATAATGACGTGTCCAATATCAATCAAAAATTACATGTAACATACTAGAAGAGTGATCTGAGTTTTAGCACAAACAATGGCCACATTAAACAATGTCAGAGAAAATTATGTGAAATTAAATTTGTATTCTAAATAAAGTGACGACAAAGTTCTAACAGATGGACAGGTAGAATTCATTACTTCATCCATTACTTGCGTAATTTGGCTGGAAGCCCTCTAAGAATTGATGTGCAGCAAAGAGATTGCAGTTTTTGTATAGAACTGTCTGCACAGATGAGGAGCAAGTCATCTGTAGTACCTTGGAGCAAGAGTACTTTGGTCTATGGACATTTGTGGACTTTTGCTCTTATTGGTACTATGCAAAGCCATCAACTCCCTACTTTATTGCACTTTGAAGGCTTAGCCTGCACTGTGATTTTTTGCTGTTGTGTGCACTTATACTATTGAACTGCATTTATATATCCTGTTCCTTTGCACTGTTATTTCACTATATCTGTACTCCATGTAATTATCACAGAACTACTGGCTAGGAAGCTGCTGCCTTCTCCTTTGTGTGCTGATCTTCTGCTGAAGATAGGGCAGTGGGAGGATCCAAGAAGGGGCAGGGGAAGGGGCTTTTTTTTTTTTTAAATTCTGTTTATTTGAAAGCAGATTCACAAGAAATATAAAACAAAAGTCATGTACCCAGACATCATACATTTTACATACTTTCCCCCCCCCCCGTGACCTTCAGGGAAAGCCAGGGAGCCAAATATAGTATCACATGGAACATGAGTGCAGTACTTACAAATCTGACTGCATTTTTTATTTTAACTAAAAGTAGGTGAAAACAAAAGTAATAGAGAAAAGAAGAAAAAGAGAATGAAATGGGAGGGGGAGAGACAGGAGGGGGGGGGGGGGAGGCAGAACTATACTGTCAGGGGTCCCAAGGTATTACCCAGAGATGCTTTAAGATACCACGAGGTATACTGAAATGGTTTGACCAATTCCCCAATCTCTGTCGGGCTAAGGTGCGCCGCAATAAAAGCACGCCATTTATTGAAGAATTTGGAAGCCGAACCTTCCTTGTGTCTAGATGCTTCAATCCTCTCAAATCCCAATAGAACCTTCAGTTCAGAAACCACCGCTGGAATGTCTGGCATGGCATCTGTGAGCCATCTTTGGAGCAGTACTCTTTTAGCTACCAATAAAACAGAGTGTAATATGATCGGTATCTTAGTCGGGTTTTCCGGATGTATATAATGGAAAATCAGGGTCTGGGATTCCGCAGGTAATTCCACCGACCAGGTAGTCTTGACATACGCAATCACCGCAACCCAAAATTTTACAACCTCAGGACAGGTCCATATGCCATGCCAGAAATCCGTGGCTGCCAATTTGCAATTTGGACAATGCTGTCATGGAACCATGAACCAGACGTACAACAGAGATGAGTGGAAATAAGAAGGCTTTATTGGAAATCAAGCCGTAGCAAAAGTCCAAACGGATGGCTAAACCGAAGCAGGGTCTTGCGTAGACAGAGGCCAGGAACCAGGAGGGTGGTCAGACGAAGCCAGGATCAGGAACCAACGGGGTAGTCAGACGAAGCCAGGATCAGGAACCAGAAGCAGCAGCAGTCTTAGAAGCATGTGAACACAGGAGGACCAAGCAAGGAACTGAAGCCACAGACCTTCTATATATATGAGCTAGGCATCCAGCTCCTCCCAGTGGGAAGGAGGAGCCGCAGGGTGGGAGGCTACAAGAAACCCAGAAACCAAGATGGCCGCCAGCACATGTCAAACGAAGGAGAACAGTGAGAAGGTAAAAGGAGAACAGTGAGAAGGTAAGACCATGACAGTCCCTTCCCCTCAAGGGCCCCTCCTCCGCGGAGTAAGGAACGGTTTCAGAGGGAAGCGTGCGTGGAAGGCTCGGAGCAACGCAGGAGCATGGACATCTGCGGAGGGAACCCAGGAACGCTCCTCTGGACCATAACCACGCCAATGGACCAAAAACTGCAACCGACCGCGGACAAGGCGTGAGTCCAGGATATTGCTCACCTCATATTCCTCACGATTGCCCACTTGGACCGGACGGGGCCGAGGAACCGAGGAAGTGAAACGATTACACACCAATGGCTTCAACAGGGAGACATGAAACACGTTGGAGATCCGCATGCCAGGAGGAAGCGCAAGGGCATAGGCTACCGGGTTTACCCTGTGAAGCACTCAGAAGGGACCAACAAAGCGAGGCGCCAGCTTGGAAGTGGGCACTCGAAGGTTGAGGTTGCGGGTGGACAACCATACACGGTCTCCGACCTGGTAGGAAGGAGCGGGCGCTCGTCTGCGATTAGCCTGGAGTCTCTGGCAATGCGCAGAGACCTCAAGGGACCTCTGGATCTGTACCCAAGAAGTACGTAGGACGGAAAGGTGATCC
Source organism: Bufo gargarizans (assembly GCF_014858855.1). Lineage (NCBI taxonomy): Eukaryota > Metazoa > Chordata > Amphibia > Anura > Bufonidae > Bufo > Bufo gargarizans. The sequence continues at coordinate 109,626,191 of NC_058088.1, forward strand.
TCCACAGCTGGAGTATCCTGGGGAGAGAATACCTCCGGTAACACGGCAGGTTGGAACCCATAATTGGCCATGAAGGGAGACGTCCCAGAGGAAGAGTTCACCGCCGTGTTCCTGGCAAACTCAGCCCAAGGCAGGAGGTCAACCCAATTGTCTTGGTGATCGGAGACATAGCAACGAAGGAATTGCTCCAAGGCCTGATTGGATCGTTCTGCGGCCCCATTGGACTGAGGGTGGTAGGCCGAGGAGAAAGAGAGATGAATCCCCAACTGGGAGCAAAAGGCGCGCCAGAACCTGGACACAAACTGACTCCCCCGATCCGACACAATCTCCTTGGGCAAACCGTGCAACCGGAAGACCTCCCTGGCAAAAATCGAGGCCAACTCTTGTGCAGAGGGTAACTTCTTGAGAGGAACACAGTGGCACATTTTGGAAAACCGATCCACAATCATGAGAATGACCGTATGGCCTCGGGATGCAGGGAGGTCCACAATGAAATCCATCCCCAGGTGTGACCATGGACGCTCCCCAGTGGCTATGGGTTGCAAAAGGCCCAACGGAAGGTGCCGAGGGGACTTACTCTGGGCACAAACGGAGCATGCCGCTACATATGCGGCGATGTCGGAACGTAGAGAAGGCCACCAGAACAGACGTGAAACCGCCCAGGACAGCTGATTCTTTCCAGGGTGCCCCGCGGCCTTGGAGTTATGGTAGGTTCGCAACAACCGAGTGTGCAACTCCTCAGGCACAAAACATCTGCCGTTGGGTCTCCCAGAGGGAGCACCAGATTGAGCCGCCAAAATCTGCTCATCCAGAGGAGAGGTCAGGCTGGTGCGAATAGCGGCCAGGATCTGATTCGGGGGTATGACCGTAGTCGGAATCGACTCCTCCCCGGACAGCTCGGAGTACTGCCGTGATAAGGCATCCGCTCTGATGTTCTTGGAGCCGGGTAGGTAGGAGACCACGTAATTAAAACGTGACAAGAACAGAGCCCATCTGGCCTGACGTGGTGTCAATCTCTTGGCCTCAGAGAGGTAGGTCAGATTCTTGTGGTCCGTCAGAATGAGAACCGGAACCACCGAGCCCTCGAGCAAGTGCCTCCATTCTTTAAGGGCCTGCACGATGGCCAATAACTCCCTGTCACCAATCTGATAGTTGCACTCCGCGGAAGACAGTTTCCGGGAGTAAAACCCACAAGGAAGCAGAGGACCCTCTGGTGTTCTACGCTGAGACAGGAGGGCGCCTACTCCCGTCTCAGACGCGTCTACCTCGAGGACAAAAGGCAACCCAGGGTTGGGATGCGACAGAATCGGAGCCGACACAAAGGCGGACTTTAGACCCTCAAAAGCTCGGATGGCCTCGAGCGGCCAGACCTGAGGATTACTGCCCTTCCTGGTCAGATCCGTGAGAGGCTTGGCTAGCATGGAAAAGTCCCTGATGAACTTCCGATAATAATTGGCGAAGCCCAAAAAGCGCTGCAGGGCACGAAGCCCACTGGGCTGGGGCCACTGTAAGACAGCCGAAACCTTCTCAGGATCCATGGAGAACCCCTCAGCGGAAATGATGTAACCTAAGAAGGTTACCTGGGATCGGTGAAATTCGCATTTCTCAAGCTTACCGAACAGCTTGTTCTCTCGTAAGCGTTGCAACACTCGTCTGACATCCAGAATGTGGGCCTCCATGGATGCAGAATATACCAAGATGTCATCCAAATAGACCACCACACACTGCTGCAACAGGTCACGGAAAACATCGTTGATGAATTCCTGGAAGACTGCGGGCGCATTGCACAACCCAAAGGGCATAACCAAGGATTCATAATGACCGGTCCTGGTGTTAAACACGGTCTTCCACTCATCGCCCGCCTTGATCCTTACCAGGTTATATGCCGCCCTCAGGTCGAGTTTGGTAAAGACCGTGGCCCCTTTGAGGCGATCGAACAGCTCGGAAATCAAGGGTATCGGGTAAGCGTTCTTGATCGTGATGCGATTGAGACCCCTGTAATCGATGCAAGGCCTCAACTCGCCGCCCTTCTTTTTCACAAAGAAAAATCCAGCCCCTGCCGGGGACGAGGATTTGCGAATGTGTCCGCGTGAAAGCGCCTCCCTCACGTACTCCTCCATGGCCTCATTCTCCGCTACCGACAGTGGATAGACTTTGCCACGAGGAGGAACGGCACCGGATTGTAACTCTATGGCACAATCGTATGGGCGGTGCGGAGGTAGGGCAACCGCGCGCACCTTATCGAATACATCCCGGTACTCTTCGTATTCAGGAGGCAACAGAGAGTCCGAGGAAGTACACAGCAACTTGACAGGCCCATGGATGCAACTAGCCCCACACTGCGGTGACCACGAGAGGATCTCGACCGATCTCCAATCGAAAGTCGGATTATGCTTCTGGAGCCAGGGGTACCCCAAGACCACCGAGTAGTGTGGAGACGAAATAACCTGGAGACAGACCGACTCTCTGTGAACGGCACCAATGGCTATCCCCACTGGAAGGGTCTCATGAGTCACGTGTGGCGGCAGAAGGGGTCTGCCGTCTATCGCCTCAAGAGCCAGTGGGGAACCTCGAGGCTGCAGAGGAATGGAATTGGCGGCAGCGAACACACTATCAATGAACAAACCACCAGCACCAGAGTCCACCAACGCCTGGGTCGTCACCGAGCCCCCGACCCAGGAGAGGACAACCGTGATCAGTGGTTTGTCAACACGGGAAACCGGGGACGAGGAGACTCCACCCAAGATCTGCCCCCGACAGGACCTCAGGTGCGAGCGTTCTCCCGGACGGTTCGGACATGCCAACCGAAAATGCCCACCGAGACCACAGTACATGCATCGGCCCTCGCGTCTCCGGAGTACCCTCTCCCCCTCAGACAGGCGAGCAAACCCCCGCTGCATGGGTTCACCCCCAGACAAGTCATCCCCAGGAGGCGTGGGAGGAGAGGGAGGCACGGGTGGGACAGCAAACGTAGGCGCCAATCTGTTAGGAGACCTCCGCAGGCTCTCCTTAAAGGAAGGTCTCTCCCTGAGTCTGGTGTCAATCAAAATCAGGAAAGAAATAAGAGACTCGAGCTCCACTGGTAGGTCCTTAGCTGCAACCTCATCCTTCAAGGCATCCGAGAGACCATGAGAGAAAGCAGCGACCAGAGCCTCATTATTCCAGCCCACCTCTGCTGCCAGGGTACGAAACTCAATGGCGTATTCAGCTACGGATCGTGAACCCTGTCTGATGGACATAAGGAGCTTCGCAGCAGAGGCAGCACGAGCCGGCACATCGAATACCTTCCGAAGAGAAGCAACAAAACCGGAAAACTCGGCAACCACCGGATTGTTGTTCTCCCATAAAGGGCTGGCCCAGGCCAAGGCCTTGTCCGAGAGCAGCGAGATCAAGAAGCCCACCTTTGATCTCTCAGTAGGAAAGGCATGTGGCAGCAACTCGAAATAAATGCCCACCTGGTTAAGGAAACCTCGGCACTGAGTTGGCTCTCCCCCAAAGCGCTGTGGAAGGGGGGCAGAACCGGTCATACCCCGAGACACCGCAGGCGCAGCAACAGGTGTCGGGGTAGACTCTGGCGCAACAACCGGAGCGGCAGTAGGAGCGGGCCCAGGAGCGACAACCGACCCATCGGCAACGGAAGCGAAATGAGCCGTGCGTTCAAGCAGGGTTTGCAACGCCACAGCGAACCGACCCAACAGGTGATCCTGCTGATCAAGTCTGGCAACCAGCGTAGGTAGCGAGGATGGCCCTGTACCGTCAGAATTCATGGCTTGGTCCTAATGTCATGGAACCATGAACCAGACGTACAACAGAGATGAGTGGAAATAAGAAGGCTTTATTGGAAATCAAGCCGTAGCAAAAGTCCAAACGGATGGCTAAACCGAAGCAGGGTCTTGCGTAGACAGAGGCCAGGAACCAGGAGGGTGGTCAGACGAAGCCAGGATCAGGAACCAACGGGGTAGTCAGACGAAGCCAGGATCAGGAACCAACGGGGTAGTCAGACGAGGCCAGGATCAGGAACCAGAAGCAGCAGCAGTCTTAGAAGCATGTGAACACAGGAGGACCAAGCAAGGAACTGAAGCCACAGACCTTCTATATATATGAGCTAGGCATCCAGCTCCTCCCAGTGGGAAGGAGGAGCCGCAGGGTGGGAGGCTACAAGAAACCCAGAAACCAAGATGGCCACCAGCACATGTCAAACGAAGGAGAACAGTGAGAAGGTAAGACCATGACAAATGCGTGATGCGGTCCGGAAACTGAGGCAAGACTGGGAAGTTAAAACCATAGATCGCTCGATGCATCATTCTAAAAAAAGTTTCACGCCAAGTCTCACCTATCACGCACTGGCGTACCTTACTCTAACCTTCCAGGATTTTCACCCCAATCTCATCATCCAAGGTGACATGCTCCCACTTCCTAAAAAGTGTAGACACTTTGGCTTTCGTGAAATTGCCCGAAAGGGCCCTATACAACCTAGAGAGAGAAACTGTTTGGGGGGAGAAACTAAGAATCTTGTCAAAGGAATTTGAGGTCGCCTCCCTTGACAGATCACGCAGTCTACATGAGCAGAAACCCAAAATCTGCATTATTTGCAGGAAATGGGAATCCGGTAGGGTGAATCTCTCCTTCAATTCTTTTGGAGTCAGCCAGCATTTTTCCCCCGGGTGCATCAGATGCTCCGCCCTGGTCAAGCCTCTAGATACCCACAGCTCCGGGGGTCTCAAACTAGTACCTGATGGAGATTCTGGATGGCCCCATAGCGGCAACCATTTTGAGATTGCATGAGGCAAACCCATTGCCTTCCTAATCGCCTTCCAGGCTGCCATCGTATCTCTCAATAAAAGCGAGGATTTAATATCCCCAGGCAACGCGGCCAGGTTAGAGTGAAGACACAAAACCAAGTTCCAAGGAGCTACCAGGTTTTGTTCTAATTCCCTATTAGAGAAAAGATCGGTATTGTGTACTCAGTCGGATATGTGGCGCATAAGACATGCTAAATTGTAACCCCGCACATTTGGGAATTTCACCCCTCCTTCTGGTTTCAACAACATAAGCTTCGAGAGAGAGATACGAGGGCGCCTGCCCGACCACAGAAACATGGTAAACGCTTTATTTAGGGCAGTGACGTCAGAATGTTTCAGTAGGATCGGAAGCGTTTGGAGGGGGTAGAGCAACTTGGAGAAACTCATCATTTTAATAAGCTGACACCTTCCTAGCAGAGATAAGGGAAGGGAATGCCACTTCTGTAGTTCTGATATTATTTTCGCAATGAGGGGAGGGTAATTTAGCGAGTACAGTGACCCTGGGAGCTTCCCTATTTTGATCCCTAAGTAAGTGACATACTTCTTAACCACAGACAGAGAGAAACCCACGTCCAGCCAAACCTGCGGTGGGTTAGCGGCATGTAACTCCAGAATCTCGCTTTTGGACGAGTTTATTTTATAACCCGAGAAAGACCCAAAAAAACACAGGAACTCCATTAAGGGGCCTAGGTGTCGCTGAGGGGCGTCCATGAAAATCAGAAGATCATCAGCATACAGGGCTAATTTGACCTCTTTCTTACCAATAGTGATACCCGAATATAAGTCAGAGTCCTCTAAAAATCTAGCCAGTGGCTCGATAGCTAGGTCAAAGAGGAGGGGGGAAAGCGGACAACCCTGTCTAGTCCCTCTCTGAAGAGGAAAGACCTGAGACAGGAAACCACCCGTATGGATGCGCGCCGCTGGGCTGGAATAGAGACCCTTCAGAAAAGTGCGAATATCTCCAAAAATCCTGAATTTATCGAGCACCACCCCCAGCCAGTCCCACCGCAATGAATCAAAGGCTTTTTCCGCATCCAAAGCCAGCAAAATAGGGGCCGAGGCTGGCTGAGGGCGGCGCCGCACCCAATCCAAAGTCGCCAATACCTTCCTGATATTGGCCACCCCCGACCCCCTTTAATGAAACCGACCTGGGAGGGACCTACCAGGGCAGGCATTAGTAAGCTCAGTCTGTCGGCCAAAATTTTAGTCAAGATCTTTAGATCCCGGTTAATAAGTGAGATCGGGTGGTACGAGCCTGGATCTAGTGGGTCCTTATTAGGTTTAAGTATCAATTTGATGTGGGCAACATTTACATGGGCAGGAAAGCTACCTGTGTGTAGTAGGTGATTGAAATATTCCGTTAACGTGGGGGCAAGATTGTCTTGTAGCACTTTATAGAATTCCCCTGAGAATCCATCAGGGCCTGGCGCCTTTCCATTATGCAAGGAGCGTATTATATGGAGTACTTCCTCATCAGTTATTTCCGCATTTAGAGATCCCAGTTGTTCCTCAGTCAGGGACGGCAGTTTGACACCAGATAAAAAACGCACACCCTTCTCCGGGTCCTCTGGAGTGTCCCTGTAGAGACGCTCATAGTATGTCCCCAGCAAATCATTTATCAATTTAGGATTAGTTTGGACCACTCCCCCCTCCCCTTTCAGAGCTGTTATGACTGTAGGAGTTCTCCTACCCCGAGCTAGGTTAGCCAGCATTTTGCCTGACTTATTGCCAAATCTGAACAGATCCGTCTGGAATTCCGACCTATACATTTCCTCCCTTTTGTCCACCCATACCTCAAAGGTGTTCCTAGCTGCAATCCAAGCCTCCTTGTGCTGAGCAGTAGCCACCCTGAGGAATTGAGTATATGCCTGCCTGAGGGCCGAGCTAGCCTCTTGATATTGTTTTGCCACCACCTTGTGCAAATTACTGACATAACTGAGAATTCGACCCCTCAGGACCGCTTTAGCAGTCTCCCAATGGTTCGAAACATCCGATGCACCCCGGGGATTGTCACCCTGAAACTCCCACCACCAACCTTGTAGCGTATCCTTAAAGTTGTCATCTTTGGCCAGAAAAGAAGGAAAGCGCCACAGAAAATCAGTTCCTCTAGGGTAAGTGTCCTGCATGGAAATGGAGATAGGTGAGTGATCAGAAATAAGCAGGTCATGAATTTCAGCGGAGACCACCCTAGATGACATATGCAAGGGAAGGAAAAGGTAGTCAATACGAGACCATGCATTGTGTGCATGCGAAAAATGTGTGTATTCCCTGTCATCAGGATGCAGAGAGCGCCAAGTATCATACAATCCTGTAGAGGTTAGAAGGGGAGGTATAACCTTGTCAGAGAGCCTTTGCGCTCCACCCGTCCTCCCATCCCTTTTCCGGTCTTCCAAAACAGATGCGACTGAGTTAAAATCACCACCCGCGATTTTATTGTGAGTTCCATCTACCTAGCCTAAACAATGGCAAACTGTACGACTGACCAATAGAAGGCCCTAATGTGACGCATGGAGCAGAAAACACATATCCATGAGCTGGGAAGAATGAGCAGCACTAACAGGTACCACCCCTCAGGAATAAGTCCAGAACAAAAATGCAACTTGAGGAGTATCAGCGTCCCCTTCTGGAGGGCCTATCCAGGCCAGTTTGCGAGCGGTCATTCCCTCGGCGAACAGCTGGTTCCAATGAGTCCTTCAGATTGGGCCGCTGAGGGGATAAGGGGACATCTCGCGGCTCGGAATCCACAATTTCATCCAAGGCCTCCTCTGCCTCAGAAGAGGATCTAAAGGTAATAGTTCCGCCGCGCGCTCTGTGGATCTTTAGAACCGCCGGGAAAAGAAGTTGAAACCTGATGTCCCTTTGGTAAAGTGCAGTGCAGACTGGGCTGAAGGCCTTGCGCTTCTTCGCCACCTCAGCCGAAAAGTCCTCAAATAATAAGATTTTGTGACCTCTGATGGTTATCTGGTGCCTTCTCCTACGAAAACTGCGAAGTAGGGCTACCTTATCCAACTCAGACTCCGACTCCACAGCCCTGGTTTAGTAAGAGCGACCCTGCCACAGATCCTAGGTCCAACCATGGAGTCAGCTGGATAACTGAGCTACAGACCCTGCTATGGAGCCAGCTTTCTAGAAGAGAGAGGGACAGCTAGCTCAGGCCTTTTCTCAGCATGAAACCTTCTTCTGCCCAGAAGAAGACTGAAAAGCCAGCTCAGTGCCTTGCCAGTATTGTTATGCACTTTCGTTTTTTCCAGTAAAGAAGCACACTGGGTTATTGCAGACTTTCACTTTCTGGAGTTATTTCCAATTGGGAAGCACCATGCCTTATCATCCTTTCCAGAGAGTGTCTGGGGAAACCAGCATAATGTTGGGGCCAACACAAACCTGGCCACTGCATATCATTCATTTTATTTTTACTGAAATGATACATAGCATATAATAGTAAATAGATGCATCAGGCATTATCTTGACCTGCTTGGCATGCTATGACATTAAAGTAGCGCACCTGTGGAGTTTGTGTAGTTCAGTCACTCATTTATTTCTCATTGGAGTGGTCTTGTCCTGTATACAAATTGCATACAACAGTACATGACCACCATGTAATACAATCAATACTTCGCTTGGCAAAATCACTTGTTTTCCGGGGTGCTAGCAAAACAAATTCTCAGCATGAAAAAATATACTCCCAAAAATATATTCATGTTTTTGTGGTCCTGTAAAATACCAAAATTCATGCAACATGGCTGTTCAGGCTGTGCATATCTGTTTGCTGATGTCTAATAGGTCAGTACTGCACTTGAAAAAAACGTTCCATCAAGTTTAGCAAACCGAATTGGCTGCAAAGGTGCAATTGCCCAATGCCTGTAGAAAAATATACTTGTTGCACACTTATAAACTGTAGAAGCTTTGTAAAGAGTTTTGGAAAGAAAAAGGTTGGCTTCTGCAAATAAAAAGTATACTGTCTCTTTAAAAGCTCATGTGCAGTGCAAAATAGTCTGTATAAGAACATCTCCAGCCCTGGCTGTGACAGACACACAATACACTAAGGCCCCTTTCACAAGGGCAAGAATTCCGTGCGGGTGCAATGCGTGAGGTGGACGCATTGCACCTGCACTGAATCTGGACCCATTCACTCCAATGGGGCTGTGCACATGAGCAGTGATTTTCACGCATCACTTGTGCGTTGCGTGAAAATCGCAGCAAGCTCTATATTGTGCGTTTTTCCCGCAACGCAGGCCCCATAGAAGTGAATGGAACTGTGTAAAAATCGCATAGCATCCGCAAGCAAGTGCGGATGCGATGCGATTTTCACGCATGGTTGCTAAGGGACGATCAGGATGGGGACCCGATCTTTATTATTTTCCTTAATAACATGGTTATAAGGGAAAATAATAGCATTCCTAATACAGAATGCTTAGTAAAATAGGGATGGAGGGGGTTAAAAAAAATAATAATTAAACTCACCTCATCCACTTTTTCTAATATCTAAGACTGTCCCTGTAAGACCGTAACATGGTCATGTGTGTCTAATTGCTGTGTCAGTGACAGACACATCCTATCACCTCAGTGACTGAGCTCAGAATAGTGTCTCTGCTTGGGAGCTAACTAGTGTTGGGCCGAACACTGCGTGTGCTTAACCACCTCAGCCCCCCTAGCTTAAACACCCTTAATGACCAGACCACTTTTTACAATTCTGCACTACACTACTTTCACCGTTTATTGCTCCGTCATGCAACTTACCACCCAAATTAATTTTACCTCCTTTTCTTCTCACTAATAGAGCTTTCATTTGGTGGTATTTCATTGCTGCTGACATTTTTACTTTTTTTGTTATTAATCGAAATGTAACAAAATTTTAGCAAAAAAATGACATTATTCACTTGTAGAATAAAAAAAAAAAAAAGAAACATCCATATATACATTGGTGTCTTCTTTCCAAAATGGGGTCACTAGTGGGGTAGTTATACTGCCCTGGCATTTTAGGGGCCCAAATGCGTGCAAAGTAGTTTGAAATCAAAATGTGTAAAAAATGGCCTGTGAAATCCAAAAGGTGCTCTTTGGAATGTGGGCTCCTTTGCCCACCTAGGCTGCAAAAAAGTGTCACACATCTGGTATCGCTGTACTCAGAAGGAGTAGGGCAATGTGTTTTGGGGTGTCTTTTTACATATACCCATGCTGGGTGAGAGAAATATCTCGGCAAAAACAACTTTTCCCATTTTTTTATACAAAGTTGGCATTTGACCAAGATATTTATCTCACCCAACATGGGTATATGTAAAATGACACCCCAAAACACATTCCCCAACTTCTCCTGAGTACAGCGATACCCAATGCGTGATACTTTTTTGCAGCCTAGGTGGGCAAAGGGGCCCACATTCCAAAGAGCACCTTTCGGATTTCACAGGCCATTTTTTACAGATTTTGATTTCAAACTACTTTGCACGCATTTGGGCCCCTAAAATGCCAGGGCAGTATAACTACCCCACAAGTGACCCCATTTTGGAAAGAAGACACCCAAGGTATTTCGTGATGGGCATAGTGAGTTCATGGAAGTTTTTATTTTTTGTCACATATTAGTGGAATTTGAGACTTTGTAAGGAAAAAAAAAAAAATCATCATTTTCCACTAACTTGTGACAAAAATTTAAAAAATTTATGAACTCGCCATGCCTCTCACGGAATACCTTGGGGTGTCTTCTTTCCAAAATGGGGTCACTTGTGGGGTAGTTATGCTGCCCTGGCATTTTAGGGGCCCAAATGCGTGCAAAGTAGTTTGAAATCAAAATCTGTAAAAAATGGCCTGTGAAATCCGAAAGGTGCTCTTTGGAATGTGGGCCTCTTTGCCCACCTAGGCTGCAAAAAAGTGTCACACATCTGGTATTGCCGTACTCAGAAGAAGTAGGGCAATGTGTTTTGGGGTGTCTTTTTACATATACCCCAAAAAAGGGGAAAGGCGTCTGCCAGGACATAGGAGCTCCGCCCAACATCCATACCCACTTAGCTTGTATCCCCTGGCAAACCCGATTTCTCCATTCACATCAATCGAAGGGATTTTTTTTAAAATATATATACAAAGTGTTTGCCAAAGCATATGAACACCGCAGCCTCCTCAGCTCATATGCCTCGGCAAATGTATCTTTTACTGCAGAGGAGAAATCTCGTCTTGCAGCACCGCATACACCGACTTTTGTGTAATCTGACAGCAGCGCAATGCTTCTGTCAGAATGCACATCAGTGCTGCAGCTAGTCGATCGGTTGGTCCACCTGGAAGGTAAAAAAAACAAAACAAAAAAGAAAAAACCAGGCCGCAACGCAATAAATTTATTAACTTTATAATAACTTTTGAACAGAACATATAAACTTTAACTTTTTGAACATAACGTTAACTTTTTTGCTTACTGGTGATTTTTTTTTATTTTGATTTTTTTACCGTTGGGGGAAGCCCGTGCGACTAGTTTGCGCGGTGCCACAGCAGCCAATCTGTTCTAGGAACAAATGCCTGAAGAGGGGCACACTTGTGTAGAAATTGTCCACATAAAGATGGTACCCCTTGACAAATAAGGGTGACACCAAGTTCCAGACTGTCTTCCCACTGCTCCCCAGGTAGTCAGGGCAACCGACCGGGTCCAGGGTCTGATCTTTACCCTCATATATCCGAAATTTGTGGGTATAGCCTGTGGCCCTTTCACAGAGCTTATACAATTTGACCCCATACCGGGCACGCTTGCTTGGGATGTATTGTTTGAAGCCAAGGCGCCTGGTAAAATGTATCAGGGACTCGTCTACGCAGATGTTTTGCTCAGGGGTATACAAATCTGTAAATTTCTGGCTGAAGTGGTCTATGAGGGGCCGAATTTTGTGGAGCCGGTCAAAAGCTGGGTGGCCTCTGGGACGAGAGGTGCTATTGTCACTAAAGTGCAGGAAACGCAGGATGGCCTCAAATCGTGCACTGGACGTAGCAGCAGAGAACATGGGCATGTGATGAATTGTGTTTGTGGACCAATGTGACCGCAATTCATGCTTTTTGGTTAGACCTATGTTGAGGAGAAGGCCCAGAAAAAAAATTAATTCGGAAACTTGGACGGGTTTCCACCGGAAAGGCTGGGCATAATAGCTTCCCGGGTTGGCGGATATAAATTGAGTGGCATACCGGTTTGTTTCTGCCACGACTATGTCCAAGAGCTCCGCAGTCAAGAACAGCTCAAAAAATCCCAGGGCCGAACCGATCTGAGCTGTCTCAACCCGAACTCCAGACTGGGCGGTGAAAGGGGGAACTAATGGTGCGGCTGAAGTTGGGGACTGCCAATCAGGGTTTGCCAGCACCTCAGGGACTCTTGGGGGTCTACGGGCCTGTCTGTGCGGTGGCTGCGACGGGGTAACTATTGCACGTGCCACCGTACCAGCTTCAACTGCCCTTCTGGTGCTCGCCACTTCACCATGTTGTACGGCAGTGCTGGTACTAGGTCCAGGGAGGGCTGCGCTGCTGGTGTATGCCTCACCACACAATCCGACAGCGCCAGCCCCACTCTGCTGCCCTTGAAGCGGATCATGCGCAACCTGTGGTCTAGCAACACGGGGCCGGGTACACCTGGTGGTATCAGGGACCTCAACCTCCTCGTCCGAACTTTGGGTCAGACTGCCACTGCTTTCTACAGGTTCATATTCTGACCCGCTAGATACGTCAGATGAGGGTTCCCATTCCTCATCCGACTGGGTCAGAATCCTGTAGGCCTCTTCAGAAGAATACCCCTTGTTTGACATTTGGACTACTAAATTTAGGGGGTATTCCCTGAGACTACCCAAGAAAAAAAGCAAGCCTGTCTTACAAATGGGAGGCTAGCGAAGTACCGGAGGCCGCTGCAATTGATAAAAAATATCAAAACTGATTTTTTTATCGCTGCAGCGCTCGTAAAGTGAATGTGCAGTGATCAAAAAAAATAAAAAATGTCACTGCGGCAGGGCGGGCGTGGGTGAACGCACGTGTGGGCGACCGATCAGGCCTGATCGGGCAAACACTGCGTTTTGGGAGGAGGGCGAGCTAAGGTGACACTAATACTATTATAGATCTGACAGTGATCAGTTTTGATCACTTACAGATACTATAAAAGTACAAATGCTGATTAGCGATACGCTAATCAGCGAATCAGTGACTGCGGTGCGGTGGGCTGGGCGCTAACCGATTGCTAACTACCTAACCAAGGGGCCTAAACTATCCTAACAGTCAATACCAGTGAAAAAAAAAGTGACCGTTTACACTGATCACTTTTTTCCTTTCACTAGGTGATTGACAGGGGCGATTGAGGGGTGATCAAGGGGTTAATTGGGGTGATGGGGGGTGATCTGGGGCTAGGTGTGCTGTTGGTGTGTACTCACTGTGAACTGTGCTCCTCTGCTGAGACCAACCGACGAAAATGACCAGCAAAGGAGCAGAGCAGCCATTTAACACATTATATTTATAAATATAATGTGTTAACTGGCTTCTGATTCATTTTTTTTTAAATCATCAGCTTGCCAGCCACGATCATTGGCTGGCAAGCTGATGATGTGACCCCCCTCTAACTTTTGCCGGCCCACGATGCGCATGCGCGGGCCGGCTGAGCGCGTCATCTCGCGCCTCGCGATATGACGCATATATGCGTGACTGTGCCTCAGACTGCCGCCTCCGGACCGCGATCCTGCGTTAGGCGGTCTGGAGGCGGTTAAGCGCGATGCTCGAGTCTCCTCCCCGCACGTTTGTTGGCTGCTACGCAGCCAATAAACATGCAGGTATGTACTGCCATTCACTGTAATGCCATAGCCATGTTGGTTACTGGCATTACAGTAATTGGCTGGCCGGAACACGTCATCGGGTGCTATATAGCACCCGGTGACACGTGTTCGGCTCAGTCTTAGGGAGAGCTTTGCTGAAGAAGGGACAGATAGTGTAGGGAGTAAAATACTAATATTTTGATTGAAAAAATTTGTTAGAGACCCAAAAGTCCTTTTAAGGACTATTGTTGAATCTGGCAGCAATATATTTTTTAGCTCAACCTGTGCTAAATAGCTTGCAATTGTTTGGCCACTGCAGACAGCGACATTATCTGCCCTACATCTCCTGTCTAACGTGTACACAGCCCAAAAATATCTGTGACATCCAGTGTACTTTTTCCGTAGACGGTGTCCGCTGCGGACAGCTACATTACCTGCGCTACATCTCCTGTATAACGTTTGCGTATCCGAAATATCAGTAACATTCAGACTAAATTTTTTGCTGCTGGCGGCAGTTACATTACCTGCACTACATCTCCTGGATAACGTTTGCGTATCCAAAATATCTGTGACATTAATTCAGTGTAATTTTTTATTAGCCGGTGGTGACAGCGACATTACTTGCCCTATTCCTCCTGTATAATGTTTGCGCATCCTAAATATCAGTGTCATTCATTCAGTGTAATTTTTTATTAGGCGGTGGTGACAGCGACATTACTTGCGCTATTCCTCCTGTATAACATTTGCGCATCCTAAATATCAGTGTCATTCATTCAGTGTAATTTTTTATTAGGCGGTGGTGACAGCGACATTACTTGTGCTATACCTGCTGTATAACGTTTGCGCATCCTTAAATTATCTGTGATATTCAGTGTACTTTTGTCATTATCTGTGCTACATCTCCCGTTTAACGTGTGCGCATCCTAAAAATATCTGTGACATTATGTGTACTTTATTTGTGCATACACTTAGAAAATCTGCGCTACTGTACGTGTGACATACTTGCAAGCATATATACCATTGAATATGCGCAAGGTGAGCAGTAAGGAACGGGGAAGTGGCCGTGCTGCTGATGGTGCATGCAGAGGCCGTGGCTTTGGGCGCGGTGAAAGAAAAATAATTATCCACAATACCTAGCTTCATGTGCCAGTTTGCATGGCGGAGCAGGACACCACTCTCGAAGTCAGACAAGTGCGATCAGGTGGTCGGTTGGATTGCAGCATGTATTGCTTCCAGTCGATTAAGTACCACCCTGTCTTCCACAAAGTCCAGTCTCAGTAGCCAAGAGTCTGGTCAACAGAATCCTCACCCTGATCCTCCTTCCTCCCACCATGGAGAGTCTTGGCAAATAAGTGATCCCACACTCGGATATTCTGAGGAGCTCTTTTCATCGCCATTCCTTGATTTGGGCCTCTTGACAAGCCTGCTTGAAGAGGGATATGAGGAGATATTGTGCCCTGATGCCCAAACTCTTAAACATCCACAGTCCCAAGAAGATGATGGTGGGGAACGGAAATTAGTGTTTCACGAGGTGGATGATGAGGATGAGACACAGTTGTCAATAACTGAGGTTGTTGTTGGGTCAACAAGTCAGGAGGATAACCAGAGTGAGGAAGTGGAAAAGGAGGTGGTGGACGATTAAGTCACTGACCCAAGCTGGGAAGGTAGCAAGCCGAGCCAGGACAGCAGTACAGAGGGGGGGATCTGCAGCACCGCAACAGGCTGGAAGAGGCAGTGGGATGGCAAAAGGGAGAAGGTGGGCCACACCAAACAAACCCACAACTGTTCCCCGGAGCACCACCTTGCGGCAATCTCCCTTGCCAAGGGGTAGGCGTTCAGCAGTCTGACACTTGAGGAAAGTTCGGACGATAAAAGAATTGTCATTTGTTTGAGCTACTGGTGAAGGTGCGCCGCGTGTGTGCCCATTTCTGCAAGTCATCGGCAGCTTCCGTTGCTCTGGCAATGCTGCAGCAGCGATTGTTGTGCAAAGTGAGCACGCCTGGAACTCCACGTTCCACATGTTGGCCAGGCTTTGTGAGCAACAGAGGGCAGTAGTGGAATACCAGCTGTAACATGGTCGTAGACTTTCCAGTCAGCTTCCGCTCTTCACAAGCAATTGATGTCTGACCTCTGTGAGGTTTTACGCAACTTTGAGGAATCAGCACAGATGGTGAGTGGTGATAACGCTATTATGAGCGTAACCATCCCACTTCTGTGTCTACTCAAACGTTCGCTGCTCACAATTAAGGCGGATGCTTTGCATGTGGAAGAGGTGGAAATGGGGGAAGACAGTACACAGGGTGATAGCCAGACCATCCTCAGTTCGTCTTCTCAACGCTAATTGGATGATAAGGAGGAGGAGCAGTAGACGGTTGCCTCTGCTACAGAGGGTAGTACCCATAGAAGTTTTATTCCATCTGTTCAGCATGGAATGGTAGAAGAGGAGGAAGAGGATGAGGAGTCATCCTCCTGATTGAGAGTCATCCTCCTGATGAGGACAGCAGTCTTGTCTGTTGGGACTCATGGCTGACTTTATGTTAGGCTGCCTTTCCCATGACCCTCGCGTTGTACTCATTTTGGCCAACACCGATTACTGGTTGTTCACCCTTCTTAACCCCTGCTATAAAAATTCTCATCTCTCACTCCTGTGGTGGGTAGGATAAGCAAAAGTTTTATGACCTGATGTGCGACCTAGTGTCACAAGGAGGGAAACATTTTAGAAGATGGTGAAGGAGTACATAGCAGACTGTGTCAGCGTCCTCAGTGATCCCTCTATGCCTTACAACTATTGGGTGTCTAAACTGGACACATGGCACGAACTGGTGCTCTACACCTCGAAGGTGCTGGCCTGCCCTGCTGCCAGCGTTTTGAAAGAGCGTGTATTTAGTGCTGCTGGGGGCATAACTGATAAGAGCATCCGCCTGTCAACTGAAAATGCTGACCGGTCATCTCACCAGCAGGCCCTCACTCATAATTTTTTTGAGGATCACCAGCAGACCCTCACTCATAATGTTTTTGAGGGTCACCAGCAGGCCCTCGCCCATAATGTTTTTGAGGGTCACCAGCAGGCCCTCGCCCATAATGTTTTAGAGGGTCACCAGCAGGCCCTCGCCCCTAATGTTTTAGATGGTCAGCAGCAGGCACTCGCCCCTAATGTTTTAGAGGGTCATCTCAGCAGCAGACCCTTGCCCCTAATGTTTTAGAAGGTCAGCTTGGCAGCAGACCCTCACCCCTAATGTTTTAGATGGTCAGATCAGCAGGTCCTTGCTCCAATAGTTTTTGAGGGTCATCACCAGCAGGCCATCAATCATAATTTTGCAAGGGTGTGTATGATGTCCTCCTTTATGTGTAATAAAGGGTGTATTGTAGTGCCAGTTCCTTGTAATTTTTGGCAGCCATTTCACTTAGTGCACAGGCTTTATGAGTGTAGGAGTCCCACTACCTGAACAATTGTACCACAATGTGAATGAGACCCTCCTTTATGTGATATACAGGTTGTATCCGGAGTGCCTCTTTCTTGTAAATTTTGGGCAGCACTTGCACTTTATATACAAGTAAATATACAGGAACGAATGTTTCCTAACAAGTTTTCCTCTAAAATCGATTTTATCTTTGGTTTTGTGCTTATTAATGTCAGTCTGTAAAAGTGGCGTACTACTCGCACAACATCGTTCCCAGCAGCGACCTGGGAGTCTAACATGCATCCAGACATCCTCCCCATGCTGTTCCTGAACCATTTCAGTGGTGTTTCTATCAATTTTTGACCTTTTCCTGTCAGCGCACCCGAGCATCCCAAGGTGTTCTACTCGAGCTCCCGAGCACTTTGGTGCTCGACCAACACTTGAGCTAACATAGTGCCTGATAGACCAGCAAACATCCTCCCTCCTGTTTGGCTGTCAAACTGACCTGAAGCCATTATGAGCAAGCCTGCTGGCCAGGGTTCCTTACGGTGTCATGTGATCATCTGACTTCATCTTCCCTGCCCTCTTACTCTCACTAGTGTACTAAATTTGAAATGTAAAATGGCAGGTGCCGTCATGTGACATTTATTCAAATTGAATCGCTATAAGTTTGGATTAATTTGGAAGTCGAATTTTTGTGAAATTCGTAATAAATCAGATTTGTTGAGAATTGATTTGCTTGTCTCTGAATTGTATATTTACTGTGCTAGCACCCCTATATTCCTCCAGTTCCACTATGAATTTATGTTTATGATAAGCAGTGATTATGATAAAATCCCACCACACCTTTGACATTTTGATAAGTAATATAATATGAACTCTGAGATCATGATAGCGGTATTGCTTTGTCGCTATACAGTGATATTGTTGTGGATCTAGACCATAGTGCCGCTTTATCTGGCACATCCCCAGAATGACAGCTTTTTTTCTTTTCACCTGTGGATCCATTTGGTGCTGGTTATGCAAACAGACACTAGGCTTGTACCGTTGTGGCCCTATGTAGCTGGCCAGCTAAGATCTGTCCTCGGTTGCTAACATAGCTTATATGTGTATACAGCTAGACCTGCCAATAACCTTAATACAGTCCCTTTGTTTATATGTTAAAGACAAAAGCAGAGTTCTTTACAGTGACTTCATGTTTGGATGTCATATCACTGTTATATACACTCACCTAAAGAATTATTAGGAACACCATACTAATACGGTGTTGGACCCCCTTTTGCCTTCAGAACTGCCTTAATTCTACGTGGCATTGATTCAACAAGGTGCTGATAGCATTCTTTAGAAATGTTGGCCCATATTGATAGGATAGCATCTTGCAGTTGATGGAGATTTGAGGGATGCACATCCAGGGCACGAAGCTCCCGTTCCACCACATCCCAAAGATGCTCTATTGGGTTGAGATCTGGTGACTGTGGGGGCCATTTTAGTACAGTGAACTAATTGTCATGTTCAAGAAACCATTTTTCCAGTCTTCAACAGTCCAATTTTGGTGAGCTTGTGCAAATTGTAGCCTCTTTTTCCTATTTGTAGTGGAATTGAGTGGTACCCGGTGGGGTCTTCTGCTGTTGTAGCCCATCCGCCTCAAGGTTGTGCGTGTTGTGGCTTCACAAATGCTTTGCTGCATACCTCGGTTGAAACGAGTGGTTATATTAGTCAACGTTGCTCTTCTATCAGCTTGAATCAGTCTTCCCATTCTCCTCTGACCTCTAGCCTCAACAAGGCATTTTCGCCCACAGGACTGCCGCATACTGGATGTTTTTCCCTTTTCACACCATTCTTTGTAAACCCTAGAAATGGTTGTGCGTGAAAATCCCAGTAACTGAGCAGATTGTGAAATACTCAGACCGGCCCGTCTGGCACCAACAACCATGCCATGCTCAAAATTGCTTAAATCACCTTTCTTTCCCATTCTGACATTCAGTTTGGAGTTCAGGAGATTGTCTTGACAACCCTACATGCATTGAAGCAACTGCCATGGTTGACTAGATAATCACATTAATGAGAAATAGAACAGGTGTTCCTAATAATTCTTTAGGTGAGTGTATATTGTGTTCACATAAGCAGAAAGGATAATATGCCTTTAAAATTCATTATATAATGTAAGGTAAGCTCAATAACACAACAGACACAACAGAAAGCATAGAGTTAAACTGTTGTTGCTGGGCAGGATTTTTGACCAATCCTAGCCAGCCTCACACAGCCCACGAGTTATGACCAATTACAGCCAGCCTCACACACAGCTTGTGATTCCCCTAGCAGGAGCTGCTAGAATCATTACACCAGAGGAGAGAAGCTGAACAGACATTCACTCCACTAAGAGCTTGTCATGGTCTTACCTTCTTGCTGTTCTCCTTCGTTTGACATGTGCTGGCGGCCATCTTGGTTTCTGGGTTTCTTGTAGCCTCCCACCCTGCGGCTTCTCCTTCCCACTGGGAGGATCTGGATGCCTAGCTCATATATATAGGAGGTCTGTGGCTTCAGTTCCTTGCTTGGTCCTCCTGTGTTCACATGCTTCTAAGACTGCTGCTGCTTCTGGTTCCTGATCCTGGCTTCGTCTGACTACCCTGCTGGTTCCTGATCCAGGCTTCGTCTGACTACCCTTCTGGTTCCTGACCTCTGGCTTCGCAAGACCCTGCTTCGCTTTAGCCATCCGTTTGGAATTTTGCCTTACAGCTTGATTTTCAATAAAGCCTTCTTATTTCCCCTTATCTCTTGTTGTACGTCTGGTTCATGGTTCCTTGACATTAGGACCAAGCCATGAATTCTGACGGTACAGGGCCATCCTCGCTACCTACGCTGGTTGCCAGACTTGATCAGCAGGATCACCTGTTGGGTCGGTTCGCTGTGGCGTTGCAAACCCTGCTTGAACGCACGGCTCATTTAGCTTCCGTTGCCGATGGGTCGGTTGTCGCTCCTGGGCCCGCTCCTACTGCCGCTCCGGTTGTTGCGCCAGAGTCTACCCCGACACCTGTTGCTGCGCCTGCGGTGTTTCGGGGTATGACCGGTTCTGCCCCCCTTCCACAGCGCTTTGGGGGAGAGCCAACTCAGTGCCGAGGTTTCCTTAACCAGGTGGGCATTTATTTCGAGTTGCTGCCACATGCCTTTCCTACTGAGAGATCAAAGGTGGGCTTCTTGATCTCGCTGCTCTCGGACAAGGCCTTGGCCTGGGCCAGCCCTTTATGGGAGAACAACAATCCGGTGGTTGCCGAGTTTTCCGGTTTTGTTGCTTCTCTTCGGAAGGTATTCGATGTGCCGGCTCGTGCTGCCTCTGCTGCGAAGCTCCTTATGTCCATCAGACAGGGTTCACGATCCGTAGCTGAATACGCCATTGAGTTTCGTACCCTGGCAGCAGAGGTGGGCTGGAATAATGAGGCTCTGGTCGCTGCTTTCTCTCATGGTCTCTCGGATGCCTTGAAGGATGAGGTTGCAGCTAAGGACCTACCAGTGGAGCTCGAGTCTCTTATTTCTTTCCTGATTTTGATTGACACCAGACTCAGGGAGAGACCTTCCTTTAAGGAGAGCCTGCGGAGGCCTTCTAACAGATTGGCGCCTACGTTTGCTGTCCCACCCGTGCCTCCCTCTCCTCCCACGCCTCCTGGGGATGACTTGTCTGGGGGTGAACCCATGCAGCTGGGGTTTGCTCGCCTGTCCGAGGGGGAGAGGGCACTCCGGAGACGCGAGGGCCGATGCATGTACTGTGGTCTCGGTGGGCATTTTCGGTTGGCATGCCCGAACTGTCTGGGAAACGCTCGCACCTGAGATCCTGTCGGGGGCAGATCTTGGGTGGAGTCTCCTCGTCCCCGTTTCCCGTGTTGACAAACCACTGATTACTGTTGTCCTCTCCTGGGTCGGGGGCTCGGTGACGACCCAGGCGTTGGTGGACTCTGGTGCTGGTGGTTTGTTCATTGATAGTGTGTTCGCTGCCGCCAATTCCATTCCTCTGCAGCCTCGAGGTTCCCCACTGGCTCTTGAGGCGATAGATGGCAGACCCCTTCTGCCGCCACACGTGACTCATGGGACCCTTCCAGTGGGGATGGCCATTGGTGCCGTTCACAGAGAGTCGGTCTGTCTCCAGGTTATTTCGTCTCCACACTACTCGGTGGTCTTGGGGTACCCCTGGCTCCAGAAGCATAATCCGACTTTCGATTGGAGATCGGCCGAGATCCTCTCGTGGTCACCGCAGTGTGGGGCTAGTTGCATCCATGAATCTGTCAAGTTGCTGTGTACTTCCTCGGACTCTCTGTTGCCTCCTGAATACGAGGAGTACCGGGATGTATTCGATAAGGTGCGTGCGGTTGCCCTACCTCCGCACCGCCCATACGATTGTGCCATAGAGTTACAATCTGGTGCCGTTCCTCCTCGTGGCAAAGTCTATCCACTGTCGGTAGCGGAGAATGAGGCCATGGAGGAGTACGTGAGGGAGGCGCTTTCACGCGGACACATTCGCAAATCCTCGTCCCCGGCAGGGGCTGGATTTTTCTTTGTGAAAAAGAAGGGCGGTGAGTTGAGGCCTTGCATCGATTACAGGGGTCTCAATCGCATCACGATCAAGAACGCTTACCCGATACCCTTGATTTCCGAGCTGTTCGATCGCCTCAAAGGGGCCACGGTCTTTACCAAACTCGACCTGAGGGCGGCATATAACCTGGTAAGGATCAAGGCGGGCGATGAGTGGAAGACCGCGTTTAACACCAGGACCGGTCATTATGAATCCTTGGTTATGCCCTTTGGGTTATGCAATGCGCCCGCAGTCTTCCAGGAATTCATCAATGATGTTTTCCGTGACCTTTTACAGCAGTGTGTGGTGGTCTATTTGGATGACATCTTGGTATATTCTGAATCCATGGAGGCCCACATTCTGGATGTCAGACGAGTGTTGCAACGGTTACGAGAGAACAAGCTGTTCGGTAAGCTTGAGAAATGCGAATTTCACCGATCCCAGGTAACCTTCTTAGGTTACATCATTTCCGCTGAGGGGTTCTCCATGGATCCTGAGAAGGTTTCGGCTGTCTTACAGTGGCCCCAGCCCAGTGGTCTTCGTGCCCTGCAGCGCTTTTTGGGCTTCGCCAATTATTATCGGAAGTTCATCAGGGACTTTTCCATGCTAGCCAAGCCTCTCACGGATCTGACCAGGAAGGGCAGTAATCCCCAGGTCTGGCCGCTCGAGGCCATCCGAGCTTTTTAGGCTCTAAAGTCCGCCTTTGTGTCGGCTCCGATTCTGTCGCATCCCAACCCTGGGTTGCCTTTTGTCCTTGAGGTGGACGCGTCTGAGACGGGAGTAGGCGCCCTTCTGTCTCAACGTAGAACACCAGAGGGTCCTCTGCTTCCTTGTGGGTTTTACTCCCGGAAACTGTCTTCCGCGGCGTGCAACTATCAGATTGGTGACAGGGAGTTATTGGCCATCGTGCAGGCCCTTAAAGAATGGAGGCACTTGCTCGAGGGCTCGGTGGTTCCGGTTCTCATCCTGACGGACCACAAGAATCTGACCTACCTCTCTGAGGCCAAGAGATTGACACCACGTCAGGCCAGATGGGCTCTGTTCTTGTCACGTTTTAATTACGTGGTCTCCTACCTACCCGGTTCCAAGAACATCAGAGCGGATGCCTTATCACGGCAGTACTCCGAGCTGTCCGGGGAGGAGTCGATTCCGACTTCGGTCATACCTCCGAATCAGATCCTGGCCGCCAGTCGCACCAGCCTGACCTCTCCCCTGGGTGAGCAGATTTTGGCCGCTCAATCTGGTGCTGTCATGGAACCATGAACCAGATGTACAACAAGAGATAAGTGGAAATAAGAAGGCTTTATTGAAAATCAAGCTGTAAGGCAAAAGTCCAAACGGATGGCTAAACCGAAGCAGGGTCTTGCGAAGCCAGAGGTCAGGAACCAGAAGGGTAGTCAGACGAAGCCTGGATCAGGAACCAGCAGGGTAGTCAGACGAAGCCTGGATCAGGAACCAGCAGGGTAGTCAGACGAAGCCAGGATCAGGAACCAGAAGCAGCAGCAGTCTTAGAAGCATGTGAACACAGGAGGACCAAGCAAGGAACTGAAGCCACAGACCTCCTATATATATGAGCTAGGCATCCAGCTCCTCCCAGTGGGAAGGAGAAGCCGCAGGGTGGGAGGCTACAAGAAACCCAGAAACCAAGATGGCCGCCAGCACATGTCAAACGAAGGAGAACAGCAAGAAGGTAAGACCATGACAGGTGCTCCCTCTGGGAGACCCAACGGCAGATGTTTTGTGCCTGAGGAGTTGCGCACTCGGTTGTTGCGAACCTACCATAACTCCAAGGCCGCGGGGCATCCTGGAAAGAATCAGCTGTCCTGGGCTGTTTCACGTCTGTTCTGGTGGCCTTCTCTACGTTCCGACATCGCCGCATATGTAGCGGCATGCTCCGTTTGTGCCCAGAGTAAGTCCCCTCGGCACCGTCCGTTGGGCCTTTTGCAACCCATAGCCACCGGGGAGCGTCCATGGTCACACCTGGGGATGGATTTCATTGTGGACCTCCCTGCATCCCGAGGCCATACGGTCATTCTCATGATTGTGGATCGGTTTTCCAAAATGTGCCACTGTGTTCCTCTCAAGAAGTTACCCTCTGCACAAGAGTTGGCCACGATTTTTGCCAGGGAGGTCTTCCGGTTGCACGGTTTGCCCAAGGAGATTGTGTCGGATCGGGGGAGTCAGTTTGTGTCCAGGTTCTGGCGCTCCTTTTGCTCCCAGTTGGGGATTCATCTCTCTTTCTCCTCGGCCTACCACCCTCAGTCCAATGGGGCCGCAGAACGATCCAATCAGGCCTTGGAGCAATTCCTTCGTTGCTATGTCTCCGATCACCAAGACAATTGGGTTGACCTCCTGCCTTGGGCTGACTTTGCCAGGAACACGGCGGTGAACTCTTCCTCTGGGACGTCTCCCTTCATGGCCAATTATGGGTTCCAACCTGCCGTGTTACCGGAGGTATTCTCTCCACAGGATATTCCGGCTGTGGAGGATCACCTTTCCGTCCTACGTGCTTCTTGGGTACAGATCCAGAGGTCCCTTGAGGTCTCTGCGCAGCGCCAGAGACTCCAGGCTGATCGCAGACGAGCGCCCGCTCCTTCCTACCAGGTCGGAGACCGCGTATGGTTGTCCACCCGCAACCTCAACCTTCGAGTACCCACTCCCAAGCTGGCGCCTCGCTTTGTTGGTCCCTTCCGAGTGCTTCGCAGGGTAAACCCGGTAGCCTATGCCCTTGCGCTTCCTCCTGGCATGCGGATCTCCAACGTGTTTCATGTCTCCCTGTTGAAGCCACTGGTGTGTAATCGTTTCACTTCCTCGGTTCCTCGGCCTCGTCCGGTCCAAGTGGGCAATCGTGAGGAGTATGAGGTGAGCAATATCCTGGACTCACGCCTGGTCCGCGGTCGGGTGCAGTTTTTGGTCCATTGGCGTGGTTATGGTCCAGAGGAGCGTTCCTGGGTTCCCTCCGCAGATGTCCATGCTCCTGCCTTGCTCCGAGCCTTCCACGCACGCTTCCCTCAGAAACCGTTCTTTACTCTGCGGAGGAGGGGCCCTTGAGGGGGAGGTACTGTCATGGTCTTACCTTCTTGCTGTTCTCCTTCGTTTGACATGTGCTGGCGGCCATCTTGGTTTCTGGGTTTCTTGTAGCCTCCCACCCTGCGGCTTCTCCTTCCCACTGGGAGGAGCTGGATGCCTAGCTCATATATATAGGAGGTCTGTGGCTTTAGTTCCTTGCTTGGTCCTCCTGTGTTCACATGCTTCTAAGACTGCTGCTGCTTCTGGTTCCTGATCCTGGCTTCGTCTGACTACCCTGCTGGTTCCTGATCCAGGCTTCGTCTGACTACCCTGCTGGTTCCTGATCCTGGCTTCGTCTGACTACCCTTCTGGTTCCTGACCTCTGGCTTCGCAAGACCCTGCTTCGGTTTAGCCATCCGTTTGGACTTTTGCCTTACAGCTTGATTTTCAATAAAGCCTTCTTATTTCCCCTTATCTCTTGTTGTACGTCTGGTTCATGGTTCCTTGACAGAGCTGTGTTTTATGGAAGCAAGAGGACAATATAGGTATTTAAAACAGTTATATAATGTTCCTACTGTTAATATAGTGATTAGAACTGTATACTGAACCAGTTATATATGTGTTTACTTACAGTTCCACCAATTGCAAACTAGAAAGTTCACATTTGAAACCAAATTCCATATTGCAACCCAAATTGCATACAACCATGCCAGATCATACTCAACCAATCTGCAAATAGTTACTACTAACTGCATACTGCAAATTGCGACCAAATTCAGCAAGTAGAACTATTATTTAGACCTCATATATACCTCTTAGAGAGATCATAAAGTGCTTAAATAACTTAAAGTGAGAGTACAGGTACTGAAGAGAGAAATATATCCACCATATTATGTTGAAACATTGAACAGTTGAACCACCATCTTATGCATACCACCATTTTGTGATATCTTTTTAACATGTGTTATGTACATGGACTATCTGCTGCAGAGGCGGCAGTGTTATATATGAAGAAAAGTTGAAGTTAATAAAGAAGTTATTTCAAGCATTTGGTGTGCTCTTTAAACCTACTGTTTCCATAGAACGGAGCTAGAGGAATTACAGAGTAATAGACAGTCTGGTTAGTCAGAGACAGCAAAAATTCTTCTAATGCCACAGCGCAAAAGGTACTTCATAGTGCTGCGCCTGCCACCCCCTATGGGCTGTATGACAGTATCCATACTGTATCACTGCCAGGGCACTGAATCCACTATTTATGTAAGCACAATTTCATACTATGTATCTGGGCAATGTGTTCAACCTGTGTGATATCTAGGCTATATCTAGACTCTTTATGCTGTGACCTGAGCACTATTTGTATTTTTATTTGTAAATTTATATGGATACTATGGGGCACTTTTATTAAGACTGGCGTTTTAGACGCCGGTCTTAATAATGGCCCATAGCTGTCAGCGAATCCGCCGACGTTATGAAGAGGCACCGGCAGTTATAAATGTAAGACAATTTCTGAGCTGTCTTACATTTAGACCATATTCTACGCTTAAAACAGGCTTAGAAAATGGTATATCAGAGGGTCCTGCTGGCCCCCCCCTTCCCACCGACGCCCCCCCTTGTCTTTATTACTTTTAACTGACTCCTACCATTTAAATGAACATCATAATGTCCCCTGATCACTTGACTAACTGTGCCCCTTCCCCATTGTTTGCCTTCTTGTTGAGGGGCCATTTTGGGGTACAATTGCCATAATATATATTACCATATATATTACAGTTTACCCATAAGTAGACTATCCTGCAGCATGGTTAGGTCTTTAGGTCTGGCTACAGCATAGGGTGCAGGTTAAGTAGATCATAACTAGAGGATACACGATCTTTTTATCTTTCTACATGCCCCGCTGCAGTGTAGGTCTGACACCGGGTTGCATCAAGGCAGCATAAACTGGACATCTGACAGTAGGCCATTTTTCATTTTAAGATAGTTATGTTTTATTTCAATATAATTTTTTTGTGTATGTAACCACTCTTTTTTTGTAGTTCTATATTAGGATATATATCGTCTTGTCTGATCAGATGAAAATTAAGCCTGGACCACTTAAAGGGACTCTGTCACCAGTTTCTAACCCCCCCCTTTTATAACTATGGTTCTCTCCATGGTCCCCTTCTCATTACAAAGCTGTTAAATCCGCCGTGTAGTTTTCATAAAAATCGCTTTTATCTAACCTGTCAATCTTCAGGATAAGGTGCCCAGGGCGTTTCTGATGGTCTGAATCTGCCGCTCTTCGCCGCCGCCGTTGGTGCCCAGCTCCTCCCATGATCCTTTCAGCGCCACCTCGATGTAATGCAATCCGCCTCCGGCTCTCCTCAGTGCCCCCTCCTCCTTTTCAAAGATCTCGCGCGTGCGCACAGGCCTGTGCCTGATGCGCCCGTGCGGACGTTTAGATTCTGCCTCGTTGAGCGAAGTGCGCATGCGCGAAGTGCGCATGCGCGCATGAACGGGCATGTGGCAGGGTACCCTGACGTACCCCTACAGTGTAAACCCTTAAAAAGTGACCCATTTTGAAACTACACCCCTTAAAGAATATTAAAGGGGGTACTAAGCACTTTGACCTCCTAAGTGTTTTATGGAATTTGGAAACACTTGGCTGTGAAAATGAAAAGTTTCATTTCTTCCAATAAAATGTTTTTTTAGCCCCAAATCTTTCATTTTTACAAGGGGTAACAGGAGAAAAAGCTCCCCATAATTTGTTACCCATGGTGGTAAACAGCTTTGGGGGCACATGCAGGAATCAAAACGGAAGGAGTGCCATATGGCTTTTGCAGCGCAGATTTTGATGGATTGGTTTGCGGGTGCCATTGGTTTTTATTTTTTTAGTGATTGTCTCATGTCGGGGTTAATTTTTTGCAGGATGAGGTGACATTTTCATTGGTACCATCTTTTGTTATACAGGTCCTTCTAAAAAAATTAGCATATTGTGATAAAGTTCATTATTTTCTGTAATGTACTGATAAACATTAGACTTTCATATATTTTAGATTCATTACATACCAACTGAAGTAGTTCAAGCCTTTTATTGCTTTAATATTGATGATTTTGGCATACAGCTCATGAAAACATTAGCATATTTCATCCGACCAATAAAAGAAAAGTGTTTTTAATACAAAAAAAGTCAACCTTCAAATAATTATGTTCAGTTATGCACTCAATACTTGGTCGGGAATCCTTTTGCAGAAATGACTGCTTCAATGCGGCGTGGCATGGAGGCAATCAGCCTGTGGCACTGCTGAGGTGTTATGGAGGCCCAGGATGCTTCGATAGCAGCCTTAAGCTCATCCAGAGTGTTGGGTCTTGCGTCTCTCAACTTTCTCTTCCCAATATCCCACAGAATCTCTATGGGGTTCAGGTCAGGAGAGTTGGCAGGCCAATTGAGCACAGTAATACCATGGTCAGTAAACCATTTACCAGTGGTTTTGGCACTGTGAGCAGGTGCCAGGTCGTGCTGAAAAATAAAATCTTCATCTCCATAAAGCTTTTCAGCAGATGGAAGCATGAAGTGCTCCAAAATCTCCTGATAGCTAGCTGCATTGACTCTGCCCTTGATAAAACACAGTGGACCAACACCAGCAGCTGACATGGCACCCCAGACCATCACTGACTGTGGGTACTTGACACTGGACTTCAGGCATTTTGGCATTTCCCTCTCCCCAGTCTTCCTCCAGACTCTGGCACCTTGATTTCCGAATGACATGCAACAGTCCAGTGCTGCTTCTCTGTAGCCCAGGTCAGGTGCTTCTGCCGCTGTTTCTGGTTCAAAAGTGGCTTGACCTGGGGAATGCGGCACCTGTAGCCCATTTCCTGCACACGGTGGCTCTGGATGTTTCTACTCCAGACTCAGTCCACTGCTTCCACAGGTCCCTCAAGGTCTGGAATCGGTCCTTCTCCACAATCTTCCTCAGGGTCCGGTCACCTCTTCTCGTTGTGCAGCGTTTTCTGCCACACTTTTTCCTTCCCACAGACTTCCCACTGAGGTGCCTTGATACAGCACTCTGGGAACAGCCTATTCGTTCAGAAATTTCCTTCTGTGTCTTACCCTCTTGCTTGAGGGTGTCAATGATGGCCTTCTGGACAGCAGTCAGGTCGGCAGTCTTACCCATGATTGCGGTTTTGAGTAATGAACCAGGCTGGGAGTTTTTAAAAGCCTCAGGAATCTTTTGCAGGTGTTTAGAGTTAATTAGTTGATTCAGATGATTAGGTTAATAGCTTGTTTAGAGAACCTTTTCATGATATGCTAATTTTTTTAGATAAGAATTTGGGGTTTTCCTGAGCTGTATGCCAAAATCATCAATATGAAAACAATAAAAGGCTTGAACTACTTCAGTTGTGTGTAATGAATCTAAAATATATGAAAGTCTAATGTTTATCAGTACATTACAGAAAATAATGAACTTTATCACAATATGCTAATTTTTTTTGAAGGACCTGTATATGACTTTTTGGCACAGTTTATTTTTTTATTTTACAGCATTCACCTGAGGGGGCATATTACGTGATATTTTTATAGAGCAGGTTGTTACTGACTTTGAGATACCCAATGTGTCTATTATTTTTATTTAAATAAAGTTTTACACGGTAAAAACATTGTTGTTTTTGCATTGACATTTTCTGAAAGACCTATTTTTTATTTATTTTTTGGCCGATTGTCTTAGATAGGATCTCATTTTTTGCGGGGTGATATGATGGTTTGATTGGTACCATTTTGCTGAACATATGACTTTTTGATCGCTTGGTGTTATACTTTTTGTGATGCAAGGTGACCAGAAAATTGCTGTTTTGGCACTTTTTTTTTTACGGCGTTCACTTGATGGTATGGATCATGTGATATTATTATATAGCCGGTAAATATGTATAATTTTCTTTTTTTCCCCTATTTTTTAAGACAAATTTTAAGGAAAAGGACGCTTTTTTAACTTGAAACTTTTAATTTTTATTTACCTTTTTTAAACTTTTTTTTTTGTCCCACTCTTTAACTTTTGGGGGTCTGATCTTCTTTACAATGCATTACAATACATCTGTATTGTAATGCATTGGCTGTAAGTGTATTACCACTGTTATACAATTACAGCCTGCTTCCTTTGAGATCCAGGGGCTGGATCTCACAGGCTGACAGGGAAGGCAGCCATAATGCCTAAGGAAGGCATCTGGCTGCCGTTCCAGCCATCGGGTCCCTGTCACAGCAGCGTGGGGACCTGATGGACACTCGGGACCCGTGAGGATACGTACATGCCGCGGTCAGTGCTGAATGCGGCAGTGCGAGGGTTAATGCGTTGACATGAGTGTTTTCACCGATGCCGGTGCATACAGAAGGGGTCCGGATATCAGTGACTGCTGATGCCGTAGCTGTACACCGCTGTGATTTCAGACCCAGTTCCCAGCGCCATATATATATATGGTGCTGGTATCCAACGGGTTAAAGACACACCGCAACGCCACATGTGAGAATGGCTTAAAAGAGGACAGGATAGTCTTCTGGACATTTCCAGCACCTTGCACAAGCCAATGCATTTTTTTTAAAGGCCATGCAGGGAGCATGTGTTATTTGCCAGGGAAGTTCAGGGTGGCCAGGATGTTGCGCCGATTGTGGCTGACCACCTTGGCCAGTTGGAGTTGGCGGAGTGTTGGCCAGTGGGATGTTTGCTGCTTGACGTACTTTAGCTGCAATTGGTTGCCGGTGTGGCTATTGTCGCCCAGGCCGGTCAACTCCAACACAGCATGGCAATGCTTGACTTGACACATGTGATATAGGAAGGAGGGGGAGTGTAAGCGATGCTGTGCCCTGCTGCTGGTGGAGACAGGACCGTGTACACAGAGGAGGAGGTGAAGGGCGGATAAGTGCTTGCTGTGGGAACCAAGCCGATACAATCTTGGGGGGGTGGGGTCAAAGGGACTTGGCCATGTTGCTGGGGTGTTGACTCTCCACTTCCTTAAAAAACATTGACCCGGTGGGCCATGAAAGATATGTACTGTCCCTGCCCATAACAATTGCTCCAGGTGTCCACCATAGAGTGTAGCTTGCCACACAGCGAGAAGGAGTGGCCTGCATTCTCCACCAAGTGAGAGGACAAGGCACTTTTACAATATGTAAGTGCACAGCCAGCAACGTGGCCAAGTGGGGGTTCAGATTGTAGACAAGGTAATTGCTGGTGGAGATTTTTTTTTCTATGGCCAAACATTCTGTTATAAATGTCTCGTGATCGAGCTGAGAAGGAGGAGTCTTAGCAAGAGAAGAAGAAGGTGATGATGATAACAAAGATTCCATATTGCTTGGGGATGCGAGTTGGCTGTCACAAAGAGGGCCAGGAGAAGGAGGACAGACTGGTTCTGATTGGGAATGCCGGCCAGTTGTATTTACCCTAAGGATCCGGTGATGTTGCCTCATGTGGTGCAATCGACCTTTGGTAGCTATGAATATGTTTGAACAGCCATGGATTATTTTAAAGGGTGCAATTTGCAAGGGAAATACAACAACCCCCCACCCACCCTTGCATTATTGTTTGGCATGATGTTGTCTCGGGTTGTGTGGATCGACGGCAAGTAAGAGGATTAGGAACTGTGTTGTCGCGGCATCTGTGGCTGTGGGGGGGCCTCAAAGTTGACAGGTTACTGAGGAGGAGAGGGTCCCACAGTTGGGGCTGGACTCCCTTGGTTGGTGGTCAGTGGTGGATTTAAGTGGTGCCTCTGGGTTGGTGATTAACGGCTGGAGGCAAGGTGGAGTTCCCCGTATGGGAATTTAATTACTTTAGGCTTCGGGGACCTTCCTTCATCATTAGTGTTCATATTTTCTGTATGCTTGTAATAAAAAGGCTGCTGTGGTCGATTAAAATCCACAGCTGTGTCAAAGTCCTTATTTGGGGTAGAAAATCATACATTTGAGGATGGAGAGCTAGTAGATCGGTAACCAGTACCAGCATCATGGACCTGGATGGTCTTTAGGAGATACGTGGCCTCTGCTCTTTATTGCTGCCACCACCCTTCTCCACTGATGTTGCCTCCTCAGCACCCCGATCTGTGTCCCAGGTCCTGTCCAGCACACAATTATCATTGGAGTCCTCACCATCCCTGTTGCTTTTATCAGACTATGAGATATCATGGTAGGCTCCTGGGCCCTCTCCTTTGCTCTTCATTTTCCCTGACTGCCACGGTCGCTGTCCCCACCGCCAATGCTGTGGATACATGTGCCACTATTGCGAGAGATAAGTAAACTTTTCAAAAATTCGATTTGGAAGCTTCGACAAATTTTCCCCAAAAATTTGCTTTGTTTCGAATTCATTTGTCAAGAAGCGCATTAAATAATCTATATCCCTGCCTTCAGGAAGAGTGCACATTACTGTGCATTGCAGCAACATGCATAGCTAGTCCTTTCTGGTAGTGAAACACTTACTGTGCGTCAGTATGACAGTCAGGTCACATACAGTATATGGATGAGCACATCAGTGTGCGTCACTATTAGGCTCATTTCACACTTCACTTATTACCAGTTACGGGTCCAAAACAAAGAACATGTGCAGATCTTTTCATGATCTATTATCTGTGAGTAGGATTCGCTCTTGATTTTAGCTCACCATACAGTAACTGCTGGAATTAACTGACCAAATAACTGAAGTGTGAACTCAGCCTTACAGATCAATGTTTGCGTCAGGTATAATGTACTTAGCCGTGAAGTGGCCCAAGATTCTACTATAGAGTGAAAGAGCGGTCTCATTTTAAACCATTTGCTGTTTCCACATAGATTGACAGTTAATCTGCCACTGATTCCACTAAATTATGAAAGACTGGTCTCATTTCACTGTTTATGGGGTGTCCACATTGATTGATAGATAATATATTGTGTTACCCACTCATTCTATTATAGAGTGAAAGAGCGTTGTCATTATAGACTGTCTGCTGATTCCACATAGATTGCTAGAGAACCTGTTCTGTTTGCCTACTGATACAAGTAGTAGCACCATGACAGAGTGGGGAGGGTGTCAGCAGTAAGTTTGTGTTGACATCAATGTTTATATTTCCCTTCTGATCAGTCATAAGAACCCCCCCCCCCAAAAAAAACGGATCCTGTTGTTTGAGTATCCACCTTCACATGGTCAGCATTTGGTCAGTAATTGATCAGTATTGGTAAGGCAAAAACAGGAGTGGGTCCAAAACAGAGACACATGATGGAAATATTTGCATGTCTTCTGTGTTTTGGACCCACTCCTGCTTTTGGCTTCCAAATCGTGATCAAAGCCTGATGCTAAATACTGACCATGTGATAGAGGCCTAATAGATGTTTCAAGGACAGGATCTGTTAGTGTTTTTCATTTTTTGGTTCTTCTGATGGATCAGGAGAATGGTAAAATAAACTGTGAAGCCAACAAGCCCAAATAGGGACACTAGTGTCCCCATAACAGACTGGTGAGGGTAGCAACAGCATGAGGAATCAACATAATAATTCAGTCATACTGATAGTGGGGAGGGTGGCACGAGGAGTCAACACTAGTGGGCCAGTCACAGAGTGGGGATGTGGGGGACAACAGCAGTGGCAGAACCAGCACAAAATGGTGACAGTAACAGAAGATGGCAGCAGAGGCAGCAGGTGTGTGATATCAGGCGGGTGGTAGTATCAGAGTAGTGACTAAAGCATGTGGCCAGAATTAACGGGCCATTTTTCACGAAGTTCTGGTGTGGCAGCAGACTGCAGTCAGAACATTATTGCCAGAATGATCTAGTCTGATGCATCAGTCACCAGTGTGTGGAAATCCTGGCTGATCTATGCCTATTTTATCTTTATAAAGGTTAATGTCTCAACATTTTGTTTTGAAAGGTGAGTTCTCTTTGGGTTAATTATGCCCCCCACAACAATAAACACCTGCTCTGATGCCACACTACTGGCTGGGCAGGAAAGCTTGTCCAGGCCGAACTCGGCCAGTTGTGCCTACAGTTCAAGTTTGGATGCCCAGTAGTCCAGGGGATCTGGGGTGACAGGGTGCACTCCAAATATGCAACCACCTGCTGGTTCAGGTTCTGCTCCGTGTCCTGCTGCTACTGGCTGATTTCTTCAGTAGGCAGGTAAAAAAACATGCTCATCAGTGACTGGAGACTCAAGTTAGTTCTGATGGAGCTGGTGCTGCTCCTGCCCCCTCACCCCCCTCCAGTAGGCAATGGAGCATGAGTGCAGAGGGTCTCCCTGATCAGACCTTTATGCGGATGGGTGACGGCGCACATAGGCATCGACCAACTGACTATATTGGATGTCTATATAGTAGTTGAGTTTATCATCCCTCTCAGAAGGAGAAAAAAAAAGGCCCCCAATTTTAGCTTAGTAGTGAGGGTCTAACATTGTGGAGAGCCGGTAGTCATACTTCTGTTGAATGGTGATAATCTGGCAATTTGTGCATAGGACTTACAGGTAGGGAGTCCCTCCATCTCCACTGCATATTGCCATGGTCTGTCGGGGTTATCTGCCTGGTCTTCCTCATCGCCCTCCAGCTCCTCTCCTGTCGCATGTGCAGATAAACCATGTATTTCTATATACATTTCCTGGGTGTTAATGTCCTACTTCTCCTCGTCCTTTTCTAGTTCACCCCCCACAGGACTCTGGTGGCCAGCCAGATTTATCAGCATCTGCTCCAGGACGTGAAGGAATGGAATGACATCATTCATCATGTAGTCCTGGCAACTGAGAAATAAAGTGGCCTCCTCAAAGGGTCTGAGCAAACTGTAGGTGTCACGCATGAGCTGCTACTGGCTAACGTCAAAGTTACACAAGGAATCATTCACGGCCTTCTTCTTCTCATCTAGTTGGTCCAACATGTGGAGGGTGGAGTTCCCATGTGTGAAGACATCACATATGAGGCAATGTTGAGGAACACTATTCTGACTTTGCAGCTCAAGGAGGGAGTGTTTTGCAAGGTAAGAGTGACTAAAGTGCATGCACAGTTCCCTGGCCATTTTCAAGACATCTTGCAGTTGGGTCGAAGACTTCAGGAACTGGGTTACAACCAGATAAAATATATACGCCATGCAGGGCACATGGGTCAGCCCTTCTTGATGCAGCACCAATAAAGTATTCTTCCCATTATCGTTGACCACAGTTCCGATCTTCAGTTGGTGAGGAGACGTCCAGCATTCGATTTCTTGCTTGATGACATGGAGCAGTTCCTCCCCGATGTGACTCCTTTCGCCCAGGCTGGCCAGGTGAAGAACAGCATGACACCACCGTGCTCTGTCTAGGTGATATGCTGGAGGACCACTCCGAACTGTGCCTACAGTGGAGGCTGAGGACAAGGTGGAGGATGAGGAGGCAGAGGAGGATATTGACTCAGAAATCCCTCGATTACAAAGAGAGGCAGCATTGCCATCACCTGGCCAAGTTGCTGGAACTGCATTTACCCAGTGGGCTGTAAAGGACAAATATTGTCCTTGAACAAAGTTACAGCTCTACACACCAGCTCTGGCATGAACAGTACTAGACACCGACAGGCTCAAGGACTGGTCCACCTTCTGCTTAACACCTTCTGGTACAGCATTTTTAGAGAAGCAATGACGGCTTAGGACTCTTCATTTTGGCTAGGCACAAGCCATCACTTCTTTGAAATGGGCAGAGTCAACCACATGGGAGGTACTGTAATACCAGCAACTTGGCCAGGAGCACGTTAATCTTCTGCACCGTTGGATGAGTGAAAGCATACTGTTGTCTTTTTGCAATCGCCTTGGTGATCAATTGTGGCAAAATGGGTGACGAGGAGTAGGAGGAGCATCAGGACAGATGCAGTAGACGATGGGAAGGAATCACAGCTCCCATCTGCTGAGGTGGCAGAGCCTTGACTCCTGGAGAAGGAGTGCGGGCCCGTGAGAGATGCAGCGGTTGCTATTTCAGGCTGTACCACTTAGCACCATAGCTTTACCAGGTCACTTTCCGGTGATGCTTCATGTGTTGATGCAGGGCCATATTGCCAACATTGGCACCCTGGCCACGCTTCACCTTCTGTCCTCAGATCCTACATACGGCCACGTTGATGGCGACTTGATGAAAAATTCACACACCGGTGAGTGTGGCATTTTACCCCCACCACTGTGTGCTGACTGCCTGCCACTGCCTCTATGAACCTCTGCACCACTAGTTGTTTCCGGACAGGTAGCAGACGGTCTACCCTGAGTACCTTTGGCTCTAGATCTCACAATTCTGCCACCCTGCTGACTCATGGCCACACTTGCAACTTGCTGGCTCAGTTGCATGTTGCACCCTGCTGCTGTCTTACACGCAAGCATACACCTTCACCCCCTGATGACACTCCTGCTCCTCACTTATGTCATCCTCACCAGTCTCATGGCTGCGTCCCTGACTGCTCACAAAACCTGCTCCCATGTGACTCTCATCATTGCTACTTGCACGCCTACAGGAGGAAGCAGCGGACCTCTCCTTCAAATCTGGGCCGGGCAGTAACTGCTGACTGTCCTCAATAAACTTGTCCTTGCTAAAAAGCGGAGCAGAGGCAGCAGCATACAATACTTCCTGGGCAGAAAAAGAAAGAGGCAGGTTCAGGACAGGTGAGGGTACAGAGCTTGTTCCTTTATCATGCCAACTAAGTGTAGTGTCAGAAGAACCCACGACTCCTGGCTGTGGGTGTCTGACGTCAGTAGAGATGATGTTGAAGACAGAGTCAACTATCCAAGGACAGCTGGATTGCTGGTCAAAACTAACCGCTGGATGACAGTGGCAGTTCTGGGCGTTTGCTGCAGCTGTTGCTACCACCCCCGCTTCTTTTGCAGCGACATCTGCCAGCTCCAGCAACATTTTTACCACTGTTGGATATATTGTACAGTAACAGTAACTGTATATATAAAATAAGTTATTAAATGTCAATGTGGACACTGCAACAACAGTAGTATTAGACAGCTTATTCACCCCAATTTTAAAATCAAGGCCTAATGGAATTGCTTATCTATAAAACAAAGGGGACACCACAATAACAATTAAATTACACAGTTTATTCACTCCAATTTGAGAATCAAGGCCTAACGGAATTACTTACAGTTGCAAGAAAAAGTATGTGAACTCTTTGGAATGATATGTATTTCTCCACAAATTGGTCATAAAATGTGATCTGATCTTCATCTAAGTCACAACAATAGACAATCACAGTCTGCTTAAACTAATAACACACACAGAATTAAATGTTACCATATTTTTAATTGAACACACCATGTCAACATTCACAGAGCAGGTGGAAAAAGTATGTGAACCCCTAGACTAATGACATCTCCAAGAGCTAATTGGATTGAGCCGTCAGCAAACTTGAGTCCAATCAATGAGATGAAATTGGAGGTGATGGTTACAGCTGCCCTGCCCTATAAAAAAAACACACCAGTTCTGGGTTTGCTTTTCACAAGAAGCATTGCCTAATGTGAATGATGCCTCGCACAAAAGAGCTCTCAGAAGATCTACAATTAAGAATTGTTGACTTGCATAAAGATGGAAAGGGTTATAAAAGTGTCTCCAAAAGCCTTGCTGTTCATCAGTCCACGGTAAGACAAAATGTCTATAAATGGAGAAAGTTCAGCACTGCTGCTACTCTCCCTAGGAGTGGCCGTCCTGTAAAGATGACTGCAAGAGCACAGCGCAGACTGCTCAATGAGGTGAAGAAGAATCCTAGAGTGTCAGCTAAAGACTTACAAAAATCTCTGGCATATGCTAACATCCCTGTTAGCGAATCTAC
This sequence comes from Bufo gargarizans, assembly GCF_014858855.1. Lineage (NCBI taxonomy): Eukaryota > Metazoa > Chordata > Amphibia > Anura > Bufonidae > Bufo > Bufo gargarizans. The sequence goes on from NC_058088.1 coordinate 109,663,457, forward strand.
GATATGTAAAACACTAAACAAGAATGGATTTCATTGGAGGATACCACAGAGGAAGCCACTGCTGTCCCCAAAAAAAACATTGCTGCACGTTTACAGTTTGCACAAGAGCACCTGGATGTTCCACAAGAGTACTGGCAAAATATTCTGTGGACAGATGAAACCAAAGTTGAGGGGGGCGTGGTCTGGCTGCCTACGCGGATGGGTGCATAGAGCTTAAGCTCCTGTGCCTGCACCGCAATAAGCGTCGATTTTAAGCTCAGCGGTACCCTTATTCTGCACAAATAACGAAAGGATCCTCTCCAGACATGACGGGGCGTAGAAAGAAAATGGCCAGACAGCCCAAACTTACTAAATTCTACTTTTCCAGAGACGCCGGAGAAATCCAAGATGGCGCCGGAAGAGATGCGGTCTCTCCTGGTAAGCGCACGGCAACAGCAGACCGGCCGCTGAACTCTCCAGCCACAAGCCTGCGGAGATCACTGTCAGACTCAGCGCTTCATTCCCAGCTGGAACTGGGTGAAATCGGCACATCTACAAGTGGACCGGAGAAACCCCTGGGCCTGGACAACACACAAGGCCAGGTGAGCCACAGCCCACTATCCTGCCGCAGATTGAGGAAGCTTCCCTCCGTCTCTCCCCCTTCCCACCTGGACATTTCACAGCCACAGACCTACCTTTTGGCTGCCAACACTCCCTCAAGTGGGACCGCCAAGCACACTCCTGTAATCCCAGATGAGGATGGGGAAACAGCGCTGCAAGCGTTAACGGTGTCTAACACAGCCATGAGGGACATGCTCATCCTACAGCGGCTATCTATGCTGCTGGACATAAAGTCCATTATAGCTCCTCTGCGCTCTGACATAGATGATCTGGGGGCCCGGACGGACCACCTAGAAAACAAATTTGGTGACTTTGAAGTGTCATACAATACCCTCATTGACACTCACACAGAGCTAGAGGCAGAGGTAGAAAGCATCAAAGCCAAAATGGCTGACCTTGAAGACAAGAGTAGGTGCAACAATATAAAGCTGAGAGGGATCCCGGAATCGGTGACTCCTAGAGAAATTCCTGAATATGTGCAGTCTCTTCTGAAAGCAGACTGCCCTGACAGGGACTTGGAAATTGATAGGGCGCATCGTGTACCGCGACCGCGTCATTTGGAAGAATCAGTGCCGCGAGATGTACTAGCCAGAGTGCACTTTTTCAGGATCAAAGAACAGCTGCTGGCTTCTGCTAGGAAAAATGGAGGCCTCCCTGCACCGTTCCATAAAGTTCTCCTGTTTGCCGACTTATCCGCAGCTACACTGCGCTTAAGAAGAGCCTTCTTACCCATAACGTCGGGACTTAGAAGCGCTGAAATTCCATATCGCTAGGGCTTCCCAGTACGCCTGCTGATCCACCATGGCAGGGCCTTCCATGCTATCAAATCCCTGGAAGAGGGACTGGAGCTCTTGCAAAGCTGGAACATACCTGTATCAGCAACAGATGAATCTCAACACCATGCTCCTGCCAAACTCCGTAAAGACTGGTCAAGACTTCCCTGAATCCAGTTTTAACTGGGGCGAGTATACCTCAACTCCAGGTGCTGTAAGTACGTACGAGTTCTGTCACCCGAACCTGCCTTTTTGTTTTCCTAGGTTGCAGACGAGACGTTTGCCCTATATTTTGTATTGAGCCTCTTTAAGGCTCACTATGTTACACGTTGGTTTGATCTTGCTGCTTTGCCTCCTGTGTTTTTTGGGGCTAAAATCCTTAGTAGTTCATATAATGCCTGTACTTACTTGTGCTGCCTATGTTCAGGTGACACAGGCGTCCTTGCTGGGAGACATCCTGTGTCCGGTATCTCTCTTATTACCCACTAGCGTGAAAATGCTGTTTATTCTGATATATAATGGTAATAACCTTTGCTCGCCTGAATGCCAATGGTTTAAATAGTCCTATGCATAGAGCACATATGTGGAAAGAATCTAAGGTGTTGAAATGTGATGTCTTAGGGATACAGGAAACGCATAAGCTTCAACGTGACGCTTTTAGGCTGAAGCATCCGCAGTTTCCTCACATATTTCAATCGCACTTTCACTCTAAATCCAGGGGGGTCATGTTAGCCATAAAAAATTCAGTAGCGTTTGCCCATATAGCTGACCATGCAGATCCTTTAGGGAGATATATCATACTGATCTGTACCCTTAACAATGTTTTATTTACAGTAGTATCTTTATATGCGCCTAACCAAGGCCAAGTGCATTTCTTCCACAAGGTATTGAAGCTGATCTGAAAAAACAACAGGGAAAACTGGTGATCTGTGGGGACTTTAACTTGACCTCGGATCCGTCAGTTGACTCCTCCTCATCCCAGACACGGACCCTCCCCTCCCTCGCTGATACTTTCTGGAAGGAGGAGCTATATGACGTTTGGCATATCCACCAAGTGTCTGCTAGAGATTATACATTTCACTCTGGAGTTCACAATGTGTACTCCAGAATAGACATGTTTCTCGTGGATAGAGCACTTCTCCTTCACGCCCAATCCTCCTCCCTAGAAACTATCAAGTGGTCTGATCATGCAGCGATCACCTTGACAATCTCGGAAGCCGTTAACTCCCCTCAAACATACCTGTGGAGAAGCAGTCCCTTCTTACTATCTGATTCTCAATATAGATCAAATATAGAATCGGATCTCAGAGATTTCTTTCAGTTTAACAATTCCTCACATACAGATCCAGTGACCCTTTGGAATGCTCACAAAGCCTGTATCAGAGGGTCCTTTATACAGCAGGGTGCGATACGGAAAAAGCGTATAGAAGCTAAAATGTCAGACATCTTATCCCAATTGCAACAGGTAGAGGGGAGCAACAAAGCGAATCCCACTCCACTATTAGCTGAGGAGATCAGACGCCTTAGACAGGAGCTAAGAGGGTATATGCTTTCCTCCTATGAGAAAATGCATCGCAAGTCTAAAGCGACCTACTATTCACAAGATAATAAGGCGGGTAAGCTGCTGGCGTCGAGATTTAAAGGGATTCTGTCACCAGTTTTTGACCCCCACATTCAAAAATATGGTTATGTGCATGGAGCCCTTGTGATTCCTAATGTGGTCTTATCGGGAGGTTGAGCGAAGTACCAGCGCATGCGCACTTCGCTCAATGAAGCTGAACGGAGAAGTCCGCACGGGCGCATCAGGCACAGGTCTGTGCGCACGCGCGGGATGTTAGAGAAGAAGGAGGGGGGAGTGAGGGAGAGCCGGAGGCGTTGAAAAGGATTCTAAGGCGGCGCTGATGACAGCAAAGGAGGAGCTGGGCACATCGCTGATGACAGCAAAGGAGGAGCTGGGCACATCGCTGATGACAGCAAAGGAGGAGCTGGGCACGAACGGCGGCGGGCGGCATTTTGGAGACATGAGCATCCTCCTGGGCACCTTAATCTGATGAATGACAGGTTAGATAAAACGTTTTTTACACTAAATGAGCCTACAGATTTAGCTTATAAGACCACATTAGGAATCACAAGGGCTCCATGCACATAACCATATTTTTGAATCTGGGGGTCAAAAACTGGTTACAGAATCCCTTTAAGGCCCGTCATACAAAAAGCAGAATTCCATATATTCTCCACCCTCAGTCACAGGAGAAAGTCTACTCCCCTATAGATATTGCTAATGGCTTTAAGGTGTATTATGCAGACCTGTATCATTTACGGAATACCCATCCTGCCCCAGAGGAGCTTAATGAACGAGTCAACCTTTATCTTCAATCCCTGCAACTGCCCACACTAAATAGTTCCCAGCTTCGGGGTCTCAATTCCCCGATTGAAACCGGGGAGGTGGAAGCAGTGATTGCGTCCCTCACAAGAGATAAAGCACTGATGGCTTCACTAGCCACTATTATAAGCAGTTTAAGCAGATCATTAGCCCTTACCTAAAAGACTTCTGCCAGGCAGCTATGTCCAGAGGATCCCTGCCAATTGAAAATTTACAAGCCCTAATAATTACACTCCCTAAACCAGGCAAAGCACCAGACAGACCCCAAAACTTTAGGCCCATATCCCTACTAAACCAAGATTTAAAAATGTATGCAAAACTATTAGCCACCCGTTTAACAAAAATTCTCCCCTCTATTAATCATGTAGAACAGGCTGGATTCGTCCCGACACGGCAGACTTACTACAACACGAGACGCCTCATGGGTGTTCTACACCATGTTCATAAGAATACAATCCCCACACTGGCCCTCGCATTAGATGCAGAAAAGGACGTTCAACAGACTCAGTTGGTCCTTCGCCTTTTCAGTACTCGAACGAACGGGCTTTACAGGGCATATACTTACCGCCGTTAGGGCACTATACAGCAATCCCACAGCTAGAATATTTGTAAACGGAGACTTGTCCGATGTATTCGCACTTACGTATTGAAACCGGCAGGGATGCCCTTTTTCCCCTCTTATCTTTTTATTAGCCATGGAGCCACTGGCACAGGCGATTAGACAAGATTCCCGTATAGTAGGGGTTAACATAGGTGGAAGCTCTCATGTCATATCCCTGTATGCAGATGACGTATCTCTGACCGTAACAAATCCCGAAAAATCCTTAAAGGAGGTTATGGCCCAAATTTCCCTATATGGTGACCTCACATATTATCATCTCAACTCTTCAAAGACGCAGGCCTTACATATTCATTTGTCAGAGTCCCTAGTGTTGAACCTTCGTAGTACATGGAATTTTGATTGGCGGCTTGATAGCATTAAATACCTAGGCGTCAGTATGTCTTCTACCCAAAACCAGCTATATACACTTAATTATGAAGCCTTACTACTTTCGACTGAAAAGGAACTCACAGAATTTGCCAGACATGACACCTTGTGGATGGGGAAAATTGCTACATTCAAAATGTTCATCCTTCCTAAGTTTCTATATATGTATCGCACCCTGCCAATAACCCTCCCAGAGAGGTTCTTTTCCAGAGCGCATTCACTTCTCTCTAACTTTATATGGGACAAAAAACACCCCAGGATAGCCCGAGACATCATGACCAAGGACCGTCGTATGGGAGGCTTAGCATTGCCAGATTTAAAATTGTACTATATAACCTCATTGGTTTCCATGCTGAAAGGTTGGGTACAGCCTTCCCAGGATTTGCCCTGGGTTCAACTTGAAGCATCTCAAGCTGCCCCATACTCTTTGGAGGGGTTGTTAAACTTGCCATTTTGGAAGATCCCAACCCTCAAAAATCTAGGCCCAACGGTGTTAACATCACTGAAAGCATGGTCAACGTATCATATATTAGCAGATGCTGACGCTCCCCCCACAATTGCCTCTCTCCCCTTCTCATTGCTCCGGACACTACTTCCTCAAACAGATCTGTCAACATGGCCTTTAGCGGATATACATAGGGTGGGGGACCTGTTAAATAATGGTGTACTACAACCATTCCAATGGATCAGAGAGAAGTTTTCTATTCATAGCAGGGAGTTTTTTCAAATCTCCAGATCCGCCATTTATTACAGGACCTGCAGCCATCCGGAGTGAAAATGGACAGATTAGCAAAATTGTATATCACTAGCAAGGGGAAAGGCTTGAAACCCCTTTATAACTCCGTTCTCCACTCCGGGTCTTTTACACGCTCTCACCTAATGAAGGCGTGGGAGAAAGATTTAAATCTGTCTATTTCTGACACGGAATGGATGCAGGCCCTTAGAATGGTACAAATATCTGAAGTGCATTTCTCATGTAGAATCAGTGATTAAAACTATGTTAAGATGGTACTACACGCCGGATAGACTGGCTCTTATGTAGGATTCAGTATCTAATCTATGTTGGAGAGGATGCGGATGTAGGGGAACCCTATTTCATATATTGTGGCAATGTCCTAAGATACAATTGTATTGGCCCGCATGTAGAGAATTACTAGCCAGATTGTGCCTTATGGGACGACATGGTCACCGCAACTAGTCCTGTTATTGATAGGAGTGGATGCCCTGCCCGTCCGCCTAAGGGCCTTACTCTGTATATTCTGCGTGTCAGCAAAATTATTACTGTTGCAAAAGTTGAAAACCCCAGACCTATCAAATATCTCCAAATTGATATCTACACTTAACATCACTTACTCATATGAGAGAATTATCGCTATGGGGGGAGAGGGGTATGATAGATTCCTTCAAAATTGGAAGCCTTGGTCGAGCTCCCCATATAGTACTAAATTTTAGGGTCTCCATAGTCCTATCACCTATATGGTCTTGAACCAATCCCCTTTACAGAGCTGACAGGTTTGAAATACAGACCTTTTGCCATTGGTATAGGTATGTGTCATAGGTGGCCACTGATCTCAACCCAATAGTTTACTTGCTGACAGCAGGCATTTTAGTAATTGTAATGCATATTGGTTTCTTCTTACTGAAGAATGTTTCTTTTGTTATTAATTATTGTTTACCCATTGGGAATGCCCGATGCATTTTTACATTGTTAAACTCAATAAAAAACTATTGAAACGAAACCAAAGTTGAGTTGTTTGGAAGTAACACACAACACTATGGGCCAGATTTATCATGACTGACAGCTCACTCCACTTTCACATATGGCTAAAGTCAGTTTTAGCCATGTCAGATTTATGAATGGCCCTTCAAGACTGTAATAAATGTGGTTTGATGGTAGCAGTTTATCCGTCAGTAAGCAGCTTTACAAAAGTCGCACATCTTTACGAAAAAGTCGCACGTCTTTACGAAAAAGTCGCACGTCTTTACGAAAAAGTCGCATGTTCTATTAAAAAGTCTCATAAGATAAGCATGGTCCTCACTTGAGTGAAATTGCGCAATTTTGTGCGACTTTTTTGTGACTTTTTTGCGACTTTTTAAATAGTCTCCATAGTAAATCTGTCTAGAGATTAATTTACATAAGAAAACACGCCCACTTTCAGAAAACTGCCGAGCATAGTGCAGAGCAGAAAAAATTCGCACATTTTTGCGCAGTTTTAGTGATTGCGCAAAAATTTGCGACTTTTTCACTCCATTATTCTGACTTGAGCTAATGATAAATCTGGCCCTATGTGTGGAGAAAAAGAGGCACAGCACACCAACATCAAAACCTCATCCCAACTGTGAAGTATGGTGGTGAGGGCATCATGGTTTGGGGCTGCTTTGCTGCGTCAGGGCCTGGACAGATTGCTATCATCAAAGGAAAAATTAATTCCCAAGTTTTACAAGACATTTTGCAGGAGAACTTAAGGTCATCTGTTCACCAGCTGAAGCTCAACAGAAGATGGGTGTTGCAACAGGACAATGACCAAAAGTATAGAAGTAAATCAACAACAGAATGGCTTAAACAGAAGAAAATATGCCTTCTGGAGTGGCCCAGTCAGAGTCCTGACCTCAACCCGATAAGGATGTTGTGGCAGGACCTCAAGAAAGCGATTCACACCAGACATCCCAAGAATATTGCTGAACTGAAACAGTTCTGTAAAGAGGAATGGTCAAGAATTACTCCTGACCGTTGTGCACGTCTGATCTGCAACTGAAGGTAACGCTTGGTTGAAGTTTTTGCTGCCATAGGAGGTTCAACCAGTTATTTAATCCCAGGGTTCACATACTTTTTCCACCTGCACTGTGAATGTTTACATGGTGTGTTCAATAAAAACATGGAAACATTTAATTCTTTGTGTATTATTAGTTTAAGCAGACTGTGATTGTCTATTGTTGTGACTTAGATGAAGATCAGATCACATTTTATGACCAATTTGTGCAGAAATCCATATCATTCCAAAGGGTTCACATACTTTTTCTTGTATCGGTATCTATGAAAAAAAAGGGGTACACCCCAATAACTGTATATGTAAAATAAGTTATTTAATGTCAATGTGCACACTCCAACAACAATAGTATTAGACAGCTTATTCACCCCAATTTGAGAATCAAGGCCTGGAATTGCTTATCTATAAAACAAAGGGGACACCACAATAACAGTTAAATTGCACTACTTATTCACCTCAAATTGAGAATCAAGGCATAATAAATCTGCTTATCTATTTAACAAGAAATCACCCCAATAATAGTTAAGTTAAGAATCAAGGCCTAATGGATTTATTTACAAATGCCTGAACAGGCGATGAAACCTATCTTGACCCAGGTGAAAATTAATACTTCACTTTTATTATTATATAGGCTAAAATCTAAATGTAAGCGTGGTGCATATTTAAATTTTTATTAACAAATAAAAAAATTGGGTTTTTTAACCCCCCTTTTTTGGTTTGTTAATAAAAATTAAGATATGCACCACGCTTACATTTAGATTTTAGCCTATGTAATAATAAAAGTATTAATAAGTATAAGAAGTATTAATTTTCACCTGGGTCAAGGTAGGTTTCATCGCCTGTTCAGGCATTTGTAAATTAACTAGGTAAATAACCTTACCCAGGTTAGGTCCCAATCATGAAAGGCCTAATGGAATTACTTATCTGTAAAATAAAGGTGGGACGAACCCAATTTTTTTCAAATCCGAAAAGGTTCTTGAATCTATCAAATCTTTCGACTCTCGAATCCTGTACATAAGAATTGTGTGAACGGTGTAAGAAACAAAGTGATCCAAACACTTATGGGGGGATCTGTGGATGACACTGCGATTGGGGGGGATCTGTGGATGGCACTGTTATGGGGGAATCTGTAGATGGCACTGTTATGGGGGAATCTGTGGATGGCACGGCACTGTTATGGGGGAATCTGTGGATGGCACTGTTATGGGGATCTCTGGATGGTACTGTGATGGGGGGTCTGTGGATGACACATATGCATCTTATGCTCAGATCTTCTAACCTCTGTCACACGAGGGACTATGACACCTGTTTACAGCTTATTCACCTAACAGCAGCTTCCCATTCAAACCCCCCATAGACATATGCTTAAAATTCTGAAGGGGGGTTCAGTCCATGACCCTCATTGCCTTATTACTATTTCTAATAGGGCAATAAGGGGCAGGGAATTAATTCCCCTCAGAATTTGAAGTGTATGTCTATGTATTATTATTAATAATGAGCAGACTTGTGTTATCAAGTTCGACTTACAGGGTTGGGTTATCGAAGAATTCTGTTATGGATTCCTCTACCACGGACCATAACTTATGGTCCATGGTAGCGGAATCCATAACGGACTTCTTAGATAACCCGAACCCTTGTACTCCAAACTTGAAATCACAAGTTCGCTCATCCCTAATTATTTGTTTTCTATCGCTGCCCTGGCTGGACAATTGCAGAGTCTGTCTTTGGAGGTATTCGACCTCCGCACGCAGATCCAGGGATCACAGGTTGCTTGTGAGAGTAGAAGTTACCAGACCTGTCCTGAACCTAAGGATGCACTTCCGGACAGATTTTGTCAGGAAGGGGGGAGCGATAATTTCATTAGGTTCAGAGAGTTGTGTAAATTATACTTTAAGTTATGTCCGCTCTCCTCTGGGGATGAGAGTCAAAGAGTTGGTATTATCATTTAGTTGCTTAAAGTGGACGCTCAGTCTTGGGCTTTTTCTCTACCGACCAAATCACAGTCCCTCCGGTCGGTAGATACATTTTTCAGAGCTCTAGGTCTTATCTATGATGATCCGGATCGGATCTCCCTGGCCGCGATTAAGTTACGTGGTTTACGGCAGGGAGAGCGTTCTGCAGAGATCTATTGCTCTGGGCTACGGATATGAAGTGGAATGATCCAGCTCTCCGTAGCCAATTCTGTCAGGTATTATCTGAGAGGCTCAAGGACGCGTTGGCATTTCACGAAAATCCTGAGTCATTGGAAGCGGCTATGTCCCTTGCCGTACATACTGATAGACGCTTGAGAGAGAGATCTAAGGTCCCTCCCTCTCAGGACGAATCATCATATAACGTGGTGGCTTCCTCTGACACTTTGGGTGGAGTTTATGTCTGGTGATGAACCTATGCAGTTAGGGGGAGCTACCCCTGGGCCTGCTTGCAAGAGTTTTAGTCATAAGAAGGGAGTAATCTGGTCAGGATCAAAGAAGGGGATGAATGGAAGATGGCGTTTATTACCCCAGAGGGTCATTTTCAGAATCTGGTCATGCCATTTGGGTTAACTAATGCTCCTGCGGTTTTCCAGCATTTTGTTAATGATATCTTTCATCATCTGGTTGGGATGTTTGTTGTTGTGTATCTGGATGACATACTAATTTATTCTCCAGACATGGAGACTCATAAGGATCACGTGAGACAGGTGTTACAGATCCTAAGAGATAATTAATTGTATGCTAAGTTGGAGAAGAGTGGATTAGCAGTTCAGGAAGTGCAATTCCTGGGTTACTTACTCTCATCTTTAGGTTTTCTTATGGATCCAGAGAAGGTCCGTGCTTTGTTGGACTGGGATCGACACGAAAATCTGAAAGCACTTATGCGGTTTTTGGGGTTCACCAACTACTACTGTAAATTCATTTTGAACTACTCGACTGTGGTTAAACCTTTAACGGACATGACTAGAAAAGGTTTGGATGTCTCAGTCTGGTCTGATGAGGCATTACAAGCTTTTTCAACTGTGAAAGAATGTTTTGCTCCCGCTCCTATACTGGTGCAACCGTATGTGTCACAGCCCTTCATTGTGGAAGTTGACGCATCCGAGGTTTGGGTAGGAGCAGTCTTGTCGCAGGGTCCTTCACCTAGTAAATGGCACCCATGTGCATTCTTCTCTAAGAAACTCTCGGCTGGAAAAAGGAATTATGACGTGGGTAATAGAGAATTGCTGACCATTAAGTTAGCTTTTGAGGAATGACATCATTGGTTGGAAGGAGCAATTCATCTTATTACTGTGCTTACTGATCACAAAACTCTGGCTTACCTGGAGTCGGCTAAGCGACTGAACCCAAAGCAGGCCAGATGGTCGTTGTTTTTTTACCAGCTTTATTTTCATTGTCACCTATTGCCCTGGGGTTAAGAATGTCAAGGCTGATACGGAAGATCATGGTCTGATATTGTCTGAAGGGGTAGTAATATCTGCTCTATATTCCAACCTTGAGGCAGAGGTGTTGGAGTTGAGGCAGAGGTGTTGGCAGCCCAGGGAGATTCAGCGGATTTTTGCCCTCCAGGGAAGTTGTTTATTCCTTCTGAATTACGTCACAAGGTGTTCGAGGAACATCACTGTACAGTTCTCCCAGGACATCCTGGGAGCAGATCTACTGTACTGTCAATCTCATGTCTCATAGATTCTGGTGGCCGGGGTTGTATAAGTGTGTTGAGGACTATGTATCAGCTTGTAGTACTTGTGCACGTGCTAAGGTGACACATACTCAGCCTTCTGGATCTTTACATCTGTTGCCCATCCCATCCCGACCTTGGACTCATTTATCCATGGATTTTATCACAGATTTACCGAATTCTTCAGAAAAAAACTGTGATTCTGGTTGTTGTTGATCGCTTTAGTAAAATGGTGCACTGTATAGCATTGCCAGGTCTACCTAAATGCTAAAACTCTTGCACAAGTGTTTGTGATGTGAAATTACATGGTATTCCTTCTGATGTGGTGTCTGATAGGGGGACTCAGTTTGTTTCCAATTTCTGGAAGGCGTTCTGTACTCGTCTGGGGGTACAATCGTCCTTCTCTTTGGCCTTTCACCCTCAGTCGAACAGACAGACTTAACACATGAATCAGAATCTGTAGACTTAATTGAGATATTTTGTCTCGGAGAATCAGGAAGAGTGGTCTTCATTTTTGTCTTTAGCCGAGTTTGCCATAAATAACCATAGACAGGAGTCCACTGATAAGTTGCAGTTTTTGGGGGCATATGGGTTCCACCCGCAATTTGGCACATTTTCTGGTACTGAGACTTCTGGTATACCTGAAGAGGAACGATGGGCAACAAGTATAAACGTATGGCTGACAAAAGACGTATGAATGGTCCGGACCTGAGAGTGGGTGATTCTGTGTGGCTGTCCCCAAGAGGGTGATTCAAAAAAAGGGGTTAAAATAACCTTCTTGAAACTTGGATGCACATCCAGGTTATCAAGGAGATGTAATGATTCGGGCGCCAGTGGGGTGGCTCACATAAAAAGATAAAGGTACCATTACTACATGGGTGGGGGAAAGGGGGTGTGGTTAGGAGTGGAGGGTAGGGGAGGGGAGGGATGGGAATAAATTAGGGCGTATCCAGGTAGGCTGCTCAGTGGATACGTGTGTAAGGAACACGTTTTGAACAGTCATACAACAATCGTAGCAAAAAGCACTGGTGAGTGCCAATCCTAGACACAGATCCGGGGATACTGGGGAATTTGAATAATTGAAACATAGACTAAGTGAACAAATGGCAGTGTAGCAAAATGTGATATACCAAATTATTATAAATCAAAGATATTGTAATGTGAATTGAAATATAGAAGAACAAAACATTTCCACTCACTTCACTGGGGAAGAGAACCACTAGGATAAGCTCAAGACACCTGTGGTAATATTTCCCCCCAGCCGGGATCGCCTGTATTGTAGAAGTCGAGGTCATCCTCATGGTCGTGCAAAAGATGTGGAACACAGCACTCAGATCAAATGGCTTCTTCTCACTTCCTTTATTTCATATAAAAGCGGCTCAACGCATTTCAGGGGTGCAAACATAGTTTCCCCCTTCTTCAGGAGTAAAATAATAACTTATACATATAGATTGGACAAATGTTACCTTTTATAGGCTGCCTGGTACATATGATGGTACACAAAAGGGTGGGAATTTTTGAAAAGATGCGGGGATTGCGGGACCGGAAGTGACTTTACTTCCGTTTTTTGCGTTCCAGAGTGGGACGCAACTGCGATCCTAATTGACAAAAAATGGTGCTCCCAAACTAAAAGTGGCTCTATAGTTGGGTCTGCTGGGACCTCCATGTCTGCTGGGGGTGTATTAATGTGCCTGAGAAGTGTGTTTCAGAATGCTCATACCTCTCGGCTCTCATGTTTCGTCACTTTTGGTCTGGTAACTATACTTCCTGTTTTGAGCGTTCCAGTATGGAATGCATTTCGTACGTCCGACTTCCGGTGCGTTCCAGCGTGGAACACATATCGTAAGTTAGGCTTCCGGTGCGGTGCCTATATCGACCAAGGGGCGCACTTAACCACACTTCAGAGATTGAATCTACTGATAAGGTGGTGATGTACAAGGAGAGAGATGGGAATAATAAGATGGTGCAAATGAATAGCATATAAATAGCACGTTCCAATCCACAAAAAATAGAAAAAAAAAATAGAAAGAATTAGCAATAAAATCCATAATAGAAATAATAATATCCATAATAGAAATATTAATAAAATGGGACGCTGGTTGACGTATATCCTTCTCATACATAAAAACAAAATAAAATACTTGACATGTATAACACACGATATGGGCATATTAAAATAAATATGTAATAAAAGATGTAATAGGGATTGCTCAAAATGGGGGATGGACTATTTTAAGATGTATACCGATATAGTAGTTATGTAAGATTTTATAAATAAAATATTTGCTGTATAAAAGGTATATCCTTATCATGTATTAGAACATGATACAAATTCTTAATGTATTCACTAGAATATATGACGTGTTATGGATTTTTGTAGACATATTGAGATAAATATATGGATAGGGGTGTGTGGGGGAATAGTCAGAATAAGGGGACTATTTTGAGATATACAAATATCATAAAGGACGGACTATTTTTGGATGTATAAATCAGTTTTTTTTCTATATAAAAATACTGTGTAAACATAGTTTTGTATTTTTTTATTAGTTTGTGTGTTAAGTGGATACAATGAGGGACTTACTGTTTTAGATGCATGAATACGTTTTTTTTCATATAAAAATACTGTGTAAACTTAATTATTATAATATATATATTTTTATAATAGTTTGTGTGTTCGATGGATTCATTTAAACCAAAGGGGGCTAGTGTGTTTAGGCGAAAAAATCCAGAACATTTCTTTGCAGCGGTTTCCTTTCTACATTTGCTATACATCTGGGAGTCCAATAGGTCAGGATTCGACACCGCTGGCATCACCACTAAATGGTTACTTTGAGTAAAAATCTCAGGGAGTAGTGCTGTCTTACTACTATTTTTTTGTCACGTTTTGTATGGTAAAGTTTCATTTTTACTTACATAGTTTACATTGTTTCTGGTAAAAAAAAGTGTCTTTTATGTGACCAAGGAGTGCCAAAAACCAGTACTCAAACGTCTATTGACTTTCCTGGAGGGTACAATCCTTCCTTTTCTGAATGCAAAGGTCTGACAGCTGTGGTTGTATCTGTAACTGCATAGAACAAAATGGATATAATTTCTCACACTATAATCCTCATGAGGTGAATAAAAATATCATATTAACTGCAAGTCATGTTGGAGAGTAATCGTCAGACTTCTGGTGAAACAATTCTCCTCCACAGAGGTGTCTCATTACAGGAGTTGCACGAGTACGAGAAATATACTAATCCACGTTGGTAATACGCTGTGTAGTCATCATATACAGTTTGCAATGATTGCTGCCGTCATTGAACACAACCTTCTGCATTTTATAAAACTGATGGTTCAAGGGGAGGGGGGCTAAAACCCTTTATAAAGTAATTCTCCACCAGTAATTTTATTCCTTAAAAATCTAATTGTGCTGGCTCTTTGTGCTTGAACTATCTTTGAACTGTCTAACAAATATCTAGCCTTTCCCAAACACCCTATTTTACAAGTAGACTGCATCGTGGCAACTATATTCTATGCAATTTTTTGTGTCTTCGAAAGATGTAGCTAGGCTTTCTTTTCCCTGAGGCAAAAATTAAGTTTTTTGTCCTAATGTATCCAAATACTCTTGGCAAGATAGGGTGGCTTGTCGGAATCCCTCCTGACACCCATCACATATCATCCAACCTCCCTACCAAGGCTATATGCCTTCTGGGTAAAGAGTCAGCTAATACATCTATAATCACTAGGGTCTGGAGAATTACATATTCGTATTCTTGTGTAGTACTGTAAATGATGTTCCAGACACATATATGACAAATAAAAAAATAAAAAAATGGATAATAAAACCACTGATCTGGATGTTGCATAAATGTGCTTCATACACCAGCCATCAATTCTGATAAGGAAACTGATTAACAGTAAGGTCCAAAGTAATTCAATGAGATCTACTGTGTAGATTGATTCGTATCAATTTAGTACAAGTTGCATAATTTTAATTTCTACACTGAGGACATTATACAGAATCAGACTAATAGACTGAAACCTTAAACCTTGTTAACATTTCTGTGTCTGACATCTGTGGAAAATTCTGTCCATCTTTCATCCATAAAGATGTCCATTAGCTCCTTAAGTACTGGGACCATTTTCGTTTTTCTATTTTAGTTTTTTCCTCCCAACGTTCCAATAGCCATCATTTCTTACATTTCCCATTTGCATAGCCATATGAGGGTTTATTTTTTTGTATTTTTTAATGGAACACTTTACCATGTCTTTGTGGGTTAAATAAAAAAAAAACAAGTTTTTGGGGGTTTTGAAATTACAGAATTCACTGTGCACTAAAAATGACATGATTTCCCTATTCTGGTGCCAAATATGATTATGGTGATACCAAATTTGTATAGTTTTTTTTGCTACTTAAAAAAAAATTAAAAAAGTTTGAAAAAAAATCTACATTTTCAGCCATAACTTTTTATATTTCCGTCCACAGAGCCATATGAGGATTGCTTTTTGTGGGACAGACTTTAGTTTATATTGGTACCATATTTGGGGTGAATACAACTTTTTGATCACTGTTATTCAATTCTTCTAGGGGAATAAAGTGACCCAAAAAAAATGGAGAGTCAAGTGTTTTTATTTTTTCCCCTTATGGCGTGTGTATATATATTTTTACTCCCCTTGTCCCTTTCACCACAATACAAATTTGTAATGATGAATGGGATTCTGCCGGTCTACTGAACAGGTCATCTGAGGTGTTAAATGACCAGTTTCTGCATCATCACCGTTTCCAGTCATTGCGGCCGTGTGCCAGCTGCATATGGAGTGAGCTTAGCCCGCTCCATTCAATTCCTCAGCCACTGTAATGTACAGGTAAGGATCCGTGTTTGGTCTGTGTGTCATCCGTATTCCACAGATACTGCTCATCAGAAAATAATTTCCAGAGCATCTCCTACCAGCGGTCAGTGAAAAACAGACCAAACACAGATGCCGTGTTGGGTCAGTGGTTTTTCACAGACCCATAGACTTCAATGGACATGTTTGGTCTCATCATGG
The DNA here is from genome assembly GCF_014858855.1 of Bufo gargarizans. Classification (NCBI taxonomy): domain Eukaryota; kingdom Metazoa; phylum Chordata; class Amphibia; order Anura; family Bufonidae; genus Bufo; species Bufo gargarizans. The sequence goes on from NC_058088.1 coordinate 109,679,654, forward strand.
ACCAAACTAGTGAATGTATCCTTAATTTTTTCACTGATCAGCAGTCAGTGAAAACTGCTCATGTGTGAACAAACAGATTAAAATCAGTGAGTACATGTGCTGTCCAAGGAAAATGCAGATAGCACACATCAGTAAAAACTGAAATGTTAAGGAGGCCTCATAATGATAAGACATAATGGGGCAGGCTTTTTAATACAGGTTTTTAAAAGGTAGAATAAACCTAGAGGAATTAGGCTGAAGATCTGGCAATTATATGATTAAAGCATTTTTTTTTTTACCGCCACCTATTTGGTGGTATACTTTACCAGTAATTTCTACCAAACACTGGTGCAAGCCTTTATTAAATCAAGCACATTTTACAATTGGACAAAGTCATACGTGCTTTTGAAAAGTGATTAGGAAGGCGCACAACAGATAATAAATATGGCACTTGGCATTAGCAGCAATTCGTTGGCACATTACAAGCCAGAATTCTGGTGCACTGACCTTAATAAATCTGCCCAATGTGCTTAAATATGCCTTCTCATAATGGCTTTTAGTGTCTATAAAAAAGACTAAAGTATGGCTTTCTGATTGTAGATGTGTAGCCCATGCAGGCACAGACACACCCTATCTAGGCCATTTATACAGGTGGTGTAACATCTTGATGCAGTTTTACATACTGTATATATGACTCTATCACGTTGCATCACATTTCTCTACTATGAAGAGCGTTCTGCAGAACCTCAAAACACCCCAATAAATGAAACGGCAATAGATTCCATCCTAAAAAACAAAAGGAATAAACCTAAGAGGAATTTAATAAAATAACACAGTCTCAGCAGTGTAATGAGTCAAGGTGATTTATAGTGTAATGTAATGCTAAAACCATCCTTTTAGGGTCTTGAGAAAAACTTTGCACTTCAGCTATGATGAGAACTAGCTGCAATGCACTGTCCTGAGCCAAGAATAATATAACATCACCAAGCAGACTTCAAAGAGTCCTCGCTCCTGTGCATCTGAGAACTGCCAAAGCATACAGTTTTGGGAGGACCCAGCTCAGCAGCTGTTTGTAATGTCTGACAGGCTTCCTACGAAATCTGCAGTGACTGCATACTTCCACTTGGGCAGCAATGTACCGTATTTTGCCCACTAGTAGGGTAATTCATATATTTATCAAAGATCACCTCAGGGGTCTGTGACTTGCGCAGTCACACAGCACATGTCATACAGAAGAGGTCACCACTGCCCTGGATAGGTTGGACACGTAGCGCTTGCACCCCTCGGTTATTGCCCAAGCCTATGGATAGGCAGCTGCACATGATATTATGTCATTCCACACATACAGTTTATTAGTTGAGCAGTGTTTTTTTAGGCAGCTGACCAAAAAGCTTGTTTGTACTCTTTATCATTGTTTTATTTGGGCACTATGTGCTACGCCATTAGAGAGTGGGGATACTGCACAGAGTATGAGGCCATTCCTGTTTAGTAGTGTATAAAAGTCTTCATTAAAGGGGTTGTCCACGTTCAGAGCTGAACCCAGACATATCCATAATTTCATGCTCTCCTTTGCCCTGCGCAGGACAAGGGCTCTTTTATTTACCATAACAGACTGCCGGGTAGAGGCTTCCGCCCAGCAGTGTGTTCAGTGATGTCACCGGCTCCGATGGGCCGGCTTTAGTTTTAAAGACCAGGGCAGTGCTAAAGCTCGCTCATCAGTGCCAGTGATGTCACTGAGCTCACTGCTGGGCGGAAGCCTCTGCCTGTCAGCCCTAAGGAGAGCCCGGTTCGTCACCGGAACTCCAGAAAATGCCTTTGCCTTTCACAATTCAGAGCAGGGCAAAAGAAGCATCAGAGCCTGATATATATATATATATATAGCCACTTACCTTAGGGGTCCCATCCTCAATGAAAAGAGAGAACCAGACCAAACCAACTCTTTGTATCAACTTATAAATAATAAGCGTAATTTTGCCCAAACCTCACTTCAGGTGCTAAATGTATTTCTGTGGGATCTGAAGTTCTAGAAAAAAATTGACAAAACATGACTTAGGTGCATAAAAGAGTTTGCTAAACTTTGGTAAAAGATATATACAAAGATAAAGTAAAGTAACAGTCACCAAAAGTAGTCAAACAGATGGGCCAGCTCCAACTCGACCAGTGTCCAATAATGTAGCAAGACATCTTACCCTGATAATATCTTCAATGGAACTGAGATCTTTTTTAAAAAGATAAGTGTTTTCTAGTCTCCTGGCCTCTCCTAGCACCGCTCAACCCCTTTCCCGACCACAGCCGTAATAGTATGGAGCTGGCCGGGTCTTTATAGATAGCGCCCGCTCCTGAGCGGAGCGGGTGCCATAGCCACAGGTGGCCTGCTGTTTCTTATAGCAAACACCAGCGGCTAATGTCCGCAACCGGCAGTAATGCTGATTGTGGACATTTAACCCCTCAGATACCATGGTCAATCTTGACAACGGCATCTGAGAGCATAAAACACTGGAAGCGCGTTTCCCGTGATGCTCTGGCTCCCCCGTGCGGCGATTGGAGGAGCTGGAGCTTGTGTGCAGTCTTTGTGAATGACAGGAGGCTGCTGCACAGCAATTTTCTCATAGACTCCAATGCTAGTCTAATGATTTAGACGTAAATGTAAGTGTAAAAATTAAGTTTTTTTAAAAATAAAAATATAAAAATTCTAGTCACCCCCCTTTTCCCAAAATAAAAAGAACTACATTTTTTAAAAATATATACATCATGGCAGGGGCGTTGTTAGGTCAAAACATTCGGGGCTTGAGCCCCGGATGTTTTGACCAGTGCCCCGAATGTTATGCTGGCAGTCATTTCCACACAATCTCCTGCACAGCCCGGAGCCTGACTCCGCCCACTCATGTGACTGATCACGTGCTCCTGACATCATGAAAGGTCCTTCTGCCCACTAATAACTATCAACTCCTGAGGTAGGACATGTGAATGGAGCATTTCTAGGTGCATGTTTTGGCTGTATTCTGCCCCCTGCCCTCTACTGTACCCCCTATGCTGCACTGTGTGCCTCCTGCCCTGTACTGTACCCCCCCCATGCTGTACTGTGTATACCCCCTGCCCTGTACTGTACCCCATATGCTGTATTTTGCCCCCTGCCCTGTACTGTGCACCCCATGCTGTATTCTGCACTGTGTGTGCCTCCTGCCCTGTACTGTACCCCCTATAATGCACTGTGCCCCCTATGCTGCACTGTGTGTGCCCCCTGCCCTGTATTGCGCCTGCTATGCTGTACTGTACCCCCTGCCCTTTAGTGTGCCCCCTATGCTGCATTGTACCCCTATGCTGCACTGTGCGTCCCCCCTTGCCCTGTACTGTACTCCCTATACTATACTGTGCTCTGTACATTGCAACCTCCCTTCTCTGTCTCTAGTGCTTGCCACTTGGCACTATCATGGCACACTAAGGCCGGTTTTACATCACGTTTTGCCATTCGTCTAATGCAGGGGTAGGCAACCTACGGCACTCCAGCTGTTGTGAAACTACAACTCCCAGCATGCATTATTGCTCTGCTCTTCTCATAACTCCCATAGAAATTAATGGAACATGCTGGGAATTGTGGTTTCGCAAAAGCTGGAGTGCCGAAGGTTGCTGACCCCTGGTAATGTATACATAAAATGTATATGTTAACAGGTGACTCAGACTGACACCATCAAAAAAAATGATACATTAATGTATACTTTTTTTTTTTTTTAACAGACTTTGCAGGATACAAAGCGTAGTGTGCTGCGCTTTTGTATCCCATTTTCCAATGTAAACATTAAACGGATGGCAAAAATGTGATGTGAACTCTCCCTTACATATGCACATATAGGATCCCAGGATAGTCATGGAGGGGGGGGCCCATACAAATTTTTGCTGTGGGGCCCAGTCAGTTCTAGCTACGCCCCTGGCTGGCAGATTCGGCCGCTCTGACTCTCCTGCGCTGCACAGCCCCGCCATCCTAATCCGTATCCTGCAGTAACTGAACTTTAAAAAACAGCACTTATGATCTCATTACTATCTTACACACTCAGCTCCGGAAACATGCAGAGCTGGTGGCGCTCGCTCACTGACGTCACGCGCTTGCTCCTCCCACTAGGCGGTGCAGGCCGTGACGTCAGTGAGTGAGAGCCGCCCGCACTGCCTGTTACTGGAGCTGAGTGTCTAAGTCAAGATAGTAATGAGATGTGCGCTGATTTAAAGTTAAGTTACTGCAGGATACGGATTACTGAGGGGATGATAACAGTAGTTATTAACCCGTTTCAGCAGTCCTCCATTCACTGAAGGGGGGACTGCTGAAAGGGCTTAATAACTACTGTGAAGGGAGGACTGCTGAAAAGGGTTAATAACTACTGTGAAGGGGGACGACTGCTGAAAGGGGTTAATAACTACTGTGAAGGCTCATGGGGGTGTGGCTTCATGGGGTGGTGGCGTGGCTTCACAGGGGGTGATACAATGGGCTTGTGCACCGGATGTTTTCAGACCCTAGCAACGCCCCTGCATCATGGGTGTCGCCATGTGTGAAAACGCCCATAGTATAAAAATATATAAATATATTCCCCATACAGCAAACAGCAAAACGGAAAAAAAGCATCAAAATGGCCGAATCACCGTATTTGGTCACTTCATTTTCTACCAAAAAAATTTCATAAAAAGTCATCAAAAAGTCATACACACCCCAGAATAGTATAAATGAAAAGTTCAGATCGCCCGCAAATAATGAGCCCCCACTCAGCTCCATACGCATAATTACAAAAAAGTTATAGGGGTCAAAATATGGCGACGGAAAAATAAAACTGATTTTTTCCTAATTTTTATTATTTTATTACCATTATCAAAACGCAAGAAAACTTTACATATAAAGGTATCGCCGGATTCGTACTGACCTGTAGAATAAAAGTAACTGGTCAGTTTTATATCCATCAAAAGTCAGAAATAAAAAAAAACATAAAACTGTGGTGGAATAGCTTTTTTTTTTTTTTTTTTGCAATTTCACCCCATTTGGAATTTTGTTCCTGCTTCCCACTACATCATATGCAATATTAAATGGTGGCGTTAGAAATTACAACTTGTCCTGCAAAAATCAAGCCCTCATATGGCTATGGGAAACACACAAAGAAAAACGTTATGGCTCTGGGAATACAGGTGTAACCCTCTTTTCCTTACACCATCTGCGACACCTCCAGCTTTCGCACTCACTCGGTCACCAGCTCCTCCAGGTATTTACTCTATGTGGACTCTAAGGGATGACACTCAGGTCCTCTATGGTTTAAAGCTTTATTGAGGTGGAGTGCACTTGGCTGGGGCCTCCTTCACAGCAAATGTCTGTAATACAACAGGGAAACACTGCCACTATCTGGTATACAGCCAGGTCACCAGCCCACCTCCTTCACAGCAAATGTCTGCACTCAAAATATAGTATAAAACAGTGATCGTATAGTGGATCTTACATTGAACAAGTATATGAGGATAACAGCAACATACCTGTAATATAACAGGGAAACACTGCCACTATCTGGTATACAGCCAGGTCACCAGCCCACCTATATCATAACAGGCAGTCATTATATTACATTCCCACATACGTGTTACAGGATATAACAAAGCATACAGAGAAATGAACAAGAGAAAATCATTTACAAAGATATTGCCGCAGGGTGACCTGGAATACAGCATGTCTTACAGCCATCTTAGGAAGAGCACATGGCTCTCTAACCCTACATCATCTACTCAGCCTAGCATGTGTTGCGGGACATAAAGGCTGCTGAAAAAACATACAGTCACCTCTTTACATTCTACAGAACTATTATGGGTATATATCATAACTTTTTAAAACAGATAAATGAACTTTAGCTTTAGAGAACTTAGACAGAGATCCTACATCCTTCACAGCAAATGTCTGCACTGAGGAGACTAAACCAAGTAGGAGAATACACAGGGGACTTCCTGGATGAGTTCACTGTAAAGACTCTGTCTGTTAAAACTTTCCTCAGTTATCTAATAGCACATTTGAAGAGGTTTATTTAGCATGTCCTGACTCTCTGTTAACAGGTTATGAATATATGGAACTACATTTAACAAGTGCTTATTGCTGCGGCTCCTCTGTATTGGTATGACCCTATTGCAAACCTGCAGACTGGATATTTGGTGAAACTTCATGTGCTCCATAGCGACTGTACTACACAGGGAGAACAAAACAAAAACCTCCGGGGTAGAAAGGGTTAAAGGATAACTGTCACATATAGACCCTAATTTCAATTTTCATATATGTAGTTACTAATAACATGATATTCCAGAATCAGTTACTATTAGACTGACTTACCCCATATTTAATAAGATTCAGCCCTTAGCAACCAGTCTGCATAAAACTGCAATTTCACTATTCAGTTAAGATGGCCGCCACTGCCCTCACCCTGAGGCTAATCCCGCCTGCCCTCACTAGCCAGTAACAATAGCCCCCCAAAAGTGTCAGTAACCAGAGCCCTCCCCCCCTAAAGGGTTAATCTCCTGCAGCACAAAGAAGTCCTCATACCACATGTTGCTTTCATTTATACTCTGAGCAGACGGCAGATCTCCCTTCCCTGTTCTGCACTGCTTCAACTCTGCATTGTCCCAGTCTGCTGAGTGAGGGAGCGTCTACCAAGCGCAGGGACAGGGAGAAGTGCACACAGCCCAGGCACTGTTATCAGCTGCTGGGGAGCACCTGGCTTTAATCATTTACTTACAGTCCCTGGCTGTCAGTAATGTGAGCTTGCACGCTGCTTCTGCGTCCTCCGTCCTTCAACACATAGACGGACCATGCCTAGCAACCTGATTTTAAGCACAGGTAAAAATAGGCAGCACAGGGAACAAAACTGTGGAATTGAGGGGTAATTGAATACAGAGTGACAAGTTGAAATAGGGCCACCAAGGTGATATTAATCACCACAATCCAATAATCAAAAAAATAATAATAATATGACAGTTATACTTAAAAGATCAGTACGCAAGTACAGTTCCCTCATACTACAAAAATGGAGCCAGGTATCGGACATCTCTAACCATTTACATTTGTTCATAATCGAAGGACCAATTACAACCTTGCTATTACAGATGTAAAATAAAAGTTGCTCTGGAGCCAGGCCTGACCGTCCCAGCTGTAGACTGAACAGAACTTCTACGGCTTTATGAACAGGCGTAGAGTTGACTATATAATATATAAATGTTCACTTTGGGGGCATTCTTTTATGATTGCATCTTACTCATTTTGGGCTAAAAAGCATTCTTTTAGTTGGCTTTTATTAAAAATGTTCATCTGTTTCTGAGATACAAGAGTTAAAAATTTTCTTTGAATGCTGTCATCAGACGGCTCACATATAGCTTATATGTTTGATTTCCTGACCACAAACACATTTATTTAAGTTAGATTCCTATCAGTTTACATTTACATTTAACAACATTTAAACATTTATTCGCAACTCAAATCAGAACGTTTACTAATTACATTGTTAAGCATTCTTTTTCAAAGACCACAAGCTTAAAGGCCCTATTACATGGAGCGAGTAGCATACAAATTCTCGTGCATACGGGCGAAAATGAAAGAAAATCGTGTAATGTAAGGCACACGACCGTATGGCTTTTTCAGTTTTTTTTTTTTGCGATCTGCAAAAAATACGGATGGTGTCCGTGTGCATTCCTTTTTTTGCGGAATGGAACAGCTAGCCCCTGATAGAACAGTACTATCCTTGTCCGTAATAGGACAAATTCTATCTTTGAACTGAACGAAAAACGAAAATACGGAAACGGAAGGCATACAGAGTACCTTCCGTTTTTTTTTTTTGCTGATCCATTGAAATGAATGGTTCCATATTCGGTCCATATATGGAATGCAAAAAACGAAACGGAAATGGAAAAAAAAAAGTTTGTGTGCAAGAGGCCTAATATGTATGAATGATTCAAAACAAATGAATTGTGATTGTCCATATTGCTTCCTTTTCTGTCTGGATTCATTTTCTATCACATAAACTGCTCATTTCCATGGTTATGACCACCCTGCAAATCCATCAGCGATGGTCATGCTTGCACACTATAGGAAAAAGCACCATCCTATGTGTGCTCCTGGCCACCAGAGAGGCTTACACTTTTTCCTATAGTGTGCAAGCACGACCACCGCTGCTGGATTGCAGGGTGGTCGTAACCATGGAAACAAGCTGTGTATAATGTGATGGAAAAATGAATATAGCCAGCAAAGGAAGCAATATGGACAATCACAGTACATTAGTAAGTGCCTTGTGTTAACTTTGTGTACATAATAAATGCCACTTGCTGAAGTGAGAGATCCCTTTTAGAGAGGAGTAAGGCTACATGCACACGACATATGTGTTTTGCGGTCCGCAAATTGCAGATCCGCAAAAAAAAAAATGAAGACATCCGTATGCCATCCGTTCTTCTTTGCGGATCCATTGTAACAATGCCTAAAACGGACAAGAATAGGACATGTTCTATTTTTTTATTGCAGGGCTACGGAAGGGACATACTGATGCGGACAGCATTGTTTGCGGACCGAGTGAAATGAATAGGTCCGCATCCTATCCGCAAAAAAAACTGAACGGACACGGAAGCAAACAACGTTTGCGTGCGTGTAGCCTAAGGCTGTAAGGAGATCCCAAGCTGCTTCCAACAGGAGGGAGGGTTGGGTGTCCCTAATTCTAAGACTTCATTTTTGGCTACATTGATATGATATCCTGAGAAAATACCATATTGATCTATGGTCTCCAGTGCTTAAAGAGGACCTGTCACTACCAAAAGTTTTCTGAAAGTAGCATGTCATAGAGCAAGAGATGCTGATCAGATTGATATATTTTTTTTGTGAAAAAAGATTTAGTAATACCTATAATTTTTATCAGTACAGGGAGGAGAAGTTACCAGTACTTGTCTTTCCTGGATTAAAGACATTTTTTTGCTACACCCGGGTGAGTGCCGCTTTCATTTCTTCTCCATTTTTATACCATTACTGTGAACTTTCCTGCCGATAGCAGAGCACCACTGAAGGGCACTTCTTTGACTGATCTGTGCAGTCCCCACCTCTGATTTGGCCGGAGACGCCGGCAGTGCCGCCTCACTTCTTTATTGTACCGAGACGTTACCAGTGACAGCTCTCTCTATGCACGTTTATACACACAATGCTATCAATCAATCACTGATAACCCCTCCTCCTTGTACCGATAGCTCTTCACAGGAGGTGGACAAAGGAAAGATATAAATGTATAAAATACAGGTTTTACTGAATCTTTTCCCACAAAAATACATATCAGTCTACTTGGCTTCTCCTGCTCTATGACATTTTGTTTTCAGATTGCACTGCATTTTGTGGTGACAGGTCCTCTTTAAGCTAAATGAGCTTGGAGATTACTCAGAAAGACGAGCAAAGCATCCACAAATAAAGTGCCAATTCCTATCTGAATCCCCTCATATATAAAGGGAATTCTTACAAATTCTTTGCTAATGGTTGTTAATGGACACTCCTGTCATGTGCCCTTAGTTAACTGAAAAGGTTTTGAAAGGAAACCTATATGTGCTATGGGATCATCATACATTCCAGATAGAAGAATTGTGGTACTTGTGATGCCCATTTTGTCCAATATCCTTCCTAACCACTCCCATTTATCAAATATTTTTTCTGTGTCTAAAACCAGAAGGATTGGATATTTATCTTGTTGAAGATGAGACTGAACTCTATCCAAAGCGATCAGAACTTTTCTAATATTAGTAAACGCTACCCTCCCCTTAAAGTTTTTTTTTCCGAAATTTTGATACTGATGACCTATCCTCACCCGGGACTCCCACTGATCAGCTGTTTGAAAAGGTACCGGCACTCCTGTGAGCACTGCGGCCTTCTCACAGCTTACCAAACGCAGTGTTCTACCGTACATTGTAGAGCGGCTGTGCTCCACAGGAGCATATTGAATCTCCAATAGGCTGCATTCTTAAATAAATGCAGTCTATAGGGGAAGTGATCTAATGATAGAATGTTAATATCTCCTAGGGGGACTTTAAAAAAGTAAAAAAAAGTTCACCCCCTTGCCCCATATTAAAAATAAAAAATGTAAGATCATTGCTGTGTCTAAAAATGTCCATACTATTAAATTATAAATGTACTTATCCTGTACAGTAAAGCCGTAACAAACAAAATAAAAATGGCTGAATCTCAGTTTTTTCGTTCCCTCACCTCCTAAAACAAAAAAGTGATCAAAAAGTCAAACACATTCCAAAATGGTATCAATAAAACCTATAGATAGCTCTACAAAGAAAGAGTCCTTACTTAGCTCCGTAGACGTAACAAAAAAAAAAAAAGGGATCAGCCTGGCCAAAAGGAGTGATAAGGGAGCTGGTCACCTCCTACCGTGTCCCTAATCCTCTCCCTGAATCCTCACCATATGAGCGGACCCCGATGGTGGGACGGCTCATACACTGGATAGGATAAGGCCAGACCGCAAGGAGAGGTGAACACATACAGCATATGGAGATGGCAGGTAAGTGAAACCTATAACACTTACCTGCCACAGACACACTGACTGGAACCCGTGCACAAGTGGTGGTGTCCACACCAACATTAGAGGACACAGCACACACCACAAACCACACAGGGACCCAGGTCAGCCATGGCTGCAATAAGCATGACAGGGGAATGTCTAGTAAACATGCACCCAACACCACCAGACATGTAACACCAACTAGACATACAAACACCCTGAACATAACCCACTCCATACACATAGGGACAGGAAGGGAAGGAGACACCGGGATGACATAGAACATCTATGACCACAAGGGTGGCCCTTACTGGACAGATAGAACAAGCCAGGAACCGTGAACCACAAGCATACACCAAGGCTGGAGGAACCCAGAGCTTCAGGCATTCAGCAGAGGCTAAATAGCCCAAGCAGCCACACCCCCACACACACAAACCCAGTGTTCACAAAACACTAGGAAGGGAGTTAACCCTTCCAACACCAGAAAAGGGAAGGAAGCCACTTAAAGGGGAAGTGCACACACAAGCATACCAATCCACATGTTACCACCGGCAACAGCATGCGTGGCAACCATGTCCCGGCAATCACCCAGAAGGCTGAGACACTTCCACTGCAGGCTCTCACAGCAACACGTTGCCGCAAGCAACCGCAAGTGTGGCAACAGTGTCCCAGTGCAAACCAAAGGCCGTGACACCAAACTTGATGCCAAATCTCTCAGAGTATCCAAATCAGTTTATGGACATCTTCCATAGACTGCACAGTACTACATAGCTTAGTCATATGCAAAAATAGAAATGGTGCTATTAATCCCGTCCTCGATATCATTCATAATTAAATTAGAGGACCCAGCACTGAACCTTCGGGTACACCACTTATAACCCGGGACCATTCTGAATAGGAATTATTGACCACCACGCTCTGGACACAGTCCTTTAGCCATTTCAAAATATACTTTCCAAGCCTATAAACTTTACTTTATATATTAAACGTCTATGAGGGACAGTATGAAAAGCCTTTGCAAAATCCAGAAACACTACATCCACAGCCGCCCCTCTGTCCAGGCTACTACTCACCTCCTTATAAAAACAAATCAGGTTAGTCTGACAACTTCTGTCCTTGGTAAACCCATACTGGTTATCACTTATGATATTATTTACAGTCACATACTCCTGTATATAGTCCTTTAAAAAAATTCCCACAACAGAAGTTAATCTAACTGGTCTATAATTACCTGTGGAGGACCTAGATCCCATTTTGAATATGGGCACCACATTTGCCTTGCACCAGTCAGTAATGACTGAACTTAGCTCTTGAATATATTTCATCTGGATCCATGAGCCTTGTTCACATTCACCTTATTTGACTTAGCTTGGACCATATCTACAGTTCAGGGCCGTAGATAATTTTTTTTCCTGGGGGGGGTTCAGCTTTCTCAAATTATAAGAGTCATCATCCACATCCACAGATATCTCCCCCCCCCCCATAACAGTGTCCCTGACAGTGTCCCTATTGTAAGACGGACCCGCCGTTCCTTATGAAAGTGACTAAGTGAGCTACTTGTGCAAAGTATATGTACTACTACTATCTAATAATCTATCACTAACTTACTGGGACTGGGACTGTCAGGACTCCAGATAGTATTCACAATTACATCAGTTTTTATTTTTCACAGACAGTGCACAAAAGATATCACATCACCATCCATTCACTGCCTGGGCATGGGCAGTTGGGCTGCTTGGGTACTGGGCGAGTGGGCAGGCAGGCAGGTTGGCTCCCGTTCTTCAAACACTAAAACTAGGTGGCCGGCGGCAGCGTAACGTGACGTTACTCACTACGTCACGCCGCAGGCGCCTGCTCCTCCCACTTTAGTAATGAAGGCAGAGCAGGCGCATGACGTCGGAGTGAGTGACGTTACGTGGCCGGCCGCCGGGAGACGGAGTCACGGAGGGTGAGCATAGGAGCAGTGGGGGTGGACTGAATACACTGTCTATAGTATGTGTCTTTGTGTCATAGTTACAGGCTGTGCGGTCGCCGGTCAGACACTAGTGCGGGGCTGGCAGGCGGCAGTGCAGGAGACGGAGCACAGGGGTGTGATAAGGGTGTGCCCAGGCACACCCGGCACACCCCGTGCGCACGCCTATGCTGCCCGCCCTGCAGCCTCCATCACCTCTCTGTGTGCAGCATTGCCCGCGCCTCTATTGCAGGCAGCGGCACGCCCGGGCTGTTCTCTGGCAGGTTAGGAGGACAGACACTCTGGGGGGGTTTGAACCCCCCTATTGCCCCCATTATCTACGCCCCTGATACAGTTAGCCAGTTGAGTAAATTACTGGATGTATTACCAGTAAAATATCAGCTCCTTTCTCTTCCTTTGTACATACAGAGCTAAAAAAAAAACTTTTAGTAATTCTGTCTTTTCCTTATCTTCAGTGCCCCTCCCCCTCCTTCTCCGTTATTTAGGGGACCTACCTGCTCTGACCTAGTTTTTTGGGGGGGATTTATATATTTAAATACTTTTTGGGGATTTGTTTTGCTCTCTTTTGTCACCTGCTGTTCGCTTTGTATTTTTGCAGATTGCATCTCGTTTTTACAGATTTTATTAAGTATTAAAGGGAACCTGTCACACAGTGATTTTATTATTATAGATTCCCCCTGAACTGTAAAAAGCAGACTGGCAGGGAGAGCAAAAACAGTGAATTTTAAAAAGGCCAATTTCCCTGGGTTGAGGTCAGCATTTCAAGACATATACCGGGAGCAGCTACTGTCTCATAATAATACAGAGGATAAATGGGAAAGCTTTAAATCCACATTGAGTAATTACACTACAAAATTTATTCCTGTAGGTAACAAGTATAAACGGCTAAAATTAAACTCCCTATGGCTTACAGCTACTGTAAAAATGGAAATAAATGACAAAAAAAAGGCATGTAAAAAATACAACTCTGAGGGGTCAGCTGTACCCTATGCTTAAGGGGAACCTGTCACCTAAAAAACGCCTCCCAAACCACCAGCATTACCTTAAAGTAGCCAGCAGTATGTTCCTAAAGATCCTTTTCTTCCTCCGGCCAGGTCCAAAATCTTGAAAAACACCTTTAATCCCCTGCACGCGCTATGTAACAGCAGAGTTTGAAGTCAAGGGGGCAGTGGCCTCCTCGCTTCAAGTCAAGATAACCACGCCCCTTACCCATCCTACCTTCACTGTGATTGACATCCTGCTGTGAGGCTGGGATCGTGCATGTCTCGCTCATGTGCGGTTAGGCTGGGATTGTGCAAGTCTTGCGCATGTGCGGTGCGCTCCTTGTCACTGCACGATCTCGTCTCCGGCTCCCGCACTCAGCCGCTTTTCTCCCTCTGCGCATGCACTGAGCGCACTATGGAAAAGCCTGGCCCATGCTCAGAGAGAGGAAAGCGGCCAGCTGAGTGCAGGAGCTGGAGACGGGATCGCGTGGTGACAAGGAGCACACCCTACATGCGCGAGAATTGCATGATCCTAGCCTCACAGCAGGATGTCAATCACAGTGAAGGGAGGATGGGTAAGGGGCGGGCTTAGCTTGACTTGAAGCGAGGAGGCCGCTGCCCCCTTGACTTCAAACTCTGTTGTTACATAGCGCGTGCAGGGGATTAAAGATGGCTGATGCTGCCACCCTCCCTGTTTTTTTTAAATATGGCTCCTGCGCCCCGCTGTGTCCCCCTGTAGTTTTCCAGCTCAGTATGTTAATATTGAGCATCGCTACAGGGAGGAGGAGACGCCAGGGTTTTTCAATGGGCGTCTCCTTCTCCCTGGCTGTGCCGTGATCCAATCACAGTGGAGAGCGTCACAGCCAAGGAGAAAAAAAAGCTCACCTACTCCCTGGCTGCGATGCTCTCTTCTGTGATTGGATCGCGGCACAGCCAGGGAGAAGGAGACGCCCATTGAGAAACCCTGGCGTCTTCTCCTCCCTGTACTGATACTCAGTATTAACATACTGAGCTGGAAAACTACAGGGGGGCATAGCGTGGCACAGGACTGGAGCCATATTTAAAAAAAAACAGGCAGGGTGGCAGCATCAGTGGGGGATACCCCGCAAGTAAAGATATTTATCTAGAATAAACAAAAACAATGAAAGGTCCGCTTTAAACATTTTTTGATTTTCTCACATTCAGTTCCCATAAAGTGAATATCTGGGATTTTTGGGGTACCTTGATTGATATTTTTTGGTATGTAACAGGTTTGCCAGAAGCTCTGTTTTTCTTTGGTGTACAGTTCAGCCCAGTCACCTCCATACTTGTCTCACTAACCCTAGCCCCCACTAACACCCCACTAACACCCCACTGTCCACTCCTATTTGCCACTCTTTAGCTACCTCCTTATTAATTTGACACCCTCACTCCCCCCGAGATCCAAGTTTAAAAGCTCCTCCAGCTGGTTAACCATTCCCCCCCCCCAACCGCTGTACCCTCTCCATTAAGGTGCAGCCCGTTCCTACTTTAGAGCCTGTAGCCAACAGAGAAGTTGGCTAAGTTCTCCATGAACAACCTGTCCCACAAAAGATAAGCCCTCATATAGCTTATTGTGAATGGAAATGTAATAATGTACTGGCAATTGGAATTTTGGAAAAAACTGAGCATTAAGAAAAATATTGAATATTATCTTTTTTAAGATGAGGCTGTAATATAACAAAATCCTTTCTGAATGCATTGCTTATTTTGTCTTACATCCATTAGCTGCTCTAAAACATTTTGCTACAAACAAAGACTTTATGTTTGATAGCACCTGATGACCCACCACCAAAGGTTGTCAACAGGATTACAGTAAGTAATATAGATGTTTATATAATGGTTAGAAATATGGTTGCAAACTTTTTTATAAAAAAAATAGTATTTAAGCCTACACGGAATTTGCACTTTTGCATTGTACTTGCCTTCTTCCAGACATGGTTTTCCGAATGAGCAATGTCTCATTAACAGACCCCCAAGCAAGACTGTGGAAAAAACTGCACTTAACAGAATAAAGATACTTGTGACATCCACAGTTCCTCACCCAACAGTTACTCATCTCTACTTAATGAAACAATCCAAGGCAAAGAACAATGTACCTTTTGGAAAAAGTGATTGCATTTAATTACTTTGGATAAGAATACATCCATTTTTCCTAATAGTTATGGTTTTATGCTCTATTAAAAAAAAATGCAAAACAGCCCACCTATGTTTTCCGAGCAAGTCTTATGCATGGTGTTTATCCAGCCTAAGGTCTCCACCTAACATCATAGACACGTGGAGCTGTTATTCCTGGGAGAGCTGGGTGACTCTAAGTCTTGGCATGTAAAGTCTTCCACCTCCCCCTTCAATTGTACTGATGGTTTATTGAAGCATATTAGCTGGCTTCATAACAAAGGGATTGGACATTAAATTACAACTTTAAAGAATGTCTCCATTGACTTTTTTTTTATGCCAGAAAGGGCTACAAAGCATAGCAGGGCGTGATTCTGTATTCTTCAGTTCTGGAGAGGTCTGGTAAGGGAAATATCTGCACCGTGTACAACCAGTAGGGAAACTATAACTTCGCATTGATGGCCAAAGTGTGTTAGCCAGTAGACACAAGTAAAAGGTTACCTGCCTTTTATGTTTGGGAAGCATAACGTTTTCATGATCAGGGTGGAACAGTATAGGACATCTATTTGGAATATGGTTTTAGTAACAAAATTGTCTTAAGTCTAGCCTTTTCTCATAACATTCTACATCCTCAGCAGTTCTGTAGACACACTCTAAAATGTGTTATGTGGCACAGGACTGCCATGTTTGACAATTTTTCTGCCATAATTATGAAGTCCACATGGCTAGGAATGCCATTTTACAGCTTACTTAATTATGGTTGTAAAACCCTGCAATATACTCCCAGATAAAGCTTATACTAGTCACACAAATGTCTTCAGACAAACTATTATCAAACAGAAATAACGTACAGTATACCTCTACCACAAGTCTGTACATTCAAAAGTGGGTACCCTCCTCATAAAAGTATATCTATCTATCGTAGCATTATGAAACTTATGGGGCTTACCCTCTCCAAAAATGTGAACAGTGAAATAGTGTAGCTTTCCAAATAAGAAATGATCCTTATAAGCCTTTGTAAAATCTAAAATTGATCTATCTTCTGATTTATACCCAATGCTAATGATCAAATTGTAATGTCTTATATACAGTATTGAGAGTTTTGTCATAGATAAGAACTTTAATGGGTTTTCCTGTAAATATACTCATTTTATCTATGTCCCATAGCAGTGATGGCTAACCTTGGCATTCCAGCTGTGGTAAAACTACAACTCCCAAGATGCCTCCCTTGCTTGGCTGCTTTCAGAACTCTGTAGAAATGAATAGAGCGTGCTGGGAGTCGCAGTTTCACCACAGCTGGAGTGCCAAGGTTAGTCATCACTGTCCTATAGCCTCGAGACACATCACCGCTGAAGCCAGTTATTGGTGCACTTGACTGAGTCCATACCAGGGTGGAATAAAACAAACTGGAGACTAGGAACTGTAGGTAGAGTCTGACTGCTGCACAAAGCCTTCTCCAGGACATCCCAAAGATTCTCAATGGGGTTAAGGTCTGGACTCTGTGGTGGCTAATCCATGTGTGAAAATGATGTCTCATGCTCCCTGAACCACTCTTTCACAATTTGAGCCTGATGAATCCTGGCATTGTCATTTTGGACTATGCCCGTACCATCAGGGAAGAAAAAATCTATTGATGGAATAACCTGGTCATTCAGTATGTTCAGGTAGTCAGCTGACCTCATTCTTGGAGCACATACTGTTGCTGAACCTAGCTAGACCTGATCAACTGCAGCAACCCCAGATCATAACACTGCCCCCACAGGCACTAGACATGATGGGTGCATCACTTCATCTGCCTCTCTTCTTACCCTGATGTGCCCATCACTCTGGGACAGGGTAAATCTGGATTCATCAGACCACATGACCTTCTTCCATTGCTCCAGAGTCCAATCTTTATGCTCCCTAGCAAATTTAAGCCTTTTTTCTGGTTTGCCTCACTGATTAGTGTTTTTTTTTTACGGCTACACAGCTGTTCAGTCCCAATCCCTTGGGTTTGGGTTCCCTTCGCATTGTACGTGTGGAAATGCTCTTACTTTCACTATTAAACATAGCCCTGAGTTCTACTGTTGTTTTTCTTTGATTTGATTTCACCAAACGTTTAAGTGATCACCGATCACGATCATTCAGGATTTTTTACCCGCCACATTTCTTCCTCGAATACGATGGGTCCCCACTATCCTTCCAGTTTTTAATAATGCGTTGGACAGTTCTTAACCCAATTTTAGTCGTTTCTGCAATCTCCTTAGATGTTTTCTCTTCTTGATGCATGCCAATAATTTGACCTTTCTCAAACAGACTAACATCTTTTCTTTTGACATGGTTGTTTAAGAAATGAGAAGCAACTCATTGCACCAGTTGGGGTTAAACAACTTGCTGCCAGCTGAAAGATAATCGCCCATGCAGTAATTATCCAATAGGAGGCTCATAACTATTTGCTTAGTTAAATCCAGGTGGCAACTTTTTTTTTTTGGACAGGCAGTGTATCATGAACTGTTCTTTTGGAAAAAATCCTGAAACATTTTGAGATGGATCTGGAGTCTTTCTTCCTGCATGAACCTCTTTACCAATAATTATGAGTGAGACAACAAAAAGTCTTTGAAGCAGTCCCAGAAAAACAGTACTATTCTCTGGTCTGTGAGAAAAGTGAAGTTAATATTTTTACTAGTGGCTGTATTTGTGAGTTATCCCCTTTGTTCCAGTCCTCAGCTGTGTCCTGTGACCGACACTGACTCTCCAACTGACACAGTGTCTAATGGATCAGAGGATACATTTTTTTGTGGGAGTGCTTCTTTAATAATATTACAGATCAGCGAGTATGGATCTACAGTGTCAACTAACCTGTATGACTTTGGGCTAACCCCTAAGGGCATTATTCCAGCATGCCTCCGGTATTCGCCCTATAACCCCTGTACAGGCATCTGGACTTTGCTGCAGGGAAGCATCCAGACCGCTACCTACTGGGATATTTCCACTGTACAGAAAACACACCAAAAACACAGGAAAACAGCAGGTATAGTCTAAACTGTCAGTAAGATTTCTGAGATCCTGACAGCACTCTTGAAGAGTAGATGGTGGGAGACAAAGAATAAACAGGCAGGGTAGGTCCAAGCTAGAGCACAGACAGGAATAAACCCAAGATAAATGCAGGTAAACTGCAATAACATAATACTATAAGAATACCTTTGCTGGTCACCAGGGAACCTAAAGCTCAGGCACTCTCTGACTAGGGAGGTTGTTTTAAATTCCCAGGCACCCCCAGCCATTGGTGCCCTAAGGAGACAGAGGCTGGAGGCAGCAGCATGGTGAATAGCATGGGTATCATGCCTGCTGGAGAGAGCAGGGCAGCAGCAGTCATAGACAGCTGACCTAACAACTAGACTAATCAATAACAACAACAATGCAACTCTTTCACAGATATTTTTCTTTTGCCCACTTTCACACAGTCAGAACCTACAGAGAAAAAAATAGAATCACCATATTAGCATCTCTTCTGTGTTTTGGACTCACTCTTGGTTTTTGTTTACCGTGAGCTACATTCATAATGGGGCTTCTGTATGGTGGTACCTGGAGCAAAGAGGAGTCCGGTCTGCAGAAGAGGATCTGGGAGTAAAAAGAGGTGAGTAATATCAGCTTTTAGTTTGGATGACTTGGTAAGTACTGTCCACTGCATACCATGAACATCCCTCAAAACCTGCTGTTTTGCAAAAGTTCTGGCTCCAATCAGATTTATTAATACTACTATGCTTGCTCATTTTTCCTTCTTCCAACACTTCAATTTAAAACACTGTTTACTCGCTCCCTTATATACTGTATGTGGTTTTAATGTTATTTAATTAGAGATGAACGAATCGAAGTTGACAAAGTGGAATTCGATCTGAATTTCAGGGAAGATTTGATTTGCACTGAATCTGAATTTCCTAATGCTTTGTGGATATGAATCAAATTTTTTCCTTAAATGTCTGCTGCACATGTTAGGACATAGAGCAAAGAACTCTGGGAACAAGGGATCACCCACAATGCCATGAATGCAGCCCTGTGATGTCCCAGCCCTATAAATAGCCTCAGCCATCTTGGATTCAGCCATTTTCCAGGGTACTTAGTGCAGAGAGAGACATCAGCAGGCGCTAGGGACAGTGCTAGAAAATACTTTAAAACTTTTATTTTGCTGTATAGATGTTCAGGGAAAAGATAGGGAGGAATCATTCCACAGTATTGAAGCAGAACAGGGTTCAGTAGGGGAGTTCACAGCCTGGGTAATAGGAATAATTACACCTTGCTGCACTGACTGCGGATCCAAATTGCCATTATACATCTCTGTAATTCCAGCAAACCATTCTTGTTGTTGGGGTGCAAATGCTGTTTGATACAGCCATTAACAGGGTTTATTACAAGAAAATATTTCTATGTCTTATTTGCCCTTGTGTGGTGCAGTTATATGCATTTTTTGGCTTGTACTAGTGGGAAAAAAGGGCTTATTAGCCGTTGTGTGGTGAAGTGAGAAAATGACAACCCTTTTTGGCATTAGTGGCACAAAAATATATATTATTTGCTGTTCAGCACTCTAGTTATATGTTTTAAAGTCCTTTTTGGCGTGTATTAGTGGCAAAAAAAAATATATTATTTGCCGTTCAGGGGTGTAGTTATATGTTCTAAAGCCTTTTGTGGCGTGTATAAGTGGAAAAAACTAAGGGCCTATTTGCCATTCAGCAGTGCAGTTATATATTCTAAAGCCCTTTTTGGCGTGTATTAGTGGCAAAAAATATATATTATTTGCCGTTCAGCTGTGCAGTTATATGTTCTAAAGCCCTTTTTGCCAATGTTGGCACCACGGCCGTTCATCAACATATGGAGTGTCACCATAAAGTGGCCTGGGAGAACCGTGGCTCTGATGTGGTGGTCCAGCCTTCCGTAGCAACCGCTGCATCACCCAGTGACACGCACCTGATTTTAGGCAGTCCATGCTCCACCACCTCAGCCTAAGGGAGCTGTCTGTCCTTCCCATCATCTGCTGGTCCTGATGCTCCTGCTTCTCCTACTCCTCATCAGTCCCCCATAATAACGACCTGATTATGATTTTCCTCCTTGTCTATCTCGTTTAGTAGTAGATTTTCTGTGTACTCTGGTATATTCGGTGGTTTATAATAAACTCCTATTAGTAATGTATTATTGTTTTTGCCTCCATGTATTGCTACCCACAGTGACTCCACATGTTCATGTCCCTTACTTATATCTTCTCGGACTGTGGGCTTTAAACCCCCCCTCTCCGTTTTTTGCGATCCTTTCTAGACAGACTGTAACCCTGCACATTAACTGCCCAGTCATAACTTACATACAGCCTTGTCTCAGTTATTCCCACTATGTCATAGTCCTCCTCACACATCACTAATTCCAGTTCCCCAGTGTTATTAGTCAGGCTTCTGCCATTAGTATACATACATTTAAGAGGTTTATGTATATTTTTTACCCTACACCTTTCCTTCTGAACTGTTCTAGTCCCTCGTTCCATTTCATCCCCAGTCCCATTACCTTGTCCCCGGTCTCTATCTGCACTATCTCTCCTATAACATAACATTGCGTGTTACTGCAAGGCACAGTGTTCTACACCACTATAAAGACTCTCTGCAGCCAGGAAATAGCAGTTTTTTTACGTGATTCGCCACTAATAAATTCAGATTGAACCAAATTTTTTCCAAAAATTCGGCGAACCGGCAAAATTGAATTTTTGAGAAATTCTCTCATCTCCATTTTTAATGTCATTAGGATATATATTGGGATATATATTGTGGGGATTCACTCTGGTAGGCAGGGTGAGAGGACAACCTTCACAGTAGTTATGCCCACATTGTGCCCCCCTTAAAGTATGTCCCCTTCACAGTAGCTATGCTCTCTCTGTGCCCCTTTCTATGCCACCTTCACTGTGGTAATGCCCTCTTTGTGCCTCTCACAGTAGTTAGGCCCTCTCTGTGCCCCTTTCACAGTAGTAATGCACTCTGGGTCCCCTTCACAGTAGTAATGCCCATTGTGCCCCCTTCATAGTAATAATGTCCACTGTGCCCCTTCATAGTGTAGTGTCCCACTAGGTGGGGGTGGGGGGGGGGGACTACACAAGGGTCAATTGGGTCACGTGCTACTCCTGCTCACAAGGGACAGTGATGTTATATTCCTATATGCCTTTAATGTGTTTTCACATTGTTGTTTCCCCTGTTATATGCTCAGCAGGCCTATTTGGGTGTAGTTCGACATCCTAAACACTAGAGGGAGATAGTGAGCCCCTAGTATAAATGTTCAGGCCCAGACAGGGAGGAGTCAGGTCATAGTCAGGAGTCTGTGGAGACAGAAGTGAGAAGGCACCAGCCCGAGATATGCTGAGGGCCTCCTCCTGACATGCAGCTGGATAGTCCAGGCTTCTAGTTGCCCCAGGAGGCTAGTGAAGGAGTACAGCCTGCCTGGAGACCATTAATCCAACAACCACAGAAGAAGTAACCCCAGTAGTAGGGATGTATCTCCTGGGAGAAAGCTGCAGCATCCCTCACAACAGGAACAATACAACCAGCTCAGATAAGTAAGCTGATAGGCAGAGGCACTACAAAATAGAAGCAAGGGTCAATACGGGAGGAAGAATTATTACCAAGGATTAAAGCCAGCATTTAGGCATCCGGGCCTTGGGATCCAGCCAGCTAGAATAGCTGAGGGGATAGAGCAGTCTAGTTCTGCGAAGCATTAACTGTTTACCCTCCAAGTATCTTGCAAGATTGTTACCTGCCATTTATTGGAAGTAAGCCTGCTTGTGAATTGTATGATTCAAGGGACTGCATAAACATCTGTATGTACAAAGTTGGACTGTTACCAAGTAAAAGCAACGTTTGGTTCACCATACAATCTGTGTACCTCAATTACTACTGCTATAAATCGGTGTGCCACCGTTACAGGCACTGGCGTCACGATCCTTAAAGGGACCTTGCCCCAGGCACTCAAAATACCCGCAACATCCAGGGCATCTCATCCACCATCAGGCCTGGTCCCTACATCCAGAGTGTGCCCCAGAGGAACTTGTGTCTACCTCTCCTTCACTGCCGCATGCCTGCCCAGGGTTCTCGTTTAAAAAGTGAGTAACCCTCGATTGCCCATAACCGTGATCTCACTATCGCAATACCCTGCAGGTCTGGCATGCTGCAATAGTATTAATGCCTTCTGTACACCCTTTTTAGTAATAATGCCTCCTTTGTAGAAGTAGAGCCCTCTGTGTTTAAAAAAAAAAAACAGACAAAAAACATAGTAACTACTCCCCTTGTCCCATTCCTGATGCTCTGCAGCACAGTGTGGGAGGAGATTAGGCAGATTCCTGGACTGCAGGCTCCTCCCGCAAAGACCAGCGGGGTGATCTGTGTCTGCAGGCTGAATAGTGGAGCAGGGAGCAGTTAGCTTCCTGCTTCACCATTCAGTGCGGGCGAGACAGAGCATGGGGAACTGAGCAACAGGACTGCAGCTCCTGACTCTCCAGCAATGAGCGCTTCCATCGGTATTGATTGAAGTGCTCACTGCTTCTGGGCTTTGCATTCCCCTGAGAGCGGGCACCCGGGGCCGACTGTGAACCCCTTGGCACACCATTGTACTGCAGTCCAGCGGGATTTTAAGACAGTTAGGCGTCCGCAAAGCCCAGATTGGCACGAAAGATCCGGTCCGGTGCTTGACCTCGCCTGCCTGTCAATCAGTCTCAGCCGCACATGCTGGGAGGAAAATATCTCCCATCTAGCAAGCAACCCCTCACCCTCAGTGTTGCCTTAGCAGCTCGGCATACACATACTTACATAAACAATGCAAAAAATTACAGATTGTAACTAAGAAAACAAGGCAAACAAAGAAAAAGAAAAAGTGAGCATAAAAAAAAAAGAAAACAACTTTGGTTACATGCATCAAGCCCTAGTAATTATATGATATAGTAGACCATTGAGGGCACATTTATTAGGACTGGTGCTTTTGACTCCGGTCTTAACAAAGGCCCTGTGCTGGCGGTGGATCCGCCGAAGTAATGAAGAGGCGCAGGCCTCTCCATAACTTCAGTGCATCCAGTGCCAGTTCTAAATGTAAGACAGCTTCCGAACTGTCTTACATATAGACCATTTTCTATGCCTAAACCACATCCACAATTTAAGACCTGGCGTGAGTGGGACAAAGTCGCATTGCGCCTGGTATACGCATCATTTTGGCATATTTCAGTATAGTAAATGGCCCCCTTGATCTCTATTTCTACTCCCGCTCACTTTTTAGGTCGGTAGTTACAGTATTTTTTCTATTCGATATCAGTCCGCTCCTCCCCGTACCAGCTTGTTATGCAGTATGATAGCAACTGGTACAAATGATTTTCTGAATCTCTTCATACCACACTTCAGCTGAATGAACCTGTTGCTGTAGCTACTCTTCAGTTTTTTTTACTGAGTGTAGTGGGTGGAACTGGTTACTTTCAACTTTGTTAGTATCCTTTCCTCTATTGCAGACTCCAATTCTGGTAAAGGGGAGCCCGCAATCTTGGAAAGGGTGTGACCTTTCTGAAATTAGGCTTGAGAGAACACGAAAGCATGAAAAAGAGCCTTGTATGCTATCCTGGGTTTCTGGGCAATATATACAATATATACTGTATATACTGTGTTGTCTGTGGGGTGCTCTTTTTCATTATGGAGAGCGCCTAGTATACATAGTATGTGTGTGGAATATTGTAGGGCAGGAAATGCTCCTCTGATGTCAGTTAATGTGCTAATTTTCATAAATTATTCTCAAAAACCTAGTGGAACATTGACGGTTTACGATACTCCTCATGCATACTCGGCATCCTCCACACCCCAACAAAGACTCTCAGGCAGCCAAGCAAATTTTCCTTGATCAGTTCTGTTAAAGGGTACTTTAGGGTACTTAGAGTAATTTAACCCCTTAAGGACCGGGCTCATTTTCACCTTAAGGACCAGGCCATTTTTTGCAAATCTGACCAGTGTCACTTTAAGTGGTGATAACTTTAAAACGCTTTGACTTATCCAGGCCATTCTGAGATTGTTTTTTCGTCACATATTGTACTTCATGATACTAGTAAAAAAAAGTCAAAAAAATTAATTTTTTTGCATAATAAAATACCTAATTTACCCAAAATTTTGAAAAATTAGCAAATTTCAAAGTTTCAGTTTCTCTACTTCTGTAATACATAGTAATACCCCAAAAAATTGTGATGACTTAACATTCCCCATATGTCTACTTCATGTTTGAATTATTTTGGGAATGATATTTTATTTTTTGGGGATGTTACAAGGCTTAGAAGTTTAGAAGCAAATCTTGAAATTTTTCAGAAATTTACAAAAACCCAATTTTTAGGGACCACTACAGCTCTGAAGTCACTTTGCGAGGCTTACATAATAGAAACCGCCCAAAAATGACCCCATTCTATAAACTACACCCCTCAAGGTATTCAAAACTGATTTTACAAACTCCGTTAACCCTTTAGGTGTTGCACAAGAGTTATTGGCAAATGGGGATGAAATTTGAGAATTTCATTTTTTTGCCTAATTTTCCATTTTAACCCATTTTTTCCACTAACAAAGCAAGGGTTAACAGCCAAACAAGACTGTATCTTTATTGCCCTGACTCTGCTGTTTACAGAAACACCCCATATGTGGCCATAAACTACTGTACGGCCACACAGCGGGGCGTAGAGTGAAAGGTGCGCCGTATGGTTTTTGGAAGCCAGATTTTGCTGGACAGTTTTTTTGACACCATGTCCCATTTGAAGCCCCCTGATGCACCCCTAGAGTAGAAACTCCATAAAAGTGACCCCATCTAAGAAACTACACCCCTCAAGGTATTCAAAACTGATTTTACAAACTCCGTTAACCCTTTAGGTGTTGCACAAGAGTTATTGGCAAATGGGGATGAAATTTGAGAATTTCATTTTTTTGCCTAATTTTCCATTTTAACCCATTTTTTCCACTAACAAAGCAAGGGTTAACAGCCAAACAAGACTGTATCTTTATTGCCCTGACTCTACTGTTTACAGAAACACCCCATATGTGGCCATAAACTACTGTACGGCCACACAGCGGGGCGTAGAGTGAAAGGTGCGCCGTATGGTTTTTGGAAGCCAGATTGTGCTGGACAGTTTTTTTGACACCATGTCCCATTTGAAGCCCCCCTGATGCACCCCTAGAGTAGAAACTCCATAAAAGTGACCCCATCTAAGAAACTACACCCCTCAAGGTATTCAAAACTGATTTTACAAACTTTGTTAACCCTTTAGGTGTTGCACAAGATTCAATGGAAAATAGAGATATAATTTCAAAATTTCACTTTTTTGGCAGATTTTCCATTTTAATATTTTTTTTCCAGTAACAAAGCAAGGGTTAACAGCCAAACAAAACTCATTATTTATGGCCCTGATTCTGTAGTTTACAGAAACACCCCATATGTGGTCGTAAACTACTGTACGGGCACACGGCAGGGCGCAGAAGGAAAGGAATGCCATACGGTTTTTGGAAGGCAGATTTTGCTGGACTGGTTTTTTGACACCATGTCCCATTTGGAGCCCCCCTGATGCCCCCCTAGAGTAGAAACTCCATAAAAGTGACCCCATCTAAGAAACTACACCCCTCAAGGTATTCAAAACTGATTTTACAAACTTTGTTAACCCTTTAGGTGTTGCACAAGATTCAATGGAAAATAGAGATACAATTTCAAAATTTCACTTTTTTGGCAGATTTTCCATTTTAATATTTTTTTTCCTGTAACAAAGCAAGGGTTAACAGCCAAACAAAACTCATTATTTATGGCCCTGATTCTGTAGTTTACAGAAACACCCCATATGTGGTCCTAAACTACTGTACGGGCACACGGCAGGGTGCAGAAGAAAAGGAATGCCATACGGTTTTTGGAAGGCAGATTTTGCTGGACTGGTTTTTTGACACCATGTCCCATTTGAAGCCCCCCTGATGCACCCCTAGAGTAGAAACTCCAAAAAAAGTGACCCCATTTTAGAAAGTACGGAATAGGGTGGCAGTATTGTTGGTACTAGTTTAGGGTACATATGATTTTTGGTTGCTCTATATTACACTTTTTGTGCGGCAAGGTAACAAGAAATAGCTTTTTTGGCATGTTTTTTTTTTTTGTTATTTACAACATTCATCTGACAGGTTAGATCACGTGGTAATTTTATAGAGCAGGTTGTCACGGACGCGGCGATACCTAATATGTATACAATTTTTTTTATTTATGTAAGTTTTATACAATAACTTCATTTTGAAAACCAAAAAATTGTTTAGTGTCTCCATAGTCTAAGAGCCATAGTTTTTTCAGTTTTTGGGTGATTATCTTGAGTAGGGTCTAATTTTTTGCGGGGTGAGATGACAGTTTGATTGGCACTATTTTGGGGTGCATATGACTTTTTGATCGCTTGCTATTACACTTTTTGTGACGTAAGATGGCAAAAAATTGCTTTTTTTACACAGTTTTTTTTTTTTTTTTTTTTACGGTGGTCACCTGAGGGGTTAGGTCATGTGATATTTATATAGAGCCGGTCGATACGGACGCGGCGATACCTAATATGTATACTTTATTTTTATTTATGTACATTTTACACAATGATTTTATTTTTGAAACCAAAAAAAATCATGTTTTAGTGTTTCCATAGTCTAAGAGCCATAGTTTTTTCAGTTTTTGGGCGATTATCTTGAGTAGGGTCTCATTTTTTGCGGGATGAGATGACGGTTTGATTGGTACTATTTTGGCGTACATGCGACTTTTTTGATCACTTTTATTACCTTTTTTGGGAAGTAAGGTGGGCAAAATTTCAATTTTCTCATAGTTTTTATTTTTTTATTTTTATGGCGTTCACTGTGCGGGGAAAGTAACATGACCATTTTATAGATCAGGTCGTTACGGACGCGGCGATACCTAATATGTGTAGTGTATTTTATTTTTTTAATTTTTATTCAGTGATAAATGTTTTTTTTTTTTATCTTAACTTTTTTCACTTTTTATTAGATTTTTTTGACCCAGACCCACTTGGTTCTTGAAGATCCAGTGGGTCTGATGTCTGTAAAATACAGAACAGAACCTATATAGGTTTCTGCACTGTATTTTACTTACACTGAACAGGTCTATGCTTTCAGCACAGATCTGTTCAGCACCATGGACAGCAGGACGCCTGATCAGGCGTCCTGTTGCCATGGGAACCTTCCCCGTCTGCTCAGTTATGGTCAGAACTTCGCAGACGGGGAAGGGTAAGGACGGGGTTCTGGGGGGGCTGTCTGGGGGCTCTCTCCTTCTCCCATCGGGGGGCTGCAAAGGCACAGCAGCCCCCCGATCGGAGAGGGAGGGAGCTCCCTCTTACTGTTAACCTTTTCCATACAGCGGTCCGTACGGACCGCTGTATGGAAAGGGTTAAACGGCTGACATCGCATCAACGATGTCAGCCGTTTATACCAGGGTGCCAGCAATGTGCTGGCACCCTGGTATACCCACTGTACACCAACGATTATGCAATGGGAGGCGGGCGGGGGATCGCGATCCCGCCTGCCGCACCGCCCGCCTCCCGCAACGCCCCCACTGCATGCGACACCCCCCCTGCACCACCCGCCGCCATCAAATCGTGCAGGGGTGCAGGGGGGGGTTAACAATATTGATTTCGGGCACTCTGAAGTTTCTGATCCCCGCGGTCAGGGACCGTGGGGATCAGAAACGGCAAAAAGCGCAGCAAACCGCAGGTCTGAATTGACCTGCGGTTTTCTGCGATCGCCGATACGGGGGGGTCAAATGACCCCCCCCTGCGTTGTTACGGGATGCCGGCTGAATGATTTCAGCCGAAATCCCGTTCCGATTAACCCCAGCGGCGCCGGAATTAAGATTTTAAGTTAGGACGTACCGGTACGCCCTTGGTCCTTAAGGACTCGGGAAATAGGGCGTACCGGTACGCCCTATGTCCTTAAGGGGTTAAGACTAGGTCTACACGACGACATTTGTTGCGCGACAAAAAGTCGCGCGACAGATAGGGTGCAACAGTTGTCGCGCGACATTTTGTTGCACTAATGTCGCGCGACAATTTTTATAATGGCAGTCTATGGTGTCGCACTGCAACATGCGACATGCTGCGACTGCGACGCGACAGTCGCAGAAAAATCCATCTCGAATGGATTTTCTGCGACTGTCGCGTCGCAGTCGCAGCATGTCGCATGTTGCAGTGCGACACCATAGACTGCCATTATAAAAATTGTCGCGCGACACTGGTGCAACAAAATGTCGCGCGACAAATGTCGTCGTGTAGACCTAGCCTTAGGCTACCACCAAATATTAGTACAGTGCCTTGTATTCAGCCCCCTTGACTTTTTTCATATTTTGGTGCCTTACAACCTGGAATTATATAACTCAAGTGTTGCTTTAGCAGTGTGTACAGGTTTTGCTCAAGAATATCCCTGTATTTAGCACCATCCATATTTGCCTCAACGCTGACCAGTTTCCCAGCCCCGGCTGCTGAAAAACAGCCCCACAGCATGATGCTGCCATGTTTCACTGTGGGGATGGCGTTCTTTGGGTGATGTGATGTGTTGGGTTTGCACAAGACATAGCGTTTTCTTTGATGGCCGAAAAGTTCAATTTTAGTCTCATTAGACCAGAGCACCTTCCTCCATACATTTTGGGAGACTCCCACGTGCCTTTTTTGCAAACTCACAACTTGCCTTTTTGTTTTTAAGCTGAAAGTAATAGCTTTCTTCTGGCCACTCTGCCTTAAAGCCTAACTCTATCGAGCGTATGGCTTATTGTTGTCCTATATACAGATATTCCAGTCTCTGCTGTGTAACTCTGCAGCTCCTCCAGAGTTACCTTAGGTCTCTATGCTGCCTCTCTGATTAATGCCCTCCTTGCCTGGTCCATGAGTTTTGGTGGGCGTCCGTATATTGGCAGGTTTGCTGTTGTGCCATATTCTTTCCATTTGGTTATGATAGATTTGATGGTGCTTCTGGGGATCATCAAAGATTTGGATATTTTTTTATAACCTAACCCTGACTTGTACTTCTCAACAACATTGTCCCTTACTTGTTTGGAGAGTTCCTTGGTCTTCATGGCAGTGTTTGGTTAGTGATGCCTCTTGCTTAGGTGTTGCAGCCTCTGGGGCCTTTAAAAAAAGGTGTGTATATGTAATGACAGATCATGTGACACTTAGATTGCACACAGGTGGACATCATTTCGCTAATGATGTGACTTCTGAAGGCAATTGGTTGCACCAGAGCATTTTATGGGCTTCCTAACAAAGGGGGTCAATACATATGCACATGCCAATTTGCCAGACAAGCATATCTATTCTACCAATTTGGAATTCATCCTGAATTTTTTTTTTAATTTGGATTCCAATAAACCCAAATATTTTACAATTAATTTCAGACAAATCAAGAAAAATAACCACACGTGAGCAATTCAGCTTTCTTTCCATAAAGAATTAAAAAGCTGACTGTTTCACAACTACAGCATAGTCTTCCAGTCATTGCTCAGCCTTTTAAACAGACTTGTGCAGCATAACTAGAAGAATAGCTAAGGCAATCTCACATCTGCAACTAGCTCTTCCTGGACAAAAAACTCTTTATGAGAGCAAATCAAATAGAATAAGCTTTTCTAGTTGAGAGGCCTAGGGGGACCTCTAAATGGGTACTATTTTTATTATGGAGACTAGTTAATATATGTGAATATTGCGGGTTAGGAAAGGCTCCTCTTGGTTTTGGGGAAAATGTATGCAAATTAACATGTTGAACATCAGCTGGCATAAGAAAGAATTACCTTTTTTTATCCTTTTTATCAGAAAAGCTAATTTGAATATTTTCCCAAAAACACAAAGATAAGGCGTCAGATGAGGGGATTCAAAGAAAACAGACTGTAACTGCTTGCAAACTGACGTTTAACCCTTGTATCTCAGAAATGGCTGACCATTTTTTAATAAAGGCCAATTGAAAAACAATTATTTTTAGCTAAAAAAATGAGTAAAACGCAATCTTAAAAAAATGCCCCAAAGGTGTCCATAGCCTTTAAATTGCATGAAAAGATGTATTGAATAATAGCAGATGAATTGATGGTATGAATCACATTCAACAATATCCTCCATAAGGTTTAATTGCAGCACATGTTATATGCCAACTAACGCTTTCCAAGAGACTCATGAGAATGGGTTTAATGTGAGAGAGAATGTCTTGTTTGGACACTATCATCTTAGCTAGCAAAGTAAAATAGTTAATGAAGTGTTAGAAGCAAGTACAAGAAATATACAATGCACCATCTGGATTCTGCCAGTCTACATTTGTAAAGCAGCTAATTATCGGTAAAGATACAGGGGGGGATTTATCATGAGGATAATATCTGAACTCAGTTTTGCTTGGGTGTGTGTTGGCGAACATTATATCACATTTTTCAAATGTCACATATTGTTTGGTAAATTTGTCTGATTCTTAAACCTAAGACTTTTGTCTAGAAAAGCTACTCCAGTTTTTCTTCTCCAACCTCCTACTGGAAGAGATTGCGACTTTTCTGTGACTTAAAAAATAAATCTCAGAAATCTGGAGTGAAACTGATTAACATAGCTAACCCACCATAAAACTGGAGCAAGTGGTGTAAAAATGCAAAAAGTAGAAAATATTTGCGCAAGCAAGTCCAAAAAGCTGCAAAAGCCACATTTTGCAAGTTTTGAAGCAAGAATTCTGGCGTTAAGGCATGATAAATCAGGACAATATAGTTAGAAAACCTAATGAAAATGATAATAATTGAATTGAATAGTGATTGACTAAGGGTCCTTTAGACAGCCCGAATGGGGGCTGCAATGAGTGTCAATCAATGCAAAAAGAAGTCGATCAGTGCTCATTTAACAATTTAATGAACACAAATATGCCTTTTTATGGACTTTATTTCAGGCCTCTGTCTTTTTACAGGAAATTAGAATAGGGGTTGCACAGGTCACCCATGCAGCAAAGGGCAGGAGCTTGGCTCTTGTATGACATCCGGGCTTCTGCTCTAATGGCTCAAATCGTCAGATCCTGGTTGTTTAACCCCTTAGATGCTGTGGTCAGTATCCACTGCGGCATCTGAGTGGTTTAGAGGCAAAGAACTCCCTCTAACTCCCATCTGCACCACCGCAAATAAGTTTTTGGGGTGCCAATGTCTTCATATGGAAGCCAGCGGCCTAATGAAGGCCCCTAGACCTGCTTGCAGGGTACGGCTATCAGGCTAGATTACATAGTTAGGCAAATAACTAGACGGACGAACAGATGGAGAGGCAAAGGACAGAAAGACAGATATAGACAGACAGATAGATAGAAAGAAACTCACAGAAATTTAGGGATATTTGGCTTTCGGGTAAAATTTTTGGAAAATGTAAAAAGTTCACACTATGGTGATATTATATCATGAAAGTAGGGCATTTAAGTAGAAACATGTAATGGTGATTTCCTCATCTGAAACAATTTATTGAAACAAAAGTCAACAACAGTGGTGGGTATACCCCCACAAAAAATGTCAGTGCCTCAATAACTTGTCATGTGGCCTTGAGCATCAATTACAGCTTAACAAAGACATCTCATGCTGTTCACAAGTCAACTTATTGTCTGCTGAGGCATGGCATCCCTCTCTTCATTAAGGGCGGCCCTCAGGTCATTGAGGTTCTGGGGTACAGAGTTACAAGCCTCTAAACGGCGACTCAGCTGATCTCATAGATTTTCAATGGGATTCAGGTCTGGCAAAAGTGCAGGCCACTCCATTCGAGGTACCCTACTCTCCAGCAGCTGTTCCCTATGGATGCAACCTTTATGAGCTGGCGCATTGTCATCCATGAAGATTAAATTAGGCCTGTGTTGTTCATGCAGAGGTACAATGACTGGAATAATTATGTTATTTAAGTAGTATGGGCTTGTCACTGTACCATTCACAAAGTGTACAGCTGTATTAACTAGACACACCTGCCCACACTGTAACACCACCATTACCAAAGGCTCATCTGGTGACAACAGTGGGTGATGCATAGTGATCTGCTTGACATCTCCAACATCATTAGCGGCCATCATTTGTGCTCAGCATGAATTGACTTTCATCAGTGAACAGCACTAAGACCCACTGGTTCCTCGTCCAGAGTAGATGCTCCCTGTCCCATCCAAGACTATGACGCCTGTGCCTGGTGGTGTGGTCAGGTACCCTTTCAGGACATTTAGCACGCAGACCACGCTGATGTAAATGGTTTTGAATGTTCTATCATGACACTTGGGTGCCTCTCACCTCCCTTAAATGTGCCTGGATTTCTGTGGCATTCATCATCCAATTCCGCAAGGCATTGTTAACAATGAAGCGGTCATGACTCTTCCAGTCTCTCTGTATCTCTGATACAACCTGCTGATGACACTCTGTGACACTCTATGGTCAGTGGCCACTTCCGTCTGAGAACATCTTGCTTGAAGCCTCACAATGGCAAGGTACTGTTGATCAATTGTTAGGTGTTGTCTTGGTGTCAAAATGTGAACAGCATAATGAGGAGGACTGTTTAAATACCAATTCTAATTGAGCCAGGAAATTTATTGGGCGATTCATTGATCAAATACCTGTTTGAATTTTGCTGTTAAGCTCTTTTAGAGAACAGCAAGTTGTGCAAAAAGCACTGAAACATTGAACTGTTGGACATGTGCGTTAAAAGTTTAGGGAAGGTCACATTAAGTTCACCTGTAAAGGTTAGAGTGCATTTTAGGTTCATCCTGAAATTTCACCCGAAAGCCAAATATCCCTAACTTTTTTGTGAGTTGTGTAGACACTTAAATCATTTATCTGTTGATCTTAATTCCAAATAATGAACCACCTGATTCCTAAATCGGCCTTTATGGAGTTTTAAAGGGGCTCTCTGGGAATTAAGAAAATGAAAATACTTAAAGGGAACCTGTCATCAACTTTATGCTGACCTCAGTGAGGGCAACATAAAGTAGTGACAGAAATGCTGATTTCAGCGGTGTGTCACTCATGTGCTAATAGTACAGTACAGACTAAAAGTTTGGACACACCTTCTCATTCAAAGAGTTTTCTTTATTTTCATAACTATGAAAATTGTAGATTCACACTGAAGGCATCAAAACTATGAATTAACACATGTGGAATTATATACATAACAAAAAAGTGTGAAACAACTGAAAATATGTCATATTCTAGGTTCTTCAAAGTAGCCAGCTTTTGCTTTGATTACTGCTTTGCACACTCTTGGCATTCTCTTGATGAGCTTCAAGAGGTAGTCACCTGAAATGGTCTTCCAACAGTCTTGAAGGAGTTTCCAGAGATGATTAGTACTTGTTGGCCCTTTTGCCTTCACTCTGCAGTCCAGCTCACCCCAAACCATCTCGATTGGGTTCAGGTCCGGTGACTGTGGAGGCCAGGTCATCTGGCGCAGCACCCCATCACTCTCCTTCATGGTCAAATAGCCCTTACACAGCCTGGAGGTGTGTTTGGGGTCATTGTCCTGTTGAAAAATAAATGATGGTCCAACTAAACGCAAACCGGATGGAATAGCATGCCGCTGCAAGATGCTGTGGTAGCCATGCTGGTTCAGTATGCCTTCAATTTTGAAAAAATCCCCAACAGTGTCACCAGCAAAGCACCCCCACACCATCACACCTCCTCCCTCCATGCTTCATGCTGGGAACCACGCATGTAGAGTCCATCCGTTCACCTTTTCTGCGTCGCACAAAGACATGGTGGTTGGAACCAAAGATCTCAAATTTGGACTTATCAGACCAAAGCACAGATTTCCACTGGTCTAATGTCCATTCCTTTTGTTCTTTAGCCCAAACAAGTCTCTTCTGCTTGTTGTCTGTCCTTAGCAGTGATTTGCTAGCAGATATTCTACCATGAAGGCCTGATTCACACAGTCTCCTCTTAACAGTTGTTCTAGAGATGTGTCTGCTGCTAGAACTCTGTGTGGCATTGACCTGGTCTCTAATCTGACCTGCTGATTTCTGAGGCTGGTGACTCGGATGAACACAGCAGAGGTGACTCTTGGTCTTCCTTTCCCGGGGCGGTCCGCATGTGAGCCAGTTTCTTTGTAGCGCTTCATGGTTTTTGTGACTGCACTTGGTGACACTTTCAAAGTTTTCCCAATTTTTCGGACCGACTGACCTTCATTTCTTAAAGTAATGATGGCCACTCGTTTTTCTTTACTTAGCTGCTTCTTTCTTGCCATAATACAAATTCTAACAGTCTGTTCAGTAGGACTATCAGCTGTGTATCCACCTGACTTCTCCACAACGCAACTGATGGTACCAACCCCATTTATAAGGCAAGAAATCCCACTTATTAAACCTGACAGGGCACACCTGTGAAGTGAAAACCATTTCAGGTGACTACCTCTTGAAGCTCATCAAGAGAATGCCAAGAGTGTGCAAAGCAGTAATCAAAGCAAAAGGTGGCTACTTTGAAGAACCTAGAATATGACATATTTTCAGTTGTTTCACATGAATAACCATGACTCTTATCAGGTGGCCATGACTCTTTTCCATGGCCTAGTCTGCAATTATTGTGATTTTGGTTCTCGGCAACTTATCAGGGATTATGATCCTGAATAGTGTTGAATCATGAATATTAGCACTTCGAGAATTCGCGAATATCTAGAATATAGTGCTATAGCTTCGTAATCGCGATTATAGATTTTTTTTCATCAGTACCCATGATCCCTTACTGCTTCTTGCTTGTGGGCTAATGAGAAGGCTGCAATATCTTTGACTTTAGGAGTAGTGTTGATCGTGAATATCGCAAATTTTTATTGTGAATTTTCCGATTGCAGATGTTTGCAATCAAGAAAATAATGACTGGAGATCACAAATTCTCGAATTCAGGAATATATGACGAATATTCCCCCAAATATTCAAGAACAATCGTGAATTTGAATATTGCTCCTGCCGCTCATCACTGATCCTGAATACAGCTGATTAGAACTTTAGCTGAATTTCTGGGGAATTTAGACATGAAGTACAGAGAGGATAGACAGGACAGACGGTGGTAATGTGTTGCTGTGGTAATGGAGTGCTGCTTCCACACCTCACCCTCCTCTCATGTCTCCTCATCATCTCTATTCCCACAAAGATTCACCTGTATTCAGGATCATGATTCCTGACAAGCAGAGCAGAGAGGAGGATGAGGCAGCACTATGGCTCATTGTGGGGAAGTAACTTGCCCTCCTGTGTGATTAGGACAGGTTTTATGTGTACTGATAGGACGGCGGCCATTTTTTTTTTCTCCTAATAATTGTTCCCTAGACAAAACTAAGTAATGAAAGGTATTTGTGAATATATTTATTATAAAATAATATTTAAGTATTTACATTATTTTTTTTATTCCTGGAGAACCCCTTTAAGACTGGGTTCACATGTTTTACTATGTGTTTTCTGAAATTGTGACAATAATGCTGTGGTATTGTTAAAACGGTGGAGAACTGCATCACAGCCACATAGTGCGAACTATGCAATAAAGCATTCTTTTTCTTCTAAAGCATTTTTTTTAAAGCATTCTATTCTAATGAATATATTTCAAATAACTTAATGTGGTACAGCATATGTATTCATCATTGACACTGAGCAGAAATATAAAAGTGCATGAATGTTGGAGTATATCTCATCTGTATTTGAACTACAAGGAGGCTGGAGCACAAACTGTCTGAGATGTCACAATGTAGAATCTATGTGTGGTATATGTACAGCACACATAAATCTTTTGTTGTCAGTCAAAAATCTGGTTGTGGTACATATGCATACATTTCTAGTAAAGTCATGATTTATCTAGGTACAGTCCATATTGGTATACTTCAGGTGATGTCATAATCTAGAGTCTGGTTGTGGTTCAAGGGGTTAACTGACCATTTGTAACTGATGACCTATTCTCTGGATTGGTGGGGGTCCGACACCCAGGACCCCCGTCAATCAGCTGTTTTAGAAGACCGGGCACTCCTAGGGGCGCTGGCCTACGTATACTACGGCCTACGTATACTTCTTGTGTTGTCATACTCTAGAATCTGGGTGTGGTCCAGTCACACCTACTTCTAGCAAAGGTCATAATTTAGAACTGGTTGTGGTCCATTAAAACTTCTAGTGATATCAGAATGTTTTGTTATCCTGGATCCTCCAATTACTTGCATAGTCCTTATAACTAGGTGCTCCTGTTCCTACTTTACACTGAATTGTAGAGTGGGTGTGTAGATGATCGAGACTGATGCCACCAGCCTCTGCTCGTTTCATATTAAAAATTATCCTGATTAAAATAGTCAGGGGGAATGTCTCAGAGATTTGTAGCATGTAGTTACTTTTCATTGGACACTTTTTCCTGCTGGTTGGCTCATTAACTCATAACTTTTGAGAATGACTCCTTTAACCGCCTCCGGAACGCCTAACGCAGGATCGCGGTCCTGAGGCGGCTGTCTGAGGCAGAGTCACGCGTTGGTGCGTTATCTCGTGAGACGCGAGATGACGCTCAAAGCCGGCCCGTGCATGTGCCCGTGCAGCCGGCAAAAGTTAGAGGGGTATTACATCATCAGCCTGCCAGCCAATGATCGTGGATGGCAGGCTAATGATTTTCAAAAGAACGAATCACAAGCCATTTAACACCTTATATTTATAAATATAAGATGTTAAATGGCTTCTCACAGTGAGTACACCAAACAGCACACTTAGCCCCCAGATCACCCCCCATCACCCCTTGATCGCCCCTGTCAATCACCTAGTGAAAGGGAAAAAAGTGATCAGTGTAAACTGTCACTTTTTTTTTTCACTGGTATTGACTGTTAGGTTTTAGGATAGTTTAGGCACCTTGGTTAGGTAGTTAGCGATCGTTTAGCGCCAAGCCCACCGCACCGCAGTCACTGATTCGCTGATTAGCGTATCGCTAATCAGCATTTGTACTTTTATAGTATCTGGAAGTGATCAAAACTGATCACAGTCAGATCTATAATAGTATTAGTGTCACCTTAGTTCGTCCTCCACCCAAAACGCAGTGTTTGCCCGATCACTTTACAAGCGCTACGGCGATAAAAAAAGTCAGTTTTGAGATTTTTTATCAATCGCAGCGGCCTCCGGTACTTCTCTAGCCTCCCATTTGTAAGGCAGGCTTGCTTTTTTTCTTGGGTAGTCTCAGGGAATACCTCCTAAATTTAGTAGTCCAAATGTCAAACAAGGGGTATTCTTCTGAAGAGGCCTACAGGCTTCTGACCCAGTCAGATGAGGTATGGGAACCCTCATCTGACGAATCCAGCGTGTCAGAATATGAACCTGTAGAAAGCAGTGGCAGTCTGACCCAAAGTTCGGACGAGGAGGTTGAGGTCCCAGATACCAACAGACGTACCCGGCCTCGTGTTGCTACACCACAGGTTGCGCAGGATCCGCTTCAAGGGCAGCAGTGTGGGGCTGGCGCTGTCTGATTACGTGGTGAGGCATACACCAGCAGCGCAGCCCACCCTGGACCTAGTACCAGCACTGCCGTACAACATGGTGAAGTGGCGAGCACCAGAAGGGCAGTTGAAGCTGATACAGTGGCACGTGCAATAGTTACCCCGTCGCAGCCACAGCACAGACAGGCCTGTAGAGCCCCTAGAGTCCCTGAGGTGCTGGCAAACCCTGATTGGCAGTCCCCAACTTCAGCCGCACCATTAGTTCCCCCTTTCACCACCCAGTCTGGAGTTCGGGTTGAGACAGCTCAGATCGGTTCGGCACTGGGATTTTTTTAGCTGTTCTTGACTGCGGAGCTCTTGGACATAGTCGTGGCAGAAACAAATCGGTATGCCACTCAATTTATATCCGCCAACCCGGGAAGCTATTATGCCCAGCCTTTCTGGTGGAAACCCATCCAAGTTTCCGAATTAAAAATTTTTCGGGGCCTTCTCCTCAACATGTGTCTAACCAAAAAGCATGAATTGCGGTCATATTGGTCCACAAACCCAATTCATCACATGCCCATGTTCTCTGCTGCCATGTCCAGGGCACGATTTGAGGCCATCCTGCGTTTCCTGCACTTTAGCGACAACACCACCTCCCGTCCCAGAGGCCACTCAGCTTTTGACCGGCTCCACAAAATTCGGCCCCTCATAGACCACTTCAACAACAAATTTGCAGATTTGTATACCCCTGAGCAAAACATCTGCGTAGACGAGTCCCTTATACATTTTACCAGGCGCCTTGGCTTCAAACAATACATCCCAAGCAAGCGCGCCCGGTATTGGGTCAAATTGTATAAGCTCTGTGAAAGGGCCACAGGCTATACCCACAAATTTCAGATCTATGAGGGTAAAGATCAGACCCTGGAGCCGGTCGGTTGCCTTGACTACCTGGGGAGCAGTGGGAAGACAGTCTGGGACTTGGTGTCACCCTTATTTGGCAAAGGGTACCATCTTTATGTGGACAATTTCTACACAACTGTGCCCCTCTTCAGGCATGTGTTCCTAGAACAGATTGGCTGCTGTGGCACCGCGCAACCTAGTCGCCTGGGCTTCCCCCAACGGCTAGTTACCACCCATCTTGCAAGGGGGGAGAGGGCTGCCTTGTGTAATGAAGAACTGCTCGCGGTGAAATGGAGAGACAAGCGTGACGTTTACATGCTCTCCTCCATTCACGCAGACACGACAATACAAATTGAACAAGCAACCAGTGTCATTGAAAGCCCCTCTGTGTCAACGACTATAATTCGCTCATGGGAGGGGTGGACTTCAATGACCAGATGTTGGCTCCGTATTTAGTTTCCCGACGCACCAGACGCTGGTATAAGAAGGTGTCTGTATATTTAATTTAATTGGCTGTGTATAATAGCTTTGTTCTCTACAGTAAGGCTGGGAGAACAGGATTCTTCCTAAAATTTCAGGAAGAGATCATCGAGAACCTTCTGTATCCAGGAGGTTCTGTAGCCCCTTCCACCAGTGTAGTGCGCTGTCTACACGAGCGAAATTTCCCCAATATCGTTGCTGGTACCTCAACCCAACCGTCCCCCCGAAAAAGATGTAGTGTCTGTAGCAGGAGGGGAATAAGGTGTGACAGCCGCTATTTCTGGCCTGACTGCCCTGACCACCCTGCCCTATGCTTAGGGGAGTGTTTCCGGAAGTACCACACACAGGTACACTTAGCATAGGGATTGCATCTCACAGGACAGGCACACAGGGCTATTAGGGCCGATTCACACAGATCTGCTGCAAACATCTCCTTTCACCTGGGACAAAGTGCATAATGTACTTCGCCACATCTCTGGGCGATTTGCGCTTTGCACATTGTTCCACGGGGAAGAAGAGGTTTGTCCTATAAAGGTAAAAAATAAAAAAAATCACCAGTAAGCAAAAAAGTTAACGTTCTGTTCAAAAAGTTAAATAAAGTTTATATGTTCCGTTCAAATGTTATTATAAAGTTAATACATTTATTGCGTTGCGGCCTGGTTTTTTCTTTTTTTTTTTTTTTTACCTTCCAGGTGGACCAACCGATCGACTAGCTGCAGCACTGATGTGCATTCTGACAGAAGCATTGCGCTGCTGTCAGATTACACAAAAGTCGGTGTATGCGGCGCTGCAAGACGAGATTTCTCCTCTGCAGTAAAAGATACGTTTGCCGAGGCATATGAGCTGAGGGGGTGGCAGTGTTCATATGCTTTGGCAAACACTTTGTATATAAATATATTTTTTTTTTTTTAATCCCGGCAATGATTTATTCATCCACATCGATTGATGTGAATGGATAAATCGGGTTTGCCAGGGCATACGAGCTAAGTGGGTACGGATGTTGGGCGGAGCTCCTATGTCCTGGCAGACGCCTTTCCCCTCCTTTTTTTGGGGGGCAGAGATTTTTTCATCCACATTGATCGATGCGAATGAAGAAATCTGTGCTGTTCGTTTTTTCTTTCAGCCCAGAGGCTGAACGAAAAAAAAAAATCTCATTACCTGTATGCTCAATATAAGGAGAATAGCAGAAACTCCTAATGCTGGCCATACATGTAATGATTGCGGAGACCCTCAAATGCCAGGGCAGTACAAACACCCCACAAATGACCTCATTTTGGAAAGAAGACACCCCAAGGTATTCGCTGAGGGGCATATTGAGTCCATGAAAGATTGCAATTTTTGTCCCAAGTTAGCGGAAAGGGAGACTTTGTGAGAAAAAACTTGTGGGGTAGTTATACTGCCTTGGCATTTTAGGGGCCCTAATGCGTGAGAAGTAGTTTGAAATCAAAATGTGTAAAAAATGCCCTGTGAAATCCTAAAGGTGCTCTTTGGAATGTGGGCCCCTTTGCCCACCTAGGCTGCAAAAAAGTGTCACACATGTGGTATCGCCGTACTCAGGAGAAGTTGGGCAATGTGTTTTGGGGTGTCATTTTACATATACCCATGCTGGGTGAGATAAATATCTTGGTCAAATGCCAACTTTGTATAAAAAAATGGGAAAAGTTGTCTTTTGCCGAGATATTTCTCTCACCCAGCATGGGTATATGTAAAAAGACACCCCAAAACACATTGCCCTACTTCTTCTGAGTATGGCGATACCACATTTGTGACTACCCCACAAGTGACACCATTTTGGAAAGAAGACACCCCAAGGTATTCCGTGAGGGGCATGGCGAGTTCCTAGAATTTTTTATTTTTTGTCACAAGTTAGCGGAAAATGATGATTTATTTTCTTTTTTTTCCTTACAAAGTCTCATATTCCACTAACTTGTGACAAAAAATAAAAACTTCCATGAACTCACTATGCCAATCACGAAATACCTTGGGGTGTCTTCTTTCCAAAATGGGGTCACTTGTGGGGTAGTTATACTGCCCTGGCATTTTAGGGGCCCTAATGTGTGAGAAGTAGTTTGAAATCAAAATGTGTGAAAAATGCCCTGTGAAATCCTAAAGGTGCTCTTTGGAATGTGGGCCCCTTTGCCCACCTAGGCTGCAAAAAAGTGTCACACATCTGGTATCGCCGTACTC
Organism: Bufo gargarizans; assembly: GCF_014858855.1. Classification (NCBI taxonomy): domain Eukaryota; kingdom Metazoa; phylum Chordata; class Amphibia; order Anura; family Bufonidae; genus Bufo; species Bufo gargarizans. The sequence continues at coordinate 109,721,207 of NC_058088.1, forward strand.
AGGAGAAGTTGGGCAATGTGTTTTGGGGTGTCATTTTACATATACGCATGCTGGGTGAGATAAATATCTCGGTCAAATGCCAACTTTGTATAAAAAAATGGGAAAAGTTGTCTTTTGCCGAGAATGCCCACATTCCAAAGAGCACCTTTCGAATTTCACAGGGCATTTTTTACACATTTTGATTTCAAACTACTTCTCACACATTAGGGCCCGTAAAATGCCAGGGCAGTATAACTACCCCACAAGTGACCCCCATTTTGGAAAGAAGACACTCCAAAGTATTTCGTGATGGGCATAGTGAGTTCATGGCAGTTTTTATTTTTTGTCACAAGTTAGTGGAATATGAGACTTTGTAAGGAAAAAAAATAAAATAAATCATAATTTTCCGCTAATTTGTGACAAAAAATAAAAAGTTCTATGAACTCACTATGCCCATCAGTGAATACCTTAGGGTGTCTACTTTCCGAAATGGGGTCATTTGTGGGGTTTTTCTACTGTCTGGACATTGTAGAACCTCAGGAAACATGACAGGTGCTCAGAAAGTCTGAGCTGCTTCAAAAAGAAATTCACATTTTTGTACTATAGTTTGTAAACGCTATAACTTTTACCCAAATCAATTTTATTTTTTTACCCAAACATTTTTTTTATCAAAGACATGTAGAACAATACATTTAGAGAAAAATGTATATATAGATGTCTTTTTTTTTTAAAGAAATTACAACTGAAAGGGAAAAATGTATTTTTTTTTTAACATTTTGGTAAATTTCAATTAATAACAAAAAATGTCAGCAGCAATGAAATACCACCAAATAAAAGCTCTATTAGTGAGAAGAAAAGGAGGTAAAATTAATTTGGGTGGTAAGTTGCATGACCGAGCGATAAACGGTGAAAGTAGTGTAGTGCAGAATTGTAAAAAGTGGTCTGGTCATTAAGGGGGTTTAAGCTAGGGGAGCTGATGTGGATAATAAACACGCGGATCCATGATGCAGGTAAAAAATATCCATGAATTACTGAGAACTTACTGTATTAAAAAGGTCAATAGCAAAAGTGTTCACATCAGCTTGTTGATGGTTTCCATGTAGAATTACGCTTCTATACTGACTACTCAAATTACACATGAACTGCCAGAAAAATATACACAACAAAAAATGGAATGAAGAACACGATGGAAGAGAGGGTCTGGCATAAAAGCACACTTTCCAGAATGAAACTACCTTTCAACACCTCATTTGTGTAAGTGGCACATAAGGTTTTATTAATATGGTACATGGTTCCAACCAGAATCACCTCGTACAAGCACTGCTCAATAAATGAATACCAGATAGATCTAAAATCGATCTACAAACTAATTTTGGCCTTGTTTTTGGCAGCAAAAAAAAAGAAAAGAAATAACTAATCTCTGGTGCACCTCAACCATCATCCCAGAACTAGTAAAAAATGAACATGCAGCTATTATTATACAGTACAGCCTTCCTTGTAGAAAGCATGGGTCAGTTAAGGGTAAGTTTAACTGAAATATGTGGAGATGTAAAGAAAACCTGTCACCAAGTTCATGCTTCTCATCGCGGCAGCATGACTAATTGACATGTCTGAAAATCATAATCAGAGATGAGCGACATTTAAAAAAAAAAAACCTCAAAAAAATGTGCTTTGTTCCAAATTAATTTGTCACGAAGCACCTTAAATAAAGCCATATGCCAGCCTGCACGGAGAGTGTATCTCGGTGTACATCACTGTGCATTGCAGAAAGATGCATTGCTAATCTTTTCTGGTAGTGAAACAGTTACTGTGTGTCAATATGATAGGCTGGTCACATACAGTATATGGATAAGAGCATTAGCATGAGTGACTTTTAGGTTCAGTTCACACCTCACTTATTTAGTCAGTTACAGGTCCAAGACAAAGAACAGGGGCAGATCTTTTCATGATACGTTATCTGCGAGTAGGATTGGGCCCTGATTTTGGGTCACTCTATAGTAACTGCTGGAATTAACTGAATAATAACTCAAGTGTGAATTCAGCCTTACAGGTTAATGTTTGCATCAAGTATAATGTACTTAACCTTGCAGTGGCCCAAAATTCTACTATAGAGTGAAAAGCAGTCTTATTTTACACCTTCCGGTGCTTCCACATAGATTGCTAGTAGTGATGAGCGGCAGGGGTCATATTCATACTTGTGACGTTTTGCTAATATTTTGTAGAATATTCGTTGAATATTCGCGAATACGAATATTCCTTATATTCTACATTCTTTATTTCTTTTACTCGACAATGAGCCATATATAAATTAGCAATTAAATAGCAATTAAACGCACTAATATAAAAAAAAACGCATGGAAATCGCAATATAAACACTGTCACTCTGACGTTTTTTTCTTTTATTGTAGAAATATAGCAATATTTTATTTAATTTTATGTGATGTAGTTGACAAAATTGGTACCCTATATACTTATAAGTTGGAGACAAGGTGACACGAATGGGTATAAATAAATGAAAAGAAATCCATCCCATAATTTATGGATAACCCAGGATATGAGGGTAGAAAGGGGAGGGTGTATCTGCAGGGCTTTTTTTCTGGCGGAAAGCACCGGAACGGCGTTCCGCCACCTTTTGACATCGCAGCCTGCCATGCTCCAGCATGGCAGGCTGCGATGTATCAGCGGGGAGGGACTGGGAGGAGGAGCTGGGGGCCGGTGCGTTCACTGTGCTCCGGCCCCGCCGCACCAGTACAGTTATAAAATGTGTAATTAAATTAATAATGATTCATGCTGCCCCCTCTGTATTATAACATTCAATATATTGTAATCACAGGGCTACTGTTATCGTAATGCAGGCCGGCCTGACGTCACGTGCCTGCGCCGCCTGCTTCATTCATAAAGTAGGCGGAGCAGGCATGTGACGTCAGTCAGTGACGCTGACGCTCGTCTGCACGGCCGGCCTGCATTACGATAACAGTAGCCCTGTGAGTACAATATATTGAATGTTATACTATAGAGGGGGCAGCATGATTTCATGAAATCATTATTAATTTAATTACACATTTTATAACTGTACTGGAGCGGCAATGGGGGGTCTGTGGATGACACTGTTATGGGGTGGGGGGTCTGTGGATGACACTATTATGGGGTGGGGGGGTCTGTGGATGGCACTGTTATGGGGTGGGGGGGTCTGTGGATGGCACTGTTATGGGGTGGGGGGGTTTGTGGATGGCACTGTTATTGGGTGGGGGGTCTGTGGATGGCACTGTTATGGGGTGGGGGGGTCTGTGGATGGCACTGTTATGGGGTGGGGGTGGGGGTCTGTGGATGTTAGATTCCCATTGTGCTGTGACATCACCCTTATACGCTGTGTAAAGCATACTTTTTAATTTATTTTGGAACTGCTGCATCCTTTCTGACTTCCGGTAATTTGGTAACATTTCTGCCACTTTCTGCTTATACTGGGGGTCTAGTAGCGTGGCCACCCAGTACAGGTCGTTCTCCTTCAGCCTTTTTATACGAGGGTCCCTCAACAGGCACTACAGCATGAAAGACCCCATTTGCACAAGGTTGGATGCCGAGCTACTCATGTCCCGTTCCTCGTCCTCACTGATCTCACTGAAGGTCTGTTCTTCCCTCCAGCCACGTACAACACCACGAGTACCAGATAGGTGACAACGAGCAACCTGGGATGCCGGCTGTGGTTGGTCTTCCTCCTCCTAAAAGCCACATTCCTCCTCTGACTCCTCTTCCTCAGACTCCTCTTCCAGCGTTGCCGGAGGTCCAGCAAGCTATGCTGAAAAGGCTGTTTCTGGTGGTCATGGTGACCACAACTCTTCCTCTTCACGCTCATCTACGGCCTGATTCAGGACGCTCCAGGAAGAAAACAAATGGGATGATGTCGCTGATGGTGCCTTCAGTGCGACTGACTAGGTTTGACACCTCCTCAAAAGGATGCATGAGCCTACAGGCATTGCGCATGAGCGTCCAGTAAGGTGGCAAAAAAATTCCCAGCTCCGCAGAGGCTGTTCTAGCACCCCAGTCATACAAATACTCGTTGATGGCTTTTTCTTGTTGGAGCAGGCGGTCGAACATTAGGAGTGTTGAATTCCAATGTGTCGGGCTGTTGCAAATCAAGTGCCTCACTGGCATGTTGTTTCGCCGCTGAATATCTGAAAAGTGCGCCATGGCTGTGTAGGAACGACTGAAATGGCCACACACCTTCCTGGCCTGCTTGAGGACGTCCTGTAAGCCTGGGTACTTATGCACAAAGCGTTGTACGATCAGATTACACACATGTGCAATGCACGGCACATGTGTCAACTTGCCCAAATTCAATGCCGCCAAAAAATTGCTTCCATTGTCACACACCACTTTGCCGATCTCCAGTTGGTGCGGAGTCAGCCACTGATCCACCTGTGCGTTCAGGGCGGACAGGAGTGCTGGTCTGGTGTGACTCTCTGCTTTCAGGCAAGTCAACCCCAAGATGGCGTGACACTGTCGTATCCGGGATGTGGAATAGCCCCTGGGGAGCTGGGGGTGTGCAGTTGATGTGGAGCAAGACGCAGCAGCAGAAGAGGACTCAGTCGAGGAGGTTAGCGAAGAGGATGGAGTATGAGGAGTAGAGGAGCTGGCACCAGGCCTGCCTGCAAGTCGTGGCGGTGTCACCAACTCCATGGCAGAGCCACGCATTCCATGCTTGGCAGCCGTCAGCAGGTTTACCCAATGCGCAGTGTAGGTGATATACCTGCCCTGACCGTGCTTTGCAGACCAGGTATCAGTGGTCAGATGGACCCTTGCCCCAACACTGTGTGCCAGACATGCCATGACTTCCTTTTGCACAATAGAGTACAGGTTGGGGATTGCCTTTTGTGAAAAGAAATTTTGGCCAGGTACTTTCCACTGCGGTGTCCCAATAGCTACACATATTTTGAAGGCCTCAGACTCCACCAGCTTGTATGGCAGGCAGGCTAAGAGTTCCGACAAGCCAGCTGTCAGACGCCGGGCAAGGGGGTTACTCTCTTACATTGGCTTCTTACGCTCAAACATGTCCTTGACAGACACCTGACTGTGGGCAGATGAGCAGGAACTGCTCAAGGTGAGAGACGGAGTGTCGGGTGGTTGAGAGGGGGCAAGGAGGACAGCAGTGGCTGAAGATGCTGGACCAGGAGGAGGATGGTGGCTTTGAGTTTGTGTGCTGCTTGTACTCATGAGTTGATCCCATTGGCGTTTGTGATGTGAGATCATGTGCCTTCGCAAAGCAGTTGTACCTAGGTGGGTGTTGGACTTCACACGACTCTTTTGGCACAGGTTGCAAATGGCATCGCTGTTATCAGAGGCAGACACACAAAAAAAATGCCACACTGCTGAACTTTGCAATGACGGCATTCTGGTGGTGGCAACAGCATGCGTTGATTGGCGTGCTGTCTGGCTGACCCCAGGTGCCGATACATGCTGTCTGACTGTGCCACTAGCTCCTTGCGACGACCTCCCCCTGCTTCCAACTCGTCTCCTCCTCCTCTCTGTCTCCCCGTCTGAACTTTCCCCCTGTTCTTCTTCTCTTCGAGCGGGCACCCACGTGACATCCACGGACACATCCTCATCATCAACCGCTTCACTTGTATCTGACAACTCAGCAAAGGAAACAGCAGTGGGTACAACATCATCATCATCACACCGTATGTCCATGTGTGTAATGCTGCCTGACTGAGACATATTCCTGTTATCTACATCCTCTGGCAATAATGGTTGCGCATCACTCATTTCTTCCAACTGATGTGTAAATAACTCCTCTGACAGATCAAGTGAAGCAGCTGTGGTGCTAGTGTTGGTGGTGGCGGCAGGCGGGCGAGTGGTAACTTGAGAGGTGCCCGAAGCTGAGCTGGAGGAGGATGGTGCATCAAGGTTCCGATGGGAAGCTGTAGAAGGCTGTGTTAGCCAGTCAACTATGTCCTCAGAACTTTTCGGGTACGTGGCCTCTGAACACTGGGCATTATTCTAGGGCCAAAGGGAATCACAGCACCATGACCACGACTGCGCCTGCGGGGTGGCCTGCCTCTACCTGCCATTTTTTTTTAGATTAGTTTAGTTGTACTATGCGTGCAAGCTACTGTGACACCAGATATCAGTGGCACTGTGCACTGGCAGAAGTTGGCAGAGTAGACACTGTAGGCCTGACACACAGACTAACTGCTATTATATTACAGTCAAATTTTTATTTTTATTTTTTTAATGCAAGCTACTGTGTGTGACACCAGATATGAGTGGCACTGGCAGATGTTGGCAGAGCAGACGCTGTAGGCCTAACACACACGCTTGCAGAAAACGCACTGCTATTATATTACAGTCAAAATTGTTGTATTTTTTTTTTAATGCAAGCTACTGTGTGTGACACCAGATATGAGTGGCATTGGCAGAAGTTGGCAGAGCAGACGCTGTAGGCCTAACACACACGCTTGCAGAAAACTAACTGCTATTATATTACAGTCAAAATTGTTGTATTTTTTTTTTTTTTTATGCAAGCTACTGTGTGTGACACCAGATATGAGTGGCACTGGCAGAAGTTGGCAGAGCAGACGCTGTAGGCCTAACACACACGCTTGCAGAAAACTAACTGCTATTATATTACAGACAAAATTTTATTTTTTGAATGCAACCTACTGTGTGTGACACCAGATATGAGTGGCACTGGCAGAAGTTGGCAGAGCAGATGCTGTAGGTCTAACACACACACTTGCAGAAAACTAACTCCTATTATATTACAGTCAAAATTTTTATTTTTATTTTTAAATGCAAGCTACTGTGTGTGACACCAGATATGAGTGGCACTGGTAGAAGTTGGCAGAGTAGACGCTGTAGGCTTAACACACACGCTTGCAGAAAACTAACTGCTATTATATTACAGTCAAAATTGTTTTTTGTTTTTTTAATGCAAGCTACTGTGTGTGACACCAGATATGAGTGGTGGCACTGGGCAAGTGGGCACAGTATACGCTGTGAGCCTGACACACATGATGGCAGGCAACTGCAATTAGATTACAGAGGAAAAATAAAATTAAAAAAGCAGACTGATGTACTAGCCCTAAAAAGGGCTTTTTGGGGTGCTGTCCTTACCCCAGAGATCAGATGAGTCTTTCAGGACTGGAGTGGACACTGAATACACTTGCCTAGCTATCGATTTCCCTATTAGATCAGCAGCAGCTGCACTGTCCCTCCTCTCACTGTGAATGCAGCTTCCGAATATATCTAAAATGGATGCTGTCCAGGAGGTGGGAGGGTCTGGGAGGGAGGGTATGCTGCTGATTGGCTGGAATGTGTCTGCTGACTGTGATGTAAAGGGTTAAAGTTTGCTCAATGATGACAAATAGGGGGCGGACCGAACATCGCATATGTTCGCCCGACGTGGTGAACGCGAAGAAGTGATGTTCGCCAGGAACTGTTCACCGGCGAAAAGTTCGGGACATCTCTATTGAGAAGCCAATTGTCCCATTACTTTTGGTTCCTTAACAAGTGGGAGGCACATGTGCAAACTGTTGTAATTCCTACACCGTTCACCTGATTTGGATGTAAATACCTTCAAATTAAAGCTGGCAGTCTGCAGTTAAAGCACATCTTGTTTGTTTCATTTAAAATTCATTGTGGTGGTGTATAGAGCCAAAAATGTTAGAATTGTGTTGATGTCCCAATATTTATGGACCGGGCTGTATGTGTATTAAGCAAATTAGAGGCTATACCGATCAGTTAAAGTGGAATCAGATACTCATTCCAGTTGGATTAAGTATAATAGTCTCCTGCCAGTAAAGACTCGAAAACTAATCTACTGTGCAGTTGTATCCATGTTATTGATCTGAGGAATATATCAGTCTCTTGTCTTCCAATATAGAGACTATATATATGTATCCAGCCTATGTTCAGCCAATTTAAAGCTATATTGTTTTATGTCATATTGTTTCATGGCAGTTGGAAGAAACAATACAAAATACTCCCCACATATTAAATGGACACAGGAGTATATTGACTCACCTGAATAAGACCACACTTTTGATATTTTTGATGCAGTCATTATATTTATATACTTTTATGTACTCAGCTTTTATTCCTTAAGCATTTATGTATTCAGCTACTATGTATTTAGGATCTAGGTTTGGAATATAGACACATAGTTTTTACATAATCATCAAACATACAATTGTATGTATCAACTTTAATGTACCACAATTTTATTACATGACACGGAGGCTCCTATTGCTATCTCTTTCTTTACTAAAATCGTATAGCAGCAAAAAACGAACAAATCAATCAAAGTGGAAACCATGGCAACTGACTCCTCCCCACTGTGCCAGTATAATAGTCCTAGTCACTGTCGACTCCTCCTCTTTCTTTGCTGCTCTCCTCACAGATAAGTACAGTGTCTTATTGTCTGTGGGCTGAGCGTTATTAGTATTATTATTATTGGTATTATTATTATTAGTATTAAGTATATGTCATATATTATATGTTTTATATATATATTTATGCCTCCTTGTAGTCCTCATTCTGGTGAGGTGTGTTTTCCTCCCCACCCTTGCCTTTTGCCCTTATTGCTTTTTCCCATAGGCACAAGTTTTCTCCCCTTTTAGGCTTCATTTCCCACCTGTAGCGCTGCTGGGTTCGTCCCCACTCTCTGTGCGGCCATTTCGCCGCTCCATAACTCTCCCGTCACCCACCGCCACCTCTGCACCGCTCCGCTTCTGCTCCCTTCTGGGCGGCCGAGATCTCGCGAGATTTCGGCCGCCATTTTACCTCAGACGTCTTTTCGCGCGCATCCCGCTCTCTGCTCTGAATCGAGCGTGATCTCGCGGGATTTCGCGAGATTTGCGCCGATTCTCCTCAGAGGAGCTGCCGGAGCATTACAGTACACCTCAGCATATCTGCTGCCTCTTAGAGATATAGAATTTAGAGCTTTTTGCTTGAATATTGAGCTATATTTTACTGCTTATAACCATATTAATATCAGCCTATTAATATTAGCCCTCTGTTAATAGCCACATTAGGCCCTGTTAATATTAGACCGTTTTTGTTAAGCCACATTAGGCTCTATTGATAATACACAGTCTGGGATACAATGTCCAAAGTGAATATGGGTGGGTGTGAGTCTAACCCTGAAATGGTAGAGGTGCCCTCTGATGCACAAGAACAAGCTGCCATGTCTGTAGAGGCACAAACTTCAGCTATTCAGCGTTCAGTGACTGCAGCTATCCAGGCTGCCATGGGGTCTATGTCCACGGCCATATCCACTTCAATTTCTGAAGCCCTTATGGCCGGCCCCTCCTCCTCCAAAACTTCTAGGTCCCATCCATCCGAGACCTTACTACCTGCCTCCAGAACCATTAAGACTGGTGGAACTGAAGCCACCCAAGATGGCGTGCCCCGTTCACGCAAAAGAGCCTATGCCCGCCAGGCAGAAAAGGCGAGGCAGTGGAAAAGCGCTAGAGCGCTACAAGATTATGTTTCGGGCTCTGAACCCGACTCAGATGAGGAGGCTCAGTATAATTCTATTGAATTTGAGGACTTGGAGGAGGACGATCTTTTGGATTCGGACCTTCCAGGTCCATCCTCCAGATCTATCACGCCACGGTCTGCTTCCACGGAGGTTCCTATAGAATCTTCAGCCATTTTAGATCCCGAGGGTGAACCCCTATTTGATCCCGATACATTGCACCACCCAAGGTCTGCAGAGTGGCTCCCGTCCTCACATGTGGCAAAGTACCTTGAAGCCCGAGTGCGCCAGCCTCTTTCTAAGGAGGCGCGCAATAAAATGAAAGCGGAGTGCCCCAGACCCATAATTCCAAATAAAGTATGCGAGACACCTATCGTTGACCCGAAAATGTGTCAATTCCTCGCTAAATCGGGCTGGAACCCAAAGAAGGGGTTAGAGTCGGCATTAAAGTCCTGTCAGGACAAACTATTAGACCTTTTGGGCCCACTAACAAAAATTTTTGAAATGGCTGAGTCAGCCAAATCCCAGAATTCACTGGTGGATCCGGAGGAACTCCGGGGATGGGTTCAGCGGGCTGTATGCATAACAGGCAACGTTAATTCGTCACTATCCATAGAGAGAAGGAAGGCGATTCTTTTCAAAATAGAACCCAAACTCTCCAATTTAGCCCTCACAGAGGCTGGTAAAGAGGCCCAGGGATTACTGTTTGGGGACTCCTTTATAAAGGACCTGTCCCGGTTCGTAGGAGCCTTCACTGCCCTTGACAAGGCCCAAACCTCGATGAAACGAGTATTCCAGGGTAGGGTCTCTCACAGGGCCGGCAGCTCCAGGGGCCGCCTGTCCGGCCGTCCTTCCTTCCAGACCCGTGGTTCGGGTCGAGGCTCCTTCCCCTATCGTCACTACAATCAAGAGTTCCGACAGCCACCCGCCTTCTTCCCCACCCGAGGATCAACTTGGCGTTCCCGTGGACCAAGGGGTTCATCTAACCGACGCCCTTTCGGTAAGTCGACTTCCAACATCTTCTTTGACCCCTTGGGTAGGGGGCAGACTCCGTATTTTTTCCCATGTCTGGTCAACCATCACGACCGACCCATGGGTTCTTTCTACTGTACGGGGATTCCACATAGAACTGATTTGCTCGCAGATCCTAATTTCCCCACCACATCCTGTAGTCCTCCCGTCCTCAACGCGCAGACTGTTACATCAGGAACTGACGGCGCTACGTCAGAAGGGTGCCATAGAGCGAGCTCCCGTATCCACGGAGGGAATCCTAAGCAGTATGTTCCTGGTGGCCAAAAAAGGAGGTCAAATGCGCCCCGTGATCAACCTTCGGGCCCTAAACGCTTTTGTGCGATATCAGCACTTCAAGATGGAGGGCATTCACCTTCTCAGGGACTTGCTACTCCATGGCGACTGGATGGTCAAACTAGACCTGAAAGATGCCTACCTGACAGTGCCGGTAGCCGAGTCGTCCAGGGATCTTCTTCGTTTTCTCTGGGGCTCGGAGATATGGAGATTCACATGTCTACCTTTCGGACTTTCTTCGGCCCCCTGGTGTTTCACCAAACTTCTACGGCCGGTCATCTCCTGTCTCCGCAGTCAAGGGATTCGTCTGATTATTTATCTAGACGATATCCTCATCATGGCCCAGTGCCCTTCCGTCCTGCTTACACATCTGCAATGTTCCATGGACCTATTATCTCGACTGGGTTTTCTTCTCAACCTGGAGAAATCGACTTTGACTCCGGCTCAGTCCATAGAGTTTCTAGGCTTCACCATCAATTCGTCCACGGAGACCCTCAGTCTCCCTCCTTCCAAAGTGCGAGCCATCCGCAAGGAGCTCCTTCATGCCCTCTCTCTTCCACAAGTCTCTCTACGCCACCTGGCCCGTATAATAGGCCTTCTCTCTTCATCCATCCAAGCAGTGTTCCCAGCTCCTCTACATTACCGGGCCTTGCAGAGGCTCAAGATTGCCCACCTTCAATCGGGAGCATCCTACGCGGATTTGATCACCTTGGACGAAGACACCAGGGACGAGTTGTCTTGGTGGATCCACAACCTGGAAGTGTGGAATGGGAAGGCGATTTTTCGTCCCCGTCCGGACATCACGATAGAGTCAGATGCCAGCCTTCTAGGCTGGGGAGCTTACAGCAACGGTGTGTCTACTGGAGGTCGTTGGTCGGTAGAGGAGTCGACCCTTCACATAAACGCCTTAGAACTTCTGGCGGGCTCTTTTGCAGTTCGCAGTTTCGCGAGCAACCTGACCAAGGCTTGCATCAGATTACGGATGGACAACATCTCTGCAGTCAGGTATGTCAATGCCATGGGAGGCACACATTCTACAACCCTATCCCACCTAGCGCGGGATTTCTGGACTTTCTGCCTTGCCAGGGAGATCACGGTGTCGGCAGAATATATACCGGGCCTACACAATACCCATGCGGACTGGAGCTCTCGTTTTCTGTCGGACTCCAGCGATTGGAGATTAGACACCACAGTCTTCTCATCCATTTCATCCCGTTGGGGTCCTTTCTATCTAGACCTTTTTGCGTCTCGCCTGAACTCCCAACTTCCACGATTTTACAGCTGGCGTCCGGATCCAGACGCAGAGGCGGTAGATGCTTTCCTTCAAGATTGGACGGGTCACATTTCCTACGCCTTCCCTCCGTTCGCTCTGATCCCACGGGTCTTAACCCTAACCCGCCTTCAGGGAGCGGATCTTGTTCTTATAGTCCCGTTTTGGACCACCCAGTCGTGGTTTCCCCAACTTCTGGAGTGCTTAATTCAGTGTCCCCTACTTCTTCCGATCTTCCCGGACCTCTTGTTAGATCCTTCGGGTCTCGGACATCCTCTTATCCTCGAAGGCTCCCTCCAACTTCTGGCGTGCAGAATTTCAGGGAACCCTGGAACATCGCTGGAATTTCGGACTCAGCTAGACGCCTATTGGACGAGGCATGGGCTCCGGGGACCAGACGGTCTTATCGGTCAGCCTGGAGATCTTGGTCTGATTGGTGCCTGGCTAGGCACCTGGATCCCGTTTCAGCCCCTGTAACAGACGTACTTCAATTTCTTACTTCGCTTTTTGAGGACGGTAAAGCTTACCGTACCATCAACTTGTACCGCTCTGCTATTTCCGCTTTTCACCACGGGTTTGGGGGGTGCCCGGCGGGTCAGCATCCCCTTGTTTGCCGTCTTCTTAGAGGTTCCCGTCTTTCCCGTCCGCCCAGACCTCGTTTTTCCTCTACGTGGGATGTCTCTTCTGTTCTGTCCCTTTTTTCCTCCTGGCCTTCTAATACGGACCTTACCCTTCGCCAGCTTTCGGCTAAGCTGGTTTCCTTGTTTTGTTTGATCTCCTGCAAGAGGGTATCCGACGTCCGCGCTTTAGATTACGACGCTAGATCCTTCACTCCCAATGGGGTTGTATTCAACATCACACGACGCACCAAGACTAGTATCAGGTCCGTTTCTTATCCATGTTTTCCAGACTCACCTGCCCTCTGCCCAGTGACCTGCCTTCGGGAATATGAGGTACGTACTCTCCCTTTTCGCTCACCTAATTGTCCTCAGCTTTTTCTATCATACCGTCGCCCTTTTGGACCGGTATCAACAATCACTCTAGCCCGCTGGGTAAAGTGGGTTATGTCCTTGGCAGGTGTGAATACGGAAATTTTCACCGCACATTCCACTAGAGGGGCTTCAGCAACCTCAATGACTATGGCAGGCGCCCGTTTGGAGGACATTATGAAATTAGCGGATTGGTCACGAGTTTCTACCTTTCGTGAATTCTATTTCCGGCCTCCGATTCATGTTTTTTCTTCTGTGGTAAGTCAGCTTTGAACTCGCAATAGGAGCCTCCGTGTCATGTAATAAAATTGCATGATTTTATGACGTAAAGTCATGATTTTATTAAAGACACGGAGGCGAGTATTGCCCCACCCTATTTTCCCCCCCTGAGGTTTTGGGATTTGAATAACTGTGGTTTTTATATTATATCTACATCTGACAGTTACAGTACTATATGTATACTGCAATGCGTAACTGATGATTATTACCTTCATTTAGACGTTTTTCTACCTTTTGTCTCTTTTTCTTTTCATAGGATGAATTTACTACTTCCCAACTGCTGCTATCGTTTCAGTTTCCAGTTTTTTATTCTTCAGTTAAAGAGTTGATTGATCTTCAGTTTCTATGGACTTTTAATCATCAAGATCAGTTTTTCCAGTGGACTATCACCATCAAAGAAAGAGGAGGAGTCGACAGTGACTAGGACTATTATACTGGCACAGTGGGGAGGAGTCAGTTGCCATGGTTTCCACTTTGATTGATTTGTTCGTTTTTTGCTGCTATACGATTTTAGTAAAGAAAGAGATAGCAATACTCGCCTCCGTGTCTTTAATAAAATCATGACTTTACGTCATAAGATAGGAAAATCATGCAATTTTAGTAGACGTATTTAATATATATCTTTGAAGTACTTCACTCTAGGAATTTGTACTAATGAATGAAAGTCAGCAATAGGCTTTGTATCACAAAGCATACCTCATTGTCTACTGGTTAGGGTGCAGTGATTGCAGGTTTGCACATATTTTAGGGGTTGCATGAGAACTGCATCGGTAGCGCAAGTGCGTCTTTATATACAAAGCATACATTGATTTATACCGATGTAGGAGAAATAGACAGCAGTATAAAGCACGGACAAATCTAAATTTCCCTCGGGAACAAGGGAAAAAAAGAGAAAAAGGAGCCCACAATAGGGTAGTATGTTCAAAGCACCAGATGGGGATATCAGAGTGAGAAATATCCAAACTCACCTTATAGGGTTGTGCTCCGGCAGGCACAACGCTACTGTAAACTTAATAAAAACAAGACCATTTGAACCAGGATTGCAGCCGCAGATTTTGGGATCTTTTGGCTGGGATGTCCAGTCCCTCCAAAAGAATTTGTTCTGCATCGGCGCAAATTCACCAGTATGATCAGTCTTGATAGATTATTTTTGTTTTAATAGGAAACAACGCGTTTCGGGGATTAAACACTCCCCTTCATCAGGTTACATCAGAGAAATAGACAGCGGCACTCACCCATATGCAGTTAATACTGGCAGCTTTAATAGAAATCACATCAGGCAGGGGGCGGACAATTCACGAGCACGCATAAAACAGCGGCGGCCCTTTCGCGCTACATGTGCTTCCTCAGGCTGTGCGTCAATGCGTGCTTACGCTAGCGCTCCTTTTAACTCCTGTCGTCATAACAATACGCACTCCAGACTGCATCCACGTAAAAGGATACATTCAAGATGTAACAACAAATAAACAAGTAACTCGTAACAAACTAAGGACAGATACAATATGCACAAATGAATAAGCATGATTCTAAACATCTATTCACAGAAAAGGACTGAGGTCGTTTCTATCGTTCAATCCAAGTTCCCCCAGGGCTTCTGTACGTAAGATCCACCTGGCTTCCCTCTGCAGGAGGAGGCGGTATCTATCCCCCCCCTGCAGAGGAGCAGGCACGATCTCCAGGCCGGAGAAAGAGATACAATTAGTGTCGCCACCATGGGCTTCTCTCACATGCTGAGTAAATCTCGGGCATCCCATCCCTGTTTTGACGGAGTTAAAGTGTTCCCTCACTCTTTCGAACAGACACCTTATGGTTTTACCAATATAAAATCGTCCGCAGGGGCACAGTAGTAAATATACCACGTACGTGCTCCGGCAGTTGATAAAGGTGTTGACTCTATGCTGAATTCCCGCAAATTCGATGCATTTTTTAAGGGAATTATGGCTACAAAATGAGCAACTCCCGCATCTGAAGTTTCCTTTAGGCAAATTACTGTTAAGCCAATTCTTACTCTTACTGGGCTGGAACCTACTTCTAACAAGCCTGTCTTTTATAGTATGGGTCCTCCTAAAGGAAATAAGTGGCTTTTGCTCAGTAAGCTCATTTAGGGTTGCATCTCTCCTCAAAATGTCCCAATTTTTGAAAATCGCTGAGCGAATCCGCTCTGCCATGGGGCTGTATTTGAATGAGAAAGCAAACCTAAAGGGCTTCATGCCTATCTCTCCCTGTTTACCCTTACTGCCACTACTCTTGAGTAGATTCTCTTGGGAAAAATTCTCTTCTACTTTACTCATGTCTATATTCAGTGGTTCCTCGGGATACCCTCTCTCCATTAGGCGCTGCTTGAGATCTTGGGCCTGACTACGATACCCACTGTCTTTACTGTTAATGCGCCTCAATCTAATAAATTGTCCGTAAGGTATGGCTTTTTTTAACACTCTGTGGATGGAAGCTGTCGTGGTGGAGCAAGGAGTTGGTCGCCGTGGGCTTGCGAAAGCCCTCCGTGACCAACCCGTCGCCTTCCACCAGGACAGCCACATCCAAGAACTCCAATCAATTGCCTCCAAAGTTGAGGGTAAAAGTCATTCCCATGTCATTACTATTACGGAACTCCACAAACTCACTGCATTCACTCTTAGTACCCTCCCACACTATGAACACATCGACTACGAAACGTAAATACGTTTTCAACTTAGGTAAATGGGGGTTCATAGTGGAGTATATATACCTGTCCTCAAGCCTGGCAAGGTACATATTAGCGAATGTGCAGGAGACGAGGTCCCCCTGGCCGTACCCAGCCTCTGCCTATACCAATCATTCCCAAACTGAAATACATTGTTGGTTAAAATAAACTCCTTGTTTTGCAATGCAATTGCCGGAGTTTTTTATATCTTCACTGAAACGGGGTGGGAACCCGACTTCCAGCGGCAAACGGACGGCAGAGTGCCACGAAGTTTTGCTTATATATTATTCTCCCTGACGGAGTAGTGCACCTGCCATACCATGGCAAGTGGCACATTATCATACCAACAGGAGGAGATTTCTGAAATCCTATCCCAAGTCAAACTCTCCGGAGAATTTTAACAAACACCACCTTCTGAATTCAAGGCACGTGACCTAGAGCGAGAATCCAGACAATTGCTCAACTACGAATTACATATCGTGACGATAGCCGAATACTTGAAGGTACAGCGCATCCCGCGAGGGTTACGTTTACGCACTAGACCAACGTTCTTCAAAGATAATCATGAATTCTGTGAGAAATTCGAACAGATACTTAACAAGTGCTCCTTCGACCTGATGACTCTGACCCTCTCATACCTTCATAACGCCATCAGTACAACCAAAACAGAAATCCATACAATTGAAGAACAACTACAAGCTATCATAACATCAGAAGACTACAATCAACTCAAAGAGAAAATAACAGCATCCTTGACCCAGCAGCGCAAAGAGGTAGAGACAACAAAGAGGAGCAAATTTCTCAGGGATACTGAAGATTACAGAGAGAACCGTGTCTACAGATGGCCTGATGCTACCAACAACCGATCCAACTACGCCAGCAAACGGTCATCGTCCAGAGATTCAGCGCAATCAGTCTCGAGTGGTGACACCAACTTCCAACACAGATCTGACGATCAACAACGACGATTCTGAGGCAGAAGAGGCCAAAGAGGAGGAACCAACACCACAACGCGAGGAAACCCCGGCATCACCACAAGATCACAGGTACAATCATTAGTGATTAACATATCATCACATACACTGGGGCCGGCGGAGATGTCCCTATTAGAAAAAGGACTCTCTTACTGTCCATCTAGTCAGTTGGATACATTCCAACTCGATATAGATTTACAGAGACTATTCAGGAACATTAGACTTAAGGTGAATTTTTCTGGTAATTCTGATAACACCAATAGAGGAGATCCCTTACCCAAACCAGGTATATCTATCCGGGATCTTGGTTTACGCAATAAAAGTCACTTTACGCCTCCCAAGACCCAACCTGCGATTGAAACCTTAATTTCCCTTATCCAGCGAGACATGTCCCAATTCAGGAAAAATTTAGCTATGGGCAAATACAAATTTATGCATAACCTAGAGCAGTGTTTCCCAACCAGTGCGCCTCCAGCTGTTGCAAAACTACAACTCCCAGCATGCCTTGACAGCCTTTGGCTGTGCGGGCATGCTGGGAGTTGTAGTTTTGCAACAGCTGGAGGCACACTGGTTGGGAAACACTGACCTAGAGAATATGAAGAGACAAGCTCTTTCGACTCTCAAAAAGAAGAAAGACCTTGTTCTCAAACCAGCGGATAAGGGAGGAGCTTTGGTTGTCATGGACAAGCATAAATACATAGACGAAATTAATCGTCAACTCAATGACCAGTCTGTATATCTTAAACTAACACAAGATCCGACCAAATTGGTAACAGAGAAAGTACAATCAGTGCTACAACATTACCTTGGACTCAGGGTAATTGACGAGTCGGTAGTCACTTTTCTATCTAAATCAAATCCCACTATGCCCGTCATCTACATACTACCCAAAGAACACAAGAATCTTCTAAATCCCCCGGGCCGACCGATAGTGGCCTCAACCGATTCCATCCTCTCACCATTATCTATTCTACTAGTAAAAGTCCTGACTCCCATAATTCGAAACACCAAATCATTTCTACTAGATACATCTTCCTTCTTAACTCTACTTTATGGCCTACCTCCATTACCCACAAATACCTTTATAGTAACATGGGATGTGGTAAGTTTATACACGTCCATCAAACACTCTAAAGGCCTACACGCAGCTCGTAAACTACTTTCCTCACAGGACATACAACCCAACTTAGTTGACTTGGATCTACTAGAGCTTGTTCTACTGAACAATTTCTTCCTTTTCCAGGATAACTACTACCTACAGCAGCAGGGTACCGCTATGGGGTCCAATGTGGCGCCTCCCTATACAAATTCCTACATGGCAGACTTTGAAGAAACCCATGTTTACCCACATTCACTTTTCCGTGCACAAGTACTAACATGGAAGCGTTATATTGACAACATTTTTTGCATATGGGAGTGCCCATTGGACTCCTTGCTTGAATTCCACACATTCCTCAATTCTATCTACCCAGAACTACAGTTTACTATTCATTACCACTCTGATTCAATCAATTTCCTAGATACCATGGTCACTAAATTATCTACCGGTTCCCTCACTACAGATCTATATAGAAAATCTACAGACCGTAACAGCCTGCTACACTTTTCCAGTTTTCACTCCTCAAGTACTAAAAAGTCACTCCCACACTCTCAATTTGAACGGATACGCTGCATAGTCAAAACAGTCCCACTTCAGCAAACCAGAATAACAGAAATGAAACTGCGATTTCTAGCGCAAGGCTATTCACAACACCTTCTCCTTGAAACAGTCAAACCCAGATCAGACAAACGGACAGGAGTAACTAACAGGATACCATTTGTTCATACCTTTAACCCAAGTGCCAATAAGATAATCAATAGCATTAGGAATCATTGGCCCCTTCTACAAAAGGCCTATCCAGACATTGCTGAGTTCAAAAATCCCATATTATCTTGCACACGCCGCCCGAAGAATCTACGGGACCTAATTGTGAAGGCTGACATAGGCCCCTCTAAGACCACCCTGAGACAGACATTTTTGCAGAAACCTAAGACAGGAACATTTCCATGCATACATTGCTTCCAGTGCTCAAATGTATTAAATTGACCCCAATTTTATCACCCTCAGTCAGGTAAAAGCTTCCTGATTCGCATTTTTTTTCACGTGTGAAACCAATTTCGTGGTATACCTATTAAAATGTCCCTGTGGTAAGATATATGTAGGAGAGACAACTCAAAAGATACGTGACCGTGTATGTCAGCACAAATCAAACATCAAACGAAAAAATGTATTACTTCCAGTGCCAGCACACTTTGAGTCAGCAAGTCACAACTGAAATACCAAATGATTGAACAGGTGACACCGAGTCGGACGGGAGGTGATAGAATCAAACTGTTAAAAACAAGGGAAGCATATTGGATCCACACGCTTAATAGTCTGGAACCCAAAGGACTAAATAGGGAATATGAAATTCACAGCCTCATCTGATTCATCAATTATACACAGTATGATGTACGGAGGTACAACATAATGAATTAATCCCCAATATCCAATTTCCGGCATTTAATATGCCCTCCCTCTCTCTAACATATGACATCCCTGTCGCTGTCTTTTACTATATCCATTGATCCTCTCTTGATTAGTCCGTCTGGGATTTATGTACCTTTATACCTTATACCGTATACCTTTGTATGTGTTAGCATGTGGAAACATATCTTCCACCACCATCTCATTTATTATGTCATTCCTTTTTAGATGAATTAATCACATTGCCCTTCACATCCTGGGGTCATCCATAGTATCCTTTTTACATCATGGTATGTTACATGTTTGATGTTGTACTGTATAGGGTTCATATCTTATGTCCGGATGTCTTATGTTCAGTTTCTACGCTCCTATGTTTAGTTTCTATGCTCATGTATCTCATATTCATATATACCCGTATACTCTACTTCCCCCCCTATATCCTTCCCTGCTCACATCTTGTGTCTTGTCTGCCTATACCCTTTATTTTCCTCTGTACATAGCGCTGTGACTAAGTGCACTCCAGATATCTCTCATAATGATAGCGGGGCTCAAAGCGAGGCTTGAAACACATTAGTACGGTCTGCGCATGCGCAACACCCGATTCTCAAGCGAGGCTTGAGACGCATCATTATATCATATACCGGAACTCACGTCTAATAGAAGCGAGGCTAGAGACGTACCGGCGTCCACTACGCATGCGCTACACCTCTCAATACCGGACATGCTCCCTTAAATAAGGGCGCGCGTCCACAGTCACACAGGCGCCTTCCAGATAGTGCGAATGCACTAATTATCCCGACGCCCGCATCCTGTACATCTACCCTTACAAGAGGCAGAAGGTAAGACATACCTCCATGTTAGAGGGATAAGCTATTGAGACCTGTTTATGGACTAGTGATCATCATTAGTCTCCCCTATGTAGCAGTTGTATATGATCAGAGGCCTTTTTATGGATTGGTGATCCCTATCAAATCTTCCCTGTGTACCAGCTGCATGTGATCAGTAGCCAAACTGCATACCTTGTTGTCACCACCACCCCATTTCTCCCTCTTCAGTCCGCTCCTCCCTATCCCTTTCATTTATCCATGGATTCAACTCCAAAAATGTTTCTTACTGCTGTAATGCTGCTGGTGCTCACGGAGTACCCATGTGTGTTATGGACCTCTTTTTCATATGGAAAATATACCCCTTAACATGATCGCAGTGGAGGCAGCCCCATTTTGGGACCCGACCACAGTACCAGCACCTAGGATGCCTAGGTGACCATGGACGAATATACGGATATGTCCAGCCATTGATTGACAGGTGGATGGGACCACAAAAACCTTCTGGACTTCAATTACTGCACATAATGTTTTTTCTGCTTTACACCTGTGCCTTATCTATATTCGATGTACTTGCCATGGTACAATATGCAAATGTCTGTATGTAATATGTGATTACATTGTTTACTTTATTTAATTTTTATCCTTTCCTTTTGCTGTAGTCTGATGAAGGCCAATGTGTGGCCGAAACATCAAAAACTGCCGCAAATACCAATTAAAATATTCCTTGTTTTGCAACGCAATTGCTGGAGTTTTTTATATTTTCACTAAAACGGGGTGGGAACCCGACTTCCAGCGGCAAACGGACGGCAGAGTGCCACGAAGTTTTGGTATTTTCTTCTGTCATAGGTTTATTACTATGGAGCAGAGGAAAAACCCAGATGCCACAGAAGGTACAGTCATCAGCCCCGATACTTGTGAGGTTCCTGAGGTAGAGGTGTTCGGGTGGAAGAACCTGTCAGGATCCACATTTTTAGAGGTGTTCGGGTGGAAGAACCTGTCCGGATCCACATTTTTAGAGGTGTTCGGGTGGAAGAACCTGTCTGGATCCATCTCCTGGTTCTGGTCATCGTTATCCACATGGGACTATGCACCGGAGGGTCTAGAGACTGGTTGACCAACTGAACCAGAACCAGATGGCACCTTACGAACTCAACCGCCGGAGGCTCAGGACTTAATCTCACCAAAGTCCTGAAGCCTAAGATCCAAGGGACATGTCAGTTCGTGTGGGGTTCAGGATGAAAAATCTAATTATCCTGAGACCCCATGAAATGGATATTGAACTGGTTCATATGAGGTTTTGGGAGGTACATCCTATGCCTTCCTGAGACCTCATAGTATTGTGTCATAAATGTCCTGGGGTTTAGGTGGGTTGGGGGAGGGGAACTGTGTAAATAGGATGTAATTTGTGTGAATGGGGATAAGAGTAGGGCACACTAAGGACAGGCCCCTTCTGTTCGCCATTTGCCACCTTGAACCCAGGAACGGTGAAGTTCATAAGGGAAGGACTGGATGGGTAGTGTGGCAGAGTTATTTCCCGCAGGTAGAATTTAGATACCATGACATCACCTCACTTAATGAAAAATCTGACTTGCTTTGTAAAGACCTACTCATCTGTCCATGGGAGAACCGCACTCATCCTTCAATCAAGACGGAACAAGGGATGTTGGACGAAAGTCTTGCTTAAAGAGAGTTGGCACAGATGGAAAATTGAGACTGTGAGGGTGAACCCGCTCCAGGTTCCTTAGGGGGTGGACGACACCTGAAGATCGGCATTAATACCGAGAGACTCTGGGGGTGTGGCCACTCCAAAATTGGGGGTGGCCGACACCGTAAGATGGTTCTCAGAAAGAAAGGCTTGTTCTGTGAGGGTCAAGCCGCTCCGGAAGTCAGGAAAAGACGACAGTATGAGGGGTTGATACCAGAAGATGGAAGCAAAAGACGTTCAGAAAGTTCCCGCGAAAAGAAGAAGACAACGGTATATCCTGTGGATGGGGGAGGCTGGTTACGGTGAAGAGCAGGTCAGGAATAGGTGATGTCTATGTACCTAAGGACCAAAGTGTACTCCAGTTCTTCCTGAACTGTCACCAAGAGTGGGGTTAAGGGGGCAAATACATCCTAACCCTTCCCTCAAGTTATTGTTGTGTAATTCGACAACAGGGGGATTATAGAGGGAAGTCAGGTGGGCGTATGTATATGGATATATATATTTATCTGCCCCTTCTTTGATATGTGGATATAAATATGTATGTATATATGTAGAGGGAAGTGTATTGAATATTACCTAGATTCAATTCCCTATCAACTCTTATCAACAGTTCATCCCCCATGTTTAGAGAAAGACTTGTGCTGATAGCCTGTAGGATAACAGCTGATCAATATCTAGTCCTCTTTTGTTCAGACCCTAAACAGTAGGATGGTCTCATTTACTGGTCACCTAAGGACAAAGAGATTGCAGACTCTCTGGCACCGTTTGTCAGGGGGCTTTCTAACCAGAGACATCACCACACCTCTGCCCCATGGCTAAACTCCATCCCCCTACGTCCAGAATTTTGGGACTAGGGGGGAGGACTCTTGGGATTTGAGCATAAAGAGAGGGACACTTGGGAGAGAGAACAGAAGTGGAGTGCGTGCAGCCTCATGGATGAGGGAGAGCCATTCCCAGGAAAAAGAGCAATCGAGGATCTCTCCTGGGACGAGAGTAACTCCCTAGAGAAGAGCCGAGCCGCCCCACCTCTACAGAAGACCCCTGAAAACGAGCATAAGAAATGGGAATCAACCCCTGGATGACGAGCCGTTAATTCCCTGGAGGGCTGAGTACCTACCCTATCCCACCAACGAACCCCTATATTAACCCCTACTTGCCCATATACCCTATCCCACCAACGATTCCCTATAACCCCTCCCACCAAGGTACCCTTACTACCCCTACTCCCATATTCCCTATACCATCCCTGCTCCCTATTAACCCTTGCTGTACCCCCTGCTGTACAATCCCTGCAGTACCCTGCTGTCATACAATCCCACTACTCCCCTACTCATAGGGATAGTGTTAGACCAAGCTGCGGTGGGCTGCTAATGTGTGTGCGTGTAAGTGTATTGTATAGTTAGTTTGTGGGTGAAATTTGGGATTGTGTAGTGTAGTTTAGTACTGTATTTTTAGTGCTGTATTGTTAGTGCATTGCATGTGTTGTGTACTGTAGGTGTTAATAAATACTGTGTGTTATTTGTACCTACTGTGTAACATGTTATTAGCGGTAGCTAGCTCAGTTAGGCGCTTGCAGCTAGCTTAGTGATTAGCGTAAGGCAAGGTAAAAGTAGTGTTATTAATATAAAGGTATAAATAGGCGGAGTCATCGATAGACGACTCCTATTTATGAATATTAATGATTGATATTTGCATAAATATTGGTAATTAATATTCCCCCTTTGCAAAGGGCAATTTCTAAACTGCGACTGTGCCTTCATTTTTAATATTTCAGAGACATACTATGCATCCAAATGTAGGTCTTATGATTCTTACTATATAAAGCTCTTCGCTGTAGGATTTATAATTTTTAAACTACAACCGTTTGAAGATGGCAGCCGCCAGTGAAGTGACCTCTCTTTACTGCTGGGACTGGGGTCTGCTTTCTATTGCTGTGTCTGTACAGAAGTCTGAGGGATTCTTGTCTCTATAGGAACAGAGGTGGGCGGGGATGTCATGTGACTACACCTCTGAAGATGCTTGCCGCAATGCATGCTGGGATATTTACTTTCACTTTACAGCTGATCCACCCACACAGCCTGTCTGAGGAAGCTCCTCAGGGGAACATGTCATGGTGAACAGATTAGAAGAATTACATACAGCCAGCACATTTAGCATGATATAAATACTTCGTAGTTTGGGCTATTGTCTGGGGCGCTTTGGATTTTTGATACTTAGGGTGGCCAACCGCTTTAAAAGTTTGGAAATAAGTTTTATACAGTAAAGAATATTTGAGGTGTTTCAACTAGCTACATTTAGAGCTGTGTGAATATCATCATGCCATTTAAAGGAAAGAGATCTAAAGCTGCAAAGATACGCTGGACTAAACGGGACCTTTCATACCCATGCTTTCAAGATCCGGAGCCCCACAGCAGCATAGTGGAAATGGAGGTTTGTAACATTCAGGATCCGAAGCCCCACAGCAGCATAGTGGAAATGGAGGTTTGTGACATTCAGGATCCGGAGCCCCACAGCAGCATAGTGGAAATGGCGGTTTGTGACATTCGGGATCCGGAGCCCCACAGCAGCATAGTAGAAATAGAGGTTTGTGACATTCAGGTTCCGGAGCCCCACAGCAGCATAGTGGAAATAGAGGTTTGTGACATTCGGGATCCGGAGCCCCACAGCAGCATAGTAGAAATAGAGGTTTGTGACATTCAGGTTCCGGAGCCCCACAGCAGCATAGTGGAAATAGAGGTTTGTGACATTCGGGATCCGGAGCCCCACAGCAGCATAGTGGAAATTGAGGTTTGTGACATTCGGGATCCGGAGCCCCACAGCAGCATAGTGGAAATAGAGGTTTGTGACAGTGAATGTGCCCAGGAGGTACATAGTTATGTGGTGTCACACGCTTAGAGCCTGCATAAATGGGGCATGAGCGTTGCCAGGAAACAGGGGTTGTGAACACTGATTATCATCAAACAGATAGCACACCTTCACTTCCATTCTACATCAAGATGCTGAGCCCCCCAAATGCATGTGGTCATATCTTCTGCTAGGCTTGATAATGCTGCTAATGTTTTTATAAATGTACTAGACATTAAGCCTGTTACAATAACGGGTGCTAGAACAGTAGTGCATAAACATTAGTAGGAACAGTCTATATTACATCGAAACATAGAATGTGTCGGCAGATGAGAACCATTTGGCCCATCTAGTCTGCCCAATATACTGAATACTATGGATAGCCCCTGGCCCTATCTTATATGAAGGATGGCCTTATGCCTATCCCATGCATGCTTAAACTCCTTCACTGTATTTGCAGCTACCACTTCTGCAGGAAGGCTATTCCATGCATCCACTACTCACTCAGTGACGTAATACTTCCTGATATTACTTTTAAACCTTTGCCCCTCTAATTTAAAACTATGTCCTCTTGTAGCAGTTTTTCTTCTTTTAAATATTCTCTCCTCTTTTACCTTGTTTATTCCCTTAAATGGCAAGGGTAATGACTGCTGGCACTGACTGGTGGCTGTGGCTGAGACTGCTGGCACTGACTGGTGGCTGTGGCTGAGACTGCTGGCACTGAGTTCTTGCTGTAGCTGAGAATGCTGGCACTGACTGGTGGGTGAGACTGGTGGCTGTGGCTGAGACTGCTGGCACTGACTGGTGGGTGAGACTGGTGGCTGAAACTGCTGGCTGTGGCTAAGACTGCTGACTGCGGCTGAGACTGCTGGCACTGACTTGTGGCTTTGGCTGAGACTGCTGGCACTGAGCGTTGACTGTGGCTGAGACTGCTGGCTGCGACTCATGGCTGAGACGGCTGGCACTGAATAGTGGTTGTGGCTGGTGGCACTGACAACTGGCACTGACTGGTGGCGGATACTTCTGGCACTGTGACTGGTGGCTGTGGCTGGTGGTACTGACTGATGGCTGAGAATGCTGGCACTGTCTGGCACTGGTGTGGGCAGCACGGGTGCAAGTGGAACATCGTGTGTTGATTGGTAAGCGCGCCGCACATGCACAGTTCAATTATCGGCACACACGCACGAACACACAGCACTGAGCACGCGCACAAGGCTTTTATTACAAAGAATACTGACATCTAGTGGTATATTACCATGTTTTACTGTCTTGTTTGCACTCTCCCTTTATGAATATTTTCCCCTCCACAGTGATAAAGTCCTCTGTTGCCCCCTCCACAGTGATAAAGTCCTCTGTTGCCCCTCCACAGTGATAAAGTCCTCTGTTGCCCCTCCACAGTGATAAAGTCCTCTGTTGCCCCCTCCACAGTGATAAAGTCCTCTGTTGCCCCTCCATAGTTATACAATTCTCTGTGCCCCCCCATAGTGATAAAGTCCTCTGTTGCACCCTCCACAGTGATAAAGTCCTCTGTTGCCCCTCCATAGTTATACAATTCTCTGTGCCCCCCCCCATAGTGATAAAGTCCTCTGTTGCACCCTCCACAGTTATAAAATCCTCTGTTGCCCCCTTCACAGTGATAAAGTCCTCTGTTGCCCCCTCCACAGTAATAAAGTCTTCTGTTGCCCCCTCCATAGTTATAAAATTCTGTGAGCCCCCTCCATAGTGATAAAGTCCTCTGTTGCCCCCTCCACCGTTATAAAGTCCTCTGTTGCCCCTCCACACTGATAAAGTCCTCTGTTGCACCCTCCACAGTTATAAAGTCCTCTGTTGCCCCCTTCACAGTGATAAAGTCCTCTGTTGCCCCCTTCACAGTGATAAAGTCCTCTGTTGCCCCC
Organism: Bufo gargarizans; assembly: GCF_014858855.1. Lineage (NCBI taxonomy): Eukaryota > Metazoa > Chordata > Amphibia > Anura > Bufonidae > Bufo > Bufo gargarizans. The sequence continues at coordinate 109,747,938 of NC_058088.1, forward strand.
TCCACAGTAATAAAGTCCTCTGTTGCTCCCTCCATAGTTATAAAATTCTGTGTGCACCCTCCATAGTGATAAAGTCCTCTGTTGCCCCCTCCACCGTTATAAAGTCCTCTGTTGCCCCCTCCACAGTGATAAAATTCTCTGTGCCCCCTCCACAGTGATAAAGTCCTCTGTTGCCCCCTCCACAGTGATAAAGTCCTCTGTTGCACCCTCCACAGTAATAAAGTCCTCTGTTGCCCCCTCCATATTGATAAATTCTCTGTTGCCCCCTCCATATTGATAAATTCTCTGTTGCCCCCTCCATATTGATAAAGTCCTCTGTTGCACCCTCCACAGTTATAAAGTCCTCTGTTGCCCTCTCCACAGTGATAAAGTCCTCTGTTGCCCCTCCACACTGATAAAGTCCTCTGTTGCACCCTCCACAGTTATAAAGTCCTCTGTTGCCCTCTCCACAGTGATAAAGTTCTCTGTTGCCCCCTCCACAGTGATAAAATTCTTTGTGCCCCCTCCACAGTGATAAAGTCCTCTGTTGCCCCCTCCACACTTATAAAGTCCTCTGTTGCCCCTCCACGCTGATGAAGTCCTCTATGCCCCTTCTGTATTAAAAAACAAACAAACACACTAACTCACCTTCTCCTGTTCCTGTAGCTCACATACCTTTCTTCCCTGCAGACACATATCGCTCTGCAGCACTATGTGGGGGCGGAGCTTATGCAGAGTTCTTGGCTGCAGTTTCGGCCCACACACTTGCTGGCAGTGCGATCCGTGCCTGCAGGCTGTATGTTGGAGCGGGGAGAGGTCTTCCTGCTTTACCATTGAGAGCGCCGCAGGCTTGAAGGAAGGGAGGAGCGCGGGGAGCTGTGCACCATCCCCCCTCAGTACACCACTGTTTAGCTCGGTCTCGGTTCCCTGCCTTTTAGTGTGGGTGGTGCAGGCCGTGTGTGGTGCGCCGTGTGTGGTGCGCCGTGTGTTGATTGGCTGGTGCGCCGCGCATGCGCACTTTAATAATCGGCACACACACACGGACACCAGCCCTGAGCACTCACACAGGGCTTTTATTAGTATTGATGTATTAGTATGAATGTAACTGTGAAGCACTTTGGGCAACAACGTTGCAATTAAATGTGCTATATAAATAATTAAAAGTGGAAATGCATTTCTCACTATCAAGCTCGCCATGTGCACTTTTTAAATTTGATCAATCAATTGGTTAGTGTAATGTTTAGTATCTTTACTCACTCCAAACACTCCACACAGTTACTCTACCCACTTCATAAAGTTACTCTGCCCAGTCCAACCTTTCCACAGTTACTCAAGCCACTCCACCCAGTTACACCACAAACTCCAGTTGTAGTCTACTGGTGGAGGCAAGAACACTTCAAACAATTTCCCCAGTTTTGAACATTCTGCCATTCATTCCTATGGGACCAATTTCTCCACAAAAATGCTGATATTTCGCGAACCATTCGGCGAAACGTTCCACAAAGTAATAGCACACCAATCGGGAACAATCTGCACGTTTCAGTATATTACTGTCTATGTAGTGTAAAAACTGTGGGAGGAGTTAGGGTGGTAAATTTGGCTATAATAATAAGAATATATATGTGAGATAACAGTAAGTGATCTTGCCATGCAAGAACACTTAATGAAGTGCAACCTTCTACCTGCATAAATATGAGACTTGATATGTAGCTGACCATTACACATACAGGGTATACAGCCCTTCTGCTAAGCATTTTACTGATAAAGCTGTGAAATGTCAGAACGCCGCGTGCCGGGCAAGCCTTTGAACTTCATACACAATGAGCAGTCTGTGGGTTCATTACTTAATACTGTGCCTCAGTGTAACAGCAGCTGCTGTCCGCCAATGTTCCCCTGCTTACAGCTGCGGTACTGGGCTCCGTGTTCAGCAGTGATCTGCTGCCGGTGTTCCCATTCACTGCTGCAGTTCTGGGCTCTGTCCTTGCAGATTGTTTCTTCTGGAATCCGCTCCACAGTTTCCTTCCAACCCTGGCCACAGCATGCTTGCTGCTTGTTCACTGTAGCACTTTCTTAAGGGCCGGTGCACATCACTTTCTGTGTTTTATGGGTCTACTTATGTGACCTTGCTGACCAATCCTAGCCCTCCTGCACATATATAAGTGTCTTAACCCCCTTCCCAGGTGCCTGACTGTGTTTCTGGACTCCGCTACCTGTTTGATCCCTGCCTGCTTACCTTGACTCCCCTGCTGCTGATCCGGATTGCCCGACCTGTACCTGTGCTGCCTGCCCTGATCTATTGCTTGTTTGACTTCACCTCTGCCTCCTCCTACGATCCTGCACTGTTGCTCCTGGTTATGACTCGGCCTGCTGACTACGTCTGCTATGGTTACCAAATGACTCGTGGTCTCCATCAGCACATAACCTACCCACTCTCCTAGTACAAGTTGCCCGCCTATTGATTCCCCTAAAATGGCTCAGTACAGACCCACCAACAATTGACCATTGGTATAGCAAACTTGACCAACTATATAGAATGGAGGAGCTAGCCAGCTAGGCCTCCAGACAACATGCTCATTTTTTTTAACTATGGGACCTGTGGAAGTATTACAGAGCATCCCATGGAACCTAGGGCTTCAATGATGATCCATATGCTTACAGTATGTAACTGGGATACCCCTTTGCTTCACAGCTTCCTGTTTCTTTTTCTGTCATATTGGTTCCTTTTTTCATTCCACTTCTTTATATTACTAGACGTCTCTGACAACTTCCCTTGCCCTGGTCAATGCAAGTTGTCACTCTGGGGATGCCCTTTCTCAGATGGGAGGGCCCCTCCTCCCTTTAACCCTTGCCTATCTCCATCAAAGCAGCCGTTCTGGATAACACAGCTATTACCTATTGAGTTTTGGAACAAACTTAGACCTGTATTACTGTTGGATACGAATGCCTACACAATTGTCTATGTACCGCCTGTATAGGACCACTGCCTACTCTATCGAGAGTTTTTTTCTGTTTGTCATACACTGTAAGCTGTATTATTTATTGTCCATTGAACTTAATAAAAAGATTTATAAAAAAAAAGTGCAGTGTAATATATCGCTATCTGCATCTTGTTGAACTGCTGGCACATACACAGTTAATCTTTAATTTATACATAGAATTACTGTGCTTCAGTTTTAAAGTGTGGTGTAATATATAGAAGAACTAGGAAAAATGTAAGTACAAACATTAACTGCTTGGGAATCACCACTGTGAATATCTCTGAACAATAGGGGTTCTGTACCACTTTACATAATATAGATAAATATGTATGACCACAACATGCTGCTAGGATCTGTATCCTACAGCAAAATACCAACAAAGATGATACATTTGTAGAAAACAATTGAAGATTATTAAGTATTTCTGTACCTGCAGTGTTACGCACAGTGCTTATAAGTAGGGATCGACCGATTATCAGATTTACCGATGATATCGGCCAATATTCATGATTTTCTAAGTTATCGGTATCTAACCTTGCCGATAATGCGTCTAGCGCACCCCCAATCTGTCTCAAAGTCTCGCAGCTCCACACGGCAGAACAAGGCGTTCGCACGAATCGCGGGACTTCTGGAGAGGAGCTGAAGTCCCGGCCCTGAAGTAGTGCTGTCTGGAGGAGTGGCTGCAGTGCCGTGTGCCATCCAAGTCTGCTCTGCCGCTTGTGTGCCAGCCTAGTTGGACTGCTTGGTTTGCCAAATTGCCACCTGTTCTTCTGGTCTACTAAAAAGGCAATTTTATTTTCTTTCATCTAATACTATGTTGTTTATTGGAGTAGTTCCCCGAAACGCGTCTGGCGTAGTTCACCCCCATAAAAGAAGGATCCGGGACTATCAGGAAGGTCTGCAAACCCCTCAAACATTGGAGCGCTCCATTCAAATATCAGGCCGAAATCGTCTCAAGGAGCGATTAACCTGAACTTACTATCGGACAAATCCCGCGAGACTATTATCACATGGTACGGAAGTCTCGAGCAGACGCGAAACAGTGAGAGGAAGGCCGCACAGCATGGAGAGGTGGCTAGAGAGTGAAATCTCCCACCCAGGAGGGTAAGAAATACGACCATACCCCACTCCCCACCTGCAGCCTTACAACAAATAGTGTTGTGTGTTAACGTGTTTTTGAACCACACAACACCTCTGTGGAACGAGTGCATAATTACCGTACCAACCTCGGATTATTGATTGTCCTTGCTGGGGAACATACCCTAAGGAGGAGAATCATCTAATACAGAGCGTGTTCTCTTTAATCAGAGAGAAATATTTACCTTCATTTAAGGGACATTCTCACCATCTCGTACAGTGGTTTAGACGGCACTGCTATCCTGCGGTTATTGTACACATTTATTCATACTGTATTTTAGTTTTATTGAATTTACTATATGTGATTTTATTGTGTTTTAACCACTTATTGGTTCTTATATAGTGTCCTAATAAATCAGTTCGATTGAACTACATATTTGAGTGCCAGCCTTCTATTTTTCCTATCTTATACTACAATTACTGATTGGGTGATCAGTTTTTAGGCTAGAGCACCAGTTCCTACTTGGAGAGGAGGTGAGCTATCCACTATCGTGTTATCATATTATAAAACATGTTCATTTAACAGCAGATTAGTTCACAGGTTACCAGTATTGGCTCTAACAAAATCTATATCGGTCGATCCCTACTTATAAGGCATTATAACATTGGTATCTTCCCTCTGAATGGGGAACAAGTGACAATTTTGCTGCCTAAGCAAAGCACATTCACATTTTATAAAATTTGAACAGTATGTTTCAGAAGGTGAATGCCATGAGGAATGCCTACCTAACCTTACTGTATATGCTGTGGACTTTGTAGCATTGAGCCTTATCTAGGAGAATCTGAGAGCAGGGACTCTCACAGTACAATTAGTTCCTACCTGTTGCTGTTTCTATACCTCTACATATAATATTTTATATTCATTAAACAAGGCTAGGCAGACTAGTTGTAGAAAGGGTTAAAGAACTGGCTTGGACATGGTCATTGGTTTAGGGTAGGCATAAATCACCAAGATTTTAGCTAATGACTGTAAGTTCATTATAACATGAAAGGATCTCATGGAACATTAGGTATTGTCAAACATCAGCTTGGTGACTGAGACCATGTGGATTAATGCAGAGCATGGTCTGTATAAGGCATGAAGGGTGGTGAGTCTCCATCCACAGAGAGGCAGGTGAGGCAGTGTGGAAAAGGAACTGTCATCGTTCAATGCATGGGAATATGTCAACACAATCCAGAGAAGGCACATGGAGATGGAAATGGGATATTTTATGCTGAGAAAGCATTGGGAATTTTACCCCAGGAATCCAAACAATGTGTAAAAATGAAAAACTGCAACAGCCTTCCCATTACATTAAATGGTTCTGGGAAAAATATTCACAAAAATCTCACAGAATTGTAAGGAACTGCTAATACTGATGAGATGTAATGTATCTAGCCTCTTTGCCCCTGCTGCTTTGCTTCAGAAACCCCAGAGATTCAGTACAAGGTTTGCTTTGTAAACACAGTGGGCCAGATTTATCATTAGCTCAAGTCAGAATAATGGATGGAAAAGGTTGCAAATTTTTGCGCAATCGCTTAAACTGCGCAAAAGTTTGAGACTTTTATTGGCTCTGCACTATGCTCGCCAGTTTTCTGAAAGTGGGTGTGTTTTCTTATGTAAATGAATCTCTAGACAGATTTACTATTGCGACTATTTAAAAAGTCGCTAAAAAGTTTTAAAAAATTCGCAATTTCACTCCAGTGAGGACCATGCTCATCTTATGCAACTTTTTATTAGAACGTGCGACTTTTGTAAAGATGCTTACTGACGGATAAACTGCTATCATCAAACCACATTTATTACAGTCTTAAAGGGCCGATCATAAATCTGACTCGGCTAAAACTGACTTTAGCCATATGTGAAAGTGGAGTGAGCTGTCAGAGTCATGATAAATCTGGCCCAATGAGTCAGAGCCATGAGGGACAGAGCTGCAGGAAGGAGACATCTTATGTCTCCAGCAGTCTAGGGCAAGTGGCATGTGTAATCTTTATAACTAGGAGGAATAGATAAGCAAAGCTTCGAGTCTCTATATCCTTAAGATCAGCTAGTGAGGCTGGAGTGTATAGGAATAGATTGCCACCCGCTCCTCTTTATCTCCCTCACACAGAGACGGTAGTTTTGCTATGTTACTTATATATTCACAGAATCTAGCTAGTGATTGTAGTTGGGGATCAGTATATAGTTCAGGGTAGTGATAGGTTAGGCTTCCGAGGCCCAGTTGCACTGGTAGATTAGTTGGCAGGTTAAGGACTCAGTGTTAGGGGTAGTCAGGCCTGCATCTTCTACTGTTGCTGCTGCCCTGTTTGCTGCTTGAAAGAAATCCTTTCATCATCGTCATCATCTTCATCTTCTGATCGTCTGTCTGTCATCTGAAAGAGTCCTGGATCTACAGTCATCCACAGGGGCCCCTGCACCTGGATAATCTCTTCTGTTGTCTGGAGGTATTGTGCACAGGACTCTTTATATATATATATATATATATATATATATCAGGGTATATAACTTAAGATTGTTGCAGGATCTCTGGTTATTGCAATACTGCTGCGTTCTCAGTATATTCCATGTATGTACAATTTGCGGAACGGGCGGCCCATTGTAGACAAGAATGGGGACCTGCTATCTTTTTTTTTGCGGGGCCTCGGAATGGAGCAACGGATGCGGACAGCACACGGAGTGCTGTCCGCATCTTTTGTGGCCCCATTGACGTGAATGGGTCCGCATTGGCGCCGCAAAAACTGCGGCTCAGATGCGGACCATAACTACGGTCGTGTGCATGAGGCCTTACCCTTATAAAGTTACTGTTATAACCTTATGTGGCATCTATATGTATTCTTCCGACTGTGAGGCTGCTAACTATACTTCATATGTAAGTCCCAGGAAGAGATCCTTTCTGTAATACAGAGGCTCTAACCTGGGTGGAGGCACTGATATGCTTTACTTATGTTCCCACTCTTCCATTCAGCGAAGGCTCTAGGTCCCATCATACACACAGGTCAGCGCCAGAGTCTGTTGTGTGAGGGATATTAACCCCCCCCAATAGGGATACAGAATCAATTCAGTCTTGCTGATTGAGTAAACTATTGGGTAAGAAGGGCACCATTTGTACACAGTTTGTACTGCACAGGGTGGTCAAAGTTTTTAATGGGTGTCTGTCAGCAGTTTTGAGCCCTCAAAGTTGCTGACAGCACTTTATAGGTGACAGGGAGGGCAGAACAGACAGAGGAGGTCATGCAAGTTGCATGACTGAAATATCAATGTTTTCATCCTCCCTGGTGCTACAACCACAAGGAAACAATCTTGGCTCTGAGTGACTGCACTAGCATTGACCTCATTAAACCTCTGAGATACTTGTGGTATAGGCACCCAGTGGATGAAAGTTCAATATCTCAGTCATGCAAGCTGCTTGACCATGTCTTTGGGTATATCTGTGCCACCCTCTCTATCATCTATAGAGTGCTATTAGCAGTTTTGAGGGCTCAAAATTACTGACAGGCTCCCTTAAGTTATTTTTGTGGCATTCCTCTTCTGCCCTGTACAATTGTACATTTGATTTATTATGAAATAAACTAAGATTCTGAAGGTTTTAGTCTAAATTTTCTTGCAATATATTGGGGGTGGCCCCCTTTTTAGACTGGACATGCCCATCTACCTGGGACTTCTGAGCAGAGTACGCTTGTAGCTGGTTCCTACACTGCCCTGAATATTGTAGGCTTAAGTAAGTCCAAAGAGAGGCAGTACCTTTAGTGATAGGGACCCATCTGCGGAAGCTACCTTGATGCCTGGTAGATGGGCCCGACACGTATGTGCGCTAAGAGCTTCCATTACTCATTTATACTCATTTATAGTCAGCATTGTACCACTTTTATCTAGAATGACCCCCATTTCTTAGCTCTATTGTTTAGATATATAATGGTGTGCAGCCATTTTGTATTTTGCAATGATGTGGGGGCAGTGTGGTGGAAATTACTATGTGGGAGAAATTACTGTGTGGGGGAAACTACTGTGTTGGGGCAGTGTGGGGAAAATTACTATGTGTGGGCAAATTACTATATGCAGCAGTGTGGGGGAAATTACTATGTAGAGGCAGTGTGGTGGAAATTACTATGCGGGGGTAGTGTGGGGCAAATTACTATGTGGGGGCAGTGTGGGGCAAACTACTACATCGGGCAGTTTGGGGGAAATTACTGTTTGGGGGAAAATTACTATGGGAGGATTACTATGTGGGGGCAGTGTGGGGGAAATTGCTATATGGGGTGGGCACTGCAATTCTATTATTTTTGGGGACACTATACAGGGATTATTGCCTGGAGCACAATATAGGGTGTTATTATTATTGGGGCACTCTAGGGGACATTATAGCTGCTGTGGACACTATAGGAACATTTGGGTTAATTTATAAAACTGGTGTAAACTAGAACTGGCTTACTTGCCCATAGCAGCCAATCGGGTTCCACCATTCATTTTTGACAGCTCTTTTGGAAATCCAGTTCTATTTTACACCAGTTTGATAAATTACCCCAATTATGTCTATTAGGGTCACAATTTTTTCAGCAGTATAGTACCTGGGGCATTCAGGAGCACAACGGGCACAGTATTGGGAGTGGCAGCAGGATGACACTGTGGGGACACCAGGATGGGGAGATTGATGGAAATATGAATAAATCTAACGTGTCTGTGTTACAAACTGTAGAGATGAGATGTGGCTGAAAGAATTTGCCATGGCGGTCTGGGTCAAATGGAGAAGAAGAGGAAAGAGAAGGTCTACATGACAGGAGATGACTGGATGTAAGAGGTATGTCGTGCTGTATTCTCCTCCAAGTCTTTTTTAATATAAATATATGTATTTTAAATTTGGCGATCAACATTTTCAGTTTAAGACCCAATATGAGGTAATCTGAGGTATTTTTTTAGTCTGAAGATGTCATATGGCCTAGGAAGAGACTATGGCTCTCATAAAGCACCGCAGCCTTTTCATACAAAAAATAAACTAAACTAAAATGAAGGGAGGGGCCCAAGTTGGGTAGACAGCCCCGGGTCTATCATGCACTTATTTCGGCCCTGCCTGCTGATCACAAGAATACAGACTTGTGTTACCCTGTTTGAATGGAGTGGTGATCACGTATGCACACTGCTGCTCTACTCATCTTTATGGGACTGCTGGAGATAGCTGAGCGATTGTATAAAGCAGCACCGACCCCTGGTACAGAGATACAGTACTTATATCCTACCCCAACTGTGCTAGTTGCTTGGTCACCTGGCCAATAGAGAAAATAAAGGGCAAATTTCATACCAAGAAGAGTCTGGCTACTCAGAAAACAAAATATGTCAGCACTATATGTCACAGCTGCCTAACCAATAATTTTTATTATGTTTTTTTTTGTAACTATGGGTAAGCTTTAAAGGGACACTGTCACCTGGATGTTACTTACTGAGCTAATAACATCACCACATTAGTCTCCACGATTTACATTAAAATATACTAGTATTACTGCCCTGTGTCTTTTATTTGGTCTATAAAATTGGTTTTATTCATATGTAAAGTACCTCAATAAGGAGCACAAGGGAATGTCCCTTCGGCAGTTGGAGCCCAGCCGCTCCCATTACTTCGGAGCCCAGCACCGCCCCACTGCTAATTTATTCACTGCTCAGCGCCGACGTAATGTTTGTGGAGCGCCCGTTTGTGCAGCTAGAGTTCTGTGAGGCCGATGCCAGGAGTTCGGTGAGGCCGATGACAATCTGATAGAGTGTCGGTATTTCAAAAGTTCCTCAGAAGTTCTAATAGCGCAATCTAGTAAATATGGCTATGTGAAATACAATTGCATAATAGTGCTCCGTACTTAGGAATTTATATGAGCTAGCGGACCAGTGTGCCTCCAGTAGCGTCCCACCATGTACCAATATACTGGCCATCGTTACCTCTACTGGAGTCTTCACGGATGTGTCCGCTGATGTATCGCCGGCACCGTGTGTGATGGCGTCCCACTAGTGGAACTTCTAAGAAACTTTTGAAATATCGACACTCAAATATCATGTCATTATCTGTTACATGAACTAATATTGCGCAATATAATAGATTGGATCAAACTAATAGAAAGTACCATGGGACTACACAATTATTTCTAACGTTTGAAAGGCAATAGATATACTTGGAAAGAGAGACTTTGTACCGAACCATTATTTATGCTGTTCATCGGTATCATCCTAGACATTTGAGGATACACTTGAGGACACATTGTTTCTAATCCATTTTTTATTAACTTTTTATCCACTTTTATGCTCTCATTTATCTCCTTTTTCCCTTTTATTATATATTTATATATTTTATATTATTGTTATGTATTCAGCATATTTCTAGGCATTTTGATGCGCACATTACATGTTGAGAGTAAGGGTACTTTCACACTTGTGGCAGAGGATTCCGGCAGGCAGTTCCGTTGCTGGAACTGCCTGCCGGATTCAACAAAACGCATGCCAACTGATGGCATTTGTCAGATGGATCAGGATCCTGGTCCATATGACAAATGCATTGAGATGCTGGATCCATCTCTTCGGTGTCATCTGGAAAAACTGATTTTTTTCAATTTTTTTTAGGTCTGAGCATGCGCAGACCGCAATGCTGGATCGGTTTTGCCGGAACACTCGGGGCCAGATCCAGCATAAATGCATGTCAATAGGAAAAATGTGTTCCGGAATGGGCAAGTGTTCTGGAATTTTGGACGAAGATAAAACCACAGCATGCTGCGACATTATCATTGTCCTGAAAATTCTAAAAGACTGAACTGAAGACATCCTGATGCAGCCTGAACAGATTGCTCTCCATTCAGGATGCATTAGGATAATACTGATCAGTTATTTTCCGGTATAGAGCCCCTAGGACGGAACTCAGTGCCGGAAAAGAATAATGCTAGTGTGAAAGTACCCTAACAGCCCTACAATTTATGCCCTTCATATATTACTTTTTAATTAATAATTAATAAACAGATTATTGCATTTATCCATTCCTGCGTGACCCCAGATACAGAGTGCCAGTATTCATTTATGTATATTGCACTTGTCAAAGTTATCCAATACGCTAAACATTACAAATTCAGTTCTGCCACATCTGTATTTCTGCTTTTTTTATGTGTAGTTATCACAATTTGTGAAGCACAAAGCAAAATGTTATTGCTTTTTGAAAATAAAATGTAATTGCAGGAGAAAATTGCAGGGCGCACCCAGACTGATCCTTCTGTTCTTTCTTAGAAGTTGTACATTAGGCTCTGTTTAATTATACACATTTTTTATGGGCAAGGAAAAATTATGTCTAAAGCAAAATGATTCATTGATGTCATGTAATGACTAATTGAAAGTGGATTTAATTATTTGTAAGCACATATTACTCTATAAGAGGTTACATATGGCTCTACATTATTACTACTGTATATGACACTAACATGTAATACCAGTCATCATTTCATCAATAATCTATTACTTCTATTATGGTGCTATTTTACTTATTTGACATTAAAGGCTATTTCTACCTTCACAAACTTTTTTATATTTTTTATTCTGTTAATGCATATAAAAGTAAATAATGAAGTGGTGGTACAACGGCTGTTAACTAAAAGTTTTGTTTCTACTGTTCCTAGGAACTAGACTAGGAGTCTCCATGGTAACAGACTACTGTGTAGTCTGATCTTGCAATCATATTCCTTTTCAACTGTGTCTGCTTGTAGCTAACCTACCAAATATATGTTAGCACAAAGCAGGGGACAAATGGAAGAAAGTGTGAGATTGCAAAAATGCATGACACCACTACAGTGAATAGTTACTATGTAGTCTGCATAGGAGCAGTAGAACCATAAGGGTGCTGGCACACAGTGCAGTTCTGACATGTAATCATCAAGTTTAGCAGCCTCATTAAACCCTGATGTTCTGCATAGTAGATTCATTTCAGCTAGCTACAATAACAACTGCATTCTATGTCAGAACGGCACTGTGTGTCAGCACCCTAATAGTAAGGCCTCATGCACACAGCCGTTGTGCGGCTGTTCCATGCATTGGGGACCGCAATTGCGGTCCCCAATGCACGGGCGACATCCGTGCAGTGGGCTGGACCCATTCAACTTGAATGGGTCCGTGGTCTGTCCGCACCACAAAAAAATATGACATGTCATATTTATTTGCAGTGGGGAACAACGGAAAGAAACACCACGGAAGCACTCCGTAGTGCTTCCGGTGTTCCGTTCTGTGACTCCGTTCCGCATCTCCGGAATTGCGGACCCATTGAGGTGAATGAGCCCGCATTCGTGATGCGGGGTGCACACTGCCGGCAGCCGTGAATTGCCGACCCGCTGTTTTTACTTTTCAGGACGGAGATAATACCGCAGCATGCTGCGGTTTTATCTCCAGCCAACAAAACAGAACACTTGCCTGGATGCCGGATCTAGCATTTTTTTCTATAGGAATGTATTAGTGCTGGATCTGGGATTCAAACTGCTGCATTGACAGATCCGGTATTCCGGTCTGTGCATGCGCAGACATTTAAAGATGTGGAAAAAAAAATACCGGATCCATTTTGCTGGATGACACCGGAAAAACGGATCCGGTGTTGCAATGCATTTTTCAGAAAAAATTACATGCGTTTGCATACAGTTTGCCTGATCAGGCAGACAGTTCAGGCAATGGAACTGCCTGCCGGAATCAAACAACGCAAGTGTGAAAGTACCCTAAGACATTTACCAAGGACCTATGCCTAAGTTGCTTCATGGATTTATTGACATAATAAAAAAAAGTTTGCAAAAGTTTACACGTCTATGTCAATAATTATACTACATAATGTACAGGGTGGGCCATTTATGTGGATACACCTTAATAAAATGGGAATGGTTGGTGATATTAACTTCCTGTTTGTGGCAGATTAGTATATGTGAGGGAGGAAACTTTTCAAGATGGGTGGTGACCATGGCGGCCATTTTGAAGTCGGACATTTTGAATCCAACTTTTGTTTTTTCAATAGGAAGAGGGTCATGTGACACATCAAACATATATATATATATATATATATATATATATATATATTTATATGTGTATTTGACATACTTGCTTCTCCTCTTTTTGTAATTCTATGTTGTTTGTCTGGAACTTTTTGTGTACTGTTCCACTGAAAGTTATAATGTCCTTATCTCAGTTGTTTTTCACAAAATTATTTGCACATACTTTTTTGTAAACACTTGATTAAAATGAGATGGTGTATACATGATCCAATGGAATTTGACTGACCACAATAACATGATGACCTCAAATTGCCACTACATAGTGACTGAATAATACCACTAGACTGCTACACTGTACAACAAGCAAAATTGCCACCAGACAGTGGTTGATACTAGTTGTACACAGGCACTCTGCAGACCATATAGTGCTAGATATTAGCTCTACATAGGTGCCCTTTAGGCCAAGTTGTGGAATCCTGTACAGTTAAATAAAATGGGTCACAGTTGGCATCTTCACTGTTCACTTCTCCTGTCTTTTTCATTTGGCCAAGACCACCATGATGACTTCTTCCAGGCAAAACTTGTGTCTGCAAAGTTTGCTAGACATCTTTGACTAATCTCCTTTTCCAGCACCCTTCTTATCCATTTTCAACCATCCTGCTGCCATAATTCTAGCTGCTGCCTCATTTGCCCCCAATAATGTACCTGCTATGTTTCAGTGTCCAAATTACTCAACTATATATATATATATATATATATATATATATATATTGTTATCATTACTATAATTCCCCACTAGTGTTGAGCGAGCATGCTCGGCCAAACTGCTGTTCGGCTTGAGCATCGCTATGCTCGGCACATCCGAGTGCTCGGCCAAATACTGCGGGTGCTCGAGTACAATTTAATACAATGGGAGACCCGAGCATCAAACCAGGCACCCCCTGCTCGGAAGAAGAGAGGGTGTTTGGTTAGAAATTGAAGCAAACCCCATACAAATGGTTTGGAAATAGCATTAAGAGAATGGCTGGATGTGTCTTGGACTTCTATTATCTATGACATACAATAAACAACCATACAAAGGCTATATGCTAAAAGCCAGGTTTATGCAAGTCATCAATCTATTCATGAGACAGATGACAGGCTTAGTCAGCATACCTTACAATGGCAGCCTTGTGCACTATGAGGCATTCCAAACCAGCTCTCATCTGACTGAGAGCCTGTAAGCCTCAAAGTTACTTCAGATCTGTTGGATGGCTTGGGTGGACCTGCACACCTAGATCAATATGATTAGGGAGACAAAAAAAATATCTGATTGTCCTAACATAATATTCAATAACCTTTCTATACAGCTTTGTCATGTACAAACTCATTTGCATAAACATGGGCATATGGGAAAGACATTCAAATGAGCAGAATCTGCATGGTTTTTCAGCTAAAAAATCATTTGCATGGAAAATTTGCGATCTACACTACTCATAAACAGCGCCATGTATTGGTTTCATAGTCTTATGACAAGAGTAATAGTATTGTCATAAGACTATGAAACCAATTGATGGCGTTGTTCATTAATCAGGATAGGCTCAGTTAAGTTAGTCATCTCATGTGTCTTCATAGTCTTTTTTTTATTCACCTCTGGTTTTGGCCATGTCCTAACTCTCTGGTAACTTCTTTCATCTGGTCCCTAGTGTTCCAAATGAGCTACAGTAGAAATTAATTTGTGAAGTTATTATGCAAAGTCTTGCGAGACTTAGCAAAGTAATATCTTCGGCTCATCTGAGCAAATACATTTTAATACTGTACAGAGTGCTTGGTCTGTACAGTATTCACACAAAGTATTTTGTGAATCGACTTTGGATGTGAAGAACGATGGCATCCTCCACCAGCGAGCAGAAGATTGTCGGAAGGAACGCTTCCTTCCCGATAATCTGCTGCTCTGTCGTCTCGTGTAAAGGGACCTTAACTGTTTAAAGAAGAACTAGTATTCGGTTAGTGATCCTTATTACTTTCAGCTTCAGAGATGAAGTCTGCTGAAGCTGGCTATACACGTGAGTATGTCAGTTGAAAGTTTGTTTGTCTGACAGCAAGCTCTACTGATTACTCCATTCACATGCCTGCTCAGTGGAGGATGCCTGTATCATGAATGTCAGGGGATCCTATATCCCCGAGAACAAAAAGATTGGTCATATTAAATTCCAACATGCCCAACTCTTCTCTTATCTGACATCTGCTCCTATGCACATGATGATAGGACAAAACCACCAAACTTTGGGATCTAATTTACAGTGTTCATTTTAGAACATCTTCAGATGTCATAGTCAAATATCAGAATAATGTCAGCTTTAGACAAAATACTCTCCCTGATACCTGATTCTGACACATGGTCAAATCAGACTGTGTTCAATGTCCAGTGTAAGATTTTCTAGCTGTGTACCTAGCTTTCCTTAAAGGGGTATTCCCATTACAGTGATCACTGTTAAATCTGTTAATGATTTGACAGTGATCATTTTTGTAAATACATTTAATTACCCAATTCCCACGCTTTTTGAGAAAATAAGTCCCCTCTTACCTGATCGTTGTCTTTCGTCTCCCCTGGTTACGGCCACCTGTCCTGTCGAATCCCGCCGGGCCGCGCTTGCACAGAAGACTAAAGATTTTCTCCCTCCGGGCCGCGCAATGTCCTGAGCGCGCCCGCCGCCGCGCATGCGCCATGATGACTTCTTCCTGGCCAGTATAGTACAGAGCCGCGAACGCGCACGCTGGCTCTGTACTATACAGGCCAGGAATAAGTCACCATGGTGCATGCGCGGCGGAGTGCGCATTCAGTACATTGCGCGGCCAGGACGGGAGAACATCTTCAGTCTTCTGCGCAAGCATCCAGGAAGTGAACGTTGCTCTGATACTCTCATTTGCCCTGCGCTGTCTTGCGCAGGGAAAAGGCATTTTCTGGAGATTCGGTGACGTACCGAGCTCTCCAAGGGGAATCCTAGGCGGAGGCTTCCTCCTAGCAGTGAGCCCGGCGACGTCACCGACACCAATAGGCGGGCTTTAGCACTGTCTAGCCTGTAAAACAGCTAGGCCAGCACTAAAGCCCACCAAACAGAGCCAGAGACGTCACCGGCAACACTGCTAGGCAGAAGCCTCCACCTAGCAGTGTAATTATATAAACAAAAAATCTCTGGCCCTGCGCTATACAACGAAGGGCAAGGGAGTGCACCAGCATATGAAATCCTCCGATGCTCATGTCAGGGAGGCTGCCTTGGTGCAAAAGAGCTGAACTCGGACAACCCCTTTAAGAGAAAAGTGACCACTACTGCTGCTGCCTTTAACCACTTTAGGACACAGCCTTATTTCACCTTAAGGACCAGGCCATTTTTTGCAAATCTAACCAGTGTCACTTTAAGTGGTGATAACTTTAAAACGCTTTGAAACGCTTTGATAACTTTAAAACGCTTATCCAGGCCATTCCGAGATTGTTTTTTCGTCACATATTGTACTTCATGACACTGGTAAAATGAAGTCAAAAAAGTAAATTTTTATTTATTAAAAAAATACCAAATTTACCAAAAATTTGTAAAAAATTGCAAATGTCTAAGTTTCAATTTCTCTACTTCTATAATACATAGTAATACCTCCAAAAATAGTTATTACTTTACATTCCCCATATGTCTACTTCATGTTTGGATCATTTTGGGAATTATATTTTATATTTTGGGGATGTTACAAGGCTTAGAAGTTTAGAAGCAAATCTTGACTTTTTTTTTGAAATTTTCAAAAACCCAATTTTTAGGGACCAGTTCAGGTCTGAAGTCAGTTTGTGAGGCTTACATAATAGAAACCACCCAAAATTGACCCCGTTCTAGAAACTACACCGCTTAAGCTATTCAAAACTGATTTTATAAATGTCATTTTTGGCAAATTTTCCATTTTAATCCATTTTTTCCAGTAACAAAGCAAGGGTTAACAGCCAAACAAAACTCAATATTTATTGCCCCGATTCTGTAGTTTGCCGAAACACCCCATATGTGGCCGTAAACTACTGTACGGGCACACAGTAGGGCGTAGAGGGAAAGGTGCGCCGTGTGGTTTTTGGAAGGCAGATTTTGCTGGACTGGTTTATTTACACCATGTCCCATTTGAAGCCCCCCGATGCACCCCTAGAGTAGAAACTCCATAAAAGTGACCCCATCTAAGAAACTACACCTCTCAAGGTATTCAAAACTGATTTTACAAACGTTGTTAACCCTTTAGGTGTTGCACAACAGTTATTGGCAAATGGAGATGGAAAATTTGCCAAAAAATGTCAACTCTCAAAATCCATTTTAATCCATTTTTTCCAGTACCAAAGCAAGGGTTAATAGCCAAACAAAATGCTGTATTTATTGCCCCGAATATGTAGTTTGCAGAAACACCCCATATGTGGCCGTAAACTACTGTACGGGCACACAGTAGGGCGTAGAGGGAAAGGTGCACCGTATGGTTTTTGGAAGGCAGATTTTGCTGGACTGGTTTATTTACACCATGTCCCATTTGAATCCCCCCTGATGCACCCCTAGAGAAGAAACTCCATAAAAGTTACCCCATTTTGTAAACTACCAGATAAGGTGGCAGTTTTGTTGGGACTATTTTTAGGGTAGATAAGATTTTTGGTTTATCTATATTACATTTTTGTGAGGCAAGGTTACCAAAAATAGAAATTCTGAAATGTCATCTCCATTTGCCAATAACTCTTGTGGAACACCTAAAGGGTTAACAACTAGAGTTGAGCGAACACCTGGATGTTCGGGTTCGAGAAGTTCGGCCGAACATCCCGGAAATGTTCGGGTTCGGGATCCGAACCCGATCCGAACTTCGTCCCGAACCCGAACCCCATTGAAGTCAATGGGGACCCGAACTTTTCGGCACTAAAACGGCTGTAAAACAGCCCAGGAAAGGGCTAGAGGGCTGCAAAAGGCAGCAACATGTAGGTAAATCCCCTGCAAACAAATGTGGATAGGGAAATTAATTAAAATAAAAATTAAATAAATAAAAATTAACCAAAATCAATTGGAGAGAGGTTCCATAGCAGAGAATCTGGCTTCCCGTCACCCACCACTGGAACAGTCCATTCTCAGATATTTAGGCCCCGGCACCCAGGCAGAGGAGAGAGGTCCCGTAACAGAGAATCTGTCTTCATGTCAGCAGAGAATTAGTCTGCATGTCATAGCAGAGAATGAGGCTTCACGTCAGCCACCACTGCAACAGTCCATTGGCATATATTTAGGCCTAGCACACAGGCAGAGGAGAGAGGTCCCGTAACAGAGAATCTGGCTTCATGTCAGCAGAGAATCAGTCTGCATGTCATAGCAGAGAATGAGGCTTCACGTCAGCCACCACTGCAACAGTCCATTGGCATATATTTAGGCCCAGCACACACACAGGCAGAGGAGAGAGGTCCCGTAACAGAGAATCTGTCTTCATGTCAGCAGAGAATTAGTCTGCATGTCATAGCAGAGAATGAGGCTTCACGTCACCCACCACTGCAACAGTCCATTGGCATATATTTAGGCCTAGCACACAGGCAGAGCAGAGAGGTCCCGTAACAGACAATCTGGCTTCATGACAGCAGAGAATCAGTCTGCATGTCATAGCAGAGAATGAGGCTTCACGTCACCCACCACTGCAACAGTCCATTGGCATATATTTAGGCCTAGCACACAGGCAGAGGAGAGAGGTCCCGTAACAGAGAATCTGTCTTCATGTCAGCAGAGAATCAGTCTGCATGTCATAGCAGAGAATGAGGCTTCACGTCAGCCACCACTGCAACAGTCCATTGGCATATATTTAGGCCCAGCACCCAGGCAGAGGAGGGAGGTCCCGTAACAGAGAATCTGTCTTCATGTCAGCAGAGAATTAGTCTGCATGTCATAGCAGAGAATGAGGCTTCACGTCAGCCACCACTGCAACAGTCCATTGGCATATATTTAGGCCCAGCACACACACAGGCAGAGGAGAGAGGTCCCGTAACAGAGAATCTGGCTTCATGTCAGCAGAGAATCAGTCTGCATGTCATAGCAGAGAATGAGGCTTCACGTCAGCCACCACTGCAACAGTCCATTGGCATATATTTAGGCCCAGCACACACACAGGCAGAGGAGAGAGGTCCCGTAACAGAGAATCTGGCTTCATGTCAGCAGAGAATCAGTCTGCATGTCATAGCAGAGAATGAGGCTTCACGTCAGCCACCACTGCAACAGTCCATTGGCATATATTTAGGCCCAGCACCCAGGCAGAGGAGGGAGGTCCCGTAACAGAGAATCTGTCTTCATGTCAGCAGAGAATTAGTCTGCATGTCATAGCAGAGAATGAGGCTTCACGTCAGCCACCACTGCAACAGTCCATTGGCATATATTTAGGCCCAGCACACACAGGCAGAGGAGAGAGGTCCCGTAACAGAGAATCTGGCTTCATGTCAGCAGAGAATCAGTCTGCATGTCATAGCAGAGAATGAGGCTTCACGTCAGCCACCACTGCAACAGTCCATTGGCATATATTTAGGCCCAGCACACACAGGCAGAGGAGAGAGGTCCCGTAACAGAGAATCTGGCTTCATGTCAGCAGAGAATCAGTCTGCATGTCATAGCAGAGAATGAGGCTTCACGTCAGCCACCACTGCAACAGTCCATTGGCATATATTTAGGCCCAGCACACACAGGCAGAGGAGAGAGGTCCCGTAACAGAGAATCTGGCTTCATGTCAGCAGAGAATCAGTCTGCATGTCATAGCAGAGAATGAGGCTTCACGTCAGCCACCACTGCAACAGTCCATTGGCATATATTTAGGCCCAGCACACACAGGCAGAGGAGAGAGGTCCCGTAACAGACAATCTGGCTTCATGTCAGCAGAGAATTAGTCTGCATGTCATAGCAGAGAATGAGGCTTCACGTCACCCACCACTGCAACAGTCCATTGGCATATATTTAGGCCTAGCACACAGGCAGAGCAGAGAGGTCCCGTAACAGACAATCTGGCTTCATGACAGCAGAGAATCAGTCTGCATGTCATAGCAGAGAATGAGGCTTCACGTCACCCACCACTGCAACAGTCCATTGGCATATATTTAGGCCTAGCACACAGGCAGAGCAGAGAGGTCCCGTAACAGACAATCTGGCTTCATGTCAGCAGAGAATCAGTCTGCATGTCATAGCAGAGAATGAGGCTTCACGTCACCCACCACTGCAACAGTCCATTGGCATATATTTAGGCCTAGCACACAGGCAGAGCAGAGAGGTCCCGTAACAGACGATCTGGCTTCATGTCAGCAGAGAATCAGTCTGCATGTCATAGCAGAGAATCAGGCTTCACGTCAGCCACCACTGCAACAGTCCATTGTCATAAATTTAGGCCCAGCACCCAGGCAGAGGAGAGAGGTCCCGTAACAGACAATCTGGCTTCATGTCAGCAGAGAATTAGTCTGCATGTCATAGCAGAGAATCAGGCTTCATGTCAGCCACCACTGCAACAGTCCATTGGCATATATTTAGGCCTAGCACACAGGCAGAGGAGAGGTTCATTCAACTTTGGGTAGCATCGCAATATAATGGTAAAATGAAAATAAAAATAGGATTGAATGAGGAAGTGCCCTGGAGTCCAATAATATATGGTTATGGGGAGGTAGTTAATGTCTAATCTGGACAAGGGACGGACAGGTCCTGTGGGATCCATGCCTGGTTCATTTTTATGAACGTCAGCTTGTCCACATTGGCTGTAGACAGGCGGCTGCGTTTGTCTGTAATGACGCCCCCTGCCGTGCTGAATACACGTTCAGACAAAACGCTGGCTGCCGGGCAGGCCAGCACCTCCAAGGCATAAAAGGCTAGCTCTGGCCACGTGGACAATTTAGAGACCCAGAAGTTGAATGGGGCCGAACCATCAGTCAGTACGTGGAGGGGTGTGCACACGTACTGTTCCACCATGTTAGTGAAATGTTGCCTCCTGCTAACACGTTGCGTATCAGGTGGTGGTGCAGTTAGCTGTGGCGTGTTGACAAAAGTTTTCCACATCTCTGCCATGCTAACCCTGCCCTCAGAGGAGCTGGCCGTGACACAGCTGCCTTGGCGACCTCTTGCTCCTCCTCTGCCTTGGCCTTGGGCTTCCACTTGTTCCCCTGTGACATTTGGGAATGCTCTCAGTAGCGCGTCTACCAACGTGCGCTTGTACTCGCGCATCTTCCTATCACGCTCCAGTGCAGGAAGTAAGGTGGGCACATTGTCTTTGTAGCGTGGATCCAGCAGGGTGGCAACCCAGTAGTCCGCACAGGTTAAAATGTGGGCAACTCTGCTGTCGTTGCGCAGGCACTGCAGCATGTAGTCGCTCATGTGTGCCAGGCTGCCCAGGGGTAAGGACAAGCTGTCCTCTGTGGGAGGCGTATCGTCATCGTCCTGCCTTTCCCCCCAGCCACGCACCAGTGATGGACCCGAGCTGCGTTGGGTGCCACCCCGCTGTGACCATGCTTCATCCTCATCCTCCTCCACCTCCTCCTCATCCTCGTCCTCCTCGTCCTCCAGTAGTGGGCCCTGGCTGGCCACATTTGTACCTGGCCTCTGCTGTTGCAAAAAACCTCCCTCTGAGTCACTTCGAAGAGACTGGCCTGAAAGTGCTAAAAATGACCCCTCTTCCTCATCCTCCTCCTCCTCCTCCTGGGCCACCTCCTGTTCCATCATCGCCCTAAGTGTTTTCTCAAGGAGACATAGAAGTGGTATTGTAACGCTGATAACGGTGTCATCGCCACTGGCCATGTTGGTGGAGTACTCGAAACAGCGCAACAGGGCACACAGGTCTCGCATGGAGGCCCAGTCATTGGTGGTGAAGTGGTGCTGTTCTGTAGTGCGACTGACCCGTGCGTGCTGCAGCTGAAACTCCACTATGGCCTGCTGCTGCTCGCACAGTCTGTCCAGCATGTGCAAGGTGGAGTTCCACCTGGTGGGCACGTCGCATATGAGGCGGTGAGCGGGAAGGCCGAAGTTACGCTGTAGCGCAGACAGGCGAGCAGCAGCAGGATGTGAACGCCGGAAGCGCGAACAGACGGCCCGCACTTTATGCAGCAGCTCTGACATGTCGGGGTAGTTGTGAATGAACTTCTGCACCACCAAATTCAGCACATGCGCCAAGCAAGGGATGTGCGTCAAATTGGCTAGTCCCAGAGCTGCAACGAGATTTCGCCCATTATCACACACCACCAGGCCGGGCTTGAGGCTCACCGGCAGCAACCACTCGTCGGTCTGTTGTTCAATACCCCGCCACAACTCCTGTGCGGTGTGGGGCCTGTCCCCCAAACATATGAGTTTCAGAATGGCCTGCTGACGTTTACCCCGGGCTGTGCTGAAGTTGGTGGTGAAGGTGTGTGGCTGACTGGATGAGCAGGTGGAAGAAGAGGAGGAGGAAGCCGAGAAGGAGGAGGTGGCAACAGGAGGCAAAGAATGTTGCCCTGCGATCCTTGGCGGCGGAAGGACGTGCGCCAAACAGCTCTCCGCCTGGGGCCCAGCTGCCACTACATTTACCCAGTGTGCAGTTAGGGAGATATAGCGTCCCTGGCCGTGCTTACTGGTCCACGTATCTGTGGTTAGGTGGACCTTGCTACAGATGGCGTTGCGCAGTGCACACTTGATTTTATCGGATACTTGGTTGTGCAGGGAAGGCACGGCTCTCTTGGAGAAGTAGTGCCGGCTGGGAACAACATACTGTGGGACAGCAAGCGACATGAGCTGTTTGAAGCTGTCTGTGTCCACCAGCCTAAATGACAGCATTTCATAGGCCAGTAGTTTAGAAATGCTGGCATTCAGGGCCAGGGATCGAGGGTGGCTAGGTGGGAATTTACGCTTTCTATCAAATGTTTGTGAGATGGAGAGCTGAACGCTGGCGTGTGACATGGTTGAGACGCTTGGTGACGGAGGTGGTGGTGGTGGTGTTGGTGGTACATCCCCTGTTTGCTGGGCGGCAGGTGCCAACGTTCCTCCAGAGGCGGAGGAAGAGGCCGAGGCGGCAGCAGCAGAATAGGCCGAGGCGGCAGCAGCAGAAGAGGTAGCAGGGGGAGCCTGAGTGACTTCCTTGGTTTTAAGGTGTTTACTCCACTGCAGTTCATGCTTTGCATGCAGGTGCCTGGTCATGCAGGTTGTGCTCAGGTTCAGAACGTTAATGCCTCGCTTCAGGCTCTGATGGCACAGCGTGCAAACCACTCGGGTCTTGTCGTCAGCACATTGTTTGAAGAAGTGCCATGCCAGGGAACTCCTTGAAGCTGCCTTTGGGGTGCTCGGTCCCAGATGGCGGCGGTCAGTAGCAGGCGGAGTCTCTTGGCGGCGGGTGTTCTGCTTTTGCCCACTGCTCCCTCTTTTGCTACGCTGTTGGCTCGGTCTCACCACTGCCTCTTCCTCCGAACTGTGAAAGTCAGTGGCACGACCTTCATTCCATGTGGGGTCTAGGACCTCATCGTCCCCTGCATCGTCTTCCACCCAGTCTTGATCCCTGACCTCCTGTTCAGTCTGCACACTGCAGAAAGACGCAGCAGTTGGCACCTGTGTTTCGTCATCATCAGAGACATGCTGAGGTGGTATTCCCATGTCCTCATCATCAGGAAACATAAGTGGTTGTGCGTCAGTGCATTCTATGTCTTTCACCGCTGGGGAAGGGCTAGGTGGATGCCCTTGGGAAACCCTGCCAGCGGAGTCTTCAAACAGCATAAGAGACTGCTGCATAACTTGAGGCTGAGACAGTTTCCCTGGTATGCATGGGGGTGATGTGACAGACTGATGGGGTTGGTTTTCAGGCGCCATCTGTGCGCTTTCTGCAGAAGACTGGGTGGGAGATAATGTGAACGTGCTGGATCCACTGTCGGCCACCCAATTGACTAATGCCTGTACCTGCTCAGGCCTTACCATCCTTAGAACGGCATTGGGCCCCACCATATATCGCTGTAAATTCTGGCGGCTACTGGGACCTGAGGTAGTTGGTACACTAGGACGTGTGGATGTGGCAGAACGGCCACGTCCTCTCCCAGCACCAGAGGGTCCACTAACACCACCACGACCATGTCCACGTCCGCGTCCCTTACTAGATGTTTTTCTCATTGTTATGGTTCACCACAACAACAAATATATTATTTGGCCCAATGTATTGTATTCAAATTCAGCGGGATATAAATTTGAGGCCTAGTATTTAGGCGCTGGGTGACCGGTATGGATTTAGTGACAGAATTAGACTTGGAAATGCACAGAAGCGTGTGTGTGAAGTTATTCTGAATGACCCAATGTGCACCTTGAATATTATATACCCTTTTTGGGATAGATTTCAAATAGCTCTGATATAGCAGGAACCACTAAATTATGAAATTGCTAAATTGGGAATTGTACTTCAACCCAGAACAAAAAATGTGCTTTGACGGGCACTAAATAACTTTCCCAGCTACAACAGTACAGCGGTAACGAGAGATTTAGAGGGATTTAAATTTGAGGCCTAGTATTTAGGCGCTGGGTGACAGGTATGGGTTTAGTGACAGAATTAGACTTGGAAATACACAGTAGCGGGTGTGTGTGAAGTTATTCTGAATGACCCAATGTGCACCTTCAATATTATATACCCTTTTTGGGATAGATTTCAAATAGCTCTGATATAGCAGGAACCACTAAATTATGAAATTGCTAAATTGGGAATTGTATTTCAACCCAGAACAAGAAATGTGCTTGAACGGACACTAAATAACTCGCCCAGCTACAGCACTAGGGACAGATTTAGCTGGATATAAATTTGAGGCCTAGTATTTAGGCGCTGGGTGACCGGTATGGATTTAGTGACAGAATTAGACTGGGATATGGCCAAAAAATGAACAGACTATTGCTGGTTAAATGCACTTGGTGTGACAGCTTCACCCTGATGTAGGCTTTAGCCAAAAAACAACCACACCATTGAGGGTTAAATGCACTTGGTGACAGGCGCAGCTTGCCCCTGATTTTGTATATGGCCAAAAAATGAACAGACTATTGCTGGTTAAATGCACTTGGTGTGACAGCTTCACCCTGATGTAGGCTTTAGCCAAAAAACAACCACACCATTGAGGGTTAAATGCACTTGGTGACAGGCGCAGCTTGCCCCTGATTTTGTATATGGCCAAAAAATGAACAGACTATTGCTGGTTAAATGCACTTGGTGTGACAGCTTCACCCTGATGTAGGCTTTAGCCAAAAAACAACCACACCATTGAGGGTTAAATGCACTTGGTGACAGGCGCAGCTTGCCCCTGATTTTGTATATGGCCAAAAAATGAACAGACTATTGCTGGTTAAATGCACTTGGTGTGACAGCTTCACCCTGATGTAGGCTTTAGCCAAAAAACAACCACACCATTGAGGGTTAAATGCACTTGGTCGCAGCTTGTGCTGGCGCACCACAAGACACAAAATGGCCGCCGATCACCCCAGAAAAATGAGACTGACAAACGGTCTGTGCAGCCTAAAAACAGTGAGCAATTGAGGATCAGCAGCTCAATGATCCACAGCTGCAGATCGATCAGTTAATCAAGTCCTTTGGAGGAGTTAATCTGCCTAATCTCGCCCTACTGTCGCAGCCGCAACCTCTCCCTACGCTAATCAGAGCAGAGTGACGGGCGGCGCTATGTGACTCCAGCTTAAATAGAGGCTGGGTCACATGGTGCTCTGGCCAATCACAGCCATGCCAATAGTAGGCATGGCTGTGATGGCCTCTTGGGGCAAGTAGTATGACGCTTGTTGATTGGCTGCTTTGCAGCCTTTCAAAAAGCGCCAAGAAAGCGTCACAAAAGCGCGAAGAAAGCGACGAACACCGAACCCGAACCCGGACTTTTACGAAAATGTCCGGGTTCGGGTCCGTGTCACGGACACCCCAAAATTCGGTACGAACCCGAACTATACAGTTCGAGTTCGCTCATCCCTATTAACAACGATTGTAAAATCAGTTTTGAATACCTTGAGGGGTGTAGTTTTTTAGATGGGGTCGCTTTTATGGAGTTTTTTCGGGACATGGTGCCAAAAAAACAAAAGGCCATCAAAATCTGCCTTCCAGAAACCATATGGCATTCCTTTCCTTCTGCACCCTGCTGTTTGGTCATACAGCAGTTTATGACCACATATGGGGTGTTTCTGTAAACTGCAGTATGAGGGTAATAAATATAAAGTTTTGTTTGGCTGTTAACCCTTGCTTTGTTATTGGAAAAAAAACTGATTAACATGGAAAATTTGCCAAAAAATTGCTTTTTTGGCACCGTTTTTATTTTTTACTGTGTTCATCTGAGGGGTTAGGGGGAATATTTTTATAGAGCAGATTCTTACCGACGCGGCGATACCTAATACGTCTACTTTTTATTTATTTATTAATTTATTTATGTTTTACACTATATTATCTTTTAATAAAGAAAAAAAAAACATTTTAGTATCTCCATAGTCTAAGAGTCATTTATTTAGAATTTTTTAGCCGATTATCTTATGTAGGGGCTAATTTTTTGCGGGATGATAGGACAGTTTTATTGGCGCTATTTTGGGGGGCATATGACTTTTTGATCACTTGCTATTACAATTTTTGTGATTTAAGGTGACAAAAAACTTTTTCTTGCACTGTTTTTATATTATTTTTTTGACCGTTAGCCCCCCTAACACGGTCAAAAAAATTATATAAAAACGGTGCAAAAAAAGTTTTTTGTCACCTTAAATCACAAAAAATTTATAGAGCAGATTCTTACGGACCGCGGCGATACCTAATAAGTCCACTTTTTTGTTTATTTTAGTTTTAAAAAATAATATTTTTGCGAATTTTTTTTCGTTTTAATGTCTCAAGTCTGAGAACCAGTTTTTTATCCGATTGTCAGTGGCTAAATTGGGATATAAATTTAGTACTCCATGTAAGTGCGGTACTCCCTGAAGCAACCAATAATGCAGAGGCCCGGATGATCGGGGCACGTGTCACATTGAGTAGTGGTGTCCTTCCGTATCCCCCTCCTGTGACACACTCTGCACCTTTTTTGGGTCCGCCCCTTCTTTCCAGTATGGGGGACCACACCTGGAAGGTGTTGGCCAGGGACGATCCGGGCGGCTCTAGTTTCCGAGGTACTCCGTCCTGCTCTTTCCCGGTCTGAAAAGCTCAGGGCCTTGAGGACTGCCTCATAGAACTGAAGGAATGTCCCTGTGTTGCCAGCGCTCCGGGACAGCACAATACAGTTGTACAAGGAAACCTGCACCAAGTAGACCGCAACTTTTTTGTACCATGCCCCGGTTTTGCTCATGGCGTTATATATGGCTTGAGGACTTGATCAGAGAGATCAACTCCTCCCATATACCGTATCACCTGACCCAAGAGAGAGTCACAAGAACCACCCCATAAATGCACATCCGACAATGAGTCAATATCAAAAATATATATAAATATTTTTGATATTGACTCATTGACGGATGTGCATTTATGGGGTGGTTCTTGTGACTCTCTCTTGGGTCAGGTGATACTGTTTCATGTTTCTTTCACCACCCTTTGCACTCCATGTATTATCTGGTGTGCCCCCTGATTTCCTAATCAATCCTCCCATATACCGATTGTCGTTGACGATACAAATGGGCTTGAGGACCGTTGCCGCGGTATCTCGCACAGGGACAGGGGTGATGCCGTTACTATTAATTGTACCTAATTAATAGGTACCTGGAGGGGGTGGGCAGGGAGGCCGCGTTGATTTTGCGGACGTGGATCTGGCGGCGAGGGACTGGAACAAAGGGGATACTAGGGGATTATCTAGCAGTGGGTGCATAAGTTCCCACACAAGTTTCCCGCTAACACCCAGAGTGGGGGGACATTCTGGGGGTTGAATGCGGGACTCTCGCCCGTTTGTACAGCTTCACGCCATACCTCGCCTGCTTAGAGGGAGCATACTGGCGGAAAATGAGTCTCCGCTTGAATGCAATGAGAGACTCATCAACCGCGACCTCCCTTCCAGGTATATAGGCCTGTACAAATTTGGCCCTAAAGTGTTCTTCCATGACCGGCCTGATTTTGTACAGGCGGTGATAGGTAGGATCACCTCGGGGGGAAAGGGGGGGGCGTACTGTAAAGTGGGGTCTGGTAGAGGAGGACCCACTCCAGTAATGCCTGACACTAGGTTTCTTGACTAGGCCAATATGCAGCACAAGGCCCCAAAATGTCCTCACCTCGGCTGCACTGACCGGAGTCCAAGCACCGGGCCTTGCCAAAAAGGAGCCCGGGTGTTGAGCAACAAACTGTTTGGTGTACAGGTTCGTCTGCTCCACCATTAGATTTACCAGTTGGTCACTTTAAAAACTGACTAAAAAAAGTCATATTCAGTGAAACCCACTGTGGAAATCTGGATTCCTGGTTGGCCTTCAAAATCAGGAATCACAGGCTCAAATCGCCCTGGGGTACACCAGACAAGTTCACCGGCAGGGGTCTCCGGTGGATTTAACTGCTGGGCCAGAAAAGTAGTACTAGGGTGGGCCACAGGGTCCCTATCATGGCAGTCCCCTTGCTCCGCCGCCTTTGGGGCTCATCATTAACGCTAGATGATGAGGAGGACGCGGATTACAGAAGGAAAGTGGGGTCATCCTCGTCCTCGCTGGGACTCTCGGACTTGG
Organism: Bufo gargarizans; assembly: GCF_014858855.1. Taxonomy (NCBI): domain Eukaryota; kingdom Metazoa; phylum Chordata; class Amphibia; order Anura; family Bufonidae; genus Bufo; species Bufo gargarizans. The sequence continues at coordinate 109,776,619 of NC_058088.1, forward strand.
AGGCAAGCTGGGCGAGAACATCCGGCGGGCCATAGGGGAGTGTTTGTCTGCGTGTGTGTGTGCATGGATGTAAATCTTTATTCAGTGTGCGTGTGTGTGGGGGCATGGGTGTTCGCGTCTGAAGTTGATCAGCGGTGGGGTGTGCGATGCGCTAACAGTGGCTGGACACTAAGAGTGCCGGCCACAGTCATCGTACGCACAAATAAAAATAAAAAAACTGCTTGCGACCCAAGAAAAGTTGAGGGGGGGAGGGGGGGAAGCTGCAGCACCCCTGGGGGGTCTAGGGTCGCACAGCTGTGCTGTGGACACCAGACACCCGATTTAGGGTGATGCAATCACAAACTGAGCGGCGGTGATCGAGACTATACATGACGTACCGGTACGTAATGTGTCCTTAAGTACCAGGACAACATTCCGTACCGGTACGTCATGTGTCCTGGAGAGGTTAAAAAAGTTAGGGACCCAGCTAGAAGATGTTAACTGGGCATCAGGCGCAGTCCGTTCGACCATTGTCTGTACTAGGGCTCAGTTTATGTCAACCTCTGGCACTCCATCTAATCTGTGGTCAGTGGTCTTCCAGCCTAAAACCTACATAAGTTCTGACATTGAATCATTGCTGAATCAGTACTATCTGGAGTACTTAGCTACTTAGGTGTATCAGGTAGAGTCTTCTGCAGAAGGTGTATTGGCTACATTGGGTCAGTTTATGCTGGTGCATACGGACAAGGATTCAAATACTTATACTACAGCTAACGCATTGCTCCACACTGATACTATAACAAAAGTTGTTGATGTGAGTGGATTTAGCCAGTACTGGTTCAGTTCAAGCTCTTTTCATGTCAACTCTTCAGGAGTATAACTTTTGGAAGTACCCCTAAAACTATTCAGAGTCAGGTGTCAGATTCAGGTGTCAAAGTGAGATGTCAGTATCAGAGTCAGGTGTTAGAGTGTGGAGTTAGGTATCAGGGAGAGTATTTTGTCTCAAGGTGAAATTATTCTGGTATTTGACACCCCACTAGGGATAGTACCTCTGGTGGAGGGCATGTCATGCTCTTTTCAGGGCAGCTCATACACCTGACACTCAGCTCTCACCTGTGGCTCCTAGCAGCTGTAACATGCGCAGTGATCACACCCCAGGCAACAACTTTTACAGGCTGACTAAACCAGGTTGAGAGTAGCCGTTCGGTCATTAACCTTCGGTAACAAAGGGATTTGTCTATCCCGAGCATATGAAGACAGAGTCTGGCGGAGTGAGCGGATGAGGGCTACTAAATCGGACCAACGGTCATGAAGGCAGTATCTGCAAGCGACGTGGTACGCTAAGAGCATGGCAAGACACGAAAAAAGATGCCCTGGTCAACCACTGCGCCCAGCCCATCTCCACCGGTCTCGACTTTTGTCCTACCATTGGAGCAAGATGTAATCTGGGAAGAGAGAGTTTGGCTGACTCTGCACACCTCTCCCTCACTTAAATCCAATTCACGCGCAAGTCTTGACATCTCGACCATTTCAAAGTCCTGTGGCAATAGGCGAGCGATGAAGCAGGTGTGGAATCACTGGAAGCTGTGGACACGGACATGCACACAGGCGGCTCAGGTCTAATGGTTGTCTTCATGCTGATGAAGCAACGGCTGGATTCGGCATCTACCTGAGTGACTGAGCAGCCCTCTTTAGGATAATACTGCTCACCTCCGTAGTATGAGGAAAGGCTAAAAAAGGTGCCCTAAACATTGTTGCTTCTCTCAAAACCCTGTCCAGCTTACCATGGCTGGAGGGAATTATTATTATTATTTATTATTAAAGCGCCATTCATTCCATAGCGCTGTACATATGATAAGCGGTGCACATACATAACACAGACAATTGCACTAATCATAAACAAGATGAGTTACAAACTGGTACAGAAGGAGAGAGGGCCCTGCCCATGAGGGCTTACAATCTACATGGTATGGGAGAAGGACACAGTAGGTGCGGGTTAAGTTGGTCATGGCGGTATAGAGGCAGCAGGGTCACTGGTTGTAGGCTTGTCTGAAGAGGTGGGTTTTCAGGTTTCTTTTGAAGGATTCCACTGTAGGTGAGAGTCTGATATGTTGGGGTAGCGAGTTCCAGAGTATGGGAGATGCACGGGAGAAATCTTGGAGTCGATTGTGGGAAGAGTAGATAAGAGGAGAGGAGAGAAGGAGGTCTTTTGAGGATCGGAGAGTGCGTGTGGGGATGTATCGGGAAAGTAGCTCAGAGATGTAGGGAGGGGACAGGTTATGGACGGCCTTGTATGTGTTTGTTAGTACTTTGAAGTGGATTCGTTGGGCAATGGGGAGCCAGTGAAGGGATTGGCATAAGGGGAGAGGCAGAGGAGTAATAAGGTGATAGGTGGATTAGTCGGGCAGCAGAGTTGAGGATAGATTGGAGGGGTGCGAGAGTGCTAGATGGAAGGCCACAGAGGAGAATGTTGCAGTAGTCTAGGCGGGAGATAATGAGGGCATGTACGAGCATTTTCGCACATTCAAAGTTAAGGAAAGCACGGATGCGGGAGATGTTTTTGAGTTGGAGGCGGCAGGTGGTGGAAAGGGCTTGGACGTGCGGTCGGAAGGAAAGGGCAGAATCTAAGGTCACTCCAAGGCAGCAGGCTTTGTTGACTGGGGATAATGTGCAGCCATTGATCGTGATAGATAGGTCTGTTGGGGGGGTTGAACAAGATGGGGGAAAGATTATGAATTCTGTCTTATCCATGTTAAGTTTAAGAAAGCGAGAGGCGAAGAAGGATAATATAGAAGATAGACATTGTGGGATTCTTGATAGTAAGGTGGTGATGTCTGGACCAGAGAGGTAGATTTGTGTGTCATCAGCATAGGAGTGATACTGGAAGCCATGGGACTCTATGAGCTGTCCCAGGCCAAAAGTGTAGATTGAGAAGAGCAGGGGTCCTAGGACAGAGCCTTGCGGAACACCAACAGAGAGGGCATGAGACGAGGAGGTGGTGCGGGAGTGGGAGACGGTAAAAGTCCGGTCTGTGAGGTATGATGTGATCCAGGAGAGAGCCAGGTCAGTGATGCCAAGAGATGAGAGAGTTTGCAACCCATTTAATGTGGTCGAAATACAAAACCCAAGATGAGACAAAAGGTGTAAAACATTTAATGTTAACATAGGCATTATTAGCCATCTAAGGATACATCGCTAATGGCCGAAGATCTATCTATCAGATTTCAAGGTCCTCATCAAAAACGATGGGCAAATAACAACATTCTGGTATTTGACCATGACATCTGAGGGTCTCACGCTGCTATTTGTCTCCTAATAGTAGCAAGAACCAACAAGCATAGTGGCCTGGTTCCAGTTATCACTTTGAGATCCCAAAAAAACATCAAGTAAGAAAGAAAATATGTTTGCAATTTTGTAAGCCAAAGAATACATTTTATAAAGACCTTTTTCCAGAAATTGCTGCAATTAGGAAAAACTTTTGCAGCAAATTACTAAAAATGATTAGGTATACAAGAAGGTATTGCTTCATCACACCGTATGCCCACAGAGAAGCACAGAATCAAACATTAGGTAACATCTTCATCAGGAGTAAATTATTATAGCAGATCCGCTGAAATTTGGACACCGTGGTTAAAACAGGATTGAAAGGGTGAAAAAAGTAGAACTGAGATCTGTGTCTGCTATCTTTAGATTGTTTCTCCCAGTTACCTAGAGGGATTACTAGGGTCTTCAGAGGTTAAGAATTACATTTTTCTTAGGCGCTAGTCATAGAAACAAGGGCTATATGAAGCAGACATTATCAGGGGGATTGCTATGTTTAATAGTTGGATAGTTGGGATGAATAAATAGCTACAAGTTACCAAAGGCACTTGTACCAAGTTCTGTTCCACATGGTCCTTGATTAATGCCTGGCCTGCCAGACAGTACAGCAATGTAGTGATCCTCTTCATGTGATCATCTTCCCGCATTCTGCAGCTGTAAATTCTTCTTTTTTTGGAAACGTCAGAAATGTTCTGTAGGTTTCCAACACATGATCATCATGCTAATTAGGTTTGAGCTGGACAGCAAATTAAACTCACAAATGTCTCTTCAGGGACTCTATTATTTTTTGAAGGTTTTAAATGTAAATAACATTTTCTTCAACCATTACGCTTTCCCCGTGGAGCGCTGAGTTATCCAATTTCACTTAGTTGCTACAATTTGGCAGATACAGCAATTCATACTATTATGGATGACACTGAGCTACGTTCTGGGCTGAAAGAAAAATAACCCGGGCTACCTGAAAATGAACATCTGTTAACTCATGTGATTCCTTTTAGAGCTGTTATATCAAACTATAATGTATTGTATAGTTAGTTTTTTGCATAGTGTGGATCATGTAAAGTCCATTAAGGGACATAGCTATAGGGGGTGCAGAGGTAGCAGTCGCTACTGGGCCCAGAAGCCTGAAGGGACCGAAAGACCCTTGTGCCAAATAACAAGACACCGGTATTATAGAAAGTGCATGCTGGTCAAGTTACGCCTCTGGCTGGAGGGAAGGGGTTAGATCAGGAATTTGGCATGGGGAGTTGCCATTTTAATTTTTGCCTCAGGCAGCAGGAAGGCTATGTGCTTCTCTGCCCCTTGCCATAAATAACTGAGAGAAGCGGTGCCCAAGCTGAACTCTTGCACGAGGGCCCATGAGCCTTTAGCTACACCCCTGGGTCCATTCATATTACAGTAAAACCTCTGCGAGACAACTACCTAACATTGCATTGAACAGTGGTCTTCTGGGGAGTGGGAAGGTGGGGGGGGGGGGGGATCCTTTCAAAGAAGACAGCCAGTGTGCATAATATATTTTGGAGTTTAATTTGCTGTCCAGCTCAAACCTAATTAGTATGATGATCATGTGTTGGAAACCTACAGAACATTTCTGACGCTTCCAAAAAAAGATGAATTTACAGCTGCAGATGCGGGAAGATCTGTCACAGGGATTGTAGCCTGGTAAGGGGTGCTCAGGGTGTAACTGGTTTACGAAACAATTACACCATTTAAAGAAAAATCTGAGAATTTAGATTCCAGTGGGATTTCCAGTGTACTCCAAGCCATAGCCCTCTCTGAGATGAACAGATCATTTCACCCTCCCACCCAACTCAGAAGATGACAAGTGATTTTGTCAGTCCATAGTCCTGCTTAGTATCATAGCTTGCTTGCAGTTTACATTCTATGAAATCAGGGTCCATAGTATTTCTGTAGACCAGGGAAGCCCAACCTCTGGCCCTCCAGCTGTGGCCAAACTACAACTCCAAGCATGCCTGGCCAGCCTACAGCTATTAGGGCATGCTGGGACTCGGAGTTGTATTTTGACAACAGCTGGATGGCCGCAGGTTAAGCATACCTGCTTTAGACCATTCCTGAAATGCTGAATTGGTTGTCATTTTTTGACAGGCAATAACTACTGATGAGTGGCAGGGGCAATATTCGAATTCGCGATATTTTGCGAACATTTTGTAGAATATTCGTCATATATTTGTGAATTCGAGATTATATTCTTGATTGCGAAAATCGCCAATGTATTATTCGCGTAATGCACGCAAAATACCGCCGTGGGGTAGGCAACTTTTCTATTGGCTGCTAGGGATGTTGCTAAGCTGTGACAAAGCCTTCTCATTGGCCCACAAGCTAGAAGAAGGGAGGGATGATCACCTGATATGTACTGTGTTAAAACCGAATATTCGTCATTACTAAATATTCACAAATTCTCGAAGTGCGGATATTTATGAGAAAAATTTGCTTTTCGAATATTCGCGCTCAACACTAGCAATATTACTGTGGCTGAAGTATGACATTCTCACTGTCACTTAGCTTCAAAATTGCAATTCCCCTGTATATTGGGTATTGAAAGGATTGTGACAAATTTTGCAACATTTTAGCTTTCTCCAACAAGCTTGCCACTTTTCTAAAAAGTGAGAAGGTTTTGAGTTGGAGGAGGGAGCCCACGGGCAAGACCTCCGTGGCATGACTCATTTAACAACATGTGTACTAAAAATCTGGAGTACATTACACATGAAATCTATTCAAGCTCTTTGCTGGAGTAGATTTAAAGTGTAACTGTCATGTTTTCATAAAAAAAAAAAATCAATTTTAGCATATATTACTGCTGGTGCAGCATTATGCATAAGGCAATCTTTATTTTCTTCACAAACCACTGTTTTCCTTGAGTTTTCCGTTAGTTACGGCTGCTTTAACCCCTACAAATTGAGGATCTTCTCAGGGCGGGCTCCTCTGCCAGTTATCTGAGGCCAAAACTGCCTTCCCTCACTTCACATACACACTAACTGTAGCAAAACATCCAACGGTCATGTGCATGAGCCCTAACACAGAGGTTCACTTACTTTTTACTTTATAAACTTGGGATGTTTAGTTAGTGTGCTCAATAAAATACATGAACAACTGTTTGTATATTATTAGTTTACATTGTGTTTGTCTATGATTTAGATAACCAGACCACATGAATCAATGCAGAAATCCAGGTAATTGCTAAAGGTAATTATTGTATCAATTCTCGTTCAATCGTGCAAAACTGCACGATTATCATGACGTGTAAAAGCTGTAACGAGTAAGCGACTAGTGACAATTGGTCAAATTCTCTCTAGACAATCATTGTGTAGGCACAAAAATCAATGTTAGTCATTAAAGATTTTTTTCATGTAAACAGCAATTGATTAATGCATGATGTTGACTAGAGTTCGGGTTTTTGGCCGGTTCGAGTTCGGGTTTTAAGTGAATTACGTAATAGATTCCGTTCTCACGGAATCCATCACATAATTCAATGCCGGCATGCCAACCAGAAAGCCTTTAGAGGCATTCCGTTTTGCATACTGTCATAATACAAGTGTATGGCCAGCAGAACAGAACCCTCGAGGCTGGCCATACTCTTGTATTATGCGGCATTGAATTATGCGATGGATTCCGGGAGAACGGAATCCATTACGTAATTCACTTAAACCCCAAACCCGAACTTTTGACAATTCCACCCTGGGTGTGTTTCATGAATGCCACTCAAAATTTGGGGTAGGCGTAGTACGTGCGAACATTAACAATTCAAATTTCCACCTGCAACTTCACTTGTCATTGGTTCCTTTATCAACCAATTGGCACATCGTGCACAAAATCGCTTCATGTTAATGCTGCAGTCTATTTTACTAAGGTCGGATTATGCTATCGCAACTACAAGGTTTCAAACTATAATTGTTATGTCTAAAAGGTCATTGTTGAATCGTTCACTACCCTCAGAAACTACTCAATCATCGCTCTATGATACCAATAATCGCTTAGTGTAGAGGTACCATGAGGGTTCTATTTGTCTGATGCATTATTTAAACAATAAAAATATATTTTTGTGACTGTTGCAAGCAATCGTTTCTGTAGCGTGTGTTGCCTTTAAACGTCCCAGCTTGCCACCCTCCAGCTGCAGCATATGACCTCTTGATAGAAACATGGCAGCTCAGCTGATCCAAAGAAAATACATTTTGTCTACTTGCCATTTCTACTTCTCTTGTTTCATATTTCACAGATAATTCCCTATGGTGTGTAGACTTAATTGGGGCAGTAAAGACGAGAAATCTTACTCTTTGCTTTGAGCATATTTTTACAGTGTCTGCTATTGAGTGTAAGAGAAAATCCATGTATTTTTTGTTACATAATTTTAGAGGTCATATACAATTAATATGTCAAAATATACTATATACTGTATGTGTATAAAAATGTTTTTAAATGTTCTGGAAATAAGAGCAAAGTTACAGGAGACATGAAAAGATACAACTGTAAGGCCTCATGCACACGACCGTTGTGTGCATCCGTGGCTGTTGTGCCGTTTTCAGTTTCTTTTCGTGGACCCATTGACTTTCAATGGGTCCGTGGAAAAATCGAAAAATGCACCGTTTTGCAGCCGCATCCGTGATCCGTGTTTCCTGTCCGTCAAAAAAATATGACCTGTCCTATTTTGTGCTGCACCTGAGGGGTTAATTGTGCGTATCATAGCCCCCTGTAAGAGATCATGTGCTGCCAGGCAGGAGGGGGCACACCCCCCTCCCTCCCTAGTTTTAAATTCATTGGTGGCCAGTGGGCCCCCCCTCCCTCCCCTGTAGTTAACACATTGGTGGCCAGTGCGGCCGGCCGGCCCCCCCTCCCTCCCCTGTAGTTAACACATTTTTATTTTTTTTACAATTGTTTATATGGCCAGTGTGGCCGCCCCAGCCTCCCTCCCCTGTAGTACTGTAGATTCATTGGTGGCGATTAAACTAGGACTCCGATTGGTACTCTGCGCCAGGGGCGGACTGACCAGTCGGGCACTTCGGACATGGTCCGAGGGCCCGGCCGGGATGGGGGCCCGCCCCAGAATAACATAACACCGGGCCCCGCTCACTGTAATTGCAATATTCCTATGTGAACAACTTGAAATCCCCTGCGATCCTCTCCCTCTCTGTACTCACAAACTCACTTAGCATAGAGGCAGCAGCAGGCAGTGTAATAGGAGCCGACAGTGGAAGCTAGCCCCGCCCCTCCCCGCCCTCCAACCAATCAGAGGCAGCCAGCAGTCCAGCACTGACTCACAGCAAAGGGGGGTCATGCAGAGAATCGTCTGAGTTTATTAGTTAAAAGAATCGAATGAGTCAGAGACGTGTCACTGTCCGAGTCCCTGCCAGGCTTCCTGCTCTGCGGCTCCCTGTCTCCCGACAAGTCCGTCCGGGGGGTGGTATAGTATTGCATGTAGCAGAGCTGTGTGTGTGTGTACAGGGTGCTTGCAGCAATGTAACAGAGCTGTGTGTGTACAGGGTGCTTGCAGCAATGTAGCAGAGCTGTGTGTGTACAGGGTGCTTGCAGCAATGTAGCAGAGCTGTGTGTGTACAGGGTGCTTGCAGCAATGTAGCAGAGCTGTGTGTGTACAGGGTGCTTTCAGCAATGTAGCGGGGCTGTGTGTGTACAGGGTGCTTGCAGCAATGTAGCAGAGCTGTGTGTGTACAGGGTGCTTGCAGCAATGTAGCAAAGCTGTGTGAGTACAGGGTGCTTACAGCAATGTAGCAGAGCAGGAAGCCTGGCAGGGACTCGGTGACAGGATTATTTTAACTCGCGCCTGCTCCGCCTGCTTCATTCATAAAGTGGGAGGAGCAGGTGCGTGACGTCAGTGAGCTGCGCTGCCGCCCGGCCTGCTACTGAGTTCGTGAGTACAGAGAGGGAGAGGATCGCAGAGGATGTCAAGTTGTTCACATAGGAATATTAGTATTACAGTGAGCGGGGCCCGGTGTAATAGAATACAGTGACTGCACCGGGCCCCACTGCCATTACAACACCAGATGCCGATGTTCCGTTTACTTGACAGTATTATGTCTATATCGTGGGAGATAGTTTTACATTACGTCTAGCTTGAAGTGCTGACTAATATAAAATTTTAAATCTTTATTTCATTTCCTTAAAACTATTTTCCACGATATAGACATAATACTGTCAATTAAACGTCACAGAGGTGCTGAAGAGGTCTAGATATTTGCATTTTGTTAACCTTTATTTTTGTTTGCATTTTGTTAACCTCTACTGCGCCTGCGCCAAGTCGTCTTTTTCGCGCATGCGCAGTGTATTAGGGATCATTCACTCACAGGGACACTGTTATGGGGGGATCTGTGGATGACACATATATAGCATAAGGTGCTATATATGTGTCACCCACAGATCCCCCCCACAACAGTGTCATCCACAGATCCCCACAACAGTGCCATCCACAGAGCCCCCATAACAGTGTGTCATCCACAGATCCCCCATAACAGTGTGTCATCCACAGAGCCCCCATAACAGTGTGTCATCCACAGAGCCCCCATAACAGTGTGTCATCCACAGAGCCCCCATAACAGTGCCATCCACAGATCCCCCCATAACAGTGTCATCCACAGATCCCCCCACAACAGTGTCATCCACAGATCCCCACAACAGTGCCATCCACAGAGCCCCCATAACAGTGTGTCATCCACAGATCCCCCATAACAGTGTGTCATCCACAGAGCCCCCATAACAGTGTGTCATCCACAGAGCCCCCATAACAGTGTGTCATCCACAGAGCCCCCATAACAGTGTGTCATCCACAGAGCCCCCATAACAGTGCCATCCACAGATCCCCCCATAACAGTGTCATCCACAGATCCCCCCACAACAGTGCCATCCACAGAGCCCCCATAACACCTTTTGGTTCAAAATATTTTTTTATTTGGCTATTCCCCACCCCTCTTGTAATTGTTCCGCTACTTGTGGGCGCTCGGGAATGAGTTGAGTCACTAAGGTGGGCAATCCCGTCCTGCAGCGCGTGATCCCGCAAGACCTGCCACTGTAGGTCACGGTTCTCGCGGGATCACGCGCCACAGGATGGGATTGCGCACCGAAGTGACTGAACTCATGCCCATGTAGCCTGCAAGTAGCGGATCAGTGGAACAAGTACAAGGTGGGTGGGGGGATGATCTGTGGGGTTGCCCAGACGGCTAGGCCCTTCACAGTAGTTATTAACCCCTTTCAGCAGTCCCCCATTCACTGAAGGGGGGACTGCTGAAAGGGATTAATAACTACTGTGAAGGGCCTCCCCCCCTTTCACAGTAGTTATGCCCAGATATGTGCCCCCTTCACAGTAGTTATGCCCAGATATGTGCCCCCTTCACAGTAGTTATGCCCACACTGCTTCTAACAGAGGCTCACTAATGGACGCTGAGATTAGATCACCCCATACGAGAGCATTGAATCAATGCTTTCCTATGGGGAAAAATTTGACCCTGGAGGTCATCATGCAGGGTGTGAGGACGTCCAGCGTCAGATACCGGACCAAAGGTCTGTTTTAATCCAGGACGCCCTCAGGTGGCTGCCGGCCACTAGAAGCTGACTTATTGCTGGAACGTAAACAATGCAGTTTCTCTATAACATTGCAGCTCGATTTGCAAAAGGGACACTGTACCCAGACCACGTCAATAAGCTGAAGTGGTCTGGGTGCCTTTTGTGACACTTTAACTTTGAAATCTTATTAAAGATTGTGTAGGGTGTGGCCGGAGGCGGGGCATGGAGGCGGGACAAGGGGGGGCTTGCAGCAGAACATGGGTGGGGCCTGTAAGGGGGCCCTTGATTTATTTTGCCCGGGGGCCCTGAGGGTTCTCAGTCCGCCCCTGCTCTACGCTGCCACCAATGATAGGGGGGGAGATTTTAATTAGGAGGGGGAGGGAGGGGGGGGCCCACTGGCCACCAATGAATCTACAGTACTACAGGGGAGGGAGGGAGGGCGGGCCGGCCGCACTGGCCACCAATGTGTTAACTACAGGGGAGGGGGGGGCGGGCTGCACTGGCCACCAATGTGTTAACTACAGGGAAGGGAGGGAGGGGGGGCCGGCCGCACTGGCCACCAATGTGTTAACTACAGGGGAGGGAGGGGGGGCCGGCCGCACTGGCCACCAATGTGTTAAATACGGGGGGGGGTCTGCCCCCTGCTGCCTGGCAGCACCTGCCAGGCAGCAGGGGGCAGTCATGTACACAGTTCTTTTAGTATATTCTAACCTGAAGCGTCCCCATCACCATGGGAACGCCTCTGTGTTATAATATACTGTCGGATCTGAGTTTCACGATCTAACTCAAATCCGATGGTATATTCTAACATAGAGGCATTCCCATGGTGATGGGGACGCTTCAAGTTAAAATATACCATCGGATTGGAGAAAACTCTGTGTCACGAGGGTGTCAAGAGCCACGTCTGACTCCGTTATACCCGGGGTCAGGAAGTCGCAGCGGGTGGCTGCGCGCTCTATGCCTAAAGATCACGGTGTTTCTTAGTGTTTGTTTTCTGTGTTTGCCTTGCTATCCTTTTTGTCTCACTCAGGGATCCGTAGCTTCTCCTCCTCAGCTGTTTCTTGTCTGCCACTCCCAAACTCCCTATATTCGCCTCTCACACTTCTCTTGTTGCCAGTTATAGAGCTTCCTGCCTGGACATCTATACTGACCCACTGGAGCTGAGAATCTGGTTGTTGTTCCAGAGTGCTATCCTCCGGATCCCTGTTGGGCTTTTGTTGTCTCCTGTTGTTGCCCACCTGGGATTATATGTTTAGTTTGTATTGTCTGTCCTCCCCTTGGTGTTTTCCTCTAGAGCTAGTGGTGCGGACTAGTGTTCCCACCGCCCTGTTCACTATCTAGGGCTCATCCTAGGGAAAGCCAGGGTTTTAGGCACGTGATCGGCGTACGGGTGAGGAACCCGTCTAGGGACGACAGGGCAGCCAGGTGCCAGACGCAAGGTGAGTCAGGGGTCACCACCTTCCCTCTCACTAGGGCAGGGCCTCCCTCTGTTCCTCCCTCCGTGTCACGTATGTGACAGTTACGCCGATCGTGATATTATAACTGGCCCTTATTTTTTGAGAAAAAAAAAAAAAAAAAAAAAAAAAATTATTTAATTTTTTTTTCTCTACTTAGAATCCAATATGGATCCTATTGCTGCTTTGGCAAAACAGCTTCAAGGCCTGTCTTTGGAGGTGGCAGGATTGAAGGCGTCTGTCCTCCAACAGCAGCAGCAAATGCAGCAGACCGTAAGCCCAGCGGTTGCTATGGGTAACCAGGTTGTTACAGAACCCAAGGTTGTTCTTCCTGACAGATTCTCTGGGGGAAGGGACAAATTTGTGTTGTTCCGTGAGGCCTGCAAATTATATTTTAAGCTGCGCCCTTACTCCTCAGGTAATGAAGAACAGCGGGTGGGGATTGTTATTTCCCTGCTTCAGGGGGACCCGCAATCCTGGGCGTTCTCGTTACCCCCTGGTTCCCAGGCTCTCCGGTCAGTGGAGGGATTTTTTGGGGCTTTGGGTCTCATATATGATGACCCTGACCGTGTCGCCCTGGCTGAGTCGAAGTTACGGAGACTCCTACAAGGAGATCGGCCAGCAGAGGAATATTGCTCAGAGTTCCGCAGGTGGGCTACGGATACTCAGTGGAACGACCCGGCTCTCAGGAGTCAGTTCTGCTCTGGGTTATCTGAAAGGGTTAAGGATGCGCTGGCGCTGTATGAGACTCCCCTTTCCCTTGATGCTGTTATGTCCCTCTCTATCAGGATAGATAGACGTCTTAGGGAGAGATCGAAAATTCCTGAGCAATCGGTAACCTCTCCCAAGCAGCAGTTAGTCTGTACGGACTTGGATGAGCCTATGCAGCTAGGAGGAACTTCTCGTCAGGTCCGTCCTCCTGAGGTTCGCCGTAGGTGGGGGGCTTGTTTTTTCTGTGGGGGGAAGGGTCATTTCATTAATGTCTGTCCCTCCTTTCCCAAAAACAAAAGACCGTCGGAACTACTAACCCCAGGCTGTGCGGAGGATGTCAGCCGGGGGGTATACGTTTCCTCCATACGAACATCTCAATTTGTGTTGCCAGCGGTTATTGTTTTTGGTGTTAAGACGGAGTCTATTTCTTTTTTTCTAGACAGTGGTGCAGGGGTAAATTTGATAGATGCCCATTTTGCCCGCACTATGGGTTTGTCTCTCTGTACGCTGCAGAGACCCATTCCCATATTCGCTATTGACTCTGCTCCTCTGTCTCAGAGAAACCTCACTCACGTTGTCCATAACTTACATCTTCGGGTAGGGGACCACCATAAGGAGCGTCTTTCATGTTACGTTCTGGAGGGCCTTCCCTCTCCTGTGGTATTGGGTCTTCCCTGGTTGGTAGCGCACAATCCAGTGGTGGATTGGCAGGCCAGGGAGATATTGGAGTGGAGTGAGCATTGCAGAGAGAATTGCTTAAATAACAATTGCTTAATCGCCTCCATAGCTTCCCTACCTACATTTATTTCGGACTTTGAGGACGTTTTTTCTGAAAAGGGTTGTCAGAAGCTACCACCTCATCGTCCTTATGATTGCCCGGTTAACCTGATTCCCGGTGCAAAATTACCCAAGTCCAGGTTGTATAATCTTTCGGGTCCCGAGAGACAAGCCATGAAAGATTATATCTCCGAGAGTCTGGCCAAGGGACACATCAGACCCTCTTCTTCACCCGTGGCTGCAGGGTTTTTCTTTGTTAAAAAGAAAGATGGGGGCCTGCGTCCTTGCCTAGATTTCCGTGAGCTAAACCGGATAACCGTCCGAGACCCATACCCTCTTCCTCTCATTCCTGACCTGTTTAATCAGATTGCGGGTGCTAGGTGGTTCTCCAAACTTGATCTTAGGGGGGCCTACAATCTGATTCGTATCAAGGAAGGGGATGAGTGGAAGACAGCTTTTAACACCCCTGAGGGGCATTACGAAAATTTAGTCATGCCTTTCGGTCTGACCAATGCCCCTGCTGTCTTCCAACATTTCGTTAATGATATTTTTAGTCATCTCATCGGCAGGTTTGTAGTCATATACCTAGATGATATCTTAATTTATTCGGCTGATCTGAAAACACATGAAGTACATGTCAGGCAAGTACTGCAGGTCCTACGGACGAATAAATTATATGCGAAAATTGAAAAATGTGTCTTCGCCGTTCAGGAAATACAATTCCTGGGATATCTATTATCTGCTTCAGGTTTCCGTATGGATCCTGGGAAGGTCCAGGCAATTTTAGATTGGGATCTTCCTGAGAACCTTAAAGCTCTACAACGGTTTTTGGGTTTCGCAAATTTCTACAGAAAGTTTATTAAAAATTATTCAGTGATCGTTAAACCCCTTACTGACATGACTAGGAAGGGGACTGATTTTTCTAAATGGTCTGACGCCGCTAAAATTGCATTTTCCTCTCTAAAAGAGAGATTTACCTCGGCACCTGTTCTAATTCAACCTGATGTCTCCCAGCCTTTTATTGTTGAAGTTGATGCGTCGGAGGTGGGAGTGGGGGCTGTATTGTCTCAGGGTCCGTCTCCTGGCAAATGGCGTCCTTGCGCTTTCTTTTCCAAAAAATTATCTGCAGCAGAAAAGAACTATGATATTGGAAATAGGGAACTGTTGGCGATTAAACTGGCGTTTGAAGAGTGGCGTCACTTCTTAGAGGGAGCAATCCACCCCGTCACGGTAATTACGGATCACAAAAACCTTCTGTACCTAGAATCGGCTAAGCGTCTCACCCCTAGACAAGCTAGGTGGTCGCTATTCTTTACCAGATTTAACTTTGTAATCACCTATCGTCCTGGGGCAAAAAATACCAAGGCAGACGCATTGTCTCGTAGTTTCCCTGGAGGGGGTAATGTTAGTGATCCGGTACCTATTTTACAAAGAGGAGTGGTTGTCTCGGCTGTACACTCTGTTCTAGAGGGAAAGGTGTTAGAGGCCCAGGGGGACGCCCCGGCCTCTTGCCCCTCAGAGAAATTATTTGTACCGTTAAACCTGCGTCTTGAGTTATTGAAGGAACATCATAATTCGGCACTTGCTGGGCACCCAGGTAGTAAAGCAACCTTGGAGCTATTGTCTCGTCGTTTTTGGTGGCCAAGGTTGCGTCAGGATGTAATAGATTTCGTGTCTACTTGTTCTACTTGTGCACGCGCGAAAGTCTCTCATACACGTCCAGCAGGGTCTTTATTGCCACTTTTCATCCCCAATAGACCATGGACACATCTATCAATGGATTTCATCACTGACTTACCTTTGTCTGCGGGTAAAACAGTTATCTTGGTAGTAGTAGACAGGTTTAGCAAAATGGTACACTTTATTGCGCTACCCGCACTTCCTAATGCTAAGACTCTTGCTCAGGTGTTTATCAGTGAAATCGTGAAGCTTCACGGGGTCCCTTCCGATGTGGTTTCGGATCGGGGAACCCAGTTTATTTCTAAGTTTTGGAAAGCTTTTTGTACCCGTTTAGGGGTACACTTATCCTTTTCCTCAGCTTTCCATCCTCAGTCGAATGGACAGACTGAGCGTACCAACCAAAACCTAGAAACATATTTAAGGTGTTTTGCGTCTGAAAACCAAGAGGTGTGGTCATCATATTTACCGTTAGCCGAGTTTGCCATAAATAATCGCCGTCAGGAATCCACTGGCAAGTCACCATTTCTTGGTGCATACGGTTTTCATCCCCAATTTTGTACTTTCAAAGAGGGGGGGTCTTCTGGGGTTCCCGAAGAGGAACGGTTTTCTTCATCTCTTTCATCGGTATGGCAGAAGGTGCAAGCTAACTTGAAAAATATGAGTGGTAAATACAAATGCATGGCCGATAAGAAACGGTCGCCAGGTCCGGACCTAGGAGTGAATGACTATGTGTGGTTGTCTACTAGGAATATTAAGTTGAAGGTTCCCTCTTGGAAACTGGGTCCTAGGTTCATTGGTCCTTATAAAATTGTAGCCGTCATTAACCCTGTGGCTTTTCGCCTGGAGCTACCTCAGACTTTTAAGATCCATAACGTCTTCCATAAGTCGTTGCTCAAGAAGTATGTTCCACCTCTAGAACCATCACCGCTGCCACCTCCTCCTGTTGTTGTGGATGGTAATCTGGAGTTTCAAATATCCAGAATTGTTGATTCTCGTCGGGTCCGCCGCTCTCTTCAGTATCTGGTGCATTGGAGGGGTTACGGTCCCGAGGAAAGAATGTGGGTTCCAGCGTCAGAGGTAAACGCCAACAGGTTGATTCAGGCTTTCCATGTCTCTCATCCGGAGAGACCTGGTCCTGAGTGTCCGGAGGCCCCTCGTGAAAGGGGGGGTACTGTCACGAGGGTGTCAAGAGCCACGTCTGACTCCGTTATACCCGGGGTCAGGAAGTCGCAGCGGGTGGCTGCGCGCTCTATGCCTAAAGATCACGGTGTTTCTTAGTGTTTGTTTTCTGTGTTTGCCTTGCTATCCTTTTTGTCTCACTCAGGGATCCGTAGCTTCTCCTCCTCAGCTGTTTCTTGTCTGCCACTCCCAAACTCCCTATATTCGCCTCTCACACTTCTCTTGTTGCCAGTTATAGAGCTTCCTGCCTGGACATCTATACTGACCCACTGGAGCTGAGAATCTGGTTGTTGTTCCAGAGTGCTATCCTCCGGATCCCTGTTGGGCTTTTGTTGTCTCCTGTTGTTGCCCACCTGGGATTATATGTTTAGTTTGTATTGTCTGTCCTCCCCTTGGTGTTTTCCTCTAGAGCTAGTGGTGCGGACTAGTGTTCCCACCGCCCTGTTCACTATCTAGGGCTCATCCTAGGGAAAGCCAGGGTTTTAGGCACGTGATCGGCGTACGGGTGAGGAACCCGTCTAGGGACGACAGGGCAGCCAGGTGCCAGACGCAAGGTGAGTCAGGGGTCACCACCTTCCCTCTCACTAGGGCAGGGCCTCCCTCTGTTCCTCCCTCCGTGTCACGTATGTGACAGTTACGCCGATCGTGATACTCTGATCTGATGGTATAAAAGGGACTCCTGACTTTACATTGAAAGTCAATGGGGACGGATCCGTTTGCAATTGCACCATATTGTGTCAACGTCAAACGGATCCATCCCTATTGACTTGCATTGTAATTCAGGACGGATCCATTTGGCTCCGCACGGCCAGTCCGTGGATCCTCCAAAAATCAAGGAAGACCCACGGACGAAAAAACGGTCACGGATCACGGACCTACGGACCCCGTTTTTGCGGACCTTAAAAAAAAACGGTTGTGTGCATGAGGCCTAACTTAGTTTTTTACTCTGTAATTGATGCCAACAGTAGATTGAGCTGGTCTTGATAGAAATTAGCAGTCAGATAGTTGTGGCACTGTCATATCTTTACTTGGGTCTCTAACCAGTGACAGTCAGCAGCAGAAGACACCTGAAGTCTTTTTTCCAGTTACACAAATCAGCATTCAGAGTACTAACTAATATACCCTCTAAGGTGAAGTTCCACCTTTCACACCCTGCACCATGCTATTTTATTACTAGGATCGAATACCTAGTTAACTGGAAACAATGTAACAGCGCGATGCTGTGATTGCTCAGGAGCTGTGCCCACACCATGACTTGTACGTGGCAGCTGTATTATAAAGCTTGCACCCTGCTCTCCCTTCCAGGATCGGAGGTGACTCTGATCCCAGCAGTTTAACCTCTCAGATGCTGCAGTCACGACATATGAGCATTCAGATGGAGGGAGAGGACAGCCTCTATTTTCCAATTGGTACCCAGAGGACTCAGTAGCAGAATATAACAGAATGCTGGTAAAAATCTCAATGGACTATAATGAGGAAGTATTACAGTGTATAGTGCAAGTGCTCAAATGATTGGAAGTTTAAGTCCCTTAAGGGTGTTAAAAAAGTGTAAAGAACAGTTGAATATATTGGACAAAAAGCAAAATGTTGGGAAGCTCACCAGAATAGAGCACGACCGGCTACCATTCCATAGCTATTAAAACCTAATAAATATACTAATAGTTGGCTCAAAAGAAGTCAAAAATACTTATTTATTATTATCTCTAAAAATGCAACTATAATAAAATAGTCAATGCAATTGTGATAAAAAATACATTTAAAATAAAAACATATATAAATGACAATATACAATAAATTGAAATTGGTAAGGCTCCATCATATATGGTGGGTTGAAGAGCTCACGCAGCCCACAGTTTTATAATACAGCTGCAATCCTTTATAAACTGAAGAAACAATATCAGATGTTTCATTCAGATAGATTTTTGAACAAAACCTTCAAAAACGGATATGTCCTGCGTTTTTGAGTGCACTTAGGCAGCGTATGGTGCACTTACTACCCTGTCAGTGAGTTTAGTTACAGTGTCCTGCGTTCTTGTTCTGTATGGCCAGACTCTAATGCTCTTGTTAACAGATGGAGAAAAAGTAACAAGAATGTCCTGCACACCTTGAAATAATTTCCAGTATAGCTGCGCATAAAAAATGGCTAAATGAGGTAAGGTGTGTATATATACCTCCCCGGAAGATGAGTGAACTATATGTTTTTTAGGTTGATTGTAATAAACTGATATACACGCAGTACTTGTGTATGAGTTCACTCACGTATATGCCGATTCACCAGCCTTGCATATAGGTGCGTATGCTTGATTCCTTTCTCTCACACAGCACTGAGCGTAACTGCACTTCTTACCGGTTGTCTATGGCTTCATCTGTGGAGTAGTACCTGCTGGAATCCATGTTGCGTATGGCTCATACGCTGGCAGTCTCACAAGTCGTCTCTCGCTGGTGGCGGAACTTCACGCATGCGTAGTATAGATTTCCAGACGCCAAGGTGTAACTTTAGTAGTAATCTGTAATATAGCAGTCTGTTATGTGGCAGGGTATTTTCAAAAGGATGTAGCTGTTATTAAGATAATATTGCCAGACGCGTTTTAAAACTGCAAGGGTTTCTTCCTCAGTGGCATAAAAATATGTTGAAAAGAGAGGGACACAACGCTCCTTATAAAGAGCCAGTGACTAAGTTAAAACCTGGACCGGACCGTGACTTGTGGTGTCATGTCTTACGGTACATACTTTGGTACTTTATTCACATTATGCGTCTTTGCATTAACAATTGCAATATTAGCTTTCGCTATAGCTTATATCCATTATAATATTAATCTACCGTTTGTCCTATAAATCATAAAGTTATTTGATAAATATCGATATAAAGGCTGACGGTGGCCTGAGAAATATATATAAAGATAAAATATAAATACAAACAAAAAAATAAAATAAAAATTGTAGAAATGAAAATAAAAATGATAATGAAGAATACTAAATAAAAATGGAATTGAAAGTAAATATTAAAATAATAAGAATAAAAATACAAATAAAAATACAAATACATTTTTTTCTTCTTTGGTTGAAAATAGTTTTGAAATATATTACAAACACCCTAAAAAAGTTTAAACTTTTTTTCCCCATTTCTCATATAATAAAAAGAATTTAAAAAGCTAAACATAATGTCATGTTATTTGTCATGTGCAATGAACACCATAAAACATAAGAATTATAAAAAGGTTGCATATATCCCATATGGTATCAATAAAATCAGCTCACCCAGATAAGAACAGCAATGAAGCGTGGCGCAGCATAGCGGAATGCGCCATTGACTTGGGGGGAAGACTGTAGGCAGAGCAGGGGTTAAATGTGGAAAGGGGCTAGACGGGAGTTAGAGTGGGGGTGGAGCCAGGGACCGAGTTTCGCGGGCAGTATATAGGAGAGAGGGAAGGAAGAGTAGGAAGTGGTAGAGATAGACCAGGTGTAAGTTTGGGATGGCGGAGTTTGAGGCATTGATGGCGGCGGTGCGGGATGCGGCGCAGCAGCACGGGACAGCGTGGCTGCAGGACCAACTGCAGGTGGCCCTGGACGCGGCTCCTACCTATGGAGGATCGGGGGAGGGGAGGACCAGGAAGCGCCGTTCGGTACCTCCGGAGCGGCTCAGCCCCGAGGCGACTCCACGAGTGAGGAGGAGGTTGAGGAGTCCCTCCCGTTCCCAGCGGCGGTGACTAGACGGGTCGGCTGTTTCGCCAGTGCCACGGCACAGCGTGAGAAATTTAGCGGGGGAAGAGCGGGAGTCCCCTGGGCTGGTCCCCCGGTCTGGGAGAAGACCTTCTGGTGATGCGGTGCCCCGACGAGCGGCGGGGGCACGAGGTCGGCGGCTATCAGCGGACTCACCTGCAGCTGCGGGGGGAGTCCTTCGTACTGGAGGCGAGACGGCCGGGCGGGATCTTGCCGAGGCCCAGGTGGAGGTGGACACGGGGAGAGGACCGGTGTCTGGAGCGGCATGGCCACGTGAGGCGGGTGCTGCGGCCGGGCCTTCAGTGCGGAGCAGTCAAGCGCATGGTGCGCTGCGGCCCCTAGTCGTGGGCCGGTGGCATTGCAGTGAGGACTCAGAGGTGGGGGTAGCGGGGCCTGTTCCCCCTGGACAGAGGCCTGGCAGGTCCCAGCAGAAGGGTAGAGGCACTTGCGCTGGTGGCCAGGCAAGAGAAGGTGATGCGGTGCCTGGGATGGGATTGTCCTCAGGGTCATCGGCTCGGCGGGGAAGATTGGATCCTGAGGATTGCCAGCACACCCTCGCTAGGAGCCGTAGCGGTGGGTCGTTTATCTGAGGCGAGTCTGGAAGACTGAGAGCTGGAAGCGGAATCTTTATCGTCTATGGCGGCAGGTGTCCCGATGGAGGTGGTGGATCCGGATTCCGGGCCGGGTGTTCCTGTGGTCCAGTCTGCAGTTGCCGGTGGAGATGGCGCAGCGGCCGGCTTTCCTGCCCGGGAATGGCCAGGTGAGAGGACGTCGGGTCAGGGGACTGGGGGTGTTCTGGCAGGTCAGTTGGCGGGGATGGGGTCAGCGGGGATAGCGCAGGAGTTATTGTCCGGGATGTTGGCCTTGTTGTCGCGGGCAGGGGGCACCGCTGTCCCCTGCGGCGGTTCGGGCACCTGCGCCGAATTTAGCGGGTCCAGGTGTGGTTGCTGCTACTGGTCCGGGGGTCCAAGGGGATTCGGCCGGGGGTGCGGCCTGTGCTGGTTCTGGGGGTGTGGTGGGGGCTACTGGCTCGGGGGTCCCAGGGAGTTCGGCTGTTGGCACAGCTGAGGCGGGTTCGAGGGTTGTTGGAGGGGCTATCCAAGTGGAGGCGGCTGTGGGGGCGGTCCCTCAGCAAGGGAGCGTTGCAGGGGACGGAGTTCGGTTAGCAGATGCGGCAAAGGGTGAGATATACATCTGTTTTGAGGGCCCGCTGGGGGCCCATTTGAAGCAGGAAGTGAAGGAAAAGATATGGCGTGATGAGTACATAGAGATTTTTTCGCTGCTTCCGTTGGAAAAGTTCAACTTGGATAGGGGTAGGCCGGACGAAAATAAACGGGATGAGGAGGAAAAAAGGCGGTGAATTTAGGTTGATTCACCACTTGTCTTTTCCGCTGGGTGGGGAGGTGAACGATGGTATAGAGGATGGCTTGTGTTCGGTATCTTTCACTTCGTTTGATGCAGCGGTGCGGTGGGTTCGGCGTTTTGGGCAAGGGGCTCTATTGGCCAAGACGGACATAGAGGCGGCCTTTCAGTTTGCTGCCTATCCACCCTGAGAGTTTTCACCTGTTGGGTTTTCATTGGGGGTGGAGTTTTTATGTTGATTGTTGTTTTCCGAGGGGTTGCACGATTTCTTGTTCTCTGTTTGAGCGTTTTAGCACTTTTTTGGAGTGGGTGGTGAAACAGGAGTCGGGTTGGAACTCAGTGTTGCACTACCTAGATTATTCTTTGTTTATCGGCCCTGCGGGTTCGCGGGTTTGTTCGGTGTTGTTGCGGACTATGGAGAGGGTGGCTGCATGTTTAGGAGTTCCGTTGGCTCGGGACAAGACTGAGGGTCCTTCCACGGTGCTGCGTTTTTTGGGGATTGAAATAGATAGCGTGGCAATGGAATGTCGTCTGCCGAGCGATAAGGTGCGGGATTTAGTTGAGGAGTTGGTTTATCTGGTTCGGGCCAGAAGGGTGCAATTGCAGAGGGTTTAGTCGGTTTTGGGCAAGTTGAACTTTGCGTGTAGGATATTGCCAATGGGGCGTGTTTTTTTTCGTCGGCTGGCGCAGGCCACAGCTGGGGTTTCAGCCTCCTTTCATTATTTGCGTCTGTCTGGGGAGGTGAAGGATGATTTGCGGGTTTGGCAGGTATTTCTGGCGGAGTTTAATGGCCGGGCTCTGTGGATGGAGGCGCCTGTTTCCAAGGTGGACTTGGAGTTGTTTTCGGATGCTTCGGGTTCGTGTGGGTACGGCGTTTATTGCCGGGGGCAGTGGAGTGCTGGGCCTTGGCCGGCTGAGTGGAGAGAGGCAGGTTTTCTGGGGAATTTGGTTCTGTTACAGCTTTTCCCGATCGTACTGGCTACGGTTTTGTGGGGAGACAGGTTGCAGAATAAGCGGATCCATTTCTACTGCGAGCGATCAATAGTCAATCTGCGTCTTCGCCCGCGGCCTTGAGACTGCTTCGGTTGTTGGTGTTGAATGGTTTAAGGTTGAATGCTTGTTTTGTTTCTGTTCACCTTCCGGGAGTGGAGAATTCGATAGCTGACTCCCTTTCTCAATTTCAGTGGCACCGTTTACGGGAGTTGGCGCCGGAGGCAGAAGTGGACGGGCTGTCATGCCCCAGTGGCTCTGGAGCGTGGCCTTGGGGTCTCTGCAGAGTTGATTAATCGGTCCGTGAGTAGTGGGACATAGTCGTCTTATTCTGCGGTTTGGTCTCTTTGGGAGGGTTTATTGGCGCAGGCAGGGGGAGGTGGTTCGGTTGCTGACCACCAGACCTTGTTGATATATTGGTTGGGGATGATGTTTGGCGATGGAGTCTCTTTTTCGGTTGCCTCCAAGCGTGTTACTGCAGTGTCTTTCTGGTTGCGGCTGCGGGGCTTGGTGGATGGGACAAAAGGGTTTTTGGTGCGGCAGGCCTTGAAGGGTTATCGGCGGGGAAGGATTCATCGGGATTCCCGACGCCCGGTTTCTTTCGAGGTGTTGTTGCAACTATGGGAACAGCTGGGGGTTATTTATGTATCTTATTTTGAGGTTCTTTTGTTCCGGGTTGCTTTTTCTTTGGCCTTTTTCGGGGCGTTTCGGATTTCCAAGCTGGTGTCTGCTACTTGCAAAGGAAACGGGGGTTTATTGCGTGAAGATGTTAGTGTACAGGACGGAGTTTTGAGGTGTCGATTGCGGAAGTCAAAAACTGATCAGGAAGGTAAGGGCGCGGTGTTGTGGTTGCGGGCTCGGCGCTGTGCCTAGTGCGGTGTGTGGAGGAGTTTTTGGCAGTGCGGCATCAAGACGGATCTAGTTTGTCGGTTTTCCAATTTGTTGCGGTTTTTCGGAAATGTTTGGGGGCGGCAGGGTTGCCGTCGCAGGAATATGCATCGCATTCTTTTTGCATAGGCGCAGCAACAGAGGCAGCAAGATGGGGGTTGGGGGAGAGTGTGATAAAAAGAATAGGTCGTTGGGAGTCATTGTGTTTTAAAGCATATGTGCGGCCCCATACTCGTACTGGACTAGCACCTATCAGAGCACCGACGTCACTGCCGCCCAGAGGTTTCAATCCCCTCTACGCTCGATCTAGTAGCGCAACGTCACTTCCGCCCATACTCTAGGTAGAAGGCAATACGTCACTACCAACCATATTCCAGCAACACTTCCGCCCATACCCATCAACAGCGTCGGCATCGCGATATCGTCATCAGGGGTAAGCTCAACCCAAGATCCATCACCTTGATAGAAATATATAACGAATTAAGGACGAGGGATATTGGACAAACACAAGGCTCATCATTTCACTACTTAGCCAGTACGATGTCTATATAATATCTCTACGTAAAAAATGGCATAGGGGATTTCATACAACAAGTGAAATTATAATCAATGTGGGTAGTGTATGGGTAGGGGAACAGAACAAACTGTCACCCACCCGATCACTCAACCAAATCATTGAGACAAAATTACAAAAGCAGTGATTGATAATAAAGTGAATCAATTCATCATACACCTAATATACATAATGAATATTGAAAAGTTTAAACAGGGTTTTTGTAATATATCATCATTAGTATTAATAACATGATTGGCAAGTACATACAAATGTTAAAATGACAATAATAATAATAATGGTTTTGTAACATCATGGCCAGAACCAAAAAAAAAACATGGAACATGCCATATATGTATATACGCATGTGTATAGTATATACGGAGATCCTAGCCATCCTTACAAAAATAAAAAATATCAATAAATACAGTACATAGATATCTGAGTATATAACATCCATACTCATATATAATTTATAAGTTATTGTCACAAAGTATATACAACTACCCTAAATAAAGTGCTAAAAGTGATAAGGTGAAAGTGCTCAGTGCGCATGCAGTGCAAAGTGATAATGTACAGGGCTCATATTAATGCCCTGCAAAATCTCGGGCATCTTTAAACAGTATTAAGGAAATGAAAACAAAGTAATAGTGTAAATTCCCCCCAAAAAACCATAACTATCAATCAGTACATAGAAAAGGAGTCATCAGTTTTATAACATGTATCCAGGGTATTAACCACCCCATACAATCTGGCCATTATCTTTCCACGGATCCTCCTAAGCGACACCTCAATGTTGATAGAAATCGGACACACATCTCTCAATCTGTAACACATAAAATCACATCAGTGCATCCCGAATATGACACAAAATAAATCAAGACCTGTTAAAATACAAAAATTACAAACCATTAAAATATCATGGCAGTTAAAACCAAAAAAGTCCTGGGCCCAGACCAGGAGCAGATGAAACACAGAACGCCTGTTGGTCTGAAATCAAGAGCACAGAGGAGCACACCAACAGAGCCTGATTATTATATCTAAAAGAGGAACCCTAGAGAACGGGGATGGCGATTGCACCATCTACAAAAATGGCGCAAAGCTATTCCCCTCATTCAGCCCAAACGGTGCAACTGTATTTAACAGGAATATCCATTTTGTTTCTTTTTGGGCTAATGTTTTCTTCCAATCTCCTCCTCTTGGGGAGATCAGTACACGATCCACACCCCTAATTCTGAGTAGGGTACTATCCGAGTTATGTTTATCTTTAAAATTTCGTGGCAAGGTCTTTAATTGTGTGACATCTTGTTCTTCTCTTGATGCTTCAATAGCCAGTACATGTTCCCTGACCCTTCTTCTTAATTGCCGTGACGTCAGTCCAACATAAATGAGGTTGCATGGGCATATAGCCCAATACACAACCCCGATTGTTGAGCATGTGATGGTGTGTGTGATCTTATACACTTTATCACCTGCCGCATTATGGAAATGGGTTGCTCTGTCCATATTAGTGCAGGCAACGCATTTCCCGCATTCTTTACTCCCCCATGGTGGCCCTTTACTACCAAACAGGCCCCCTTCCTTTCGGACATAAAAACTGCGGACCAACTGGTCACGCAGATTCTTAGCCCTCCGGAACGTTGTTGAAGCATGTGGGGGTATCACCTCCTGTAGTTGGGGGTCAGAGGTCAGTATGTTCCAGTATTTACTCAATGCCATATTTACCTCTTTCCACTTACTGGTATATCCTGTAATGAACCTGTTCTGTTGCGAATCTTGTCGAGTGTGTTTCCTATGTAATAAGTCGCTTCTCCTTGAAAGTCGTGCACGCTTGTAGGCCCTCTCTATACACCGATTTCCATATCCTCTCTCTTCAAACCTTCTTTTCAGGTCTTCCGCCTGTACCTCAAACAGACTGTCAGATGAGCAAATCCTGCGCGCCCGCAGGAATTGCCCCACCGGAATGCTCTTTATCAAGTTACCTGGGTGTGACGAGCCTGCGTGTAATAATGCATTCACTGAGGTTCCCTTGCGGTATAGGTTGGTACCCAACTGTCCATTGGCATCCACCTGGAACATCACGTCTAGGAACTCGATATCCGTACGGGCCACCTTAAATGTGAGTTTAATATTCTTAGAGTTGTTATTCAATACCCGGATATAGTTCACAAATTCCTCCTCCGTCCCCTGCCAGATAATCAGTATATCATCGATATACCTACCCCAGTATTGGACCTTACTGGACTCTGGCAGGGGACTGGATTGGAGGATGTCCCTCTCCCACAGCCCCAGGAACAAATTTGCATATGAGGGTGCACATGCCGCCCCCATTGCAGTGCCCTGGAGCTGTAGGTAGAAGGACCCCCCAAAAAGGAAGAAATTATGGGTAAGGACATAATTGAGAAGGATTAAAATAAAATCACACTTCTCCTTACCCATAGTTGTGGTCCTCAAAAAGAATTGCGTGGCTTCCAACCCATCATGATGTTTAATTGAAGTATAGAGAGACTCCACGTCACACGTAGCGATCAACATGTCAGG
Source organism: Bufo gargarizans (assembly GCF_014858855.1). Lineage (NCBI taxonomy): Eukaryota > Metazoa > Chordata > Amphibia > Anura > Bufonidae > Bufo > Bufo gargarizans. Next base: position 109,803,301 of record NC_058088.1, read on the forward strand.
TTCCAAATGTATGCCCTCCATTTTTCTCAAGATGTCCGTCGTGTCCTTTAAGTGAGTAGGTAACCCCTCCACCAGTGGCTGTAAGAAATGGTCAATGTATTTACAAACAGCATCGTTTAAACCATTCACCCCCGATACGATGGGCCTACCAGGGGGTTTCATCGCATCCTTGTGGATCTTGGGTAAAAGATATAGGGTTGGGATCACAGGGTAATCAGGCAGCAAGTGGGAAATCTGTTTCCTTGAGATAACCCCTTGTTCAAACCCAGATTGCAGGATAACCTCCAGATCCTGCTTAAATTTTATTAGGGGATTAAATGTTAGCTTCTTATAACAATCGGCATTTTGTAACTGTCTCTGCACCTCTTTCTCATACATGCGCGTGGGCCATATCACGATGTTACCGCCTTTGTCAGCCTGTTTTAGGACCACATCATCCCACTTCCCAATCTGTTTCAATGCTTGTCTTTCACCAAACGTGCAATTATCTCTCCCTTTTTGGTCAGAGATATGTGAAAGTTCATTTTCAACTAATTTCACAAAGTAATGCACATTGGAATATAATGACAATGCTGGGAAGTTTTTTGACTTTGGAATCAGGGATTTGGGGAACTCACCAGACTTTTCTGCGATTTCTTGTTCCTCCAAAAATGCAATTAAATTACTTAGTGCTTCCTGTTCCATTTGTGTGGCAAAATTAGGATCCTTTCTCTGATGATAGATCTTTTTGAAAATAAGACGTCTGGCAAACAGGTGTAGATCCTTCACTGTAGAGAAGTAGTCAAATATACAGGTTGGTGAATACGATAATCCTTTCGCCAAAAGTGACATTTGATCAATAGTCAGCACATGCTCAGATAAATTAATTACCTGTAGTTGGCGTCCACCGTATTGACCCCTCCTCCCTGCAGGTTGCTTTACTACCCCAGGTTTGCGTTTGTTATCCCTCCTCGGGTATCTGCGTGTATCCTGGCCAGATGTACTGCCATCTTCACTTCTTGATGTACGTGAAGACAGTGAGACAGACCGTGATCTGCCCTCCTGCGTCTTATACTTCCATTTATAAATTCTGTTGCTTGCCATGTCTTGTTGATCACGTTGAAATTTTCTAGTTTTCACAGCTTTGATCTGTTTTTCCCAGACCAGGAAGGCCTCATCCATTTCTTTCTTGAAGCCTTCCAATTCAATACCATTTATCTTCTGGGAAAGCTGTTCCTCAAGTCTAGTAATCTCCCCATCCAGTATTAACATATTCTTACCGTTAGATTCTATGATAAGGCGCATCAGCGTAACTGAGCATGTACCACAGGCTGACTCCCATTTTGTGCAAAATTCCTCATCTTCTTGTCCGTAGGACGGAAACATCTGTACCCTTAAACCTCTAGGGATAAGTCCTCTTTCTATATATTTATCTAGAGTGGCTTTGTTCCACCACAATTTAATGCGTCTGTGTAGTGCATTCCTCAATTGTGCCCTTAACTCAGAGGCATTCCTGCCTCCTGGGTCCGGGCCCTCCGCAGCGCCACCTGCAAAAACTGCATCCACCTGGGAAACCCAGGTTGACTCTCGTGAGTGGAAGTCCATCATCTCTGCTTTTAGCAACACCTCTGTGAAAACACAGGAAATAATTAGTAGAACCGACAAAAATTTCTCAACCAGTGAGAAAATCATATGTGAGAATTAACTCAATGTATCCGAAAAACAACAAAACACATATGCATAAATAATTTATTTTATTAAATAGTCACATAAGGACAACAACGTAGACAATAATAGATAAAAATTGATGAACAAAATAGCAGTAATGTAGTGGCACTGTGGACCAGCGCAACACCAAGGTACCAGATAATAAATCTATCCCCTAAGCGTACGTCAACTCTTAGTCCGAATAGGCCTAATGGCTAAAATATCTGAGATAAACCATCTCATAACCGGACCATAGAGTGGCGTGAGCTTATTAAATATAAATATAAATGCCACCATGCTGGCCACATTATAAGCGTGAATGGGTGCAGTGTGTAAGCAAAGTTATTTAACACCCAGTGGTTTAATCAATTACAGCATGCACCCAACACCCAAATATGCAGCCAGCATGAGGACATACATGATTGTAGCAATAATAACAAGGTATAGGGGGAACCAACCTGGAGACCTGAGTGAGCGCACCCCTGACGCGCGTTTCGCACAGCTTCCTCAAAAGGGGCGTGTCCATTCGGCCAACACGTCTGGACTTTAAATACTGTCATAGTTGAGAGAGTGCGTCCTGAACCAATCGCAGCATGTCAAACCAATTACCTAACAGCACTCTGTCACCTGCGCTCGTACTGGACTAGCACCTATCAGAGCACCGACGTCACTGCCGCCCAGAGGTTTCAATCCCCTTTACGCTCGATCTAGTAGCGCGACGTCACTTCCGCCCATACTCTAGGTAGAAGGCAATACGTCACTACCGCCCATATTCCATCAACACTTCCGCCCATACCCATCAACAGCGTCAGCATCGCGATATCGTCATCAGGGGTAAGCTCAACCCAAGATCCATCACCTTGATAGAAATATATAACGAATTAAGGACGAGGGATATTGGACAAACACAAGGCTCATCATTTCACTACTTAGCCAGTACGATGTCTATATAATATCTCTACATAAAAAATGGCATAGGGGATTTCATACAACAAGTGAAATTATAATCAATGTGGGTAGTGTATGGGTAGGGGAACAGAACAAACTGTCACCCACCCGATCACTCAACCAAATCATTGAGACAAAATTACAAAAGCAGTGATTGATAATAAAGTGAATCAATTCATCATACACCTAATATACATAATGAATATTGAAAAGTTTAAACAGGGTTTTTGTAATATATCATCATTAGTATTAATAACATGATTGGCAAGTACATACAAATGTTAAAATGACAATAATAATAATAATGGTTTTGTAACATCATGGCCAGAACCAAAAAAAAAACATGGAACATGCCATATATGTATATACGCATGTGTATAGTATATACGGAGATCCTAGCCATCCTTACAAAAATAAAAAATATCAATAAATACAGTACATAGATATCTGAGTATATAACATCCATACTCATATATAATTTATAAGTTATTGTCACAAAGTATATACAACTACCCTAAATAAAGTGCTAAAAGTGATAAGGTGAAAGTGCTCAGTGCGCATGCAGTGCAAAGTGATAATGTACAGGGCTCATATTAATGCCCTGCAAAATCTCGGGCATCTTTAAACAGTATTAAGGAAATGAAAACAAAGTAATAGTGTAAATTCCCCCCAAAAAACCATAACTATTAATCAGTACATAGAAAAGGAGTCATCAGTTTTATAACATGTATCCAGGGTATTAACCACCCCATACAATCTGGCCATTATCTTTCCACGGATCCTCCCAAGCGACACCTCAATGTTGATAGAAATCGGACACACATCTCTCAATCTGTAACACATAAAATCACATCAGTGCATCCCGAATATGACACAAAATAAATCAAGACCTGTTAAAATACAAAAATTACAAACCATTAAAATATCATGGCAGTTAAAACCAAAAAAGTCCTGGGCATTGGACCCAGACCAGGAGCAGATGAAACACAGAACGCCTGTTGGTCTGAAATCAAGAGCACAGAGGAGCACACCAACAGAGCCTGATTATTATATCTAAAAGAGGAACCCTAGAGAACGGGGATGGCGATTGCACCATCTACAAAAATGGCGCAAAGCTATTCCCCTCATTCAGCCCAATGACAGATCAAACGTTTAATCCGAGTAAATGTATAATTTTAAAGTAAAAATACGTTGATTCAAATTTTCACGGTGTCAACAAATCCCCAGAAAGTTGGGACAAGTAGCAATAAGGCTGGAAAAAGTAAATTTGAGCATAACGAAGAGCTGGAAGACCAATTAACACTAATTAGGTCAATTGGCAACATGATTGGGTATAAAAAGAGCTTCTCAGAGTGGCAGTGTCTCTCAGAAGCCAAGATGGGTAGAGGATCACCAATTCCCACAATGTTGCGCAGAAAGATAATGGAGCAATATCAGAAAGGTGTTACCCAGCGAAAAATTGCAAAGACTTTGCATCTATCATCATCAACTGTGCATAACATCATCCGAAGATTCAGAGAATCTGGAACAATCTCTGTGCGTAAGGGTCAAGGCCGTAAAACCATACTGGATGCCCGTGATCTCCGGGCCCTTAAACGACACTGCACCCCAAACAGGAATGCTACTGTAAAGGAAATCACAGAATGGGCTCAGGAATACTTCCAGAAACCATTGTCAGTGAACACAATCCACCGTGCCATCCGCCGTTGCCAGCTGAAACTCTACAGTGCAAAGAAGAAGCCATTTCTAAGCAAGATCCACAAGCTCAGGCGTTTTCACTGGGCCAGGCGTAGGGACCATTTTGAGGCCAAGGCATGTCATCAGGCCTTTTGTTAGTCAAACGTATCCCCCACTGAAGGTGAGGTAATCAACAGGTGAGGTGAGGTAATGAAGGTGAGGTAATCAACACTTTTTGGACCGAGGCGACTTCTTTTGTCAGTGACAATGCCTCCTGCTGCACTAAAGGTCCTTTCTGACAGGACACTTGAAGCGGGGCAGGCCAGAAGTTGTATCGCAAACTGGGATAACTCAGGCCACAGGTCAAGCCTGCACACCCAGTAGTCAAGGGGTTCATCGCTCCTCAGAGTGTCGATATCTGCAGTTAAGGCAAGGTAGTCTGCTACCTGTCGGTCGAGTCATTCTCTAAGGCTGGATCCCGAAGGGCTGTGGCGATGTGTAGGACTGAAGAAGCTGTACATGTCCTCCATCAACAACACATCTGTAAAGCGTCCTGTCCTTGCCGCCGTGGTCGTGGTAGGAGGAGGATTACTTTTACCTCTTCCCCAGTTAGATTCCCATTGTGCTGTGACATCCCCCTTAAAAGCTGTGTAAAGCATACTTTTTTGTTTGGTTTTGAACTGCTGCATCCTTTCTGACTTTCGGTAATTTGGTAACATTTCTGCCACTTTCTGCTTAGCGAGGCCACCCAGTACAGGTCGTTCTCCTTCATCCTTTTTATACGAGGGTCGCTCAACAGACATGACAGCATGAAAGACCCCATTTGCACAAGGTTGGATGCCGAGCTACTCATTTCTCGTTCCTCCTCCTCACTGATGTCATTGATGGTCTGTTCTTTCCCCCAGCCACGTTCCAACACCACGGGTCCCAGATAGGTGACAACAACGAGCACCCTAGGATGCCTGCTGTGGTTGGTCTTCCTCCTCCTCAAAGCCACATTCCTCCTCTGACTCCTCTTCCTCATACTCCTCTTGCAGTGTTGCCGCTTATGACAAGGCTGTTTCTGGTGGTGATGGTGACCACAACTCTTCCTCTTCCTCTTCACGCTCATCTACAGCCTGATCCAGCACTCTTCGCAGGGCACGCTCCAGGAAGAAAACAAATGGGATGAGGTCGCTGATGGTGCCTTCGGTGCGACTGACTAGGTTTGTCACCTCCTCAAAAGGACGCATGAGCCTACAGGCATTGCGCATGAGCGTCCAGTAAAATTCCCAGCTCCGCAGAGGCTGTCCTAGCACCCCGATCATACAAACACTCGTTGATGGCTTTTTCTTGTTGGAGCAGGCGGTCGAACATTAGGAGTGTTGAATTCCAACGTGTCGGGCTGTCGCAAATCAAGTGCCTCACTGGCATGTTGTTTCGGCGCTGAATGTCTGCAAAGTGCGCCATGGCCGTGTAGGAACGCCTGAAATGGCCACACACCTTCCTGGCCTGCTTGTAGGATGAGATTCAACACATGTGCCAGCAGAAGAGGACTCAGCCGAGGAGGTTATCGAAGAGGATGGAGTAGAGGAGGTGGCAGTAGGCCTGCCTGCAAGTCGTGGCGGTGTCACCAACTCCGCTGCAGAGCCATGCATTCCATGCTTGGCAGCCGTCAGCAGGTTGACCCAATGCGCAGTGTACGTGATATACCTGGTGGTGGTGGCGGCGGGCGGGAGAGTGGTAACTTGAGAGCAGGTGACCAAAGCTGAGCTTTTTCTATCTGCAAGGTATTTCTAAGTGACACCCTGTAACGGTATCAGTGGTGGCCTGGCATCAAGTGGCCACAGTACAGTCTGTGGGCCAGGCACACACTGGCTTGCAACTGGGAATATATCACAGAAAAATAATACATTTTTTTTTTATCTGCAAGGTATTTGTGAGTGACACCCTGTAACAGTATGAGTGGTGGCCTAGCCAGTGGCCACAGTACAGTCTGTGGGCCAGACACACACTGGCTTGCAACTGGGATTATATCACGGAAAAATAATACATTTTTTTTAAATCTGCAAGGTATTTGTGAGTGACACCCTGTAACGGTATGAGTGGTGGCCTAGCAGCAAGTGGCCACAGTACAGTCTGTGGGCCAGACACACACTGGCTTGCAACTGGGATTATATCACAGAAAAATAATAAATATAATTTTTTTTATCTGCAAGGTATTTCTGAGTGACACCCTGTAACAATATCAGTGGTGGCCTAGCAGCAAGTGGCCACAGTACAGTCTGTGGGCCAGACACACACTGGCTTGCAACTGGGATTATATAAATAATAATAAAAATATCTGCAAGGTATTGTGACACCCTGTATGATTATATCACAGAAAAATAATATAAATTGATTTTTTTTTTATCTGCAAGGTATTGTCTGTGACACCCTGTATGAATGGTGTGCACACAGTACTGTCTGTGACTGAGCCTGCAGCCTCTCACACACGGGCAGCAGACTGATGTACCAGCCCTAAAAAGTTCAGAACACTGCCCTAGTTAACGCTTTCCCTATTAGATCATCAGCAGCAGCACTCTCCCTCCTCTCACTAAGAAAGCAGCTTCAGAATGAATCTAAAATGGATGCTGTCCAGGAGGTGGGAGGGTCTGGGAGGGAGGGTCTGCTGCTGATTGGCTGGAATGTGTCTGCTGACTGTGAGGTACAGGGTCAAAGTTTGCTCAATGATGATGTATAGGGGGCGGACCAAACATCGCATATGTTCGCCCGCCGCGGCGAACGCAAACAAGCTATGTTCGCTGTGAACTGTTCGCCGGCGAATAGTTTGGGACATCACTACTCAGAAGGCAGGGTTAGCATGGCCGAAATGTGGAAAAGCTTTGTCAGCACGCCACGACAACCAGCACCACCAGCTGATATGGAAAGTCTTAGCAGGAGGCAGTATGTGTGCACACACCTACACGTACTGAATGACGGGTCTGCCCCCTTCAACTTCTGGGTCTCCAAATTGGGCACATGGCCTGAAATTCACCAATTTTTGAGTGTATAGTACCACTGCTATACCGAGTAGACAGGTAAAAAAATAAAAATAAAAAATTGGTCTGTTACATTTTTGGGTGAAATTCACCAATATTTGGGTGTAATATACCCCTCCTCTACCTAGTTGACAGCTTAATAAATTTCACTAATTTTTCTGTTACATTCTTGGGTTCACATTATACAATTTTAGACGTGAATAAACCCCTGCTCTGCATATTTGACAGGGAATAAAATCTAATAAATTCTTCAGTTATTAATGCTTAAACTGTAAAACGTTGTCACACCTTTATGCTTTAATAATTTCTCCTATAATTCAACTCTATAATTTTTTGCCGCCCTAGGCAAGATAAAAATTGCCGCCCCCCCCCCCCCTTATCAGATGATTTGCCCATATCATGACATCACATATGTTCCACCCCTTTCTCAGCATTTAAATTAAAAGAACTGCTATGTTTCCCTTAGGGTTAATCAAGCTTCTTGTAGCTGTCTCCCTGACAGCCGCTAGAGGTGCTTCCGCGATTCTCACTGTGAAAATTACAGTGGGAAGACGCGGAAAATTGTTTTGAATGCATGCGCGTGCGCAGCTGAGAGGAGGATCGGGGAGAAGAGTTCCCAGTGCCGGCGCTGGAGAAAGGTAAGTGGCTGAAGGGGTTTTAACCCCTTCAGCCCAGTGGGAGGGGGACACGAGGGTGCCCCACTCCTAACAACTATATAGTGCCAGGAAAATGAGTTTTTTTTCATGGCACTATAATGCTCCTTTAACACCAGTACTGCACAGTGTCTTTTCTCTGCAGGAACAGGCTATAGACACCAGTACCGGGCCGGACTGAAAGGAAGTGCACACTAAGTGAGCACTTCCTGTCAGTCTGGCCGGGTACAGGAAACAAAAGCTCCTGTACTGCGGACCGAACACAGCTCGGCCATGCTACATTAGAGGCGCTTCCCTCCTGTCAGTCCCTCTCTTCAGGCTGCGCCCGGGTGGTGCACAATCATAGACACACCAGCCCGGGCAGTGCGGCAGCCCGTCGCCGTACAAAAAAAAAAAAAAACCTTGCGGCAGGACCGGCCCGACAGCCACTTAACCAAAGCTTTTTTTTTTCAACCGCACAGGGCCGGCGCCCCCTGATAAATTGTGCCCTAGGCGACTGCCTAGGTCACCTTACAGGTGGCGCTGGCCCTGGATGTGGTCTCTCTTTCTCACGCTCCCTCTCTGGCTTGGAAACCTAATTCCCTGCCACCCGTGATCACAATGGTAGGCGCAGAAAAGAACATCGAAAATTGATAGAGCAGATATCAAATTGGATTGCGAACATCACGGGGACATGCGACATGGTGGGGCAGTAAGTTTGCACACGCCTACACGAACTGACTGACAGGGGTCAGCCTCTGCAACTTCTGGGTCTCCAAATTGGGCACATGGCTTGAGCTTGCCCTTTACCCTTTGGAGGTGCTGGCCTGCCCTGAAGCCAGTGTATTGTCTGAATGTGTGTTTAGCATGACTGCAGGGGGGTATCACAAGTTATATTTCCCAATGTTTTGGGGTGTACCCTAATTTAAAAAATAAAATTTAAACCAGTGAAGGCTGCCTCCTCCTCCACCACTGCTTCCACCTACACCGCCACATCCACTGCCTCCTCAACCTCCTACTCCATATGGACCTCGTCCTCCTAGATCAAGATTATTATTTTTACGTATTATGTTATTTAAAGTCATTCCCCTGTCGACGGTGCAGGCCTGGATGCCTCCTGCCCTGCATCTGGACTTTTGCACCATCAGCAACCACCTCCACTTCCATGTCCCAGCGCAGCGTACAAATGTCCTTACCCCAGGCATTTGAACACAAGCACAAATACCCAGCCACCCACCCACAGGCCATAGCACTAAATGCGCAAATTTCAAAATGACTGGAAATGTTGCCATTTAGGCTTGTGGATACTGAGGCCTTCCGCAGCCTGATGTCTGCGACCATCCCTGGTTACGCAGTCCCCAGCCGCCACAATTTTTCATGGTGTGCTGTGCCCGCCTTACACCATCATGTGTCCAGTAACATCACCTGTGCCCTAACCAACGCAGTTACTGGGAAGGTCCAATTAACCACTGACACATGGACAAGTGCTTTCGGCCAGGGACTCTACATTCCTGACGGTACACTGGGTGAACATTGTGGAGGCCGGGAGCAAGTCAATAAACTTTGAGGAATCAACACAGATTGTGAGCGACGATAACACTATTGTCAGCGACACCATACAACTTCTGTGTCTACTCAAATGCTCGCTGCTCACAATTAAGGACGACGCTTTGCATGTGAAAGAGGTGGAAATAGGGGAAGACATTACACAGGGTGATAACCAGACCACCCTCAGTTCATCTTCTCAGCGCAAATTGGATGATGAGGAGGAAAGGAGCAGGGGACGGTTGCCTCCGCTACAGAGGGTAGTACCCATGGAAGTTTAATTCCATCTGTTCAGCGTGGATGGGCAGAAGAAGAGGATGAGGAGATTGAGTCATCCTCCTGATGACAACAGCAAAGTCTTGCCTGTTGGGACTCTGGCACACATGGCTGACTTTGTTAGGCTACCTTTCCCATGACCCACGCTTTTTACGCATTTTGGACAACACCGATTACTCGTTGTTTACCCTTCTTGCCCCGCCAACAAAGAGAACTTCTTATCTCTCATTCCCATGGTGGAGAGGATGAGCAAAATGGTGCAATACCAGAAGGTCCTTGTGGAAAAATTGCTCCAAAAGTTTCCAGCTGGCAACGCTGGCGGCAGAGTACATAGTTCCTTGGGCAACCGAGGAGACGAGACAAGGGGAAAACACAGCAGTTCCAACAGAGGCAGGGCAACCCTCTCCAAAGCCTGGAACAGTTTCATGACACCCTGCCAGCACCCTCACCCTGATGGGTGAAGATGGTGAAGGAGTACGTAGCAGACCTCGTCAGCGTCGTCAATGATACCTCTGTGCCTTACAACTACTGGGTGTCCAAGCTGGACACGTGGCACGAACTGGTGCTCTATGCCTTGGAGGTGCTGGCCTTCCCTGCCGCCAGCGTTTTGTCAGAGAGGGTATTTAGTGCTGCTGGGGACATTATAACTAATAAGCGCATCCGCCTGACAACTGAAAATGCTGACAGGTTGACTCTTATATGAATGGACTTGTTTACTCCACCAGAGGAAAGTAGCTGAACATAAAGGCACTTTGAATGTGCATTGAATACACAGAATTCCCATGCACCCCTTCCACCACAAAAAAGGGTATATGGTTCCTCCTCCTCCTCCATCAAATCAACATGTTTATTAGTCTGCCCTCGCTCCTAATGTTGTAGATGGTCAGCTCACCTGCAGACCCTAGTCTACAATCTCTTTTTAGAGGGCCAGCTCACCTGCAGGCCCTCGCATGTAATGTTTTATAGGGTCAGCTCACCAGCAGGCCCTCAACCATAATGTTTTACAGGGTCAGCTCACCAGCAGGCCCTAGTCCATAATTTTTTCAATGGTTAGCTCAGCAGCAGGCACTCGCCCATAATTTTTTTTAATGCTCAGATCAGCAGCAGGCACTTGCCCTTAATGTTTTAGAGTTAGCCCTGCAGCAGACCCTCACCCCTAATGTTTTAGATGGTCAGCTCAGCAGCAGGCACTTGCCCGTAATGTTTTAGAGGGTCACCAGGCACCCTCCCATCTTCAGAGCAGGGGTTGCCTGGTTTAATGCTCGGAGTATCTCGAGGTGTTCGACCCGAGCACTTTGGTGCTCGATCAACACTAGTACCAAGTTTATTAGAAATTGATCGATGGGTTTTTGAGTTACATAGCAATATGTGTGTAGCAAAAACAGTTGGAGCATACAAACTCCATGCACCTGCTGTGTAGGTGCATCCAACCCCTGTAGGAAGACGCAAGGGTCCGTCCTTGACAGAATGTATGTGTCACTGAGGTTCAGGGGCGGACTGGGCCGGGGGGCAGGGGGGCAATTGCCCCCCGGGCCTCTCTGTCAGCTCATTGTCCCGGCCGGCTGGGCCGGAATTATATGTGACTGCACACTGCAGCCTGCCCTGCGGAGGGAGACGGGGAGCTGAGGAGGCGTGCGGCTGGCAGCCTATCAGAGAGGCCGCCGGGCCGGCGCAGGCGACGAGATGACGTCATCGCGCCGCCTGACTGAGCCGCTGCGCGGCCGTAAAGTAAGGAGCAGCGCTGGAGGCGGGACGGGAGTATTTCAGTGAAGGTGCTGGACTCGGCTGGAGGTAGGAGGTAAGTATAAGTCTGACTGGCTTTTTTTCCTCCCTATTTCTGTCACTGATAGGGGGGCCTATCTGGCTACTGGCTACTGGCACATTATAGGGGGGGGGCCCTATCTGTATACTTGCACATTATAGGGGGGCCCTGTCTGGCTACTGGAACATTATAGTAGGGGGCCTATGGGCTACTGGCACATTATAGGGGGGCCCTCTCTGGCTACTGGCACATTATAGGGGGGGTATGGCTACTGGCACATTATAGGGGGTATGGCTACTGGCACATTATAGGGGGGTATGGCTACTGGCACATTATAGGGGGGTATGGCTACTGGCACATTATAGGGGGGCCCAATATGGCTACTGGCACATTATAGGGGGGCCCAATATGGCTACTGGCACATTATAGGGTGGCCCTATCTGGCTACTGGCACATTATCGGGGGGCCCTATCTGGCTATTGGCACATTATAGGGGGGGTATGGCTACTGGCACATTATAGGGGGGTATGGCTACTGGCACATTATAGGGGGGGTATGGCTACTGGCACATTATAGGGGGGCTATGACTACTGGCACATTATAGGGGGGCCCAATATGGCTACTGGCACATTATAGGGGGGCCCTATCTGGCTACTGGCACATTATAGGGGGGCTATGGCTACTGGCACATTATGGGGGGGGGGTATGGCTACTGGCACATTATATAGGGGGGCTATGGGTACTGGCACATTATAGGGGGCATATGGCTACTGGCACATTATTAGGGGGGCCTATGGCTACTGGCACAATATATGGGGGGCTATGGCTACTGGCAGATTATATTGGGGCCTATTGGCTACTGGCAGATTATAGGGGGGCCTATTGGCTACTGGCAGATTATAGGGGGGCCTATTGGCTACTGGCACATTATAGGGGGGCCTATTGGCTACTGGCACATTATAGGGGGCACTATGGGGACATTAGCTCAACTGGAGACATTACAAGGGTGTATTTTTGACACTGTCTATTATAAGGAGAATTATTACAACTGGGAAGGGGGCATTATGGTGGGCTTTATTACTCCCCCATGGTATGACCCCCTAGTAGCAGCACCAGCCTCTCCCTGCTCTGCTATCCCTCTGCCCCTTCTCCAAATCCTTATTATGATATTTTTCTCATTAGGATAAAACACATCAGCTCCGCAGAGCCCCCGGACAAAGTGTGGAAGTGTCCGAGATCCCCAAGGGCCAAGCCAAGTAATTGTAAGTTTTCATATGAAATATGTTTATGTTATACACACATAGCATATACCGTGCCCCACAATATACAGCTGACGAAAGTGTCAAGGGGGGGGGGGGTCAGGAGGAGGCAGGGGAAATGGGTAAGCAGGAGGGGGGCTCAGTGGGCCTCTGCGTGTTACTTGCCCCCTGGGCCAAAAGTTGCCAGTCAGCCCCTGCTGAGGTTCCTGGCATCGGTGAGGTAAGAGCCAGTAGTTTCAAGTGTCAGCAGCAGCTAGTGCTGATTGACACTGTTTACTGTTTAGTATGGCTGCAAAGCCGATCCGGGACGGCTCTTACTGGGAGTAGACCAAGTGCTGCGTGGGTGGCTGCTCCCCGGGTCTTGGTTTGGGATATAAAAGCACAGGCAGCACTGTCAGGTGGTGTGGATTATCCTCCATTTGACAGGGAAGCTATGGAGTCTCTGTGTTTTGAGATCTAAGGATGTGTGCCGTGCTAAAGGGCTGAGAGCCGCATTGCTGGGAAGCAGGCCCCTAAAGCCTATTGTGGACTGCTGCTGACAAGGTGAATGTTTTTTGTTCTGTGGACTTGCCATGGTGTGAATGAACACCAAGACGGCGAACTGTCATTTTGTTTATGTGTGAATAAACACTGAGCTGTTTAAGTTAAAGACTTTGTTTTTGCCTCTGTACTGTGTCTGCTAATCTGCCTACCAGAGTGACTCCCCACACCCCCACAAGATTTATTTCCCGGTAGCAAGGGATGTGTATACAATGTTTCGTTGAAATTGATGGTTGCGTTTTTGAGTGATCGCGGAACATACATACTGTACATACATACATACATACATACATACATAAATACACACACATCTATACGTCCTTTTTAATATATATATATTTATATTCGTTTAGAAAACACCTAACATGACAGTTGCACAAATTTAAAATATATGGCTCTCAGGATATGGTGAAAAAACTATTAATATTTATTGTAATATATAGAAAGGCTGAGCACTCTCCCAATGGACCACACAGAAATTATTCAAAGATTATTTGAATTTATTACACCAATATATAGATCTAAAATTCAACAAAATTACAGTAAAACTATGATAAAAATAAAAATATTCGATAAAAATACACTATGAATATAATAAAAGGGTTATACAGATTAAGAACATAATGAGTAAGAAGGCTTATAAAGGCATGATGTATCTAACTTTGATGAAATATGTCCTGGATATGCAGAAAAAACGATGATGATTTGCAAATAATCCGATGTATAAATATTCGACAGTCAAAGAATATATGATGATATTTTCGAATATATATTCGCATAAATGTCCAGACTGGAATAGATTATGTGCTTGCGATAATTAGTCAATATCCCCTGTGTGGCAATTTAAAGGAAACACTTACTCTTGCAGAAAGCCGTCTAACTATCGCACACGGTGGCGTCCCACGTGGCTAATGGAGTTGAATTTCGGCGGTGTCTGTTACTTGCAGTACAGCAGGAGTAGTGTAAGCGATATAGTCCTCCGTGTAGAGATTCTTTGTAAAAGAAGTTGAAGTTGTAGCTCTACTTCATGGGACTAAATGTTCGCTGTTATGCCATAAAGTTCCTCAGGGTGAAAGAAATCGATTCAAATCATTAACATCGGGACGTCCATCAGCTGATGTGCGGGTCTTCTGAAACCAGACGCGTTTCGGGGTCTTTTCCTAGCCCCTTCCTCAGTGGTAGCCCGCAAAGGGAAAAGAACCCCTTTTTATACCCAAAATCCTCCATAATTCAACAGGTTACAAAATCTGGAGTGGATTTGGCGATTTGTATCAACCAGTCGCATATTAAATCCGGTATGGAATAGGAGATGGATGTGTATATTAGATACATGCCAGTTTTTCAAATGTAACTATTATGAAGAATCCTAAATAATATCTCATAGGGTTATACATACACATACATATTAATTCATAAAAAATCTATGAAATTTTCCGAAAAACGCAAATGCGATTTCTTAAACCTCTATGCGTTTTTCATGCGTTTTTTGCGTTTTTTCAAAATTTTGCATCTATAGCCCATAAATATATATAAGGTACCAATTTTCAAGGAAAACATTCTCCCAAAAATATTTAACAGTGTCTGATATATCAGTATGTGGATATTAGTCACTATCTGTGACCCAGCAGTACGATTTTCCAAGAAACGCAACTGCGTTTTTTAATAGTCAATGCGATTTTCGTGCGTTTTTTTGTAAATTTTCTGGATTTCTTCTCCATATTCATTCCACATATAGATATATATAATTTTCAAGGAAAACATTCTCCTAAAAATGTTTAACAGTGTCCTATATATCGGTATGTGGATATTAGTAACTGTCTGTGACCCGGCAGTATGATTTTCCAAAAAACGCACCTGCGTTTTTCAATAGTCAATGCGGTTTTCGTGCGTTTTTTTTTTTTTTTTTTTATAAATTATCTAGATTTCTTCTCCTTATTCATTCCACATATAGATATATATTACATATGATAATTAAAACGTATGATAAACAATAAATCTTAAAAGCTTTCTATATATCAGAGATTCCATAAAATTAATGAAACCATTGAGTGTAAGCTCATGCAGTATATTAAAAGTGATTTCTATAACACTAATATATCCTGATATCTGTATGACAGTAAAATAGAACCTATTGCGAATAGTTAAAATCCTGAACTTAAACAAAGGATGAATAGTCTATTTCCACATTAAACCTTTATATTCTAATGTTCTATCTTCATTTCACTGATTGATTGTCAGTAGATATTTATTCGATAGGTCATCTAAATGTTCATCTAAAGATTTTTGATGATCTAGTCGGAAGGTGTTTTTGAGTGAGGAATCCAAAGGAGGGTGAAGGATTGGGAACCCTCCATCCGAGAAGGACCAGAGTGGGTAAAGCAAACCACCTCTGGGCCTGAGTCAGATGGGGGGCGCCCAACCAAGATGGGTGCTTAAAGGAAGCCGTAGATTTCAGATTCGGCATTCAAGCCCATCGGTATGATTGAATCAAAATTAAAAATGAATCTAGATTCAACACGGGACATTTGTTTGATAAGGTCCCCTCCTCTCCAATGTGGTTTAACTCTCTCAATAGCAGCAAAAGACAAAACATTTGGGTTTTGATTGTGGTGTAATTTAAAGTGTCTGGAAACAGTATGTTTGTCTGATCCACTTCTGATTTCTGTAAAATGCTCAGAGATTCTTTCCTTCAAGGTCCTTTTAGTGCGCCCTATATATTGTTTGTCGCAAGGACATTGAAGGATGTATATTACATTCTTGCTGTTGCATGTCAGAAAATCTTTAATCTCATGTTTAAAACCGTTTGAAGTGGATGAGATTTCAGTTGTTTTCTTAGAGAAAAGTGTTTTTTTACAATTTGAGCAGGTATTGCATCTAAAGAAACCCTTCAAATTTAGCCACTTATGGATAGTTGGGTCTGAGGAAGACTTTCCAGATTTGATTGTTGGAGCAATTTTTAAACCTAAATTGGGGGCTTTAGTATAAATGATCTTTGGCTTCTTAGGTAGTAGCGTTCCTATAATTTTATCCTTTTGGATGAAATGCCAATGTCTATTTATGATGGTTTCAATTTTTTTATAATGTGAATTGAAAGGAAGAATAATGTTAGTTTGTTCCAATTCTACCATTTTCCCATGAACTGTGGGGTTCTCTATTTTCTCCAAAGGTTTGTCAAAGAAAGTCTGTCTGTCTAGGATTTGTATCTTATTAAAAGAATCTTCAACTAATTTCATTGGGTAATTTTTTACTTTAAATTGTGACTTTAACATTTCGGCTTCTTGTTGGAAGGTATCGTTGTTAGTACAATTCCTTTTTAAACGTCTAAATTGGCTGCTCGGAATGTTAAGCAGCCATCTTGGCAGATGGCAGCTAGAATGTAAAATAAAACTGTTTCTAGCCGTTGGTTTTTGATATGTTGAACATATTAATTTATCTTGTTCAACATTAATATTTAGATCAAGGAATTCCAGATGTGTTTTACTTATTGTGGAGGAGAAGCGAAGATTTAGTTGGTTCTCATTGATCGTCTCCAAAAATGAGGTTAAAGATGTTTCATCACCCTTCCAAATGAAAAACACATCGTCTATATAACGTTGCCATAGCACCAGGCTCGACCCCAGAAGATGGTTAATGGTAGCATCTTCCCAATCTGCCATAAAAAGATTAGCATAACTGTACCAGTCACTTGAAGGTAGTAATCCATATCGAAATAAAAATAATTATGTTTTAAAATTAACTCCACGCCTTCCGCTATAAAATCAATTTGTTCCTCATGGAAACATTTGCTATTCTTAAGTTGATTAATCATTGCTGATATACCCTGTGTATGGTCAATTGATGTATATAGTGTCTGAACATCTAAAATACCCATAGTCCATTCAGGATCGTAACTTAATTTTTCTATGATGTCCACTATTTGAGTCGTGTCCTTAATATAGGACTTAGTGTTTTTAACGACTGGTTGTAACAGATTGTCTATATACTGGGAAAGGTTCGCAGTAAGGGAACCTATCCCTGAAATGATGGGACGACCTGGCGGTTTCAAAGGGTTTTTGTGGACTTTGGGTAAACAATAAAAGACTGGGAGTCTACATTGAGTATTTAGAATAAATTTCGCCTCAGGTTCTGATAAAATTTTATTTTGTGTACCTTTAATACAATAATTCGTTAAAATCATTTTAAAACCTTCTATAGGATCCGCACTTAATTTGGTGTAAGTATTTTCGTCAACTAATTGTTTTTTACATTCTTCAATGTAATCCAGAGTGTTCATAATTACAATGGCGCCGCCTTTATCGGCGGGGCGTATTATGATATTTTCCTTTGATTGTAGGGATTTTATAGCTTGAATTTCTAGATTAGAGAGGTTGTTTTTTGTAAATTTAATATTTAAAGATCTTAAATCTTGTTCAACATTTTTTCGGAATGTATTGATTTCCGAACTAATTTCTTGTCTGGGGAATTTTACTGATTTAGGTCTCAATTCAGTATGTACATATTTTGGATTCCTCTCCTGACATGAAATGACTGGGTTTTTGAGAAAATATTTTTTAAGACACAGTTTACGGATATATTTTTCAATCCCTATATATATATCAAATTTGTTAGCTTTAGTACTTGGAGCAAATTTTAATCCTTTATTTAGGAGTTTGATTTGCGATTCGGTTAAATCGACATCACTCAAGTTCATTATGGCATCTTGACATAAGGTCATTTCCTGTTGTGATTGTGGTGCCTTTCGTTTACTCCTCCGTGTTTTTCTCTTCCTGTTTGGTGCATGTGTTTTTTGTGATTTTTCTGTATCGTCTCTTGTGGCCAATTCTGTTCTTGGTAATTGTGATGTCTCTGAGGTGTTCTTTCTCGGGGGGCTCTGTGGTCCCATTCCTCCTGTCTGTGCCTCAGATTGTACGGATGTGAAATGGGTGAAGGTGAATAGCGTTGTCTGCTCGGTGAATATTTCGTGTGGTTGTGATGTTGTCTTGTACGCACTCTGTGGTGTGGTGGTGTCTGATCTAAAAAATGATCATTTGTGAGTGCTTCATATCTATTGGAAATTGAAATAGTAGACCTAGTCTGTATGTCTTGTGAACAATTATTATCATTAAACTTTGTAAGTTCTTTGTTATGTATATCTTCTAATTGTAAGTGATCTACATCTTGAGTGTGTGGAACACTTAGATGTCGTTTTTCATAATTATTGAATTTTTTAAATTTTCTTTCAATGATGTCGTTTTCCAATTTATCTATACTCCTACATAGTCTTTCTTGCCAGGAATTGAATTCCTCATCTTTTGGGAATTTTTCTATAGTTTCTTTTATTTTAGAAATTTTAACTGTAACTTCATCCAAGATTTGGGTCCTTCTTTTCACGATTAATTGGATCAGTGATATTGACTGATCAAAAAGGAGTTTCTCCCATTCCTTGGTGAAATCACTGTTAACAAGGTCCTGTGCTGGGGTTTTTGATAATAATAAACCCTTAGGGATATATCCATTCTCTATGTATTGTAAAAGAGATCTAATCTCCCATCTTTGTTTAAGTTGTTTGTGTAGGGAGATTTCAAGTTCTCTAAATACTTCAGTCATAGTTTGATCAATGTTAGTGACTGCCTCTCTATGATCAAATTTAAACGTCTCTACTTTTTGACGTTTAGTTTCCATGTGGTTCCAAATGTCCATAGTTTAAGGCGAAGGAGCGCACCAATTGGGGTGAAAAAGGAAATGAATAATAAACAGAGTATGGTGGCTCTCTGTCGCCTATAACTATGAGTGGGTGCTGCTAAGCCTGAGTGACTCACCCAGTCACAAAGTAGATTAAATGTAATATATAGAAAGGCTGAGCACTCTCCCAATAGACCACACAGAAATTATTCAAAGATTATTTGAATTTATTACACCAATATATAGATCTAAAATTCAACAAAATTACAGTAAAACTATGATAAAAATAAAAATATTCGATAAAAATACACTATGAATATAATAAAAGGGTTATACAGATTAAGAACATAATGAGTAAGAAGGCTTATAAAGGCATGATGTATCTAACTTTGATGAAATATGTCCTGGATATGCAGAAAAAACGATGATGATTTGCAAATAATCCGATGTATATTTATTGTTTGTATTTATGGTGCAAAAGTAGTCAAATTTAACAGAAGGTATATCAATTTGGCATCGCTGTATTCATACAGAAACACAGAATAGGTAACATTATTTTATTCTGCTTGGCGGACGTCGAAAAAACGTATATCACAGAAACCATATGCTGCAAAGACTGATTGCATGTCATGGTCTTACCTTCTTGCTGTTCTCCTTCGTTTGACATGTGCTGGCGGCCATCTTGGCTTCTGGGTTTCTTGTAGCCTCCCACCCTGCGGCTTCTCCTTCCCACTGGGAGGAGCTGGATGCCCAGCTCATATATATAGGAGGTCTGTGGCTTCAGTTCCTTGCTTGGTCCACCTGTGTGCACATGCTTCTAAGACTGCTGCTGCTTCTGGTTCCTGATCCTGGCCTCGTCTGACTACCCCGCTGGTTCCTGATCCTGGCTTCGTCTGACTACCCTTCTGGTTCCTGATCCTGGCTTCGTCTGACTACCCTTCTGGCTCCTGACCTCTGGCTTCGCAAGACCCTGCTCCGGTTTAGCCATCCGTTTGGACTTTTGCTTACAGCTTGATTTGCAATAAAGCCTTCTTATTTCCACGTATCTCTTGTTGTACGTCTGGTTCATGGTTCCTTGACATTAGGACCAAGCCATGAATTCTGACGGTACAGGGCCATCCTCGCTACCTACGCTGGTTGCCAGACTTGATCAGCAGGATCACCTGTTGGGTCGGTTCGCTGTGGCGTTGCAAACCCTGCTTGAACGCACGGCTCATTTCGCTTCTGTTGCCGATGGGTCGGTTGTCGCTCCTGGGCCCGCTCCTACTGCCGCTCCGGTTGTTGCGCCAGAGTCTACCCCGACACCTGTTGCTGCGCCTGCGGTGTCTCGGGGTATGACCGGTTCTGCCCCCCTTCCACAGCGCTTTGAGGGAGAGCCAACTCAGTGCCGAGGTTTCCTTAACCAGGTGGGCATTTATTTCGAGTTGCTGCCACATGCCTTTCCTACTGAGAGATCAAAGGTGGGCTTCTTGATCTCGCTGCTCTCGGACAAGGCCTTGGCCTGGGCCAGCCCTTTATGGGAGAACAACAATCCGGTGGTTGCCGAGTTTTCCGGTTTTGTTGCTTCTCTTCGGAAGGTATTCGATGTGCCGACTCGTGCTGCCTCTGCTGCGAAGCTCCTTATGTCCATCAGACAGGGTTCACGATCCGTAGCTGAATACGCCATTGAGTTTCGTACCCTGGCAGCAGAGGTGGGCTGGAATAATGAGGCTCTGGTCGCTGCTTTCTCTCATGGTCTCTCGGATGCCTTGAAGAATGAGGTTGCAGCTAAGGACCTACCAGTGGAGCTCGAGTCTCTTATTTCTTTCCTGATTTTGATTGACACCAGACTCAGGGAGAGACCTTCCTTTAACCCCTTAGCGCAGAACGCCGTACATGTACGGCGGGGGATGCATTGCCAGAATGCATTCCGCCTTACATGTACGGCAGGATGATCGGGCGGGCACCGGAGCGGTGCGCACCCGATCACTGCAGGGGTCCGGCAGTCCCTGGTAGCCGGGCCCCTGCTGTATCCGCCGGCATCGCTGTTTACAGCGATGCCGGCGGATTAACCCTTTCTATGCCGCGGTCCGCGCGGACCGCGACATAGAAGTTGTTTGCGGCAGGTGAGTGATCGCATCGAGTCCCCGCGCTGCTGTGGCGGGGACCCGATGCGTGACAAGGCAGCCCGATGCCGTGCAGAGGCTGCCCAATGCCCTGCACGGCATCGGGAACTGCCTTCTACGGGAGCCGAGGAGATCCAGCCTCAGGCTGGGTCTCCTAGGCAACCAGTTAGTGTATGACTCAGTGTCATACACTAACAGGCAATGCATTACAATACAGATGTATTGTAATGCATTGCAGAGGGGATCAGAGTGGGATAGAAATAAAGTTTTAAAAAAAGTTAAAAAAAAAAAAAGTGTTTGGAATAAAAAAATAAAGTTTCAAGTAAAAAAAAAAAAATTGAAAAAAAAAGAAAAAACACACATATTAGGTATCGCTGCGTCCGTAACGAACGGCTCTATAAATATATTACATGATCCACCCCATCCGATAGGCACCATAAAAAATAAAAAATAAAAACTGTGTATAAAAAAGCCATTTTTGTCAACTTACATCACTAAAAGTGCAACACCAAGCGATCAAAACGGCGTATGCCCCCCAAAATAGTACCAATCTAACCGTCACCTCATCCCACAAAAAATGAGCCCCTACATAGTACAATCGCCCAAAAACTGAAAAAACTATGGCTCTCAGACTATGAAGACACTAAAACATTTTTTATTTTTTTTAAAAATGAAATCATTGTGTAAAACTTAAATAAATAAAAAAAATATTTATATATTGGGTATTGACGCGTCCGTATTAACCTTCTCTATAAAAATATCACATGACCTAATCCCTCAGGTGAATACCGTAAAAATAAAATTAAAAAAACGGTGTAAAAAAAGCCATTTTTTGTCATCTTACATCACAAAAAGTGTAGTAGCAAGCGATCAAAAAGTCATACGCACCCCAAAATAGTGCCAATCAAACCGCCATCTCATCCCGCAAAAATCATACCCTACCCAAGATAATCGCCCAAAAACTGAAAAAACTATGGCTCTCAGACTATGGAGACACTAAAACATGATTTTTTTTGTTTCAAAAATGAAATCATTGTGTAAAACTGACAAATAAAAAAAAAAGTATATATATTAGGTATCACTGCGTCCGTAATAACCTGCTCTATAACAATATCACATGATCTAACCCCTCAGGTGAATACCGTAAAAAATAAAAAATAAAAACTGTGTAAAAAAAGCCATTTTTTGTCACCTTAGATCACAAAAAGTGTAATAGCAAGCGATCAAAAAGTCATACGCACCCCAAAATAGTGCCAATCAAACCGTAATCTTATCCCGCAAAAAATGAGACCCTACCTAAGATAATCGCCCAAAAACTGAAAAAACAATGGCTCTCAGTCTATGGAGACACTAAAACATGATTTTTTTTGTTTCAAAAATGAAATCATTGTGTAAAACTGACATAAATAAAAAAAAAGTATATATATTAGGTATCACTGCGTCCGTAATAACCTGCTCTATAAAAATATCACATGATCTAACCCCTCAGGTGAATACCGTAAAATATAAAAAATAAAAACTGTGTAAAAAAAGCAATTTTTTTGTCACCTTAGATCACAAAAAGTGTAATAGCAAGCGATCAAAAAGTCATATGCACCCCAAAATAGTGCCAATCAAACAGTCATCTCATCCCGAAAAAAATGAGCCCCTACACAAGACAGTCGCCCAAAAAATAAATAAAACTATGGCTTTCAGAATGTGGAGACACTAAAGAATCATTTTTTTTTTCAAATGCTTTGTTATGTAAAACTGTCATATTTGGTATTGTCGCGTCCGTGACAACCTGCTCTATAAAAGTACCACATGATCCAACCTGTCAGATGAATGTTGTAAATAACAAAAAATAAAAATGGTGCCAACACAGCAATTTTTTGTTACTTTGCCTCACAAAAAGTGTAATATAGAGCAACCAAAAATCATATGTACCCTAAAATAGTACCAACAAAACTGCCACCCTATCCCGTAGTTTCTAAAATGGGGTCACTTTTTTGGAGTTTCTACTCTAGGGGTGCATCAGGGGGGCTTCAAATGGGACATAGTGTAAATAAACCAGTCCAGCAAAATGTGCCTTCTAAAAGCCACACGCCGCACCTTTCCCTCTACGCCCTACTGTGTGCCCGTACAGTAGTTTACGGCCACATATGGGGTGTTTCTGCAAACGACAGAATCTGGGCAATAAATATAGACTTTTGTTTGGCTGTTAACCCTTGCTTTGTTACTGGAAAAAATGGAGTAAATAAAAAATTTGGCAAAAAATTTAAATTCTCGAATTTCATCTCCATTTGCCAATAACTCTTGTGGAACACCTAAAGGGTTAACAAAGTTTGGAAAACCAGTTTTGAATACCTTGAGGGGTGTAGTTTCTTAGATGGGGTCACTTTTATGGAGTTTCTACTCTACGGGGGCTTCAAATGGGACATGGTGTAAATAAACCAGTCCAGCAAAATCTGCCTTCTAAAAGCCACACGTCGCACCTTTCCCTCTACGCCCTACCGTGTGCCCGTACAGTAGTTTACGGCCACATATGGGGGGTTTTTCTGCAAACTACAGAATCTGGGCAATAAATATAGACTTTTGTTTGGCTGTTAACCCTTGCTTTGTTACTGGAAAAAATGGAGCAAATAATAAATTTGGCAAAAAATGTAAATTCTCGAATTTCATCTCCATTTGCCAATAACTCTTGTGGAACACCTAAAGGGTTAACAAAGTTTGTAAAACCAGTTTTGAATGCCTTGAGGGGTGTAGTTTCTTAGATGGGGTCACTTTTATGGAGTTTCTACTCTAGGGGTGCATCAGGGGGGCTTCAAATGGGACATGGTGTAAATAAATTAGTCCAGCAAAATCTGCTTTCCAAAAACCACACGCCGCACCTTTCCCTCTACGCCCTACCGTGTGTCCGTACAGTAGTTTACGGCCACATGTGGGGTGTTTCTGCAAACTACAGAATCAGGGCAACCCATATTGAGTTTTGTTTGGCTGTTAACCCTTACTTTATTGCTGTAAAAAATGGGTTAAAATTGAAAATTTTCCAAAAAATAGAAATTTCTAAATTGTTTCTCCATCTGCCATTAACTCTTGTGGAACACCTACAGGGTTAACAAAGTTTGTAAACCCAGTTTTGAATACCTTGAGGGGTGTACTTTCTTAGATGGAGTCACTTTTTTGCAATTTCTATTCTAGGGGTACAAGGGGGGGGGCTTGAAATGGAACATGGTATAAACAAAACCAGTCCTGCAAAATCTGCCTTGCAAAACCCATATGGTGTTCCCCTCCTTCTATGTCCTCCCGTTTGGCCAAACAGTAGTTTACGACCACATATGGGGTATTTCTGCAAACTACAGAAGCAGGGCAACCCATTTTGAGTTTTGTTTGGCAGCTAACCCTTGTTTTTTTCCAGGAAAAAATTGATTATATTGGAAAATTTTCCCAAAAATCTAAATTCTTAAAATGTATGTCTTTTTGCCATGAAGTCTTCTGGAAGACCTAAAGGGTTAAAAAAGTTTGTAAAAACAGTTTTGAATACCTTGAGGGGTGTAGTTTCTAGAATGGGGTCATTTTTGGGAGGTTTCTATTATCTAAGCCTCACAAAGTGACTTCAAACCTGAACTGGTCCATAAAAAGTGGGATTTTGAAGATTTCTGAAAAATTTCAAAATTTGCTTCTAAACTTCTAACCCTTGTAACATCCCCAAAAAATAAAATATCATTCCCAAAATGCTATAAACATGAAGTAGACATATGGGGAATGTAAAGTCATCACAATTTTTGGGGGTATTACTATGTATTACAGAAGTAGAGAAACTGAAACTTTGATATTTGCTAATTTTTCCAAATTTTTGGTAAATTAGGTATTTTATTATGCAAAAAAATTTATTTTTTTGACTTTATTTTACCAGTGTCATGAAGTACAATATGTGACGAAAAAACAATCTCAGAATGGCCTGTATAAGTAAAAGCGTTTTAAAGTTATCAGCACTTAAAGTGACACTGGTCAGATTTGCAAAAAATGGACTGGTCCTTAAGGTGAAAATGAGCCTGGTCCTTAAGGGGTTAAGGAGAGCCTGCGGAGGTCTTCTAACAGATTGGCGCCTACGTTTGCTGTCTCACCCATGCCTCCCTCTCCTCCCACGCCTCCTGGGGATGACTTGTCTGGGGGTGAACCCATGCAGCTGGGGTTTGCTCGCCTGTCCGAGGGGGAGAGGGTACTCCGGAGACGCGAGGGCCGATGCATGTACTGTGGTCTCGGTGGGCATTTTCGGTTGGCATGTCCGAACCGTCCGGGAAACGCTCGCACCTGAGATCCTGTCGGGGGCAGATCTTGGGTGGAGTCTCCTCGTCCCCGGTTTCCCGTGTTGACAAACCACTGATCACTGTTGTCCTCTCCTGGGTCGGGGGCTCGGTGACGACCCAGGCGTTGGTGGACTCTGGTGCTGGTGGTTTGTTCATTGATAGTGTGTTCGCTGCCGCCAATTCCATTCCTCTGCAGCCTCGAGGTTCCCCACTGGCTCTTGAGGCGATAGACGGCAGACCCCTTCTGCCGCCACACGTGACTCATGAGACCCTTCCAGTGGGGATAGCCATTGGTGCCGTTCACAGAGAGTCGGTCTGTCTCCAGGTTATTTTGTCTCCACACTACTCGGTGGTCTTGGGGTACCCCTGGCTCCAGAAGCATAATCCGACTTTCGATTGGAGATCGGCCGAGATCCTCTCGTGGTCACCGCAGTGTGGGGCTAGTTGCATCCATGGGCCTGTCAAGTTGCTGTGTACTTCCTCGGACTCTCTGTTGCCTCCTGAATACGAAGAGTACCGGGATGTATTCGATAAGGTGCGCGCGGTTGCCCTACCTCCGCACCGCCCATACGATTGTGCCATAGAGTTACAATCTGGTGCCGTTCCTCCTCGTGGCAAGGTCTATCCACTGTCGGTAGCGGAGAATGAGGCCATGGAGGAGTACGTGAGGGAGGTGCTTTCACGCGGACACATCCGCAAATCCTCGTCCCCGGCAGGGGCTGGATTTTTCTTTGTGAAAAAGAAGGGCGGTGAGTTGAGGCCTTGCATCGATTACAGGGGTCTCAATCGCATCACGATCAAGAACGCTTACCCGATACCCTTGATTTCCGAGCTGTTCGATCGCCTCAAAGGGGCCACGGTCTTTACCAAACTCGACCTGAGGGCGGCATATAACCTGGTAAGGATCAAGGCGGGCGATGAGTGGAAGACCGCGTTTAACACCAGGACCGGTCATTATGAATCCTTGGTTATGCCCTTTGGGTTGTGCAATGCGCCCGCAGTCTTCCAGGAATTCATCAACGATGTTTTCCGTGACCTGTTGCAGCAGTGTGTGGTGGTCTATTTGGATGACATCTTGGTATATTCTGAATCCATGGAGGCCCACATTATGGATGTCAGACGAGTGTTGCAACGGTTACGAGAGAACAGGCTGTTCGGTAAGCTTGAGAAATGCGAATTTTACCGATCCCAGGTAACCTTCTTAGGTTACATCATTTCCGCTGAGGGGTTCTCCATGAATTCTGAGAAGGTTTCGGCTGTCTTACAGTGGCCCCAGCCCAGTGGTCTTCGTGCCCTGCAGCGCTTTTTGGGCTTCGCCAATTATTATCGGAAGTTCATCAGGGACTTTTCTATGCTAGCCAAGCCTCTCACGGATCTGACCAGGAAGGGCAGTAATTTCCAGGTCTGGCCGCTCGAGGCCATCCGAGCTTTTGAGGCTCTAAAGTCCGCCTTTGTGTCGGCTCCGATTCTGTCGCATCCCAACCCTGGGTTGCCCTTTGTCCTCGAGGTGGACGCGTCTGAGACGGGAGTAGGCGCCCTTCTGTCTCAGCGTAGAACACCAGAGGGTCCTCTGCTTCCTTGTGGGTTTTACTCCCAGAAACTGTCTTCCGCGGAGTGCAACTATCAGATTGGTGACAGGGAGTTATTGGCCATCGTGCAGGCCCTTAAAGAATGGAGGCACTTGCTCGAGGGTTCGGTGGTTCCGGTTCTCATCCTGACGGACCACAAGAATCTGACCTACCTTTCTGAGGCAAAGAGATTGACACCACGTCAGGCCAGATGGGCTCTGTTCTTGTCACGTTTTAATTACGTGGTCTCCTACCTACCCGGTTCCAAGAACATCAGAGCGGATGCCTTATCACGGCAGTACTCCGAGCTGTCCGGGGAGGAGTCGATTCCGACTTCGGTCATACCTCCGAATCAGATCCTGGCCGCCATTCGCACCAGCCTGACCTCTCCCCTGGGTGAGCAGATTTTGGCGGCTCAATCTGGTGCTCCCTCTGGGAGACCCAACGGCAGATGTTTTGTGCCTGAGGAGTTGCGCACTCGGTTGTTGCGAACCTACCATAACTCCAAGGCCGCGGGGCATCCTGGAAAGAATCAGCTGTCCTGGGCTGTTTCACGTCTGTTCTGGTGGCCTTCTCTACGTTCCGACATCGCCGCATATGTAGCGGCATGCTCCGTTTGTGCCCAGAGTAAGTCCCCTCGGCACCTTCCGTTGGGCCTTTTGCAACCCATAGCCACCGGGGAGCGCCCATGGTCACACCTGGGGATGGATTTCATTGTGGACCTCCCTGCATCCCGAGGCCATACGGTCATTCTCATGATTGTGGATCGGTTTTCCAAAATGTGCCACTGTGTTCCTCTCAAGAAGTTACCCTCTGCACAAGAGTTGGCCACGATTTTCGCCAGGGAGGTCTTCCGGTTGCACGGTTTGCCCAAGGAGATTGTGTCGGATCGGGGGAGTCAGTTTGTGTCCAGGTTCTGGCGCGCCTTTTGCTCCCAGTTGGGGATTCATCTCTCTTTCTCCTCGGCCTACCACCCTCAGTCCAATGGGGCCGCAGAACGATCCAATCAGGCCTTGGAGCAATTCCTTCGTTGCTATGTCTCCGATCACCAAGACAATTGGGTTGACCTCCTGCCTTGGGCTGAGTTTGCCAGGAACACGGCGGTGAACTCTTCCTCTGGGACGTCTCCCTTCATGGCCAATTATGGGTTCCAACCTGCCGTGTTACCGGAGGTATTCTCTCCCCAGGATATTCCGGCTGTGGAGGATCACCTTTCCGTCCTACGTGCTTCTTGGGTACAGATCCAGAGGTCCCTTGAGGTCTCTGCGCAGCGCCAGAGACTCCAGGCTGATCGCAGACGAGCGCCCGCTCCTTCCTACCAGGTCGGAGACCGTGTATGGTTGTCCACCCGCAACCTCAACCTTCGAGTGCCCACTCCCAAGCTGGCGCCTCGCTTTGTTGGTCCCTTCCGAGTGCTTCGCAGGGTAAACCCGGTAGCCTATGCCCTTGCGCTTCCTCCTGGCATGCGGATCTCCAACGTGTTTCATGTCTCCCTGTTGAAGCCATTGGTGTGTAATCGTTTCACTTCCTCGGTTCCTCGGCCTCGTCCGGTCCAAGTGGGCAATCGTGAGGAGTATGAGGTGAGCAATATCCTGGACTCACGCCTGGTCCGCGGTCGGTTGCAGTTTTTGGTCCATTGGCGTGGTTATGGTCCAGAGGAGCGTTCCTGGGTTCCCTCCGCAGATGTCCATGCTCCTGCCTTGCTCCGAGCCTTCCACGCACGCTTCCCTCAGAAACCGTTCCTTACTCCGCGGAGGAGGGGCCCTTGAGGGGGAGGTACTGTCATGGTCTTACCTTCTTGCTGTTCTCCTTCGTTTGACATGTGCTGGCGGCCATCTTGGTTTCTGGGTTTCTTGTAGCCTCCCACCCTGCGGCTTCTCCTTCCCACTGGGAGGAGCTGGATGCCCAGCTCATATATATAGGAGGTCTGTGGCTTCAGTTCCTTGCTTGGTCCACCTGTGTGCACATGCTTCTAAGACTGCTGCTGCTTCTGGTTCCTGATCCTGGCCTCGTCTGACTACCCCGCTGGTTCCTGATCCTGGCTTCGTCTGACTACCCTTCTGGTTCCTGATCCTGGCTTCGTCTGACTACCCTTCTGGCTCCTGACCTCTGGCTTCGCAAGACCCTGCTCCGGTTTAGCCATCCGTTTGGACTTTTGCTTACAGCTTGATTTGCAATAAAGCCTTCTTATTTCCACGTATCTCTTGTTGTACGTCTGGTTCATGGTTCCTTGACATTAGGACCAAGCCATGAATTCTGACGGTACAGGGCCATCCTCGCTACCTACGCTGGTTGCCAGACTTGATCAGCAGGATCACCTGTTGGGTCGGTTCGCTGTGGCGTTGCAAACCCTGCTTGAACGCACGGCTCATTTCGCTTCTGTTGCCGATGGGTCGGTTGTCGCTCCTGGGCCCGCTCCTACTGCCGCTCCGGTTGTTGCGCCAGAGTCTACCCCGACACCTGTTGCTGCGCCTGCGGTGTCTCGGGGTATGACCGGTTCTGCCCCCCTTCCACAGCGCTTTGGGGGAGAGCCAACTCAGTGCCGAGGTTTCCTTAACCAGGTGGGCATTTATTTCGAGTTGCTGCCACATGCCTTTCCTACTGAGAGATCAAAGGTGGGCTTCTTGATCTCGCTGCTCTCGGACAAGGCCTTGGCCTGGGCCAGCCCTTTATGGGAGAACAACAATCCGGTGGATTGCCGAGTTTTCCGGTTTTGTTGCTTCTCTTCGGAAGGTATTCGATGTGCCGGCTCGTGCTGCCTCTGCTGCGAAGCTCCTTATGTCCATCAGACAGGGTTCACGATCCGTAGCTGAATACGCCATTGAGTTTCGTACCCTGGCAGCAGAGGTGGGCTGGAATAATGAGGCTCTGGTCGCTGCTTTCTCTCATGGTCTCTCGGATGCCTTGAAGGATGAGGTTGCAGCTAAGGACCTACCAGTGGAGCTCGAGTCTCTTATTTCTTTCCTGATTTTGATTGACACCAGACTCAGGGAGAGACCTTCCTTTAAGGAGAGCCTGCGGAGGTCTTCTAACAGATTGGCGCCTACGTTTGCTGTCCCACCCATGCCTCCCTCTCCTCCCACGCCTCCTGGGGATGACTTGTCTGGGGGTGAACCCATGCAGCTGGGGTTTGCTCGCCTGTCCGAGGGGGAGAGGGTACTCCGGAGACGCGAGGGCCGATGCATGTACTGTGGTCTCGGTGGGCATTTTCGGTTGGCATGTCCGAACCGTCCGGGAAACGCTCGCACCTGAGATCCTGTCGGGGGCAGATCTTGGGTGGAGTCTCCTCGTCCCCGGTTTCCCGACTTTTGCTTACAGCTTGATTTGCAATAAAGCCTTCTTATTTCCACGTATCTCTTGTTGTACGTCTGGTTCATGGTTCCTTGACATTGCAGCAAGGTGAGGTCAAGCAACGGGCCAGATTTCACTTGCTGGTCCGGGCTTTGCGGATGCCTAACTATCATTAAAGGCAGCTAGAGTGTGGGATATAGCTGTCTGTGTATGAGGCTTGTGCCTGGATGAAGGTTTGTGACCTGTTTGGGGAAGAAAGACCGACTAAATCCTGGACTTAAACTTTGGCGGGGACCTGATGGCAAAGTGTGAACCCCCTCCTGGACTTGGACTCTTTATGCAGAACCTGCAGCATGGTGTGAATAAACAAGGTGAAGTTGTTTACTGAACTGTTAAACCTGAATAAAACACTGCAGTTTGGTCAAGAACTGTTTTGGTGCCTCTGTTCTGCGTCCGTTCACCCTGCCTACCAGAGCGAATCCCCACAGTATATATTTTTGTTAGTCTAGAGAAGTGAAGGGGTCACTGGTTCCTATCTGGGATCCAGTGGTTTACTCACCCGTCCAGGCTCCGGCATTATCAGAAAGCTTCTTCTTCCCTCCTCACACTAGTCAGAGGAGGAAGAGCATAGAGATCATACAGTTCATACAAATCATACAGTTCATACGCCGAGCGCTTAGGGTCCATTGACACGTCCTCAAAATTGGTCCGCATCCGTTCAGCAATTTTGCTGAACAGGTGCTGACCCATTCATTTTCAATGGGGCCGGAATGTGCTGTCCGGATCCGCACTTCCGTTCCGCCAAAAAATAGAACATGTCCTATTCTTGTCCGCAATTGCGAACAAGAAAAAGCATTTTCTATAAGAGAGCTGGCGATGTGCGGCCGCAAAATGCAGAACGCACATTGCCGGTGTCCGTGTTCTGCGGATGCGCAATTTGAAGATCTGCAAAACACATACGGACGTGTGATTGGAACTTTAATAAGCTATCAGGGCTCTTTCACATCTGCGTTCTTTTCTTCCGGCATAGAGTTCCGTCGTCGGGGCTCTATGCCGAAGAATCCTGATCAGTTTTATCCTAATGCATTCTGAATGGAGTGAAATCCGTTCAGGATGCATCAGGATGTCTTCAGTTCCGGAACGGAACGTTTTTTGGCCGGAGAAAATACCGCAGCATGCTGTGCTCTTTGCTCCGGCCAAAAATCCTGAAGACTTGCCGCAAGGCCGGATCCGGAATTAATGCCCATTGAAAGGCATTGATCCGGATCCGGCCTTAAGCTAAACGTCGTTTCGGCGCATTGCCGAATCCGACGTTTAGCTTTTTCTCAATGGTTACCATGGCTGCCGGGACGCTAAAGTCCTGGCAGCCATGGTAAAGTGTAGCGGGGAGCGGGGGAGCAGTTAACTTACCGTCCGTGCAGCTCCCGGGGCGCTCCAGAGTGACGTCAGGGTGCCCCAAGCGCATGGATCACGTGATCGCATGGCACGTCATCCATGCGCATGGGGCGCTCTGACGTCACTCTGGAGCGCCCTGGGAGCCGCGCGGACTGTAAGTATACCGCTCCTATTATGGCAACCAGGACTTTAATAGCGTCCTGGGTGCCATAGTAACACTGAACGCATTTTGAAGACGGATCCGTCTTCAAATGCTTTCAGTACACTTGCGTTTTTCCGGAACCGGCATGTAATTCCGGCAAGTGGAGTACACGCCGGATCCGGACAACGCAAGTGTGAAAGAGGCCTTAGTTGGTCAAGAACTGACTTTTTTGAGTGAAATAGTTTTTAAGCTGGAAAGCAGTGCAGCTTTGCATCTTAAATGAATCAATGTTCTGGCCTTCATGTTGTTTAGATCCTAATGAGGTAACATACTTGATTACTAAGCAGTCCTCCAAGTGAAGACTGAATGTATGGAAACAGAGTAGGCCCTCTGTGAAGATTTACACAGACTTTACAAGCAGATCCAGGAAGATAAACTAAAGGTAGTCTGAAGATCAAGTACTGAAGTAGATGGTATTGTGGGGGTTTAGCTCTTCTCCGGGGTCATTCTCACAGATACGGCTTCAGGACACCAGGTTTCAGGTCCAAACAGTGCATTTATTGCGCCTCAGCAAACCAAACATAAATACAAAATAAACACCTGCCCGGCTGGGCTCTAACTAAACATGATGTTCCTGACTCACCTAAGTCACAGTCCACACCCTGTGAACCCATGCGGCTTTGTCAGCCAATGTCCCACAGCCTCCTGGCTGCTCCCACAACAATGTCTCATTGGGGATAGAGGTCTCTCAGCCCTCTCGGCTAAGACCACACAGAGCCACTCCAGCCTTCTGTGTGCAAGTCCCCCCCCCCCCTCTCACTCTGAGGATTCCTTTATCCCCAGGTGATTACTGCACCTGGTCTTTCTTCAGACCTGGCGATTCTGAGGGAAGACACAGCAAATCCTGCCATATATCTCCCCTAACAACCATGAGGCATGTCCCTGCCTCACATACCTCCCCCCTTTGTTCAAGCCTGTAGGGGTGAACACTAGCATCAAATCCAGATGCACGTGAACGGGCATTAATCTGGCCTACAGTCTTCCCCTTATTCTGCCAGACCCAGGACAACAGCGCTTGGTTTGACACCCTCATGAGTTTATTACAGAGCTGACAAAGCCTCTGGGTATTTCTTGTCCATCTCATGAGCAGGTACTGTCTTTTTATATTTCCTGGCTTCTGCACCGGCCCCTCACGTCCTTTCTTGGACTGCGGCAACTCTTGACTAAACTGGTCCCAGTCATGGTCGTATCCCAACCCTTTCTCGTTTGCCTTGCAGGGCTCCTTCAGCAGAGCGGGTTTCTTATGTCTCGCTCCTTTTCCACGCCTCTGGACCCCTTTACTATTATTCTCAGCAGGTGTTTTGGAGCCAGATTCAGAGTCTTCTGCGTCTTCAGTGGCTTTTCCCACTTCAGCAGTCGCTCTTTCCGCCCTAACCTTGGTCTCTGGGACATCCAAAGTTTTCTCCCATTTCAAGAGCTCGGCCTTAGCTTCCTTGGCCTCTGTCTCTTTGGCCTTTACTTTATTAGCCTTCTCCCCATTCAGGGACATGGCATCATATCCTTGGTTTCTTAATTCCTCCTTCCCTTTCGCATCAAGGTTGGAGGCACTGGGGTCTTCAGCATACTTCCTGTCTTCTGGCGTTTTCCCCAGGACACTGGTCTCCTTTTGGGGAGGAGTCAGGAGAGACAGCCCAACGCCATAGCCCAGATCTGCATACTGGTCGTCCGTCTCCTCATAGTTTCTTCCCCAGCAGGCAGCTGGCTACTTGGAAGGCCTTGTAGGTGGAGGGGATGTCTTTTGCGACCTGGTCCTGGTTACACACTGTCATGAGACTCTTGGCTTCTGCATCGACATCAGCCCCATCAACTGGTTCAGCTGATACCTTTTCCACCTTCTCTGCCTTGGCCAGTACCCTGGCACCACCATCTCCTGACCCACTCTTACCAGGCTCTGACTTCTTGGCACCTTCCAGAGGATCTTCCTCTTCTGGTTTCTCACTTTCTTCCACCTGCTGTGCAGGAGCACACTTAGGCTTCTCCACCTCATAGATGGCATCTTTTGAGCTCATGAGAGCTTCCATCTTTGCTCTGAGTTGCTTGTTCAGCCTCTCTAATTCATTTCGCTCCTCAAGCACTTCTTCAAGGGCTCTAGCCAAGGAGAGGGTCTTGGACTCTTTCTCCCAAGCATCAGCCTCCGCTTGGTCGCGTTCTTCGGCATATCGAGCCGATATGTATTTCTCTTCAACTAAGAGCTGGTCAAACTTCTTTTGTTTCTTCTCCAATCTAGACGCAGTTTTTTCTCTGTGTGACTTATCACCTACCGGCCCAGCAGATATCCCCTGCCGCCGGCTCACTGTCACTGGGTCTGCCACATGGTTAATAACAGGAACAGTCTTACCCTTTGTAATCAACCATTCTGGTAAAGCAGTGACATCCTCTCCCGCGGACTCATCAAGGTTGTGGTTGCTCCTAGCAACAGCTTTACTGCACCTCTGCACTTCCTCTCTAGGACTCTGGGCACAGTCGCAGGGAAGATATGCACTCCCGAGAACCGCACCGCTCTTCACCTCCTTTTCTTCCCGACGGTTGCCCTTGGCAACGGCATATCCTTGCCTTTTATCAGGAACTCCGCTCCACAACTGCCCAAACAATGGAAAGTCCTTGCTCAGTACAAATTCCACTTCCAGTGTCTCACATTTTAACAGCTCCCATTGCACAGAGCCATAGTCCGTCACAAAGGTCAGTGACACTGTAGTTTTTGTCTCTGGCCCCCTTGTTACAAAGTCCAGAATTACAGGCAGGACCCGAGACACTTGCTGGCAGGAGTCTAGAATGACCCCCAGCGGGATTCCGCCGATCACTAACTCGCAGGATTTCTCCCACGGGCTATACCATTTTGCAGCCATTTCCACTGATCAGTCTCTTTTACTCGACTACTGGCCCTTTAAGTCCTGCACTGTTTGCACCACAGAAAAAAAAACGTCCAGTTTAACACCAGCAGTCTCTGCTCTGCAAACTAGCAGGCTTCCAGCACTTTTACTTATCAGCAGGGACATCTGCCCGCATCCTCCACCAATTGTGGGGGTTTAGCTCTTCTCCGGGGTCATTCTCACAGATACGGCTTCAGGACACCAGGTTTCAGGTCCAAACAGTGCATTTATTGCGCCTCAGCAAACCAAACATAAATACAAAATAAACACCTGCCCGGCTGGGCTCTAACTAAACATGACGTTCCTGACTCACCTAAGTCACAGTCCACACCCTGTGAACCCATGCGGCTTTGTCAGCCAATGTCCCACAGCCTCCTGGCTGCTCCCACAACAATGTCTCGTTGGGGATAGAGGTCTCTCAGCCCTCTCGGCTCAGACCACACAGAGCCACTCCAGCCTTCTGTGTGCAAGTCCCCCCCCCCTCTCACTCTGAGGATTCCTTTATCCCCAGGTGATTACTGCACCTGGTCTTTCTTCAGACCTGGCGATTCTGAGGGAAGACACAGCAAATCCTGCCATATATCTCCCCTAACAACCATGAGGCATGTCCCTGCCTCACAGTATATTAACTTGATAGTAGATAGGTTGAAGAAATTGATCTTTTTGGAAACGGCACTGCTGCAGAAGAAGTCAGGACTCGGTAGATAAATAAAATAAAAGTGGATCTTTATTTCTAGTTTCGTCTACGCGTTTCAGGGGCGAAGTGCCCCCTTCACAGGACAATAAAGGTCTAGACCTTTATTGTCCTGATGAAAGGGGCAGTTCATCCCTGAAACGCGTTTGGATCAGAAATAAAGATCCACATTTATTTTATTTATCTACCGAGTCCTGACTTCTTCTGCAGCAGAGCAGTGCCGTTTCCAAAATGGTCCATTTCTTCAACCTATCTACTATCCGCCATATCCCTGAAACCGTATCCCACGGCAATGGGTAACGACCTTGGCAGCAGCAGCAGATACCCCCGTAAGCTGGACGGGCTTATACCAGCATAAGTGATTCAAAGGAGTTGTGACTCATCACAACCGAAAACGGTAAGCACAATCAGTGTATTGTTGTTTTTAACCTACCAAACGGTTCTACACACGAGGCGCTGCCTCCTGCCTCTTTTCTTTTACCTATGTATATTAGTTTGAAGCGCACCTATATCTACTAGAGTAGTGTTATCAGTATTGAGTTATAATTGGTAGCAAAGGTCTTCAACTCTTCATGGCATATTATATGCTTCCTTGTACCTGGCCAAATAATGGTGTTCAGACCAGAAAAAAAGTTTTTGCAGTGGCCGGACAGTGCAGATAAATAGCACTATGTCTTTACCAACAGGGCACAAACTAGACTGCCTTGTGGTGATCAGGGGGTTGCTGAAAAAGTGACCACTATTGTTCTGAACTACAGATCCACATAAGGAAATTAATTTCTCTTCAAAACAGTGAGCAGAAACAAAGACTGGATATGTGCTTGAAGATTTTATTTAAATTAATTACTTGTATATATAAACATCACACAATTGGGCACAGCTAAAGTTACCAAAAAGTACAAGAGGCCATGGAGAGTTTTTACAACTGTGCAGATGCACTAGACTAGACTGATCCACGAGAGGATCAATAATGAAGGTGTGAAGGTCATGTTGTGGTAACACTAAGCCTTGTTTGGGGTTTTACCTATGTGAATTCTATAACAATAATATGAAGCAATGCTGAACATGAATTGAACCATCTGCTGTGAGTCTTTTTGGGTGAGTGTTTTGCTGGAATATCCCCTTAGAAATGTTTTCTTAAAATTTGTTAAAACAAGCAAGGTCTACCCACCCTCTTATGTCTTGCTCAGCTGGTGCATGGCCAAGTATGACATGATTCCACTCATCTGGTTTGAATTAGGGTGAGGCGCTTTGCTGTGACAAAGAAAGTTAAAGTCATAAGAAGCCAACAAACTGTGTTAGCATGTGAACACCGACCACAGATGCCACAGCTCAGTCTTATGGGAGAAGCCAAGTGAAGGAAACTCTATTGTCTAGAGGCAAAAATACATTACATTTGATTCTACAAGCTTCGTAAATCATTTTCAGTATTTATATACAGATTATTACATACAAATCATTGTAGAATGCATTTCAATGGCCAAACAATTAAAGACCAGAATCCAAAGTCATAGTTTCCTCTTACTTTTTGAGACCACACATGTTTGTCAACCAACTGTCTGCAATTTAAAGGACCATTACAGTTTTTAAATGTTTGTGTCAAGATAAGTGAGAAGGCAAGGAGTATCTGGTTGCAATGCTTTCTTGACACTGTTCAACATGCTGCATTATATAAGATCTGTTGAAATAACTTGCAAAACGCTAAAATGTGCCCTGAAAACCGCCTCACTGGCATACTAGAAAATACACAGAAAGACAGAAAGGTGCTCACTGCTTTGGAAACAAATTACAAATATTGCTTCTCCAAAATGAAGTAAAATACATGATGTCATTGCTATTGTAATGTCATTCTTACTTTTGGAGCACATATTTTCAAAAATATCTGTTGATAGGTAGGTACTGTATCTCTGATAATGCCCAAGTAGACTTAATGCCCCTTTAAGATACATTGACATGCTGTTAAAGGGAATCTGCCATCAACCTCCCTAACCAACTTTTTGCACAGACTCACCTGATTAAAACACATTTTTGATCCAAGGCTCTATTCCAGAGTTATGATAAATTTTCCAAGCATGCAAATTAAGCCTTTGGATCAATGAGGGTGTCACCATTGCTTTTATTGCACCCAAGCTCTGCTTCTTTCTGTGGTCACAACCCCAACCCCACCTCTCTGCTTTGCCACTACCTGGCCCTGTCAATCAAAGTAGCCAGGGAGGTGCTGACCACAGAAATGAGTGGAGTTTAGATGCAACAAGAGCAGTGATCATTGCCTTTGCACCTACAGGTTCTGCTCTCTCTGCAACTGCAGAGCCTGTCCCTGTCAAAGTGGAGAAGACACGGCAGTTGTAAAAAGAACAGAGCCTCTAGGAGTAACACCAACACCCCCATTGCCCCTAGAAATTGAAAATTTTCTCAGCAATGCGGGCACATATGAACATGGGACCAACACAGATGCCTTCAGCTGCAGTGCACATGCAACAGGTCAGCCAGTTTCATAGGTACAGATCTGCTGACAGATGCCCTTTAAACAGCAATTTTTCACAATTCTGTGAATGTTGCCTTACACAAGCAGATAATCATGATGATTATTTGGAATGAACGCTCATACAAACTCTCGTTCTCAGTTATTGCTCTGTGCAAGGCTGTCACTGATCACCAGTAAAGGCGTCATTGATGTGGCACCCAACATAATTGTTCCTTAGCAACATATTTTCATGCTTCGGTGTGGGAGGGAAACACCACACTCAAGCCCTATAGTACCCTGGTACTAATGGCAGGGACGAGACTACCTGTTCCTCCAAAAGGAAGGAGGAACAGGAGTCTCCTTCAGGCCTAATACAAACAATAGGGAAATGCAACACACAGAACCCAAACAAAATACAAAAAGGAAAGGAAAGACTTAACTTCAAAGGAGCAATGGAAGCACCAGGAACTCAGCCAAGATCCAACCACAATCTATCCAAAGGTCCAAACAGAAGCTATAAACCACACAGCATTGTGGGAGAAGCAACTATAAACAGAGAATGTTAAATGACCCTAATAGCCACACCTGGGAAAATAAGGAGTGTCAAGCACTAGAAACAACACAGACGTCATTTGATCCAAACGGAAAACATGTCAGATCAAACCACGTGTTGCCAGTCTCACCGATCTCCTGCCACCTGTCGCAGGAAAGTCCATGACACATATGGTCCTGTATAAACATGTAAATGCAGCTTTCACCTCCTCTGAAGACCATACAATTATCTGAAAATATGAAGACAAATTTGCCAACTATCGAGATTACCCAGGTCTTTTCATCAGGCATGTTATAACACAGTATTGAAAGCTTGCAATTTTGTCATCATCTTTTCAGTTAGACATTAAAAGGTAAAGAATCTAAAGAATCTCAATGTTTTTTATCTTCTATTTCAGGGATCAGCAACCTCGAACACTACAGCTATTCTGAAACTGCAACTCTTCCTTTCACGTCTGAGAGTTACAAGAACAGCCAAATAGGAGTGCATGCTGGGAGTTGTAGTTTCACAGCAGCTGGAGTGCCAAAGGTTGTTAATCCCTATTCTATTTACTAGCCACCACAGTATTTTTTAATTGAAAAGAGGCTCTAGTGCCCTCTTGGTCCACATCTAGCCTGGATACAAGATGAGATATGATTGGGCATGTAGGCATACAGGTTCCATATGGTATTCTGCTGGCACATTTGTCCACAGATCTTGCAGCTGGGCTTGTATATCCTGTACACTCATACGTGGCCGAAGCTGCCATTCTAGTTGGTCCAACAAATACTCATTTGGGAATAACTCTGACTGGGCAGGCCAAGAAGGTGTTACAATCTGGTGGAATCATTACTGAGAGTCTCGTGCTGTGTGTGGGTGAGTATTAACAGTTGAAAGCCTGCCATGAGAGACAACAAATGTTGCCGAAGAATTTCCTGCATATTGTGCTGAGCTGTTAGTGTCCCTCATATCACTACTAGGAGTGACTGACTGCTGTATGTGATGGCCTTCTAGATCATCACACCAGCAGTTGGGGCAGTGTGTTTTCCACAGCAAAGGCTGGATTTAAGTGCCCGCCACATTGTCTACATACTCAAATCTGTCAGTTTTGGGATCCCAAGCAGAACCTAGATTTTTTTGGTGAAGATGATATGGTTCCAGTCCATGGCAGATCAGGTTTCTCATTCATGACACTACTGCAAACTAAGGCGACTGTGGCTGGTTGTCAATGGCAGGACATGTTATGGGCACAATGACACCAAATTTTATTCTGGTAGGTGCCTGGAAATGGTCTGGGCAACAACAAGGTTGTGTAATGAAAGTGCCGCTGGTGATGTGTGTGTGCCCTTATATTACCACTGCTTCTAATACCTCCTAATGGCTAGCGCAGAACAGCCTAGATGGTGGCCAATTCATCAAAATGACCATCCTGCTTCTCTCAGTCCAGTGATTTGCCTCCTCTCAAAGTCTGTCCACTGGGCAGAATGTCTTTGAGTGTATTGAAGAGGCATATCTAGCAGTCATCTATCTCTCACCAAGAGGTGTGCTACCCCAAAGTAGCCTCTGAGAGCCTTTTTATAGGGCTGCAGGAAAGAACTTTTATGCTCTCCTGTGGCAAGATCCAGTGTCTAATTAGACCACAACTGTATTTAATTTGCCTGAGACGCAATTGCATACCATATTTTGCAGCAATCCAAATATCCAACATGTTATTTTTTTTGTCAGTGAGTGTAAATTAAAGGGTTTCTGAAAAATGGGTATTACGCTGGCTGACATTAGCGATGTGCTAATGTCAGCTGAACATAACTTAATTAGTGCCATCTCACTGCCTGCTGCCGTTATTGAGAGAAACAAACTTTTATAATATGCTAATTAGCCTCTAGGAGCGGGGGGGGGGGGGGGGGGGGGGTTTCCCCTGCTCCTAGAGGCTCCATTCTCCCACCTCTGGCCACGCCCTGCTACACTAGATTGACAGGGGCAGGCATCGTTGGTCTCCTACCTCTGGCGCTGTCTGCAGTGTAAATCTCACGCTGTTCAGTATTCAGCGCAGGCGCAGTGAGGAAGCTGGCAGCCGGCTAGCGCCCTTCACTTACTGCGCATGCGCGAGATTTACACTGTAGACAGGGCCGGAGGTAGGAGACCAACGATGCCTGCCCCTGTCAATCTAGTGTAGCAGGGCGTGGCCAGAGGTGGGAGAACGGAACCTCTAGGAGCAGGGGCAACGCCTCCCCTGCTCCTAGAGGCTAATTAGCCTATTATAAAAGTTTATTTTTTCTCAATAACGGTGGCATGCAGTGAGATGGCACTATTAGAGTTTTCAAAAATTCGATTTGGCTGCTTTGACAAATTTCGCCAAGAAATTTGCATTGTTGCGAATTAATTCATTACGAAGCACGTTCAATCAGGTCTATCCTGGCCTGCAGTTAAACCTTAGTGCGAATATATCTTGGTGTACATCACTGTGCATTGCAGCAATATGCATAGCTAGTTCTTTTTGGTATGAAACAGTTACTATGCATCAGAATGACCGGCAGGCCTCATATATGGACATGTGCATCATCATGCAGGCCACCAACAGCCCTAGCTAACCGCTAGCTAAACCAAAGAAAAACATACAGTAGCCTTCAGTAAAGCAAAAAAACAAAAGGACATGTTCAATTTTTTTCAGGATCAGAATTGCGGACCTGGAAGTGTGGGTCGTACAGTCCGCAATTCCGTTCCGCAAAATGCGGAATGGAATTGTGGATGTGTGAATGGAGCCTTAAGCCTCTTTCACACTACCGTATGGCTATTTCAGTGTTTTGCAGTCCGTTTTTCACGGATTGGTTGTTCTGTTTTTTTGTTTCCGTTCCATTTTTCCGTATGGCATATACAGTAATTACATAGAAAAAATTGGGCTTGGCATAACATTTTCAATAGATGGTTCCGCAAAAACAGAAAGGATGCAGAAGACATACCGATGCATTTTTTTTGGAACCATTGAAATGAATGTTTCTGTATACGGACCGTATACGGAACGCAAAGAAACGGCCCACAAAACGGAAAAAAACGGTAGTGTGAAAGAGGCCTTAAAGAAAGGTCAATTTTAGCAGCAGCTCTAATTTTCTGTGTAGACTTACCATACAGTGGCCCAATATTCAAGTAGTGGCTCCATGACAGTGTGGAGGGTGTCAGCAATAAGGCTGTGTTCATATCACTGTTTATTTTTCTGTTCTTCTAATCCGTCAGAAGAACTGGCCAAAAAAAGCAGATCCTCTAGTTTGAACATTCGCCTTTAAACCCACTCCTGGTTTTGATCATGATCAAATCCAAATGTAAAATACTGACCATGTGATAGAGGCATCATGCTCAATTTGCAGGAGTTTGGGCCATTTGTGTCTAAAATTGGTGTTATTCAGATGGAAAAGAAGTCCTGCATGCAGGTCTTTAATGGTCTCTATCACACGTTCAGTATTTGGTCAGTTTTTTGCATCAGTATTTGATAAGCATTGGTAAGACAAAAACAGCAGTGGGTCCAAATCATGATCGAATCCTGATGCAAAATACTGACTGCTTGATAGTACTGCCCCTGTAACAGACTGGTGAGGGGGGCAAAAGAATAAAGAGCTATAATAGTGGCCCCATAACAGAGTGGTGAGGGTGGCAACAGCATGAAGAATCACAAAAAATACAATGGAGGCTGAGGACAAGGAGGAGGCAGAGGAGGACGTTGGCTCAGAAATCCTACGATTACAATGTGGAGGCAGCATTGCTATCACTTGGCCAAGTTGCTGGTGTGCCTGAAACTATATTTGCCCAGTAGGCTATAAAGAACATATATTGTCCTTGACCATAGTTAAAGCTCTACACATCAACGCTGACATGAACTGTACCAGACACTGACAGGCTCAAGGAATGGCCCATCTTCTGCTCACATACATGTGCAGGGCTGATACAGCTTTTTTAGAGAATTAATAACAGCTTGGGACTGTCCATTTTGGCTTGGCACAAGCCATCAGTTCTCTGAAATGTTTAGAGTCTACGGTATGGAAAGGAAGGAACTGTAGTTCCAGCAATTTGGCCAGGTGTACATTCAGCT
The DNA here is from genome assembly GCF_014858855.1 of Bufo gargarizans. NCBI lineage: Eukaryota > Metazoa > Chordata > Amphibia > Anura > Bufonidae > Bufo > Bufo gargarizans. Next base: position 109,845,795 of record NC_058088.1, read on the forward strand.
TCTGAGCTGTTGGGTGAGTGCATGCATTTACCTTGGTGATTGATTGCTGGTAAAACATGTGATGGGGGTAGGAAGAGGAGAATCAGGAACAATAGATGAAGGGAAGAAATGACAGCTTCCTTCTGCTTGGGTTAAGGAGCCCTTACTGCTTGAGAAAGGGTGCAGGACATTGCAGGCTGTACGACTATACTAGTTCCACGGTTTTCCCAGGCCACTTTATGGTGATGCAAGGCCATGGTTCCAACATTAGCAACCTAACTGCATGTCACTTTCTACCTACATTTCCTGTATACTGCCACCCTAACGTCCTCCAGTGAATACAAAATTCCCACACTGCCGAGTTCCCACCACTCCGCACTGACTGCCTGCCACTGCCTTTATATACCTATGGACTGCTAGTTGTTTCCTGACAGGTAGGCTCCTGAGTAGCCGATGGTCTACCCCAGGCACGATTGGCTCCAGCTCTCCCACTGCTTCCAGCCTGCTGGCTCATTGGCACACTGCCACCCTGCTGCTGTCTCAGAAGCCTGCTGCCACTGTTACCCCCTGATGAGGATGATGATGCACCCTCTTCCCCCTTTTTTTCACCAGCACACATGATCCCTCTCTGCTTCTAGCTTGTGGGCCAATGAGTAGGCTGAAATATCTTTGTCGGAGCATAGCAACATCCCTACAAACCAATAGGAAAGGTGCCTACCCCTTACTATATAAGAACCTCCCCAGCAGCCATTTGCTGCTGTTTTTTGCAGTTGTGAGAGAGAGGAGTGTTGTGATTTGCTGTGTCAGACTTATTGCATTTGATAGCTCACATATATTATATAATGTAGATAGTTAGTTAGTGGGACATACTCAGTGCAGCTTAGTTAGTGAATAGTGTAGCTGATAGGTTCAAGTTCAGGGTGTTATGTACATTATATAGTTAGTTAGTTAGGTCATATATATATAATACAGATAGTTAGTTAGAGGGAGATACACAGTGTAGCTTAGTTAGTGAATAGTGTAGCTGATAGGTTCCAGTGCAGGGCGTTAGGGACATTATATACCGTATTTTTCACCCCATAAGACGCACTTCCCCACCCCCCAAAAAAAAGTCAAGGGGGAAATGTCCCTGCGTTTTATGGGGTGAATGCTTCTATTTTACATCGCAGTCTGCGATGCTGCCGCATCGATGTATGAGCGGGGAGAGAGTTGGGGCTGGAGTCCGGAACTTGGGGCTTCCATAGCAGGCAGAGCGGACGGCAGCAGTAACATCACTCACTGACGTCACGCGCCTGCTCCTCTCACTTTATGAATGAAGCAGGCGGAGCAGGCGCGCAACGTCAGTGAGTGACATTACTGCTGCCGTCCGCTCTGCCTGCTATGGAAGCTTGTTAGTAAGTGCTGTACTGATACAGGGGAACAGGGGAGAGCGCAGCTTTAGTTAAACTTATTAACAGGTTAAGGATTAATATTTATAAATACTGAGGTGAGCGGAGGGCCGGTGTATTGGGGGAAACTGCTATGAGGGGGATCTGTGGATGACACATATATAGCAGTGTCATCCACAGATCCCCCCCCCAAAACAATGCCATCCACAGATTCCCCCACCCCATAGCAGTGCCATCCACAGATGCCCCTCCCCATAAACAGTGCCATCCACAGATCCCCCATAAACAGTGCCAACCACAGATCCCCCATAACAGTGCCATCCACAGATCCCACATAACAGTGCCATCCACAGATCCCCCCATAACAGTGCCATCCACAGATCCCCCACATGACAGTGCGTCATCCACAGATCCCCCATAATAGTGTCATGTACAGACTACCATTATTTCAAAACCCACCAAAAGCACACCTTTTGGTTAAAAATATTTTTTTCTTATTTTCCTCCTCAAAAACCTAGGTGCGTCTTATAGGGTGAAAAATATGGTAGTTAGTTAGCTCAAATATATAATACAGATAGTTAGATGGAGATACTCAGTGTAGCATAGGCTACTTTCACACCTGCGTTCGGTGTAGATCCGTCTTGTATTTGCACAGAAGGATCCGGACCGATAATGCAAGCGCTTGTATCTGTTCATAACAGATCCATTTGAATTATTAATTCAATCAAAAGTCTAAGTCAAAACTGATCCGTCTTGATTTACTTTGAAAGTCAATGGGGGACGGATCCGTTTTCAATTGCACCATATTGTGTCAGTGAATAACGGATCCATCCCCATTGACTGTGTTTTAGTGTCCGACTCAAAAGTGTAATACAATCGCAACGGAGACCAAACGCAGCCAAATTGTTGCATTCTGAACGGATCCTTATTCATTAAGAATGCATTGGGGCTGAACTGATCCGTTTTGGGCTGCTTTCAGAGCCCTGAAACGGATCTCACAAGCGGACCCAGAAACGCCAGTGTGAAAGTAGCCTTAGTTAGTGAATAGTGTAGCTGATAAAAAGTATTTTGCTTGCTGTTTTAGTGTCATTGTCTTAGGGTTTCGTGTGCTAGGGAGGGATTAGTGTCAGCGTTGTTCTTCTGTGAAAAAAAATAATAATAATCTTTTGCTGTCTTAGGGTTTCGTGTCTATTTTATTTCATTTTTGCCCCATTTTCCCAAACCAAATAAAGTTAGCCCAAATTCACTCTTTATTTTCTTTCTATATTTTTTTGGTGTTTAAAAACATTGTGTGCCGATCATGAGTGAAAGTGGGCGTGCCGGCAGCCATGGTCGTGGAAGGGGAGTCGGTTCCAGTGCTAGACCGCTGCCAGCACAGGGACGCTCCTCTACCCACGGTGAGGCGAGCGCAGCTGGCAGGGGCATCCACATCATCAGAGATTTTTTTGGGCGTGGCAGCCGCCCCATTTCGTCCAAAGACGCTGAGGCAGTAGTGAGTCCAATATACTCAGTGGAGCTTAGTTAGTAAATAGTGTAGCTGGAAAAAAGTATTTTGCATTCTGTTTTAGTGACATTGTCTTAGGGTTTCGTGTGCTAGGGATTATTGTCATCATCGTTCGTCTATGAAGAAAACAAAAAAAAAAAAAAAAGTCTTTGCTTGTTGTTTTAGTGTCACTGTCTTAGGGTTTTGTGTGCTAGGGAGGGATTAGTGTCAGCGTCTATATTTTTTGGGTGTTTAAAAACATTGTGTGCCGATCATGAGTGGAAGAGGGCGTGCCGGCAGCCGTGGTTGTGGCAGGGGCGTCCGCCCCAGCAGAGTTTTTTTGAGGCCTGGCAGTCGCCCCATTTCATCTCAAGACCCAGAGGCAGCAGTGTCTTTTGTGAAACAAGCCAGTGGCATGGAGTCCACTACCCCGGCTCTGAGCAGCAGGAGCTATCTGCCTCCTGCAAGACCAACCCCCAGCCCCCTAAACATCTTGGGGGAGGTAATGCAGGAGAGTGAGCTGCAGCTAGGTCCGGATGCTCAGGAACTTTTGGAAGGGATGGAGGAGGAGGAGGGGGTACCGTCCGTCCGTCCCATCAATGGGGGACAGCAGAGCCAGGTCAGGGCCTCCACGTCTGCTGTTCCCCTCAGTTCACCACTGGTCGACCTTGGGTCTGACAATGCAGGCGGCGAAGAGGAGGGTGACCAATAATGGGTACCATCTCCCTTACCCAGCACCTGAGAGTCAACCACTGGCGGAAGTGGGACCAGATACAGGCTGGTCGTAGCAGCACCAGCAGCAGTGTGCAGGGGACAGCAGCTCCTGCCACTGTCCTGCAGCCAGCACACCCCCTTCCAACAATGCATTCCCACTCTCCCACTCCTTCTCCTAGAGGTACTGGTACCGGCAGCCAGCCGTCGGTCGCCGAGGCATTTGAACGAACCGTGGCCTACGCACCCGGGGACCGACAGGTGCGTTCACTCAATGAGCTCCTGGCAGGGGTTATTGCCCAACATCTGCTGCCCTTATTGTGGACTGCAATCTATTCCAGCAGATGTGTAGGGCAGGCCCAACCCCGGTGTCCCTGCCCTACACTAGCACATTGTGCAGAATGTATCCCTGTCGCTGGATCATGTGCTGGTGTAGGGCAGGGACACCGGTCCTGGCAAAGAAATGGATGCTGGGGACACACCATCTGGGTTGGGCCTGCTCCAACATCTGCTGGTGCATCTGACAATGGATGCCTGGACATTGGCAGGGACGCTATATCAGCTTCACACCCCATTGGGTGTCCCTCTGAGGAGCTGGGGAGGGATCAAACTTTTTGGGGATTTGTTGACACTGTGAAAATTTGAATCAACGTATTTTTCCTTTAAAATGATACATTTACTCGGATTAAACGTTTGATCTGTCATCTACGTTCTATTACAAATAAAATATTGACATTTGCCATCTCCACATCATTGCATTCAGTTTTTATTCACAATTTGTTTAGTGTCCCAACTTTTGGGGAATCCGGTTTGTAGGATTGATTTCTGTATTTATTTTATTACATTATTTACTCTGGTAACCACTTATGACAGGTAATTCTCTTCTTCCTTGTTCCGATTATGTATACACCGGCTTTACCTGAACATGATTTGATCCGATCGATTATATGTCCCAGCTCAGATGATGACTCAAGCAAACGTCACGACTATATGCTCCCCCTTGCCATAGCGATGAATGATGATAGGAGCAGGAGGAGCCGACGCGTATGGCTGTGCAATGGGCTGCCTGTCCACTGGTGATGACGACAGCAATAGGTGCAGCCAGCTAGCGATCGTACGCCTATTGGATGCCTATTAGAGGCTTGGCAACAGTAGGGGAGGAGATATCTCCATTTAAACAGCGTACGCCTCACGCGCGCTACGGCCACTACAGTGCCGGGAGGCTCGCTGCTGCACGTACGATATCAGAAGCGCGCAGCGTCTCTCTAGTCAGCAGACCTAAAAGTGTTTGGCAAAACCACTGCATACCCACCATCAGGGTCGCAATGTATGACGTCTGCCAAACACTAGGTCTAATGCTCCTGATGAATTACCGACAATAGTCGGAAGGGAAACGCGTTGAGCATTAGACTGCAGTACAAGATATATATGCAGACTGACTCTCGCTTTCATATTGAGCCTGTTAGGGAAAAATCCTGAGTGTGAGATCCTAGCACTTACTAAGGGGTCCACAACCCTTTTCTTAGGGTCACAATAGGAAATATCCTTCAATTTATATACTCCTAAACATAAAGGAGTCTTTGTAGTAGGGTGTTACTAGGAATCAGCATATAATTAGTCTGTAAAAATTCCAGTTCACCTTACTAGCCTATTCGTGTGGAGTTTCATTTTTAATATTACTAGATAAAGTGTTTTTAACGTACTTTAGCTAGGCAGTAAACAGTTTTTGAGTAGTATGTCTACAAGATTATCATATTTAAGTGAATCAACAGCTGTCTCTATAGTCAACCTTCCTATTTGATTGCTAGAATTATCGAATTGATGAATATGGAGCTAGAACGAAGATGGAGAATATTTTGTTAACTTCGTTTTGAGGAATATGACTAATTAATTTGTCATCTTCGCTAATTCTACCAAGCCAACCATAGTAAACCAGGTCTAAGTTGAAATCACAATGCAATTAATTCAAGTTATATTAATCGCATTGCGATTTCAATTTGAGGCTGCTGCTGGGTCTCTAATGGAATGGGTCAGCTTTCTAGAATTAACAAACTTAACTAATATTGAATCTAGCAGTGCTAATTTTTTATCACAATGCAATAAAATTTAATATTATTATTAACCACATTGCGAATCCAAGTTTTATAATGTACTATTCTGACATACAGTACTATATTTGTTTTATTAGTTAATTCTACCAATACCACCTATAGCAAAATCTCCAAAGCTGGAATTGCAATGCAATAAAATATTAGTTGCATTTCGAATCCAATACTATTGCTAAAAGATTTGTATTGCTGGTATTGTTATAGTTAACAAGTGACCACTACATCTTATGGGTTAAATGTCCACCATCATTATTACTGACAGTTACGGACATTAGCCGTAGGTGTATGCAGCCACACAAAGCAGGTGGCCATGGCGCCCGCATAAGGATTGATCCATGTTTAATTATTCTGCTGGATGAAGTATAGCTACGTCATTGGGTGTGAAGCTGTGTGATTATGGCACTAATTAAAATGGTTACATCACACTGCAATGTCTGTAACATATATGTATGGATAGCAGACAAATATCTCTCATATGCACATAGCACGTCTATTTATGTGCTACACACTGTATATCCCACGCTATAAAACCCACACCAAACCCACCTCCCCCCTTAAACCCTCCACCACCTTAAACCCCCCTCCATCAGGTCCCCCCCCCTACCTCCTCACTCACACACAGTTTTTGAGGAGTAATGATTGACCTCCAGTATTTCAGTATTCGCTGGTTCATTTACCATAACCCAGGGTGCACCACGTAGAGGCCAACCAGCTGTACACCCCATACCGTACCGTCACCTCACTACACAGGTACACCTCTCCTCAAATGGCCATTGGCCAATACCCCATTGCTCATACCCGACACACATACAATTTAAATACAATGTAATGTTATAACAGTAACCTAAAATCAAATATTTTCCATTTATAGCAATAATTTTTTTTTTTTTATGACATGATCACATTAATTACTAATACTTGTATTTTAATCGTTTTGGATTACATGTATGCATGTTGTACAAGGTCTATGATTGGACCTGGTCCCGTCACGCGTGCTACTAAGAGCGCCACAGTCCGCAGTATTCGGTTTGAATTGTGGCACACACATGACCACCGGCACAAGAAAATAGTCATAGTGAATAAGTGGTGTGACGGTAGGCAGCGCCATGTCTATTACCCTGTTTCCATGTAACGGCGGCTGCTGTATGTAATAATGAATTATTACTTTAGCCCAGACTAAATTGTCCATACTGTAACCCCATTGGTTACAAAAAACAAATTTTATAGAACAATAAAGTTTAATAAAACAATTTTTAAATAAAGAAAAATATTATTTGACATAAATAACAGAAGCCCCCCAAAAAATTAAAAAAATTATGGTAAACTTTTTATTCTTTTCTGTTCATCAAGGGCCTTTTGGTTGGCCTCCTCCATTAGGGTCAGCTGGTGTGACAATTGGAGCTTCAGCTCCCTTATCTTTTGCATCTGCAGCGCCCTGAACTTCTTTATTCGTTCGAGCTGCTCCCGCTGCACTTCTTTTTATTTTTTTAATCATGTTGTTGTGAGCTGTAAAAGTAAAGGAAATTTAAATTTTAAATGTACTTTAAAAGACAATCATTGATTGGTGTATAAAGCAGATGAATTCCTGTCTGACCCAGGAAGAAGTACATCAGCGACTTAAAAAGATTAAAATAGACAAATCGCCAGGACCTGATGGCATACACCCCCGTATCCTAAGGGAATTAAGTAATGTCATAGCCAGACCCTTATTTCTGATATCTGCAGACTTTATACTGACAGGGAATGTCCCACAGGATTGGCGCATAGCAAATGTGGTGCCAATATTCAAAAAGGGTCCAAAAACAGAGCCTGGAAACTATAGGCCGGTAAGTTTAACATCTGTTGTGGGTAAACTGTTTGAAGGTTTTCTGAGAGATGCTAATAACGCCATATCAGCATGGCTTCGTGAGGGATCGGTCATCAGTTTCTATGAGGAGGTAAGTTCTAGACTTGACAGTGGTGAATCAATGGATGTCGTAAATCTGGACTTCTCCAAAGCATTTGACACTGTACCACATAAAAGGTTAGTTTATAAAAGGAGAATGCTCGGACTGGGAGAAAACGTCTGTAAGTGGGTAAGTAACTGGCTCAATGATAGAAAACAGAGGGTGGTTATAAACGGTACATACTCAGATTGGGTCACTGTCACTAGTGGGGCACCTCAGGGGTCAGTATTGGGCCCTATTCTCTTAAATATATTTATTAATGATCTTGTAGAAGGCTGGAACAGTAAAATATCAATTTTTGCAAATGACACTAAACTGTGTAAAGTAATTAACACTGATGAGGACAGTATACTGCTACAGAGGGATCTGGATAGATTGCAGGCTTGGGCAGAGAAGTGGCAGATGAGGTTTAACACTGACAAATGTAAGGTTATGCACATGGGAAAGAATAATTCAAGTCACCCGTACATACTAAATGGTAAAACACTTGGTAACACTGACATGGAAAAGGATCTAGGAATTTTAATAAACAGCAAACTAAGCTGCAAAAACCAGTGTCAGGCAGCTGCTGCCAAGGCCAATAAGATAATGGGTTTCATCAAAAGGGGCATAGATGGCGGTGATGAGAACATAGTCCTACCACTTTACAAATCACTAGTCAGACCACACATGGAGAACCGTGTACAGTTCTGGGCTCCTGTGAACAAGGCAGACATAGCAGAGCTGGAGAGGGTCCAGAGGAGGGCAACTAAAGTAATAACTGGAATAGGACAACTACAGTACCCTGAAAGATTATCAAAATTAGGGTTATTCACTTTAGAAAAAAGACGACTGAGGGGAGATCTAATTAATATGTATAAATATATCAGGGGTCAGTACAGAGATCTATCCCATCATCCATTTATCCCCAGGACTGTGACTGTGATGAGGGGACATCCTCTGCGTCTGGAGGAAAGAAGGTTTGTACACAAACATAGAAGAGGATTCTTTACGGTAAGAGCAGTGAGACTATGGAACTCTCTGCCTGGGGAGGTGGTGATGGTCTGTGGTAAAGACTAAACTGACACCTGTATGTGTGTGGGGACATTTTTTAAATTAAAACATCAACAGAATATATTTACCCTCCTGGCGGGTGGTGGTCACCACCTCGTCTTCTTCCTCCTCATCATCCTCGTGGACCACATCTGCCTCAGGTGGGCTATGGGCTTAAAGCCCTGATGGTCCTGCCTATTCCTCTTCCTGCTCCTCATCCTCCTCATCCTCACTCATCTCCTTCTCTTCCACCACCACCTTCTTTTTAGAGTGCTTAGCGCATACTTTTGGAAGAGGCACCCCTTTAATGACCAATTTTTCCAAAAATACCAAGATAAACAAGGGAAGCAAAAAAAAAAAAAAAAAAAAGTAACAGTACAAATAAATGTATATATAGTGGGATTTGGATGGCATAATGATTCCCCCTATGTTTGATTTCACTTGATTTGGTGTTAGATGAAACTACAAATGAAGTCTTTCAGATGGTTTACAGTTGAGTACGTTTATATCTAGGATGAGGTACCGGGGGGTATTGCTTCGCAAGGTACTGTTCCAGGGTTATTAAAATGAGGTGGACCAAGTCAACAGTTTTGACATTGGATAAGGGTTTACATCATATATCTGTATCTCGCTGTGAGTGTATGTATATATTTTAAAGGAATAATCAGCTACGTGTTCCACCATGTACTAAATCCGTGCTGGAGAACTTTTTTGAGGCAGAACAGAAAACCAACTAATTTATTTTTCTCAAATAGCCAACGTTACCATTGTACCTGAATACTAGTATAGTTTGTCTTCCACACAATTATCATTTTGCTGTAACAGCCTGCCTACATTCAATATGCTGACTGTGCTGTTAATAGTGTGCCTGCGAAGCTGTATGGTAGGAAATGTCTAAAGCCGATTAGTACGCCTTAGACCTTTTCAAGTGTAATCGGCCCACAGAGAGGGCTCTGAGTGCCGCCTCTAGCACCCGTCCCATCGGTTCAACACCACTGAACTAAGTTATCAGTTGTAAAGGGATAGAAATACATATTTGCATAACTGAACACATAAATAACAATAGGTGGCTGATAGAAAATTAATGTAAGCATCGTACCTGGACAATTTTTGTCTCTGACCTCTTTGATCAGATCCATCTGATGCCGTTTAAGGTCTGACCATTTTTTTAACATAGCATTTTTGGAATGAATCTTTCCATGCTGCTGCCACAGCCGGCGTGCTTCTCTCCGTACTATGGCCTGTTTCTCTAAACGGCATTTTAGATCATCATATCCCTTCTCCAACATAGTCTGCAAGATAACAATGAAAGGATGTAATCCCAAAGTTGTAAAATACAATTATTAGTAATTATAGTCATGTCAACCATCAAAAATAAAATTGAAAATCAAAACGGTAAAAGAGTAGATACTTATATAGTTCCCTATGGAACTATATGAAAGCAAAATAAAATTTAAAACATTTATATTAAAGGCAAATATAAGAACTAAACTCCACAGTGGCCACCCCTTTAACAGTGACTTGAACAGTGGCTGCCCCTTTAAGAGTGACTTGAACAGTGCCTGCCCCTTTAAGAGTGACTTGAACAGTGGCCTTCCGTTTAACAGTGACTTGAACAGTGGCCTTCCCTTTAACAGTGACTTGAACAGTGGCCTCCCCTTTAACAGTGACTTGAACAGTGGCCTCCCCTTTAACAGTGACTTGAACAGTGGCCACCCCTTTAAGAGTGACTTGAACAGTGGCCTCCCCTTTAAGAGTGACTAGAACATTGGCCTCCCCTTTGACAGTGACTTGAACAGTGGCCGCCCCTTCAAGAGTGACTTGAACAGTGGCCGCCCCTTTAAGAGTGACATACTTGTTAGGTAGAATTACTTACAGTGATCAAAGCTTCCAGCTCTTCTGGATTGAAATTGCTTTTTGGCATGTTCGAATAAAGTTATCAAAATCTGTCTGTAGAATCGGTCTCTCTCCACTCTCCTTGCGATCTAAAGACAGGCACGCACGTACAGACGCACGCACGTACATACGCACAAACACGATTATTTAAATGACGTATTATCGAGATACCAAACATAGTAGACTATGTAGGCAGGCAAATTTCATATTGGTACCTTGCTCTAAGTTGTATTCGCGTACGAACGAAACTTTATTCTATTGAGTCAACCAATTGTAAATCAGACTAATAGCTCTAATGTTCCATTCAAACGCGATTACAACTTATGGTGAGGGAGCAATTGGAAAGTTGACTAATGTGAACAATTGACTGTTAGAATTAAAAAATAAGAAAATAGAGCAGGATTCTCTTTATTGGTTGGTTATTGTTAGGTTAAATCTGGACAACTGTAAGTTAAAAGAGCAATGCGAGTAATTTAAGTTCAAATAATTGCATTGAGATTTCAACTTAGAGCTGGGTTTCTAATGGGTCAGCTTGCTAGAATTAACGAAGATAACAAATGAATATGGAATATAGCAGTGCTAAGTTGAAATCGCAATGCGATTAATATAACTTGAATTAATTTGGTTTTATTTAACTGGTTTTATTTACTATGGTTGGCTTGGTAGAATAAGCGAAGATGATGAATGTATTTGTCATATTCCTCAAAACGAAGATAACAAAATATTCTCCATCTTCGTTTTAGCTCCATATTCGTCAACTTTGCTAATTCTAGCAATCAATCAAATAGGAAAGTTGACTAGAGACAGCTAAGTTTTTAATTCGCTATGCGATAATATTACTTTTCTTTTTTTTAAATAAATAAAATAATTATAATACTTGATAATTTTATATAATTATTCTATTTATTTAAAAAAAAAGCAAAGTAATATTATCGAATAACGAATTTAACACAGCTGTCTCTATAGTCAACTTTCCTATTTGATTGCTAGAATTATCGAAGTTGACGAATATGGAGCTAAAACAAAGATGGAGAATACTTCGCTATCTTTGTTTTGAGGACTATGACGAATACATTCGTCATATTTGTCATCTTCGCTAATTCTAGATATCAAACCAATAGGAAAGTTACCGTAAGTTAAAATTGCAATACGCAATTATGTAAATCGCTTATTAATTGCGATTAATAGAATAATGACGAATATTCGATTTTGACAAATATGAGACGAATATTCAAGCAAATTGAATATGGCACCTCCCGCTCATCATTATTAGAAGGGCGAATTTAAGATGTTTGGGATTTCTAGAGGGTGTGGAGGGCCAGGATGTGGGTCTCTTTATACAAAAGTGACTGATGGAACAATTAGGGCATGACATAACGAAGTTCCCTGATCCTGTACAGCATTCACACAGAATCCCAAATAATCCCCCCCCCCCTAGAACGAGACATAGACCTATTATGGTCTAATTATTGTCAGCTAAGGATAGGGATGAGATCCTCCATAGGGCTAGGAAGAAGGGGAATTTAGAGCTTGCGGGGTCCACAGTGATGATTTTCCCAGATTATGCACGGGAAACAGTACAAGAAAGAAGATTAAAAAAGAACTTCGTACAAGAGGGATAAAGTATTCTATGATGTTGCCTGCAAAGCTATGAATAGACTGGAATGGTAAAGCATGCTTTTTTAATACTCCAGAAGAGAGTGGATCAGGGACAAATAAAAGGAAAAACTGTTGTGCATCGGGGAGGTGCCTGGGATGGAGGTTATGCTAGTTAGGGAGTCAGCTGCTGGATTGGTCCCCTGGGTCAAGTTGCAAGGGGTATGATGGGGGTGGGTGGGTTGGGCTCCTTTTCCCACTCTACTCCCCCCCTTTTTTTTGTCTCCTTCTGTCTGCCCCCTCTTCGACAATCCTGGAGTTTCCTCCTTTTCCCTTACCCGGTAATTTCCGGAAATAAATTATCAGCGCAAGATAAAAGTAAAGGTGAAAAAAGCGAATGTATGCGTATAGTTACATGGAATGTTAGAGGTATAGGAAAGGGATCAAAGAGAATAGCTGTTTTTGATGTGATTAATAAATTCTTACCTGTCGTAATATGTTTACAAGAGACACATTTAACAAATGAAAACAGTAGGGGTATAATGAAAACATGGATACAGAAGGCATACCACTCAGTATTTTCCTCATATTTCAGAGGTGTGGATATACTGCTGCATAAAGATATCAGAATGCAGGTTAAGGAGGAGTTGATTGACCCCGAGGGGTGCTATGTGGTTCTGGATTGCATAATAGAGAATACCAGGGCAGAGTGCTGGTTGCAGAGTGCGATTGCATTTGTGTTTTTGCGTTTATAATAGAGAATAAACCCTGGATATTAGCGAATGGCTATATACCTCCCCCCTTCAATATTGATGTAGTGCTAAAGATTTATGAATTTTCAGTAAATAGAGGTGATAGGGCACTATTCATTGTGGGAGATTTTAATATGGTAATGAATGAAACAATGGATAGGTGTAGAGTTGGTAATAAAATAGGGAGGGGTCAAAAATCTAGATTAAAAGACACTATAGAAGAAATAAATTGGGTAGATATATGGCAACTGCACAATCCAACGGTGAAAAGATTTTCATGTTTTTCAAAAACACACAAAAGTTTATCACGTATAGATATGGCATTTATAAATAAAAACACACAATAGGAAATCAATAATGTTAAGTATACACAGCGTGGAGTATCGGACCACAGCCTACTGGTAGTAAACACAAGGGATGAGTGTGTTAAGAGAGAAGCTAGGGTTAGAATTAAATTAGTTTTCATAAATATAAATGGGAATCACAATAAGATACAAAATGAGATTAGAGAATACTTTGAAAAAAATGAAGGCACAGATCAAGATCGTATGGGAGGCCGGAAAAGCCAATATGAGGGGGATACTCATGAAACATATAGCAATCTGTAAAAAGGAAAAAAGGAACCTGTTACGAAAAAAACAAGAACAGGAGATGTGTAAAAGTAAAACGGAATATATTGAGAATCCAACAGAGATAAATTATCAGATATCGCACAGGAGGACAACAAAAGGGGGAGAGGCGCTCATAGGGTAATATGTATAGTTAAGGAGCAGTTACTTAAGATAATTAGGCTCACCTTGTGTGGTTGTGCAAACATAGGCACAACCCTAGTGTGCATGGGGTTTTGTTATATATCGGAGGTCGGTTCTGCCAGTGTCTTCTGGTCCTTACTTGGGGGGTTGCCAACCCCTGGGGGGAAAGTGACGGATTTGAAGCGGATGGGACCCACTTGGAAGTCCACAGCCTCAGTGGAGACATTTTGTCGGCGCAACTGAACGACCAGGCGGATATGGAAAAAAAACGTCTATTTATTTTGAAGATGACAACGCGTTTTGGAGCGAACAGGGCTTCTTTTTCAAGTTTAAAAGACATATGTATATACAAACACACATTGTATCAGAGGGCATAATGAAACCATATATAAATCTGGGGAAAGATATACAAATATAAAGTTCATATAAAAAATCCATCTGTAAAATTGGACAATAAATAATGTCAATGTCACTACAGAAATATTTATCTTTTTCTATATATACATATATAATATAATTCGTAATAAATTAGGGTACACATAAATAAATAAAAAATAGCATTTTGGTGTATATATGGAATGTTTGGCTAATACTTATTGGATTTAATTTTTTATATTTTATTATTTATATTTTATAAATATATTTATATTACTTATAAATATTGTTATTGTTTGTTATTGTTTCTTTATTTGAAAATTATTTGTATTGCATATAATGACATAATAAAAATGGTTTGTATTGTATATAATGACTTAATGTAATTAATGCGTATAGATCGCATGGAACATTATGTGTATGGAGGTGTAAATAAATAATTAAATAAGTAAATCAATTTAATAAAAAAAGGTGGTCAATTCGTATATACTGTATATATATACAGACGTGGACAAAATTGTTGGTACCCTTTGGTCAATGAAAGAAAAAGTCACAATGGTCACAGAAATAACTTTAATCTGACAAAAGTAATAATAAATTAAAATTCTATAAATGTTAACCAATGAAAGTCAGACATTGTTTTTCAACCATGCTTCAACAGAATTATGTAAAAAAATAAACTCATGAAACAGGCATGGACAAAAATGATGGTACCCCTAGAAAACACAGAACATAATGTGACCAAAGGGACATGTTAATTCAAGGTGTGTCCACTAATTAGCATCACAGGTGTCTACAACCTTGTAATCAGCCATTGGGCCTATATATATGGCTCCAGGTAATCACTGTGTTGTTTGGTGATATGGTGTGTACCACACTCGACATGGACCAGAGGAAGCAAAGGAAAGAGCTGTCTCAAGAGATCAGAAAGAAAATTATAGACAAGCATGTTAAAGGTAAAGGCTATAAGACCATCTCCAAGCAACTAGATGTTCCTGTGAGTACAGTTGCACATATTATTCATAAGTTTAAGATCCATGGGACTGTAGCCAACCTCCCTGGACGTGGCCGCAGGAGGAAAATTGATGACAAATCTAAGAGACGGATAATCCGAATGGTAACAAAAGAGCCTAGAAAGACTTCTAAAGAGATTCAAGGTGAACTTCATGCTCAAGGAACATCAGTGTCAGATCGCACCATCCGTCGTTGTTTGAGCCAAAGTGGACTACATGGGAGACGACCAAGGAGGACACCATTGTTGAAAACGAATCATAAAAAAGCAAGACTGGAATATGCCAAACTACATGTTGACAAGCCACAAAGCTTCTGGGAGAATGTCCTGTGGACAGATGAGACAAAAATCGAAGTTTTTGCCAAGGCACATCAGCTGTATGTTCACAGACGAAAAAATGAAGCATATCAAGAAAAGAACACTGTCCCTACTGTGAAACATGGAGGAGGCTCTGTTATGTTCTGGGGCTGCTTTGCTGCGTCTGGCACAGGGTGTCTTGAATCTGTGCAGGGTACAATGAAATCTCAAGACTATCAAGGAATTCTAGAGAGAAATGTACTAGCCAGTGTCAGAAAGCTTGGTCTCAGTCGCAGGTCATGGGTCTTGCAACAGGACAATGACCCAAAACACACCGCTAAAAACACCCAAGAATGGCTAAGAGGAAAAAATTGGACTATTCTAAAGTGGCCTTCTATGAGCCCTGACCTCAATCCTATTGAGCATCTTTGGAAGGAGCTGAAACATGCAGTCTGGAAAAGGCACCCTTCAAACCGGACACAACTGGAGCAGTTTGCTCATGAGGAGTGGGCCAAAATACCTGCTGAGAGGTGCAGATGTCTCATTGACAGTTACAGGAAGCGTTTGATTGCAGTGATTGCCTCAAAAGGTTGCGCAACAAAATATTAAGTTAGGGGTACCATCATTTTTGTCCATGCCTGTTTCATGAGTTTATTTTTTTACATAATTCTGTTGAAGCATGGTTGAAAAACAATGTCTGACTTTCATTGGTTAACATTTATAGAATTTTAATTTATTATTACTTTTGTCAGATTAAAGTTATTTCTGTGACCATTGTGACTTTTTCTTTCATTGACCAAAGGGTACCAACAATTTTGTCCACGTCTGTATATATATATATATATATATATATCTTGATATAACATGCTGGATAAAATTTACATGGGAGAAATTCGGAGAGCTATTATTAAAATAGATTGATTAAAAATAATACATTGGAGCATGACTGCGCTCAGAAGAAGAATGCATTAGAGCATGACTGCACTCAGATCAATGGAAAGACTCTTGCGGCTGGCGGCTAACTGCGTGTGAGGGGCCATATCAGATATGGAATGAGAAACAATCAAAATACAGAGATGACTTGCTTTTGTTAGCTGAGCAACAAAAACTTAACTATATTAAGGACTACTACACCCAGGGGCATACCAAGGGGAAGAAATTGGCGTATATAATATCAGCACAACGTGAATGTAATTATATCCACAGCTTGATAAATAATACTGGGTAGATAGTTGAAAAACAGTCTGAGAAAAAGGAGATAATTAGAGAGTATTTTAAAGATATGTATAAAAGTAGGCTAGAAGCTGACATGAGAGAAATAGTAGAGTTTCTTGATACTATAGCTATAAACTCCTTAACATAAGAACAGAAAGAAAGCCTGGAAAAATAAATAAATATTATGGAATCCAATAAGGTATTAGAAAATGTTGCGAAAAAGAAATCCCTGGGATCGGATGGTATATCAGAAATATAAAGAGCTCTATAGAGAAATTAGTGGTATAGTGGCTCACCCCTCCTGCTATCGTGGACAGGTGCTCATACTATGGTGTGGTTCACCCCAACCACAATATAGTATAATGGAAAGAATATTGTATAGTGGGCACTCAATATCTGTTGCTACACATTGGGTACAACACATTTATTAATCAAAATACAATTGCATTCAATCAAAATATTACAATATTAGACAATGTATATCTTAAAATTCAAAAGATTGTTTAAAAAATCCCTGAAGGTTGGTTAACTGTACAATTCTTACAAATCAGTTTATCATTAATTGGAGCATCCTATATATTCCTTAAAATCCCTCTAAAAGTTCCTTTAAAAATTCCACACTAAGTGGTAAAATACAGTCTATAAGGTGCAATTGTTGCAAAGCACTTATTTATGCTGTGTTGATGTCATTCATAAATTAAAAAGTGACCGTGTCGCAGGTTATTAGGGTAGTATTTCAGATCAAGGGTTCATTAAATGCAGTGTAATATTCCTACTTACTGCTTGTTGGTCAGTCTTTTGTGTATCTGACTGTAATGGCGTACGACTACAAGTCAGTTGACTCACCCCTCTTCTTCTACCCGATAGCGTGCAAACACCTGTAGTATTTCTTAATCGCTGTTGTTGCGTTGTTTGGTGGAGTTCTTCCGGTTTCTGTTCGGTGTCCCACGTGTTAGGGGTATATCACGTGATTAGAGCCTAAGAACGTCCCACGTGACCTATATTCCGGTCGGTTTGTTCAATTCGAATAGATTGTATTCCGGAGGCGGTACCATTACCTCTGTACATACGAATATTTTCAATGATGTTCTTATGGGTCTTGTCGCAACAATCTGTTAGCAATTGCGATGTTGTACAGTGTCTTCTTAATGTAAGGATCTCATCCGCTCTTGCTATACGCGTTTGGGGGTAGCTTGTTTATGAGATCCTCCTTACTTCCTTATATACCCTTTGGTCTAATAAAAGTTCTCTATAAGGTCTGGTTAGGAACCTATGGGATTTGGAGTCTATGTCTTTCATTATTCACATACAAAAAATATTCGCATACGAAAATATTCGCATAGAATTTTCGTACGATTTCATACACTTGATACTTTCATCTGACTATAAAATCATTGCATGATTGTAAATATTCTTTCCTATAATTGTAGAATTATCCTACATTTCAAATATTTATATCTCTTATATACATGTCTCATATATAATGTTAAAATACATAAAAAAATAAATTAATTTAATTTTATGATGCATCCTAAAGGAATTATTATCTTTATTTTCTCTGCTGTTATTATACAATTTCGTTCAATATTCATTCGCTGATGGGACATCGGAGTCTGGCTGTATTATCAGCACTCCGATCTCCTCTCGACGAGGGGCCCCCACCCCCAACACCACTTATTTTGGACACATATGACCGAATATTGAATGAATATTGAACGAAATTGTATAATAACAGCAGAGAAAATAAAGATAATAATTCCTTTAGGATGCATCATAAAATTAAATTAATTAATTTTTTTATGTATTTTAACATTATATATGAGACATGTATATAAGAGATATAAATATTTGAAATGTAGGATAATTCTACAATTATAGGAAAGAATATTTACAATCATGCAATGATTTTATAGTCAGATGAAAGTATCAAGTGTATGAAATCGTACGAAAATTCTATGCGAATATTTTTCATATGTGAATAATCAAAGACATAGACTCCAAATCCCATAAGTTCCTAACCATACCTTATAGAGAACTTTAATTAGAGAAAAGGGAGGAACCCATATGGGTATATAAGGAAGTAAGGAGGATCTCATAAACGAGCTACTGAGGAAGGGGTACGTAACCCCGAAACGCGTATAGCAGGAGCGGATGAGCTCCTTACATTAAGAAGACACTGTACAACATCGCAATTGCTAACAGATTGTTGCGACAAGACCCATAGGAACATCATTGAAAATATTCATATGTACGGAGGTAATGGTACCGCCTCCGGAATACAATCTATTCGAATTGAACAAACCGACCGGAATATAGGTCACGTGGGACGTTCTTAGGGTCTGATCACGTGATATACCCCTAACACGTGGGACGCGTAACAGAAACCGGAAGAACTCCACCAACAACGCAACAACAGCGATTAAGAAATACTACAGGTGTTTGCACGCTATCGGGTAGAAGAAGAGGGGTCAACTGACTTGTAGTCGTACGCCATTACAGTCAGATACACAAAAGACTGACCAACAAGCAGTAAGTAGGAATATTACACTGCATTTAATGAACCCTTGATCTGAAATACTACCCTAATAACCTGCGACACTGTCACTTTTTAATTTATGAATGACATCAACACAGCATAAATAAGTGCTTTGCAACAATTGTACTTCATCAATTGCACCTTATAGACTGTATTTTACCACTTAGTGTGGAATTTTTAAAGGAACTTTTAGAGGGATTTTAAGGAATATATAGGATGCTCCAATTAATTATAAACTGATTTGTAAGAATTGTACAGTTAACCAACCTTCAGGGATTTTTTTAAACAATCTTTTGGATTTTAAGATATACATTGTCTAATATTGTAATATTTTGATTGAATGCAATTGTATTTTGATTAATAAATGTGTTGTACCCAATGTGTAGCAACAGATATTGAGTGCCCACTATACAATATTTTTTCCATAAAGAGATCTATGCCCCCAAATTAATAGAAATGTGGAATGCCTCAAGAGTTAGTAAAATCTTACCAGATACCTAACGTGAAGCACTGATTACGCTTATTTTGAAGCCTGGATAAGATCCAATGATGATGGATTTATATCGCTCAATCTATCTGATAAATACGGATAACAAAATCCTGGCAAAAGTGCTAGCAGCAAAATTAAAATGCATTATTAATACGCTTATACATGTAGACCAAACTGGCTTCATTCCAGGGAAGACCACTTCCGAGAATATTGTGAGATGCTTTATGAATATGCAGATCAGACCGAACAATAGGGGGATCGGTTAATTGTGTCAATTGACGCGTCAAAAGCGTTTCACCTGTAGAATGGCCCTTTTTGTTAGCTACATTAAGGAGATTGGGTTTTGGAAACCATTTTATATCTTGGGTCAAACTTCTATATACGGAAATAGGAACAAGAACGATTGAAAATGATAAAGGAAAGTCTTTTGCAGCGCTCACCTATCTCCGATTTTCAGATGCACGGACGTTGCCTGGACCCGGCTACAAGTAAGAATCCAAAGGAGAAAAAATCCAGCTTCTAAAAATCAGATCCTTTATTCCATGAAATCAAAACCGTTTTCCAGACACAGGATAAAAGTACACGGTCTACATGTTTCGGACATTCAGATTACGGTCCTTACTTATGACAAGTGCACAAAGTAGAAATCACTCCATATGAACCTACACACCTCCCCCTCGGGAGGAGGGGCAGGTAATGCGGCTCACCTGGAGTGAAAATTTAGGAAATCACCAACAGTTAACCCCTAATATAACAAACATCAGATTCAAACATCTAAGAAAAACCATAAATATATGGCACATATATACTGACATTAATGGCAGAAGGGATAGGTGACATCAGTATTGTAGGAACAAATCTTGTCTCCTATTCAACCCTTTCAGGACACAGGTGCTGAGCTCATAAATCCAGAAAGCTTCTCTGTTCAAAAGTTTTTTCTTGTCATCTCCTCCCCTTATTGGTGCTGTTACCCTTTCAATTCCCTGTACATAGAGACCTGAAGTATTGCCTTGGTGTGTTACCGCAAAGTGTGTACTAACTGATGAGACATGTCTTGTAGTGTAGTGTATAGGAAATGTGTTTACGCACTCTTGTTTTTATTGCATTAGATGTGCATCCCACGTATTGTAAATTGCATATTGTACATGTAATAATGTAAATAGCTAGTGTTGCAATTTAAATACGACCTTATTTTGTAAGTGTTACCATTAGCTGTGAAATTGTATGTAGTGCTCACATATGATTGCAGCAGATACATTTGTTATGTCCACATTTATGACTTTCAATAGTTTTAAGCCAGCTGGGTTTTGTAGTAGGACGGTCATAAAAAAGACTTGGGCTCAATATTTGACCTAGGTTTGGTGCCCTACGGGCAACACATCTGATGCCATCAGATACTATTCCATTCAAATCTTTGTCAAAGTTGAGCAATGATAAATGACTTTTTATAATCTTGCATCTGTGCATTCTTTGCTAAACTGTGTGACAAAAGTAACTTCGTAATGTTTGGAATAATGTGTATTCTGTCTCTGTTTTCATTGTTCCCCAGAAAAAACAATAGAGCGTCTATCCAAAGAAAGGGTCTGATTAAGGCTACTTTCACACTTGCGTTCAGAGCGGATCCGTCTGAGACGGATCCGCTCATATAATGCAGACGGTGGCTCCGTTCAGAACGGATCCGTCTGTGTCACAACCAGACAGCTGAGAAGCTCTGACAGAAGCCTTTCAGAACCTCCTCCTTGAGTTTTCTTTGTTTTTGGTTTTCAGTTCCTCATCTCGTTAGCCTCTCTCAGCTGCCATGTAGTTGGACTGATTGCATCCCTTTAAATTCCTTCCCATAATGCATTAGTGTGCGGTTTATACAGCTTCCTGGAGTGTATGTGCATGCTGATCCTATTTCCCCGTCTTCTACAAGTTAAGTGTTGTACATTCATTTGTGATTTTCTGTTTGCTGGATCCCAGGTGACCCTGACTCCCTCCGTGTCTAGTGTAGGGAGCCGGTGGTCATGTCCCTTCACTATTGTAGGGTGTTCAGGTGTTATATAGTCGAGGTACGAGGATATGCGATCATCCACCATTGGGATTATCGCATAGGCTGAGCAGTAAGGGAGAAAGCCAAGTCTGATGCAGGGGTCTCCCTTTTTGTTCCTTAGTTTTGGATCCAGTGAGTCATATATTCATTTTGCATTGTCTTGTTTCCTGTACACCTTCCGTGACATTATAAACCGCCAAAACCGTCTCAAGCATGGATCCGGTTTCACTTTTGACTGAACGCTTCCAGGGTCTTTCATTGGAGGTAGCTGATCTCCGTAAGACTCTTTCTCAGTTTCTAGTGACCGGATCAGCTTGCGTTCATGGAGTTTGTTCTGAGCCTAAGATCT
Source organism: Bufo gargarizans (assembly GCF_014858855.1). Classification (NCBI taxonomy): domain Eukaryota; kingdom Metazoa; phylum Chordata; class Amphibia; order Anura; family Bufonidae; genus Bufo; species Bufo gargarizans. The sequence continues at coordinate 109,867,744 of NC_058088.1, forward strand.
CGCTCCCGGATACGTTCTCCGGGGGTAGTGAGAATTTTGTGCATTTCAGAGAGGCTTGCAAACTCTATTTTCGCCTTCTTCCCCATTCCTCTGGTGATGAGGAACGGAGGGTGGGAATCATTATATCGCTGCTCAGGGGTAACGCTCAGTCGTGGGCCTTCTCGCTGCCGGTGGGGGCACGGCCCCTCCGTTCAGTGGATTAATTCTTTTTAGCCCTGGGTCAGATATATGATGATCCGGATCGTGTTGCTTTGGCTGAGTCTAGACTACGTCTATTATGCCAGGGTAAAAAATCTGCAGAGATATACTGCTCAGAATTTCGGAGATGGGCAGCTAATACTGGTTGGTATGATGCTGCACTCCGAAGTCAATTTTGCCATGGTCTTTCAGAGGGAATGAAAGATGCATTTGCCTTTCATGGGAGGCCTATCTCCTTGGACTCTGCTATGTCTCAGGCCGTTCGTATCGACAGGCGTCTTAGAGAGAGAGGAGAGATCTCTCCTTCCTGTCATACTCAGTCCCAGGACAGTGCAGCGGTCTCATTCTGTGCGCAGGGGTCTCGGTCGCTGTCAGCCCCTTCTGAGCAGGAGCCCATGCAGCTGGGGTTGATTGCCTCTGACAATAGAAGATTCAGCCCGCATGGGAAGGTTTGTTTTTGTTGTGGAGGTATAAATCATTTGGCAAATGTTTGTCCCTCTAGGAGATTCAGGCAGTTTTCTGGGAGTAATAAAGAAACAAAAAGGAAAAAATCTTTTAAAAATGTTCCATCTGTTACTATTGGCAGGGTTGAGGCGGAAATTGAAGGTTTTCCGTTTGCTTGTAGTTCCCGTTTTGTCCTGCCTGCCAGGGTGGCGCTAGAGAGCAAGAATATTTTTTGTGAGATTTTTGTAGATAGTGGAGCAGCTGTCAATCTCATTGATAATCATTTTGCGATAACTCATGGTTTTCAGGTGTGCACTTTGGGAAAGGATATTCCTGTTTTTGCTATTGATTCCGCTCCACTTTCTTAGAAATCATTAAAGGGCATAGTCCACAATATTCGTTTAATTGTGAGTGATGCTCATGTTGAGGATGTGTCATGTTTCGTCCGTAGCGGATTACCTACTCCTCTTGTGTTGGGGCTACCCTGGCTCACTAAACATAACCCCATTGATTGGCAAGCGAGGCAAATAAATGGTTGGAGTGACTTTTGCAGAGATAATTGCCTCACGACATCTGTTTCTGAGGTTTCTACTAAGACGGTACCACCTTTTCTCTCAGAATTTTCGGATGTCTTCTCTGAGAGTGGAGTTCAGGATTTGCCCCCACACAGGGAGTACGATTGCCCTATTAATCTCATCCCAGGCGCCAAGCTGCCTAAATCTCGTTTAAACAACCTCTCCCAACCTGAAAGGGTCGCTATGCGTGCTTATATCTCTGAGAGTCTGAGAAAAGGACACATACGACCCTCGAAGTCACCTGTTGCAGCTGGTTTTTTCTTTGTTAAGAAAAAAGATGGTTCTTTAAGACCTTGTCTGGATTTCAGGGAGCTGAACAGTGTCACTATTCGTGACCCTTCTCCGCTTCCTCTGATCCCGGACCTGTTTAACCAGATTGTTGGGGCTAAAGTCTTTTCAAAGTTAGATCTAAGAGGGGCATACAATCTGGTCAGGGTCAGAGAAGGAGACGAATGGAAGACGGCCTTCAATACCCCTGAGGGCCATTTTGAGAATTTGGTTATGCCTTTTGGTTTGATGAATGCCCCAGCCGTTTTTCAGCATTTCGTGAACAGCATTTTTTATAATTTAATGGGAAAATTTGTATTAGTGTATTTGGATGACATTTAGATTTTTTCTCCTGATTTCAAAACTCTTAAGGAACACTTACGTCAGGTCTTGCTCATCCTGCGGGAGAATAAATTATATGCGAAACTGGAAAAATGTGTGTTTGCGGTTCCAGAAATTCAATTTCTGGGGTTTCTTCTCTCCGCTTCTGGTTTTCGCATGGACCCCGAGAAGGTCCGCGCTGTGCTTGAGTGGGAGCTTCCTGAGAATCAGAAGGCGCTGATGCGTTTTTTAGGCTTTGCCAATTATTACAGGAAGTTTATTTTGAATTATTCCTCTATTGTTAAACCACTCACTAATATAACCAGAAAGGGGGTAGATTTTTCTTCCTGGTCGGTAGAGGCGCGTAAGGCCTTTTCTAATATCAAGGAGATTTTTGCTTCCGCTCCCATCTTGGTACAACCTGATATTTCTCTACCCTTCATAGTTGAGGTTGATGCTTCTGAGGTGGGTGTGGGTGCGGTCTTGTCTCAGGGTTCCTCTCCTGCCAAATGGTGACCGTGTGCCTTTTTCTCGAAGAAACTCTCCTCCGCAGAGAGAAATTACGATGTGGGAGATAGGGAATTGTTGGCCATCAAGTTGGCTTTTGAGGAATGGCACCATTGGCTAGAGGGAGCCAGACACCCTATTACCGTGTTTACTGAACATAAAAATCTGGCCTACTTGGAGTCAGCCAAGCGTCTGAACCCGAGACAGGCCAGATGGTCTTTGTTCTTTTCAAGGTTTAATTTTGTTGTCACGTTCCGCCCTGGGGTTAAGAATGTGAAGGCAGATGCCCTGTCACGTTGTTTTCCGGGAGGTGGGAATTTTGAAGACCCGGGTCCCATTTTGGCTGAAGGTGTGGTGGTCTCCGCTCTTTTTCCTGAATTGGAGGCAGAGGTGCAGGCAGCCCAGTCAGAGGCTCCTGATCTTTGTCCTCCTGGGAGGTTGTTTGTGCCTCTCGCTTTAAGACACAAGATTTTTATTTTTTTTTAAACTTTCATGTTTTATTGATTTTTCAGCATAAGGAAATCAGACAGTAAATATGTCACTTGCATAAGCCAGAACAATGCAAAAAATTTCAAAGTACAACTTTGACATTCGTATTGTGATATTACATAGTTAAACCAACATAAGAATGCCAGATAATAAATGTCACTTGTATAATCCGGCACCTATCTCAAATATCTGCAAAGCATATTTATGACATATACAGCAGATTGTAACATAGTCAATCCAAGAACAAAACTAATAGACTGAGTCCAGAACTTGCGATCCATTCCTGAGATATAATTTATTCTATACGTTAGTGTGCCCCTATATGTGTTTTACCTTACACCTTTATCCGTCCACCGTCCTCCATCCACCGCTCTCTCCCGCCATGTATGTATACCACAGCTTCAGTTACTACAGAGCCAAAGAGTGAATCTTAACTGCAAACGGGGAAGAGTTCCATAATTCCCATCTTTTATGAGCCCTTAAGCGTTCAGAGTGAGAATATGCATATATATATTCATGTTGCATATACTGAATAACTAGTGAGATCACATCAGATACCTGAGGAGTAATGGGCATCTTCCAGGAGGTCGCAATAAGCTTCCTTGCAGCCGAGAGAATGCCCATCATAACCGATCTATGGAAGTGAGGTAAACTTCCTATTCCGATGGACAGCACAGCTAATGGAGGGTCGAGGGGGATCTGGAAGCCCGCCACTGTCGAGATAAGGTCAAAAATCTTCCTCCAAAAAGGGAGAATAATAGGGCACGACCACCACATATGTGATAAGCTTCTCTTTTCCCCACAGTTCCTCCAGCAGTTTGAACTATATTCAGGATCCATGTGTGCTATACGAGCTGGAGTCAAGTACCATCTAAGTTGTATTTTCCTATTTTGTTCAATGTGGCTAACGCATTTGGCAGTAGCTATCGTCCAGTGGAAGGCATCCCTCCACTCCTCGACCGACCAAGAGCTTTCAAATTCTTCTTCCCAATTCACCATAAATTGTTTCTAGAGTAGGGTCTAGAGCATGATATGCAGTAGCCAGGCCCTTCCCCTGACCTGTCGTACTAGTAAAATATTTACCAAAGGGGGCAGTTTTATTCAATTAAATAATAGGAGGTCTCGTTCTGTGCAGCATATGTCTAACTTGTAGGTATTGATAGAAACAAGTGTTAGGTATACCATAGTTTTGATGTAAGGTCTCAAATGTTTTCATAGTGTCACCTTCATACAACTGATCTAAACGCATGATACCTGCTTTCTCCCATTCCTCTAAGGAGAGGTCGGGGACCCCATACGTAAGCGCCACTAGTGGGATCTCAGATCTATCTCAGATCTCTTAGGTGAGAAAAGCAACCCTTTCTCTATATAATGGCACCAGGTCCAAACTGCCGCTTGCATAGTCAAGAGAGGGGGTGAAGACACAAGATTTTTAAGGAACACCACGATACGGTCCTTGCTGGGCACCCGGGGGCAAGAGCCACAGTGGATCTCATCGCTCTGAGATTCTGGTGGCCTGCGCTTCGTAAGTCGGTTGAGGGTTTTGTGGCAGCCTGCGAGACTTGCGCTCGTGCCAAAGTCCCTCATTCACGGCCATCAGGTCCTCTCCTTCCCTTTCCCATTCCTTCCCGTCCTTGAACACATCTGTCCATGGACCTCATAACGGACCTGCCTCGTTCCTCGGGGAAGACTGTGATTCTGGTGGTGGTGGACCGTTTTAGCAAAATGGTGCATTTCATCCCTTTTCCTGGTTTGCCCAATGCTAAGACGCTGGCGCAGGCATTTATTGATCACATTGTCAAATTGCATGGTATTCCTTCAGACACCAAACTTCAAAAAAGCTAAATTTAGCCAACTAAGAGAGGCCATAGGCTAAACTAACTGGGACAAAGTCCTCAAAAATAAAAATACAGCCACAAAATGGGATATCTTTAAAAACATCCTAAAATCTCATTGTGAGAGGTACATACCGTATGGTAATAAAAGGTTAAGGAACAAAAAGAAACCAATGTGGATAAATAGAACTGTAAAGAAAGCAATAAATGACAAAAAGAAAGCATATTATTCACTGAAACAGGAGGGGAGCACGGAAGCACTGAAAAACTATAAGGAAAAAAATAGAACATGTAAAAAACAAATAAAAGCGGCCAAACTAGAGACTGAGAGATTAATTGCCAAAGAGAGTAAAACTAACCATAAAATGTTCTTCAATTATATAAATGTTAAAAAGTATAAATCTGAAGGTGTCGGCCCTTTAAAGAGTAATGAGGGGGAAGTCGCAGAGAGCGATGAGGAGAAAGCAAAGCTGTTAAATATTTTTTTCTCCAATGTATTCACTGAGGAAAAGAAATTGTCAGATGACATGCAGAATGCAAAAATAAATTCCCCATTAAAAGTGTCCTGTCTGACCCAGGAAGAAGTACATCACCGACTTAAAAAGATTAAAATAGACAAATCGCCAGGACCGGATGACATACACCCCCGTATCCTAAAGGAATTAAGTAATGTCATAGCCAGACCCTTATTTCTGATATTTGCAGACTGACAGGGAATGTCCCACAGGATTGGCGCATGGCATATGTGGTGCCAATATTCAAAAAGGGGCCAAAAACAGAGCCTGGAAACTATAGGCCGGTAAGTTTAACATCTGTTGTGGGTAAACTGTTTGAAGGTTTTCTGAGAGATGCTATATTAGAGCATCTCAACAGAAATAAGCAAATAACGCCATATCAGCATGGCTTCGTGAAGGATCGGTCATGTCCGATTAATTTAATCAGTTTATATGAGGAGGTAAGTTCTAGACTTGACAGCGGCGAATCAATGGATGTCGTATATCTGGACTTCTCCAAAGCATTTGACACTGTACCACATAAAAGGTTAGTATATAAAATGAGAATGCTCGGACTGGGAGAAAACATCTGTATGTGAGTAAGTAACTGGCTCAGTGATAGAAAACAGAGGGTGGTTATTAATGGTACACACTCAGATTGGGTCACTGTCACTAGTGGGGTACCTCAGGGGTCAGTATTGGGCCCTATTCTCTTCAATATATTTATTAATGATCTTGTAGAAGGCTTGCATAGTAAAGTATCAATTTTCGCAGATGACACTAAACTGTGTAAAGTAATTTACACTGATGAGGACAGTATACTACTACAGAGGGATCTGGATAGATTGGAGGCTTGGGCAGATAAGTGGCAGATGAGGTTTAACACTGATAAATGTAAAGTTATGCACATGGGAAGGAAAAATGCAAGTCACCCGTACATACTAAATGGTAAAACACTCGGTAACACTGACATGGAAAAGGATCTAGAAATTTTAATAAACAGCAAACTAAGCTGCAAAAACCAGTGTCAGGCAGCTGCTGCCAAGGCCAACAAGATAATGGGTTGCATCAGAAGGGGCATAGATTCCCGTGATAAGAACATAGTCCTACCACTTTACAAATCGCTAGTCAGACCACACATGGAGTACTGTGTACAGTTCTGGGCTCCTGTAAACAAGGCAGACATAGCAGAGCTGGAGAAGGTCCAGAGGAGGGCATCTAAAGTAATAACTGGAATGGGGCAACTACAGTACCCTGAAAGATTATCAAAATTAGGGTTATTCACTTTAGAAAAAAGACGACTGAGGGGAGATCTAATTAATATGTATAAATATATCAGGGGTCAGTACAGAGATCTATCCCATCAGGTTTGTACACAAACATAGAAAAGGATTCTTTACGGTAAGAGCAGTGAGACTATGGAACTCTCTGCCTGAGGAGGTGGTGATGGTGAGTACAATAAAGGAATTCAAGAGGGGCCTGGACGTATTTCTGGAGTGTAATAATATTACAGGCTATAGCTACTAGAGAGGGGTCGTTGATCCAGGGAGTTATTCTGATTGATTGCCTGATTGGAGTCGGGAAGGAAGTTTATATTCCCCTAAAGTGGAGAAAATTGGCTTCTACCTCACAGGGATTTTTTTTTTTTTTGCCTTCCTCTGGATCAACTTGCAGGATAACAGGTCGAACTGGATGGACAAATGTCTTTTTTCGGCCTTATGTACTATGTTACTATGTTACATAGTCTCTGATAGGGGCACGCAGTTTGTTTCCAGATTCTGGAAGGCTTTCTGTTCTCGCTTGGGGGTTCGGTTGTCATTCAGAATCTGGAGACATATCTGCGCTGTTTTGTGGCGGAGAATCAGGAGGATTGGTGTTCTTTTTTGTCCCTTGCTGAGTTTGCTTTAAATAACCGTCGCCAGGAGTCCTCTGATAAGTCACCATTTTTTGGTGCATATGGGTTTCATCCGCAGTTTGGGACTTTCTCGGGAGAAGGGTCTTCTGGTTTACCTGATGAGGACAGATTCTCCTCGTCTTTGTCATCTATTTGGCAAAAGATTCAGGATAATCTAAAGAGCATGAGTGAGAGATATAAGCGTGTGGCAGATAAGAGACGTGTGCCTGGTCCGGATCTGAATGTTGGTGATCTGGTGTGGTTGTCTACCAAGAATATCAAATTGAAGGTTCCCTCCTGGAAGTTGGGTCCTAGGTTTATTGGGCCTTACAAAATCCTGTCTGTCATTAATCCTGTTGCCTACCGTCTTGATCTTCCTCAGACTTGGAAGATCCATAATGTTTTTCGTAAGTCCTTATTGAAACCTTATGTTCAACCCATTGTACCCTAGCCTTTGCCTCCTCCTCTGATTATGGTTGATGGGAATCTTGAATTTCAGGTCTCTAGGATTGTGGATTCTCATGTTGTCCGCGGTTCTCTCCAGTACCTCGTTCATTGGGAGGGTTATGGTCCTGAGGAGAGGATGTGGGTCCCAGTGACGGACATTAAGGCCACTCGTCTCATCAGGGCTTGCCATAGGTCCCATCCTGAGAAGGTGGGCTCTGAGTGTCCGGAGTCCACTCGTAGACGGAGGGGTACTGTCACAACCAGACAGCTGAGAAGCTCTGACAGAAGCCTTTCAGAACCTCCTCCTTGAGTTTTCTTTGTTTTTGGTTTTCAGTTCCTCATCTCGTTAGCCTCTCTCAGCTACCATGTAGTTGGACTGATTGCATCCCTTTAAATTCCTCCCCATAATGCATTAGTGCGGTTTATACAGCTTCCTGGAGTGTGTGTGCATGCTGATCCTATTTCCCCGTCTTCTACAAGTTAAGTGTTGTACATTGATTTGTGATTTTCTGTTTGCTGGATCCCAGGTGACCCGGACTCCCTCCGTGTCTAGTGTAGGGAGCCGGTGGTCGTGTCCCTTCACTATTGTAGGGTGTTCAGGTGTTATATAGTCGAGGTACGAGGATATGCGATCATCCACCATTGGGATTATCGCATAGGCTGAGCAGTAAGGGAGAGAGCCAGGTCTGATGCAGGGGTCTCCCTTTTTGTTCCTTAGTTTTGGATCCAGTGAGTTATATATTCATTTTGCATTGTCTTGTTTCCTGTACACCTTCCGTGACAGTCTGCATTATATTGTTAAAAAAAATTCTCAGTGTGAAAGTAGCCTGAATGGATCCGTCCAGACTTTACATTGAAAGTCAATGGGGGACGGATCCGTTTGAAGATTGAGCCATATTGTGTCATTTTCAAATGGATCCGTCCCCATTGACTTACATTGTAAGTCTGGACGGATCCGCACGCCTCCGCACGGCCAGGCGGACACCCGAACGCTGCAAGCAGCGTTCAGGTGTCCGCCTGCTGAGCGGAGGCTGAACGCTGCCAGACTGATGCATTCTGAGCGGATCCACGTCCACTCAGAATGCATTAGTGCTGGACGGATGCGTTCGGGGCCGCTTGTGAGCCCCTTCAAACGGAGCTCACAAGCGGACACCCGAACGCTAGTGTGAAAGTAGCCTAAGTGCCCTCTGTACAGACTGTGCGGTATATTTCCTGAGACAAAGTCGTTCTTTTATATATTTTGCCTCAGATACAAAAGTATCGGTGCTTGAGTAATTTAGCCTTGCTCTAATTAATTCACCTTTGGGTATATTCTCTCTGCTATGTGGGAGATGACACGATGTCACAAGGAGAATAGTATTCCCTGCTGTCTCCTTTCTGAAAGTCTCAGTACTAAACTTTGCATTAGCTTCATTGCCTGTTAATGTGAGATCAAGAAAGCGAACTGCAGCAACTGTTAAGGTAATCCTTAAAGCTAGATATATATTGAGCATCGTCTGACCAAACATATAACAAGTCATCGATATATCTTCCGAACCACGTTTATCCTGTGTCTGGAAAATGTTTTTGATTTCATGGAATAAAGGATATAATTTTTAGAAGCCTGGATTTTTTCTCCTTTGGATTCTTGATTGTAAATTATAAATTAACTGATTCATTTGTGATGGGGAGAGGGGTCAGGCAGGGCTGTTCCCTCTCCCCATTACTGTTTGCGATAGCACTAGAGCCTCTTGCAGCTGCAATAAGACAAAATTAAAGTATAATGGGATTTAGATACTGGAACCATGATGAAAAAATATCTATGTACGCATATGATTTGATGTTATTTGTGGGATCACATGACTCATTAACGCAAATATTCGCATTGTTCGAAAAATATGGAAGGATGGCAGGCCTTCAAATAAACTGGAATATATCGGCATGTATTTCTTTTGATCTATTGAGTAGTTTTGTAACTGGACCCTTGGAGATAAAGAAGGAAGGGGGAGTATAAAATACTTAAGCATATATGTTTCATCTAATTTACAGGATTATATAAGATTAAATGTTACTACCCTAATAAATAATGTTACAAATAAGATAAATGTGTGGAAAAGGATACCACTTTCTATGGTCGGAAGAATTTCTTTAATCAAAGCGTGTTTATTACCAATGATCAATTATGTTCTATGGAACTCCCCAATAGAGATATCAAGGAGAGTCTTTAAGATCATAGAGAGTTTATTGAGTGAACTTATATGGAGGGGACGTAAACCTAGAATTAGGATGTAAATACTGCAATGTGCTGAGAAAGATGGAGGATTGTCGGTCTCAGATCTAAAACTATATTTTATAGCTGGCCAAATAAAGAATATACTGATGTGGAGTGGTTCCCAAATGCATATATATGCATATATTCAATATGGAAATTATTAATACAAGCCTAATAAATTGTAAAATCTGCCATTTATTAGAAGCAGGCTTGCATCTAAAGCAGCATTAGCTAAACTCCCCCACAATAAAACTAATGGTTAAAATTTGGCAGGAGGCACAATCCCTATGGCAAGAAAACATGCTACATGAAGACTCCCTGATATGGTATAACTCAAGATTAGAAGAACTCAAAACCATCGACATGGAAATATGGATGAAACATGTTTTTTTTTTAGATTAGGACAGGTATAAAAAAATGAGGATATGATATAATTTCAAGAAGTTAAAGAAAAATGTGGATTCTCTGATAGTGAAATCATCTATTACTTCCAGTTGAGACACGCACCAAGAGAGAAAATAGGTAAGGGGAATAAAATAAAAAGACTCCCTCAACCACTAATAAACATATCTAGTTTAACAACAGAGAAAAAGTAGATATCAACAGTCTATAATATACTAATATCTCAAAGATCTAATAAAGTAGGGACTCTAAATGTAAAGTGAAAATGGGAGGGAATAGTGGCACCTACGAATGAATAGAGATGGGGTCAGATGATAGGGGATATATGAAGAGCCACAAAAAATCCTTCCCATTGATTGACCCAGTTTTTTGTACTGTATCACCTATATTACTCCCCAAAAAAGCTTATGACGTTCAGTAAAAATAAGGAATTTAGATGTCAGAAATGTGGGGAAAAAGGAGTAGATGATATACATTTAATGTGGAACTGTACCCATATTCAAAAGTTTTGGAACAAAGTGATTTTTACAAATAGAGAGTGAGTACCCAATAAAAATCCCTAGGATGTTGGAAGCATGTATCCTGGGGGAAATAGGAAGAAATGGAGATAAGATACACAAAGAGATAGTGACTAAATTGCTATTTCAGGTAAGGAGATGCATAATTAAATATTGGGTAAAAAAAATGGCCCCTACAATAAAAGAATGGGAGAACCAAACAAAATCTGCAATAACTTGCAATAAACATACAGTATTGAGTCCGGAAAAAAAATGTCTATTTGAAAAGCAATGGAGGAGATGGCGGGCGGACGCAATGGAGACGCCCCACCTTTCCTTTCTTTTCTTTTTTTTTTTTCTTTGTGTCGTGATGGGGAGGGGGCTGAGAGGAGGGGGAAGGGGGAAGGGAAAGGGAAGAAAATATAAGAAAACTTGAGGTAATATAAGTATGCATGTATATATTGTATATGCTATAATTATTTGTAAAAACGATGTCAAATTATAAATTATACGATATGTTGTGGAAATCCCCAAAAAACAAAAAAAATACACATTAAGCCAGTTACAATAACGGGCGATAGAACAGTAGTGCCTAAACATTAGTAGGTACAGTCTATATTAAATGACAAGGGAACTTGTCCTCTGTGTGATCTCTGGAAACTGCCCTCCATACATAAACCATACTGGAAAATAGACCTCTCAGATACCAATCGGCACACAGTGCTCCACATGATGCCAGCACCGATCTGCTCTCAGTTTCCATATCGGGCACATCGAGAACACTGAGGTAACACAGCCTGCCGCTTCATGTGCTGTTTCCTCCAAGCCAGGGGGCAGCAGGACTGGCGGGGTTTAGCAGCGGCTCTCTTATCCTCCTTTTGTCTGTGAGGAGGCATTGGTACTGCCGCTCGCCCCACCCATACATGATCACCGCCGCACACATGCTGGGCTCCAGCCATCGACAGCACCCAGCCATCCTCTGATTGTCTGAGCACAGAAGTCAGTGAGGAACCAGTTTGCCTCAGCCTGGGTGTGGAAGTGTCCCCAGCTCTGCCACCGGGATCAGTGATGACTCAGTCACGGTCTGCAGCTGCTGGCAGGGTGCTCGGCAGCTGCCTCCAGTGCGCAGCCTCGATCATCGATTGTAGGTAAGGTGGCTGAATAAGCCTTTAGCTGCGATGCTTGACTACACACTAGGGGTAGTGTCACACAGCCCTGGCCAGATATCACTAGGAAGGGTCTGACAGGCACCGGGGAGCACTGACACTGTCATCCAGCAGAGCGGAGTTTGTAGTCTGTTCTGAAGCCACAATTTGTTCTCGAGTTATATAGAACTGCAGGTAAACTTACCCCTCAAAACTAATGCAGCTCTGCTTCATCTTTGTGGACTTTACATAGAAAATCATATCCTTTAGGTTCATGAAAAAAGTACATTAATCCGGTCCTATACAATGCACATGTCTGGAGGGTGAGAAGATTTCAGGGCTTCCAGGGAGAGAAGGGGTAGATAGATAGATTCTAGCAGGCTGGACCACATGTATATATATGTCTACCCCATCTCTCCCTGGAAGCCCTGCATTCTATGGAAACTGAGAACAGACCGGTGTGGGCGGCGTGTGAAGCTAATTTTTTACTAATTTATTGTGGGCTTTACAAACTTAAAATACCTTTGAAAAAAAATTGTCAAAGGAAAATATTGAATTTTTTATGCATGGGAGCACATTCCTGCTCTAGACGAAGAACCTGCTGCTGTCAGAGGGGTCTAAGTTTATTATTAGTGTTGCCCCAGTCTGGTGGGGGCCCATTCCTGGGAACAAATTTCTGCTGCAAACAAAGAACCTGCTGCTGTCAGAGGTGTCTAAGTTTATTTTTGGTGTTGCCCCGGTCTGGCGGGGGCCCATTCCTGTGAAAATATTCCTGCTACAAAGAACCAGCTACTGTCTGTTCTGGCTGAGTTCGGCTCAGCTATGTGTAGATCTTATTCTACAACGTTACCATTAACCTGCTGCTGTCTGTCCTGATGATTTTAGCCGAGCTATGTGTAGGCCTTATACTACCCCCTTACCATTTACCTGCTGCTGTCTGTCCTGAAGATTTTGGCCGAGCTATGTGTAGGCCTTATATTATCCCCTTACCATTTACCTGCTGCTGTCTGTTCTGATGATTTTGGCCATGCTATGTGTAGGCCTTATACTACCCCCTTACCATTTACCTGCTGCTGTCTGTCCTGATGATTTTGGCCAAGCTATGTGTATGCCTTATACCATCCTGTTGCCATTTACCTGCTGTTGTCTGTCCTGATGATTTTAGCCGAGCTATGTGTAGGCCTCATACTACACCGTTACCATTTACCTGCTGCTATCTGCCCTGATGATTGTTACCGAGCTATGTGTAGGCTTTATTACACCATTACCATTTACCTGCTGATGCTGTCTGTCCTAACCCTGATGAGTTTGACCCTGGACTAAATGGGCCTTAATGAAACTTTATTGTGTAAAATTACACGAAAACAAAACAATATTAAAAAACTAAAGCACACGTTAAAACTGAAAAAAAAAAATTATTTACAAACATGACTCTAAGGCAACTTTTTTAGTTGGTCATGAAGGTCCAACATCTCCTGCATCCTTTTGCAGTGCAGCGCCTCCATTTTCCACATCTGCTTGCACATCTGCTTCCGCATCTCATGCATGCCAGCTTCGTGGTCCTGCTGCATCTGCCAATTTTTTTTTTAAATCAGTACTGTTAGTATAAAAAAAAAAAAGAAAATTACTTGCAATTCAGATGAAGAGGCATGGATAGAGAATGATATTGCTATGTGCATATATTTACCCTCCTGGCGGGGGCTGGTGACAACCTCCTCCTCTTCATCATCATCAGGAGCTGGGGGGAATCCGGCTGCTAGGAGGGTCCAGCCTCTTTCACCTCCACCTCTTTGCCCACATCAGGTGGGTGTGGCGCCTCATGCTGCTGCTGCTGGGATGGTCCGACCTGCTCTCCCTCCTTCTCATTAGCGGACAACACAACCACCTCCAGATCCTCTGTCGAAGGCCTGCGGCGGACGGAGGGAACAGGAACCCCTGTAATCACACAATGTTCAGAATTTAGATAAACAACTCAGAACTCAGAATAAAAGCAAATTAAGTGGGGGATGTATCTGATGTAATGATGGACTGGGCCTTTTACTGGAATACAGAATGATGATTGCAGTTTATGTATATACATATATATATAGCAGCAGGAAAAATCCAGAATGCACTCCAAGATGAAAGTGAAACAAGTGATTTATTCACCCATAAAAGGCATAACTCGCGACGTTTCGGCTCACAGAGCCTTTCTCAAGCATTGAAACAGTGAAAGTGAGGATATTATAAAAGACATACCATTACTGTGCAACCAATCAGGTAGAGATTACAATTAACATCCAATTACATACATCTGTTACAGACATCTAAAGTGCACGTGCATCAAATGACATGTGTCATGTGATCTATATTCTCAAAATAAGAATCTTTTTATAAAGATATATAATGCCAGTGAAGACCATGATAAAACAGTGATATGAGGAGGGATGCGGATCACAGAAACAATGCCAGAAGGAGAAATAGCGTCCACATATACCGTAATGCTGATTTGGCGTCTCCATCTCTTCAATGCGCAAGTCCAGTAAAGCGTCATCTTGTGAGTCAAGTTGCTGACGCATGCGTTCTGTAGCATCATCCAAAAAGATCACCATCTTGATTAAGGGCAAATTGCCCTATGTATTGCTAGTGTGAGCTGTACCTAATATCGTCAACATTTTATAAGTAGCTGTAGTAGGGATCTCCTACCTATTTTTAATGTCAGTGGATGGACGGAAATCCCACCCTGCCGAGCGGGACACCGAACCAAAGGGCCAAAGGTATCGACAGGAAACACTTCCATGAACCATATCAACATCAACGGCCAAGCCACTGACAAAAAGACCAGCTACAGGGAATCATCCCAAAATAAGGGACAGCATCACAATCAGACAATAATGGAGAAACTACATACAGTGGTAGAAATTATGATTCTGGATTAGTGCATATAGAAGAGACACGAGACGTGCATTATGATGTCCACTATCTCTAGCGAGCACAGTTCATGGATCCGCATCCGACATCAGGTGCATTAAAATGTTCTAAAAGGCAAGGAGAAATATTACATATTATTAATCATATAAACTATATTAGAATTGTATATTAACCTTTCACAGTTCTCTTGCACGTTTATACATTCCAAAGAGAGACAGGTTGCACATGGGGAGGACGGGGGGCGAACCATGGATCCCAAGACTCTCACCTGAACTCTACATTAAGACCTCTAGGGTATAAGCTATCTAAGTCATGGATCCACCGCAATTCTCTAGTTTTAAGTATTGCTGAACGATCACCTCCTCTCCTAGGGAGCGTGATCTGGTCAACTATCCAGCATCTCAGATCTCGCTCACTATGCTGGAGGGATCCAAAATGTCTGGCTACAGGTAAATCAGTACGCTTTTTTCTGATGGAATTTCTATGATTATTAAGTCTAAGCTTTAATTCTGTTGTTGTTTCCCCTACGTAAATTAAATTACATGGACAGGACAATATGTAAATGACATATGATGATGAACACGTTAGATGAAATTTGATGGGGAATTCTTGATGTGTAACTGGATGTATGAAAGATCTCGATTTACAAATGTAACGGCAATTTACACAGTTGAGGCAAGGAAAACATCCAAGACCCAAAGGTGCCAATGTCCGCTGTATGCTGACCTTCTTAGGGCCAACATCCGCCCTCACTAAATGGTCTTTAATGTTTTTATTTTTACGATAAGACATGAGAGGGGGGACTCCAAACTCAGGTACATCCTGTATAGATCTGCTCAGGATGCTCCAATTGTCCCTCAAAATACGTCCTATTGCCACACTATGATCGCAGAATGTGGACATAAAAGGTATCCTACGTATTTTGGGAGTAGCGATGGGAGCAACCTCAGTGTCGGTATGTAGAATTTTATTTTTATGTTTATTCAACAGTCGGCGAGGATAGCCGCGTT
Organism: Bufo gargarizans; assembly: GCF_014858855.1. Lineage (NCBI taxonomy): Eukaryota > Metazoa > Chordata > Amphibia > Anura > Bufonidae > Bufo > Bufo gargarizans. Next base: position 109,883,430 of record NC_058088.1, read on the forward strand.
CCTTGAATTTATCTGCCATTTTTTCCAAAGTGACAGCAAATTCAATCGGATCCGATACAATACGCTTTGTGCGTAAAAATTGTGAATAAGGTAAGTGCTCAACTAGACTACGTGGATGACTACTCTCGAACCGTAAGAGAGTATTTCTATCGGTCGTCTTGACATATAGGCCCGTATGAAAAGAACCATCAATCAATCGCACATTAGTGTCCAAAAATGACAATTCTGTTTTGGAAGAAGATACAGTATATTGCAAGTCCACATCAATGCTGTTTAAATAAACATGAAAATCGCTCAATTGAGATTCTGTACCGGTCCACAGGAGGAAGACGTCATCTATGTACCTCCACCACCTCAGAACATGCCGAAAGTGGTGGGATACATAGATAAAGTCCTCCTCCATGTGGCGCATGTATATATTGGCGTACGTTGGGGCCACATTTGACCCCATCGCAACGCCGCGTTTCTGGTTATAGAAAGTATCTTGAAACAAAAAATAATTCTTCTCCAAGATCAATCTCAACATGTTGTTAATAAAATGCTTGGCATTTGGTGTGACAGGCGAATTATCTAAAAATTTATTGACAGCAGCCATACCCTTTTCATGTCCTATTGATGTGTATAATGATACAACATCAAACGATACAAGAGTTAAATTTTGCATGTTATTGATATCAGTACTTCTCAACTGTTGTAAAAAATCACCTGTGTCTTTAATATATGATTGACCAGCAGTCGAAAACTCTCTTAGCAATTTATCCAAAAAAATGGCTATTCTGCTGAACACAGAGTCAGATCCAGATACGATGGGGCGGCCGGGGGGATCCACAAGACTTTTGTGGACTTTAGGCAGTATGTATATAACCGGAGTGATGGGAAAGGAGACCGTCAGGTACTCCCTTAGCCCCTCATCTATAATGCCCCCGGCCACCGCATCGGATAGGATCTGACGAATACTATCCATAATGCTAAATTTAGGGTCACCATGTAGTATGTCATATACACCAGTATCACTCAGTTGGCGTACAATTTCATTTATATATTTGGATGTATCAAGTACTACAATACCTCCGCCTTTATCGGCCGGTTTAATCGTTAAATGAGGATTGCCTCGGAGTTGGGATAGTGCCTCAATCTCTGCAGTTGTTAGATTCGGGTGATTTAATCTATCCATATCCCCAAGTCGGGATTTAAGTTTACTAATATCTCTTTTCACTGCAGAGATGTAGGCCTCTATCGCAGGCTCATTCACATTAGGGAAAAACGTGCTTTTATTAATTAGACCCACTTTTTTAAGCGAAAATTCGCTCGAACCAACCTGCGTACTGGTAATACGACCTTTGAAAAACATTTTCAGTTTAATTGAACGAAAAAAGTCATTCAAATCCATTTCAAGATTAAACCAATTTACCTTGGAATTTGGGCAAAATGAGAGTCCCTTGGATAATACGCTATATTGAGCTGCAGTCAATTCTGACGAGGATAAATTAAAGACTATGGTTTCTTTCTCTGAGATGATATCTTCACTGATTGTAGTCTTGTTCTGTTGTATCGCTGCTTGTCTTTGTCGTCTGAACCTTTTGCCTCCCCTTCTGGTTCTAGCTCTTTTCTTTCTTTGGTGTCCAGATTGTTTCCTAAAAAAGCACCATCTTCATCTGTGGACAGTTGTGTATTTTTCTTTCTCATTTTACCATTTAGATTAAAGGACTTCCGTGTTGGATCTGTCTGCCAAGCATAAATGTCCCCTCTCTTATAATCATCCGTGTCGCGAATCCACTTACTCCTTTTGCCCTCCTCCAATTCCATCTGCATTTTCAACAACTGTTTTTGCGAGTCCTCTATAAAAAGCATATATTCTTCAGAGGATAACTGTGCCTGCAATAGGCATTCAACCTCAGTTAATTCATTAGTGAGTGTGGTTACCTCAAGCTGTAGAAAATCTATATTTAATAAAATATAGTCCAGAGAATATCTGTTAGAAAGCATTTCAAAACGTTTGCAAAATAACTCATTGTTGGGAAACAAATTTGGGCGCAGATTTGAACGCATACCTCTTGGGATCTTCTTTTCTTTATAATATTGTCCTAGTGTAGCCATATGTAGTTTCATTGCGATGAGACGTCTAGATAAAGTGATAAACTTATGTTTAAGCTCTTTAGTGGTAGGAGTCTGGAGAAACGAGGCATCGCCCACAATCCCCCGCATGATGCGGTCAGCCTCCTCTGTAGTATACGTGCCGCCAAAGGGTGTTTCAGTATAAGACATAATAAAAAGCCGGTGTGCTCACTCACGGTGCCGATATAGAGAAACGAAGAAATCCAGCGGGAGCATCAACCTGGGTGTGGGTGCACTGTCCGGTACAGGGTAGCGGCAATACCTCAAATATTATAGCAGCAGGAAAAATCCAGAATGCACTCCAAGATGAAAGTGAAACAAGTGATTTATTCACCCATAAAAGGCATAACTCGCGACGTTTCGGCTCACAGAGCCTTTCGCGACACGGATGATTATAAGAGAGGGGACATTTATGCTTGGCAGACAGATCCAACACGGAAGTCCTTTAATCTAAATGGTAAAATGAGAAAGAAAAATACACAACTGTCCACAGATGAAGATGGTGCTTTTTTAGGAAACAATCTGGACACCAAAGAAAGAAAAGAGCTAGAACCAGAAGGGGAGGCAAAAGGTTCAGACGACAAAGACAAGCAGCGATACAACAGAACAAGACTACAATCAGTGAAGATATCATCTCAGAGAAAGAAACCATAGTCTTTAATTTATCCTCGTCAGAATTGACTGCAGCTCAATATAGCGTATTATCCAAGGGACTCTCATTTTGCCCAAATTCCAAGGTAAATTGGTTTAATCTTGAAATGGATTTGAATGACTTTTTTCGTTCAATTAAACTGAAAATGTTTTTCAAAGGTCGTATTACCAGTACGCAGGTTGGTTCGAGCGAATTTTCGCTTAAAAAAGTGGGTCTAATTAATAAAAGCACGTTTTTCCCTAATGTGAATGAGCCTGCGATAGAGGCCTACATCTCTGCAGTGAAAAGAGATATTAGTAAACTTAAATCCCGACTTGGGGATATGGATAGATTAAATCACCCGAATCTAACAACTGCAGAGATTGAGGCACTATCCCAACTCCGAGGCAATCCTCATTTAACGATTAAACCGGCCGATAAAGGCGGAGGTATTGTAGTACTTGATACATCCAAATATATAAATGAAATTGTACGCCAACTGAGTGATACTGGTGTATATGACATACTACATGGTGACCCTAAATTTAGCATTATGGATAGTATTCGTCAGATCCTATCTGATGCGGTGGCCGGGGGCATTATAGATGAGGGGCTAAGGGAGTACCTGACGGTCTCCTTTCCCATCACTCCGGTTATATACATACTGCCTAAAGTCCACAAAAGTCTTGTGGATCCCCCCGGCCGCCCCATCGTATCTGGATCTGACTCTGTGTTCAGCAGAATAGCCATTTTTTTGGATAAATTGCTAAGAGAGTTTTCGACTGCTGGTCATCAATCATATATTAAAGACACAGGTGATTTTTTACAACAGTTGAGAAGTACTGATATCAATAACATGCAAAATTTAACTCTTGTATCGTTTGATGTTGTATCATTATACACATCAATAGGACATGAAAAGGGTATGGCTGCTGTCAATAAATTTTTAGATAATTCGCCTGTCACACCAAATGCCAAGCATTTTATTAACAACATGTTGAGATTGATCTTGGAGAAGAATTATTTTTTGTTTCAAGATACTTTCTATAACCAGAAACGCGGCGTTGCGATGGGGTCAAATGTGGCCCCAACGTACGCCAATATATACATGCGCCACATGGAGGAGGACTTTATCTATGTATCCCACCACTTTCGGCATGTTCTGAGGTGGTGGAGGTACATAGATGACGTCTTCCTCCTGTGGACCGGTACAGAATCTCAATTGAGCGATTTTCATGTTTATTTAAACAGCATTGATGTGGACTTGCAATATACTGTATCTTCTTCCAAAACAGAATTGTCATTTTTGGACACTAATGTGCGATTGATTGATGGTTCTTTTCATACGGGCCTATATGTCAAGACGACCGATAGAAATACTCTCTTACGGTTCGAGAGTAGTCATCAACGTAGTCTAGTTGAGCACTTACCTTATTCACAATTTTTACGCACAAAGCGTATTGTATCGGATCCGATTGAATTTGCTGTCACTTTGGAAAAAATGGCAGATAAATTCAAGGAACGCGGCTATCCTCGCCGACTGTTGAATAAACATAAAAATAAAATTCTACATACCGACACTGAGGTTGCTCCCATCGCTACTCCCAAAATACGTAGGATACCTTTTATGTCCACATTCTGCGATCATAGTGTGGCAATAGGACGTATTTTGAGGGACAATTGGAGCATCCTGAGCAGATCTATACAGGATGTACCTGAGTTTGGAGTCCCCCCTCTCATGTCTTATCGTAAAAATAAAAACATTAAAGACCATTTAGTGAGGGCGGATGTTGGCCCTAAGAAGGTCAGCATACAGCGGACATTGGCACCTTTGGGTCTTGGATGTTTTCCTTGCCTCAACTGTGTAAATTTCCGTTACATTTGTAAATCGAGATCTTTCATACATCCAGTTACACATCAAGAATTCCCCATCAAATTTCATCTAACGTGTTCATCATCATATGTCATTTACATATTGTCCTGTCCATGTAATTTAATTTACGTAGGGGAAACAACAACAGAATTAAAGCTTAGACTTAATAATCATAGAAATTCCATCAGAAAAAAGCGTACTGATTTACCTGTAGCCAGACATTTTGGATCCCTCCAGCATAGTGAGCGAGATCTGAGATGCTGGATAGTTGACCAGATCACGCTCCCTAGGAGAGGAGGTGATCGTTCAGCAATACTTAAAACTAGAGAATTGCGGTGGATCCATGACTTAGATAGCTTATACCCTAGAGGTCTTAAGGTAGAGTTCAGGTGAGAGTCTTGGGATCCATGGTTCGCCCCCCGTCCTCCCCGTGTGCAACCTGTCTCTCTTTGGAATGTATAAACGTGCAAGAGAACTGTGAAAGGTTAATATACAATTCTAATATAGTTTATATGATTAATAATATGTAATATTTCTCCTTGCCTTTTAGAACATTTTAATGCACCTGATGTCGGATGCGGATCCATGAACTGTGCTCGCTAGAGATAGTGGACATCATAATGCACGTCTCGTGTCTCTTCTATATGCACTAATCCAGAATCATAATTTCTACCACTGTATGTAGCTTCTCCATTATTGTCTGATTGTGATGCTGTCCCTTATTTTGGGATGATCTCCCTGTAGCTGGTCTTTTTGTCAGTGGCTTGGCCGTTGATGTTGATATGGTTCATGGAAGTGTTTCCTGTCGATACCTTTGGCCCTTTGGTTCGGTGTCCCGCTCGGCAGGGTGGGATTTCCGTCCATCCACTGACATTAAAAATAGGTAGGAGATCCCTACTACAGCTACTTATAAAATGTTGATGATATTAGGTACAGCTCACACTAGCAATACATAGGGCAATTTGCCCTTAATCAAGATGGTGATCTTTTTGGATGATGCTACAGAACGCATGCGTCAGCAACTTGACTCACAAGATGACGCTTTACTGGACTTGCGCATTGAAGAGATGGAGACGCCAAATCAGCATTACAGTATATGTGGACGCTATTTCTCCTTCTGGCATTGTTTCTGTGATCCGCATCCCTCCTCATATCACTGTTTTATCATGGTCTTCACTGGCATTATATATCTTTATAAAAAGATTCTTATTTTGAGAATATAGATCACATGACACATGTCATTTGATGCACGTGCACTTTAGATGTCTGTAACAGATGTATGTAATTGGATGTTAATTGTAATCTCTACCTGATTGGTTGCACAGTAATGGTATGTCTTTTATAATACCCTCACTTTCACTGTTTCAATGCTTGAGAAAGGCTCTGTGAGCCGAAACGTCGCGAGTAGAGTTGAGCGAACACCTGGATGTTCGGGTTCGAGAAGTTCGGCCGAACATCCCGGAAATGTTCGGGTTCGGGATCCGAACCCGATCCGAACTTCGTCCCGAACCCGAACCCCATTGAAGTCAATGGGGACCCGAACTTTTCGGCACTAAAAAGGCTGTAAAACAGCCCAGGAAAGAGCTAGAGGGCTGCAAAAGGCAGCAACATGTAGGTAAATCCCCTGCAAACAAATGTGGATAGGGAAATGAATTAAAATAAAAATTAAATAAATAAAAATTAACCAAAATCAATTGGAGAGAGGTTCCATAGCAGAGAATCTGGCTTCCCGTCACCCACCACTGGAACAGTCCATTCTCAGATATTTAGGCCCCGGCACCCAGGCAGAGGAGAGAGGTCCCGTAACAGAGAATCTGTCTTCATGTCAGCAGAGAATCAGTCTGCATGTCATAGCAGAGAATGAGGCTTCACGTCAGCCACCACTGCAACAGTCCATTGGCATATATTTAGGCCCAGCACACACACAGGCAGAGGAGAGAGGTCCCGTAACAGAGAATCTGGCTTCATGTCAGCAGAGAATCAGTCTGCATGTCATAGCAGAGAATGAGGCTTCACGTCAGCCACCACTGCAACAGTCCATTGGCATATATTTAGGCCCAGCACACACACAGGCAGAGGAGAGAGGTCCCGTAACAGAGAATCTGGCTTCATGTCAGCAGAGAATCAGTCTGCATGTCATAGCAGAGAATGAGGCTTCACGTCACCCACCACTGCAACAGTCCATTGGCATATATTTAGGCCTAGCACACAGGCAGAGCAGAGAGGTCCCGTAACAGACAATCTGGCTTCATGTCAGCAGAGAATCAGTCTGCATGTCATAGCAGAGAATGAGGCTTCACGTCACCCACCACTGCAACAGTCCATTGGCATATATTTAGGCCTAGCACACAGGCAGAGCAGAGAGGTCCCGTAACAGACGATCTGGCTTCATGTCAGCAGAGAATCAGTCTGCATGTCATAGCAGAGAATGAGGCTTCACGTCACCCACCGCTGCAACAGTCCATTGGCATATATTTAGGCCTAGCACACAGGCAGAGCAGAGAGGTCCCGTAACAGACAATCTGGCTTCATGTCAGCAGAGAATCAGTCTGCATGTCATAGCAGAGAATGAGGCTTCACGTCACCCACCACTGCAACAGTCCATTGGCATATATTTAGGCCTAGCACACAGGCAGAGCAGAGAGGTCCCGTAACAGACGATCTGGCTTCATGTCAGCAGAGAATCAGTCTGCATGTCATAGCAGAGAATGAGGCTTCACGTCACCCACCACTGCAACAGTCCATTGGCATATATTTAGGCCTAGCACACAGGCAGAGCAGAGAGGTCCCGTAACAGACAATCTGGCTTCATGTCAGCAGAGAATCAGTCTGCATGTCATAGCAGAGAATCAGGCTTCACGTCAGCCACCACTGCAACAGTCCATTGTCATAAATTTAGGCCCAGCACCCAGGCAGAGGAGAGAGGTCCCGTAACAGACAATCTGGCTTCATGTCAGTCTTGATCCCTGACCTCCTGTTCAGTCTGCACACTGCAGAAAGACGCAGCAGTTGGCACCTGTGTTTCGTCATCATCAGAGACATGCTGAGGTGGTATTCCCATGTCCTCATCATCAGGAAACATAAGTGGTTGTGCGTCAGTGCATTCTATGTCTTTCACCGCTGGGGAAGGGCTAGGTGGATGCCCTTGGGAAACCCTGCCAGCGGAGTCTTCAAACAGCATAAGAGACTGCTGCATAACTTGAGGCTGAGACAGTTTCCTTGGTATGCATGGGGGTGATGTGACAGACTGATGGGGTTGGTTTTCAGGCGCCATCTGTGCGCTTTCTGCAGAAGACTGGGTGGGAGATAATGTGAACGTGCTGGATCCACTGTCGGCCACCCAATTGACTAATGCCTGTACCTGCTCAGGCCTTACCATCCTTAGAACGGCATTGGGCCCCACCATATATCGCTGTAAATTCTGGCGGCTACTGGGACCTGAGGTAGTTGGTACACTAGGACGTGTGGATGTGGCAGAACGGCCACGTCCTCTCCCAGCACCAGAGGGTCCACTAACACCACCACGACCATGTCCACGTCCGCGTCCCTTACTAGATGTTTTTCTCATTGTTATGGTTCACCACAACAACAAATATATTATTTGGCCCAATGTATTGTATTCAAATTCAGCGGGATATAAATTTGAGGCCTAGTATTTAGGCGCTGGGTGACCGGTATGGATTTAGTGACAGAATTAGACTTGGAAATGCACAGAAGCGTGTGTGTGTGAAGTTATTCTGAATGACCCAATGTGCACCTTGAATATTATATACCCTTTTAGGGATAGATTTCAAATAGCTCTGATATAGCAGAAACCACTAAATTATGAAATTGCTAAATTGGGAATTGTATTTCAACCCAGAACAAAAAATGTGCTTTGACGGACACTAAATAACTTTCCCAGCCACAACAGGACAGCGTTAACGAGAGATTTAGCAGGATATAAATTTGAGGCCTAGTATTTAGGCGCTGGGTGACAGGTATGGGTTTAGTGACAGAATTAGACTTGGAAATACACAGTAGCGGGTGTGTGTGAAGTTATTCTGAATGACCCAATGTGCACCTTGAATATTATATACCCTTTTAGGGATAGATTTCAAATAGCTCTGATATAGCAGAAACCACTAAATTATGAAATTGTTAAATTGGGAATTGTATTTAAACCCAGAACAAAAAATGTGCTTTGACGGACACTAAATAACTTTCCCAGCCACAACAGGACAGCGTTAACGAGAGATTTAGCAGGATATAAATTTGAGGCCTAGTATTTAGGCGCTGGGTGACAGGTATGGGTTTAGTGACAGAATTAGACTTAGAAATACACAGTAGCGGGTGTGTGTGAAGTTATTCTGAATGACCCAATGTGCACCTTGAATATTATATACCCTTTTAGGGATAGATTTCAAATAGCTCTGATATAGCAGAAACCACTAAATTATGAAATTGCTAAATTGGGAATTGTATTTCAACCCAGAACAAGAAATGTGCTTGAACGGACACTAAATAACTCGCCCAGCTACAGCACTAAGGACAGATTTAGCTGGATATAAATTTGAGGCCTAGTATTTAGGCGCTGGGTGACAGGTATGGGTTTAGTGACAGAATTAGACTTGGAAATGCACAGTAGCGGGTGTGTGAAGTTATTCTGAATGTCCCTATGTGCACCTTCAATATGATCTACCCTTTTAGGGATAGATTTCAAATAGCTCTGATATAGCAGAAACCACTAAATTATGAAATTGCTAAATTGGGAATTGTATTTCAACCCAGAACAAGAAATGTGCTTGAACGGACACTAAATAACTCGCCCAGCTACAGCACTAAGGACAGATTTAGCTGGATATAAATTTGAGGCCTAGTATTTAGGCGCTGGGTGACAGGTATGGGTTTAGTGACAGAATTAGACTTGGAAATGCACAGTAGCGGGTGTGTGAAGTTATTCTGAATGTCCCTATGTGCACCTTCAATATGATCTACCCTTTTAGGGATAGATTTCAAATAGCTCTGATATAGCAGAAACCACTAAATTATGAAATTGCTAAATTGGGAATTGTATTTCAACCCAGAACAAGAAATGTGCTTGAACGGACACTAAATAACTCGCCCAGCTACAGCACTAAGGACAGATTTAGCTGGATATAAATTTGAGGCCTAGTATTTAGGCGCTGGGTGACAGGTATGGGTTTAGTGACAGAATTAGACTTGGAAATGCACAGTAGCGGGTGTGTGAAGTTATTCTGAATGTCCCTATGTGCACCTTCAATATGATCTACCCTTTTAGGGATAGATTTCAAATAGCTCTGATATAGCAGAAACCACTAAATTATGAAATTGCTAAATTGGGAATTGTATTTCAACCCAGAACAAGAAATGTGCTTGAACGGACACTAAATAACTCGCCCAGCTACAGCACTAACGACAGATTTAGCTGGATATGAATTTGAGGCCTAGTATTTAGGCGCTGGGTGACAGGTATGGGTTTAGTGACAGAATTAGACTTGGAAATGCACAGTAGCGGGTGTGTGAAGTTATTCTGAATGTCCCTATGTGCACCTTGAATATTATATACCCTTTTAGGGATAGATTTCAAATAGCTCTGATACAGCAGAAACCACTAAATTTTTAAATTGCTAAATTGGGAATTGTATTTCAACCCAGAACAAAAAATGTGCTTTGACGGACACTAAATAACTTTCCCAGCCACAACAGGACAGCGGTAACGAGAGATTTAGCGGGATATAAATTTGAGGCCTAGTATTTAGGCGCTGGGTGACCGGTATGGATTTAGTGACAGAATTAGACTGGGATATGGCCAAAAAATAACCACACTATTGCTGGTTAAATGCACTTGGTGATGGGCGCAGCTTGCCCCTGATGTAGTATATGGCCAAAAAATGAACAGACTATTGCTGGTTAAATGCACTTGGTGTCACAGCTTGACCAACCACACTACTGAGGGTTAAATGCACTTGGTGACGGGCGCAGCTTGCCCCTGATGTAGTATATGGCCAAAAAATGAACAGACTATTGCTGGTTAAATGCACTTGGTGACGGGCGCAGCTTGCCCCTGATTTAGTATATGGCCAAAAAATGAACAGACTATTGCTGGTTAAATGCACTTGGTGTGATAGCTTGACCAACCACACTACTGAGGGTTAAATGCACTTGGTGACGGGCGCAGCTTGCCCCTGATGTAGTATATGGCCAAAAAATAAACAGACTATTGCTGGTTAAATGCACTTGGTGTGACAGCTTCACCCTGATGTAGGCTTTAGCCAAAAAACAAACGCACCATTGAGGGTTAAATGCACTTGGTGACAGGCGCAGCTTGCCCCTGATGTAGTATATGGCCAAAAAATAAACAGACTATTGCTGGTTAAATGCACTTGGTGTGACAGCTTCACCCTGATGTAGGCTTTAGCCAAAAAACAACCACACCATTGAGGGTTAAATGCACTTGGTCGCAGCTTGTGCTGGCGCACCACAAGACACAAAATGGCCGCCGATCACCCCAGAAAAATGTGACTGACAAACGATCTGGGCAGCCTAAAAACAGTGAGCAATTGAGGATCAGCAGCTCAATGATCCACAGCTGCAGATCGATCAGTTAATCAAGTCCTTTGGAGGAGTTAATCTGCCTAATCTCGCCCTACTGTCGCAGCCGCAACCTCTCCCTACGCTAATCAGAGCAGAGTGACGGGCGGCGCTATGTGACTCCAGCTTAAATAGAGGCTGGGTCACATGGTGCTCTGGCCAATCACAGCCATGCCAATAGTAGGCATGGCTGTGATGGCCTCTTGGGGCAAGTAGTATGACGCTTGTTGATTGGCTGCTTTGCAGCCTTTCAAAAAGCGCCAAGAAAGCGTCACAAAAGCGCGAAGAAAGCGACGAACACCGAACCCGAACCCGGACTTTTACGAAAATGTCCGGGTTCGGGTCCGTGTCACGGACACCCCAAAATTCGGTACGAACCCGAACTATACAGTTCGAGTTCGCTCATCCCTAGTCGCGAGTTATGCCTTTTATGGGTGAATAAATCACTTGTTTCACTTTCATCTTGGAGTGCATTCTGGATTTTTCCTGCTGCTATAATATTTGAGGTATTGCCGCTACCCTGTACCGGACAGTGCACCCACACCCAGGTTGATGCTCCCGCTGGATTTCTTCGTTTCTACATATATATATATATATGTATATATATTTATGTGTGTGTAAAACGCACAAAATTAGCCGGTTACATCATACATCTGTACCTCGCTGTGTGTATATAAATATATATATGTGTATATATATATATATATATACTCATGGTAGAGATGTATGATGTAACCTGCTGATTTGCTACATGTCACACCAGGTATTAAGTAATCATTTGTAAAGGGATGAAATACTTATTTTCATAACTGTATATATACTTTGCGAGAGATACAAAAGTAATTTAAGCATTGTACATGGGCATATTCTGTCACTGATCTCTCTGATCTGCTCCGAGTTCCTCCTCTTCAGATCTTAGTGTGCCTGCCATTGAACTTCCTTCATAGCTTGAAACGGATCCCCCTCACAATGGCCTGCTTCTCAGACTTGACCCGGGTGCTGTCATAGCCCTGCTGCAACATGCGCTGCAGGATAAAGACGCAAGCATATAATCCCAATTTTTTGAAATACAAGTATTGAAAATAATGTCCTCAACAAAACAACAAAAAGTATTTGTCTTCTTGAAGGGGAAATATTAAATTTAATGTTACCGTTATAAGATCGGATTGTATTGCTATTGTATGTGTGTGGGGTCTGAGCAATAGGATATTGGCCAGCTGAGCAGAGATGTACCTGTCTAGTGAAGTGACAGTACGGTATGGGGTTTAAAGCTGGTTCACCTCCCCGTGGTGCACCCTGAGTAACTCTAAATGAACCAGCAAATGCTGGCGGTAAGACAAAGCTTCTCCTGAATCCTGACCAACAGGACACAAACTCTAATCTATAAGACTGTGTGTGGTATATAGTGTGCGGCAGGAAAATGGATGTGCAATATGCATGTGAGAGATATTTCTCTGCTGTCCATACATACATGCTACAGACATAGTTCTGTGATATAGTAGAAATGAAGCGATGGATCCAGCATCGAAGTTTGGAAAATGTCGTGGGTTCCTTTATTCAGTATAGTACAAATCCATACAGTGACAGCATCACCTCCATGTTCCAAATGAACATCTACGCGTTTCGAACAAACATGTTCTTAGTCGTGACTTAGTTGTGGTCACGACTAAGAACATGTTTGTTCGAAACACGTAGACATTCATTTGGAACATGGAGGTGATGCTGTCACTGTATGGATTTGTACTATGTTGAATAAAGGAACCCACAATATTTTCTAAACTTCGATGCTGGATCCATCACTTCATTTCTACTATTTCACGGTCTTACCAAGGTTTCCGTGCATCCAGGAAGTTGATACAAGGGATAGAGGCAGCAGCGACGATTTTCGCAATTGCGAATATTTTAAAACACTCTATCTGCATATAAAGTGGTTGTTCTGACATGCATGTGAAATGTAATCAAGTACACTGCTGTAATGTGAAATTACTTACGGTGATCAGGAGTTCTTCCTCACTGTCGCGAAAATTGCTGCCAACCATGTTTTCTAATCTCTTCAAACTTCGGGTAGTTTGAGAACAGCTGCTAAACTAGACCACGCTCCTTTTGCGCATGCGCAATATATGAATATTACATTGCCAATTTTCACAATGAAGAAAATAATGAATGGAGATCACGAATTCTCAAATTCGTGAATATATGACGAATATTTACTCTATTCGTGAAATATCGCAAATTCAAATATAGCCCCTGCCGCTCATCACTATTTGCAAACAATCATTTCTGGAAGTATTCCTGAGCCCATGCAAGATTACTAGTACAGAATAATGCCTGTTTTTAATGCAGTGCCATCTGAGGGCCCGTAAATCACATGCATCCAATATTGACCTTCGGTCTTGTCCCTTACACAAATAGATGTCTCCAGATTCTCTGAATCTTGTGATGATACTACTGTAGATAGTGGGATATTCAAAGTGTTTGCAATTTTATGTTGAGAAACATTTTTCTGAAATTGTTCCCCAATTTTTTGCAGTTTTTTGCAGATTGGTGAACCTCTGAACATATTTTCATGCTTCTGAGAGACTCTCCTCCTCTAATATGTGTCAGTATCAAATTGCTTCTCCAGCTGATTTTTATTGGCACCACTTAATTTTCTAGCCTTTTTTGCCTCCAAATAAATGTTGCTGCCATCAAGTTCTAAATGAGTTCATTTGTTTCATGAAATGGTAAAATGTCTCACATCCAACCTTTGATATTTGTTCTATGATCTATTGCGAATAAAATATGTGTCTATGAGAGTTGTAAATCATTGTATGTTTTTATTTACATTTATTTACATTTTACACAATGTCCCAACTTTCTTGGAATTGAGGTTGTAGTTAGTGTTGAGTGAATCGAGCTTCAGATTCTATATTCGAAGTTGATTCATTCCAAACTTCCTTTTAATGCTGTACGGAGACGGGTCTCCGTATAGCATTAAAATGTATGGGCTCTGGCCACACAAAGTGAGTTATTCCCGAAGTCTCGCAAGTCTTTGGTAAGTAACACCGGGAATTGATTTTTAAACTTTAAAACAATTTTAAAATATGGATCCGAAGTTGGCTTAAGTACCAACTGATAGCTTGGTACCATAGATAACTTCGAATCCATGTTTTAAAATGTTTCTAAATTTTAAAAATAAAATTCCAAAGTTATTCACCGAAGTACTGGTAGACTTCAGGAATAATGAATTTGCCTTGCCAGAGCCCATACCTTTGAGTGCTGTACGGAGATGAATCTCCATGCAGCATTCAAATGAAGTTTTGACCAAAGCAACTTCAGATCTATGATCCAGAGATTGCTTCGCTCAACACTAGCTGTAGTATTTCTGCTCAAAATGCGCATGAACTGGTAAACTACAGATTAAAGTAGCATCTGACATTTGTTAATTATGTTTGTCTTATTTATGGAGAGTTTTTTTCAGGAGGATAGGTCATCAATATGCAACCTGGTAGCTCAGTGGTTAGCATTGGTGACTTGCTGTGTCCTAGGTTGAAACAGCTGAAGGTCAACATCTAAATGGAGTTTCTATGTTCTCCCCATGTTTACATGGGTTTCCTTGAGGTGCTCTAGTTTAGATTGTGAGCTTTACTGAACACAGCAAAGGATGTTAATGTCTGTACAGGGCTGTGGAATCTATTGGTGCCATATAAAATACATAATAAAATAACTCTGTAGGCCAGAAAACCCATTTTAGTAGGTGAAATTAATGTATTCCTGTGTGCTTTCTGCTCTTCTAAACTTTATGACCCTAGAAATGAGTTATCTTTGAGCATGGTGTGTGCATCCTTGTATATACTTTCTGTAATTCTATAGATGCTATGCCAAATTTTAAGTTACAGTAATTGCATACTGGAAACCACTGTGAGTTGTTTTGAGATGTTAGTGAAGAAGAAAAATTTAATAACCACTTGAACTGCTGGGAATATTGTTTGCATTCTGCAGAATCCAAGAGGCAGATATGTGGCGAGATAAATAGACAAGAATGCTTTAGCACTCAACATTTATGAGTGAAGAAGACAAGTCATTTAAAAGGTGTTGGTTTTGTAACAGTTTCCATTCTCCTGAAACATGATGTGCCAATCAAGCTGAATATTGCATGTCATGGGATAATTTGCTCTTTTTCCTGGCAATAAGATTAAGGGAATGATTGTTAAATTTTGCATGCTAGCACTGGGCACACACTACTGTACTATAAAAAGATCATTTTGTATCATGATAATGCTTCAGACACAGCTCAGAATCACGCACTGCTATATAATATGAAAAGGAAAGTGATACTTTTTTTATAGAGGACAAAAGTTGCCAAAATGTCATAAATTTTTGCACTGATGAACTCATAAAAGTTTACTGACAACTAGATTATCTTAACTGGCAAGTCAATATTCTACATGACTAAATGTTCGTGATGAAGGAAAGCTAGTGCCAAAAAGAAAAGACAAAATTAGCTAATATAAAAATATCTACAAACTTCCAATATCACTTATTTATCATACTGTAAGGTGTGGTCAAGATTTGTAGACCATCTTTTACTGACAATGTGAGCCATGGGTACTGTACCACCATCTAAAGCTGGTCATAGAGAAAAATTTGCTGAGCCCACCAAACTTGGTGGGATCAGCAGACTATTTAATGTATATGTGTGTGTGTGTGTGTGTGTGGGGGGGGGGGTCTCCCCACTCTCCTTTAGAGGGCAGATTTCTGTTCTTAAAGGAGTTTTCTAGTTCCTAGATATTGCTAATCTATCCTCATGGTTCTACACCTGGCACCCCCACTGATCAGCTATTTTTGGCAGCCATTGATGCCAGAAACAACACAATGGAAAGAGCCAGAAGCAGAAAGCTCCATGCACTGTGTAGTGGCGATGCTGGCTTACTGGAACTTGCTCCCATTCACTTGCTATAAACAGCTAATTGTGGGGACCCCGGGTGTTGGAAACCCCACCGATCTGATATTGATGGTCGATTTTGAGGATAGTTCATCAATATACTAAAAATACAATGTGATTGTTCTGGGCATTTAAAACCATTTTAGTAAGGTGTGTACTACTGTTGATC
The DNA here is from genome assembly GCF_014858855.1 of Bufo gargarizans. Taxonomy (NCBI): domain Eukaryota; kingdom Metazoa; phylum Chordata; class Amphibia; order Anura; family Bufonidae; genus Bufo; species Bufo gargarizans. Next base: position 109,899,736 of record NC_058088.1, read on the forward strand.
GAGCATCCTCGGCACATGGAAATATTCGGCCGAATACCGCATGTGCTCAAGCGCAATGCTCGATTCTCCTCCCCGCATGTTTGTTGGCTGCAACGCAGCCAATAAACGTGCAGGTAAGTACTGCCCTTTTACTGTAATTCTGTAGCCATGTTGGTTACTGGCATTACAGTGATTGGCTGGTCGGAACGCGCCATCGGGTGCTATATAGCACCCGATGACATGTGTTCGGCTCAGTGTTAGTCAGGGAGAGCTGTGCTGAAAAAGGGAAAGATAGTGTAGGGAGTGAAATTTTCTTTTTTTCATTAGAAAAACTTGTTAGAGACCCAAAAGTCCTTTTAAGGACTATTGTTGTGTTTGGCAGCAGCAATATATATTTTAACGCAACCTGTGCTAAATTGCTAAAACTTTACAGACCCAAAAGTCCTTTTAAGAATGGTTGTGTGTGGCAGCAATATCTATTTTTAGCGCATCCTGCGATAAATAGCGTGCAATAGTTAGGCCGCTGCAGACAGCGACATTATCTGCACTACGTCTCTTGTGTAACATGTGCGCATCCCAAAAATATCTGTGACATCCAGTGTATTGGATGTCACATTAACACTGTAATGACACAAACAAATAAGATTTCAGAGGACCTCAGAAGAAGAGTTTTAATGAACATCAGGAACGTAAATGTTACAAAACCATCTCCAAAGAGTTTGCACTCCACTAATCCACATTCAGACAGATTGTGTACATACTGAGAAAATGCAAGACCCTCATCAGGAGTGGTTGACCAACAAAGATCACATGAAGAGCAAGGTGTGTTATAGTCCACAAGGTCACAAAGGAACCCAAGGTAACCTCTAAGCAACCAAAAGCATTTCTCACATTATTAATGTTAATGTTCATGAGTCCACTATCAGGAGGACATGAAACAACAATGATGTGGATGGCAAGATTTCAAGGAGAAAGCTGCTGCTCTCCAACAAGAACATTGTTGCCCATCTGCAGTTTGCTAATTGAATCTCAAGAGAATGTAGGCCATTGAGAAAAACAATGACCCTAAGACCCTAAGTCATTTTATCAAAAAATTGTTAAAGAAGAATAAAGTTGAAGTTTTGGAATATCTAAATCAAAGTCCTGACCTTAATACAATATAAATGTTGTGGAAGGACCCGAAACAAGCAGTTAATGGGAGGAAACCCAACAACACAACAGATTTGAAGGGGTTTTGTATAAAATAATGAGCTATAATTTCTCCTAGCTGATGAATGGGGCTAATCAACAATTACCGTAAATGTTTAGTTACCGCTATTGCTACACAAGGGGGTCACAGCAGATACTGAACAAAGGTTCACATACTTTTTCCACTCACAGACATATGATATTGAATCATTTTCCTCAATAAATAAATCACCAAGTCTTATTTTTTTGACTCATTTGACTGATTTGGTTATCATTATCTACTTTTAGGACTTCTGAAAGATTCACAAATTTTCAAACAACACTATACAGAGAGAGAGAGAGAGAGAGAGAGAGAGAGAGAAAATAAGAGATTGAGAGAGAGAGATCCATACCTATAAATTTACAGGTTGATCTATCTTCCTAATCTATTCTATCTATCTATCTATCTATCTATCTATCCATCCAGATTTTTATGAGTTACCATTAAACTTGAAATTCTCAGCTCTTAAAAAGGAAAAGTTTGATGCCTTTTGTGATAAATCATTTTATTGAGCCAACAAACCCCTACTATTAAAAACATTTTTTCCATGTACTAAAAATGTACGCACATGTATGTCATTAATTAGAAAGGTCAGATTATCTCCTAACAAGTTCTTGGACTTAATTTGAAGCCAGCAAGAAATGTGATTTTTGGTTAAGGCTGAGATGTCTAGATAACACCAGCTGTGGTATGAGCAAAACACGCAAAATAATTCATTTGAAAGATGGAAAGAATTATTCTAGCTGTAAATTCAAATTCATTTGCAAGATTATTTTTCATATTAGATTCGCAAGGTTTAGTTCACACCATGTTTGGTCTATATAGTTGATTTCCTTAAGTGCCTGCTTAGATGTCTTTATAATGCCTGCCTTGGATGCCCCATATTAATGACAATATTAGTTACAGTGTCTATTAAGATAAACCTTGAGTTTTCTTCAATTCTAATTATTTAGACAGACAAAAGTTGTAAGTAGCAGCATGAAGATTTTAGTTTGTATGGACGGAAGCACACACGAATGGTCAGTAAACAAAACTGCCAGTTTTGTGGTGTTAAAAATGCCCCAGCCAAACTATTCGACTTTTGCTCTTGTCTGCCACATTTGCCACTTTTGCAAAGGTGGGTCAACAAGAAACCAACACATTTATCAATATGTGTGTCAGAAAACGCATTGAACTCTAAATCAATGCCAGCACACTTGCTGGCATAGATTTAATTTTCTGATGCACAAAACTCATGATGTGCAAGAATTATTAGCTTTTTTATTTTATACGTAAACAAAAACAATGTAAAAAAAACATAATTCTTACAATCATTTCCTTGGGCAATGGCACAAAAGAAAAATAAAGGAGGAAAAGGGGGAAAAGAAGAAAAGGAAAAAAGACACCCTGACAGCACCCTGACCAGACCTTTATATAACCTGGCTTAGTACCATATTGCTTGAACACCCAACTATACCTTCTCACTATAGTATTTTACCTTACCCAACCCTTCAATCTTCTATAAAAAAAATATATATTTTGCTTCAGCCTGTAGACATATACATTTTTCATACTAATAGAGACTTCAGTGATGTCTGGAAATACCTGGGATTTCCAAATTGTGATAATTATACTGCGGGCAGACTCCAGTACACAGGAGAAACCACAAAGCCTTTTCATAGCCATTCTTAAAGGCTATGTACTTTGGGGCATTTTTAATTATTATTGCATTGTACTCATTGTACAATAAGTATTTGTGCAAATCTGGAGTTTCTCTGGTAGCAGGATCTGAGTTTTCACTATGTTCAATCAGACAGCTCAGCTGACGGGCCCCTTATCGCTGATCTCTGACCTTATAAACAGAAAAATCGGATTAGGGTGCTTTGCCTAATTCATCTTTATGAATGTTAGTCTCGCAACATTTTGTGTTGAAAGGCGAGCTTCTCTGGGGTAACTATGCCACCCTCCGCACACTACACAATTTACTACAGTAAAAGGGTTTATGGGTTCTCACCATGTTTTATATTTCTTTAGCAGGAAAACACAAAGAAATGTCCGCATGATTATTTTTTAAGTTTGGAGTCTGCGTAATACTAGCAAATCAATGATTAAATATATCAAGGAAGAATGACATTGTCCTCTCTCTGACATCTTTGTTTGGTTCCTTTGTTGGTGTGACCCTGGAAAATATGATAATATGAGTGTTGTACTGCAATGAGAACAATAAGTTCATTATAAACAATGGAACTGTACTCGATTCAACAAAAACAATATCTGTACTTGAGTTTAATGTATTGTGATTTCCTTGAAGAGTAATGGGAGCACAATTAAGAACACTGTTGGTTTGCCTCCAGGTTTTGTATCAGTGAGAACGATACTGATTCTATCAGTTATGCACCATATTCAAAGAAAAATGCTTTTATCTTTTTGAATTTGGTAAAAGTTATAGCTGTATCATGCAAAGAAAAGCCCTATGTCAACAGGACCCGAAAAACATCTTCCCTAGGCCAAAGCTCACAGAAAATGTACTGAGGCAAAATGGAAAACAGTTCTACGGTCAGATGTGAATCAAAATTTGAAATTCTTTTTGGAACCCATGGACACTGTGGTGTGCAGACTCAAGAGGAGAGGGACCATCCAGCTTGTTGTCAGGGCACAGTTCAAAAGCCTGCATCTCTGATGGTATAGGGTTGCATTAATGCCTATGGTGTGGGCAGCTTCATTTATCTGAAAAGTCACTCTTAATGCTAAACAGTATGTAGAGGTTTTAGAATAGCATATGCTTCCATCTAGACAATGTCTCTTTCAGGAAACGCCTTGCATATTTCATCAAGATGATGCTAAACCATGTACTGTATCCATTACAACAGCATGCCTTTGCAGAAGAAGAGTATGGGTGCTGAACTGACCTGTCTGCACTCCAGACCTTTCACCAATAGAAAACATATGGTGCATCATAAAATGCAAAATCCGGCAAAGAAGACTGTTGAGCTGCTAGAATTCTACATCAGACAAGAATGGGACAATATTCCTCTCCCAAAACTCCAGCAATTGGTCTCATCACTTCCTAGACATTTACAGACTGTTGTTAAAGGGGATGCTACAAAATGGTAAACATAGTCCTGTCCCAACTTTTTTGAGATGTGTTGCTGCCATCAAGTTGTAAATGAGTTTTTTTTTTCATGAAATAGTAAAATGTCTCATTTTCAACATTTGATATGTGTTCTATGTTGTATTGTGAATAAAATATTGGTCTATGAGATTTTAGGATCATTGCATTCTGCTTTTATTTACATTTATTTACATTTTACACAGGGTCCCAAACTTTTTGGAAATTGGGATTGTATATTTTTATGAGGATTGTCAAGGTAATCTTTTTTTTTCCCAATTTTTTTTTTTTCCGTTATGAAGTTAGAAAGGGAAAATAAATTACAAAATAGGAGATTCTAAAACAATATTGATCAATATTGAGAAGCAGCCATAAAAGAAATTGTAGACCACCAACACAGCACAGTATAGGCAAATTAAACTATTGTTTAGAAGAAACATTTGTAACAAGCCCTGCCAATATGAGTTTACAATCTCTAAGTTTACATTTACCCATTTGCTCACAGGACAATTATCACAAAAAAAAACTTAATTATATTTTACAAAAATCATATTATTATCCCATATCCTTATAGTCTAAAACTATATAGCGAAGAAGGACTTGATATTTGTGACACTTAGAAGAAAAATATAGAAGATGGGTCGGCACTGCGGTTTGCACAGGGTACACAGGTCCAGGAAAGGCGTCCCACTATAGTATATAACGAAGAAGGGTTAGTACTCACTTTCTTGATGATATGAAGAGACCTTTATTCAAAGAATAATAGCATCATCAGTGACTAGTTTTGGCTCAAGTTTGAAAAAGGTTCAGGCTTGATCCGAAACCAGTCACTGATGATGCAATTATGCTTTGAATAAAAGTCTCTTCATAACTTCGGTCCTTCTTCGCTATATATGGGACGCCTTTCCTGGACACGTGTACCATGTGCAAACAGCAGTGCCGACCCATCTTCTTCTATATTATTATTCTAAGTGTCACAAATATCAATCAGAACTGTGTCCAAATGCCACCCATCACAATGATGGTCTCAAACATATGGCATCAAAGTGTAGAGTTTTGAAAAATATCTGCAATACAGATGCCCATAGACTTCAGGCTCATGGTGTCCAAATGTGACCTAATTAGGTGCAAGATGTGTTTACTTCTGCAAGTACTCATTTTTCAGTCTGTAGTGAAAGTTAAAAAAAATCTGTGCTAGTACAGTGTATGGTCTATCAGGACATTTACACTAAAGTGCATGGTCTTTCATAGGAATCAATAGGAAAATAAAATTTCCACACGATGCAAGCTGCACATCTTATCTTATTTTAGTGAAGATACAGTTCAATGGACTATGCTATATGCTTTCAAGGGTCTCCACCAGTTTCCCCTGCAGGCAATAGGCAAATATAAATATGGAAAAAGCATAGAAATAATTGGGAATATGTCTAATGGACTACACACAGACTACAGTAGACAGCACAATATAGCATCACTAAAAGATCTCAAAGAGCATTTAAATTCCCTGATTGGGAAGAGGAGTGATAACTGGAAGACAAGATTTACTCTTTGGGGTCACTGGAGGCTGCACAGAAAGAGAGATGACAGTAATAGGCTATGATTTTAATTTATGATGTCGCTTGCAGCTCCTTCCCCCTTAATTACATGTCTAGCCCTCAAATAAGTGCTATGTTCTGAGTATTGCATCTAGTATCTTTTGACAGCTAAGATAATGGGCTCTAATGGCAATCGGTCAGTTTTTTGTTGCTGCTGTAACAGATATTCTAAGTAAAACATTGGGCCACTTTCTTGATTTCACGTAGTAATTTTGCTAAAATCTATACTGGGCATCTCCAGTGGCCAAAATAGCACTGGATTCCGCTCAATAGGGTGTACACCCTTTGACTCGCCTCATCCCTCCACTGTTAACTGACTCTCTTCCTATAGCAATCAGAGATCATAAATATGAGTACTACTGAGTGGAGTCCAGCACTCAGCTAACACCGGAGCTACTCAATAGCGACTTTAGTAAGATAACTAGGTCAAATTGGGAAAGTAACTTGGCATTTTGCTAAGGGTTTCTGTCACCAGTAGTGTTGAGCAAACTTATGGTTTCAAGTTCGGCGTACAACGTGGTAGCGGAATTCACAACAGAATTCTTAGATAACCCGAACCTTGTACGCCGAACTTGAAACCACAAGTTCGCTCAACACTAGTCACCAGTTTTTATTGCCCTCAGATAGGGCAGCATTAAACTAGTGACAGATCCTTTTAATGTAATACCAAAGATTTTAGTTTTAGTTCTTATACTCTAGCCATGGTAAGTGTTTTACGTCATGATGTATAATATATTTGTTCTTGGCATTGACAGGTTAGATACCATCATCTTTCAATGACAAGAGAAAATCTAGCTTTACTCTTCCTTCATATCCAAATTTGGGTCTATTCACACTGCAGACGTATAGCGGCATACGTTGCTTATAGTCCCCCAAGTTTTAATAAAGAAATTGCTCTGCATGAAATAGTTGGCACAATTTTATACAGTTGAAAAAAGTAAAATTTTTCTTTTCAGATTTTTTCCCCTGATACAAAAAGAGAAATAACTTTTACTCAATGGCCAGGTTGATTGGAAATGATATTTGCACAGTACAGTAAATATATAGCAAATATGTGCCTGTCAGACAAATTACAAACCCTATGTGCATGTTTTCACCAGGCCTTCCCATCCCTTATGACGCCTGCTTTCTCATCAGGGTTATCCCTTTTCATGTAAGGTACTAATAAAACCACCCACCAGGGAATTTTTAATTTTTTTTTCCAATGGAAAGTTCCAAACAGCTGGGAAATTGTTCTTTCTGCAATAAAAGGCTTATTAATTTTAGCAACTTTGCTTTAATGTTACAATTGCGAGGTAGTGCTATTTTAGGGCCCCACAGGAACTGTGGAATACATCAGTTCTCTTGACAAAAAATATTTCCACTGCAAATGTGGACATTCCTACCAATGTTAGTCAAGCTTTATGAATCAGCTGCTTGCACAATGGAAGATGTATTGACGTCCATACAAACATGTTTTTCTTTTAGTGAAGAGACAAATACTGTAAAAAAATTTAATTGTGAAATCTGAAACTGTTTCAACCAAACTGCGATATAAATAGTAAATTCTCCTATAAAACTTAATCAGAATGACATTTTGTAATGAAATAGTAATGGTAATAAAGACATAAAATTGAGGGATTCAGTATGAAGACCTATACAAATAAAATGGAAAATGCACCAACTCTGAGGTCCTCTCAGATTTCTAAACACAATGATCTTTGTGTCTTTTATTAAGAAAGTATAATATTTATTTCAGAGTGCAGTGTATGACAATACTACTACCACTGGTATTGCTGCTACTTCAACCACCAATAACAATAATAATAGTAGTAATAATAATAATTATAATAATTACTATTTCCACTTAAAATGTTATATCTGAATAGCTTATAGAGTTAATTAGAGCCCAGTGTTTTTTCTCTTCCAGTGATACAATTACAAACAATCCCTTCTGCAGCACAATCACTGTCTCATGACAGTAAAGTCCATTGTAGCACATACAGTACTACACACTCTTCTCCCTTATGCCACTTTAGGCTGTTACTGATGATGGTTCTTCTTAGTCTGCTGTGTAATATCGGAGAAAAGATGCAGCATTCTCACTAGAGAGGACTGTCTGTGTATAAAAATATAGTGGATAGTTTTGAGTCATATCAGCCGGTCTAGATGTATCGGAAGGTCTACTGTACCATCTGGTTCCTGGGAAAACTGGCACCCTGAAATCAAAATTACTTATCAAACAAATCTTAGGGCAGTTACAAGAGCATCTCCAAGTCATTAAAGATCAATTAATAATAAAATATTAGGTGAATCAATAAAATCGACAGAACATAGAAAAGTTGTAAATGTCACCAAAGAAGGCTGTTCTCAAAAACAAAGTGTCTGTTTTGGTTTCCATATTAAATGTTAAGTATATTCTCCAGTCTGCCACAAAACAGACGGCTTGGTTTTACTTGTAAAATAGCCATTTCATAGCAAACTAAAGTATCCACTTAGCAAAAACTGCAGCAACAGGCTGCCACTGCTGGTTTTGGACTCATTGTGGTTGTGGCAGTGCCATCCCATTTGGCTTTGTTTTTACCATTTGCAAAGACCCTACTGCCTTATTTTCTTTCTTTGGTCCAGACACCAGAATATTCCTTCAAGACTTATGAATGTAGAAGAAAAAATGAATATGCCACAGTCTGCAGGATAACATGGGATTAATTGAAAGCCAACATTCAGAAAGTCATAGCTACGAACTCATGGCCTAGAAACAGCGATGCTTATTGCTAATGTCTTGGAGTAGAACGTGGCAGTGCTATATTTTGTGCATGGGCATGGAGATGACTCTCACATTTTTAATAAAGAAACTTTAAACTTCACAGCCCGAATGTGCTATGCTTATTAAAACCTATATAGGACTGTGACGAGGGGACATCCTCTGCGTCTGGAGGAAAGAAGGGTTGTACACAAACATAGAAGAGGATTCTTTACGGTAAGAGCAGTGAGACTATGGAACTCTCTGCCTGAGGAGGTGGTGATGGTGAGTACAATAAAGGAATTCAAGAGGGGCCTGGATGTATTTCTGGAGCGTAATAAGATTACAGGCTATAGCTACTAGAGAGGGGTCGTTGATCCAGGGATTTATTCTGATTGCCTGATTGGAGTCGGGAAGGAATTTTTATTCCCCTAAAGTGAGGAAAATTGGCTTCTACCTCACAGTTTTTTTTTGCCTTCCTCTGGATCAACTTGCAGGATGACAGGCCGAACTGGATGGACAAATGTCTTTTTTTCGGCCTTATGTACTACTATGTACTATGTTACTATGTATTCAAGGCTTTGCATCCTATAACTTTGTTCAGACTGCAAACAAAAAAATAATATATGATTTGTCACTTTTCTTTGTAAAAGATAATAGATGGGACATAATATGGGGAGATTAGGTCCTCTTTGCTCCTCCTATAAGTACCTTTAACATTTATAGAATTTTTGATTTTTGCATAACCTGTTTTAAAGCTTTACTGCTATGTAATGAGTTTTTAGTCCTCTCAAGTCTATAATCAGTCTATAGTGAAAGAATGATATGATTGATAAAGAGTTGACTTCGCATGTTTCATACCAGACAACACATGTAAATTCACTTTATAGCCATCTGGGTGACTTGATTTTCGGTCTTCTTTGAAATCGTTTTTCTGTTTTTCCAATAGGCAGCACTAAAAAGTTCAATGGAAAAAGTACCTTAAAATATAAAAGCACCATGAAAAGGATTGTATCACCATTTACTAATAAATGGGCTATTTCTATTAAACTAATCTCACAGGGGAGCAGTTCTATGTGATGTGGTGGATTTCTTAGAGAAAATAGAATTATATCAATAAAACCACATCAAAACCTTACAACTTTATGTATAAGCAGAAATACCAATCTCCTGGAAAATCAGGCATTTCAAAAATCCTCCTTTCTTTTTCCAGCTTTTTTCCGAGTAATGCTGAAGCTCACCCCAAAAATTCAATGTCTGTCCAAGACAGTGAATTGAGCTCTCTTATCCGCAGCCATCACTTTTATTTTGCTGTGCTTTTTATTATTAGTGCAGATTAATCTGAGTGCCCTTGTAGCCTGCTCTTTCTTAATGTTAACGAGTTTTGATTTTACATAATGTGGAAACGCATCCAGCACGGCTTTCAAAACTCTGAGAACAAAGGTCAGGGTACTTAAGCATAATCATTTGGAGTTTCATCCAATGTGTGACTAGTTGTTTCCAAGTGTTACATTGTGTTAGAGAAGAAAAAGGAAAATGAACCATTAAGAGACTTTAGGTGTTTGTCAGTCAGCATGCAAATCTTTGGGGTCCAACCGTGCGCCTTAACTTTGTCAGTACTAAAAAGCACTGTGGCAGTTCAAGCATACATTTTGGCTACATTATAGACTTCATTTAAATAAATGTTGTTTTATCATAACTATTGCTAATAACTGTACATTCTTTTTGAATAACGTTTTCCTGCTGCAGCAAATTGTTCTCCCAACCATAAGAGCCATAACTTTTTTAATTTTTCGTACAGAAGTCTGTATAAGGGCTTATTTTTTGCAGTTCAAGTTATATTTTTAATGCCACCATTTAATTTACCATACTTAACAGGGAGATTCACTCAAAAGGGGCCCCGAATATTCTGTTGTTTTAAAGCTGAATTTAAAAAAATACACTACATACCTGGATGTATGTGTAATTGATTGCATTACTTGCGATGCTGAAAGTGATCTCCGTTTTCTGTCAGACACATTTCGACATGGCCCTCCATGTCCCTAAACATATCGGCAAGTAAAATAGCAGCAATTTCACGTAGGATGTTTATCTTCAAATCTTCCTCAATGCAAGGCTTACTCTGATAGACTTTTCCTTTGAGCATACCTCAAAGGGAGAAGTCTGGTGGTGTCAGATACAGCAATTGTGGTGGCCAAAGCCACTTTAAAATTACTCTAGACCACCATCCTGATGAGAAGAGGCACGGGGTAATCACCTGGAAGTCACAAACAGAGTTTAAACATGGCGATGGATTTCCGGCACCCCTCATTGTTCCTACATGGGGGCATTCTTGCTTGTTTGAAGCTCCATATACTGAGGAGCACATTGTACATTGTTTCATTAAGATTGCTTCGTCCTAATGCAAGTTATTACAGAATATGCGGGGTCTCTTTCAAGTGAAACTCCCTTTATATTGGAAAGCTGGAGGAAAAAATCTTTACGCAGTGAAATTGAGAAAACACAATTCCAGGATTTGATTTTCTGGCATTTACTGTGCTTCAAAAATGATAGAACCAATTAATATTGTAACTTGAGGGACCCCTATATATTTTTTTCACTTTTATGTTGAGTTCTCCATAGGGGACTTAAACATGCAATTGTTGGATAGCTTATACCATATACTACAATACTTTCATATTTCAGCCTATGGTTACTGTGGCATCTTCCTTTCAAAGAGGCTTTTCAGTACCCTTATCTAGTGTTTTTTAAATTGTCCTGTTCTACTCCTAATCCCTTTCTAATCAGTGATAAATTTTATTTTTCCTATTTGCTTTCCTCCCTCCATTACAAATGTCACTGCTGTGAGCAGTGGTTATAGCCTGGAGCTCCTTTCCCACCAAGCCCATCATGGTTTCTGCTGGCTGCTTAGCTAGCGTTAATTCCTTAGCTAGTACTAACCAATCCTTGCGCTTATATGCAGACATTGTGGTTAGCCTTGATGCAAAGAAGTTCCATAAGCTACTACAGTCCAATTGAATACATTGGGTTGCAATCAATCTTGTAGACTGACGTTGTTGATGCAGTTCACCAAAACAGTGTAGCTGCAAATAAATAATTGCTATATTGGTATCTGGTTAACTGATTTTTTTTTTTATTTGCTTTATTTGCCTACTCAATAGTATTGTATAGATAGTTCAGGGTTAAACACCTTGACTCAAGCCCCTTTTAGATTGTCATGAGATAGACCTGGTTAGAGGGAGTTTCAGTGTAGCTGGGCTGCAGTGAGGATCTATGTTGTGTGTGCTTCTCAGAGCTAGACCCGACTTTCAGAGAACCATCATCTTGGAGACTATAGCTACTTTAAGCAAGCTGTTCTACTACCAAAAGTGCTTCAAAGAGAGATAAAAGAAACCAAAAGATCCAGAATCTGCAAGGCTGTGCATTGGAGTCAGACAACAAAGTATTGTGCACATTTATGGCAGACTGAGATTTTGCTGCTGTGAGAGGGAACATTGCTAACGCAGCCTTCCACACTTTGAAACAGTTTGGCTAACCATGTCTTATATTGGCACCCCTCAGCTTGGGAGTTAAAGAACCAAAAACCTCAATTGCATGGCTAAGATTCTGCAGAGAGACTTTAGAAAGACAGAGAGTACTACAAACTTTAACATTGCTATCTATTCATACATTGCCATTGAGAAAGAATTGCACCTTGAACTGCTGTTGGAAATGTGCCTTGGAATGGTTGGATGTACTACTGCACTTATTCTGCACTCTAGTAAAGAGAGACCTATTTACTTGCAACAATTGGCCTGGTCACTGACTACATCATCATTCGTCAGCCATTGCACCTGCATCCATACTCCTGCCTTTCACACTATCAACACACTTAACACCAAGGGCACCCCAACAATCCCCAGCATCAGGGTGTGCCCTGAGGGGAGAAAAGGTGTGTACTCCTACCACTGCATGGGCCTAGGAGGGTATTGGTGATGGGATTGTCACTGTGATATGCATTTACAATAATCTTTTTCAGGGTAACTACATCCTCCGTCTTTTGGGCTGCCACTGCATCAGTCAATAGTTAAAATCAATCAATAACGCTACAAAAGTTGCAGTGTAGCACACACCTTATGAAGTAAGACCAGACTATCAATAAAAACAAATGCAATGAAAAAATGCATCTGAGGACTAGTAGACTCCATGCTTTCTATATACTGATGTACACATTGTGAATACTAAAATATCAGAGTCCACCTAGCACTAAATCTGTCATCTGGTGGAGCCACACAAGGAACAAGCCCCTGAGTTCATTTAGCCAAACATTTTTTGGACATTATGAATACTAAACATTTGTTCATTGCATTTCTTTAATCTTGAGTACCAACATTTGCCATATGTCTACAGAGTTTGAGCCATGAACTTGTGCCATTGCCTAGCAACAAGTACTGGAGTCAGAGGGCGACTACACTTAATATCCACCTACAGTCCAAACAAGCTCTGGTACTGCACATTGACGTGCCAGGTTACGATTTTCCAACATGTGCTTTAAACAAGAGATGAAAGCAAAGTTATATTAAAAAGAAATCCAGAACAAATGAACACTAATGAGTGTAATGCCAACAATGAGAGGGAAATCACAGCAGTGACTAGTTAATATAGATCAAGGGAAGTTATAGCTGGCTATACATGCCGTTCAAATGAGTGGCCAACCATATAATACATGGTATGACAGAGTGAAAGGTGTTCCTTACTAGTGGCTCTCTGCTATGGCTAATAGAAAGGAGTCCAAGCATACGACAAAGGCATTGTTGTAGGGGTATAACCATCTTATAGAGATTATTCCACAAATCAAGTTCATGTGCAAATGTCACAAAAAGCAATTAACTTCTATTTTAAACTATTTTGCACTATTTCCACTCAAAATGTATTTTTCGTTTTTTTCTCCTTTCACCTATAAGTGTCACATGGTCTGCTTCTCAGTTTTTTTGCCCTTACATGCACTCTATAGGTCTTTTACTCACCAACCCCTTCCACTCCATATCTCCACCAGTCACCATCTTCTTTTCTCTTCTGGTATCTGTATATACAGTCCCCAGTAAGTTTCCTGGTCACTCTTCTTCCTCCCCTGACCGAAGACAGATTTAAAAGAGGTCAGTACCTTTATTTATGTCATTCAGTATCTAGTAAAGCTAGGTTTTGCTCACATATTTTCAACTTTTAGAAAGTAATTGAAAATTCAAGACTTCCTATTACAGAATTGGAGAACTACCATACTATACATTGCAGTAGGCAGCCAATCAACCAGTGAGGCCAAAACAGAAAATAAATAAAAATTTGAAATACAGCTAAAACCAGCAAACCTACAAAGGGATTAAACACTATGGACAACTTTAAGGGTGTTATTTTTTAAACTTTTAAACTTTTGTGAATTTTATTAAAATGTTCAAACATTTGTCTTCTACAGTTTCTATCACAGTACATAGAAGGCTACAGAATGCCACTGACAGTCAAATCCAGTAGATGACTTATCTAGCAGCTCAATCTCCAGATCCTCCTGCCTTTTCCTGAATGATAATATAAGCACAATTATGATCAAATCAAAGTTGATTAACATGAGGTCTGTGATTCTGGATGCGGTTGTCTAGCTCTCATGTATGGCTTTATCCTTCTACTGCTCAATTGATTTGTGTCATCAGCCTATAAATGTTCAAAATCACTCTGTCTACATTCAAATCTTATTTTTCATTTCTAATTCCGATAGAACAGCATAGGTGTAATTCAACATTTCTATGCCCAGGTGCAAAATCTGTAACAGAACCCGCAAATATACATCAAATTTATAGTACTGGTATTCTGTTATGTGGCATCCTCTTTCTGGCACCTCTGACAAAAAATGATCTCAAATGCATCTGCAACCTCTGCACCTCATATACAGTTCTCAGACCCTTGGATTGGTCGCAGTAGGTTTATAAGTAAGAAAGGAGATTGATAGACAAGTATGCAACAGTATAGGTATAAAATACTTTCATGTCACTACAGAGATAATAAATAGTGTTGAGAAAATCACAGTTAGTGAAGTGGAATTCGATCTGAATTTCAGAAAAAATTAGATTAGCCACAAATCTGAATTTCTTGGTGCTTCATGGTAACAAATAATTTTTTCCTGAAATGGCAGTTAAAAAAACATACTCACTTCATCCTTTTGATTGTGGAGAGGCCGTTGCGGCCATCTTGATTGATGATGTCACCGCTCCTGCCCAGAGTGATGACGTGGTGATGTCCACGGAGGCCTCTCTATGATCAAATGGATGAGGTGAGCATGTATTTTTTTGTCTCAACCCCTGAATAACCCTCTAATAGGATGAATGTGACTCTCAGATGCCGCGATCAGTGTTGAATGTGGCATCTGAGGGGTTAAATGAAGGGGGAGGGCGCAATCGCCCTTCCCCGTAATTGCACCCACTCCATACAATGGAATGCGATTTGTTAAGAAGTAATTTGTAATTTCTTGTTGAATATCAGCGAAGCAGCAGATTCAAATTGTTTAAAACTCATCACTAATAATAAACATATGATAAGGGCGCATTCACACAACCGTAGTGTTTTGCGGATCCGCAAAACATGGATACTGGCCATGTGAGTTCTGAAATTTGTGGACTGCACATGGCCACAGCTATAATAGAAAATGCCTATTCTTGTCCGAGATTGCGGACAAGAATAGGACATGTCTTATCTTTTTTGCGGGGCTGCGGGACAGAACCATGGATGCGGACAGCACACAGTGTGCTGTCCACATCATTTGCGGTCCCCTTGAAATGAATGGGTCCGCACCTGTTCCGCAAAATTGCGGAATGGATACGGACTCATTCATACGGCTGTCTGAATGAGCCCTTATAGATTGGATTATAGGATTGTACATAAGATAATAAAGTATTGATGTTACTCTAGAGGAATAATGACCAAGGTCAAGTAACAGCACAGGAGTAATAATCACAGTATTTTTTATAGTACAGGTATAATGCAAATAGTGGTGTCATAAACAAAAAAATATGATGATGTCATAAAATGGGCCCAGTGATGTCACAGAACTGGAATAATAATAGACATAATCATGTCACAGAGTGATGTCACAGCACAGGGATAATAAACGTAGCTTCATAATAGGAACATGTAGACAGTGATGTCACAGTATAGAGGTAATGAACACAATGATTTCAGAAGGAGATAATGCAGTGATTTTACAGCAAGTAAGGCTTAAAGATAATGCACATATTTATGTCATAATGCATGGATAAGAAAAAGTGATGTCACAGCGCAGGAAATACACACTACTATTCTCTTATGTGGCAAAGCAGCTCTTGGCCCCCTGACACTCTACAGCCCCCCTACCACTGCAGTGATTGCACCTGCTAAAGTTACGTCTCTATAAGACCGACCCTACGGATTTAATATCTGCTGAATACATAATACTGCTGAATGTTTTCACTGTTTCTCATGAATCTCGTGGAATATGAGAAATACGCCCATCAGCCATAATATTAAAACCATTTACAGGTAAAGTGAAGCTTGATTCTTGGAGAATTAGCTACAATTTAAAACAGAGGGACCAGTTTTCTAACTACCTTATCTAATTCAGAGTCAAGATGGCTTCCACATAGTGACTCCACACTAGGTGGTCCGTGGCTTTTTTCTTATGTCTGTAAGTGGATCGGGATCTACCCAGAATGAAATCACATATATAAGGGTCAAGTCTGAGAATATCTCAATGTCTAGAAAATCTTTGATGTCATGGATATGCAATCAAAGTTTCCAAACATTTCAGTGTTATTTTGTTACATTCATAGTAACAAAAAATCCAAATAAAAGCTCAATGATGACCCTTGTGTGCGCACATAAACACATTTTATTAATTTAGTGATTTGGGAAACATTAAGTCAATGTGGCAAGATGCTAAGAACTAACAAATCAAATTAAACCAGAAGTGTGGGACAGTACCCAATAAAATACATACTATAGCTTAAGTCCAACGCTGTCCAAGGCCAATCTGAATTAATGGAAGAGGTGATTTGTATCTCCATTGCTCCCAGTGGTATTTACAATTATGGACAACTGTATACAATGTAGTGTCGGGGTCTCTATGGTGATGACATACTCTTACCAAAGTACGATAAAACAGCTGTAAATTCCCAGAAGAAATGCACAAAGGAAACATCTCACAGTAATTTATTTGGAATTTTATATTCTGTGTGCGCCAGCGCAGACGAGGTTACACACATTGTGTGACTCGCCCTTTGTTAAGCACACACACATACAGACGTGGACAAAATTGTTGGTACCCTTTGGTCAATGAAAGAAAAAGTCACAATGGTCACAGAAATAACTTTAATCTGACAAAAGTAATAATAAATTAAAATTCTATAAATGTTAACCAATGAAAGTCAGACATTGTTTTTCAACCATGCTTCAACAGAATTATGTAAAAAAATAAACTCATGAAACAGGCATGGACAAAAATGATGGTACCCCTAACTTAATATTTTGTTGCGCAACCTTTTGAGGCAATCACTGCAATCAAACGCTTCCTGTAACTGTCAATGAGACATCTGCACCTCTCAGCAGGTATTTTGGCCCACTCCTCATGAGCAAACTGCTCCAGTTGTGTCCGGTTTGAAGGGTGCCTTTTCCAGACTGCATGTTTCAGCTCCTTCCAAAGATGCTCAATAGGATTGAGGTCAGGGCTCATAGAAGGCCACTTTAGAATAGTCCAATTTTTTCCTCTTAGCCATTCTTGGGTGTTTTTAGCGGTGTGTTTTGGGTCATTGTCCTGTTGCAAGACCCATGACCTGCGACTGAGACCAAGCTTTCTGACACTGGCTAGTACATTTCTCTCTAGAATTCCTTGATAGTCTTGAGATTTCATTGTACCCTGCACAGATTCAAGACACCCTGTGCCAGACGCAGCAAAGCAGCCCCAGAACATAACAGAGCCTCCTCCATGTTTCACAGTAGGGACAGTGTTCTTTTCTTGATATGCTTCATTTTTTCGTCTGTGAACATACAGCTGATGTGCCTTGGCAAAAACTTCGATTTTTGTCTCATCTGTCCACAGGACATTCTCCCAGAAGCTTTGTGGCTTGTCAACATGTAGTTTGGCATATTCCAGTCTTGCTTTTTTATGATTCGTTTTCAACAATGGTGTCCTCCTTGGTCGTCTCCCATGTAGTCCACTTTGGCTCAAACAACGACGGATGGTGCGATCTGACACTGATGTTCCTTGAGCATGAAGTTCACCTTGAATCTCTTTAGAAGTCTTTCTAGGCTCTTTTGTTACCATTCGGATTATCCGTCTCTTAGATTTGTCATCAATTTTCCTCCTGCGGCCACGTCCAGGGAGGTTGGCTACAGTCCCATGGATCTTAAACTTATGAATAATATGTGCAACTGTACTCACAGGAACATCTAGTTGCTTGGAGATGGTCTTATAGCCTTTACCTTTAACATGCTTGTCTATAATTTTCTTTCTGATCTCTTGAGACAGCTCTTTCCTTTGCTTCCTCTGGTCCATGTCGAGTGTGGTACACACCATATCACCAAACAACACAGTGATTACCTGGAGCCATATATATAGGCCCAATGGCTGATTACAAGGTTGTAGACACCTGTGATGCTAATTAGTGGACACACCTTGAATTAACATGTCCCTTTGGTCACATTATGTTCTGTGTTTTCTAGGGGTACCATCATTTTTGTCCATGCCTGTTTCATGAGTTTATTTTTTTACATAATTCTGTTGAAGCATGGTTGAAAAACAATGTCTGACTTTCATTGGTTAACATTTATAGAATTTTAATTTATTATTACTTTTGTCAGATTAAAGTTATTTCTGTGACCATTGTGACTTTTTCTTTCATTGACCAAAGGGTACCAACAATTTTGTCCACGTCTGTATATATAATGGACACTGGCTATTTTTGGTTCTTATCTGTTACAAGAATACTTTGTTTAGGTCAGGAATTGCATTGGTCAAGCAATATGACCCAAAATATGTTAGTTTTAAATTCATTGTTATCCTGGAATCACATGAAAGCCCAGGAAGTGGGCTGAGGGCATAGGATCTTGAGAAAGCATTGTGTGAGAAAATATAATATTCTATAACAGAGTGTGAAGATAACCATCAGGGCATCTGGGAAGTCATAACAAGCCATTCTTCATATTGCTTGGATATTGAAAATACCCTAAAATTCAGGAAATTAGTTCAGCAATCATCTGATGTAGTCTTACTAAACTGAAATGGCCCTTAATTCTCATATATTCTATATTCATTATGTAAATTAGATTATTAAATAGGTAGTCCCTATGAGTAATACTAAACATTCTGAAAGGCGTTGTTCCACAAAGAATATTCTATAGTTTTCGAACAAGTGTCTGAATGTGAATTCTTTTGTAAATGCAGGTAATTAAAAATTTAGCATAGCCACCGAGATATTCAATAAAATGTATCTGTATGGCACCACCTGCTGTTTTCTCCCTTATTTCTTTGTCCGGCTCACAGATGGCCGCACATGCTCAGTTTCATCCTATAAATACCTTCTGAGTTGTGATAGGGAGAGCATGGACACACCCCCTGAGCTACAGCAGAAAATACACGCCCCCTTAGCTGCAGCAGAAAAAACACTCCCCTTGAGCTGTCAGCTTGATATAAATCTAGCAGACCAATGAGTGGAGAGATCTCTGGATCCATGTGAGGTATAGGGCTGGTTCTAGCTTTGTTAGGAAGAGTTTGTCATGTACTATGTGATGCTTGGTTTTTATTTTTTATATTAGTCATCAGATAACTCCTTTAAGGAGGATTTCCAAAATATAGAATTAAAGGGAGTAGAAGATACTAGCGCTACCGTTATAGGAGGAGCCACAAACTATTGTAGTATGTGGGTCCCGTCACAGCTGGGTTCAGAAATGGTTAATTGCTAGCACCCTTAAAATTGACTTAAAAAATTTATAGTAGATGAACCCGCGCTGACTGAAGGATGAGACAAATGATCGGTGAGTGAATTGTAATAGATCACAATGTGGAAACCCTAGCTGTATTCCATTAACACATAAATGCATAAAGAACTCAATAGAGCGCAGATAGTACTTGCCAGTAATGCTGTGATAGGAGTTCTGTCCAGGGGGAAGTCTTCCTTATGTACTCTGTCTGTGTTCGAAAGATCTTCTGCTTCCTCCAAATTTGGAATTAGCCAAAATTGAGAATTAGTCATTCTTTAAGTACATTGCCCTTACCTCTTCATATATCAGGAAAAATGCCTTTCATTCTGTTCATTAACTGGGCCTATATTCTTTAACCGCTACCCGACCGCCTAACGCAGGATTGCGTCCTGCGGGCGGCCGGGTTATTCCTCTTTGAGGCGCCGGCGCGTCATCTCGCGAACGCGCGTTCACAGGATCCGAAGGTAAACTAGTTGATCTACAGCCTGCCAGCGGCGATCCTTCGCTGGCAGGCTGTAGGTGCGATTTTTTTTAACCCTTGAAAGGTATATCTGACGCTGTTTTGTTAATAGGGTCTGATATACCTGCTACCTGGTCCTCTGGTGGTCCCTTTTGCTTGGATCGACCAGCATAGGACACAGGCAGCTCTGTAATAAGTAGCACCAAGCACCACACTACACTACACCCTCCCGTCACTTATTAACCCCTTATTAACCCCTGATCACCCCCCTGTCATTGATCACCCCCCTGTAAGGCTTCATTCAGACGTCTGTATGTGTTTTGCGGATCCACAGACTCACCATACCCTTCACGGAATCGAAATGCGTAATTTTTTTTTGACATTTATATTCCAGACTTCTTCTCACGCTTTAGGGCCCCTAAAATGTCAGGGCAGTATAAATACCCCATTCGTGACCCCATTTTGGAAAGAAGACACCCCAAGGTATTCCGTGAGGGGCATGGTGAGTTCCTAGAATATTTTTTTGGGGGGGCACAAGTTAGCGGAAAATGTTTTTTTTTTTTCTCTTACAAAATCATTTTCCGCTAACTTGTGCCAAAAAGAAAAAATATTCTAGGAACTCGCCATTCCCCTCACTGGAATACCTTGGGGTGTCTTCTTTCCAAAATGGGGTCACATGTGGGGTATTTATACTGCCCTGGCATTTTAGGGGCCCTAAAGCGTGAGAAGAAGTCTGGAATCCAAATACCTAAAAATGCCCTCCTAAAACATACTCATTGGAATTTGGGCCCCTTGGGTACTTCTCCTGAGTACGGCGATACCACATGTGTGACACTTTTTTGCAGCCTAGGTGCGTAAAGGGTCCGAAAGTCCAACGAGTACCTTTAGACTTTACAGGGTTGCTCACAATTTAGCCCCGTCCAAAATGCCAGAACAGTAATCACACCCAACAAATGACCCCATTTCGGAAAGTAGACACCCCAAGGTATTCGCTGAGGGGCATATTGAGTCCATGAAAGATTTAACTTTTTGTCCCAAGTTAGCGGAAAGGGAGACTTTGTGAGAAAAAAACAAAAAAAAACAATTCCCACTAACTTGTGCCCCAAAAAAACTTATATGAACTCGCCATGCCCCTCACGGAATACCTTGGGTGTCTTCTTTCCAAAATGGGGTCACATGTGGGGTATTTATACTGCCCTGGCATTTTAGGGGCCCTAAAGCGTGAGAAGAAGTCTGAAATCCAAATGCTTAAAAATGGAATTTGGGCCCCTTTGCGCACCTAGGCTGCAGAAAAGTGTCACACATGTGGTATCACCGTACTCAGGAGAAGTAGGGCAATGTGTTTTGGGGTGTATTTTTACATATAGCCATACTGTGTGTGATAAATATCTCTGTAAATGATAAAAAAAAAGTTGTCAATTTACAGAGATTTTTCTCTCACCCAGCATGGGTATATGTAAAAATATACCCCAAAGAACATTGCCCTACTTCTTCTGAGTACGACGATACCACATGTGTGACTTTTTTGCAGCCTAGATGCACAAAGGGGCCCAAATTCGAAAGAGCAACTTTAGGATTTCACAGGGCATTTTTTACACATTTGGATTCCAAACTACTTCTCAAGCTTTAGGTCCCCTAAAATGCCAGGGCAGTATAAATGCCCCACAAGTGACCCCATTTTGGAAAGAAGACACCCCAAGGTATTCCGTGAGGGGTATGGCGAGTTCATGTAAAATTTTATTTTTTGTCACAAGTTAGTGGAATATGAGACTTTGTAAGAAGAAAAAAAAAAACATTTTCTGCTAACTTGTGACAAAAAATAAAAACTTCCATGAACTCACTATGCCCATCAGCAAATACCTTAGGGTGTCTACTTGCTGAAATGGGGTCATTTGTGGGGTGTTTTTACTGTCTGGGCATTGTAGAACCTCAGGAAACATGACAGGTGCTCAGAAAGTCAAAGTGCGTAAATTCACATTTTTGCACCATAGTTTGTAAACGCTATAACTTTTATCCAAACCAATAAACATACACTTATTGCATTTTTTTTTTTATCAAAGACATGTAGAACAATAAATTTAGAGAAAATTTTATATAGAAATGTAGTTTTAATTGAAGAATTTTACAACAGAAAGTGAAAAATGTCATTTTTTTGCAAAAATTTCGGTCAATTTTGATTAATATAAAAAAAGTACAAGTGTCAGCAGCAATGAAATACCACCAAATGAAAGCTGTATTAGTGAGAAGAAAATGAAGTAAAATTCATTTGGGTGGTAAGTTGTATGACCAAGCAATAAACCATGAAAGTAGTGTAGTGCAGAATTGTAAAAAGTGGTCTGGTCATTAAAGGGGTTTAAGCTAGGGGAGCTGCGCTGGTTAAAAATGAATGTATGCTGCTAAATTGTCAAGCTTGATGACCCTATATACACCTGACCTAGATAAAATAAAATAAATATCAGTAAATCTTCAGGCACATGAAAAAAGACCTTGGGTTTTGAACTATCATAGAAACTAAAGTTATCAAACGTTTATATTTATGGAAATTGTTGAGTTGGGGACCACACAATCTGCAAAGTACTTGAGAGGTTTCTTATCTTGTGGCTACAACAAGCTATTGAACTATATTGCACATATACATAACAGTCTTGTTAATGTCTATAGGAGTACCATCAACTAACTTTAGAAATCAATATACCTTTGACCTTAAAATCTAAAGAAAAACTGAGATTGGACCATTAGGGAGACATATTGTACTTAAAAGTAAATAATAACAACTATAATAATGTATAGCTCCCTTCCAAACCCCTCATTAGCCAACTAGCCTTATCCAATCCATAGTAACACATACATTACTTATAATAGGCTAAATTTTGTTCTAAAATAAGCAATAAACATTGTAAAATACAAAGTTTATTTTTGTTACATTAAATGTCAAATCTGTAAATGGGGAAAGAAAGCCCTGGTCTATTGTGAAAATACAAAGCTAAATCGAGTGCACAGCCTAATAAATAAGTTGTAGCTGTTAAACTATGCCTGGTACTTATGGCCCAAAATGTTCTGGTGCTTAACTGATAAGATCCATGCAATATTAATCTTAGTGCATAATATTAATCTTAGTGCAGAAATCTGTACGTTTGCGTTATCTTATTATAATTTTGTTATTTATACTTGAATTTACAAAGCTTTACACACACGTTTTACTTCCACATTAGCTGCACAGCATGCCTTCGAGAGACCATTAGATGTCACCATAACAGCATCTACTCAAATATGTGAATGTGTTTTAACTTCCTCTAGCAAACATAACTAAATATTATATATCTAGACAACTGATCAATAAAGAATATCTGTCTGGCTGTCCTGTAAAACCCTCCCTGAGTGCCTTTAGGATAGGTAGGGTTCATTAGATATAGTCTATATGTAATGATATTGTTTGATATTAAATTAGACTTAGTGTATGCCTCTTGAAGATGAATAGCAGTCACTATGTGGTAGAATAGATGATTGAGCTATGTAATATCCTATTAATACTTTCATACAATGTGTACACAATCCTGTCATTCAGTGCCCAAATGATACCACCTTAAAGTTATTAATTACCATAATACCTAAATGGAATTTCTAAATAAAAATTAAGTTCAATAAAGGTGGTTCAGAAAAGTTTGCATGCTCTATTATCTGAATGCTCCTAGTGGTCTAGTCCTTGGTACTTGGCTAGGAAATAGGATTCTATGTAGTGTCCCTGTTTGCCACATGTAAAAAATAAAATAAAAACACAAACAAAAAATGTTATGATCTACAGTGCATTCAGAAAGTCTTCAGACACTCACTTTTCTCAACATTTTGTTATTATACAGCCATATGGTAAAATTTAAATAAAAAAGTATGCGGCATATGAGGGGTTAAAAGATGGGGGGCAGCACGATCCCTGTCATTGCGCCTGCTCCACTCAATGAAAGTGATTTGTGACAAAAGTAATTCGTAACTAATTTAATTTCTTGATAAAGTTCTGCGAATCTGCTGAATTGAATTTTTTGAAACTTCGCTCGCTAACTAGTCAAGAGCACACTAGATCAGGTTTTCATTAAAGATATCTCTGTGCTTTGTTCTATTCAGATTTCCCTCAACTCAGATGAGTCTTCCTATCCCAGCCACTGAAAAACACCCCCCCAGCATGATTCTTCCACCACCATGCTTGCTTCACTGTAGCGATGGTATTGGGCAGTGTTTAGTTTCCTCCAAACATAACACTTACTACTGAGGCCAAAAAGTACAATAATTTTTTCATCAGACCACATAATCTATTTTCTCACATCTATTTTAATCTAATGCCTTGAAGTCTATGAGAGAAGCAATCTAATGATTGCTTGTTATAGCTCGAAGGGGAACTATTTAACAGTGTAAATAAATTAAAAAATCAAATCACCCTCCCCTTTTCCCAAAATTAAAATAAAATACAATTAAAAAATAAACATCATGGGTATCACCACATGTAAAAACACTAAAATCTAAAAATATTTATTGCAAACAGCGAAATGAAAAAAAAAATAGGCAAACTGGCCGATTCACCGTTTTTTGGCCACTTGACCTACTGTACCACAAAAAGTTTAAAAAAAAAGTGATAAAAAATGAGCCTTCATACATCTCCATACACATAAAAAAAAAAAAAAAAAGTTATGGTGTAAGAATATGGTGATGCTATTGTTCTAATAGTACTGAACCAGTACTGGGTCAGTAAGGCATCACATTCCCCAATAAAACTCTACACACCTTTCCTCATAAGTGGCCACTTAACAGATGGAGACAAGGTCTTACACACAGTATCTTACTAAGATACAGATGACCAGTCATCTTCCTACCATGACACATGAAAGAACAGTGAACCTAATATTTCTAGGGACAAGCAACACTTGAGTAGGTTTTTCTGGAGGTGCGTGCAAATGAGCCTGTGAGAGACAATCAGAAGTGCCCTGTGATAACCCTGTCACAGTTTTATCAGGAGGAATGATAGGAGAAGGTATGGGGGTCTCCAAATGCTGTTATACAAAACCACGAGAAACTGCGTCAACTGTTAGATTTTTGGAATCTAGAAGATAATGACAAAATCAAACTGAAAAAAAAAAACAAAGCCCATCTAGTCTGCCTGGAGTTAGGCCTGTCATCAGATTATATATACAAAAGGTTCTTATGGTCTGTATTAACAACAACAGGGATCTTAGCTCTTTCTAACCAGTCCTTCTAGTCCTCAAATGCCCATGTTATTGCCAACAACGTCTGATCATCCACAATATAGTTTAATTCTGCAGTAGAAAACTTTTGGAGAAGTTGCTCCATTTTTGTAGCAGTATGATGACATGTTTTAGGGGGATGAGTTGTTCTTATTGGTATCTTTTTGGAGTACATATAATTTACTGACTCATTTTTATATGCTTTTTTAATAGAAATAAAAAGGAAATGTTTTTTTTTATTTTATTTTTTACTTCTAAGACACGTGATATAAATAAGATGCTAACTTTTCCCTAAGCGCTGTTATAATGGTGACCTAATAGACAGACTTGGAGAGCTTTGTTACATCCCCAGCAGCCAAGGTTAGACATGGACAGGTGTAATCGGGAGCTCCCACTGTCAAGCTCCTTAGATGCCATGGTCGCTATTGACCATTGCATCTATGGGGTTAAATGGCCAGAATAAGATTATTTATTGCACTGGCATAACTATGGTGTCTATTTGGCCCTAATGTAAGTAGGCAAGGCAATTCATGATGCACATCTTATGGTGGTGAAGATTTTCTAAAAGCAGCTGTGGTAATAGCATTATTATTCAAGAGCAGCTGTTCGGGTCAGGAGTCAGGATTGTCTTGGCTGGGACTGAAGCGGATAGTCTTGTAATTAGTCCTTATGCCAAACTGAGTATTTCAACAAAATGCACCTTTCCCAGGTCATACTATGATTATTATATTTATGTGAAATTATGGTCATTAAAAATTGCAATGGCGGTGTCAGAATGACGCACACATGTCACATTGCTTATATTTCGAATACAGAATGATTAACATCTCCTTCTAGGTCAACAATTGGTGTAAGCCAATCAGCATTCCACATAAGATACACAATAGGCAAACAGCAGCCATCCTTCTAGGGCTAGTGCACCAATGTGAGAAATGGAGCACCAATGATGAACTAATTATATACTAGTCCAATGCAACAGATGAGGATCATATGCAGTACGCAGCCCTGAAGGGTGAGGCGAATGGTGAGGTCACAGGGGTAGTTACTAACCGAGGGTGTTTATGGTACTCAGTTTTTCATATACCCTGGGCAGGCGTACAGCAGTGATGGAGAGGCTGGCACAGGGATCCTCTGGGGTACTCTCTATGTATAGGGACCAGGCCGGGTGGTAGGTGAGGTGCCCTGGGTGTTGCAAGTTTTATGTGCCGGTGGCAAGATCCCTTTAAGTTCATGACTCCAGTGCCGGTAACGGTGGCACACCGATTTATTGTAGGAATAATTGAGGAACACAAGTTGCAGTGAACCAAAACTTCCTTTTACTGGAACAGTTCAACTATTTACAGTCTTTGGTTAGTTTCACGTATAGAAAGGGTGAATACAGGCAGGCTTTACAATAATGGCAGGCAAAGTCTTTGCAAGATACTCAGAGGGCAAAAACACTTACAGATCAGGCTGCACTTTTCCTCAGATCCTGTCTGGCTTATTCCAAGGCCCGTATGCCCTATTGCTGGCTTTATCCTTGGGTAGGAACACCTTCCTCTGGTATATATATCCTTGCTGTAGAAATATCTTTCTGCCCTTCAGCTCTCTGTTTGGCTGGAAATAAACCTTGGCTCTGCACTGCACCTTTAAGGAAACTTGGTTTCTCAGGAGGCAAACTCTTCCCCTGGATGGCAAGCTAGGAGCCTGGGCTATCTAGCTGCATGTCAGAAGCTCCACTTCAGCTGCTGCCTGCCAAGTCCTCACTGACTTCTGACTGTACGCTACTTTCCCTGAACAGGACCTGACTATATATACTAGGGGTTCCCTAGCTCCCTCTACTGTCTACCCCTAACAGGCCTGATACACAGGTAACAGGAAAAATACACATAAAAACATTATATAAAATACAGTTCCACAAAAGGAGGGGAACAATGTGGCCCAATTGACCCTTGTGTAGTGCCCACATTTACCTAGTGGGACACTACACATACAGTATAACAAAAAGGGTATCGGTTGCCATTGGAAGTAAATAGCAGAGAAAACACTCCAGCTCACAACTGCTGATGTATGGTCTGTTGATATAAATAAGGATTAAAGATGAGTGAATCAAATTCAGAAAACAATTTGAGGTGGATTTGAATCCGAGAGAGAAATTTTAATTTACATTTAAAAAAAGTGAAAATCAAGAGAGAAAAATATGAGTTCTAGGAGACCTTAGAGTGTCATGCAAAATATTTTAGGGCAATTGGAGCACTTTAAAGTCAAATATCAATTCAGGCCCGAATTGAATCAGTCTACCAATTTAGCTGAATCAAACCCGGATCAAATTTTCAGCAATCTGCTCATCTCTAGTAAGGAAATAGAAAACACCAGTATAAGACATTGACAGTTTACCACCACACAGACCATGCGGAACCTGTCCAAGTTATAGTATATGGGATATGTCTAATGATTAGTGTTGGGCGTGAATATTCGAATAGCGAATATTAATTGCGAATATCGGCACTTCGAGATTTTGCAAATATTTAGAATAAAGTGATATATATTCGTAATTTCAAATATTCGTTTTTTTTTTCATCAGTAACCTCCCTTCTTGCTTGTGGGCCAATGAGAAAGCTGCAATGTCTTTGTCTGAGCTTAGCAACATCCCTAGCAACCAGTAGGAAAGTTGCCTACTCCTTACTATATAAGAACCTCCCCAGCAGCCCTTGTATGCAGTATTTTGCAGATCTGAAAGACAGCAGTGTTTTTGCTGTGCTCTGTGCTTCCCTGTGTCATTACATTAGATAGTTAGCTATCTATATATATCTTTATATCTATAATACAGATAGTTAGTGGGAGATAGTCAGTGTAGGTTAGATAGTGATATAGTGTAGCTGATAGGTTCTGCTGTCCATACATACATGCTACATACATAGTACTGTATGTTTGTATGTATGTATGCTACATACATACATACATAGTGCTGTGATGTCACGAGTTCACAACAATACTTAGTGCACCAATCACTAATAAGTAGTCAGACCTGTTAAAATGTGAAGTTGCACGTATTGCACTAAAATATTCGCATCATTAGTGCCGATTTCGCAATTGCGAATATATTGGAGCACTCTATCTGCATATAAAGCTATTGTAATGTTCTGCCATTGCAACCATTTTCTCCAGTCTCAGGAAACTTCTAGCAGTTTGAAAAATTTAGCTATAGTGACCCACGCCTGTATTTAGCTTGCATTATGCAAATATTACATTGCTTATTATTCGCAAAAAAGAAAATAATCTCAAATTCGCATATATATGACAACTATTCTACCAAATATTTACGAAATATGGCAAATTTGAATAATGCCCCTGCCGCTCATCACTACTAATGATGTGTGACCACTAATCCATTAACGGGGCTGTCCAAGTTA
This sequence comes from Bufo gargarizans, assembly GCF_014858855.1. NCBI lineage: Eukaryota > Metazoa > Chordata > Amphibia > Anura > Bufonidae > Bufo > Bufo gargarizans. The sequence continues at coordinate 109,928,402 of NC_058088.1, forward strand.
TTTTTATCGATGACTAGAGTTGAGCGAACACCTGGATGTTCGGGTTCGAGAAGTTCGGCCGAACATCCCGGAAATGTTCGGGTTCGGGATCCGAACCCGATCCGAACTTCGTCCCGAACCCGAACCCCATTGAAGTCAATGGGGACCCGAACTTTTCGGCACTAAAAAGGCTGTAAAACAGCCCAGGAAAGAGCTAGAGGGCTGCAAAAGGCAGCAACATGTAGGTAAATCCCCTGCAAACAAATGTGGATAGGGAAATGAATTAAAATAAAAATTAAATAAATAAAAATTAACCAAAATCAATTGGAGAGAGGTTCCATAGCAGAGAATCTGGCTTCCCGTCACCCACCACTGGAACAGTCCATTCTCAGATATTTAGGCCCCGGCACCCAGGCAGAGGAGAGAGGTCCCGTAACAGAGAATCTGTCTTCATGTCAGCAGAGAATTAGTCTGCATGTCATAGCAGAGAATGAGGCTTCACGTCAGCCACCACTGCAACAGTCCATTGGCATATATTTAGGCCCAGCACACACACAGGCAGAGGAGAGAGGTCCCGTAACAGAGAATCTGGCTTCATGTCAGCAGAGAATCAGTCTGCATGTCATAGCAGAGAATCAGGCTTCACGTCAGCCACCACTGCAACAGTCCATTGTCATAAATTTAGGCCCAGCACCCAGGCAGAGGAGAGAGGTCCCGTAACAGAGAATCTGGCTTCATGTCAGCAGAGAATCAGTCTTCATATCATAGCAGAGAATCAGGCTTCACGTCACCCACCACTGTAAGAGTCAATTTTCATAAATTTAGGCCCAGAACCCAGGCAGAGGAGAAAGGTCCCGTAACAGACAATCTGGCTTCATGTCAGCAGAGAATCAGTCTTCATATCATAGCAGAGAATCAGGCTTCACGTCACCCACCACTGTAAGAGTCAATTTTCATAAATTTAGGCCCAGAACCCAGGCAGAGGAGAAAGGTCCCGTAACAGACAATCTGGCTTCATGTCAGCAGAGAATCAGTCTTCATATCATAGCAGAGAATCAGGCTTCACGTCACCCACCACTGTAAGAGTCAATTTTCATAAATTTAGGCCCAGAACCCAGGCAGAGGAGAAAGGTCCCGTAACAGACAATCTGGCTTCATGTCAGCAGAGAATCAGTCTTCATATCATAGCAGAGAATCAGGCTTCACGTCACCCACCACTGTAAGAGTCAATTTTCATAAATTTAGGCCCAGAACCCAGGCAGAGGAGAAAGGTCCCGTAACAGACAATCTGGCTTCATGTCAGCAGAGAATCAGTCTTCATATCATAGCAGAGAATCAGGCTTCACGTCACCCACCACTGTAAGAGTCAATTTTCATAAATTTAGGCCCAGAACCCAGGCAGAGGAGAAAGGTCCCGTAACAGACAATCTGGCTTCATGTCAGCAGAGAATCAGTCTTCATATCATAGCAGAGAATCAGGCTTCACGTCACCCACCACTGTAAGAGTCAATTTTCATAAATTTAGGCCCAGAACCCAGGCAGAGGAGAAAGGTCCCGTAACAGACAATCTGGCTTCATGTCAGCAGAGAATCAGTCTTCATATCATAGCAGAGAATCAGGCTTCACGTCACCCACCACTGTAAGAGTCAATTTTCATAAATTTAGGCCCAGAACCCAGGTAGAGGAGAAAGGTCCCGTAACAGACAATCTGGCTTCATGACAGCAGAGAATCAGTCTGCATGTCATAGCAGAGAATCAGGCTTCACGTCAGCCACCACTGCAACAGTCCATTGTCATAAATTTAGGCCCAGCACCCAGGCAGAGGAGAGAGGTCCCGTAAAAGAGGATCTGGCTTCATGTCAGCAGAGAATCAGTCTGCATGTCATAGCAGAGAATCAGGCTTCACGTCAGCCACCACTGCAACAGTCCATTGTCATAAATTTAGGCCCAGCACCCAGGCAGAGGAGAGAGGTCCCGTAACAGAGGATCTGGCTTCATGTCAGCAGAGAATCAGTCTGCATGTCATAGCAGAGAATCAGGCTTCACGTCAGCCACCACTGCAACAGTCCATTGTCATAAATTTAGGCCCAGCACCCAGGCAGAGGAGAGAGGTCCCGTAACAGACAATCTGGCTTCATGTCAGCAGAGAATTAGTCTGCATGTCATAGCAGAGAATCAGGCTTCATGTCAGCCACCACTGCAACAGTCCATTGGCATATATTTAGGCCTAGCACACAGGCAGAGGAGAGGTTCATTCAACTTTGGGTAGCATCGCAATATAATGGTAAAATGAAAATAAAAATAGGATTGAATGAGGAAGTGCCCTGGAGTCCAATAATATATGGTTATGGGGAGGTAGTTAATGTCTAATCTGGACAAGGGACGGACAGGTCCTGTGGGATCCATGCCTGGTTCATTTTTATGAACGTCAGCTTGTCCACATTGGCTGTAGACAGGCGGCTGCGTTTGTCTGTAATGACGCCCCCTGCCGTGCTGAATACACGTTCAGACAAAACGCTGGCTGCCGGGCAGGCCAGCACCTCCAAGGCATAAAAGGCTAGCTCTGGCCACGTGGACAATTTAGAGACCCAGAAGTTGAATGGGGCCGAACCATCAGTCAGTACGTGGAGGGGTGTGCACACGTACTGTTCCACCATGTTAGTGAAATGTTGCCTCCTGCTAACACGTTGCGTATCAGGTGGTGGTGCAGTTAGCTGTGGCGTGTTGACAAAAGTTTTCCACATCTCTGCCATGCTAACCCTGCCCTCAGAGGAGCTGGCCGTGACACAGCTGCCTTGGCGACCTCTTGCTCCTCCTCTGCCTTGGCCTTGGGCTTCCACTTGTTCCCCTGTGACATTTGGGAATGCTCTCAGTAGCGCGTCTACCAACGTGCGCTTGTACTCGCGCATCTTCCTATCACGCTCCAGTGCAGGAAGTAAGGTGGGCACATTGTCTTTGTAGCGTGGATCCAGCAGGGTGGCAACCCAGTAGTCCGCACAGGTTAAAATGTGGGCAACTCTGCTGTCGTTGCGCAGGCACTGCAGCATGTAGTCGCTCATGTGTGCCAGGCTGCCCAGGGGTAAGGACAAGCTGTCCTCTGTGGGAGGCGTATCGTCATCGTCCTGCCTTTCCCCCCAGCCACGCACCAGTGATGGACCCGAGCTGCGTTGGGTGCCACCCCGCTGTGACCATGCTTCATCCTCATCCTCCTCCACCTCCTCCTCATCCTCGTCCTCCTCGTCCTCCAGTAGTGGGCCCTGGCTGGCCACATTTGTACCTGGCCTCTGCTGTTGCAAAAAACCTCCCTCTGAGTCACTTCGAAGAGACTGGCCTGAAAGTGCTAAAAATGACCCCTCTTCCTCATCCTCCTCCTCCTCCTCCTGGGCCACCTCCTGTTCCATCATCGCCCTAAGTGTTTTCTCAAGGAGACATAGAAGTGGTATTGTAACGCTGATAACGGTGTCATCGCCACTGGCCATGTTGGTGGAGTACTCGAAACAGCGCAACAGGGCACACAGGTCTCGCATGGAGGCCCAGTCATTGGTGGTGAAGTGGTGCTGTTCTGTAGTGCGACTGACCCGTGCGTGCTGCAGCTGAAACTCCACTATGGCCTGCTGCTGCTCGCACAGTCTGTCCAGCATGTGCAAGGTGGAGTTCCACCTGGTGGGCACGTCGCATATGAGGCGGTGAGCGGGAAGGCCGAAGTTACGCTGTAGCGCAGACAGGCGAGCAGCGGCAGGATGTGAACGCCGGAAGCGCGAACAGACGGCCCGCACTTTATGCAGCAGCTCTGACATGTCGGGGTAGTTGTGAATGAACTTCTGCACCACCAAATTCAGCACATGCGCCAAGCAAGGGATGTGCGTCAAATTGGCTAGTCCCAGAGCTGCAACGAGATTTCGCCCATTATCACACACCACCAGGCCGGGCTTGAGGCTCACCGGCAGCAACCACTCGTCGGTCTGTTGTTCAATACCCCGCCACAACTCCTGTGCGGTGTGGGGCCTGTCCCCCAAACATATGAGTTTCAGAATGGCCTGCTGACGTTTACCCCGGGCTGTGCTGAAGTTGGTGGTGAAGGTGTGTGGCTGACTGGATGAGCAGGTGGAAGAAGAGGAGGAGGAAGCCGAGAAGGAGGAGGTGGCAACAGGAGGCAAAGAATGTTGCCCTGCGATCCTTGGCGGCGGCAGGACGTGCGCCAAACAGCTCTCCGCCTGGGGCCCAGCTGCCACTACATTTACCCAGTGTGCAGTTAGGGAGATATAGCGTCCCTGGCCGTGCTTACTGGTCCACGTATCTGTGGTTAGGTGGACCTTGCTACAGATGGCGTTGCGCAGTGCACACTTGATTTTATCGGATACTTGGTTGTGCAGGGAAGGCACGGCTCTCTTGGAGAAGTAGTGCCGGCTGGGAACAACATACTGTGGGACAGCAAGCGACATGAGCTGTTTGAAGCTGTCTGTGTCCACCAGCCTAAATGACAGCATTTCATAGGCCAGTAGTTTAGAAATGCTGGCATTCAGGGCCAGGGATCGAGGGTGGCTAGGTGGGAATTTACGCTTTCTATCAAATGTTTGTGAGATGGAGAGCTGAACGCTGGCGTGTGACATGGTTGAGACGCTTGGTGACGGAGGTGGTGGTGGTGGTGTTGGTGGTACATCCCCTGTTTGCTGGGCGGCAGGTGCCAACGTTCCTCCAGAGGCGGAGGAAGAGGCCGAGGCGGCAGCAGCAGAATAGGCCGAGGCGGCAGCAGCAGAAGAGGTAGCAGGGGGAGCCTGAGTGACTTCCTTGGTTTTAAGGTGTTTACTCCACTGCAGTTCATGCTTTGCATGCAGGTGCCTGGTCATGCAGGTTGTGCTCAGGTTCAGAACGTTAATGCCTCGCTTCAGGCTCTGATGGCACAGCGTGCAAACCACTCGGGTCTTGTCGTCAGCACATTGTTTGAAGAAGTGCCATGCCAGGGAACTCCTTGAAGCTGCCTTTGGGGTGCTCGGTCCCAGATGGCGGCGGTCAGTAGCAGGCGGAGTCTCTTGGCGGCGGGTGTTCTGCTTTTGCCCACTGCTCCCTCTTTTGCTACGCTGTTGGCTCGGTCTCACCACTGCCTCTTCCTCCGAACTGTGAAAGTCAGTGGCACGACCTTCATTCCATGTGGGGTCTAGGACCTCATCGTCCCCTGCATCGTCTTCCACCCAGTCTTGATCCCTGACCTCCTGTTCAGTCTGCACACTGCAGAAAGACGCAGCAGTTGGCACCTGTGTTTCGTCATCATCAGAGACATGCTGAGGTGGTATTCCCATGTCCTCATCATCAGGAAACATAAGTGGTTGTGCGTCAGTGCATTCTATGTCTTTCACCGCTGGGGAAGGGCTAGGTGGATGCCCTTGGGAAACCCTGCCAGCGGAGTCTTCAAACAGCATAAGAGACTGCTGCATAACTTGAGGCTGAGACAGTTTCCCTGGTATGCATGGGGGTGATGTGACAGACTGATGGGGTTGGTTTTCAGGCGCCATCTGTGCGCTTTCTGCAGAAGACTGGGTGGGAGATAATGTGAACGTGCTGGATCCACTGTCGGCCACCCAATTGACTAATGCCTGTACCTGCTCAGGCCTTACCATCCTTAGAACGGCATTGGGCCCCACCATATATCGCTGTAAATTCTGGCGGCTACTGGGACCTGAGGTAGTTGGTACACTAGGACGTGTGGATGTGGCAGAACGGCCACGTCCTCTCCCAGCACCAGAGGGTCCACTAACACCACCACGACCATGTCCACGTCCGCGTCCCTTACTAGATGTTTTTCTCATTGTTATGGTTCACCACAACAACAAATATATTATTTGGCCCAATGTATTGTATTCAAATTCAGCGGGATATAAATTTGAGGCCTAGTATTTAGGCGCTGGGTGACCGGTATGGATTTAGTGACAGAATTAGACTTGGAAATGCACAGAAGCGTGTGTGTGAAGTTATTCTGAATGACCCAATGTGCACCTTGAATATTATATACCCTTTTTGGGATAGATTTCAAATAGCTCTGATATAGCAGGAACCACTAAATTATGAAATTGCTAAATTGGGAATTGTACTTCAACCCAGAACAAAAAATGTGCTTTGACGGGCACTAAATAACTTTCCCAGCTACAACAGGACAGCGGTAACGAGAGATTTAGAGGGATTTAAATTTGAGGCCTAGTATTTAGGCGCTGGGTGACAGGTATGGGTTTAGTGACAGAATTAGACTTGGAAATACACAGTAGCGGGTGTGTGTGAAGTTATTCTGAATGACCCTATGTGCACCTTCAATATTATATACCCTTTTAGGGATAGATTTCAAATAGCTCTGATATAGCAGAAACCACTAAATTATGAAATTGCTAAATTGGGAATTGTACTTCAACCCAGAACAAAAAATGTGCTTTGACGGACACTAAATATCTTGCCCAGCAACAACAGTACAGCGGTGGGTAACGAGAGATTTAGAGGGATTTAAATTTGAGGCCTAGTATTTAGGCGCTGGGTCACCGGTATGGATTTAGTGACAGAATTAGACTTGGAAATGCACAGAAGCGTGTGTGTGAAGTTATTCTGAATGACCCAATGTGCACCTTCAATATTATATACCCTTTTAGGGATAGATTTCAAATAGCTCTGATATAGCAGAAACCACTAAATTATGAAATTGCTAAATTGGGAATTGTACTTCAACCCAGAACAAAAAATGTGCTTTGACGGACACTAAATATCTTGCCCAGCAACAACAGTACAGCGGTAACGAGAGATTTAGAGGGATTTAAATTTGAGGCCTAGTATTTAGGCGCTGGGTGACAGGTATGGGTTTAGTGACAGAATTAGACTTGGAAATACACAGTAGCGGGTGTGTGTGAAGTTATTCTGAATGACCCTATGTGCACCTTCAATATTATATACCCTTTTAGGGATAGATTTCAAATAGCTCTGATATAGCAGAAACCACTAAATTATGAAATTGCTAAATTGGGAATTGTACTTCAACCCAGAACAAAAAATGTGCTTTGACGGACACTAAATATCTTGCCCAGCAACAACAGTACAGCGGTGGGTAACGAGAGATTTAGAGGGATTTAAATTTGAGGCCTAGTATTTAGGCGCTGGGTCACCGGTATGGATTTAGTGACAGAATTAGACTTGGAAATGCACAGAAGCGTGTGTGTGAAGTTATTCTGAATGACCCAATGTGCACCTTCAATATTATATACCCTTTTAGGGATAGATTTCAAATAGCTCTGATATAGCAGAAACCACTAAATTATGAAATTGCTAAATTGGGAATTGTACTTCAACCCAGAACAAAAAATGTGCTTTGACGGACACTAAATATCTTGCCCAGCAACAACAGTACAGCGGTGGGTAACGAGAGATTTAGAGGGAATTAAATTTGAGGCCTAGTATTTAGGCGCTGGGTGACAGGTATGGGTTTAGTGACAGAATTAGACTTGGAAATACACAGTAGCGGGTGTGTGTGAAGTTATTCTGAATGACCCAATGTGCACCTTCAATATTATATACCCTTTTTGGGATAGATTTCAAATAGCTCTGATATAGCAGGAACCACTAAATTATGAAATTGCTAAATTGGGAATTGTACTTCAACCCAGAACAAAAAATGTGCTTTGACGGACACTAAATATCTTGCCCAGCAACAACAGTACAGCGGTAACGAGAGATTTAGCGGGATATAAATTTGAGGCCTAGTATTTAGGCGCTGGGTCACCGGTATGGATTTAGTGACAGAATTAGACTTGGAAATGCACAGAAGCGTGTGTGTGAAGTTATTCTGAATGACCCTATGTGCACCTTCAATATTATATACCCTTTTAGGGATAGATTTCAAATAGCTCTGATATAGCAGAAACCACTAAATTATGAAATTGCTAAATTGGGAATTGTACTTCAACCCAGAACAAAAAATGTGCTTTGACGGACACTAAATATCTTGCCCAGCAACAACAGTACAGCGGTAACGAGAGATTTAGAGGGATTTAAATTTGAGGCCTAGTATTTAGGCGCTGGGTGACAGGTATGGGTTTAGTGACAGAATTAGACTTGGAAATACACAGTAGCGGGTGTGTGTGAAGTTATTCTGAATGACCCAATGTGCACCTTCAATATTATATACCCTTTTAGGGATAGATTCCAAATAGCTCTGATATAGCAGGAACCACTAAATTATGAAATTGCTAAATTGGGAATTGTACTTCAACCCAGAACAAAAAATGTGCTTTGACGGACACTAAATATCTTGCCCAGCAACAACAGTACAGCGGTAACGAGAGATTTAGAGGGATTTAAATTTGAGGCCTAGTATTTAGGCGCTGGGTGACAGGTATGGGTTTAGTGACAGAATTAGACTTGGAAATACACAGTAGCGGGTGTGTGTGAAGTTATTCTGAATGACCCAATGTGCACCTTCAATATTATATACCCTTTTAGGGATAGATTCCAAATAGCTCTGATATAGCAGGAACCACTAAATTATGAAATTGCTAAATTGGGAATTGTACTTCAACCCAGAACAAAAAATGTGCTTTGACGGACACTAAATATCTTGCCCAGCAACAACAGTACAGCGGTAACGAGAGATTTAGAGGGATTTAAATTTGAGGCCTAGTATTTAGGCGCTGGGTGACAGGTATGGGTTTAGTGACAGAATTAGACTTGGAAATACACAGTAGCGGGTGTGTGTGAAGTTATTCTGAATGACCCAATGTGCACCTTCAATATTATATACCCTTTTTGGGATAGATTTCAAATAGCTCTGATATAGCAGGAACCACTAAATTATGAAATTGCTAAATTGGGAATTGTATTTCAACCCAGAACAAGAAATGTGCTTGAACGGACACTAAATAACTCGCCCAGCTACAGCACTAGGGACAGATTTAGCTGGATATAAATTTGAGGCCTAGTATTTAGGCGCTGGGTGACCGGTATGGATTTAGTGACAGAATTAGACTGGGATATGGCCAAAAAATAAACAGACTATTGCTGGTTAAATGCACTTGGTGTGACAGCTTCACCCTGATGTAGGCTTTAGCCAAAAAACAACCACACCATTGAGGGTTAAATGCACTTGGTGACAGGCGCAGCTTGCCCCTGATTTTGTATATGGCCAAAAAATGAACAGACTATTGCTGGTTAAATGCACTTGGTGTGACAGCTTCACCCTGATGTAGGCTTTAGCCAAAAAACAACCACACCATTGAGGGTTAAATGCACTTGGTGACAGGCGCAGCTTGCCCCTGATTTTGTATATGGCCAAAAAATGAACAGACTATTGCTGGTTAAATGCACTTGGTGTCACAGCTTCACCCTGATGTAGGCTTTAGCCAAAAAACAACCACACCATTGAGGGTTAAATGCACTTGGTGACAGGCGCAGCTTGCCCCTGATTTTGTATATGGCCAAAAAATGAACAGACTATTGCTGGTTAAATGCACTTGGTGTGACAGCTTCACCCTGATGTAGGCTTTAGCCAAAAAACAACCACACCATTGAGGGTTAAATGCACTTGGTCGCAGCTTGTGCTGGCGCACCACAAGACACAAAATGGCCGCCGATCACCCCAGAAAAATGAGACTGACAAACGGTCTGTGCAGCCTAAAAACAGTGAGCAATTGAGGATCAGCAGCTCAATGATCCACAGCTGCAGATCGATCAGTTAATCAAGTCCTTTGGAGGAGTTAATCTGCCTAATCTCGCCCTACTGTCGCAGCCGCAACCTCTCCCTACGCTAATCAGAGCAGAGTGACGGGCGGCGCTATGTGACTCCAGCTTAAATAGAGGCTGGGTCACATGGTGCTCTGGCCAATCACAGCCATGCCAATAGTAGGCATGGCTGTGATGGCCTCTTGGGGCAAGTAGTATGACGCTTGTTGATTGGCTGCTTTGCAGCCTTTCAAAAAGCGCCAAGAAAGCGTCACAAAAGCGCCAAGAAAGCGACGAACACCGAACCCGAACCCGGACTTTTACGAAAATGTCCGGGTTCGGGTCCGTGTCACGGACACCCCAAAATTCGGTACGAACCCGAACTATACAGTTCGAGTTCGCTCATCCCTATCGATGACCTATCCTCAGGATAGGTCATCAATATCAAGTCTTCTCTTCATTGTTTACCTGCTCGCCATTGCAAGAGCAGCAGTGAGCAGGTGTAATCACACCTAAGCCATCCTATTCATTTCAATGCGACAGCTTGTTCCTATACACTGGTAAACAATGACGAGAAGGCAGTACTGGCACGCACCTTCTCTTCAACCAGCTGATTAGTGGGGGTGCTGGATTTCGGACCCCCACCGATCTGATATTGATGACTTATCCTGAGGATAGGTTATCAATAAAAATAACTTGGACAACCCCTTTACCTGCATGGAACTGACAGATATATTCCTTACCCTGTACATCGTCGATATATACGTGTTCTTTTGGGAAAACTCCTTTAAGAATCAGATTAATCTGTTAAAATGAGGATCACGAGTCTAGAGATGAACATCCACTCTCCAGACGTGTTTTGCTGCAACATACTGTATCCATCCATTGTACAGTAACATTTGCCACGGCCATATACATGACTTAGTATACATGTGACCTTATGTTTAGGCCACATCTCAACGCTAATATACATCAAGCAGAACTTAGAGGAAATAAGCGGAGAATCATAAACTACCACCGACTGTTATTATTATGTTACAAGGAAATTACTGCACTTAATAAAAACATTAAGTTCAGACAGCAAGTCATAGACTTAGCACGGCAGGTGCAAATTGAAGACATATTTTTGCAGTTCATTTACTGTAAGTTCAAATGGTTAAATTATGAATTGTAAAGCTACAGTTTTAACTCTTTTTGGTGCTTTTCAGCAATCTACAGAGTGTGAGAGTTAACACCCAGAATAACACACGTTATCCTAACAACGTGAGCCATTTGGTAGCCTTTAGAGATTTGGGTGAGGCAAATGCTAAGTAAATATTTGTCCTTGCACTTATGGGAATTTGCCTAATATAAATTTTCCCCTCAGGGTTAACAATAAGGCAACTCCCTATTACAGAGCTGACCTTCCCCGAAACCCTGAGAGCGGAGAGGAGGCAGCCAGAGTGGCATGTGTCCTGTCGCATGGCTCAAATGCAGGGCTTAATTCCCAGAGAAGCATAAAAGAAAGCTGACTGCTCCCAAGGCCAAGTTCAGCCAGAGCAAATTCAGCCTGCGGCAGCCCGACCCGCTCCCTAAACCCACAGGAAGATGTTGTAGCAGCCAGTAAAGGCAGCCAAGGGGCCAGACAAGACGCCTTTACAAAAGAGGCCAGACAAGAGCCAGCCGCGGATGCATCGCTGCTGGAAAAAACTCATTCCAGGCTAAGGTGTCAGAGCCAGGACAGAACTTTGAAAGGCCTCTTGGGGTTAACAGGACCTTTGATCCTGAGAATGATATCCTTAACAGGTGATTAATGATCACTCTCTCCATTACAATAATGCAAACATGAAGCAGCCATAAATAAAAGGTGCCACTAAACATCTGACATCCACGCTAAGAAACAAAGGTAAAGTGTGGAAAAATAACATCTGTGAAATATTGTGCAGTGTCTTACTTTATTACAATGCAGAATAACTGAAATCGATTCAATGGTTGTGGGAAAACTGTTGGCCTGCAATTAGAAGCTATTCATAACATACTACAGCTCTAGCCATGTTAGTCGTATGACATCTCTAGAACGTGTCCAGGCACTGCTTATAAAATTAGCTTTATACAAATAACTCATGTATACTTGATGTATTATAAATGTGATCTGATTGCCTTATATCAATATATTTCCTGTTGCTTTTATAGTTTCAACATATTCTGCAGCGCTGTATAGAGATTATCACTTAGTCCATCTCCAATGGAGCTCACAAGTAGATTTTCCTATCTCCAACACTGAAAATGGGGCTAATTTCACAGGAGAGGAGACTGATGTATGCAGGAGGAACCCATACAAACCACAAAACATGAAAACTCTATCAACATGTTACCTTTCTTGTTATATTTGTAACCAGGATCTCAGTGCTGCAAGACCACAGAGCTGATCACTGATCCACCATGCTGTTCTTGTACTTTCCATTGTGTCTGTGATCGATTGTCTTAAAATGATTTACAACATCGTTATCTTAATGTAGTGCAGTACCCCAGACCAAATATTATGCAATTGTTATTGTTATGTTATGCTGTGTACTCAGCAGTGGAGATATGAGTGGCAGGAACAGGGTTAACCTTGGGGGAAGTAGGTGTCACGTTCGGGTGTGGGAGAGAAACACCACACTGAACATAGAAGGGAAAGGGGTGAGGTAATAAGGCCTGGAAACTAGGGAAACGAAATGGACACCTCCTAGTAAAACCCTAATCAAAGTCCTGACCATCTACCAGTATGAACAGACACCCTATAGGACCCTTGTACTAATTCTCAGGACTGAGACAACCTGTTCCTCCAAAAAGAAGGACGAACAGGAGTCTCCCTCAGGCCTTAATACAAATGACAGGGAAATGCAATACACAAAATAACCCAAACAAAACACAAAAAGGAAAGAAAACAATTAACTTCAAGTGGCTATGGCAGCACCAGGAACTCAGCCGAGATCTACACACCAGCTATCCACAACTCAAACTGAAGCTATAAACCGCATAGCATAGTGGGAGAAACAACAATAAATAGAGAAGGTTAAATGACATAATAGCCACACCTGGGGAAAGAAGGTGCGGCAAGCACCAGAAACAACACAGATGTCATTTGATCTAAACGGAAAACATGTCAGATCAAACCACATGTTGCCAGTCTCACCGATCTCCTGCCACTGTCTCGGGAACGTCCGTGACAGTGGGCTGGTCATGCTTCCTGCCAGGAGGGATAGTTTGAGCCCAGACTTGCCAGAGCTCCTTCCACAAGGGACCTTAACTAGTTCACCTGAGAGACCTCTACTGCAGGGTGATTGCCAGAATCAAGAACACTGCTTTCCAAAAAGCTTTAGGGTGCTTAGCCAGCTGAATGACCAGCAAAATCACAGCTTTACAGACCCTGCTGCAGTTGAAGGACTATGGCTCAGGCACCCACTCATCACCTAGATCACTTCCATAACAGTCTAACTTCAGGCCTGTATCACACAGGGGACATCTATACCCACAAATGACTGCAAGGGCTGGATGTACTGCATTACATTTTGCACTAATTAAAGAGAGACTTTTATAACTTTACTTCTGGCATAATTCTTCAAACCATCTAACACTGCACAGGTCCCCAGAAAGTATCGGCCTGAGGGAGTACATGTGACACAACATTGCATTCTCTACATTTCCATTCTCTGCATCAGCTCCTCAGGGGCTCGCTGCAGTGGCACAAACCTGTACACGGGGACACTAATTCTCTGATCATACTAGTGTCATGGCTTTCATTTATATTGGATATGTTTTTCAATGGATACTAGTGAAAACTAAGGGACCTTATTGACTCTATTTTGGTATTTCAAGCAGTAAGAATAGCTCTGTCTTCATACCGTGCTTTTCAAATTATTGGAAGCTTCGACAAATTCATTCACAGCACCCCTGAACGCAAGTGTGACTTAGCCTTAGGCAAGTGAACTGCATCTTAGCTGACTGATGTAAACTGTGGTTTATAGGACACTTCCCCACACGCAGGCACACTCGGACCACTGTCCCTCTGTGTTTACCCCTTATCTGGGAGGAGATCAAATATTTTCTGGCATGTAGGGAATTAGTGAGGGCAAGTATAGGGAATAGGCCCCGAACCAGGAAACCAGGGACAGGAAATAGGTCCCGAACCAGGCACAGGTTCTGTACGGGGTAGCCCCTATCAAGGCGAGTGCTCTGTGTCAGGCAGCCAAATTTAATAGACCCCTCACCCACACCAAGTAGGGCATTATCTCAAGGGTACTATAGGAGTATTCTAACCTTATGCTGCTAACATCAAAAGCACCAGCCACCAACATGCTTCGGCCACTGCAGTGAAGGATATACTGTAATTGCACACCAGTTGCTGGCCCATTGTCCAAACGTCTGAGAGTGGTAAGACCGTATCTTACTACTATTGTTATTACTAGGCAGCATGCTGAGATGTGGATTGAGATTCTGTTGTAATTTGTTTTCTTACTGTCTTTGTTAGTTATTGGCTTTTAAGGTATATTTAGTAAAAGTTATATTTTATGATTATTAAGACGACCGGTCCACTAGTGGTATGGTAGCATTTGTTTATGTAGCACCAAATTTTACTGAGATTTATCACTACACCAAATAAAAATAACTTGTGGGAAAACCCCTTTAAGGCTACTTTCACACTTGCGTTCGGAGCGGATCCGTCTGGTGTCTGTACAGACGGATCCGCACCTATAATGCAAACAATGGTATCCATTCAGAACGGATCCGTCTGCATTCTATTTCTGAAAAAAAACTAAGTCTAATTGTTAGTCAGACGGATCCGTCCAGACTTTGCATTGAAAGTCAATGGGGGACGGATCCGTTTGAAATTGCACCATATTGTGTCAACGTCAAACGGATCCGTCCCCATTGACTTACATTGTAAGTCTGGACGGATCCGTTTGGCTCCGCACAGCCAGGCGGACACTAAAACGCTGCAAGCAGCGTTCGGGTGTCCGCCTCCTGAGCGGAACGGAGGCGAAACGGAGCCATACTGATGCATTCTGAGCGGATCCTTATCCACTCAGAATGCATTAGGGCAGTACGGATGCGTTCGGGGCCGCTTGTGAGAGCCTTCAAGCGGAACTCACAAGCGGAACCCCGAACGCAAGTGTGAAAGTAGCCTAAGAATCATAGATTCATCTGTTAAGATGAGGATCACGGCATAGCTTTCCAATTTGCACTGTATATATATATATATATATATATATATATACTAGCAGAAGGACACTGCTTCACACTGGTATATTTAATCTATTTAATTTAATGTTTGTGTGTGTAGTTAAAAGATATCGACAGTATCCCTCATAACAGTGACCTCAACAGCACCCCCTCCCCCCTTAACAGTGACCTCCACAGCCCCCCCTCCCTTAACACTAACCCCCCACAGTGCCACACCTCCCTAAAATGTGACCTCCACAGCAGCCCACCCCCTTAACTTTGACCTTCACAGCAGCCTTCTCCTTTAATAGTGACTTACACAACACCTCCCCCGCCCCTAAGAAAGACCTCCACAGCTGGACATTATTGTCTTTAATTGACAGTATATAAAACCCCACAGAATTAGTATACACTTTACAGAGGAAGATGTTCTAAGTTTGCTGTCTAAAGTGAAGACAAATAAGTCACAGGGGCCTGATGAGATACACCCAAAATTATTAAAAGAGCTTAGTGGTGAGCTGGCAAAACCGATAACAGATTTATTTAACCAACCATTAGTAACAGGAGTCGTCCCGAAAGATTGGAAATTGGCAAATGTTGTGCCCATTCACAAGAAAGGTAGTAGGGAGGAATCGAGCAACTATAGACCAGCGAGTCTGACATCAATAGTAGGCAAATTAATGGAAACCCTATTAAAGGATAGGATTGTGGAACATCTAAAATCCCATGGATTGCAAGATGAAAAACAACATGGGTTTACTTCAGGGAGATCATGTCAAACAAATCTTATAGATTTTTTTGACTGGGTGACTAAAATAATAGACGGTGGAGGTGCAGTAGACATCGCATATCTAGATTTTAGTAAGGCTTTTGACACTGTCCCACACAGAAGACTTATCAATAAACTGCAGTCATTGAGCATGGACTCCCATATTGTTGAGTGGATTAGGCAGTGGCTGAGTGACAGACAACAGAGGGTTGTAGTCAACGGAGAACATTCAAAACAAGGTCATGTTACCAGTGGGGTTCCACAGGGATCTGTACTGGGACCAATTTTGTTTAATATCTTCATAAGTGATATTACATAAGGCCTCGATGGTAAGGTTTGTCTATTTGCTGATGACACAAAGATATGTAACAGGGTTGATGTTCCTGGAGGGAAACGCCAAATGGAAAAGGATTTAGGAAAACTAGAAGAATGGTCAGAACTCTGGCAACTGAAATTCAATGTGGATAAGTGCAAGATAATGCACCTGGGGCGTAAAAACCCAAGGGCAGAATATAGAATATTTGACACAGTCCTGACCTCAGTATCTGAGGAAAGGGATTTAGGAGTAATTATTTCAGAAGACTTAAAGGTGGGAAGACAATGTAATAGAGCAGCACGAAATGCCAGCAGAATGCTTGGATGTATAGGGAGAGGTATAAGCAGTAGAAAGAGGGAGGTGCTTATGCCGCTGTACAGAACACTGGTGAGACCTCACTTGGAGTATTGTGCGCAGTACTGGAGGCCATATCTCCAGAAGGATATAGATACTCTAGAGAGAGTTCAGAGAAGAGCTACTAAACTAGTACATGGATTGCAGGATAAAACTTACCAGGAAAGGTTAAAGGACCTTAATATGTATAGCTTGGAAGAAAGAAGAGACAGAGGGGATATGATAGAAACTTTTAAATACATAAAGGGAATCAACTCGGTAAAGGAGGAGAGCATATTTAAAAGAAGAAAAACTACCACAAGAGGACACAGTTTTAAATTAGAGGGGCAAAGGTTTAAAAGTAATATAAGGAAGTATTACTTTACTGAGAGAGTAGTGGATGCATGGAATAGCCTTCCTGCAGAAGTGGCAGCTGCAAATACAGTGAAGGAGTTTAAGCATGCATGGGATAGGCATAAGGCTATCCTTCATATAAGATAGGGCCAGGGACTATTCATAGGATTCAGATATATTGGGCAGACTAGATGGGCCAAATGGTTCTTATCTGCCGACACATTCTATGTTTCTATGTCATGTGAGTTACATCAGCCTCTATAACAACGTTGGCTAAGCGTCGCAATCGAAATCATATTAACTCACACATAAGCTGTCTTATACTAAGAATGTCCTTTGTTGCCTATAGCAACCAATCAGAGCTCATATTAATGACCTGTAGCAAAATAGAAGCTGAGCTGTGATTGGTTGCTATATGCAACCTGATGAATATCCAGGCTAACTGCCACAAGAGCCAACAGACAATGGCTCCTGGAGTCTGGAGGTTAGGTTAATAAGAGTATTTGTAGGCAAATAATTGGAAAGCGTGGGGTGAAAATTTCCACTCAAAACATAGTCTATCACGTTCCCCGAGTCACAGGAGGCAGTTGTGCAAAAATTTTTGATTGTAAATGCAATGGAGCAGATTCCTTTAGCGGACATAAACACATACTGTCAAGGATGTTCCTGGGGGGCAGGTACCAGGAGATCGGAGAGATTGGCAACTCGTGGGTTAAATTGACAAGTTCCCTGTGGATCTTATTATGTCTGTGTTTTGGTGAATGCCACACCCCTTGCTTCAGGTGTTGCTTGTTGGTAAATTACCTTTCCCATAAGTAGCCGCTTCTCACTCTTGGAGGTGCGGTTTATAGATTTTCTTCCTGCCTTCTAACTAGCTGGTCGGGTGTACTCTGTGATGCTTCTGAAGTTGCCAGTTTTCTACTTTCAGATAAGTCTTGTCTTTTCTTATTGTTTTGTGTTTGTTATATTCCCTGTTGTTTGTATCTGGGCCTGAGACAGAGACTTCCATGCGTCCATCTGGGGAGGAATGGGTTGTCTTTGGTCCTAACCTCATTCCGGGGCATTATAGGGATATAAGGGCCTAGGTATCCTGCATATGAATATTCCTACCTTCAAGGTCTATTCATATTTATAGGCAGTTAGGGCCTGTATTAGGGTTGTTTAGGAGGTGACTTGTTCCTTCCCTAGTTTCCAGGCCCAGTTACTGTTCCCCTTCCCTTCTGTGTTTAGTGTGGAGTTTTTCCCCCACACTGATCGTAACACATACATACACACTTGCCCTGAAAATGAGTACATTACACCCTCTAGTCTTCTAGGACTTGCTTTTTCCCTCCTCCCCAATCCCTAAGCTCTTGAACGTAATAACAGCAATAGAAAATCATGTCAGAGTGACACTGACATACATAGGTATGGGTAAATGCATGTTTTATGTCATTAGCAACTGTTGTTAAAAACACACCGCACTGTTGCATGTGTTATGCTTTTTCATATTCCAAAAATGATCACTTATCAGAGGAAGATGGTGTTTAAACACAGTATTATGGAGAAAAAACTGGCTTTTTGGTGGATCAAGGGTATAAAAATGATGCCTCAACAAGGTCAGAATACCTGCCGATATGATGCGCCAAGAGCCCCAGCACACTGCCAGGGTCAGAGCCCAGATATTTTTTATTTAGTTCAGGATGTGGAAGTACGCGACATTTGCGGACTGTCAAGAGTTACATTTTTTATATAAGACAGACAAGTGATATTTTGCATATAGCAGTGGTACTCTTTCCTGCCTGGCCAAGATTCAGTCCAAGCACAATGCCCGGGCCACACTGAAGAAAAATTTAATTTAGGTGAATGCATCCACTTTTTCCACAACTAGCAGCTTGGCCAAATGAGAGTTCAGCTTGCTAAGCTAATTGCTGGTTATGTACATTTTTCTCATGGCCACACATTCCATTATGTGTCTTACAATGGAGTGAAAGACAAGTAGTCTGAGCAGGAGAAGAAAAAGCTAATGATGATGATACTGTACTGCTTGGGTATGCAGGCTGGCTGTTACAAAGAAGACCAGAAGACGGAGTACAGACTTAATCTGATTGAGAATGCTGGCCAGTTTTATTTTCCCACAGGATCTGGTGATGCTGCCTGATGTCCCTGTTACTTATGTATGTGTTTCAAAGCCTGTGGCTTATTTTAATCCCGTAGATCCTGTACACAATTGTGGTTTTGCGTTCTGGCCTTGTGGGAAAAGCTGCCATATGGGAGTTGCTCACGCAGAGGTAGAAGCAGCCGATCTTGAACCTAGGTCTGGGAAGTTTTGAGCCTGCACCCACAGTATTAGTGGCATCACAAGACAAGCAGTTCTGGCCCTGGCAGTTAATTTTGAGGATTTGGTTATACATTGCCTCCTCTTTTTATTGCTACCACTTTCTCCACTGATGTCTCCTACTCCTTCTCAACACCTCATCCGGCTCCCAGATCCTGTCCAACACACACAATCATCGTTATAGTCGTCGTCCCCCTATTTGATCAGATTGTGATCAGATCTCCCAATTCCCTGCTCTGTATTTGCCCAGAGTGCCACTGTCGCTTCCACTTTCACCACCGCCGTGGCGACAAGTGTAATCACCACTGCCACTAACACAGCTATGCATGTTTCACCCACCTTGCCCTGAACCTTCTCCTCATGGCAGTCCAAACACTAACTGCTCACATAAAAGTCATCATCAGGGAGACTGGGAGGCTGGTAAGATTTCTGCCAACTTTGCATTTAAAAATGCAGGTTCAAAAAAGACCTTTCTTCACTAAAAAGACACACTTTGCAAACGTGTAATGCAATTATGCAGGGCGGTAATATTTTTGTCTAAGGCTTTATTTGCATTTCATTTAACAGTTGTAAAAATGGCATTATTGGCATAAAATGCTTTAGCCATTTAAAAAAATGTGGTTAAAAAAATGTGCAATTGCTTAGCAGCAGAACGCTGCTGGGGTGCTGTGCTGGCAATATGGTGGCAAAATGCATATGTAGAAACTTGAGGTTTTGGCACAGCAGGTAGTTGGTTTTGTTATGTAGAACTGCTAGAATGAGGTGCCTCAATAAGTTTTTTTTTCTATTCTTTCCCTACACTGTCACTGTTACAGTAGAATAGATGCTTGCTTGCGCCTCTGTATACTGTGTAAAATGGTTTTCTGTCAGACACTGCATAGCCCCATCGACTCTCATCAACAGCTGAACACAGAAGTATGTCTGCTCATTCTGCACAAGCATATTCCTGTCTGCTACCAACCCTGATTGGCTGATTAGGCTGTTATTTGGCCTCAATCAGCGCAATACACATAGTATATACACTGAACAAAAATAACAACACTTTCGGTTTTGCTCCCATTTTGCATGAGCTGAACTCAAAGATCTGAAACATTTTCTATATACACAAAAGACCCATTACTCTTAAATATTGTTCACAAATCTGTCTAAATCTTTATTAGTGAGCACTTCTCCTTTGCCGAGATAATCCATCCCACCTCACAGGTGTGGCATATCAAGGTGCTGATTAGACAACATAAATATTGCACAGGTGGGCCTTAGACTTCCCATAATAAAAGACCACTCTAAAATGTGCATTTTGATCACACAGCACAATGCCACAGATGTCGCAACATTTGAGGGAGCGTGCAATTGGCATGCTGACTGCAGGAATGTCTACCAGAGCTGTTGCCTGTGCAATGAATGTTAATTTCTGTACCATAAGCCGTCTCCAAATACTTTTTAGATAATTTGGCAGTACATCAAACCGGCCTCACAACCGCAGACCACATGTAACCACACCAGCCCAGGACCTCCACATCCAGCATGTTCACTTCCATGATCATCTGAGACCAGCCACCCGGACAGCTACAGCAACAATTGATTTGCATAACCAAATACTTTGTCACAAACCGTCTCAGGGAAGCTCATCTGCATGCTCGCCGTTCTCATCAGGGTCTGGACCTGACTGCAGTTCGTCATTGTAACCGACTTGAGTGGGCAAATGCTTACATTCTATGCTGTCTGGCATGTTGGAGAGGCGCTCTGTTCACCGATGACTCCCGGTTTTCACTGTTCAGGGCAGATGGCAGACAGCGTGTATGGCGTTGTGTGGGTAAGCGATTTGCTGAAATCAACGTTATGGATCGAGTGGCCCATGGTGGCGGTGAGGTTATGGTATGGGCACGCGTATGTTATGGACAACGAACACAGGTGCATTTTATTGATGGCATTTGAATGCACAGAGATACCGTGACGAGATCTTGAGGACCTGAGCCTGAGCCAGTTCTTGCATGGCTAGCATACTCACCGGAAATGTCATCCATCAAGCATGTTTGGGATGCTCTGAATCGGCATTTATGACAGCGTGTTCCAGTTCCTGACAATATTCAGCAACTTCGCACAGCTATTAAAGAGGAGTGGACCAACATTCCACAGGCCACAATCAAAAACCTGATCAACTCTATGCGATGGAGATGTGAGGCAAATGGTGCCACACCACACCAGATACTGACTGGTTTTCTGCCCCCCCCCCCCCCCCCCCCTCAGTAAGGCAAAACTGTGCACATTTCAGAGTGGGCTCTTATTGTGGGCAGTCTAAGGCACACCTGTGCAATATTCATGCTGTCTAATCAGCACCTTGATATGCCACACCTGTGAGGTGGATGGATTATCTCGGCAAAGGAGAAGTGCTCACTAACACAGATTTAGACAGATTTGTGAACAATATTTGAGAGTAATGGGTCTTTTGTGTATGTAGAAAATGTTTCAGATCTTTGAGTTCAGCTCATGCAAAATGGGAGCAAAACCGAAAGTGTTGCGTTTATATTTTTGTTCAGTGTATATTATTATGGTTAATACTGATTAATGGAATCCTTCAGATTTGTTCAGCCAAAGTGTTGGCCAGCCAACAGGGGATATATTTTATGGTTTGCATGTCAGTCTATAGTTTTAATTTAAAAAGAACATTCATACCAACGCCTGTTCATTTGTCAAAGTCTACAAGTGAAATATTTAGAGGTTTTGATCGGGGAAACAACATTTTCATTAAAATATTTAGTCTTGTGAGTGGGAGATGCATTGGAATGCATAAGATCTTCAATGCCAAAAATGAGCAATTCGAACTCCAGACTATTGAGACTTGATAGGCTTGGGTTGTTGCTGAAACATCCCAGAATATAAAGGAGACAGACAGGGAGAGAACATTTCCACGCAGCTTTCGGCAATATTAGTAAGCAAGTTTTTCAGCAACCATGTTCCAAGATAGATTGTTTCAAATTACGCTTGGAGAAGTCTGGTCTCCTGAACTGCAGACCAAATGAAAATACATGGAAAGCCAAGATCAGACCAGATTCAAACACTGAAATTTGGCAGAAAAGTGAATGCATTTAGAGGTCCACTAAAGAGGCAAAGAGCAGGTGGTAAACTAGAATAATATAAATGAGTATACACAAAAACTGTTGTAGGGATCATCATGTGTATTCATATAAACAGGAACTGTATGTTGTTCCAATTGTTCTCTAGGACTGTAGCACAAAAAAATCTGCTTTCACTTGTTGATTTTCTTTAAATAATGTTAGTATGTATAATCTTAGTAATAGTAACAAAAACCTTATAAATGCATATGAACACAATAATTTTAGGTATAGGGATTGTCCTACAATTTTTTTTAAATTTTTTTTTTGAGGGCTGGGAGTTTTTTTTATAGACAACAGCAATGCCACTCGGTCTTCTGCATCTGAGCAACATGTCAGAAGTGGTGAGGGAAACCCATGGGGGAAGGCCAGATCTAAAATGTGTCCTGGCACCCACAGGATTCTAGTTATGCCCTTGGATTGTCATGTTCTACATGATGTATGACTTTAATCTGTTATATTAATCATAGGTCAACCCCTTTAATATATACTAGTAAAATAACAGTATCAAAAACCTTCTTAGTATGCATACAACATACTTTCAGTTAAGATATATATGGAGTACAATAACAAACGAAAACCTTATATGAGGGGTGCACCCTTATATGAGGGGTTTTCTGGTTGCAGCCCACATTGTCAGACTGAAAATAAAACTTAAAGAGAATATTACTCACTGAAATGCATATATTTTTTTTTCTAGGGAGTTGTGTGGGGATTTGATTTTTGTGGGACAATTTGTATTTTCATTGGTATCATTTTGGAGTAAATTACGCTTTTTTGATCGCTTGTTATTAAGTTTTTTCGGTGGCAACTAAGAATAAATTAGCAATTCTGTCATTGCTAATGCCACAGCAGGACTGGTACTAATGAGCGCTTCTATTGCGGGTTGCTCATTAGTGCAGCCTTTACCCACCCTGTATTAATTTAAAAAAAGCACTCACCTCCTCCATTTGCTCTCGCTGCTAAATGGATTCTCAGGGCAGGAGCTGGTCCTCTCCTGAGCTTTCAGTCAGCAGTGAGCGTTCACAGTGGGGCAAGCAAATGGAGGAGGTGAGTGCTTCTCGTTTTTTTTTTAAATAGAGAAGGGGGCATTATTCTAACTGGGCGGCACTAATGGGTGGCATTATTCTAACTGGGGGCACTAATGGGGACATTATTCTAACAGGGGACTAATGGGGGCATTATTCTGAGGGGCACTAATGGAGGCATTATTCAAACTATAGGACACTAATGGGGGCATTATTCTTCCTGAGGGGTACTAATGGGGCATTACTATTACTGGGGTGCACTAATGGGGGCATTTTTCTTCATGGGGGCACTAATGGGTGTATTATTCTTCCTCGGGGCACAAATGGGTGGCGTTATTCTTCCTGAGGGGCACTAATAGGTGGTGTTATTCTTCCTGGGGGCACTAATGGGGTATTATTCTTTCTGGGGGGCACTAATAGGGGCATTATTCTTCCTGGGGTACTAATGGGGGCATTACTATTACTTGGGGGCACTAAGGGGCATTATTCTTTGTCGTTTATGTGGCTGGTGCCCAGACCCCACGGCGCTGTTCAAATTAAACCCCTCCCTTTTCACCCCTCTGGCCTGCCCTAGGTTCTTAAGATTCCATCTTCCCATCATTGACAAATCCAGCGCCTGCGCCGTTCAACATAATCCTCGCGCCTGCAGACTCCATTACCCACTATGGGCAGAGGCAGCAAAGCATTTACTGCGCATGCGCCGGCCCGTACATCCCGATCTTGCAGCAGTTCAAACAGTTTTCCCACAACAGATGTTAAACTTACCAGCCTATAGTTTCTGGGCTCTGTTTTTGGACCCTTTTTGAATATTGTTCATCAATTTATCCTCTAAACTTATAGCTCAAACTGTAATGCAGACATTGGAGAAGGGCCTGTCATTTAGTCCAATCAGTCAATTTGATACTTTCTAAATGCACATAGACCTTCAGCAGTTTTTTCGCAAAGTGAGGCTGAAGGCAGATAAAGAGTTATCCTGTTAAAGAGTTATCCTAAACTACACCGGGTGTTGAAATGTGTGGTGGAAAAGAACAAGAGATGATTAAACTGACTGATCTAGGTTTGAGGTTAAAAAGTATGTATACACCTCCGAAGAATTACCATCCAGTAGAGACATTTGTACATTTAGTAATGAAAGAGACACAGCATGAAATGGATATGATTATAAGAGGAGAATTACGAGTAATACAGAATATTACAGCATTAGAGAGACAAGCTATACGTGATCTGATGAATGATGAGTCTTTGATAATATTTAACCTCTTCTGATTGGGTGAATCAGCTAAACCTTGAGCACCTACACATTGTATTGGTTGGGTGAGCCATCAGTAACCCACATTCTCTTTGATAATCAAACCTGCCGACAAGGGGGGCTCTATTGTTATTATGGACAAGGCCAGTATTCTACATACTTCCGAAGGTGCACAAGACCTGGGAGACCAGGACATCCTAATGTGGCCTCGGTCGACTCTGTTCTATCTCCTCTGGCCATCGTCCTAGAGAAAATATTGCCGCCACTGGTGAGAAACACTGACTCCTTTTTATTAGACACCTCTCATTTTTTAGAGTTATACAGGAATCGAAAATTGTTCCTAGTGATTGCTGGTTAGTGACCATTGATGTGGTCAGCTTGTATACCTCAATAGAACATAGTAAAGGACCAATTTTATTTGCAGAGGTGTCATACTGTGATGGGCTTGAACGTGGCCCCACCCTACGCAAATGCATTTATGTCATCCTTTGAAAAACAGTACGTTTACACACATGAATTGTTTCAAAAATATGCATTGACCTGGAAAAGGTTTATAGACAACATTTTTTGCGTGTGGGCGGGGTCACTCGAGTCCCTCCTCCCTCTTTGAACATATGAATAGTGTTTGGCGTGAACTGAAATTTACATTGGTTTATAATCAGAATTTCGTTACCTTTTTAGATACGGTAATAATGAAACATGAAGATGGGAATTTATGCACAGATCTACACAGCAAGATGACAGATAGGAACAGCATTTTCCATTATCAAAGTGCTCACCCATTGGTTTTAAAGAAAGCTATCCCAAAATCCTAATTCATGAGGGTTAAGAATATAGTCACAGACCCAGAAATACAAGAATATAGAATGAAAGAAATGACATCTAGGTTCTTGGAAAGCGGTTATCCCAATAATATACTAATGGAGGCCAGAAGTAGCATGCGTGAACAGAGGGTCATCAGAAATAAGGATAATCGGGTAGCGTTCGTGCATAAGTTCCACCCCTTTAATTACCATTTTGACAACATTGTACGTAAACATTGGCATATATTGGGGAAGTCATATCAATCAGTGTTGGAATTTAAAAGTCCCCCCCCTTATTTGTAATAAGCGGAGCCCCAATTTCAGAGATCAATTAGTGGGTGCAGATATAGGATGTAAAAGAGGAAGACTAACACAAAAAACTCTGACACATCAAAAACTGGAATGTACCCTTGCCTTCATTGTATGCAAGGCTCAAATGTACTGAAGGGTCAGTTATTTTATCATCCACGCAGTGGTAAACCCTATAAAGTTAAGGGGTATTATACTTGCGATACTGCAATGGAATCTATCTTATAAAGTGCCCTTGTGGCTTGTTGTACATAGGAGAGACCATGCAGACAATCAAAGCTCGTATCAGTAAAAATAAGTCCACCATACGTAAAAAGAATCTTCTGTTAACCATAGCCTATCATTTCCATAATTGTAAACATTCCATTTCTCAGTTGAAATACCAGATAATAGAGCCGGTTCATCAGCCAAGAAAGGGAGGCGACATCAAAAAGTTATTACTCAGAAGGGAGGCATTCTGGATCCATACGTTAGATAGCCTACAACCCAAGGGTCTTAATAGGGATTATTAAGTTATGAGTTTTGAATGTCCTTCTAACGTTTAATATTTTTAAAAAAAATATGGAATATGTTTTCTTACAGACTTCAACTTCACGCTGATATTATGGAGTACTTCGTTTCTCTATTGCAGCAAATGTGGCCGAATAGAGGATAAAATAATTTTGACTAGTTCTCTGTCATTTCCTGTCTGTTTGATTAATTGATGATGTCATGAACAGGTGATTTGTACCTATAAAATGCTATCTGGAGTCATTTGACACCATGCAGTTGAGAAAGGCTGGACGGGACGAAACACGTCCTGTAATTTTGTATTTTTGATGAAATAAAGAATATAACGAATTGAAAAATAAGAACATCTGCTGGGATTATCTATTGGACTTTGACGTGAGGATCGCCCCTTCCCATGCAGCGTGAAAAAAGATAGTGAGCTGTTGAATTTGATTTCCTTTTCGAATATTGGCACCACATTTGCTATGCGCCAATCCTGTGGAACACTCCCTGTCAGTATAGAGTCCATAAATATCAGAAATGAGGATCTGGCTATGACATTACTTAATTCTCTTAGGCCCCTTGCAGACGAGCATGTCTGGATTAGGTCCACATGCGTTACGTCTGCGATCAGGGAAAATCATGCGAGTGCGTACACAGTTTCAGTCAGTTTTGATTGAGATTGCGTTGCGTTGCTCAGTTTTTTCTTCGCGAGTGCAATGCGTTTTGCACGCGCATGAGAAAAAAATGATTGTGGTAACATGGTTATAAGGGAAAATAATAGCATTCTTAATAAAGAATGCTTACTAAAATGTGGCATATGGGGTTAAAAAATAAAAAAAATTAACTCACCTCATCCACTTCATCTTCTTCTTTCAGGACCTGCCAAAAGGACCTCTGATGACGTAATTGCGCTCACCACGTGGTGAGCGCGCTGACGTCAGTGGGGGAGATTTATCAAAACTAGTGTAAAGTAAAACTGGCTTAGTTGCCAATAACAACCAATCAGATTCCACCTTTCATTTTCCAATGAAGCTGTAAAAAATTAAAGGTGGAATCTGATTGGTTGCTATAGGCAACTAAGCCAGTTCTACTTTACACCAGTTTGATAAGTGACATATATATATATATATATATATATGTTGGTAAGGCTGATTAGTCAGCCTGCATTTGTGGGAGGGGCGGAGGCTCTTCATATACGAGCCACACCCTCACTCACAGGTGTGTGTTTTCAGGTGCCCCACCCTCCCTCCCTTATCTTCTCATTTCCACAGGGTATGCCCACTTATAGGCCTACCCACGATCATGGCTTAGGGCACACAACAAGCCGTTTAGTCAGGTCAGCTAAGACACGCCTAGCTGGGTTAGGTTGTTCCCGTTGTTTTCTCCCTAGGGTTCTTCGGATACCTCTTGGCCGTAGCCATGACCACAAATATATATATATATATATATATATATATGTATATTGTTGGGGATTAGCTCTTTTTCAGGGGGTCATTCTCACAATTATAGCTGAATTGCAGGTCCAAAACGTGAGATTTATTTTCACAGCAACAACAAAACAGTACAAAATGAAAGCCTGCCCGTCTGGGCTCTACCTAAACATAACCCTACCTCATTTATAGCACCGTTCACACACGGTACCAACATGCGGCTTTCTTAGCCAATACTCCAGCACTTCTAGGCTGTAACAAAGTCCAGTACCTTTGGGGGATTGTGGCCCAGAAGTCCGCCTGACTCTTGCCTAGAGACCGTCGATTCCCAGACCTCGCGGAGTCCCCAAAGCTCAGGCTAGCACCTAGCCCCATGGCCCCTCAGCCAGCCCGACTAAGACCACTCTTCCAGGGCCTCCAGCAGGACTCTGTTGCACAAAGAATCTTTCTTGACTGACAGTCTGGGCTGGGATCTTATTCCAGATTGATTGTGGCCATTTATTAGAAGACCCAGCATTCCATAAGAAACACTTCAACCAGGTGTACCTTTAGGCTTATTTCACATGAGCAATACGGAATGAGGCTTCGTCTGGTACGCGTGCTGTCTGCATTTTCCATGGACAGGCCAATACCCATTGATTTAAATGTGTCTGTTTAAATTTCAGTATTTTTTAATGACCATATGGGTCAGTAAAAAAAAAAATAATCACGGAGGCATGCACTACTTTGATCTGTGGTGCGTCCGTTTTTTCACTGAAGACTAATATGAGATTCTTTGAAAATTAATTTTCAGCTGAGCAACATCAGTGAATTACAGATGACACATGGATGGTAAAAACAAACACACAGACCAACCATAGATCCTTTACAGACATCTTCATGGATGAGACACATACGCTTTTCATGGAAGTGTCACTGACACAGAAATGTGGACGAGGCCTGAGTCAGGGTCTGTTCATGTCAAAACTGATGATTAAAGTGAATGGGTCCGCATCCGTGATGCGGGGTGCACACGGCCAGTGCACGTGTATTGCGGACCTGCGGCCAGGCAACGGTCGTGTGCATGAGCCCTTATTCTAAACCATTTAAAAGCACAGTAAATCAGTGTTTTAAATATATAAAAATAATAATAATAATAAGATCACCGGGGAGATCACCTTTTAAACACCTGCTGGCCAATCACAGCTTGTGCTGCTTGTCAGAACCTCATAGGTCATGCAATGATCCTACTCATTAGCACCTGTGCAGCAAATCCCTAATAAACTTTGAATTTGTGCACAGATGCTTTACCTGCCAGTGGCCAACGTAGCACACTCGGCCGCGCATTCCTTTGCGAATCACCCCTCGGGCGTGCATGCAGACGCCCAACCGATTCGGCACGGGATCGCACCAGCATGGACGCCGGAACGGAACCCGCAGGAGACACTGGAGGCAGGACAGGCCGCGACGTATTGCCATCAGCCCGGTAAGTCTGCCTCCGAGATCCCCGTGGCCCTCCCCTCCGGCGCCCATGCGGACGCTCCACCGTATATGCCCGTAAGGGAACCGGAACCGCAGACTCCCTTACAATAGTCACATCGAATACCTGTATCCAGAAAACACAGTACAAAGGGTCCATGCGTGTCATTCAACCATGAGTGCACGTAAATAAAAATGATCTTATTACCAATTGTAGTAGCAAGGAAAAATAGAGATGTGGAGATGAATATATAGTTTCAATGGGGAATCAGCAGAAATGATGGTGCATTGGTGCAGATTAATATACTGGGACATATTAAAGTTTAGAGCAATGCTACAGAAAACAGCCATAATGTAGCTGTTCATTTACCCTTAAAGGACCTTACAAGTTTCTGTTCTTGCGTTTTCGTTTTTCACTCCCTGCCTTCCCAGAGTCATAGATTTTATTTTTTCATTCACATAGCCTTATGAAAATTGTTTTTTGCGGGACAAGTTGTACTTTCTAATGGCATCATTTAAGGTTGCATACAATGTAATGGGAAACGGGGAAAAAATTCCAAATGGGGTGGAATTGGAAAAAAAGCGCAATTCTTCCACAGCTTTATGTTTGTTTTTTACATCGTTCGTAAAATTGACCTGTTACCTTCATTCTCCAGGTCAGTACAATTACGATACCACACTTGTATAGTTTTTTTTTTTTCAGCACCATATTGTGACCCCTATAATTCAATTATATTAGTTAAGTGTACGGAGCTGTCTGAGGGCTCATTTTTTGCAGGATGGTCTCTACTTTTCAATAATACCATTTTGAAATGTGTGACTTTTATAAAAAAAAATTGGGGAGTTTAAGTGACAAAAATTGTGACTTGGCTTTATTTTTTTATTACGCCATTCGCCATATGGAATTAATATTGTTATATTTTAATAGTATGGGTGTTTTTGACTGTGACAATGCCCATGATTTGTATTTTTTTATTGGTTATGTACTTTTATTTTGTTTTTGAGACAGAGGGGTGACTTTTACATATACAGTCAGGACCATAAATATTGGGACTTGGACACAATTCTAACATTTATGGCTCTTTACACCACCACAATGGATGTGAAATGAAACAAACAAGATGTGCTTCAA
Organism: Bufo gargarizans; assembly: GCF_014858855.1. NCBI lineage: Eukaryota > Metazoa > Chordata > Amphibia > Anura > Bufonidae > Bufo > Bufo gargarizans. The sequence continues at coordinate 109,958,352 of NC_058088.1, forward strand.
CTGCAGACTGTCAGCTTTAATTTTAGGGTATTTACATCCAAATCAGGTGAACGATGTAGGAATTACAACAGTTTGCATACGTGCCTGCCCCCTCTCATTTCCAGGATGGCCGAACGGTTAGCAAGCAGAGTATCAGCACATTGCTGACACTCTGCTTGAAATGGCTGACATCTGTGCTGTGATGTCAGCAATTTAACCCCTTCCATGCCGCGGTCCGTAGGGACCGCTGTATGTTAACAGGGAGGGAGCTCCCTCCCTCTCCCATTGGGGGCTGCTGTGCCTTTTTAGCCCCCGATTCCTGACGGGATCACAGAGGGAGGAGGCCCCCCTCCCTCTCCACTACCCGCTGCTCTGTTGTGGCAGCAGGTGATGGTTACCATGGCAACAGGACGCCTTCACAGGCTTCCGGCTGTCCATGGTGCTGATCAGACTTCTACTAAAGGCAGAAGTCTGATCAGACTTTGTAAAGTGAAAATACAGTACAGTACACTATATAGTGTACTGTACTGTAATATACAGACATCAGACCCACTGGTTCTTAAAGAACCAAGTGGGTCTTGGTCAATTTTTTATTTATTTTTTTAAAGTGAAAAAAAAAGTTTAAATAAAAAAACACATTTATCACTGATTAAAAAAATACAATAAAATGCACTACACATATTAGGTATCGCCGCATCTGTAATAACCTCCTCTATAAAAATATCACATGACCTAACCCCTCAGGTGAGTAGCGAAAAAAAAGCAATTTTCTTGTCACCTTACATCACAAAAAGTGTAATAGCAAGCGATCAAAAAGTCATACGCACCACAAAATAGTGCCAATCAAACCGTCATCTCATCCCGCAAAAATCTTACCCTACCCAAGATAATCGCCCAAAAACTGAAAAAACTATGACTCTCGGACTATGGCTACACTAAAACATGATTTTTTTTTGTAAATTTGTTTTTATAATTGTGTAAAACTTACATAAATAAAAAAAGGTTGATATATTAGGTATCACCGCATCCATAATAACCTTCTCTATAAAAATACCACATGATCTAACCTGCCAGATGAAATTTTTTAATTAACAAAAAATAAAAATGGTACCAAAACAGCTATTTCTTGTTACCGTGCCTCACAAAAAGTGTAATATAGAGCAACCAAAAATCCTTTGTACCCTAAAATAGCACCAACAAAACTGCCACCCTATACCGTAGTTTCCAAAATGGGGTAACTTTCTGGGAGTTTCTACTCTAGAGGTGCATCAGGGGGGCTTCAAATGAGACATGGTTTCAAAAAACCAGTCCAGCAAAATTTGCCTTCCAAAAACCGTATGGCAATCCTTTCATTCTGCGCCCTGCCGTGTGCTTGTACAGCAGTTTACGACCACATATGGGGTGTTTCTGTAAACTACAGAACCAGGTCCATAAATATTGAGTTTTGTTTGGCTGTTAACCCTTACTTTGTAAATGGAAAAAAATGTATTCAAATGGAAAATCTGCCAAAAAAGTGAAATTTTGAAATGTTATCTCTATTTTCAATTAATTCTTGTGGAACACCTAAAGGGTTAACGACGTTTTTAAAATCAGTTTTGAATACCTTTAGGGGTGTAGTTTGTAAAATGGGGTCATTTTTGGGTGGTTTCTGTAATAGATCTCCTGGTACCCCAACTGGGTACCTCCGTTGATGGATGCTCCTAGTGCTTCCTGAGGGCTCCGAGCACTCCGCTCGACACCGTAACCACCACAAGAACAAGGAACAGGATCAGCTCTTACAAGAGCTAGGTGTTATAGCCAGGGGAGTATACAGCGTATAGCAATCACCACACACATGAGACGAGGCTCTATGTTGAAGGTCAAAATAGGAACTCTTTATTGACCACACAAGCATTGACTTTTATACACATTTTCCAACAAGGAACCTGGTTGAGAACTGAGGACATAACATTGCAGCCAATCATTTACAGTTTTACAGTTTAAACACAAAAACTATACATTCAACAAACACAATGGCATTGCCTGTGACATATTTAACAAACACAATGGCATTGCCTGTGAAGCAATCAATAACAGAATAGGCATTGTCTGTCGCTCAATTAACAACACAATTGACCTCTGCCTGTGATATATTTAACAAACACAATGGACTTAATTACTCACAGGCATAAAATACACATTTCTCCCAACCACAGAAAACACCCCAAAACACCACATATCCCCATAAAAGTTACTTCCCCTGATAGCCTCGATCTGGGTGAACAACCTATCCAAAATCACCCAGATTGGTTAAGGGGTTCAGGAATTTCCTGGAAGTCTTATTTTTGCCCCTCCATGCACATGGTCACATGCCCCAAATAGTTCCAGTAAAAATTCCAAGAGCCTTTGACATCCAATATGCCCAAATAGTGTCCTAGGGGCCATAGTCATAGGGCAAGAGGCTGGCAAGCAGGCCTCTCCAACTCCCAGTGACAAAGGTGCTTTGATCACAGTTTCTATTATGTAAGCCTCACAAAGTGACTTCAGAACTGAATTGGTCCTGAAAAAGTGGGTTTTAGAAATTTTCTGAAAAATTTCAAGATTTGCTTCTAAACTTCCAAGTCTTGTAAAGTCCCCAAAAAATAAAATGGCATTCCCAAAATTATCCAAACATAAAGAAGACATATGGGGAATGTCAATAACTATTTTTGGAGGTATTAATATGTATGATAGAAGTAGAGAAATTAAAACTTGGAAATTTGCCAATTTTTCCACATTTTTGGTAAATTTGATATTTTTTTTATAAAATAAAATTATTATTTTTTTTACTCCATTTTACCAGTGTCATGAAGTACAATATGTGATGAAAAAAAAATCTCAGAATGACCTGGATAAGTAGAAGCATTTTAAAGTTATTCACACATCAAGTGACTCTGGTCAGATTTGCAAAAAATGGCCTGGTCCTTAAGGTGAAATATAGCCATGTCCTTAAGGGGTTAAAGTGCTGACTTCCCCTGTACATGTACGGCAGACGTTGCGAAGGGGTGAAAGGGAATCTGTCATCAGTTTTCTGCTGCCCTCACGTTTAAATCATAATAGCTCCAGTGCATGCCAAGGAGTCCCCATATTCAGTGGCGTGCCCAGAGGGGGCGGTCCGCCCCAGGTACCGGCTCTCAGGGGGGTGCCAGAACAGAAGCAATAAACGCTTCCATTAATACAGATGGAGGAGCTCATTGCTTTTCCCTTTATAAAATGCAGTGCATCTTATAAAGGGAATACTAGTGAGTGCTTCCATAATGGAAGCTCTCACTAGTCTGCAGGAGGAGGGGGAGAGAAGCACTGTGAGCGCTGTACAGTACTTACCCCTCCTCCTGCTTGCTCTTCTCAGGGCCCGCGCTGCTGTGTCCTGGCTGCCTGCATGCCTGAATGCCAAATGACAGCTCCAGTACAATTTAAACATAAATATACAGGCAGAGCTTCTCCACAATCTCATACTTTCATGCTCCGCTATTATCCTGAGCGGCATTTACACTTTCGGCTTTTATTTAATGTCTTATGCTGCATCCGCACGTCCTTACTGTACTGCACTTTTCTACTCTTGGTTCGTATTCACTCAGATTGGTCTCACATTCAAGCTGCACTCACCTGTTGGCTGTTACATCTCATTCTGTCCCCAGCCGACAGCCGGATCCGTATTACATGCCTGTTATTACATGTTGTATACTCTGCTTACAGCCATAGCTGCTACTGTTACTCCGTTTTCATGCTCTGGACGCACCACCCTGGTGTTCCCACCTTGCTCCACTCACAACCAGAGCTGCGGTTATACCAATTTTCATGCTCTGCTTATACCCAAAGTTGTGTTCACACTTCTACTGCTACACCAGGTTGTATACCCCACTCACCAAAGCCGCTTTCCATGTCTGCAGTCACATCAAGTTAATATTTCGTTCACATCCAAAGCTGCGTCCGCATGTCTGCTTTTCACATCTTGTCCTATACTCCTTTCACTACTAGAGCTGCGTCCACATGTCTGCTTTCGCATCACGTCAATACTCTGCTCGCTTTCAGGTTGTATTTACACGTCTGCTTTATACCATGCTTTTCATGTGCTACCCATACTCAGAGCTGCGCCTATACCATGTTTTTAGGTACCACTCACATCCAAAGCTGCATTCACCCATTTGTTGTTACATCATGTGTTGTACTCTGCTCCCACTCAAAGCTGCATTCTCCTGTTTATTGCTACATCATGGTTTTGCTCAATCTCACCGGGGCAGTCTGCACCCACCGCTCTGGTACCCCTCTCCTGACAAACATAACTGCGTTCTTTTCAGGCTTACGTTCCCTTCCTCAGTGGTCTGTTACATTCCATAGGCCTACTTTCTGTTTAATCCTGGTTCGTATTCACTCAGACTGGTCTCCTTTTACTTCTGGTTCGTATTCACTCAGATTGGTCTCCTGCCCCAGTTAACCAAACAGCTCCTCAGCGGAGGTCAGTGGGCCGATAGGAGTACGTTTCCTGCTATGTTTTCACAAGCTGTTCATTTGTTTGTCACTATATGAGACTTCTCTTAGCGAACTTGCAATGCCCCAGGCATTTCATGTTTACGTTTATGGTTCGCGGTGGTTAGTGTTTTATGTACGCACGTGCTTCGGATCACTAATGTCTATATTTTTAACACCTGTCGGCAGTGATGTTCCTTAGGCCACCTTCTAGCCAATCCAATCATTCAAGTCGCTTCATATGCCATCAGGTCCGGCTTACGTTTTAATTACTTAATTTAATTGCTTCAGCCCCATGGCTTCAGGGGTCTGACCAATGGTTGCCTGTCCACCTGTGCAGCTATGCTTTTGAATGACTCATATCTTTACCTGCTTGCCAGCTTATGTTATTAATTTTAGTTAATGTCCGTTATTATCTCCATTTTCTGTCACGTTTCCCTTCGTCTTTTCAGGTCATGCAGTTGAACTATTGGGGTCACCTTCCACGTCGGTCAGGTCTCGTTCCTAACGATATTTCGCCTTGCATGTTATTCAGGCCACGTAGTTTATCTTGGGTATCACCTGCCACATCGGTCAGGCTCATGGTTTAATTCACATGCACCTTATTCATGTCACTTTTCATAGTTATAATTCTTTAAAAAAAAAAAAAAAAAAAAAAAACTCGGCCCCATGGCTTCGGGGGGGGGCCGACGACTGCTTCGGCCCCATGGCTTTGGGGGGGCCGACGTCTGCTTCGGCCCCTTGGCTTCGGGGGCCCGACGACTGTTTTCAGTCCTGCTGGCTTGATTGCCTGGTTGGTTGTCCATCTGTGCATCTACCTGCTTCCCTAATAATCCATGTTGATCGCTCCATGTTGATCCATGGCTTCGGGGGCCCGACGACTGCTTCGGCCCCATGGCTTCGGGGGCCCGACGACTGCTTCGGCCCCATGGCTTCGGGGGCCCGACGACTGCTTCGGCCCCATGGCTTCGGGGGCCCGACGACTGCTTCGGCCCCATGGCTTCGGGGGCCCGACGACTGCTTCGGCCCCATGGCTTCGGGGGCCCGACGACTGCTTCGGCCCCATGGCTTCGGGGGCCCGACGACTGCTTCGGCCCCATGGCTTCGGGGGCCCGACGACTGCTTCGGCCCCATGGCTTCGGGGGCCCGACGACTGACTTCAAACCTGCGGGGCTGATTGCCTGGTTGGTTGTCCATCTGTGCATCTAGGCTGTTTTGGCCCCTATGTATCGCACACATACCTGCTTCCCTAATTTCCTAATAATCCATGTTGATCGCTCCATGTTGATCCATGGCTTTGGGGGCCCGACGACCTGCTTCGGCCCCATGGCTTCGGGGGCCCGACGACCTGCTTTGGCCCCATGGCTTCGGGGGCCCGACGACCTGCTTTGGCCCCATGGCTTCGGGGGCCCGACGACCTGCTTTGGCCCCATGGCTTTGGGGGCCCGACGACCTGCTTTGGCCCCATGGCTTCGGGGGCCCGACGACCTGCTTCTGCCCCATGGCTTCGGGGGGGCCGACGTCTGCTTCGGCCCCATGGCTTCGGGGGGGCCGACGACTGTTGTCAGTCCTGCTGGGCTGATTGCCTGGTTGGTTGTCCATCTGTGCATCTAGGCTGGCCCCTATGTATCGCATACATACCTGCTTCCCTAATTTCCTAATAATCCATGTTGATCGCTCCATGTTGATCCATGGCTTTGGGGGCCCGACGACTGCTTCGGCCCCATGGCTTCGGGGGCCCGACGACTGCTTCGGCCCCATGGCTTCGGGGGCCCCACGACTGCTTCGGCCCCATGGCTTCGGGGGCCCCACGACTGCTTCGGCCCCATGGCTTCGGGGGCCCCACGACTGCTTCGGCCCCATGGCTTCGGGGGCCCCACGACTGCTTCGGCCCCATGGCTTCTAGGCTGATTTGGCCCCTATGTATCGCATACATACCTGCTTCCCTAATTTTCTAATAATCCATGTTGATCGCTCATTTTATGTTTTTACCGCAAACTGGTCCGGTTCGCCCTACAGCATTATTGTCATGTCTTACGCAGATATTTCGTCTTTCTTTAATTGTTCATGCTTTCGTTCAGGTCCTGCCAGAGGAAGAACAAGTAGGGCAATTCGCTCTAGCATTTTAGTCTCTGATTGTAGTCGATCATATCTTGTCAACCAGGTCCCCATGCAAAGTATTTGCCTTTTTACCACGACCAGGAATTCATTTTCGCCAGTAGCTTCATTGCATTGCATTCCCTCACTCATGGGAGGGCATAGACAGAATCTTGTATATTATGGCTTCATAGCTTCTTGCCGCACTAACCTCCGACTCTCTACAACCACGTTGAATCGGATTTTGGACAAGGTCCAGCATTTTCTCACGGTAGAAGATTCAGATAGTAGGTCGGTCTTCACGTCTCAAGCGTAAAAACAATTCTCAGGGGCGTACAGTAGAACAAAGCGCGGATAGCTGTTGTCTGGGTAACTATTCAAGGATTCTCTTCCTATCTACATGGTTCTTTTTGGCCCTCATTCCTGCATAGTCTAGGCAGTTAGGTTTTGGTCACACGATCTCCTGACGCTAGGGCATTGCCAGTACTCGCACTAGAACCAAACTTTACAAGTTTCAGTTGGTTTTTATGATCCATTTCACAACGTATTCTCGGTCCTCCATTCCGCTTTGGTGCAGTATCCGCAATATTGAGCATCATGTCTCTGGCCTTGTCATCCACAAGATGGGTTGTAGGTTTCCTACTGGTCTTGCCTCACATACCCCGAATTTTCGCTCTAGATCCCGGATGCCTTGCAGTTGGCTTGGGGATTAATTTGTACATGCCATTCAAATTCCTTTCCTACCCTACTTGGCTTGGTTTTTGCCCACTTATAGGCCTACCCACGATCATGGCTTAGGGCACACAACAAGCCATTTAGTCAGGTCAGCTAAGACACGCCTAGCTGGGTTAGGTTGTTCCTGTTGTTTTCTCCCTAGGGTTCTTCAGATACCTCTTGGCCGTAGCCATGACCACAAGTTGGTAAGGCTGATTAGTCAGCCTGCATTTGTGGGAGGGGCGGAGGCTCTTCATATACGAGCCACACCCTCACTCACAGGTGTGTGTTTTCAGGTGCCCCACCCTCCCTCCCTTATCTTCTCATTTCCACAGGGTATGCCCACTTATAGGCCTACCCACGATCATGGCTTAGGGCACACAACAAGCCATTTAGTCAGGTCAGCTAAGACACGCCTAGCTGGGTTAGGTTGTTCCTGTTGTTTTCTCCCTAGGGTTCTTCAGATACCTCTTGGCCGTAGCCATGACCACAAATATATATATATATAGAAAAAAAATGTCCGCGCTCACAAACACTTTATTCACTCCTGTGGGGTCGCAATTAGAGATGAGCAAATCGAAGCTGACGAAGTGGAATTCGATCCGAATTTCAGGAAAACTTTGATTCCCAACAAATGCAAATTTCCTTGCACTTTGTGGAAACGAATTGCAATTTTCCTAAAATGGCGGCTACACATGTGAGGACTGAGGACATGGGGCAAGGAACTCTGGAAAGGCAGGATCACCCAGATTGACAGCAGCCAGACAGCCAGCCCTGTGAAGTCACAGTCCTATAAATACGGCAGCCATTTTAGAGTCTGCCATTTTACAGTGTTCAGAGTGCAGGGACAGACATGTGAAGGCGCTAGGAACAGCTATTGGAAAAACCTCTATGTTTAAAAAATAAACTGAAAAAAGGATTTATAAGTGCAGGGAAAGAATAGGGAGAAATAATTTCACAGAATCTTAGTGCAGGGAGAGACGTCAGAAGGCGCTAGGGACATTGATAGGAAAACGATTTACAAGTGCAGGGAAAGATTATTTGGGGATCCAAATAGCCATTAGACAGCTCTGTCATTCCAGCTTTTTGTTATTGGGCTGCAAGTGCTATGTTGGAAAGCCTTTAGTGGCTTATATCTTATTCAGTACAACAAGAAAAATATATACGCATTTCACTTCTACAGTTATTTCTGTTAAAAAGCGTATAGGGGCGTATTTCAGTACAACAAGAAAAATATATACACACTGCACTGTTGCATTTATTTCTGGTGAAAGCATATAGGGGCGTATTTCAGTAAAACAAGAAAAATATATACGCACTGCACTGTTGCAGTTATTTCTGTTGAAAGCGTACAGGGGAGTATTACAGTAAAAAAAGAAATATATATTCTCAGTGCATTTCTGCAGTTAATTCTGGTGAAAGCGTATAGTGGCCCATTTCAGTCCAACAAGAAAAATATATGCTCAGTTCACTTTTGCAGTTATTTCTGTTGAAAGCGTATAGGGGCGTATTAAAAGTAAAAAAAGAAAAATATATACGCATTTCACTGGTGCACTTATTTGTGGCAAAAGCGTTCAGTGGCCTATTTCAGTACAAAAAGAAAAATATATTTTCAGTTCATGTCGGCGGTTATATGTGTTGAAAGCATGGCTAAAAGTCAGCAGGATGTCAGCAGTGGGAGGTCAGGAGCCAAACGTGCCACGGGTAGAGCACCTGATTCGCATCAGCCTACCTGCCCAGGAAGTAGTGGTGTAGGGGTTCACTGAAGTAGCAGCTGTAGCAGTCAGTGCGGCGGTTATATGTGTTATTTTGTATTTCAGTACAAAAAGAGAAATACATCCTCAATTCACGTCGGCGGCGGTTAGATGTGTTGAAAGCGTTTAGTGGCCTATTTCATTACAAACAGGAAAATACATTGTTAGTTCATGTCGTGTTGAAAGCATGACTGGGATTCAGCAGGGTGGCAGCAGTGGGAGATCGGGAGCCAAACGTCCCCGGGGTAGAGCACCTGCTTAGCAGCAGCCTACCCCCCGGAAGTAGCAGGGGTTCATGGAAGTAGCGGCTGTAGCAGTCAGTCAGTGCAGCGGTTATATGTGGTAAAATCTTTATTGAAGTATTTTGGTTGAAAAATACAATTTACTCAGCGGTCAGCGCTGCGGTTTTATGCGGTTAAATCTCCATGATGTCTCCATGATAAATCTGCAGCTTGGGGGCCCAGTGTGGTTTCTACACACTTTCAAAATAATCCTTTATTGGAGCAAATAGATGCCGGATGACCGGGACTCTCCATGACCTTCCCAGGAGCTGCTGTCTGGAGCAGCGGTTCATTTCTGAGATGTCTGTATGGTGCGGGGGGAATCCGAAGACCCTTTCCATCTCCGTGCTCCTTTATATGTGGTAAAATATTTATTGAAGTATTTTGGTGGAAAAATTAATTTTATTCAGCGTTAAGCGCTGCACTTATATGCATTAAAATCTTTTGTGAATTATTTTGGTGGAAAAACAAATTTCATTCAGCGTTCAGCACTGCAGTTATATGTGGTAAAATCTTTTGTGACTTATTTCAGTGGACAAAAAATCTTGTATTCTGCATTAAGCGCTGCACTTATATGCGTTAAAATATTTTTTGAATTATTTCGGTGCAAATACAAATTTCCACCTCCTCCATTAAAGGGGTTGTCTGAGTTATATAAATATATGCCCATGTGACTTATAACCTATCTAATAATACTTTTGTAATTTACATTTTATTTCTACAGTACCTGGATTCTGCAGGGCCGATGCGGGTCATGTGACCAGTAGAGTTGAGCGAACACCTGGATGTTCGGGTTCGAGAAGTTCGGCCGAACATCCCGGAAATGTTCGGGTTCGGGATCCGAACCCGATCCGAACTTCGTCCCGAACCCGAACCCCATTGAAGTCAATGGGGACCCGAACTTTTCGGCACTAAAACGGCTGTAAAACAGCCCAGGAAAGGGCTAGAGGGCTGCAAAAGGCAGCAACATGTAGGTAAATCCCCTGCAAACAAATGTGGATAGGGAAATTAATTAAAATAAAAATTAAATAAATAAAAATTAACCAAAATCAATTGGAGAGAGGTTCCATAGCAGAGAATCTGGCTTCCCGTCACCCACCACTGGAACAGTCCATTCTCAGATATTTAGGCCCCGGCACCCAGGCAGAGGAGAGAGGTCCCGTAACAGAGAATCTGTCTTCATGTCAGCAGAGAATTAGTCTGCATGTCATAGCAGAGAATGAGGCTTCACGTCAGCCACCACTGCAACAGTCCATTGGCATATATTTAGGCCTAGCACACAGGCAGAGGAGAGAGGTCCCGTAACAGAGAATCTGGCTTCATGTCAGCAGAGAATCAGTCTGCATGTCATAGCAGAGAATGAGGCTTCACGTCAGCCACCACTGCAACAGTCCATTGGCATATATTTAGGCCCAGCACACACACAGGCAGAGGAGAGAGGTCCCGTAACAGAGAATCTGTCTTCATGTCAGCAGAGAATTAGTCTGCATGTCATAGCAGAGAATGAGGCTTCACGTCACCCACCACTGCAACAGTCCATTGGCATATATTTAGGCCTAGCACACAGGCAGAGCAGAGAGGTCCCGTAACAGACAATCTGGCTTCATGACAGCAGAGAATCAGTCTGCATGTCATAGCAGAGAATGAGGCTTCACGTCACCCACCACTGCAACAGTCCATTGGCATATATTTAGGCCTAGCACACAGGCAGAGCAGAGAGGTCCCGTAACAGACAATCTGGCTTCATGTCAGCAGAGAATCAGTCTGCATGTCATAGCAGAGAATGAGGCTTCACGTCACCCACCACTGCAACAGTCCATTGGCATATATTTAGGCCTAGCACACAGGCAGAGCAGAGAGGTCCCGTAACAGACGATCTGGCTTCATGTCAGCAGAGAATCAGTCTGCATGTCATAGCAGAGAATCAGGCTTCACGTCAGCCACCACTGCAACAGTCCATTGTCATAAATTTAGGCCCAGCACCCAGGCAGAGGAGAGAGGTCCCGTAACAGACAATCTGGCTTCATGTCAGCAGAGAATTAGTCTGCATGTCATAGCAGAGAATCAGGCTTCATGTCAGCCACCACTGCAACAGTCCATTGGCATATATTTAGGCCTAGCACACAGGCAGAGGAGAGGTTCATTCAACTTTGGGTAGCATCGCAATATAATGGTAAAATGAAAATAAAAATAGGATTGAATGAGGAAGTGCCCTGGAGTCCAATAATATATGGTTATGGGGAGGTAGTTAATGTCTAATCTGGACAAGGGACGGACAGGTCCTGTGGGATCCATGCCTGGTTCATTTTTATGAACGTCAGCTTGTCCACATTGGCTGTAGACAGGCGGCTGCGTTTGTCTGTAATGACGCCCCCTGCCGTGCTGAATACACGTTCAGACAAAACGCTGGCTGCCGGGCAGGCCAGCACCTCCAAGGCATAAAAGGCTAGCTCTGGCCACGTGGACAATTTAGAGACCCAGAAGTTGAATGGGGCCGAACCATCAGTCAGTACGTGGAGGGGTGTGCACACGTACTGTTCCACCATGTTAGTGAAATGTTGCCTCCTGCTAACACGTTGCGTATCAGGTGGTGGTGCAGTTAGCTGTGGCGTGTTGACAAAAGTTTTCCACATCTCTGCCATGCTAACCCTGCCCTCAGAGGAGCTGGCCGTGACACAGCTGCCTTGGCGACCTCTTGCTCCTCCTCTGCCTTGGCCTTGGGCTTCCACTTGTTCCCCTGTGACATTTGGGAATGCTCTCAGTAGCGCGTCTACCAACGTGCGCTTGTACTCGCGCATCTTCCTATCACGCTCCAGTGCAGGAAGTAAGGTGGGCACATTGTCTTTGTAGCGTGGATCCAGCAGGGTGGCAACCCAGTAGTCCGCACAGGTTAAAATGTGGGCAACTCTGCTGTCGTTGCGCAGGCACTGCAGCATGTAGTCGCTCATGTGTGCCAGGCTGCCCAGGGGTAAGGACAAGCTGTCCTCTGTGGGAGGCGTATCGTCATCGTCCTGCCTTTCCCCCCAGCCACGCACCAGTGATGGACCCGAGCTGCGTTGGGTGCCACCCCGCTGTGACCATGCTTCATCCTCATCCTCCTCCACCTCCTCCTCATCCTCGTCCTCCTCGTCCTCCAGTAGTGGGCCCTGGCTGGCCACATTTGTACCTGGCCTCTGCTGTTGCAAAAAACCTCCCTCTGAGTCACTTCGAAGAGACTGGCCTGAAAGTGCTAAAAATGACCCCTCTTCCTCATCCTCCTCCTCCTCCTGGGCCACCTCCTGTTCCATCATCGCCCTAAGTGTTTTCTCAAGGAGACATAGAAGTGGTATTGTAACGCTGATAACGGTGTCATCGCCACTGGCCATGTTGGTGGAGTACTCGAAACAGCGCAACAGGGCACACAGGTCTCGCATGGAGGCCCAGTCATTGGTGGTGAAGTGGTGCTGTTCTGTAGTGCGACTGACCCGTGCGTGCTGCAGCTGAAACTCCACTATGGCCTGCTGCTGCTCGCACAGTCTGTCCAGCATGTGCAAGGTGGAGTTCCACCTGGTGGGCACGTCGCATATGAGGCGGTGAGCGGGAAGGCCGAAGTTACGCTGTAGCGCAGACAGGCGAGCAGCGGCAGGATGTGAACGCCGGAAGCGCGAACAGACGGCCCGCACTTTATGCAGCAGCTCTGACATGTCGGGGTAGTTGTGAATGAACTTCTGCACCACCAAATTCAGCACATGCGCCAAGCAAGGGATGTGCGTCAAATTGGCTAGTCCCAGAGCTGCAACGAGATTTCGCCCATTATCACACACCACCAGGCCGGGCTTGAGGCTCACCGGCAGCAACCACTCGTCGGTCTGTTGTTCAATACCCCGCCACAACTCCTGTGCGGTGTGGGGCCTGTCCCCCAAACATATGAGTTTCAGAATGGCCTGCTGACGTTTACCCCGGGCTGTGCTGAAGTTGGTGGTGAAGGTGTGTGGCTGACTGGATGAGCAGGTGGAAGAAGAGGAGGAGGAAGCCGAGAAGGAGGAGGTGGCAACAGGAGGCAAAGAATGTTGCCCTGCGATCCTTGGCGGCGGCAGGACGTGCGCCAAACAGCTCTCCGCCTGGGGCCCAGCTGCCACTACATTTACCCAGTGTGCAGTTAGGGAGATATAGCGTCCCTGGCCGTGCTTACTGGTCCACGTATCTGTGGTTAGGTGGACCTTGCTACAGATGGCGTTGCGCAGTGCACACTTGATTTTATCGGATACTTGGTTGTGCAGGGAAGGCACGGCTCTCTTGGAGAAGTAGTGCCGGCTGGGAACAACATACTGTGGGACAGCAAGCGACATGAGCTGTTTGAAGCTGTCTGTGTCCACCAGCCTAAATGACAGCATTTCATAGGCCAGTAGTTTAGAAATGCTGGCATTCAGGGCCAGGGATCGAGGGTGGCTAGGTGGGAATTTACGCTTTCTATCAAATGTTTGTGAGATGGAGAGCTGAACGCTGGCGTGTGACATGGTTGAGACGCTTGGTGACGGAGGTGGTGGTGGTGGTACATCCCCTGTTTGCTGGGCGGCAGGTGCCAACGTTCCTCCAGAGGCGGAGGAAGAGGCCGAGGCGGCAGCAGCAGAATAGGCCGAGGCGGCAGCAGCAGAAGAGGTAGCAGGGGGAGCCTGAGTGACTTCCTTGGTTTTAAGGTGTTTACTCCACTGCAGTTCATGCTTTGCATGCAGGTGCCTGGTCATGCAGGTTGTGCTCAGGTTCAGAACGTTAATGCCTCGCTTCAGGCTCTGATGGCACAGCGTGCAAACCACTCGGGTCTTGTCGTCAGCACATTGTTTGAAGAAGTGCCATGCCAGGGAACTCCTTGAAGCTGCCTTTGGGGTGCTCGGTCCCAGATGGCGGCGGTCAGTAGCAGGCGGAGTCTCTTGGCGGCGGGTGTTCTGCTTTTGCCCACTGCTCCCTCTTTTGCTACGCTGTTGGCTCGGTCTCACCACTGCCTCTTCCTCCGAACTGTGAAAGTCAGTGGCACGACCTTCATTCCATGTGGGGTCTAGGACCTCATCGTCCCCTGCATCGTCTTCCACCCAGTCTTGATCCCTGACCTCCTGTTCAGTCTGCACACTGCAGAAAGACGCAGCAGTTGGCACCTGTGTTTCGTCATCATCAGAGACATGCTGAGGTGGTATTCCCATGTCCTCATCATCAGGAAACATAAGTGGTTGTGCGTCAGTGCATTCTATGTCTTTCACCGCTGGGGAAGGGCTAGGTGGATGCCCTTGGGAAACCCTGCCAGCGGAGTCTTCAAACAGCATAAGAGACTGCTGCATAACTTGAGGCTGAGACAGTTTCCCTGGTATGCATGGGGGTGATGTGACAGACTGATGGGGTTGGTTTTCAGGCGCCATCTGTGCGCTTTCTGCAGAAGACTGGGTGGGAGATAATGTGAACGTGCTGGATCCACTGTCGGCCACCCAATTGACTAATGCCTGTACCTGCTCAGGCCTTACCATCCTTAGAACGGCATTGGGCCCCACCATATATCGCTGTAAATTCTGGCGGCTACTGGGACCTGAGGTAGTTGGTACACTAGGACGTGTGGATGTGGCAGAACGGCCACGTCCTCTCCCAGCACCAGAGGGTCCACTAACACCACCACGACCATGTCCACGTCCGCGTCCCTTACTAGATGTTTTTCTCATTGTTATGGTTCACCACAACAACAAATATATTATTTGGCCCAATGTATTGTATTCAAATTCAGCGGGATATAAATTTGAGGCCTAGTATTTAGGCGCTGGGTGACCGGTATGGATTTAGTGACAGAATTAGACTTGGAAATGCACAGAAGCGTGTGTGTGAAGTTATTCTGAATGACCCAATGTGCACCTTGAATATTATATACCCTTTTTGGGATAGATTTCAAATAGCTCTGATATAGCAGGAACCACTAAATTATGAAATTGCTAAATTGGGAATTGTACTTCAACCCAGAACAAAAAAATGTGCTTTGACGGGCACTAAATAACTTTCCCAGCTACAACAGTACAGCGGTAACGAGAGATTTAGAGGGATTTAAATTTGAGGCCTAGTATTTAGGCGCTGGGTGACAGGTATGGGTTTAGTGACAGAATTAGACTTGGAAATACACAGTAGCGGGTGTGTGTGAAGTTATTCTGAATGACCCAATGTGCACCTTCAATATTATATACCCTTTTTGGGATAGATTTCAAATAGCTCTGATATAGCAGGAACCACTAATTATGAAATTGCTAAATTGGGAATTGTACTTCAACCCAGAACAAAAAATGTGCTTTGACGGACACTAAATATCTTGCCCAGCAACAACAGTACAGCGGTGGGTAACGAGAGATTTAGAGGGATTTAAATTTGAGGCCTAGTATTTAGGCGCTGGGTCACCGGTATGGATTTAGTGACAGAATTAGACTTGGAAATGCACAGAAGCGTGTGTGTGAAGTTATTCTGAATGACCCTATGTGCACCTTCAATATTATATACCCTTTTAGGGATAGATTTCAAATAGCTCTGATATAGCAGAAACCACTAAATTATGAAATTGCTAAATTGGGAATTGTACTTCAACCCAGAACAAAAAATGTGCTTTGACGGACACTAAATATCTTGCCCAGCAACAACAGTACAGCGGTGGGTAACGAGAGATTTAGAGGGATTTAAATTTGAGGCCTAGTATTTAGGCGCTGGGTCACCGGTATGGATTTAGTGACAGAATTAGACTTGGAAATGCACAGAAGCGTGTGTGTGAAGTTATTCTGAATGACCCTAT